>NC_071619.1:22739285-23989285 GCF_014839835.1 Dryobates pubescens
TTATTAGGTTATGCTGTTGCTGTAAATGTTTCCTAATTATCTCTGTTATGGTAGAAATCTGAAAAAGTGTAAATTGAGTGCTTTGCATAATTTATAAAAGCTGAATGTTTCCTAATTAGTTCTGTTAGGATAATGATACCGCAGCCTCATTTTTCCGTGGCCCTGAGCAATGACCTTTACCCTCCACATTTTTAACACTTTCTTTTAGTTCAAAAACATGTGGTGACCTTCCTCATCTGGAATGATCTTTGGGACACATAATGCTTTGGAAAATGTTACAAATCCCTTCTCCTCTCTTGCTTTGAAAGTAAAGAAATTGCCTGCTTTATGCAGGCGGAGTAAAAGCCCAATTTATACAGATCCTCTGAAGAATGCTGGTGAAGTGCATTCCTTCAGTGTTTTCATAGAAACTGATGTGAGCTGTGTTAGCAGAAGATGTGAAAATGGCGAGGTGAGGGAGAGAAAAACCTCCCTCAAAAGAATTCTAAAATAACATTTTGCATCCTCGAGTAATTCCCAGCTCTCCCTGGCAACCATTCATTTCTTCCGAACAGCAGAAATTTGCAATATGAAAGTGGATTGGCTTGCTTTTCCCATGGGGCTCTGTATCTCTTCATCCACTGCCTAGGGTAAAAAGCAATGCATACGTTTACAATATAAATGTGATTTAATCGACCTCCCTGTCAGCGAGAAATGGCAAGCATATCAAACAAGCCCAAGATGTTAGGAAGAAAAAATCATAAATTATTCCAGTGATGAGTTTCTGAGCAGCATTTTGGACTACTAGATAATTCTATGTAAAGCTGTTCCTTGAAACAATAATTAAGATAATTCTGTGTGACAAGGAGAAAAATGCTCAGCTTTGTACGAAATGTGCTTTGTGTTTACAAAGCTGAATGTTCTCTATATTGATCAGAATTTCCCTTAGCTGCTGCAGTGCAAAGCTAAAACTAATTGAATGATTCACCATCTGTATTTCTAAGTAATTTATTTTATGCTGTGTGTGGCAAGTTGGCTTCTAAACGAGGAAGCTGATAGGTTCCTTTACGGGTGAGTCCCTGTGGGTGGATCTTTGTGCTTGTATATTGTACGGTCTTCAATAACAGAGTCTTTTTGAGCTGTGAATGTACAGCTATTTGGGAACCAGAGATTTAAAAAACCTATTTATTATTATTTTGATTTCTCTTGCTTGAAGGACACTTAAACTGTCTTTGAGGAGATAAGCAAAAGGATTCTTTAGCGAGGAAACACTCAGAATTATTATACCACTTAGGTTATCTAAAAGAGCCCCTTCTGTTTTCTATTCATAGGTGCAAATACATATTTTCTTTACATGCTTTTTATACTTCAAAATACAGGAAGGGTGGTAAAAGGATTTTTTTTCACAAATGGGACAATTCCTTACATCAATATGATCACAGTTGGTTTCTCCTCTGTGCCTCTATTTCCCAGCAATTAATTTCTTTCCTTCCCCCACCCCCATCTGTCTGAAGTTTCCTATGCATGTTTGCTTTGCTTTGTTTGTTGTTTTTGTTGGTTTTTTGGGGGTGTAGGTGTGCCTTTTTTATTTTTTTTTTCTCCCTTCCATTAAAATGTGAGTGGAACCACAAGGGCTTCAGTTTATAACTTCACACTGGCATTTTTGATTCCCCCAGATATCTTCCTACAATATATATGTTTGTGTCAATATAAGATTATGGGAGGGATCAAACTGTATTAACTTTGTGTATACCAGGAAGTACCATACTAGATATTCAAGGTCTTCCCCTTTCTCACTTTCACTGTTAATATTTTTAATGTTATGCCACTGCATCTATCTCTTCACTATTAGTATAACAGCAGTAGTTAGTGGAAAGCTAATTTTTTCCATCATTCTTAAGACTCGAGATTCGGCATTCTGATTCCTTCTTTTAGTCTGCTTCATCCTCCATTACAGTGCTTAATTTGTTAATTTGGGGTTGTTTTTTTGTTTTGTTATGGCTTGTTTTTTAAATCATGATTATTTTTCTCTTTTTTTCCTTGTTAGGTAGTTACAGCTTTGCAGTCTCATCTCCATCATCACTTGCTTCACATCTGCCTGTTACAATTATGATCTAGTGGATTTTTCCAAGTAATTTCCTACATTTTAATGTTTTGACCTGATGTAGTATGTTTCTTTCAAACTTCTTTGGCAGAATGTGCCATTTTTGAACTTTACACTTGGATTCTTGGCTCTAGCACACTTTGAGTTACTGCCTTTCTCCCCCTCTTGTGAATAAATTATAGTTCCATCTTCTTAGAGGACTGTCATACTGTCTCCTCCACTGACCTCATGTTCTTCGTTCACTTGAAAAATTTTTGTTCTTTAGCTTAACCTCATGTGTAGCTTTGCTTTCTGCCTCTACAGTGCATTTTCTTTTTGTGCTCTCAGAACTTCAATGTATAATCTTCCTAGTCTTCTTTTGTGCCTGATGTTTTAGCTCTTAACAGTCTTTACAGCAAGGTTGATATCTCTAGTATCCTGGCATGACTCCAGTCTAAGTAATTACATTCTGTCTTTCTAAACTCTTCTTACCCTTTCAATTGAATGTGATGGTCCCTCTCTCCCTGCCCTCTGCTATTCTGTGCATTGCTAAGTAGATAGTCCCTGTGCTTCGGCCTGTGACTTCCCTGGTGTATTTACCTATCTGATGTGCTTTGGGACAAAGGGAGAATTTAAGATACATGTTAAAACAATGATTAATAGTAAGCCATACCTCCTTTATGGTTTACTTCTACTGACTTACAGATTGTTCTCATTCATTGCTTCTCACTGTCATGACAATATGTTTAGTACCTTATTTGTCCTACCAGACATTTCTGCAGTACTTTCGGTCTTTCATCCAATGCATGTTTCTCTCTCTTTCTCTTACTTTTCCTGTCATGGATATTGATCGCCCATACTTCTTTCCCTCCCATATTACCCCTGGTTTTAATTTTGTGCTTTAATATAATCTATTTCTAGTGAAGTTCTCCCTGTACATATGGGACTTGATTTAGTCACAAATGATTGATATGCATGTATTTCGTGTCCCCTTCATGATTACATGTGAATGATATCTTGCCCTACTGTGTATGTCTCAAAAGCTAGGCCAAACTCTTGGGGCTCTATGTGGACATCCAGTAGGCATAAGATAAGAACCACCTGTGTTTTTTCGTGTGTGTACAATCCAGGGTGAGTGATATCACTGCATAAGGATGAGGAGATTGAAATACCTCAGACCTCCACAGTGCCTATGTTGCACAAGGGGTTGTATGTCACTTTTGGTCTTGTTCTTTCCAGTACTGTTCTGCATTATGTCTTGGTTCAGGAATGGATGCTGTGATGAGCTCTATGTCTTGGTAGCAACCAAAAGTTGGTTCTAACAACCTGCTCCAAAATGTTTTGGAGGCAGAAGTACACTGAAGAAGATGAGAAACAGGATTTTCTGTTTTTTTAGTGCATTGGCCTCTCAGAAAGAAAGGTATCTGCCATGCTGATGAGTGAGAGTCATGACAAATGAAATAGTGTGGAGGTGCCTCTTTCCCTGTGCTTTCAACTGTTTTTTAACATAAATTTCTCTTCTGAAATGTGTTGTGACACAATGAATAGAATAGACCAGGTTGGAAGAGACCTTCAAGATCATCGCATCCAACCCATCAACCAATCCAACCCACCTAAACAACTAACCCATGGCACCAAGCACCCCATCAAGTCTTCTCCTGAAAACCTCCAATGACGGTGACTCCACCACCTCCCTGGGCAGCCCATTCCAATGGGCAATCACTCTCTCTGTATAGAACTTCTTCCTAACATCCAGCCAGATGACTGGTATAAAACAACTGAGTTGAAACAACAAAGATTGAACTGGATGCATAGGGATGAACATATGGAGAAATCCTAAGAGTTTGGCTATCGTGTACGAGTTTGGTTACTTGATATAACCTGTATGAGTCATACCAGAGTCTACAATGAGATAATGAGGCTAGCTAGGCTTTGAGCAGCATAAACCTTTGGGAAGGATTTTATTCTTTTACCCCTCCAAACAGGTCCATGTTTTTGATCAAGCAAGTGCGTTTTGCATCAAATGCAAGATGTCTGAGAGAAGACTGCTACTGCTCTGCTATGTGTATGATTATGGTACAGTGTGATGTAAAATGTAGCAAAATCAATGGAAAAATTCATATGGTGATTAAGTAGCTTGAAAACAGAACCATAGTCATCAGAATACTTTTATCTCACAAAATCTTGCACACAGAGTAATTTAGGGCTCATATTATTCTGTTAGTCTTTAAATCAGTGTCTGTTAGCCATCTCCAGACATTGACATCTATTGTACAGTTTCTTTAAGCCCTCAGTGTTCTTCAGTTCAGAAAAAAAAGTCTGTATTAATACTTACATTAACGTCAGCAGATCCTATTGCAAAGAGTCTAATCTAGGAGCTGGATCAAAAAGAGTGTTCAAGAGCAAGGTTTATAATTAAGAAAAAGCAATAATATAACTGTCATAACCATAGAAACAGTCTAGTTGAACTATAGGCATGAGAGTATTCCTGTCACTGATGCAGATCCATATGACAGGGTGTACACTTGTGTGACTGATTCAGTGATAATTGAAGACTTACAGAGATGCAAAGCAGCATGGGGAGCATAGCAAGTGGAAATTAAATACAGGGTGGGGAGATATGTGTTTTTCTTGCTAACTAGATTATTTACATATTCAAAGCTAGGTGTAGAACCTTCTCTTATTCAGTGAATTAGCTGCAGCCAACAATAATGGGCTTTTCCCTGCCCTCCCCAACACTGTGGTACAGGAAAGGAAATGCTGTGCTGTAAGAGTCATGTGTTGTGTTTCCTTTAATTTTCATGAAAACAGTGCTAAAAAGAGACAGTGCTTACAAATCAGCATTAAGTAGTAGGAAAACAATCTACTTGAATAATAAACACTGCAGTATTGCTAAAGAATACAGTTAGAAACCTGGTGCATTGTTGATATTGCTGTGAGCAGATGGACTGGAAGCTCATTCACTGCCAAGCCTCCTTAAACCCCATACACCAGACGTGGCTGCATGGCAGGATGTTGGAGTGAGTGGCAGCTTGCAAAACTCCCCCTAGCATTTGTTTTTTAAAAAAATCTGTGGATATACAAATTTCTATTGTATAAATCCTTATGAATATATAAATATGTAATCCTTATGAACAAGCTAATAGTAACAGTGACCTCATACTTATGTCATATGGATAACCTGCCACTTTACTGATATTATTTATTGATGATGCAAACTGTGGCCCAAATTCTGTCACAGCAGTGATGGTATCCTTTGCCACAGGCACTGTATCCTTCAGGGTAGGACTGAGCAGCAGACCCGAGCACCACAGGGTGGGTACAGAAGAAAGTGTGCTTTCCTACCATCTGGTGATGAACAATGTTTCTAAAAGCAGAATGGTGTTTCTCAACTGGTGGACTGTGGCACTTAAAAGAGAATGATGTTTACTTATAGTGTCTGTGAGGAAAAGTGAAAAGGACATTACTACAAGTCTCTTTATGATATAAAGCAAAACTGTACTCATTTACACATCACCACCCTCAAGGCCAAGTGGCTGTCAGCCTATTGCTGCATGCAAATAATCTTTCAGGTTTTTCTCTCTGGTATGTTTTTTGTTTAATTCTAGCTCGTGTAAGTAATGTAAGACTGTTGTGGAGGAAAAAAGTCCTTTAAATGAAGATACTTTGAAGTGGAAGCTGTGTTCTAGAATAGTAATTTCTACTAATGACTGTTAGGAAAAGCAAGATCTTCTATGACTTGTGACACTTCTCTTCAAACAAGTGCTGAATATATGCCAGGCTCTGGCACTAAGTGCCAAGTCTGGCACAAAGAACAACAGGTCTTACAAATAATCCCATTATAGCAGCGGTTCATGACCTTCATTTTAGATAGCATCAGGCTGCCTGAGATCTTGTGAGACAATGTTCTGCAGAGTCTTCTCTGATCAGTGAAGTCATGCCAACATTTTCTTTTTAAGCTGATACGAAAAAAAAAAAAAAAAGAAGATCTATTTCTAGTTCTCTCTAATGTTATTTTCTGATAAAAACGTAAGCACTGTGGTATCTGCTTGCTGGAAACACTTCCAGTTTTATGCACTTTTGGTTTCACTTTGACTAGCAGATGCTGGAAAACGTTTTCTGTATTTGCACCACTGCACTTGGTACTGCAAATTTTTCTGGGAAATATGAAGGCAGGACAGAATGAGAAAGAATTAAGTGTGCTAGAAACCTGGAAGGACATGAGACAGATAGGAAAAAATATATAGGCGAGACGTACCTAAGAACCCTCGTTATCAACAGGCCTTTTTTGATGGCAAAACTAAGGGTTTTGAACATGGGCATTGGTGTGAATCTTGGAGCACTAAAAATTTACTGAAAATAGGAGTTTTGGTTGTCTGAAACAGCCTATTCATTTCTAACCTTGCTCAATATTTCTAAATGTAAAAGAAAAATAGGCTTAGCTAATCTATATCATTTTATTACACTTTAAAATATTATTTAATGGTCTTAAGAGAATTAAATATGTTCTTACATATTTTAATAGCTTCTTGTAGCAGTTTAAGTTGTGTGGTAAGCAGAGTAGGCATCATCTAAGGTTAACAAAAATGGGAGAAGTAAATAATCTCAGCAATTGTAAATTGTGACGTATAACTTGCTCATGTATTTATGCTACGTTAATGAGGACTTATGTGCATATGTGCATGCAAACCTACACTCAGTATCTGTGCAAGTGCATGTGTGCTTTTCCTGAAACACAAGGGGCATTCTCCATGTTACAGTTACTCTACAACTAGTGGAAAGAAATTACAAAACCATGTTTCGGGGTTGAACTGCTCATCACTATTAGTTCCAGCTGAAGCATACAGTGAAACAAAACAAAATAAACAAACAAAAATGTGATGTTGGTTATTTACATTTACTTACTGCTGTTCTCTGTTTCCAGTCCATCTGGGGTGACTCTAACACTCTCTTCTTCCTACTTCCTTGCTTCTAGTTTAAGCAAATACCTCTGGACAAAAGGATACAGTGGTACTTTCACTATTGTATCTCAAGTTTTTTTATCAGCAGAAAGTGCACAACCTGCAAACCTTGAATCTAAAAAACATTGTCAACAGAACACGTGGCAAAACAAACTAGACCAAGTAAATGTTAGTCTGATCTCCTGGTACATCTGTAATTAATTCAAGCACTCTTTTCTTCTATGAAATGTGAGCACAGTACTGAGAATCCAGTGTTCCATGGTATATTAGTATATATGTTTGCTCATTTGTGCATAGGTATCAAAGAAGTTAACCATAGACACTGATTATCCTGCTCTTAGTTCAGAGTTCCAGATTTATCTCTTTCTTTATATCAGTATTGGCAAGTATTCTCTAGATGTTTATCGCATTTTTCCAAGGACCAAAACCTATACTGATCTTATGCTGAATATTATTCTGGTGAGTTTTGTTACGTAGATTCACAGGTAGCCTTAATACATGTTAAACCTACTCAGCTTGGCACTTCACAGCATCATTGGCAAATTAAATATAGGAATTACCCATGATTATTAACCTTGCCGCTATTAAGTAATGAAAATCCTGCATACATGTTTACTAGCTTGAAGTTATACTGTACCCTGCAGTATTAAAAAACAGGAAACAAAATGCAATATGGAAAACCACATCAAATTGGACAGATTTCCGCCAGCTTCTCCAAAATACTCTACTAAAACTCTTCACTTGTGATAAACTGCTTATGACAGAATCCATTTCCATTCAAGTTTTGGTCCTCTTTGGAGACTTCTTGGCAGTGCACAACTATAGTACACAAGTTGGGAAAATCCAATTAGATGTTAGGGGGGTTGGCTGATTGCTTGAGTTTGGTTTGACACCTACAACATATTTCAGTGACCTTTCTTTCTAGAGCTCCAGCAAATGGAAATGATGCTTCAGTAAATGGAGTAAAGTCTATTTGTCACTCTTCATGTAAACAGGCTGCCTTCTGCAGCCTCCTGCAGGAAGGAGGCTTATATGAAGAAAGGAACGACCTTCTTTTTCTCAGAAATACTGGGTTTGGACTGTTTACAGACCTACCAAGACATCATATTTTAATCAGACTAACATGTTTTGAGGTTATCTCTGATCTTGGTGCATTTTGGAACTTCTGCTCCTTTCTGTTTGAAATGATAACTCAGGGACTATTCTATTCTATTCTATTCTATTCTATTCTATTCTATTCTATTCTATTCTATTCTATTCTATTCTATTCTATTCTATTCTATTCTATTCTATTCTATTCTATTCTATTCTATTCTATTCGCTTGCATCTTAATCACTCTTCCATTCTGTTCCTAAAGTGGTTTTTGCTTCTTTCCTTACTTTTTTTCTCCCTTATTATATTATTTTCAAAGTTCCCTTGAAGCTGTTTCTCCTTGAACTGCTTGCTTTCATGAGTATGTGTACCATCCTGAAAACAAGTCTTCTGATCAACAAGCACTTCATCTCAGTAGTAGACTTTTTAGTCCACTAGACACTCTATTAGCAAAGGGGAAATGTACAGCTGAAAGGAAAATGTCCTCACTTTCTAGAGAAACTGGGCAAAGCAGAGATACTCCATCCCTCAGTACTTCAGCAAAGAGATTACTAGCCAAGATAAAAATAGAAAAGTATAATTATTCTAACTTCCTTTTCTCTCTTAAAAAATATGAGAGTAGGCAAGACCTTCACAACCCGGATTCCAGGTTTATATCACCTGATCAGGTTTACATTACTTGAAGCATGTGGAAGCCTTAGTAGTAAAACTAAGGGAATAATTTATGGTGAACAGCTTATTTGATGAATTACTGAAACCCATTTTTCTTTTTGTGCAGAAGTTTCTAGTAGATGACAGTTTCTTTTAACTTATGCATTATTCAAGTTTACTCAATCATTTTGTTTTGTTTTGTATTTTCTCCTTAAGATGATGCAAGCAGCTTTCCAGGTACTGAGCAGGAACAGACTTTCAGCACTGCAACTGTTACCCAGAGCCATGAGGGAGAGTTTGTGTCTTCCAGTTGGCTGAACATGCCCTTTGCACTGAGGAAAAGTACTCAGAAAAGAGGCAGTGCTCATACTTTGATTTTCATGTAGACAGACGATAATGGGTTTGAAATTCCTTAATCTTTTTCCCTTCTGGGTCACAGAGGCATTGTATGAGACATCATTCTTACTAGGTGAAAGGCTAATGTAGGATTTATATGCTATAGGTACAGTTTACATTTCAATTTCTCCGGGCATATTCATAGCTGCACCTTTTTGGACCTGCTAGGAAAGGGGCCTGTCAGACTCCTATATACTGCTTTCAATTGCTTCTGTGTTGGGACTGTGTAAAAGGCGTGGTTTATTTTTATTTTTCTGGAATTAGTATTTCTTATATGTGTTAAGCATCTCACCCCAAATCATCTTTTATGGTGCTAAGCCATTATGTGCTTAAGTTATAATGAGAAAGAATATTATTAGGATTTATAAAACCAAAATTCTTTGCAGTGAGTGTGATGGCAAGATACCCAGAGTATATTTTTCAACTGAACATATGAAATGAGGAGCAGATCTGCACTGCGCTCTGTGATATCGCCAATCATAGTGAGGAAAAAACTGGTTTTGGAATTGGAGAGTTGATAAAATCAGTTGGCAAACTGAGTAAGGGAGGAATATTTGATAATCTGTAGACCAGGCTCACAGAATAGTGCTGAAACAGGGGTTAAACATTATAGCTTTTGTTCACAGTTAACCACTGGGTTTTCTTTGGAGAGACTTTGTGGACATTGGAGACATAGTTCTAAGAAAGGGGCAAACTAAGAGTGCAGGGATTAATAAAAGGTCATGTACTTTAACATTTGGGAGAGGAATTTGTAACAGCAAATCTTAACAGTACATCACCTATATCTTTCTCTTGAAAGAGAAAGGTATCTGTATTGAATTAGTTCTGTGTGTATAGAATTAGTCCTGAGTTGTCTGTATAGAATTATTTCTACATCCGAAAAACAAATAAATTGCCTTATAGTTGACACAGCATGGAAGGTGGCAAGTTATGCCTTCAGGAAGCTGTGTACCACTTCACCAGATCTTAGCTGATGAAACAGACTCTGGTGTGAAGAAGGCATGTCTTTTAGCAGAGGTGTTTTCAGAGCCCATCTTAGTCTGTTCTGCGTTTACCTCTGAGCTGAAGAAATTTGTGCTGCATACTCAGGATATATTACTTCAATTAACGTGGGGAAAAATTAGTATTGCTGGTTTCTATGTGAAACATGCAGAACTGGGGAAGAATTGACAAATGTGGATGCAATAAGTTAAGGGTGCAGTATAACAACGTGTCCAACCTATGTCGTGAGAAATTATTTGGAATTTTACTTGACTTACACCTTCTGATTTTCCTTAGAAAAGGAGTTGTTTCCATAGCAACAGCCACATTACATGCTTCTATACTTCTGATACCTCCAAGATGGACCAGCATTGAAAAGAAATGTACTTCTCAATGCCATGTAAAATCATTTTTTTTTCTTGTTAGTAAGAAAAAATCTTGTTTTCAGCAAAGCGAGGCACTTGTTTGAGGTTTCTAGACTATAGCTGATTTGTGTATACTCTCCTTTTTCCATCCCTCCCTCATTTATTATAGGTTGTGCTTATATTGCTGCCTATTAAGGTGTTTGACACTTCCCTTTACAAGCTTTTGTCTTCAGGTGCTTACAGCTTTACAAAATATTAACTGTTTTGACTCATACTTTCTGTTCAGAGTCTTTGCCTTGTGTTGTGTCCTTTTGGAATATCTCAGAGCTGTGCAACTATTTCTGAGAATTAGTATGTGGGTTTTAAAATTTTTTTTATTTTCTAGCTTAATCACTTGGTGGATCTTTTTAACAAGATTTCTCTGCCCCATCTGGGCAAAAATGTAGTGTAGGGTGTGCCTTTTACCACCCTATCCTCTCATCCTGAATTTTCACTCCATTACAGATTTCTGCATTCTCTCAGTAACCATGCTATCAGTTCTTGACTTTCAGATGCTTCTGGGAAATCTTGATAACATGCTGCTAACACACACATGCATTTTAAAAGTACATATGTACATATAGACACAGTACATGCATTTATGCACTTAATTAGGTTGTCTGGAGAGTGCCAAGTATAACAGTACTATTTCATTAATGTCAGAGGGGTAAGCGAACAGAGAGAGTTATTAGAAGATGAAGACAGGATATGACTCTAGCTCTTAAAATTCAACTAGTCAATGAAGAATCCAAAGTGGTAAGAACCTCAGTAGTATGAGCACGTTAATTTGCAACCTGTTCAGAAGCTGCCATGGAGATTGTTAATACCTCAGACATTTCTTAATGAATTTTAAAAACAATGTGCACTTGGTTACTGCAGTTGAATGCTGTACTGTGATTCATTCCTGTCAGAAAATGCACTGAGGCACTATTTCTGAGTCCAGAGCTGTTCAGTGCCTGCAGAATTGCTTCTCTGCTCCTTGGTATAACAGAGCAAGGAATTTTCTTATGATATCTTGTTATTTCAGTATTTAATTTTGTGAATTTGACTTTTTGTGTGTGTGCCTGTGTGTCTGTGTACTGTGAGTTCTATGGGTATATTGCTATGCTATAAAATAATGCAATGTCTCATGATACCTGCACTAGCTCTGGAGTACTAGTATAGCTTTTTTTTTTTTGGTGCAGTATTCCATCACTGCTAAGTATAGTTAATTTGGTTGAGCCACTGTGCTGCACAAATCCAGTTCCTGACACCCAAACTCTGTCTTTCATTGGCAGCTTGGAATATTGCATGGTATCGTATAGACCTAAGTTATGCATTGTTTACCGAATTCCTTCTGGGTGCGACTTTCATCTGGCATCTAAAATTGGCAGAAATCCGCCCGCAGAGCCCTGCAGAGTCCCTCAGCTGTTTCAGCTCTTTCTGTTTTCTAAAGAGAACACACATGGGGTTGTAAAGGTCACGTTATTTAGTACAGACGTGACAAGCGAACCGTTACCTTCTGCAGCCTCCACTGTGCTTCTTTCATGACTGCTGCTTTGATTTGTCACTGGGGTAGTCTCCTCCAGTCCCTTCCTTGCATGACTATAGCTAGTGCTTTGTCATTTCACTTCCTAGTGCAGATCTAAAGGGCTTGGTTCATACCAGTGAACTGCCATTCCTAACCTGTCAGGCAGCAAACAAATCAAACTTGGTAATGTAAGCAAGATTCCAGTAATTCATGAATCTCTGAAGTACCAAAAATAGCAAAAGACACATTTGTAGATGAGCACAGGCTATGTTATACTATCACTGCAACACTTCATTTTGACAAGCTGGCAGATTTGTGGTTGTTTTCTTTCTCAGAATTTTGATATGTCTCTAACTCGTCATTACACACAACTTGATCAATAATGCCAGAGTTTGTTGTGGGAGATTTTCAGAGCACGTAAGTATACTCAACCTGAATGGTAGACATCGCTTGCTGATCCTCAAGTAAAGACTTCTCAGGGAAACAAGATAACAGCATATGCACCACATGTTGGTCTGCGTTAGGTCACTCCATTTGCCTTACTGAAATAATTTAGCTACTCTTACTTGCAATTAC
Organism: Dryobates pubescens; assembly: GCF_014839835.1. Classification (NCBI taxonomy): domain Eukaryota; kingdom Metazoa; phylum Chordata; class Aves; order Piciformes; family Picidae; genus Dryobates; species Dryobates pubescens. The sequence goes on from NC_071619.1 coordinate 22,751,920, forward strand.
TCTTTCAAAGAGTGAGGAAACAGTGTATTGAACATGAGCAGAAATACAGCAGGAAAGTAAAATTTAGAAGTTCTGTCAGTAGGTCTTGGGACTGAGACAGGAAACCTGTGTGGAAGTCGCAGAGTGTGGGTGGTGTTCTTTGCAGGGGCTTTGGAGGAAAGCCTGGAAGTAAAAACTGCAAAGTGAAGTGAGTAGTATGCCTAGTTGTTAGGGTGTGCTTTGCTGTTTTTTTGTTTGCTTGTTTGTTGGTTTGGTTTTTTCTTTCTTTCTTTTTTTTTCTGACAGCTCTCTTAGAACCTCTCTGTGTATTCTCTTCTCCTCCTAACTCATTATTTAATCCAGTACTAGTAGCGAGAAGCTGAAGCAAGATAATTAAGTCTAAGGATAGATGTAAGATTTTAAAAGTGAGCGCAATTAATCAGTAGAACAGTGAAACTACAGGTGTAGTGCATTTTCTGTCACTTGCAGTCTTCCAATTGGATGTGTTTGTAGTAGATATACTTAGCACAGAGGTTGATGAAGTGCTAGGTTAGAAACTATGGTCTGTGTATACTAAGTCACACCATAAGATGAAAAGCTATGAGTGCTTTGGGATAAGATTCTCTAAGTTGATTACTTCAGGTTCCCTAATGGACACTTATTTTAATTTTACCTAATGCCAGTACTCGCAAGTATAAGTGCTTGAAAGTGTAGCTTCATTCTTTCATACAAATGCAAATACCTAAATGGATATATAATATTAAAGAAGTAATCTGTTGTGTTATTAGGGAGCCAGTTCTTAATACTAGATGCTAAAATTAGGTCAGCATACATGTATCTTTGTACTGAGTTAATTACCTTCATTCTGTTTGCTGGATCATTGCCTTGGTTTCCTTCACAGTTATGAGAGGATTGTAACTTGTGTCCAAAGCTAAGGAATTCACACCTCAAATAATATTGTGCATTAGGATGAAAATGCATGTTGAGCCAGACCTGAAAGATCATAATACTTTGAGCCATAAAACAAAGGAAGAAATTAATTTTACTAAGTGCAAATAAACATTCAGGTGAAAGAGTAATGTCCTCTGTGTGTGTGTATATATGTATCTAGAGAGAGAGAGGGAGAGAGAGAGCATGCAGTGAGGCAGTGGTTCTACATCCGCTATTCACACCTATGGAGTCACAGAATCACAGAATGTTAGGGGTTAGAACTGACCCTGAAAGATCATCACCCCTCCACACTGCCCACCCCCACCCCCCCCCCACCCCCGAGCAGGATTGCCTAGAGCAGATCACACAGGAATGCATCCAGGCAGGTTTTGAATATGTCCAAAGAAGGAGAATCCACAACCCCCCTGGGCAGCCTGTTCCAGTGTTCTGTCACTGTTACAGTGAAAATTTCTTCCTCATAGAACTTCCTATAACTCAGCTTCCACCCATTGCCCTTTGTCCTGTCATTTGGCATCACCAAGACAAGCATTTCACCATCCTCTTGGCATCCACCCCTTACTTACATATTTGTAGACATTAATGAGGTCACCCTTAGTCTCCTGTCCAAGCTAAAGAGCCCCAGCTCTCTCAGTCTCTCCTTGTAAGGAAGGTGTTCCACTCCCTTAATCTTTTTCGTGGCTCTGTGCTGGACTCTTTCAAGCAGTTCCCCTTTTGATGTTGTTTTTTTTGTTTGTTTGAGGGTTGGTTTGTTTGTTTGTGGTAAAATAATTTTGACTGCTCTTAATGACCCTCTTGTCCTTGCCTAAAGACAGTACCAAGGATAAGTTGGAAGTGATGGTGGAGACCTGTTTTTTTTATTAAATATGGGGTAGCTGCACTGTATTGTGCCTGAGACTTTGATTCTTTAAGAGTGAAGACTGAAGGACTTAATGGAGCACAATTTCTCTGCATTCCTGCTTAAGCACGTTCGTTTGGCAAGGCAAAGGTGTATACCTAGGTACTGTTCGTGTATGTAGCGGAGATGTGGTGAGGAATTGCTAGGAATTGCTGCTTTTGCTCCAACTTTAGACTTGCCTGTTATGAAAACATCAGCTCACTGCTCCAAAGTAATCAAAGGCCCAAGAGAATGATTACAATGTTAATGTCATTTAGTTAAGTGCTACAGGGGAAAAAAAAAAAAGTACACTATATCATTATAAAATGTGTGCACTTTCTGAATTTTCCTTCAGTTTTGGTCATCCCATCAAAGAACAAATAAAGCAGGGGATGAAAGGCTTTACAGAGAAAAACTAAAAAGCCTGGGGTAGAAAAATAGAACAACTTTCCATTTTGATTTAGCTTGAAAAGAAATGACTGCATGGAGACTACGTGAGTGTTCAGTCTAACCCTGAAGAGCTGGTTAGAGAATAATTATGCCCTGTTTCTCTCTGTGTAAGAACCGAAGGCTGTGAGGCTTAGTGTGACCAAAATAAGTGTGGTCTGTGTTTCGTTTGTTGTTTGGGGATTTTTGCGTGGCGTTTGGTTTTTTTTCTTATTTTTTGGGGGGGTATGTGTGTGTTTGGAGGGGGATGTTTTTGTTTCATATGGGATATAAGAATTATGCTGTGTAACTGAATGCATGTGATTATGTCAGTAACTAAAGAATTTAGAAGGAAGCTTCAAGGCTACTTTTCTTTTACAGAAGTCTGGATGGATTTACCTAGTTCAGGAAATCTCTGAGGTACTGACCTTTGGGAAGGCAATAAGATGCACAGAGGACAGAGATCCTGCAGGTTTTGGGACTCTGCATGTGTGTTCACAACTGAGTGGTGGATCTAATGGATCACTGACTTGCAGTATGATTGTGCTTTACCTCTTAAGCAGTTAGCTGCTTTTACATGTATTGTAGTCAGAAAAGTTATACTCATTTATACCAAACGAATACGTATCCAATACATGTGCATCTATTAGAACAAATGTTATCATTAGATATGCTAATTGTTGTTTCCCCTTAATATTTATACAGTGAAATTTGTGTGTAATACTTGTTTTAATTAGTAATTTGAGTCTGTGCCTGAAATAACGTGTCACCTATTTTTGCCTGTAAGTTTCTGTGTGAGATTTTAAAAAAAGTTTACCTAAGAATGCAAAAGCACAAAATTACTTACAGTTTGTATATGGCTTCTTTATACTGCCCACACATGATAGTGAGGATAGAACTTGAAATGTCAACTTAAAGGGTCAGTTCTGTGTCTGGCATAAACCAACCCTATTATGTTGCCGGCAAGTAGCATGATGCCATTTTTTGGCATCTGTTATCAGAAAGGGACTAATAATGACTCCCTTTGTCAATCAACCCCTACAGGCTTGAATGGAAAAAAATCACATAAGAAAGTTTTTCTGTTTATAGTTTTTGATCCATCTGCATTATCCTGTTTACAACCCTTTTAGCTTTAACTGGTATTGCTGCAATGCTAACACATAAATGTGCTTTGTCTCAAGGAAAATCAGGACAGGAGGACAGGAACACAGAGACCATGCAAACAGAAATAATGAAGTAAATGTTCTTGTGCCCTGTCCTGAATCTCACTGATCTTACTTCCGAAGCAAAGCAAATCTTGGCTGCAGTTTGAAATTATTAAAGGATTGCTTCCCTCTTTTGTTTTGGATAAGCATAAATTCTTACTGTACATTTGTTCACCTCTGAACAGGGGAATAAGCAGGTGCCATAATTTGTATGGTTACAAATGTAAAATGCTGGAAACTTTGTAATGCAATATGATGAAACAGACATATGGCAAATATAAATGCTTATTTTCCTCTAATGAAAACAATATGCTATTCCACATTCTATACCAAGTGAAGAGCTGCATTGCTTTAGTGACACATTATTCTTGTGGCACACTAACTCTGGAATTTCTGTGTTTCCAAAACAGTTGTGGCATACGTTCTTAACTGTCATCTCAACTGTGTGCTTGCAAGTTATGCTAAATATTTAGGATCTATTCACCAGGCTTTTAAAGACTTTTATTGTTGGTTTTGCATGTTAGCAACACTGTCCAACACTTACAGGTTTGGTACACTGCAATGAAACAGACTTTCAGCTATCTTATTCATTAGTTAAGGACATGAAGGCACAGCAAGATGAAGTTGCACACCAGCAGTCATTGGGCAATTGGCAGATGGAAAAAATCTGGTTCTGATGCCATAGTGCACCACACAGAGAAGTTTAATGCAGTCTTATTTTCTAAGATGAGATTTGCACAATGGATGTGTCTGATACAATCAATATTTGCTAGTTCCCAATTTATATTTGTGAACAGTTTTATACCTGAAACATTTTAGCATTGCAAAGACAGGTGCTGCTGGTGGCCTTGTTCCAACACACACCCATAAGCCCAAATTCATAGCACAGCATCCGTTAAGGCAATGAAACTAAAGTCACTAGCTTGTAACAGCAGCTGCAGATAAATGAAGTGATAATCATCAGTGAGGTGAAACATGGTAATGGTTAGTGTCTGCAATCTATAGAAGCATACATACATCATCTGCACCTGCCTTTTCAATTATCTTCTACCTATAGACTTCAAGTAGGGTATGTCTGAGACTTTAATTACTCTTAAAAAAACCCTCTCAAATACAAGAAATAAAATCCACCACATATTACACTTTAAAACAAAGCCCTTGGCACTGGCAGCTGTTTTCCTGTTGGGTTTCCCTCACATGATGATGAACCTTTATGAGTTCTGCATAGCTGTTGGAAACTCTTGAATACATTGCATAAAGAAGGAACCTCTATGGGGCTGGGAAAGATACAGAATCAAGAATTTTAAAAACCTGTTGCAATGGTTCCTCTTGTTGGCTCTCGGTGATCTATCTTTTCCAGAGTGGAAAGTGCCTGTTTGTCTAAAACCTCCATCATCACTGTGCTGGCAGAACAAGTTCTGAGGAAAAAATGTGTTGCGTCATAATTAGGATTGTTGCCTGCCCATTTTATGATCATTAGCATTTTTGAGAACTGAAATAAGGCCAGTATTCACCAGTTCGGGTCTGTGATAGTTTGGTGGCTTGCTGTTGGCTTACGGGGGACTCGTACTCCCTATTTTGTTGCTTCACCTTGTGTTTTCTACTAGCTATATGAAAAATATTTTCTTTCCATGAAAGCTCTTCTAGCAGCTGTATCAGTAATACTATTTACTCATCATCAGAAAGTGAGACATGCATCTGTGAACAGAGGGTGAAGTATTTTGTAAGACAGTATGTCTATTAAGTAGTGCTTCCTGTGCCAAAAAAAATAATACATTTGAGCCTCTGCCAAAAAATGCAACTGACTTCTCAAATGTAACTCAGTGGTCCAATTTGCATGCACCAAGAGTCTATCCCTGCTGTGTTTGTGTAGATATTACTTACCTAGGAAAAATTTTACTTAATTTTTCAAAGTGACAGCCAGAGAATTTTAGCTACATGGATCCTGTTAAAGTCAGTGAGACTGTTGCTGATAACATCCCACGTAAAACATGGAATGCATTGGAACTACAAAATATAATTATCTATATCTCTACTGCACAGCCACAGCCTACCTCTGACTGTTCAACTGCTGGTTTTTGGATACAGCTAGCTAGAGATAATGCACAATCCTGAATGTAATGTTGTGCTGCTGTCAGGAAAACAAGCTGATGTCAATTATCCTGGTGTGTTGGGAGGTTTGTGGTGTATGACCTGGAGAGAAGAGTCACACCTATTTTAGTTTAATATTATGCCCATACAATTACTCCATCTGTGATGATAATTTCTCATTACTTCATTTGCAGTACTTGTAGCAGTGAAATTCTGTTCTGAATTATATATAAAAAATTTAAAACCTTTGAAGTTTAAAATCATTGCATGACTTGACCTCTACTGTGGTTATGAAGAATGCCACTCAGATGATTTAAATGAAAGTTCCTCTTGGTCTTTAATGGCAGTATGTCTTGATTGCTGTTAATTTCTTTTACCACATGACAATTTTGAGCATATGTGAAAACCCAAATGGTGAACAATGGAACTCTTTCAAGAGGTGATAGTAGTGCAGTTTTTGTCAACTTAATGTTGCCATTGTTTCAGTTACATCTCAGGTAACACTTTTTCATTTACACTCATTTACTCTGAGTGCTTTTTCTGTTTTGAAAATTACTCTGAAATTAAGCATATCCATTCTTCTTTCCTTTTTAATTCCTGCTTAGCAAATAGTAAGAAGACTGCTTATCTTGTTACTGTAGAAAAAGTATTAATAGGAAAGAATTTGCTTACTTGCAGCAGTTTTAGTGAAAGCTTAGCGTATCATGACCTTTGCTGATACTCTAGCCTGCAGTAAGGGATTTCAGAGAAATTGCTGGGAAGAGAGATGTGTGAAGAAAAGTTACACCTGGAGTAGGCATTGTGATAGCTCCATTAACATCAAGCATCTTTTTACAGTGAGTACAGCCCTTTCAGCACACTTCTGGAGAAAAGGAGCAACAAAACTAAAAACCCTGTGCTTTTGCCATCTCCCACACCACAGCTGGCTCTACGTTTGTGAAGTGGGGAGTATCTTCTCTGGTTTACAATGTGTATCCTTTATACACACTAAATGAGATTTCCTTTCTCAAAGTAAAATGAATTTGCCTTTGGGGAACACAAACTGTGGGGTCTAAACTGAGACCCACTGTCATCAGCTGGAGCATTGACAAAATTCCTAATTTGATGGACAAGCCTAAAAGGTTTAATAGCTTCTGAAAAGCTGTATATTTATATATATATACACATATACATGCTCATACATAGGTATATATTTGAAAACTGACTTCTGTGAAGAACATACAGTTCAAAGGGAGGCCAAGAGATAATTCATAGAATCAATAAGGTTGGAAAGACCTCAGAGATCGTCAAGTCCAACCTATTACCTAACACCTCATGACTAACTAAACAGTAGCTTCAAGTGCCACATCCAATCATTTTTTGAACACCTCCAGGGATGGCAACTCTACCACCTCCCTGGGCAGCACATTCCAATGGCCAATTACTCAAGCCTAAACTGCCCCTGGTGCAGCTTGAGACTGTGTCCTCTTGTTCAGGTGCTGGTTGCCTGGGAGAAGAGACCAACCCCCACCTGTCTACAACCTCCCTTCAGGTAGTTGTAGAGAGTTATAAGATCTCCCCTGAGCCTCCCTGTTGTTTAGCCAACCCCAGCACCCTCAGCCTCTCATAGAGCTTGTGCTCAAGACTTCTCACCAGCCTCACTGCCCTTCTCTGGATATGTTCAAGTGTCTCAATATCCTTCTTAAATTAAGGGGCCCAGAAATGGACACAGTACTCAAGGTGTGGCTTAACCTGTGCTGAGTACAGGGGCACAATGACTTCCCTGATCCTGCTGGCCACACTATTTCCGATGCAGGCTAGGATGCCATTTGCCTTCTTGGCCACCTGGGCACACTGCTGGCTCATGTTCAGCCAGCTGTCAACCACTACCCCCAGGTCCCTTTCTGCCTGGCCGCTCTCCAGCCACTTTGACCCCAGCCTGTAGCACTGCATGGGGTTGTTGTGACCAAAGTGCAGCACCTGGCACTTGGACTTGTTAAATGGCATCATGTTGGACTCCATCGATCTGTCCAGTCTGTCATGGTCCCTCTTGAGAGCCCTTTTACTCTCTAGCAGATCAACACCTGCTCCCGACTTGGTGTCATCTGCAAACTTACTAATGGTGGACTCAATCCCCTCATTTAGATTATCAGTAAAGGTATTGAACAAGATGGGGCTCAACACTGATCCCTGGGGGACACCACTAGTGACTGGCTGCCAGCTGGATGTGGCACCATTCACCATCACTCTCTGGGCTTGGCCCTCCAGCCAGGTCCTAACCCAGCACAGAGTGCTGCTGTCCGAGCCATGGGCTGACAGCTTGGCAAGGAGTTTGCTGTGGAGGATGGTGTCAAAAGCCTTGCTGAAGTCCAGGTAGACTACATCCACAGCCTGCCCCACATCCACCAGGTGGGTCACCTGATCATAGAAGGAGATCGGGTTGGTGAGGCAGGACCTGCCCTTCCTAAATCCATGTTGGCTAGGCCTGATCCCTTGGCCGTCCTGCAGGTGTGCTGTGATTGCCCCCAAGATGATCTGCTCCACAATTTTCCCTGGCACTGAGGTCAGGCTGACAGGCCTGTAGTTTGCAGGTTCATCCATCTGGTCCTTCTTGTGGATGGGTATCACATGGCCCAGTTACCAGTTGTCTGGGGCCTCTCTGGTGAGCCAGGAACAGTGGTAAATGATGGAGAGAGGCTTGGCGAGCTCATCTGCCAGCTCTCTCAATACCCTAGGATGGATCCCATCTGATCCCATGGACTTGTGAGTATCCAAGTGGCTCAGCAAGTCCCTAATTACTTCCTTATGGATTTCAGGGGGATTATACTGCTCCCTGGCCCCATCTACCAGTTCAGGAGGCCAGTTATCCTGAAGTCCTCCTGCCTTACTGTTGAAAATGGAGGCAAAGAAGGTATTTAGTACCTCAGCCTTTTCCTCATCTTTAGTTACAGTGTTCCCCTCCATGTCCAATAAGGAGTGGAGGTTCTTCTTGCCTCTCTTTTCAACATTAATATATTTATAAAAATGCTTTTAATTGTCTTTCACAGAAGTGGTCAGCGTAAGTTCTACCTGGGCTTTTGCCTCTCTAATTTTTCTCCTCCATGATCTAGCAACATCCTTAAATGTATCACAAGTTGCCTTCCCCACTTTCCAAAGGTGATACACCCTCTTTTCCCCTCCTGAACTCATTCAAGAGCTGCTTGCCCATTCAGGCTGGTTGCCTTCCCTGCTGGCTCATCTTTCAGCACATGGGCACAGCCTGTTCCTGTGCCTTCAAGAGTTTCTGTTTGAAGTAGGTGATATGAAAACCAAACATAGCAGGATGGAAAGCATTTTCTAGCTTATTTGGAGTTATTGTAGTCTACGTCCATCTTATTTTTTTTTCTTTATATATGGGTAGATTTTTAAACAAGTGTTTGAAAGAGATGCTCACAGCCTAGTACAGGAGAAAATACAATGGGGACTGCTATAAAATGCGAAAACCCACACACTGCCATTATAGTCTGGACAGAAGTTTTTAAGTTGACATTACTGAATGAAAAAAATTAAGTAGGGCAGAGATAAATGAAGAAGAGTCTTGGTTAAAGACAAATAGTTGTACTTGCCTTAGGCCAAGTAAGGGTACCTGGCTCCCAATAAGTGCCATATTTCTATATGGTTGGTGTAGACTGAAATGTACTGGAGCAAAGTATAGTTAAGTTTTCTAAATGCAATTTTCTGTCACTTTTTGAGGGAGTAGCCTAGAAAATAAATTTCATATGAATAGATTGAGTTTCTCAGTTCCTGCATGTTTTACTGTTGTTTTCCTTTTTGTACTCAAAATCTCCTTGTTTATGGCTATGAAAAACGACAGCAGCAGCTGACTGGGTGTTATTAAAAAAAGCAAACAAGCAGAGGGAAAAAAAAAGGCAAAAACAAAAGGGAAGAAAAATCAATGTCTGAGTAAAAACAATATCCCTGTACTCTGAAGCCAGAAATAGGCTGTTTGAATGATTTCTTAGCTCCTATATGGCAGTATTAATACCACAAAATCTGCTAGGATTCCTTTCTACCAAAATATGATAAGGGAAGGTCTACTCTAATGAGTTGCAAGTGGGTCCTCCTTACACAAAAATGAACATACATGTTTTCCAGAGAGAGAGAGAGAGGAAATACAGCTGTACTTGTCACAAGTAGCCTCCCATACATGCCAAGTACCTAAATTTTAAGTTGTTAGAGCAATTCAGGGTCATCTATGCAAAAATATTGAAACTTTGTGGTTACTCTAATTCAGTGTTGTGCTCCAATAGTGCCACTAACACTAGAGAGGGGAAAACCCCAAAGAAATAAATCCCAACTCCAAACTACCAGTCACTGTGCCACTAGCAATGTCTTTGAGTATTTTGACCTCAGATGCATGCATCACATAACCCAGCAATCTAAATTTCCATTATCCTTTTCTAAGAACTCCAGGCTGAGCCATCTCCATGGCTTTATAGTATATATCCAGGAATTATATACTTGTGATGGTAACTTTGCATGTTCTATCCAGGAATTTTACAGTTGTAATCATAACTGTGATGCAGCTTGTTTTATTATCTTGCTGCTCCCACCCATTGCTGGCTGATTACTGTTGGCTTGCTACTATTAAATTGTATTCACGGATGTTTGTAATGTACTTTTCAACAGTACTTCATGAATAAGCCTGAGGAACAGAGTTTCATCATACTTGGTTTTCATTTAGGGTCTATATATGTAGGACTAACATGGAAGTGCAGGTCTCAGGCTGTTGGTCATCTTACAACCCAGCTCTGATGGCAGATTGGCAGATTGTCATCTCCTAGAGGAAACTGCTTCTGAAAGTAGGGCACGTGGTAAAAAGGGAATTGATCCTGACATATTAGTTTGAAAATACCTTTGTAAAATCAATATACAAATTATACAAGATTAAAAAAAACCAACCTGTTGTTTAATAAGCTGGACTTAGATTTTGCTGTGTACCACAAGAGTTTGGCAAACAAAGTATTATTTGGACAAAATTAATGTAAGACTGACAACAAAAGACCACTGAACACTTTATGGTTTTAGGTGTACACAGCATTGTTCAATAGTCACAGTGAGATAGAAGTAGCTGTTGTTTTCCCTGTAAATAGCACGGTTACTTTAGCTTAGTTTACAAAAACATGTATAGTTAAACAAAGAAATAATTTCACTTAAATCCAGTTTATTTGTTTATATATAGTCTCTGGCTTTAAGGTTACTTGATTTCATGCAGCCATTTCCTGGGAAAAGGAGCACTGTAACCTTTAAAGATGAAAGCTTGTACAGTTAAGATATTTTTGCAGCCTACTCCTCTTTCTCAGTATCACTTAAGAAAAATGGTTACCAGATTCCTCTGTCAACAAAACTATTACGCCACCAGGCTGCAACGAAGATGGAACAGGAAAAAAGACAAGGAGATTAAAGTGGTCAGAGGCATTAGTCATACAGCCTTTCGCTCTGTTCTTGTCTGAGATTGCATTCTGTGGGACTATTAGTCAGCTGAATCAGTGGTAAAATGATGACTAGTGTGGTGAGTGTGGACAAGCATGAGGTGGTTTCACTGAAAGGTAAGCAGTGATAATGCACATTTTTATGTGATACTCTTCATGCAGAGATTCCTATTGCATTTTCAGAGACTACTCCTTAGAGAGTTCCCTGCAATGTTATATGGGCAATTTAAAATGTAATTAAGAAGATGGACTACTGAAAAAAAATAGTTAATAAGTAAAAGCACAATAAGGATAAGAAACATTTCTGGAAAGTAGGTGCAGGGAAGGGAAGAATGTTTCATCAGAGAAATAGAAAAAAGGAAATGGAAAAATAAGGCTAGAAGAAATGACAGAAAGGGAGTGTGGGACTTTTTTGCTACTCTGGGTTTGAGTAATTGTTTGTTGGTTTTTATTTGGTTTTGTTGTTGTGTTTGTTTGTTTGTTTTAAATCCATTAATCTTGTACATGCTGGGTACACAAGAAACTTTACTGGCTTAGCTCAGAGATAGCATTTAATAACCAGTCCTCTTCTAGAACCTGTCACCCAGACTCCTGTTTTTTCATTTAGGGATGAATCCTAACAGTCTTTCAGGCTTTTAAAAGACTATTTTTTGAAAGGCCATTGAAAATTTGTTTCAATGTCTGTTATGCTCTCCTTATATAGACGTCAAAATCATTGCTGAGGAAAATACAATATCTAAATGATCATAGTTTAAATGGTCTAGTTTATGAAGAATATCCTGGGGGAGACAGAGAAATTCTGTTGAGCTGTGCAGGGCAATTCTGCATTAAATAAAAACACATACTGAGCTGTTGAAACAGTGTCTTAAATGGCTAATCAGAGATCTTAACTCTGTGAGTTGTATAAATGAATCTGTAAAGTGGAAGCAAACTATTTTATCTTCTCTGGCTTCCCTGATTTAATTTGCACCTGGCAGATGTGTTACCTTCAGGCAGTAAAATGGAGATGGTATGCTTTATCCCAGTGGGGATTTCCCTGTTGTGCAGGGGACACACTATCCCTCTGCAACAGATGATTGTTTAACAGCACTGAACAGAGATGCTGCAGGTGGGTCATGAAATCTCCCTGCTTGATGTCATGACTTTGTATCCTTTGTCCACTGTCTAGAGTCTATAGACAAAACAGACCAGCACAGCATTAGAAAATAAAGCTTTCTGTGGAAACTCAGGAACTCTATTTTTAAAGATAAAGTAAATTTAATTTAATAAAACAAAATATAAATTTAATTCCTCTGGTTACTGACTTTGTGATGGGTGATGCCACCTTTAATAGCTGCTCGTCCTGTAAAGACGTGGAGATGTGTTTCTAAAGGACATGGTTTAACACCAGACTTTGTGAAGTTGGAAAATGGTTGGACTCCATGATCTTAAAGGTCTTTTCATTCAAAATGATTCTATGATTTATGCACTTAAAATTACATTCAGAGAAGACTTTTTGAATAGAAAGCTGCATTATAATGTGATTTCTTTTTCAAGTAGACTTGTTCTTTAAATATCAAATTTGTTCCAACATCTCTGAAATTGTAGTGGAGTACACTACAGAATGTTGTTATGTACGTGGGAAATCAGCATACCGAATGTAATAAATTATGCATATCTGAAGGGAAATTCAGAGACACAGGCTACAGAATTCATTTTGTAAAAGTGAGATATTGCAGTTACTTTTTTGGGGGGACAGTGTAGCTTACAAAATGTCATGGCTTCTAATCAGGCTTTGTGCATCACGAAATTAAAATTCTTTGTACAGCAAAATTATTCCACTGAGTGGGAGAAAGCAAAGAAATGAGGGAACTGGAATCTCTGTAAAAGGTTAGTAGTATAGCAGTTGATTGCACTGTCATTTCTGGCCTGCAGCGTCAGCTGCATGTGTCCTGGTTACTACAACCTGAAAAGAGCTCATTCTCTACAAATCCAAATATCAGAAGTGGAAAATCATGAAACCAATATTTCAAACAGCAGTTTGACAGTGAGGAAGATGAAAGAGGCGAAACAGTAGACTTAACACAACTTTCCTACTACAGGTGAAATTACCGTCATGCCTGTTAGTATGGAGGTAACACTGCCTTGCTGGAAAGGGTGCTTGGATAAGATTCTCAAGTGCAGAGTGCTCACAAGAAAGCTTCCCATCTCCATTTCTCTTCTTTTCCCTTCCTGTGCCCCCCCCCTCACAACAAGGACATTCATTAATTGTGAACTGAATACGTACAGAAATTGTCTCACCAAGTAATTTATTTGATATCTTATGATACTTAAGGGCGGTTAACATACTGGCTGATCTAGGTGTGATGAGTGTGGGTCTCCAGTAATAAGCAATGGACATCTTCAACTGTGCTTTAATAAGCATCAAATTTCAATTTATGTATAATATAATACCTTGGAGGAGAGTTTGTTGGTTCTTGAGATGAAGCTGTAATTCCATCAATGGAGATCTAGGGAGCTGTGCTGTCTGAACACAGCAAATCTAGTTCTGTTGCCTCAGACTTGCTGTGGCATGGCCTTGCCTCTCTCAGGAGATGTTAATGCTGTGTATTACTTCATCTTTGTAGCAGGTTCACAGGCACTATTGCTCTACACAACTATCCTAAAGGATGTTGTAGCAAGGTGGGTGTTGGTCTCTTCTCCCAAATAGCAAGTGATAGGAAGAGTGGAAATGACTTCAAATTTTGTCAAGTACTGGAAGAGGTTGTGCATAGAAGTGTCACTCTACCACTCTCCATCATTTTTGTGAAGTTGTGGCAGACAGGTGAGGTGCCTGAGGACTGGAGGAAAGCCAGTGTCACTCCAGCCTTCAAAAAGGGCAAGAAAGAGGTTCCAGGAAACTACAGACCAGTGAGCCTCACCTCTGTCTCTGGAAAATGATGGAGCAGTTAATTCTGGAGGTCGTCTCTAGGCACTTGGAAGAGAAGATGATTATCAGGAGTGGTCAGCATAGATTTTCCAAGGGGAAATCATGCTTGACTAATCTGATAGCATTCTATGATGCTGTCACTGAAGGGGTAGATACAGCGATGTAGTCTACCTTGACCATAGCAAGGCTTTTAATGCTGTCTCCTTGTGGGTCAGCTCAGGAAGTGTGAGATAGATTAGGAACTGGTTACATAGTAGAGTCCAAACAATGGTCCCAACTCCAGCTGGAGACCTGTAACTGGTGGAGTCCCCCAGGGATCAGTGCTGGTTCTGGTCCTGTTCAACATCTTCATCAATTACATTGATGAGGGTACAGAATGTCTACTCAACAAGTTTGATGATGATACCAAACTGGGAGGATTGGCTGATACACCTGAAGGCTGTGCAGCCATTCTGCAAGACCTGGACGGAGTGGAGAGCTGGGCAGAGAGGAATCTAATGAACTTCAACAAGGATAAATGCAAAGTCCTGCATCTGGGAAGGAATAATAAACTGCACCCAGTACAGGTTGGAAGGCAATCTGGTAGAGAGCAGCCCTGTGGAGAAGGACCTGGGAGTCCTGGTGGATAACAAGTTATCCATGGGACAGCAATGTGCCCTTGTGGCCAAGAGAGCCAATGGGATCCTGGGGTGCATTAAGAGGAGTGTGCCCAGCAGATTGAGAGGGGTTCTCCTCCCCCTCTACTCTGCCCTGGTGAGACCTCACCTGGAATATTGCATCCAGTTCTGGGCTCCCCAGTTCAAGAGGGACAGGGATCTACTGAGAGAGTCCAACAGAGGACTACAAGGATGATTAAGGGACTGGAGCACATGCTCTTTGAGGAGAGGCTGAGAGACCTGGGGCTTTTTAGTTTGGAGAAGACTGAGAGGGGATTTAATAAATGTTTATAGATATCTGAGGGCTAGGTGTCAAGAGGGAGGGGACAGACTTTTCTCAGTTGCACCCTGTGATAGGATAAGGGGCAATAGATATAAAACTACAGCACAGGAGGTTCCACCTCAACATGAGGAGGAACTTCACTGTGAGGGTCACGGAGCACTGGAATGGGCTCCCCAGAGAGGTTGTGGAGTCTCCTTCTCCAGAGACTTTCAAGACCTGTCTGAATACATTCCTGTGTGACCTGTGAACAGTCCTGGTCTGTTAGGGGGGCTGGACTAGATTATCTCCGGAGGTCCCTTCCAACCCCTAACATCCTGTGATCTTGTGATCCTGTGATTGATTCATCATCCTTGAAAGTATTCAAAAGATGTGTAAATGTGGTATTTACAAACATGGTTTAGCAGTGGACTTGATAATGTTATGTTAATGATTGGAACTGATGATCTTAAAGGTCTTTTCCTAAGTGATTCCATTATTTGTTTTCTCAGTGTGGGAGAGAAGGTTTCCTTTTCCTTATTGCTACCGGTGAATGGCAGATTTTATCAACAATTTGTCTATGAACAAAGGCGGAAAGCTTAGGCAGCAGTGTTTGTTTAGGCAAAGGCATTTGATGTTATATGAGCATCCAAACTTCAGCAACCATTCGAGAGAAAAACTGCTTTCCCTCCTCAGGGCTCTTGAGACTGTGTATTCAGTGAGGAGCCCTGAGATGCAAAAACATTACCCTCTCTGCCAATAATAAAAACATTAGAAGTCTTAGAAAATAGTTTTGAAGTAATAGCTGTTAAGTTTTAGGGGCTTTGTAAAACTTTCATGGTTTTTAAATAATCAGAAGAATAGTCCAGGTCTTGGCTAACACAGCAGTGTTTCCTAGTTGGGTGAGTTTTGGGCTGTGAGGAAAGGAAAAGATCTTAATATATTGCTGTTTCTTTGCTTAGCACTCCTCCCTTAGGCAGCATATGGATTTGTTTTTGTTTCCAACCTGTGTGCTTTTTTTCCCTTTTCCTTTGCCTGGATAATCCTGTGAAACTGGAATCCTCATCAGCCCTGGCCCTCTGTTTGACTTCTGCTATCTGGGTGGGACACACTGACAGATTTTTTAATTTTATTTTTCCCCCTCAAAGTGCAAAATAGCAAACGGAAGTTTTAATCTGTTATGACGACAAGAAGGTGCAGTGCCCACTCCGTAATTCTGGCTTGGCAGAATCCCCATGCTTTTGGAGTCACAGCCTGATTTGAGACAGATCAATAAAGAGATTATTAAATAACTGAGCTCTTCCATTTGAGAAACTTTGCCTCTGAGGCACTTTTTGCATTCACCTCTGACTTTAGCAACACAAAAACAATCAATAGTGACTAAAAAAATATAAGCTGTGAGAAAATATTTCTCTTCTGGGGGGTTAACTGCAGAATGATCTCACTGTTGTGATGCCTTGTTGGTGAGCAGGTAGAACATTCCCTGCATTCCTTTTATTTGTGCAGATCCTCTTGCAGTATGTGTGGATGAAACCTCCAGCTCTGACTTTTGCCTGTCGTTTTATATCATTTAATTTCATCATTCCTTTCTCTTACAGTTCTTCTACCACTGTAAACTTTTTCTACCAAGTGTCCCACCAATGCAAGCCTTGAGGTTTGATAGGACAGAGGACTCAGTTCTAAAGATAAGAAATTCACTCCTGAACAGTTATTATCCTTGATTGCTCTCTTTAGACCAACATATCAGTAGGATATTGTACAAACTACTACCATGGTAGTTCCAGAAAACAACAGTTCCTGCTGTTTTCTGAACTACACTAGACTCTAACTTAAGGTTAAAATCAAAGCTTGTGCTTCCACTTAAGTCTTCCAAGTACTTTGCATTTTATTTGCTACCTAAAAGAGTAAGCTGATTTTATTTTATTATTTAATGATTGTTCATAAATGTTAATATTTTCAACTCTTAATGATTGGGTGTTTTAAAGAAAAAAAAAATAATTTCCCTGAAGATACTGCAGTCTATTCTATTGCTTCTAAAAAATTGACATTGCATCCTATTTTATGTGTGTGTGTGTGTGTGTATGTTTGTTTTAAATGAGCATGTGTGCTGCATATTTCTTGTCTGATTTTTCCTTTCTCTGTTTTGAGTAATACTTCAAAACTTCATTAACAGACAATAAAAAATAAAAAGACAAAGGAACTGAAAAATTCCAACTCTCACCTAGTCCTGATGGGGCTAAGGTGAGCTGAAAAAGATCAGACAAAATATATTGAACTTGTTTTGCTCTTCAAAAGAAGAGGTGCTACTATAATTTTGCTGGTTTTGAGTTGTGTTGCTGATGGTGGTAATACTGCATTGGCAAATCTTGCAGCAGTGTGACTAGAGGCTTGATACTTGGCAGGAATTTGTGCTGCCAGTAGCTCAGGAAGTGCTGATCTTTCACCCTTATACCCTTTGAAAACCTCTTAATGTTGTTACATTCAGCCACACAGTCCACTATCTACTTTGCTCCAAATACAGATTTTTTTCTGTCTTCCTTAAATATACACTTTCAGTTTAGCCCATTTCTTTTACTCCAGTTTCAGTTTTTCAAACTTGTGAAGAGTACAACAATGGAGATGATCTGTTGAGGTACACTTTTTGAGCCATTTTGGATGTGTTAGCTGGTGTTGATTATGGTGGTTTTGTTCGTTTGGTGGTTGTTTTGGTTTTGTTTATTTGGTGGGGTTTTGTGGGTTTTTGGTGTTTTGGTTTTTTTGATGCTTTGATTTTTATCATTTTGTTGTTTGTTTTTTCTTGTCATGGAGATAGAGTTGTATGTGAATCTTATCAAGTTACTGTTTTCTGGGTTTTCTGAAGAACTGGATCTCTTTTTGCTGTCTCCTGCTACATTGGGGTAGAGCTCAGCAGGCAAGGATAAGGTAGATGTTCAGTTGGTTGGGTCTTTTTTGGATGGTTTATTTAGCCTGTTACTCTGTCAATTGCATTTACAAGGCTATCTCACTAACAGGTTTTATAGACACAGCAAACTGCTATTCAAGGGGTGAGAGTGAACAGCCTGAGTGATGGCAGCTTATCCAAGTGGCTGTGTCACAAGAAAAGTACCTGTGTACATAAACTTCATTGCATGGCCCCACAGTCATCTTCTGCTGTTGGAGGCTCTGAGTGCATGTCAGTTTCTTGTCACCTTGTTAACTACAAGGAGGATTTCCATATGTATACCTGTGGTCAGCAGGAGTACATTCTCAAAGCAGTTATAGTGTACTGGAGTGTATTTGGACTTTTATGCTACATTGGGGGTTTTTGGGGTGTTTTTTTTTCAGACTAATAGATGTTTCTGTGTGTGGTGTTAAAGCACCAGCCAACACCTGAATATCTGGTTTTATGCTGATTAAGTCCTTATTCTGTAAGTCATTTTATTTATTTACTTTTTTATTAGTCACTAGTAAATTGAATTATTTTTTTCTGTAGTGACTTCACTGTTGCCTTTAACTTGAAAACAAAACAAAAAGCACAGCTGTTTAGGAAAAAAGACTGTCTCAAAGAAAATGAGGCAGCAAAAGCTTAGGTTTGTGCAAATTATTCAATGATGAATATGAAACCACAGCTGTCTATTGAAGTAAGAGGGAAGCAGAAAACATACTTTCTGCATGCACACTTCATTTTCTGTACTTGAATTCCTCTGTACAGACTGTTGGATGTTTATGAAGTATGAACTGTCCTGAATGAACAGGTTTTGCTTTCATCAGTGCAGACTCAAAAAGTCCTGTAGACTTGCTGGCTGCATTGGCAAAGGATCTCCTCATTTCTGTTGAAATATCTTTTAGCTGACATCTTCATTCTGATTTTTTTCAAAGTGTTCTACTACATACTGGAAGTTAAAACAAAAATAGAGAAAAATCTTCATGAATAGAACATTGATTTTCATTTTCCTGGTGAACAGAGGCTCTTCATGAGTGTCTGCAAAAATTTCATGTTTCCAGTCTGGAGTCTATTTTCAAAATAGGGTTGAATGCCCTGTACCTTTAAATTCTGTTCACTGTAAAACAACAGCAAGGGCTTGCTGAGTCTAACAGGTAATTGGGACATACAGTTGAGAATTAAACAATCAAGTATTGAAAGCATTTAATTTCTGAGGTCTGAAATCACGGATGTGCATGTTTGGAGCATGTGATAGTGGGGAGGAGTGAAGATATTGGCAGTTTCCTTTACACAAAGCTTATTGCAGTCATGACAAAGAGTTAACCAAACTATGCTGTCAATATGATACTTAAGTATGATTTTTGGCCTAAGTAGATGGTACTACTTTTCCAAGAATAATGCAGTGTTTACTTAAAAGCATTACAGAATGGTGGCAATTAGTACAGGTCAGTTATTGTGAAGTGCTTTCAGACATTAGAAGCTTAATTAACTGCACCAATAACACCAGCCATGCTGTTGTTATTCAGAAATGTGTTGCATTATGCATGCTGTAACAGTGATAGAACTGGGTGCAATACTCCAGGCGTGGTCTCACCAGGGCAGAGCAGAGGGGGAAGAGAACCTCACTCAACCTGCTGGCCACACTCTTCTTAATGCACCCCAGAATACTGTTGGATGCCTTGGCCATGAGGGCACATTGCTGGCTCATGGTGAACTACTTGTCTACAAGCACTCCTTCTCTTTCTCCACAGAGTTGGTTCCTGTCTAACCTGTACTGGTGCATGGGGTTATTCCTCCCCAGGTGCACTTGCCCTTGTTGAACTTCATGATTTTCACCTCTGCCCGGTCCTCCAGCCTGTTCAGATCTCAATTAATCGCAGTGCAGCCTTCTAGTCAGTCAGCCACTCCTCCCAGTTTTGTATCATCATCAAGGTTGCTAAGAGTGTGCTATGTTCCTTCATCCAGGTCATTGATGATGATATTGAACAAGACTGGACCCAGTACTGACCACTGGGGAACAGAACTAGCTACAGGCCTCCAACTAGACCCTGCAGCATTGATCACAACCCTTGGTGTTCAGCAAGTTCTCAATCCACCTCGCCATTCACTCATTTAACCCACACTTCCTAAGCTTACATATGAGGATGTTGTGAGAAACAGTGTCAAAAGCCTTGCTGAAGTTGAGGTAGACAACATCTACTGCTCTCCCCTCATGTAGCCAGCTGATCACACCATCACAGAAGGCTATCAGCTTGGCTAAGCATGATTTTCCCTTAGTGAATTCATGCTGGCTACTTCTGATAATCTTTACCTTTGCAAGCTTAGGGATACTTAAGTCTCCTCTGTGAGTTTGTGACAAATATTTTCTACTTGCTTTCCATGAATACACATGAAGTTGCTGAGAGCCTTCATACCTATGCTCTTACAAACGAGGAACCATTTCATTCCATCTCCAGGCAACCTTGAGATGAAAATTATTAATTAAAAAAACACCCTATCACCCTTGATAATCATAGCTACTTAAATTGCATGGGTTTGTTCCTGTATTCAATAGCCAATCTTTCTATGCAGACAAAAAAAAAAAATCCAACAAAGAGGGGATTTAACTGTAATTAGCACTATTTTTAGTTGTATTTAAAAAAATGTGTGATAGGTGTCTTCCTCTTAATATGATTGTGAGTTCAGTACTTAATAAATTTCTTAGGAAACTAAGGCAACTTGCTGTAGCTAAATAAGGTTTTCTGTAAGCTGCTGTTTAATTCTTTGTCTGAGTCCTGCTATGTAACAGAAGGGCAGTGAAATTTCAGTCCTGGATTCTGGCTGTTGAACTAGTCTCTCCAATCTATCATGGTTTGCAGTTAGAGAAGTTCTTACCAGTTGTGTTTGCTTATGTATAAAACTCTTCACATCTCTTTTTCTAGCACAGCTATTTAGAGATCTGTAGTGTGACAAAATCTTCTTTCTCAATAGCAATAAATATTCAATAAGGAGCCCTGCTTTGTGTGTTCATTTTAGCTCTAAGTGTTCTTTGCAGCACGTAGCAATAAAAAGAACAGCCTGGCTTCCAAGTTGCTAAAGGGCACTTGAGAGGAAAGGAAGCCAAACCACACTTTTAAATGAAATCCAGTTAGCTGTAACAATCTTGTTGATGGTTTGACTATTTGTCCTCCTGTCAGCTGCAGAATGCACTTTCTGCCCTGAATCTCCTTGCAGGCCTGGTTAACCTTTAGCTTCTGTGCATTAGACACTTGAGGACAGTTGCTGGAAAAACAGCTTGTGTAATATTTGTGCTTTGGATTTTTATAGCAGAGTATATATGGAAATTCCATGTGATTCCAAATACTTGTGATATATTACAGTAGTATTTTAACAAAAGTTGTAGTTTGAAGTCATTTCAGAAATTGGGGTTGGTTTTGTCTCTTCAGTTGTTATCAGCTGAAGAAGCAGACTGTTTTTATGCCACTCTTCAAACATCTCTTTTAATGTTTTACACTTTGATTGACAGGAAAAAAAAAGCAGCATGTATTAGCTGTTCACTTGCTTGAATGTTGTATAGGGAGTGAAAAAAGATCTGTGCTTTGATGTGTTGTGAATGGGCTGATGTGAGCTTTGGGGATTAGTGTCTGAGTTGCTGGGCTCCCCATCTGGGAGAATAATTTAATTTATTTTCTTTTTTTTTAAAGAAAGGACTGTAAAAGACCTTGAGGCCAGTGCAGCTTGAAAGAAGTGTTCACCAGGAGTCCAACTGAAAGAGCCTCTGGCATTCCAGTTTTATTTACAGGCTATATTTCAAAACAAATTTAATGAAGTCCAGATCCTCAGTGCATATGTATCTGCTGATAAAGTTAACAGTATTAAAAATCTCAGCAGCAGACTTTGTCCCAGTGAAGCACAAGCTCTTGCCTCCCAGAGCTCCACGTGCTGGCTTGTAGACAGTAAGAGGCTGGAGAGAGAGGCCCTTCTGTCTCTCTTTTCTTGCTTCTGAGTTTAAAGTAATGAGGCCAGCTGTCCTGTCTAAATGAATCAACATTCAGGTTCAGCTATTTTCCTTCACTTAGTCTCTAGGGAGAGGAAGTCCTTGGCATGCATCAGGAGTTTTGTTTCCTGAAATTCATGAAAGCTGGCTTATGTCTGGATCAGAGTTTAGGGTAAAACCACAAGTTATACTAGAAGTTAGTGCAATTCCCTGTGTAACCTGAAATAGTTTTACATAGGTAGACTGAAGGCATCTGGCTCTTGTAGCCCAAATGCCTTTCATGTAACCCCAAAGAGACTACATAGCTTAGCATTTCATTATAAAAATATGTATTATGTCAGACATTAACTTTGACTCGCAGGTGCTAATACACATAAAATACTGTTGCTTCTTATCTATTATCTAGATAATACCTATATTTTTATTTATATATAAAATATAATTATCAATAGAATACCATATAGAGTATTAGCTAATGTAATAATATTCATAGTTATATTTAATTAGATTGCTGTATTAATTAATAACTAAGTTACATGATTAGTTCAGAATTCTTTCCAACAAATTCTGGCTGCACACCCTACTTCTGTATTCTCTAAAATGCCTGGCTTGATTGTTAAGGTTATCACCTAAAATGGCAAAGCAACAAATCAGATATATAACATGAATTGAAGTAGTCCTAAGTTTGAGCTCAAGTCACTCTGATAGGAGGTTATGCTTTGCTAGAAAATGAGAGTGTGGGAATAGTGCTGCAGATGGTGTAGATGAGTACTCAAACGTCCTGCTATACACTCAATGGCACTATCTGCCCTAACTGTTCTAAGATGTCCAGATACCAGTTCTCCAGGGAAATCTGCGGAAACACAGCTTATGGGTAAGCTGTTCAGTTTACTCACGGATAGATGAGATGCATGTAGTTCAACCTGAAACACGAACAAAAGGAGAGCAAAATAAACAAAAGCATAGATGAAGTAAGTACTTAAGGCTTGCAATGAATTAAATAAATCTGTGTCTTTTTAGTAGCCTGCTAGACTAGAATGGGACAAGATAGTGACCACTAGATGATCTGATCGGCAAATCTTTTTTCTTTCTATTGTAGTTGAAGCACATCTTGCTTATTTTGTACTAGGGGATATTTCTGAAGACTTATACAGGTTTGGGAAAAACTGGGTCAGTGAACTTGAACAGGAAAAAGAGATGATGACATACAGCATGTGCCTGGGAGACGGCTGTTAGATTTTTTGTTCCAAGACATGTAAATGTTGAATGTGGTATGAACAGAAAAGGCAAGATGATGCCCCAGTTCTTTAAGAGCATGGAAGGTCAGTGTATGGTCTTCAGTTCTTGCTTCCTAGTTTTGTCACTGGTGCACTTTGCCTTTAGTAGGAGGTGGAAGACTTCTGAAACAAGAGTGTCTTAGGGGATAAACAAGCATAAAGAGTAAAGTTGGAGGAAGGTGAAAAAAAAACCTGAAAATTGCTTGTGTGGCTGTTCTGCTCAATTTGTTCAATCAAGATATGTGAGTGGAAATCTGACCTTCTGTTTAAGGAGTCCATGGGAGAGCTGGAACAAACACTTTCTCTTCCAAGGAGAGATTATGGCACAACATTGATATAGTTGTCTAGAGCAGCTGGAAATGGTAGGGAGGAGAGCAGTGATCCCAACCTGTCATAGTTTAACCACAGCTGGCAGCTAAGCCCCACACAGGTGCTTGCTTACTCTTCCTGGTGGGATGGGGACAGGGTGAGGGGAATCAGAAGGATAAAAGTGAGAAAATGGAGATAGTTTAGTAGGCAAAGCAAAATCCACACACGTGAGCAAAGCAAAACAAGGAATTCATTCACCATTTACAGGCATGTATTCTGCTGTCTCCAGGAAAGCAGGGCTCCATCACATTAGCAGGGAAGACAAGACACCATAGCTCTGAATGTCCCCCACTTCCATTATTCCCCCAGCTTTGTATGCTAAGCATAATGTCATATGGTATGGGATATCACTTTGGTCAGTTGTTATCAGCTGTCCAGCTGTGTCCCCTCCTACCTTCTTGTGCCTCCTCAGCTTTCTTACTGGTTGGGTGGTGTGAGGTGCAGAAAAGGCCTTGATCTGTATAATCACTGCTCAGCAATAACAAAAAAATTCCTGTGTTATCAACACTTTTTCCAGCACAGATCCAAAGCATAGCCCCAGACCAGCTACTAGGAAGAAAATTAACTCTGCCTCAGCTCAAACCAGCCCACAATTGAACTCTTCAGTGTCCCAGAGTGATGTCAGGTTTGAGACATCACTCAGTGCATGCACAGCAATGCTGTCATCATGAGTCGTGAGTGCAGTACTGGTGTTTTGCTTTATTTACCTTTATGTTGTGGTGTGTTGCTATGTTCATTTTTATGAATGGATCTCACATTAATTAACAGAGCTTCGACACAGCATGGAAGACTATGAAATTGATAGTGTTTTCTGGGCAGTGCTGCGGAGTTGCCTATGTGTGGTTAACAGTTTGCTTAGCATACTGCAAAGTACAGAAAAAAATATCTTACTGTATTTATTAATTACCTTTTAGAGAAGTGTAGTTAATATTTTTACATATTTTACTGTAATATTAGTTAGTAGAATCAATTAAGAATTACAGTGAGATTATCCTCTGTATTACCACAGGAAACATTGAAGACAACATTCAGTGACCTGAACGTTCTTAGTTGTGTTTGTACTCATGTATTTTACATCCTGTCACTATCAAGGGGAGAAGAAACAATGTTTATTACGTGTTTCTTAAGGAGAGTTTGCTGAACACCAAGTCCTTACTTTTCATCAAACAGTGGGCCTGCTCTGAGCCTGGATTTCTCAGACGAATGTATTTTGTCCACTCTGGCAGAACTATTTCATTTTTGGCATCAGCTCTCAACATGGAGAGCAGATGATATAATACTTCCAGGAAAATACCACGGAACATTCCGTTTGCAGATCACTTGTTTGTGTGGTAGCTAGTGAAAAAACCAGCAAGAGACAGGTTTGTAGAGAGGAGCTGGATTGGAGGAGTAGAGAGCAATGAACAAGTTAAATGCAGAGTGTATGTGCCAACTAAAACTCTGCAATGCCCTACCCCCAGTTTCAAAAAACACCAAGAAAAAAACCAACACAACAGCAACAAGAAAAAACCCACCATCACCAAAACCCAATCAAACAAAAATACCCCAAACAAAAAACAAATCAACAAAAATCCACAAAGAAAATTTAGTGTCCAGAAAGAGGGAGAAAACTGAAATTATTAATTGTGTTAGAGAAGTGGAGGAAGGTATTGGAAATGAGTAACAGGAGTAAAGAAAGGAGACTGGACATTAGAGCTACATAAGTAAAGACATAGCTGTTTGAGAGCTATTATTGTGTGAGACAATGTGTAATGCTAATAGAACTGCGTCATAAAAAGTAAACTGTAGTCATAAGTAAAATACCTTTTGAGCAGCAAGGTGAGATACTTCTTCTGAAATAGCAGCTGCTTATCCTGCTGATCTTTTGGTGGTGGTGAGGTTTATGCAGCCACTACTACATTATCTGCATCCCCCATAGCTCCAAAAGTCTCACCAAATGTATTGTAAGAAAAAAGCAGCTTCTCTTCCTATCTGTTCCTCTACCTCTGCAAAGTCTGAGCATGCTGGGTAAGAAGGCTTTAGGTGTGAGGACATGCAGGGAATGATAGCAAAACAAAAATCATCTTCCTACCTTTCCTTCCCAAAAGTGTGTGTAGCTGCACAAGCACAGCTGTGAAAGGGTGGGGATGACTGGTGAGGTGAATGAGAGTGTCCCTAATATAATGGGTACCGATGGAAACTGATATATACAGGATTGATGTGGTGGGATTTTTTGAAAGTACTGGACTGGGTTTTGTTGGGTCTTTTTGTTTGTTTGCTTGGGTGTTGTGGTGTGGCTTTTTGGGTTTAGTTTTGTGAGTGTTTTGTTTTGTTTTTTTTTAATTTATTTATTGGTTGGTTGTTTATTTTCTGGAGCAAGAAGTTGAATTGTAGAGAAAAGATGTGGAAATAGCAAATTTCCATTCTGAAGGCCAGGGTTATGCCATCACAAAACTTAAAAATTCTGGAAAAAATTAAGAGCAGTTCTGTGTCATAATTAATTTTCTGCTCATTTCCTGATGTTTTTACAAAGGACACATTTTTTTTCCAGAGTGAAAATGCAAGCCTGACCCAGAACCTTTTCAAGAGATCCACTTATTTATTATTTAAATATAGTGGCATGGATAGTGGCAAGAAATCCATCTGATATATCTAGACTACACTTCCAGTGTGAAATCTAGATTAAAGCAGAGGGCTGTAAATATTAAGGAGCACACATTTATGCAGTCTTTTAGTTAAAGGTTTTGGGGGTTTGGGTTTTGTTTTTGTTTTTTAATGAAACATTGTGTGTATGTTTTTCACACATGATCCTTGGAAATGTTAACCTGTAACATACTTACCAGACTGTTTTCAGATTCTAACTCTCCATCTCAGCTTTGAATGTTCCATGTGGTCATTTGGTTTTAACTGTATGTTAACTGGATATAAGCTCCAAGAAATAAAAAGCTGCATAGAAAAATTGCTGAATGCACTGTGCTGAATGGATGTTTGGTCCAGGAAACTTGTGCAACTTGGGCACCATTCATATACTTTGCTTGCTCATGGCTGCCAAGCACTTAGGTTTCTCACAAGTTAACTTTGTTGCTAAAGTGCAAATTCCAGATTTCATAAAACATACAAGAATGCCAGCCTTGGAAAAATGATTGTACTCAACAAAAGGTACTTGTCTTCATTTCAAAGACCTTTCATGTTCAGTCCCTGCTTTACCTATCATTCTTTCAGGCTGTTGAGATTTTAAAATCTGAGTCTAATGGGCCTCTTATGTCTTTGTTTATCACCTGCTTATTATATTTTCTGATAAACACCTTCTAGTTCTCTCCCACTATTTTCTTACCTCTTTCAAATCCTTCTATCAGTTTGTTGAGTTTTTGTCTTCCCCCTCCCCCCCCCCCTTTTTTTTTTCTGTAATGCACTGAGATGATCTATTTCTGCTATTCTGGCAGTACTAATTTATTTTTTTTATTGTGACACAATATTCAGCACAGTTGGATCACAAATCAGCTGTAAGTATTTCAAGAAAGCAGGGTAGCAGACTTGAAATATACATTTCTAATTTTTATTTTCATGTTGTTTTAAAATATGCTCACTTAGAGCTGTCATCTTCTGAGTGGGTCTCACCTGCAGAATCTTGTCTCAAAAGACTGAACCTGGTACCCTTAGACAGATCAAGGCTTACTGCTCCTAGACTGGTAAAATTCATGTTAGTTGTCTGAATGATGGTCAGAGCAAATGCTGGCTGGGGTTAGGGTAAATCAATTAGGAGTAAGTCCATAGGGTTTTGGGAAACAGGTACAGAGATGTGGAAAGGAGATGGTCTCTTGCTGTGGCAGCCAAAAAGAAAGGGGATTTTGGAGTGAGCTGGTGTAGTTTGCACAGTGCCAATAAAGAAAAGGCTGTCTGGGTTTGTCTGTGTAAGATTGTGAGGAAGGTTATAGTGGTTTCAAGAGGTTTAGAATGGGAAGTATGAACAGATGATTCTGAGGACTGTATATGAAGTCGAGGACTCCCTTCTCCACACCTTTCACCTAGCCTGCTTTCTTCCAGGCAGCTGTCAGGGGATGGAGAAACTTTTCTTTCCAGAACCCTCCAACTTCTGTAAGCCTTTTCCCTTTTCTGACGCCTGTTAGCTATTGCCCTATCATTGGAGACAACTTAAACATTTTCTAATGTGCAAAGAGAAAGGAGATGGACATAATAAGAACAGCAGAAAAAAACTTGGAATCTTGATGTTTGTGCTACAAAGAAGCCTCCAGAATAGGAGGCTAAAGAGGTAGATTAGGGATTATAAACATTGATGAGCAAACCTCTTGAATATAAATTAGTGGACAAAGATTCATGTCTGCTGCTGAAATCTGACTTAAACTTCTGAAGCAAAATCACTTGGATGGTGAGCATGGGAAATGCAACTGCTGCTACGTTTCCTCTTTACTTGCATTTTAACTAGGAATGCCTGCTGTATGTATTCTTAACATATGTTAACCTCTCTGCTGCAGTTCTTGCCAAGAAACTGTCACAAAGATATTTAGCATAGGAAACATTCCTGTTGTACTGGAGTGCCTGGTGTAACTAATTGGGCATGTATAACAGGAGGGTGAAGATAAATAAAGCTCCATATGTACTGTGTTTAGGTAAAGCGTGTGATATTTTGCATCATTATTATAATCCTTTCAAATGTTAGTAACCTCCAGAAAGACAAAAAAAAATAAATATTAAAAATCAGCTAAAAAAGAAAGCAATGGAAATGTAGTCCAGCATGAGCCTTCTCTGAGACTCAGTGTTGACAGCATGAGGCAGATTCATGCAAGGTTGTTGTTGCAAATATCCAAAGCACAAGTCTTTGCCTTTTTTTTTGTTTGTTTTGTTTTGTTTTAACCTTTTCCAGTCAGGCATCCTGCCTCCTACCCCTTCATCCCAAAGGCAGGAAAAGCTGCATTTTCACTGGAAAACATTCACAGAGTGTAATGTTTAATAGTAATTTTTTCAAATAAAGGAAAATAGTAGTTCCTGCTGAAAGCAATTTGATTTTGCCCATCCTGCTGAATAACAGAGCTTATTTTCTGAGAAGCCAATGGGAGCAGAAGAAGGGCTTTGGGTACCATCTTACAGCAAGAGCAGCATTTCCAGGCAGGTCCATAGGGCTAGGAGTGCACTGTGTGCAGCACAGCACTGGTGGCTTTATGCAGGGAGCAGCAAGGTAGAAGGGAAAATAGAGTAGTCAATGGCACATCAGGTCATCTTCCAAACAGATTTTAGATATGCAAAATGGATTAGAGAGGAAAGTCTCAGATCTGTTATTGCCTCCAGTAAATAAATTTCTTCTGAATTGTAGATGGTTTCCCTTCCCCTGATTTTCATGTAGACTACGTATTCTTCCAGGCATGCAAGGGATTTTTGTTTTCTTTAATTTGGAAAGTCTCTCTCAGCTCAGGAATGCTGCTTGGCACAGGAAGCACAATAACAGTCAGGAGAGATTGAACTGTGATCCCTACAAAGAGAATTAAAAAATAATATGTGTGCTTTTGTATTTAACACTTTGTGGTGTCTGCCTCTTGTTTAACTGGGATCATAAGTATGAAGTTCCCAGTAAGGTAATATAAACCAGTGATTTCCCAAAAGGCAGAGCAAAGAAGTGTGTGGTCTTGTAACTTCCATTGTTAAGCTTAAATTACAAAATAGATTTACAATACTGCTGGTTTTCATTCCAGATACTAGAATGCTTCATCGTTGTAGCTTTAATGTTTTAAGTGTTGGCAAATATTGCACTTCCAGCAAAAAGAACCACAAACATACACAAATAAAAGAGGAATTAAATTGGAGATTGGGGAAAATCTTATGTTTGATGTATATTTTTGGATATACAGAGTCAGTCTCTGCTTGTCCACATCAACATAGGTTAACTGAAACGGGTATAACTACCTATCTTTACTTAACATTTTAATGTCTGTGCCATTTTAGAGCTGCTTGAGAGAATACTAAAATTAATGTGTTTCCATGAGCGCTAGGCCAAAGACAAAACCAGTCAAACAACAACAACAAAAATCAACCAACCAACCAACCAAAGCCAACAAAACCCAAATAAACAAAAAATGCTCAAGAAAATCCAAGACCAAATAGTAATTTTGGTATGATTTAATTACCAGTCTTAGTAGTAGAGATTTATAACTGTTTATATGCCTTAAAAGGAAGGACCTGGTGAAAAGAATAAACTCAGTGCTTTGGTTTTCATGGTGTGATTTGGTTTACATGTAAATAAATCAGATTTTTCTGACACAACCGAGCTGGGAACTAGCAGGGAGTAAGGCTACTTTGTGGCTCAATCTCATACCTAATATCCATCTGGTGTTCAGATTCATGGCCAAAGCCAATGACTTAGCCAGTGCAGTTTTAGGTGAACTCCAGATGTTGTGAGCTGCTCAACTTTATTGCTTTTCAGGGCTCACACTTTGTATACAGAAAACTGTGAACCCTCATTGTGTACTGAATCTCCTGAGTCCTGTACGCTAAGTCAATGCTAAAACCAGCATGTCTTGATCTACAGGCCTCTGTTCTTTTAGCATTAGTTTCCACATCCAGGAATGTTGCCTTTCAGGCCAAACTTAAAATACTTGAGGAAAGCATGTTGGGCAGCACACAGTTCATACATGTGGCATGGTGTAAAATTTCTAGGGTCTTGCATGGGTGTAACAGATCAAAATGAGATTTCATTTTATAACATTTGGACTGTTTTCATCAACTGACCTCTTGGTATACAGCCTCATCCAAATCACCATGTGTGCTGTGTAATCAGCACACATGTGTAGTTATTTAATTTAGAGTTTACTTTGAATGCTTGGAGATTGGCAGCATGCTGTGTGTTACACAGATTCTGAGAAAACGAATCCCTGGATCTCCTGTGAGAAGTGGTGCTGCTCTCATCTTCACTCTGGTACGATGATCCTTTCAGGTACCAGTGGTTTCTTGTCTTGTGTTCCATGGGCTGATTATAGGTCCTTATATCTGACCTTTCAACTGCATGGGTGCTGGTATGTTCCTTGTGAAGCTGTGGCACTTGGGGTACGTCACATTCTGCTGCAGAGCTTGTCATTCAATTTGTCAGGGCATACAGAAAATATTGAATGATCCTTCCAAAATGAATGTTAGAAGTTTCATTTCTAGCCAGATTATCTTGGCCTTCCATCCTCTACCATCTGGCTGTATTCAACAGAAACTTCCATTAATTCCTATATGTGAGCTTTGGTTGGCTCCAACTGTAGCCCAAGGATGTGCAAGACGTATAAGGCAATTTGCCCAAGGTAACTTTGTCAGTTTTTTGAGCAGTCGCCTATCGGGTTCAGTAGCAGTTGGTATCATTTCTCATTTTGTGTATGATTGTACCCACGTTCTCTACACATGAACTGAAAAAATAGGTGATTGAAACAAATCACTGCTCTCCCATAGCTGTTCCTGTCCTCAGGATTTAACAGCAATTTTGCTTTAGAAAAGTGATTGTGAAGCCTTTGCAGGCTACTATCAGGAAATGCGATCCTGAATTCCTTGCCATTAGTAACAGCAAAGGGGAAGTATGGTTGCAGATGCACTTTTGATGCCATCCAGCCTTCAGTCTTCTGCTAATGTGATTTTTGTTGTATTGTGCTGTGTGCTGCAGCTGCTCCAACTGATGCAGGGTGTGGTGGGTTGAAGTTTCCCCCCCAGACCAACTCAGTTAGAAGCAAATGAAGCTGTATTTACAAGCAAAAACTACACTCTACAATGGAATGCAATGAATATGTACAAAATATACAGTATTTACAATATTATGGAGATACTTACAATTAGCAAACAACATGAAAATCCTCCTGGTCAAAAAGACCAGAGAAGCTGTTCCACTGCTTTGGATTATTCCTTTAGGGTTGTCTTTCCAATGAACAGGAGGTTTGGAATTCTTTTGCCAGTGCTCGAATTTCCAGTTGTCATTGGAGCATACAAAAGTCGGAATGCAAGCTATGTGTGATTAGAAGGGCAGAAAAATTGAGAGAACAGCAACAGATTCCTCCAGAATTTTGCTGCATTTTGTGTCTGGCCAAGGGACGCAGTAGCAAGTGATGACTTTGAAGACAGTCACATCATGCTGTTTGCAGCATTCATTTTAGGACTTTTGAAACTAAACTTATTGTTGCAATAAAAATCTTTCATCTTAGGCCTGGAAGCTGCTCAGAATGTAAAAGAGACTTTGTGGTTTTTCCACAGTTCTGCTACATGATGGATGAATCTAGACAGATCTGAATTCAGTCCCCTTTCATACTTCTATTACATGATGGCACATTTTTCTCTGGATGCTTTTAATCCCAGGGATGCGAAAAAATTAATAGGATGAGATGGGGAAAGACTTCACTAATCACTTTGAATAAAATGAAGTAATGTTAGCAATCTGTTTGCAAACCTGTCTTGGGCATCTATATTTTTTTTGATCTAAGGTCTTACAGCATAGTTCTGCCTAGCTCCTCCACAGCTGCATAGATGAAAAATAATTCATAACTGCTGTGTCTTTAATTGCTGGATACACTAGTATCCAGACTTTTCTCATTGATTTCCTATGTTTTTGAAAGAAACTGAAATTTCTTTCCTCCATTTCCATTGCTTCTTCTGCTTGAACTCCATATTCCTTAAAGACAGTGCTTATAAAAGATGTGTGCTTACATTCTTCATTATTAATATAAACTTTTGAAGAAAAGATCCAATGACAAATTTGATTTTATACATAAAATACTTTTCTACTTTGTTTGCTTAGCTGAAATCAGATTACTGTCAATGAGTTTTAATGTTCCAGTGTCTCTGGGTTGCTAGTGGTTTAAACTGTTGCTGTTAATTCAAAGTCATTGCAGGGCTGTGGAGATGTTTTCATAACAATCAAAGATCCTGTAGTTGTCCTTCCTGACTATAATCAAATCTGTCTCTTGGACTTTCTGGTTTTGTTTTTAACAGAAAAAAAACCCAATAAAAAGAAAACTTTTTTTCCTTTGAAACCTAAATTCAGCTACATTGTTACAAAGTGATTTTTTTGATCAGATGTTATATTGAGGTAAATTTGGTGCAGCAGTCAGATGGAGGCTCTGAATAGGACTGAAGTATATGCACAGTGATTTGGGTTTTTTTAACCATTAATAAACAATCCTTAGCAGCTTTTGTCTCTCAGACCTTTTTTGATAAACAGTTATGCTTTAATATCATGAAACAAATTAACAAATGCTGGGTTAAGTAGTGAAGCTATTTGTATTTTTCAGAATAATAAATTCTACCGACAGCTCTTAAGTCAGCAGTACTCCTAAGTGTTAGTTAACATTGACCTAAATGTTAAATTGCTGTTGTTTACCACTGTCCTAGTTTCTGTTAAAACACTTACACCCACCACAAAGAAATAAGGAGAAAAACTGTAGAGTAAGACCTTTATCATCTTTAACACTCCATGAAGATGCTGGGCTGCATGTCTGCTGGGTACCTGGCAGTACGTAGTTCTGGAAGGAGCGAACTCTACAAATGCTGTGCAAACTGTACTACTCTGAGGGAAAAACCTCTTGTTGCAGTCTCTGAGAAACAAGAAGCATTGATTCATTCTGTAACTGTTCATGTACATACATTCTATAACTGTTCATATACATTTATATGGATTCATTTGCACCTATCTTCTGTATGAGTCATCCCTATATGTGAAGGCAAGCTTTATGCAGACATTTTCATTAATTTAAAGTTTTGGGGTTTTTTCCAAGTCACCCAACTAGAATAGTTTTGCATGTAAATTAATGTATTTAAATAAGACCTTGAAATGTAATTATAGGCATCAATTAGTTAATTGTAAACAAATTCACATTGAACATCTTTGTGCAGCGAATTTGGATTGAGAGTAGCAGACAGTTCCTGGATAGCTAATGTCTGAACAACAGGGAGAGAAATTACTGAAAGATTGCTGTCACTGTGATCGTGGTGGGTGGCAGGTGACATTTATTTTTTGGTGTTTCTAGTTTAGCATTAAGCAATTCTTCCTCTGTGTTTCTGCATAGGTGCCTCACCACATCTGTGCTGTAACTGGCAATTAATAGAATGCTGAGGCAACCTGTAGTGATTGTGAAACCTATTCAAGATGCCACAGAAGTAGTGGCTAATATATTGAGTTTTGTGCTACCAGATCTGTATTAGAGCTGGTTTGTGTACATTGGCTATTGAGATCTATCATTCAGATAATGTTACTAGCCTTTTGAAGAGAATACCATGAGAACTTGCAGAGGTTGGTCTCTTCTCCCAGGCAACCAGCACCAGAACAAGAGGACACAGTCTCAGGCTGTGCCAGGGGAGGTTTAGGCTGGCGGTTAGGAGGAAGTTCTACAGCGAGTGATTGCCCATTGGAATGGGCTGCCTGAGGAGGTGGTGGAGGAGACTAGATAGGGTGCTTGGTTGCGTGGTTTAGTTCATTAGGTGGTGTTGGATGATAGGATGGACACGATGATCTTGAGGGTCTATTCTATTCTAATTGGTCCTTGTGTCAAAATTGGAAGATAAGGTTTAACAAACTATAACCGAGCAAGTAGCAGGGATGACTGGATGAAATATAATGGCCTTTCATATAGTGGGTCAGTTCAAAAGATGATGCTTTCTAACACTCTTAAAAGATACAAAGCCGTATAATACATATTGTTCCATTATTCTTCTTTTCCCATACTCTCCCTCCTTCCCTCTTTACCTCAGTGGCTTCATAAAGCCTGTGAAAATTCTGGTGAATGGTGTGTGCATCCTTTGGGATGTGAGCTGGCTTACTCATATTGGTCCCCAGCAGTTGAGAACAGTAGAAAATCAAGTGCTGGCGTTTTTGTTGACTTTGCATTAAGCAACAGGAGAATAGGTTATTTGCAATGGAATTCACTCCAGGAGTCAAGATACAAAGATCTATATCATTCAGCCACAGACCAGAGAAACAGAATTGAAAGAACAGGCAAGCATAAAATAAATAAGCACGTATGCAGTTGTGTGCACAGAATGGCACCTTCACTGAGCAGCAGCAGCGAGCAGACTGTGTACTCTAAGTACTGCTGTTCCTTGCAATGTGAGTGTTCCATGTAGGACGGACACAGGGGTGTGAAATCTACCCATGAAAAAGCATAATACTTCAGCATACGTTTACAGAGCCTCTTTGAAATAAATGCTGTGAACATGGGTGCATACAGTTACTTCTCCATGGGGTGTGACATACTCTGTGCACTCTTGGATATCAGGTTTGAAATACAGTTTGACAAAATGAGGGAAGGAAAGTCCTGTTTTTGAATAAATGTGCCATGAGAAAGTTATACCACCATTGCCTGCTGAGGAGTTCCTGAAATGCAACAGGGAGTAGGAGACTGCTGCATGGCTTAAAATGAAGACTAGGTGGTAAGGTAGTAAGACAATAAGTTCAACAGAGGACAATGGCAAGTGAAGGACTGTGTTCCCAGCTTCTTTGTGAAATATAACTGTGGTGGGTTGAAATTATGCTCCAACTAATTTGAGAGAATTGCCCCCAAAATAAAATTGCCAAACTAGCTCAGAAGGTTTTGGAAGCAAATGAAGCTGTACTTATAAGCAAACTAAAATCTGGAAGTATGAAATGCAATGAATATGTGCAAAATGTACATGTACTATATATATATACACATACACAATTTATAAACAACACAGAAACTCCTCAGACCCCCCATATAGCTCCAGGGGTCCCGTTCACCTCCTCTCTCACTCCCTCCCTCCTCTGCATTACCTCACACAGTAGTCAAAACAAAGATACCCCAGCAAGGCCACCGGAGAGAGAGAGGGGAAAGTGACAAGCAGAAGCAACACAAAAAGAGAGAAAGAACTGTTTATACCTCTGCTCTATATTCCCATTATCAGTCCAATGAATTATATAGACCTTATCATTATTTTTCTATTGCATCCAATGGTAATTTATTTTACTTTCAGTCTTTGCAGTTGGGATGTAGGCTAAAGTTCCCCCTTCAAACTGTCGCAATAACTGAATCTTACTATTTGGGATTGGTCTCTTTGAGCTTCAGGGAGTTGCCTGGGCATTAGTATGGAACATGTCGGGCAATTGGGTATGATTCATTTTTTGGTACTAATTGTGGCTTGCTGTAGTTGTTTCTATTTATCAAGTACAGACAAATAGTGCACCAACATATAATTCTGACTAGTAACGTTACAATGTGGCACCAGCTATATTATTATGCAAGGTTCTTATACAGGACACAACGTGACACAAAATGCAGAAAACTGCCATGAATTATGCAATGATGTATGAATGAATTCTTCCTGCTTTCATGTATATTTTATATTGCAAATCACAACTTTCAGGCCTACTGAATACACTGATAATTTGTTTTGCAAACTGCCAGCCTTATTGCATCTTAGCCATGTCTAAAACAATTTAGAGTGCAATATTTGAAGCAATTATAAGTGATTATGGATTGATGTTTCACTGAAAGCTGGTTTTATTTAAATCTTAGATTCTTATCCATGTTCTGCTAACATTTGTATAAATCAGTGACTGGTGAATTTTAAGCATTATTAATGAGTTCAATAGCCAAACACTTCAAGGTTTCTAAGCCTGTTACCTTCTTATTAATTCCTTGCCTACCCTTTTTTAAACTTAACTGACAAATTAAGTTTAATTAATTCCCGCTTCCTTTACCGATCCTTTCTGATTTAGATGCTGGTTCTTAAAGTTGCTAAAATATCTTGCTTTTTCAACTGTAAAAATGGAGAATACTGGAAGGAAATGATGAGTTGGGTGTGGTTTGATCTTTCCCCCTCTCCTCGTTCCCCTCCCTCAGGTTTTTTGTCTCAGGCTCCACACTGGCTAGACCTTGGAGCTTCTAGGAGAACTTGAAGAAAAACCAACAGCCTCTGGGGTGAAGTATAGGCAGTAAATGATTGGAAACTGTAACAGCATTCTTGGCATCTGCTTGGCAGTTTTGTATAATCAGACACCTCCTTTTAGTTAGTGGATTGTTAAATCACTGGTTTATAGATTTTAGAATATTTCACTTTGGATGCAGCTCTGAAGCTCAGTCTTACTGTCCTGGAATGGAAATTGCTTATCTGGAAGGCATACTTTCTCCTTCCTTTCTCCCCATGCGTTTTGATGTTCTGTCTTTTAAAACTTGTATCAAAAGGGTGGATTTATGACTGGATTTTGGTGTGAGAGCAGTGAAATGTTAAACAAGAAATGTCTGGCTGGGGAGTGCTCAGACACATCTTACACACTAATTCTTGACACTGTATGTACCTAAAGAACAATGTATTGCTGTACTACAGAAAGTTCATCTGGTAAGAGATTCTCTGGACTAAAATTCTGTATGGGGTGCAAAAGTAGCTACCATGTAACAATACCTTTTACCCTGGAAATGTGGGGTGAACAAATAACTAAGCATAATGATCAAAGATTGCTAGAAGTTAGTACAGGTAACTAAATTATGTATTATTTACCTGAATGCCTTTTTCATTCATATTGGACACAATGAACTTGTTCAGTACTCATGTGATATTCCGTAAGTGATAGTGTAGTCTAAGCAAATTATATTCAGCATTTTGTATATGTACACCTATTTGGAGTACTTGTTTGAAAATTACATGAAAACATTTAGAGGCATTATCTGGCAAGCGAATCCCATTGTATTAGGGTATGTACAGAAGTTTAAAGCAAGTAAATTGTTCCAAGCTTCATTTCTTTGTAGCAAGCTACTGTTAAAGGTGCATCTTTTAGATCAAAAAGTGATTTAATAGCTAACCCCTTAACATTTTATTTGTCATACTCGCTTTATGATAGGAAATTTATTCAGTTGAATGTTTTGGTTTACATTGACATAAGAAAAAAATCTCACTAATATAATCAATTTCTGTCTACAGCATCTGCTCTGCAACAGTCTTCAAAGCACTCTGAGCACTGAAACAGGAAAACCACAGAATGAACAATATCAGTGACCAGTAAAATAGTCTTAACGGCACGGTTGGGCTGAAGAATATGGATAGCACTTGTGATCTGGAAGTAAGTCTTATGCATTGTCTGATAATTTTATGTCAGCTTCTTGTTGCTGAGAGAAAAGTTTACTATGTTTTCACAACAAATGCCACAGAAAGATTTCTCTGTCTCTTAATGCCACTGATATAATCACTACTGTGGAGAAATGTATCAGGTTACTAACGAGATTGTAAGGTCCTTGACTTTCCAGTGGTGGTTCTGAAGACTGGAAATAATTCTTGGAGGATTTAGCAGCTTGGTTATTTCTGTCTTGGCTCCTAGTATGTTTCTTCTGCAGCAAGTTTTATCCACATGTGGAGCTATCGTAGGAAACCAAAGAGCCTGCTTTTTAAGTTTATAATTAGTCTGTAGTGTGCCTGGGGAAGTTTAGGCTTGAGGTGAGGAGGAAGTTCTTCACCGAGAGAGTCGTTCGCCATTGGAATGTGCTGCCCAGGGAGGCGGTGGAGTCACTGTCCCTGGAGGTGTTCAAGAGGGGATTGGACGTGGCACTTGGTGCCATGGTCTAGTCATGAGGTCTGTGGTCACGGGTTGGACTTGATGATCTTTGAGGTCTTTTCCAACCTTTGGAACCAACTACTTTGAAAAAAGTACTATTTGTAGCTGTAGTATGTATGCATGTAGATAAATGACAATTTTGGTCATACCTCACTGACAACTTGAAGGCAGCATAAATCTTTATCTGCAGTAGTTTTGCTGTCTCCTGCTTGGTGTGTGTTGTCTTGCTAAAAGCATGCTTTTTTTGTCTACTGATACACAATGCAATGCATTCACTGCACATGTGGAATGCTTTTCTACCTATTATCTACTTAAACTAAAAGCATATCTTACATAAACTTTCCTAAAGCTTTAAAAATATTGGGGTTTTCCCACTTTTTTTTTTTCCCCATGCAAAATGTTATGCATTTAGAGAAGTGTTTGTGCTGGAATTCATTCTATTGAACCCTCTGTGAGCATGTATAGTATGATCCACTTTTCCTGAATATCCACTCAGCTAATTATCTACAAAAAAAAATAATTGTCTGTATAGTCTGCTGTCCAAATTGCTACCGTGCACCAGAAGTAATTCACTGCAGAGAGAAGGAAATAGTGATTAGGGAACCAGACACTTGAAAAGATCCTCAGGTACGTGATTCATAGCTGAAATAAGGTATAACTTTAAACAAGGAAATGAGTGTCTGTACAAGTGATGTGTGAGACAACATAAAGTGAGGTGCTTATTGTGATGAGAAAATGGGAAAGTATTTATTTTCTCATTTATTAGAAAACTAGAGGCTAATGATAGCCTGTGTCTGAGTATGGAGTTGGCTATTGCTCTCTGAAGATGATTAGCATCGTAAGACAGCAGATTTCTATGAACTTGGTTCTAGTACATGAAAATTTAAAGGCTTGGCTGAGTTTAATACAAACTTAAGTGAGTTGCACTGGGATGAAAATTGTGTGACATCTTGACTATGAGGAATAGTCAACCAAGTATGTCCTAACTAATTTTTGAATATACTTTTCTAGTGCTATATCAGTAAATTTGCTAATGTCTAAGCACAAGAATTGCTGCATAACAATATGTTATGATTAAATAATCAGAATTATTATGAGGACTTTTGGGAAGAGTCTTAACATTGGAATCAGTAGGATTTAATATTTCTATTGGAATTCTTTGTCTAACTTCCAGTCTGATAGAATTTAGGCTCAAGCAAGATGTGACCAGATGAAGCAAATTCAGTGGTTATTTCTTACATGTTTAAATGCATGTCAGGTGTTTTTATAGATCCTTGATTCTCAAGCTCACATACCTGTCTCAATGGCAGAATTTTGCACAAAAGCATATGCAATGTGAAACGTCATTTCATGGCCCCAAACTGTTGAAGATTGACAGACAAGAACAGTACCGAATTATGTTCATACAATGAATAAACTTAAAATGTATTCTAAATTTATATAAGGTCCTTCTTTTCCACTTTTGTGTAGGGAATCAACAGCAATAACACTATGCCTCTGTCTTTTATAATTATTGTGTTGTGGTTTTTTTGTCATACAGAGATACCTGCACCAAGACACTAGGCTCATAATTTTCTGCCTTGCTGTGCATTTCCTTTTGGAAATTATTACATTTTGCATGCAGTTTTCATTGCATGTGTTGCCTGTGAAACTGGGTGAGCAAACCCCCTTAACACTGGCTGGCAACACAATTAAAGACGAATTGCTCAGGGCCCTTTTCCAATGTCTTTCAGACAGAAAGGTACAACTTAGTTTTAATACCTGTGTTAGTGTCAGTCATTTATCTCTGAGTCTAATGTCTATAGTCCAAACCAGTCCTCACTTAGAGCTTTCTAGAGCTTTTCCCCTGCTCTTTTTAGTATAACATTTCTAAGTCCAGATGCTGGGACAGTTTTTAACTCTTTTTTCTTATTCCTATTTTGACTGTTTGCTTGACATTCCAGAGCATAAAAGCCTCAGATTGCAGGCAGTGAAGGAAAAAAATTGGCTATTGCTGAGGTTCAGTGACTAGGAACTGAAGCGGTATCACCTCACTTTGTGAGAATGGGTGACATGGCCAGGTCTATTCCTGGAGCATCACAGCAGCAGAAGGCTGTACGTCAGCTGTGTTCTCTAGCCTGTTGAGGAGGTACTGTGCCATCTACAGCGTTGCAAAATCATATAAAATGTGATGCAATTTACTCAGCTAAAATGTCTTTTAAATTAATTCAAAGTTTAACCTCAGTCATAAATCTGATCCTACTTATAATACCACAGTTCTCATTAAATGTAATGGCATCTGCAGGTGCTTAGTGCCCCTTTGAATCTACCTGTACAGTGTTTACTAATTCCCTTGCTACTAAGAGAAGGCAAAGCAGAATTAGGAATCACAGGAATGTCACCCCATGCTTTATTCTCAGTGAAACACATGCATTCTCCATGTCACTAATAAAGGCCAAGGTTTTGTGTCTTACACTAAAATTTAGTTTCTGTAGGTTAGCTGAAAGTCTGTCTTAGGGTCTGGTCTGCACTCTTCAATCATACAAATGATCAAGCAAACAACAAAGTAGGAACTGCATAGGTGAACTCTATCGAGACGGTCAGTTAAAGTTAAAAAAATAATCTAGTTTTCGATACATTGCATAATTTTTGGCTGTACAGAACTCATGCTTTAGCTGTCTGTAATGTGTTACTGAGTCATGTACAGGAACAGCAGAGTGTGTTGGACTATTTTATCAGTGCTTTCTGCCTTGTCATCCCTCGTCTGTCCCAGACAACATGTGGTAGGCAGAATGCTATCTGTCAGATTCTGAGTAAGCTCATGATTCTGGCAATCCTTGATCTAATATTCTATTCTTAGCACTGGATTCACAGTAATAGTCCAGGTGTGATGGGTTATGTTAGTAATAAGCAGCACTGTGTATAGAGCTTGCCATTGTGTTCAGGCATTACAAAATATTACAGATTAGAGTATTTTCATTTGGGCTTTCTGGCTTGTATGTAGCATTGTATCTTAGAATGAGGAGAGAGGCAAAGCTGGTCCAGGGAGGAGATACACCTGGCCAGGCGATGAGGGATAACACCTGATGTGTGTGGACTGTGTAACTGTCCCTTGCAGGCAGATGTCCTCTCATGTGATGGGGAGGAGCTAAGGAATGAGAATGCACCTTCAGTGACTGGGAGGCACGGTGCTGAGACATGCACATTTTACCAGATTACTGTGACTGCCTGCCTCTGTTTCACCGACTTCCTGTTATTTTGGAAACCTAAATTCTATCACATCAGCTGCTCAATGGTGTTTTAACCTGGAAATCTCCACATGTGGTTAACAGAGGCTTACCCTGTAATTTCTTGGAGCTTAAGGTTAGGGAGACACGCTTGTCCACAGTTCAAATCTCTCCTAAGCAGATGGTTCTTAAGACCCTCTAATTTTCATTATTACTCTCAATATATCATTTTCTCTCCAATATTAATCAAATGTCTGCTGGAAATAAAATACAGCAGGGAGAGAAGAGTCCTGGAGATTCCTGGAGTGTGTGGAGGATAACTTCCTGACACAACTAGTGAGGCAGCCAACCAGGGAAGGTGCCCTCCTGGCCCTGCTTCTTGTGAACAAGGAAGAACTTGTGGGGGAAGTAAAGGCTGGAGATTATCTAGGGCCCAGTGATCATAAGATGGTTGAGTTCTCTATCCTTGGGGGAACAAGGAGAGGGGTTAGTAAGTTTGCCACCTTGAACTTCTGAAGGGCAAACTTTGGCCTGTTCAGGAGACTAATAGACAAAGTCCCTTGGGAGGCCACCCTGAAGGATATAGGAGTCCAGGAAGGCTGGACATACTTCAGGAGGGAAGTCTTAAAGGCACAGGTGCAGGCTGTCCCTATGTGCCAAAAAAGGAGTTGTCAGGGAAGGAGTCCAGCCCAACTGAATAGGGACCTTTGGCTGGACCCCAGGAACAAGAGTCTATGGCCTTTGGAAGAGGAGACAGGTCTCTCATCAGGACTATAAAGATGTAGTAGAGCTACTGACTGTTGGATGAGGGAAAAGCTGTGAATATTGTCTACCTCGGCTTCTGAAAAGCCTTTGATCATGTTTCCCACCAAATTCTCATGGACAAACTGGCTGTTCATGGCTTGGATGAGCACACATTCTTCTGGAAAAAGCACTGGCTGGGCAAACAGACCCAAATTCTCGTGGACAAACTGGCTGCTTATGGCTTGGATGAGCACACATTCTTCTGGAAAAAGCACTGGCTGAGCAAACAGGCCCAAAGAGTGGTGGTTAGTGGAGTTAAATCCAGTTCATGGCTGGTCACAAGTGGTGTTCCTGAGGGCTCAGTGTTGGGACCACTTCTATTTAACATCTTTATTGATGACCTTGATGAAGACACAGAGTGTGTCATCAGTAAGTTTGCAGATGACACCAAGTTAGGTGGGAGTGTTCATCTTTGTGAGGGTAGGGAGGCTCTACAGAGGGACTTGGATAGATTGGATTGATGGGCCAGTGTTAACAGGATGAGCTTCAACAAGGCCAAATGCCAGGTCCTGCACTTGGGCCACAACAACCACAAGCAGTGCTACAGGCTTGGGGAAGTGTGGCTGAAAAGCTGTCTAACAGAAAGTGACCTGGAGGTTCTAACTGACAGACAACTGAATATGAGCAAGCAGTGAGCCCAGGTGACTAAGAAAGCCAATGGCAACCTGGCTTGTATTAGAAATGCTATGTCCAGCAGGAGTAGGGAGGTGATTGTCCCCTTGTACTCAGCTCTGGTGAGGCCACACCTCAAGTATTGTGTTCTGTTTTGATCACCTCAATACAAGAGAGACATTGAGGTGCTGGAGTGAGGTCAGAGGGGAGCAACGAAGCTGGTGAAGGGCCTGGAGAATAAATCTTATGAAGAGCAATTGAAGGTGAGGCTGAGGGGAGACCTCCTTGAACTGAACAACTACTTGAAAGGATGTTGTGGAGAGGTTGGTGCTGGTCTCTTCTCACATGTGATAGAGCAAGTGGGAATGGCCTCAAAGCTGTGGCTGGATATGTTTAGACTGGACATTAGCAAAAAATTTGTTCACAGAGTGGTCAGGCATTTGAATGGGCTGCCTAGGGAGGTGGTTGAGACACCGACCCTGGATATGTTTCAAGGTCATTTGGTTGTGGTGCTTAGGGATATGTTTCAGGGGTGAACCTTGTAGGGTAGGGTTATTGGTTGGACTTGGTGATCCCGAAGGTCTTTTCCAACCTGAATGTTTCTGTGATTCTGTGAAATGCAGACTAAAGAACATTAAAGAAGAAACAAAACAACGGATATAATGAAACTCTTTGTCCTTGTCCTTCCCATGCATACAGAAACACACACAAAGGCACACTGCATTCCTTTTACCAAAATCAAAGCCCTAGATCATATTTCCCTGACAAACTTGTGGTGTTCTCGCATAGGGAGGTAATAATACCAGTTCCTCAGCTTGTGCTGTAAATGAAACAGTAGTTTATAAAAAAAAATCTAGTTATAGAGGCAAACA
Source organism: Dryobates pubescens (assembly GCF_014839835.1). NCBI lineage: Eukaryota > Metazoa > Chordata > Aves > Piciformes > Picidae > Dryobates > Dryobates pubescens. The sequence continues at coordinate 22,795,264 of NC_071619.1, forward strand.
TTTTGTCAGGATGAATGCATGACAAAATAGCTATTTGGAGGCTGCTCCTTAGCCATGCCTTTGCACCCTAAATTTTGCTGCCTTCTTCAATGCAGAGGAATGAATCTGTGTAAGCATTGCAGTACACTTCTAGGGAGATGCTTCACCTACACATGAACCCAGGAAAGCTGCACAAAGCTTTCAGGGAGAGGTGCAGCATTATAAATATTTTAAACCTTACTGTGAGCAGGGAAAAGTGTGACATATGTTTTACATTTCAGTGCCTGCTATGGTACCATTATTTTAGAACTTGTCACCTTTCGTAGACTATGCACTCATAGACAAATGCCATCACTTCAAAACCAATAGCTAAGCTGCCTCTTTTCATGCTGTTTTGTTCAGTTCTATCTGACAGTAAAAAATGTTTGTTGTTCCCCCTTCCACACTCACACCCTCTCCTAAGTGATCTGACCTAAAAAGACTGTAGTGTACAGTTGAGCTTAAAACACAAACATTCCCTTTGAAGGCTTTATTGTTCCTGCTTGTCTGGGGATGCACCCAGGGGAAAAAAGAAGAATCAGTGTTTGAATGATGCAAGTCATAGATAAAGCTGTTTTCTTGGAAAAGGAGATGTGTTCAGGTTTGCCTGAGTAGCAGGAAGAAAAAATTCTATATTCAAGGAAAAACAATTGCTGCTTTTTCTCTTTCCTTTTTTTTCCCCCTTTTTTTTTTTTTTTTTTTGGATTTCCCCCTGTCTGTTTGGAGAGCTCTGCTTTTTGAAGCATTGCTATCACCAATGGGAAAATGACACATGGTAATGCGGCACCTCTGAGAGACTTCCATGAGCCAACAAAGGCCAAGGACCCAAACCACTCCTTCTGAATTCTATCTTAGCTTTCTCTCCACTGTCATCTACCTTCTGGGATTAAATGTGTAAAAGCATGAAACGTGTTGGGATATATTTCAATAATTCACAATGTAAGATTAAAGCTTCATTTGGAAATAATTTTGTTGTTTGGCTTTTTTAGAGTATATTTTCAGTATCATGGAATCATTTCAGGAATTCAATCTGGAATATAATGATATTTCAGATCCTGATGGCTTGGAACTGCCTTATGAGAAATCCAGAACTGTTTGTCCAGACACTTTCTAATTTTTAGGTGATAGTTAATTTTAAGTTGCCATAAGAAACAACATTCCCACCCATTGTGCCAAATGGAGGGGGGGAGCATATTTAAGTACGGTCTATCTTCAATCTCTTATTTCATTAGAAATGTCATCAATTAAATATTCTAAAGGTGTCTGAATAATTGAAATCAACAGACTTCACTGCCCTTAACATTTTCATTTAAGGACATGTTCTTTTTTTAGACTCAGACTAAAGAAATGAGTTTGGATGCCATTGGTACAGTTTATGTTCAGCTGTTTGTTCAGGACCCATCTATGTGTCTCCTGGAGAACGGAGTGGAGATTGTGGAAATACAATCCCACAGGGAATTTAAGGTCCAGGTAGAAAAATAAGCATAAACTTAAAGCTGCCCAGGTAAAAGTAAATGGTACTTTGGGGATACTGGAATGAACTACATGATCTGAGGTTTTTACCAGCTCTGTTTTGATTTTGTGGTTTGGTTGTTTTCTTTTTTTCTCTTTAGCATATGTTAATTCTTTAAAGCTCAACTTTCTGAAAGAAAGGCTGTTCAGTTTTAATTTTGATCCTAATGTAGAAATTACTGAGTGAAATCTATAGCTTGTATGATGTGATAGGGCAGAACAGTTAACCAAAGCAGCTCTTCGTAGCCTCCAGAAGTAGTTTTGCACTAGCCAATATTCATAGCAGCTCTTGTAGAGCTCTGTTTACAATTAAGATTTTTCAAGGTGAAGAAAAGGCATCAAACATATCTAAGATTTTGAGTAGTTTATTAATTCAGGAATGATTTTTTTTTCTTTAGAATTCTGTGGTTTGTTTTTTGTTTTCTTGACTCCCAATGAAATTTAAACTTCAAAGGGTTGTCTGCCTCTGAAGATGAGAGTAACAGTCAAATAAATGATATACCAAATTGAGGTATAACTCTAGCATTTCTTTTACCTTGTGCATGGCAATAATATAGGGGAAAATGCCCACTTTTAAAAATATTTTTCAAATTCAAAATACATAATGAGTGATGTAAAGGAAGTTAGTGCTCTATGAGTACACACAGACCTATTTCCTTCATACTTCTTGCCATCTCTGTTCTTGTGTTTGTCACATATAGACTGACACAGGAACTCAAGCCTGACTTAAAGCCAGAAAGGGCAAAAAGGCAAAGGACATAGTATTGCTCTAACTGTACTATGGTAAAAGAGTAAGGAGACAGTACAACCTATCCAACATTTTGTGGAGTCATTGAAGAGGATTATTTTTTCTTTCGTATAAGGTATTCTTCTTGCAATATAGTTAGGTTAATAGTTGACAATTGCATGTTAACAGTTAATAGCAATTAACTCCCGAATCTTGAGATGTGTACACAGTGTGGATGGCACAATTTGCCTTTGACTGTTGCTATTGATTTGCATTAAGGTTCTTTCTTAGAGCTAAAGTTCTGTGTGCTGTTGACAATTACTTCCACTATTTGGTTAACTAAAATGATGTAGCCCTAAACAGTATTATTTTCAGATGCCACCACAGGAAGAGAAGATTACTGTAAGGGTGTTGAATCTGAATGGAGAATCATTCTGAAATTGAAAAATCTTGAACTGAGAAGTGCAGAAAGAATTGATTGTGTTCAGACTCAGAGATAAGGGGCATTCTCTGGCAGAGAAACCTGTCTAGGCCCCAAGTGTGCTTGGTTCAAATGAACCTGTGTTTCAATCTGACTTCAGAGTGCTTATAGATATTGTCTGAACCTCTTTAGGAAAAATGTAGACCCATGAATCCTCATCTGATTCATTTACCAATGATAATACTTTGGCTGAGCAATTGTTGTAATTTCACTTAAAATTTCATATATTACCAGAGAGATGAATTGTGTGTTACATTTGTTTTTTTAAAAAAGTCAGAGGGAAAAGTTGTCTATAAGTTATGTACTCTGGGATAAGAGCAGATGATATTTTTTTACATGCTGAAGTGACTTACGTGTCTTTCTGTTCCTAACGTAGAAGACATCACCGTACTCTTTTAGATGTTAATCATTGTAAGTACTAAGCCTGCAGATAGTAGGCACAATTCAGTAAAACTTGATGATATCCTACTCAAGTAAATACTGTTGATTTGAGTGAAACTGGCTTTCACTTGTCATTGCAGTGGGAAACAGCCTACCTGACAGATAGACATCTTAGTCATTTAAACACAGAGAGTTCATAGATCTCTTCTGAAATCAAGAGAGATGCTCCTGAGGTCAGTCAGGGCTGCCTGTGTTCAAGTGTGAAAATTTTCTCTAGAAGAGTAAACAGTGAGAACATATGCTGCCTCTTTAATCTTCACTGAAAAATAACATGGTTTATTCTTATTATCTTGACTAGCTTTTGCGAGAGGAACAAATTCAAGTGTTTTGTTTGAACACTGAACTTAGCACAGGAGTGTGATGCTCTAAGCAGCGTCCAGGTGCAGGGCTGTAGCATCCATGGAAACCTACACCTTCCTGCTGTATTCGCTGTGAGGGCAGGAGAGGGACAGCTTTACCACCTTCACTCTCTGTATCTCAATGCTATGCAAAACCACCAAAATGAAAAGGTTTTGGTTTTATTTTAAAAACCTTTCCCCTAGTGGCAACATCCAGCTGAGTTTCAGAGAACTTTTTTACTTTAAAAAAAAAACTTTTGTCTGACAAAAATTCCAATTTTTATTGTGCAATCTTTCATTATGCAGAATGCACCACTGCAGCCAAAAATATCTCACATTTTGCACCTGGCAAAACCAGAGATTTGACATGCATACTGAGCCCTCTAGAATTATCATGCAGAAGATGTTTAAACTGGAAGCTTATAAAGAGTGATGAATGAATAATTACCAAGGCTATCTGAAGTATGTGGGTTGATCATTGTTGAAGTTGCCTTGTATCAAACAGTGCTCATGAAAGACATCACCTTTACTTAAATCGGAAGGATTTAGGAAATCAGATAGGGTAGTGTTGCTGCTCTTTGTACTGGCTGAATTTTATATACCAAAGTCTTTCATGTGTATTAAGGATAGTTGTGAAAATACATAACTGCTTTGATGTTTTTTTACTGTAACCTATCAGCACTGCCCCCTTGGAGGTAAGAGCGATGTGTTCCAAACAGCAATAATCTTTACAAAGATGTATTTATCCATAATAAATACCATTCAGAAAGACTGCAGTTCTGAGTGGGCAGTGAATGAGATTTTGGAAAAAATAGAAATTGTCTTGTCTAGAAACTTTGATTCAATGGAACAAATCTAGAAGAAAGGGTGTGGATGGTGCTGTGTGGATATGGAAGAGTATTTTGTGTTTATAAGTTCTAATTCTGTCTTCTAAGCTGCACCCCCATGACTTGCAGTACTGCCTCCAGAGATACAGAAGATAAAGGCTGATTTTGTTTTTCTTGTTCATACTTGGATGCCACATTTCTCAGAAGGCCGAAACTTTCCCAGAAGCAGTAGAAACAAGCCCATGATACTAGCTGTTCCATGTTTCCCAAAGTCATCTTGGAGTGTTACTTCACAATCAATGACCTACCCAGCCTAGGGTGTTTCAGCTATCATTTCTCCTCTTCCCACAACCTTTTCCCCTAGCTCTAACAAACCTTTGCTGGACCTGCTGTGAGTAGCATGGCAGCATGTTATGTGACCTATGCACAGACAACCTAGCCAACACTGTCCTGAGAGGCTAGACAGATGTGTGGAAGAGGGTTTGGTTTAGTTCTTGAATTTCATTCCTTCTCCGTGGGGATGAAGGAAATTGCTTGTTTTGTTGTATTGAATGCATATTAGAAAACTTACAAAATATTATCATGAAGGACTCTTAGAGATTAAAAGCAGAAAATATTAAATAGATCCTTTTAACTAATTTTCCGTGACATTGTAGACTGGTTTTATAGTAGGCACTGTGCTGAAATAAAGAAGGAAAAGCAGACAATCATGTTGCCAATTGCTGTGTTCAGATTGTGTCTTGTAGCTTTCAGGTCTTTGGTATGTGTTCTTTCAGATCTCTTCTACTATGTGCTGCCTATAAAAGAAAGTAAAAGAAAATTTGTCCTTTGCAAAGCCATTGTGACTAAATACACTTGTGCATGCCTGTGAAGAAAAGTGCTTAGGTGAAGTGTTGTGTAATCTGTCATAAGGCTTGAAATACTCCCAGGCATTCAAAGTGATAATCAACAGGATGAACTATAAATAAAAGTTAAGTAGACCGTGATACAGGTCAAATAACTCATGTGTTTATGAAGTGCACTGAAACAAAAAATCCTCATACCCTTCAGGTAAAACCCAGCTTGTGCCATTTGAATAGGATATGTTGCTAATATAAACCACAGTGTATGGAAACTGTGGAAAGGACTGACACTTATGACATTGCATTTAGTGCTTTTTCAAATAACACAAAAAAGCCTTTGAGTCCTTTCTGTAGACAAAGCTTGATAAAAGGCAACACCCATATCTTTACACACTAGCTGTAATTATTTGCCAGTAGATGGAGTAGTTAAATCAAATGTCTATCATTTTCTACTGAGTCAGTTTCTCATGACAGTCTCTGTAGCTTCTTGACACCATTAAACTCTTGAACGCTTTCTAGTATGATGATTGCAGAGTCATTCCTGTAATTGGTGAAGGCTGTCTGCTTTTGCTGTAGTGATAAACATGATTAGTTGCACATCTTTCAACAAAGTCTTCTTTTAATTTCTTTGTTTTTCTCTTGGACATCAGACTTGCCTGACAGAATTTTTAATAACATCTCCTGCATCTCTTTTTTGGGGAACTTGTTTTCCTGTCTTGTGGCTTCCTGAAAAATGCGGAAGTAAACTATTCAAAATGCTAACTGCAGACTACTGATCAGGAGATCTCTTTTATTGGGGGAGAGAAATATTTTAGTCTTTCTGCAGGTTTTTGCCCTGTCATTAGGAGACATGTGATGACTCTTTTGTTCTTTCGCAGCGTCATATGGAATGGATAGATGATTACATGCCAAACCACACCACCTTGGTGAACATATGCAGCAAGTTAGCATTTACTGAAGTTGGAACTACTAACGTGGTAGAGATTACACAGCTGTGAAACCCATTTCATTTCTCTCAACTTAGACTTCCTTGGTGGTCGTCTTTGTGGCAGTAACTTTTAGAGTGCCTGGGTTTTCTCTTTCTACAGCTGGTCTTCATGGTGCCACAATTATTCATTGCTGCACCCATATTCTTCTCTTAGGGACAGAATGCACCATTTCTTGTCTCTTTTAGTAGAATTGAGATTTCTGCAAAGTTGTTTGCACTTTTGTGAAAGAGCTGAGGAGGAAAGCTGCAGAGTCTTGTAGTACTTTTTTTGGAAAGGTTAATGTAAACAATCCAAACACATTTTAGCATCAAGTCTGTTGTAGACTTGTTAAAATTAGCCCAGGATTCTCCTCTTACAAAGGTGGTAGCTGCAGTTTCTAGACTTAAACAAGCCAGATGTGGCCTGATAAGAGTAATTGTTTCAAAAATATGTGAAAAAAATCTTAATGTTTGGAAACCATCCATTAATGCTCTGTCATTTTATAACATTGTGGCATTTCTCTTGCTGAGTGGAGTGAGAAAATAAATAATTTGGCCTAGAACACAGTTAAAATATTGAAACGGGCATCTGTTTTATATGTTAAAGAAGCTTGGTGCGATGCAGTATTACAAATATGTTAGATATCACAAAAAAGTCTTCTTGCTTAAAAAGAAATGGGAAAGAAACCCACATGTATAAAGTGAACAAAGCACTCAGAAGAATTTTAAGGATTTTTTCCTCCTGAATCTGAAGCATTCAATTGACTCCAATTTTCCAGATGCTCTAAGATGTGTGTGTGTGTGTGTGTGTGTGTGTAAGTATCTCTTTCCTTAGCTGTACTTGGGGAAGGAGAGAAGATGGAAAAGGAAATGCCCTGAAATGAAACTTCATAAGGCAGATTTTAATTCTGATGTATCACTTAGTGTAAGAAGTAAAATATAGCATTCTAAATATAATGGAAATAATGGTAGATTTTTGTGTTTAGCTAGTGTGTAACTAGTGATCCCCCCACAAGTCAGGAGTACAGGGACTAGAGAATTAAATTAACGAATTAATAAATAATGTTCCAAGTATTGAAGAACACTGGGAATTCAGGGCCAGTTATATACTGTTTCAGTTACTTGTACATGGGTTCCAGTGGTGCTGTATCAGGGATAATTTGACTTCACGTATTTCTTAATGATCGTGAAACAAATTTGCAACACCTGTGTTAGCTGAACTGTGACACAATCCAAAATAGGGAGAAAGAAAAGGAGGGAAAAAAAGATAATGGAGGATATGCAAGGCTTGGGTAGTCTGCATACCAATGAACACACAGAAGAGCCAGCGCTTTGTGTCCAAAAAAAAAAATCCCCCAAACCGTATTCAGCCGATAATAGAAAATGGTTCAATCCAAGGGCATGTGTCATCCACTCAGTGAAAGAAAGGCAGCAGGGAACTGTATACTAGCAAAATGAGTGCTCTTAGAAACTCTGTGAAGAACAGGTTGAGATAAAAGTGCAGGATCAAAGCTTCAGAGCCTTGTCGACAACTGAAATATGAACATCAGATGTTTTCAAACGCCCTTCGAATAGATTTCAACATTAGAACCTCATGCTTATTGCACATACCCTAAAGTTTTGTTTGAAGATAAACCTTTCAAGCTCAAATCTCTACCTCATTTGCAGCAATGAGTAACTTCTAAATAGTTCCTTGCCGCCACCTTTACACAGTTTGTCTGACCTAACTCTCTTCTCTTTGTGGTTTGTCCAGAAATGTATGTTAGCTACCTACTTATTTAATTGCCCTTCTGTGGCTCATGCTTCTTGCTTAGTCACTTTGAAATATCAAAAGTATTATCCATTCTCTCCCTGGTGTTCTGATATCTCATAGGAAAATCTCTATCCACTTTGTTGCTGAGGTATGCCTAACTTCAAGAACAGTAATTTGGTTAATAGTCAAGGCTTCCTTGCAAATTTCCTGGAAAGAAGATATGCTATACTATATTTGGATATAAGAATAAATTAAAAATGATACTATTTTTATAAAATAATATTTGGTTTGGTAATTCCAGCAAAATGCAAGATCATTAAAACTCCAGCTGATTTCAGTGTAAGATGGAAGTGAACAAAAGCTGCCTTCTTGTTAACGTTATTATTTTATGCTTAGAAATACTGTTTTGTTCATAATGTACTACCCTGGTCTTGCATCTTGTTCAGCATGCAGAACCTAGGTTTTCTGATACAGTAATAAGCTCTCAGTCTACTCCAGTGGAACCTGAAAAATCTGTGCTAGCTTCAAAATCTTTAAAGTGAAAGGATTTTGTGTGATTGATATGTAATTAGGAGGATACAGGTAAGTGAGCTGCTTGTTTCAAAATGAGTTCAGCAGATAACTGTTGAAATGGCCATCTTTCTGATCTTTTAGCACAGCATGCTGGTGAAGCATACAAGGCTGTTCCCAGCTTGAACAGGATTTAGTATTTGCAGACTCAGTCCTGCAGAAGTGTCAGAGGTAAAGGGAAAATGTTTTCTTCCTTTTGGTATGTGTGAAGCACAGGTGATTCTTGTTTAACACAGTAACTATTTCAATGTGTTAATGTTGTCACTGCTGTTTGTTTTTTGGTGTTTTGGTTTTTTTTTAATCAAGTTGATAGCTATCATTACTGAAAAAGAAAAAAAAAAGGCTTACTATAAAAAGTACAAAGCCTCAAGGATTTTGTCTACACCAGACTCTTATTTAATTTCAAGTTAATTTTCAGATAATATCAGATATTCTACACGTTCATAAAAAGCTGGTATGATACTCCATATAGGTTTGCCCAAGGATATGCATTTTCATTATTGTAGTTCTTTAACAGTCAGCCAAAGTTAGTCATTTGCAGTAGCTATTGGAAGCACTTTGGACATTTAATGTATAATGTTGCAGCATTCTACTCCTCAGTTTTTCCTTAATACCCGATACCTTGCTTCCCTATATTTTACTATTGAGGACTGGACATTTGCAGTTGTAAGTCATTGGGCCACCTCTGCTCCAAGCCTGATTTCTTTTGAGTGGCAACAAATTTACAAGTCACTTTTCTGCAATACGCCTGCAAGTTACCGCCTGAGTATGTATTTCCTATGATTTTGGCCACGCTCCTCCTTTGGCAGTGGTAGCTACTCTTTTTGCCTTGGGTTAGTTAATTGCTGGATTAATGTGCTATATAAGTTAGCAGGGAAATATCATGTGCATCAGAGCAGTGAGAATGTGCTCCAGAGAGTTTATCGCCCACTTTGGCACTGGTGTGCTGTTAATCTGGACTACAAATGCACATGCTTACATTTCCAAAAAGGAAATGAACAAATTTCCTTCAGGATTCCTTAAGAAACAAGAGGCAGGGCCAGTGGGTGTAGCATATCTTGCCCCTGTATCCTGTGAACACCTTATATTTATTTATTCTTTTGTTTTGCTTGTGTTTTTATTTTGCTAGAAATGATTGTTTACATTTGTCTTAAATATTTCTCCAAGTATTCTGTTGACATGGATGCTGCCTTAAATATTGTCAAATCAGAATCCTGAAGTGTGATAAGGAGACACCTGTATTTGGTGATGGCTTGAGCTTAAGGAATGAAAACTTAAGTTTAAGGAATATTAGGAATAACATTAAAACCTCAGTACAACTTGTCTGAATGCTTGTTTCTTGCATTACAGCCTACTTGCTTTCAAGTCACCATCCATTTCCCAAATGAAACTCTCTTTGGAACCTTGAAAGCCAGAGAGTGGTTTACATTTCTTTACTTTTATTCCTTTCCCCCCTGCACAGCAGATTTAGGAAGTGAGCATTTCTTGGAACAGTTCTATATTTGCGGTTACTCAGCTCTGCCACCCAAGGGGCAGTTTGTTCAGATAGTGCACGTAGCACATTCTGGAGTACTAGTTCACCAATGAGACAAAGGGTGACTGACTACAGAATATCCAAACTCCTCCCAAGTTTTCATTCTCTTTACTAGGTAAACTCTATCAAGACTGCAAACTAGAGTATTGACATGAGCATGAAACCTTGAGGAGCACCTCTGCATTTTGAGAAATTAGATTTACTCTCTCACCCTATCTAAGGGACCGTTTAGAGGTCTGTCCCTGAGACACATCTCTTTAGCTGATTCTCTACCATCTTCTTGTAATGGTTTTGTCCTCAGTCTGAACAACCACAGTTTTATGAATATGCTTCTTTGTACTTGGTTTTCTTATTGTCAGGCAAAAAAGCTTCCACATGGCCACTAACGTAGGTACTGCAGCTGCTGTATATGTGTGTATATATATGTACACACATATATTGTTTTTATATCATATGTATACACTTCCATTTACACACATGCACTTAAAAATATGCTTTCTCAAATGGGCCGATGTGTGTATAGCACTGCAAAATAGATCTGCCATCATGCCTGACAGGCTGTTGGAAATAGAGTTGATTGAATATGACTCAGACCTTCAGTCTCATTGTCCAATTCATCAGTGAATGCACTGCAGGCTCATTGATTATATGTAAGACCAGCAGGAGTGCTTGGCTTGCTTCATGGGACTGCCTGTATTGAACCATTATAAACACCCTACTCTCTGCTGTGTGCATGTAAATAAGTTCAGGTCACTTAAAACTGACAACTTAGCTGCTTTATTTTATTAATAAAAAACCGAGGAAGTAATGCAGGCACAGTTCTTTCCATGAACAAGTTGACTTCACCCAGAACCAGGACCATAGACTGAATAATCAACTGGGATTTTGCTATTAAGTAGTATTTTTTAATAGATGGAATAGATACTTATTTATTGTTTTGTGAGTGAAAACTAGTGTGCCTGTATGTGGGGCTTAATTTGGACTAAAATTCAAAATTCACAGAAGATTGTAAATGGAAGTGGGTTTCCATGAGTAAGCACGATACAAGCATGAACAATTCTGAAAATATTTTTCTTTTAATAATTATGTTTTTCCTTCTGTATGCAGGCTGAATTTTAGCAAGTTTTCCCCAGTATTCTGGTCTTCATAAAGCATTTTGTAAAATCTTTATTATCTGGGAGAAGAGAGGTGTAATGGGTTGAAGTTTCCCCCCCATCCCCAGCATTAACTTTGCCAGACAACTCAGTTAGAAGCAAATAAAGCTGTATTTACAAGCAAGAACTACACTCTATGATGGAATGAAATGAATATGTACAAAATATACAGTATTTGCAATATTTTACAGATATTTACACTTAGCTAACAACACAAACCCCCACCCTGGTCAGAGACCAGGGAAGGCAGTGGAATGGCTCCCCTCCCTGTCCCGTCCCAAAGGAGAAGGGAGTGGAGAGAAAGCAGTGGGTCAGACTTAACTAAACAGCTTAGCCAAGGCCAGCTGACGAACAGGTTAATCTCTCCCAAGCAAAGCAAAACAGTAGAGATTAGGAAAGAAGAGAAAGAATTGTTTTGGTACAACTCATCTTATTCTAGATATTTATCCAATGAATTTGTTTAGAATAATCTTTTGTTTTTCTTTTGTTTTCCTTTTTACACCCAATAGTGATTTATTTATATCTTTCTACTTTTCTGCTCAAAACCTTTAACTAAATTTTAAAGGCATAGCCTAAAACCACCACAAGAGGAAGTAATGAAACATACTCAATCCAAATCCCTATCATCTGCAGCCCAGTTTTGGGAAAATAAGCAGGAATGTGAAGGAATGATGTATTTTTTTGTATGCACAAATAAAATATGTCATAATATTTGCTTGCTAACCACTGCCAAATTTGCAGAATGCTCTTGCAATCATATAACATAGCATGTAACTTGTAAGATTGGGATATTTAACTTATGGTATTTATGGAGGAGTTTTCTATAACCAAAGTATTTCATCCACTTGTGCTGCTTAGGAGCCAGAAGCCGCAATGTGGAGAAGGAGGCTGGTGATGTTATAAGGGCAGCTTGAATTTACAAAGTAGGTTACAAGCTGCTTGTAACACAGTGTGCTATTGCTGTTTGCACTAATCTCATTAGTTTGCTTACACATCCCGATTTTGCTCTCTCCTGGCCCAATTCCCTGTACCTTATGTTTCCTGAGTATTCGTTTCAGTGCTGCTCACACAGAGAGAACAAACAATCCAATCAGCCAAGGGAGTTTGTGGAATAGCCTGTGCACGCCTAACCTTCATGCTGCCAGTAGTCAGGCTCTGAAAAAGTGAACTGCCTTGCCTCTTCTGTTTGTTTTCGAATGGCAAGTCATTAGGCTTGGAATACCAAGCCTTTCACCAGTCTGCTGCTGGAGTGTTTGTTTTTTCACGACTTTACAAAGGAATTTTCATACTGACTGATAGGGGCTCTGAATATTTTCTTGTTAACTTGGTAGCTCAAATAGCATATTTAGGTTTAGGACCCTATAGTTGCTGACCCTGTGTTTCTAAATGAGAGTCTGTATTCTGAGTTTAACCAGTCTGGAAATACGAGTTTCTGCAAAAAACAACCTCTTGACCTCCTAGTGCTTTATTCTAGCTAGTGGGAAAGAAATGGGAAGTCAAATGTCTACTGTCCTAAATATTCAAAGAGCAAATATTCAAACAAAGGCTGCTTTTAGAAGAAAAATAAAATCTGTGTTTATGATGATGCAGGCATGTAAGCTGGCATATTCTGAAGTCAGTCACTACTCTGGATTTGTAGTTTGGTGATCCTTTCAGAAAGGAAATGTTACTTGATGAAACCACGTGTTGGTAAATTCTGTGGGTTAAATTTGCATGCTGTGTACCCAAGAATTCCCTGTCATCTATGAATGTGCAGTGTTCTGCACTATTGTCATTGTACAAAGCATTGCAACTGAAGTTAGCATCTGTGGTAATACTTGGATTCCTTGTTATTGGGTTTTGCCAATGTTATTTGTTTGGGGTTTTAGCTGTTAGTTGCCTCCATTTTTTGGACCAGTGAAATTCTGTTTAAATCTTACTATCTAGAATTCAACCTGTTTGAAAACTGACAAAACAAATTTGGAACGTGGATGAATCTTTTAGAAGCTTTGAGAAACTTGAAAGAAACTTCCAAGCATTCATGCATATAGCTGAGCTGAACCCAAATTTCAGACACTTTGAGATTCCCTCATTATATGAATGAGATTACAGCCAGTGCCCCACTAGAGATGAGAAGCTGCATTATTGAATGCATTGAACTGTTTGGCCTGAGCAATGGGGATGCCTCCAAAGTGGCCCAGGGCAGAGTCTTCAGGAAGCAAGCTGTTGTCATGGCTTCAGCTTCCTCCCTAATGTTTGGCTTACAATAGCAGAAGGATTAAGTGCTTCGAGGAAGGGCTTGAAACTGAGTTTGTTGTGAGATGGAGAAAGGGGGTTCAGAACAATCTGTGCTGGCTGCTTTCCAGCAGGGGATATACATAATGGCAATTGATGTTACGTGGTGGAGAATGCAGAAAAATTCTTTAAGCAGAAAAAATAATAATATAAGTGGAGTTCATGAAATACAGAGAGAGATTGATCTTGTGATTATATATTTTGTGTATATGTGTGTGTGTGTATGCATGCATGCATGCACACATGTTTATAATTTGTCTGGCTTCCCCTTTTCCAGCAAAGTGGTAAGAGGCAATAATACTTTTAACAGAATCAGCAACGGTGGCAGCAGTATGGAACAGGCAAAAATGGATGAAATGTGTTTAGCCTCTGCTTCCTTTAAGCTTTTCATTAGAGTATTGTAGATTACTGCAACAAAAATGTGATTCAGTTAAAAAAATGACTTTAAATAAAGCCAGATGTACTTAAGTAGCAAAATATCCAGAAGAAATGACTTAATGTACAAGCTATGTGTGGATTAATGTAACTCCCTGATCCTCCCCCTACCCAATATCTCTCTCCTCCCCTCAAAGAAACCCCAAATCAAAACAAAGCAGAGGAGTTTAAAAAAAAGTAAAATCCCAAACCATAAAACCTAAGAATCTGCGACTTGCAGCCAAGCCAATCACCGTAAGGCAATTTGCTAATGGTTTTGGCAGAAGTGATCCTGTTCAGCTTGTCTTCCTGCCATGCTAGCAAACTAGCATTTATCCATATGTGAAATGTTTTATTTCCTCTAACAATATTTGAAGATGTTTTCTTTTTTTTTTTTCCTTTCTCTGAAATATGAGGAAAGATTTTAATTTTACTATTGCAGCACAGAAAAACATTTACTTTAAAAGCAATGCATTGTTTATAGCTGATTTAGAAAAAACCTGTTGTTATGTCAAGTCTTAAAAGTACAACTTTGAAGCAATCTGGATCCTTTCCAAACTCTCAGAACATATTTCACATATCAGATCATATGTTTTTACTATGAAACTACATGAAACTTGGTCAGAAAAATTTAATTGTAACAGTAAATATGAAAATGTCACTAATATTAGCAGTGATTAGGGGAACCCCACTTCATTGCCATTTTGGATCTTTCTGCTGTAGATGAGAAATAACAAAACAGATTTTTTTACCGTCATAAGTGTTTATACACAGGTGTGTCACAATTCTTTTTGAAAGGAATTGTTCAAATCACATTTGGGCAGTAGAGAATGTGACTCCATTGTAAGTCATTGGGCCTGCAGAGAAGATTTAATATCCAGACCTTGATGTGATGGCTCCCAAATGCTCAGAAGAGAAAGCCCCTCAGATTATGATAGGAAGAAAGAATGGAACACAAAAAATGGGTTTAGTTTTGGATTTATCTTATTAAGACTTAGGACTTTTAATTTATTTCAATTCCATGATTCTATAAATCCCAACAGCTTGCAAGGTGTATACTGGACTGTTATCCAAAGGGAAAATGGTTTGAATGTAAACCTTTTTTTAAAAGAAATCTAATTTGCTGAAGTCTTTTGCTGACAGAATTAATTGTTTCTTTACTACATAGCTATTCTATCAAGTTCAGTTACAATTCTTACTGCTGATGCTTAATTCACTCTCCTTACATGAATCAGAAGGGAAAAACCTAACAAGCTACTTGGGCTCTTGTTCTGGAGATAATTTTCCCCCCACTCCTCTTCCATCAGAGCAAAATCCTTGCTTTCATCTTTTGGGTACTGATGTGACAGTAAGATGATGCCTCTTTAACAAACAAACCAACACACTCCCCCCCCCCTTAATATAACTACTCAGAGATCGTATTTTATGAAACTTATTTCAGGAGGTAGTAGTAAAAGAGTAGCAAAATTGCTCAGAAGTTGGAGTTTTTGGTTGTCTTTTTTTTTTCCTCATGTGACACGAGAGGCAAAAAGCTTCTCTTGATTTCTTTAATTAAGCACTAAGATGTGATGTACTTTCATTCCAATAACTTCTAAGTTTTATCCTGAAGATGCTGCTGCTGAGCTACAGCACAAATATCAGATATGTGTGGGTAACAGAGAGGAAGTACATCTTGTAGATCAATCTGCAAGATTCTTAAACATCTCCGAAAGAAAAAGGAATTTTGGAGCAAGTTTAGCTCCACAGGACTCTCTGCAGCTTTACTTCTATTCCTTTTTGTCATCTGTTAATCTCCCTTCACAGATCTTTCCCCTATTTTGCAGCAGAATCTCTCCCTCTTCCCTTACCATCTTTTGAGCATTCATACTCACTACCCACTTTTACAAGGGATGTTATAAATGAGCAGTAAGTCTGAAAAGTGTTAGCAACACTGGAAATGGGGAAGAAAGGTCGTATCAGGCCAGTATCTTGCATGTCAACACAATGCTGTATCTTCATGTTTTCAGTCCTGCGTAATCTTTGCATGTGGATTATTTGAGCAGGTACTTGTACATAAGCCTTGCTTTACAACAGTGAGTTATATGAAGTGTGGGTCATAGCACTGAAAATAAACATCCTTTACTATATTAAAACACTGCAGTAAATCTTAGGACAGATGGGAAAATTAATCATATTTTTCTTCTTTGCTCCTCCCAGTGAAATTTTACTGCCTGCTGAGACCATTTTCTGTTACAAGGTGTAAGACAATAGGACTCCCATATGATAGCAGTACCACCATGGGTTTTGCAGAAGTTATATTTGATGGATACATAGGGCCGGATTTCTTTCACTTCTCGTGTCACTTCTTGATCCTTCTCCAGGTAGGACCTGGCTTTTTTTAAATTTAGGTTCTACTTGATTCAAGTAATAAAAGCTAATAAATACTTGTTGAAGTGTAAATGTAAGGTTAGAGAAAGATCAGAAACATAAAGAAATAATGTTTTGAAGACAAGGGCATCTTGCTCTCCTTTCATATTAAATGAAATTTATGAAAATTGAGGATTAATTCAGTCTCTCAGTGTGCCGAGTCAGATGTTTTCCACATTATCTTGTGGAAATTATAGCTACTTTTTCTCCTATTTAACAAACTACAAAAATACTTGGTTTTCTGGTCAAACAATTTGATTTCGTAGTCCTTTGCCATTTTCTAGATAAATGAGATGAAAGAGGAAAGAGAAATTTTGGATGCTAGTTGGCACTTAACTTTTTTAACTTGTGGGATTTAGATTATATATGCTGTTGCATATTTAAAATCACCTGAAGTTAAACAGAAGTTTCTCACCTGAAGTTAAACAGAAAAGCTAGCTTTGCTGATGCCTGAATGGAGAGAAACAAATAATGATTGTGTCCCCATTAGTGACTGAAATTATCCTACTGGCTTGGATCAATGGCCAGTTCCTCCAAGACACTACTTTTTCCCAAAGAGAAATATTCTTTTCATTTGTTGTGGTGTTTGTGGATTTTGTTGTTTGGCTTGCTATGGGTTGGGTTTATATTATTGTTATTTTTAATATTCTTAATATTTTTTTTTCTTAATCAGGAGTTACTAGAGTTCTCTGTGGTATCTTTTTATGGCATCTTGGCAGATGATTACTGTGTAATATTATGATAAGATAAATAATAAATGTGAGAGAATAAACAAACAATTTCCATGTAGTGATAAGCATCACATTTACAAGAACAAATTGCCATCCCAGTTTTTGAAGTTAGGCTGTTTACTTCAGTGTGTTGGAAATGAAGACAGAATTTGATCCTTTGCTGGCTTCAAGCACAACTTTAGTCAAACTGTCATCAGTATCTACACATTCATGGCAATTTAAGTAGTTTTAAGGATCTTGTATCATTGAATCTTGGTCAGTCTTGAACAACTAACAGGGACAAGTGATTATAAAAACAATGAACATTGCGGACACTGCTGTCTTACTCCATTTTAAGCATATACTTTGTGCCCTGTATTTTATTTGTTGTCTGTGATCCACTGTGGTACACACATTGCTATTGCTTTAGAGCAACAGCAATGCAAAGCTTATCAAAATGTCTGATATTCTGAGACCTGGGATTGCAGATTCGTATATTATTTAATCTGAAATTGTACTTTCTGAGAGGACCTGAAAAGTGAAGGTCTATCCCAAGAGAAAAGAGGAGACAGAAGAGGTAGCTACTTTTGGTCTCAGAAGACTGCAACCAAGGCTCGGGTAGATGGGCCAAAATATGTGTGGATGAGAGAATGAGTGACATGAAAATACATTAAGCACTGTATGTGGCTTACCTCAAATGCTATAGTATGTGGGACAGGGTCTGATAGTCACAAAATATAAAAAGTCCTCTCAAAGGTGGATAGTTTAACTGCTTTTGTGTTGTGAATGATACAAAAGACTGACAACAAAATACACTTCTTTGATGTCATACAGATGGTTCTCTTCAGAATGGGTATCAAAGACTTCAGTTGCCTGGAATGGCAGTTTATTTGCACTGTTGTTTGTCCTTCAGTACATGTGAAGGTGTTTTTACAGTAGCTGTCATCTGTAAGGAGAGGATTTACCAATGACTGACAGCTGTAACTTGATCTAGGTATCTTGATGATTCTTAAAAGATTATCTTGTGCATGCTTTACAGTTTAAAACAAACTACAAACACTCTATTGATTTGGACCATTAGAAAATTAACTGGATGGAGAATACCAGCTTTATTAGAGGCAGACTTCAAAGTCAATATGTTAAAATTCTTACTGTCAAAACAGATCATCTGTCTTAGGTTAGATCATTGATAGGAAGAGGAAAAGTTAACTGGCTTTTCAAGTTGGATGTAAGTGTTGGATGTACTGAGTCCTAACTAAAACATTTAGTCTTTTTTTTTAATTTTTTTTTTTTAGCAGTCTGAAAGAGGCCTATCTCTTTTCTGGTGTTTTAAGGCAAAACCCCAGTCAGTTGGTATGTTCTTATCACTGTATTTTCCAATCCATAGGATTTTAGTGTTTGTAGCGCGCTGAAATCCACTGCCAAAGATCCATTGCTGTGTTTTGTTTATCGCAGTGTCAGCATGGCCTGCTTTTCCATCCTCGGTCATTCTGGACTTTTGGTGTTTATTCTTGCAAAGAGATCTGCCTAAACAGTAGGAGTGTGGTGTGGTTTGGGAGGTTTAAGCACCTTTGAGGCTTTTTTCCCCCATTTATTTTTTCTTCTTCCCACGCCCCCCCCTCTCTGGAGCAGAAGAAGGGAATACTTGCTTTGGGTCTTTTAAACTTTGCAGGCCCGGCTGACTGTAACAGGCCAGACTACCTTAACCCCAGCATCCCACTGGCAGCCATTTATACCATGTAGCAGGTGTGAAAGGCTGCATTTAGAAATTAGAACAAGGCCAGCTAAGTGCTTTTTACCAAAGAGACAAAAAATAATAAGGAATGTAAGAAGTCTGAGCTTGAGTGATTGGTTAAGAGAGAAAAGCTTTCCTGAGAAGTAGTGGGAGATGATGACGCAGTGTTGTAGCTCCATGTGTTTGTTCAGAAAAGCAATGGTGCAGCTCAAAAATAGTTACAGCCCATAGCAGAAATCTGCATTATGTCATTCTGCATATTCTATATTTTAAAACTCCTGACTTAAAATATAGGGTGTCTCAGGGAGGCACCATTAGTACTGCTGCAGCATGGGACTGGAGAGACAGGCTGCAGCGGCCTCCATTACCTGTTAACCGACCTCACCGTAGTGCGTAATGGCCTCGCAACATGGGGATGAAGAGAAAGCTCCCCCGGACTTGCATGAAATAATTGTCTGAAGATTGAACCCAAATCCTGAGCAGCACCGAAGATTGCCATTATGTCTTTTTTTCTGCCACTCCAGAAGTAATTCTGAGTGAAGCAGTGCAGAGAAAATGTTTGGAGGGAAGCATTGTTCAGGTATGTAGCAGTAGAAATGGACATCTTATGTCTTTGATGTAGGTTTATAAGATGATTTTGTCTTTTGCCCCCTCCCCCACCCTGCCCTGCAGTAGTTTTTAGGATGACACAAATCCACTAGTAATTACACTGGAATGTAGTAGAGACATTGTAGATGTGTCTAGGGGATCCAATATGAACACAAACAAATACGTTGTGGGACAGAAGGAAAGTTATAAGTTTTATTCATGAGGCAGGCCACTCTATCTTGAAGCTCTGTAACGAATGTAATTTTGCTATTATATTGTGTTAGAGAGCACAGATCTAAAGTTCTTCTGGATGCCAGACAACAGGCTTAAAGGGAAGCATTAAAGCACTTGGAAGTGTATATGTTTTGTCACTTTAGTCAACAGTTATTTTAAGGGAACTTTCTCTTTGCTCATTTAATCACTGGACCCTGACTGAAGGTAAAGATAGAATTGCAAATGAAACAGAATTTAGGGATGGAAGAATTTTTTTTGAATATGACTTTCTATTTACCACTTTTATTATTCATAAAACACTGTTTCAGATTATGGATGAAATAAATAAAGATAAAAGACTTATTTTAAAATGGTTTTAGGGGAGTAGTATATGCAGTACTAAAATATAAATGGCGTATACTTCAGACATTTAGAATTGCTGATATTTTGCAGAGGCTTTCTCTCTACCCTGTCACTGCCAACTGTGGTAAGATACCCTCAGGTTTGCTCTCTGAGATTTAATTCAGAGGGCAAGAGTACTGTTTACTTCTTTTTATATCGTATTTTCTTTCTTTATAAGGCCAGAAAGAATTAAGTGAATTAGATCTGTCTCTTCTTTCAGGCTGGATTTGAGTGCTCAGAAAGTACCAATATCCCTTCAGTTAAAGAGACTTCCTTTAATATCACTGAATTTTCTATACTATGTGACTGATAAAGAATTCTGGAATTAAGTTTTGCCTAGTACAAGAATGCAAATATTTACTTGCAATTGATATTCATATGTGTTGACGTCTTCTGTATTTCACTTGAACCTTCTTACTATATTGTGGCTGTACTCTTCTATTGTATTGGAAAGCAACCACTCCTGGGTCAAAGTGGGTAAAATGATCATAAAAATCTTTATCATATGTTGTATGTTCTAAGAAAATAGTAACTACAAAACATTTTGCTCTTGCATAATCTGTTTGGAAAAAAGAGGTGCTGAATTTAAACCGTGATCAAGGCCAGCTTACAGGCTTGCCTACAGCTTCCAGGGGCAGAAGGAAATGGCAAGTAGCTGAGTAGGCAAGATCAGCATAGTGTACCTCGACAGGCTGGACAGATGGGCAGAGTCCAACAGCATGAGATTGAACACATCCAAGTGCCAGGTTCTGCACACTGGCCACAACAACCCCATGCAGAGCTACAGGCTGGGGTCAGAGTGGCTGGAGAGCTCCCAAACAGAGAGGGACCTGGGGGTGCTGGTTGATGGTAGGCTGAACATGAGCCTGCAGTGTGCCCAGGCAGCCAAGAGGGCCAATGGCATCCTGGCCTGCATCAAGAACAGTGTGGCCAGCAGGAGCAAGGAGGTCATTGGTTAGGCCACACCTTGTGTACTGTGTCCAGTTCTGGGCCCCTCAGTTTAAGAAGGACATTGAGACACTTGAACATGTCCAGAGAAGGGCAACAAGGCTGGTGAGAGGCCTTGAGCATAAGCCCTATGAGGAGAGGCTGAGGGAGCTGGGATTGTTTAGCCTGGAGAAGAGAAGGATCAGGGGTGACCTCATTGCCCTCTACAACTACCTGAAAGGTAATTGTAGCCAGGAAGGGGTTGGTCTCTTCTCCCAGGCAACCAGCACCAGAACAAGGGGACACAGTCTCAAGCTGTGCCAGGGGAGGTTTAGACTTGAGGTGAGGAGAAAGTTCTTCACTGAGCGAGTTGTTTGTCATTGGAATGGGCTGCCCAGGGAGGTGGTGGAGTCACTGTCCCTGGAGGTGTTCAAGAGGAGATTGGACGTGGCACTTGGTGCCATGGTCTAGTCGTGAGGTCTGTGGAGACAGGTTGGACTTGATGATCCTTGGGGTCTCTTCCAACCTTAGTGATACTGTGATACTGTGATTCTACCCCTGTATACTGCACTGGTTAGGCCGCACCTTGAGTACTGTGTCCAGTTCTGGGCTCCTTAGTTTAGGAAGGATGTTGACTTGCTGGAACGAGTCCAGAGAAGGGCAACGAAGTTGGTGAGGGGTTTGGAACACAAGCCCTATGAGTAAAGACCGAGGGAGCTGGGATTGCTTAGCCTGGAGAAAAGGAGACTCACGGGTGACCTTATTACTCTCTACAACTACCTGAAGGGAGGTTGTAGACAGACGGATGTTGGTCTCTTCTCCCAGGCAGCCAGTACCAGAACAAGAGGACACAGTCTCAGGCTGCACCAGGGGAGGTTTAGGTTGGATGTTAGGAGGAAGTTCTATACAGAGAGAGTAATTGCCCATTGGAATGGGCTGTCTGGGGAGGCGGTGGAGTCGCTGTCATTGGTGGTTTTCAGGAGAAGACTTGATGGGGTGCTTGGTGCCATGGTTTAGTTGTTTAGGTGGGTTGGATTGGTTGATGGGTTGGACACGACGATCTTAAAGGTCTCTTCCAACCTGGTCTATTCTATTCTATTCTATTCTATTCTATTCTATTCTATTCTATTCTGAGGATTGTGGTGGTGGCCACAATACAGCATATTAATTTTGAAGTATTCTTATATAGGTATATATGAGTAGCCTATGAAAAAATCTAATTACAAATAGTTGTTCTTGCCCTTGTACAACTTATTTAGGGTGGAGAGGGACTATAGAATTTTTTTCCCCCTGAGTGACCTAAGACTGTAATGAATTGGTTGGAGGAGACCAAAATATGTTGAGTTTCCAGAAAATATGCACAGTGTTTACAAGAGTGTGAACACTGGGAAGTAACTTATCTACAGTGCCCCAGAATATGATGTTTTGCATTTGGCTGCTCAGTTAGAAGTTACTTCACTACTTTAAGGCATAATTCTGCTGCTGTGTCTGATTGCTTCTAAAGTACTAAGAAATCTTAATTACACTATTCACAGAAACTCAAATCTAACTATTTTTCTACTCCAGGGAATCCAGAGATTTTTTTTTTTCTTTTCAGGGCATACAATTTAGGTGTAGCTACATTGTAATTGCTTTTATACCTCCATGGCACTTCAGAACCTGTTTGTCATATGTGGAACAAAGCTTAAGACCTGTCTTTATTTCCAGTATAATTTCACATTTTGTTCTTCATTTATTCCAGCTGTTGGGACTTCAGAGGTCTCCATAACCTTGATTTGCTGATAGTGGCACAAATGCATTGATTTGTACCAGGATTTTATAGCTTTTATATAACTTCATATGACAATAATCCTTATATGATATAGTCTTTGCTTTGTACATGTCTTCCCTCAGCATACAGGAATAAATTCTGTTTAATCTGTGGATACCATAGTTATTTGTGTATGGTAGAAGAACTGTGATGAGAAAGATGTTATTTGCTATTAATTTCATATTGAGTAAATCAGTTGTGCAGAACAGACCAAATAGCTCAGATGTGAGGTGGATAAAGTCAACTGGAGACATGTTTGATCTGCACCAGACCACCCCCCCCCCCAGTTAGTCCTCAGTCATTTACCAAACTGTACAGACCAGGTACCATGAAGCTTGGTTAAACACTCGATGGAAGCACTTAATAAGCTAACCCCTGTAAATCCTTAATATTCGGAGAAATTGCTTCAGCAAATAAATGCACCCTGTTTGGTGAATGCCTATAACTTGAAGCTACTTCAAGATGAAAGAAGGGACGCTTTGATCAAATACACAGGATTGCCAGCTTGCCATCTGGAGGGAAGTCAGGCTGATGTTTGCTTTAGTGCTAACAGGCATAAATCTGTGAACTTTGATGCAGTTGTGGTGGGAAAGCACCTTGATCTCATGAGTCTGAGTAGCACTTGACTTTTGTAAAGAGTGCAGGGCAGATAAGATAAAGTAGGAAAAAGTCCCTAAATGGAGTTTATACCGGGTGGAAAATTTGGGAAGATTGGTGTGAAAGAAAATGATTCAAAGGAATTATTTTATGCATTGAAGGTAATCTTTCAGTTTGAGGAGTTTATAAAAAAGAAACTTCCAAATAACTATACGAAACCTTTTCCCATAGTTTTCTGTTCAGATAAGTGGAATTTACCAAAACAGCTATTTCAATATCTTTGGGTTTAGTGATGTCTTAAAAACACTGAAATTTTAAACAAAAGCAATATGTTACAAATTGATGGGTTTCTTTTTGACAACAACCTTCAGTGTTCAACCAGATAAGCTTGTTAAAGTATCTCAATTGTTTCAACTCTTCACTCTTGGCAATTTATCTTATGATGGCACAAAATGGGGTGGAGGGCCAGTAAAACTGTAAAACTACTAAATGAGTAAAAGGGAAAGAGAAAAACTATGTGATGTGTGAGTGTGAGGATCCATGATTAGAGAGAGCATAGGAAAACAAAGATGAAAATATATGGTGGGTGTGTGGAGAAAAAGGAGAATGGCAGTGCTGCATTGTAAGAATATATGTCAGAGGCAACCGTCCATTATTCCATCATAGGTGAAACTCTGTCTGAAGAGGTAGGGAACAAAACTTTGTTTTTTGTAAGGATCACCTTCAATCTGTTTTCATGAGACCACATTTATTCCTTGAAAATTTAATAAAAGAAAAATACTGTCATTTTACATCTTCTGGTCATTTACTACATCTTCTGGTCACTTACTACACCGCCTGAGGAGGTGGTGGGGTCGCCGTCGCTGGGGGTGTTCAGGGCGAGGCTTGACAGGATGCTTGGTTGTATGGTTTAGTTGATTGGGTAGTGTTGGATGATAGGTTGGACATGATGATCTCGAAGGTCTCTTCCAACCTGGTCTGGTCTATTCTATTCTATTCTATTCTATTCTATTCTATTCTATTCTATTCTATTCTATTCTATTCTATTCTATTCCCTTTTGCTTGTAACAGTTTAGCACAGCATATGTGAACTGCTCTTGTATCTAGTCCAACTCTTTATTTTCCTAGGTTCCTCTTTGTGAATAATTTTAAATATTTTTTTCCCTCATGTCTTACTCATTTTCATCTAATTGTGGGATAAAATCATTCAAAAAAGGACCATAGCGCAGGTTGCACAGGAATGCATCCAGATGAGTCTTGAAAGTCTTGAGAGAAGGAGACTCCACAACCTCTCTGGGAACCTTGTTCCACTGCTCTGTGATGCTCACAGTGAATAAGTTCATGTTGAGGTGGAACCTCCTGTGCTGTAGTTTATGTCCATTGCCCCTTGTCCTATCACAGGGTAGAACTAAGAAGAGCCTGTCCCAGCCCTCAGATATTTATAAACATTTGTTAAATCCCCTCTCAGTCTTCTTCTCTTTAGACTAAAAAGCCCCAGGTCTCTCAAGCTCTCCTCATAGGGCAGTGCTCCAGTCTTTGAATCACTCTTTGTCACTCTCTGTTGGACTTTCTCAAGATCCTTGTCCCTCTTGAACTGGGGGGCCCAAAACTGGGTGCAATATTTCAGGTGAGATCTCACCAGGGCAGAGTAGAGGGGGAAGAGAACCTCCCTCTGTCTGCTGGACACACTCCTGTTAATGCACCCCAGGATGCCATTGGCCCTCTTGGTCACAAGGGCACATTGCTGTCCCATGGATAACTTGTTATCCACCAGGACTCCTAGGCCTGTTGACTCCTGTCACTTTGATAGCAGGGAGGAAGAAATGGAAGATCAGATGATGGAACACTGTATTGTGGAAAGCAGCAGATATGGAAATAATTTCTGAAAGAACTCAGCAGAATCTATGATTGTTCTCTATACATTCTCTTACACAGCCAGTTTTCTTTCCTTTCCACAGTATGACATACTGTTAATATTGTTGCTAATTGCCAGTCTGAGCGGGACCTCTTGTCACAAAACAGGAGTAAGGAAAAGAAGTTAAGACAAAGTATGTTTACTTTAAAAATCACGTAATCTGCAAAGTTTCTCATCTGAGTTCTTCAGGAGGCTAACACAAAGGTGGTAGAATTTCTGGAAATGTGAGAATCTTTTTTTCTGTTTACTTTTTCCTCTTTTTGACTGCTCTTCTTTCAAATACATTTTCTGTTAGAACTGACATTTCTCCTCTGCGTGATTTCTGTTCCTGGTAGTTTACTCTGTGATCTCATGGCTGCAGCTGAATAAACTTTCAAAATGTTACCTTGCCTTTGACTTCAGATTATATCTTTCAAAATTTCCATTAAGTTCTCATTTTGAAGAAGAAAAACATGCAGGGGAGGAGAAATAAGCAAAAGGCTTTATAAAAACACTGTTGGAAACTCCAGAATGCAGCTGAACAAGCTCCTAATTTGTATGACTAACATGTAGTGTACGTTTTTGCAGAAACCATAAATAATTAGGTGTTGTGCATAGTGTTCTGTGAATTGTAGAAAACACATTATTCTACCAAACACTGCAGGCTGTGGAGCGTGCAAAGTCCTCCATGTCTGGGAAACTGGTCTTGGTGACTCTGAATTTGAGGAGGAGGCAGTGTAACCTGATGGAGACTGTCAGTTACTTCTTCTGGATAATAGCTGGCTCTCAAGTTCTTAACTTCAAGTCCAGTAGGTATTAATGATATTTAATAAGACTAATAACACTGCTTTTTCTCCCTAAAACATTGATAAATGGCATTCTCTTAAAAAACTGTCTTGAAGCATTCTGCTTCTGTTGCTTGCAGTGCTAATGAATATGAAGCAGAACTCCAACAACTTAATTCAAGCAGGCTGAATAAAAAACAGTGTTTCAGAGATTTACTTTCAACCTATGTAACTGCACTAATTGAATTTGCCACATGGCCCCAAAGCAGTTGTACTTGCGCAAGTAAGTGCCCAAAGTGATGAGGTGTCTTGGGAAGCAGGAGAGCTTCTTAAACTAGATTAATATACTATGAAACCTTAAAACCCTTATTGCTTATAAAAGCAAGTCCTGTGCATCTGCTTAGTCATACTGATGCTGGCAGGGAAAATTAGTTTTTATAGAATTGGACCTTCACTTGTATATTTTTGTGTCTTTTCCATTGACAACTGCTACAATTCTTTTAGACACTCATCAGGAAAAGTCCTGCCAGTCAGTTCTAATTTAATATTTCTGGCTTAACTTAATCATGGTTAACACTTCTAATGCCAGGAAGATTAAGTATGAAAAATAAAATACTGGATAAAATAAAATGCTGGAATAGGTTGCCCAGGGATGTGGTTGAGGCCCTGTCCCTGGAGACATTCAAAATCAGACTTGATGGGGGCCCTGGGCAGCCTCATCTAGTTGGAAGTGTCGATGCTTACTCTGGGCATGGTTGGACAAGATGATCTTTGAGGGTCCCTTCCAACCTGATGCAATCTGTGAATCTGTAAATCTGTGAAATGTCCTGAGAATAAAGAGAGATTTTCCTTAACACCATTTTTTTCCATCTGAGGCTGTGGTGGGAGGCAATCTATTTTCATTCACATCTCTTGATCACAGGGTTAATCACCATGGCAGAAATAATTCATAAATTTTGGAAACATAACTGGCAAATCCAACTAAGACAAGAAATTTATAATTTTTAGTGTTATTCTTAATACTAATCTGTGCTCCAAAAATAGTGATTTATGGTACTGCTAATGCTCAGTGCCTCACAGGCTTTGCCTTCCATCTTGACAGATTTTCACTGATACTCAAGATACACCTAAGCCTTCATTGCAGTTCTTGACAAAGCAACTACATATCTCTGTTGGAGTGAGTCAGAGGAGGGCTATAAAGATGATCCAAGGGCTGGAACACCTGTGCTATGAGGATGGGCTGAGGGAGCTGGGGTTGTTCAGCCTAGAGAAGAGAAGGTTCCAGGGGGACCTTATAGCTGCCTTCCAATACCTGAAGGGAACCTACAGGAAGCCTGGAGACTTTTCCTAAGGGTGTCTAGCAATATGGGGGGGGGGGAATGGTTTTAAGCTGAGGGAGAGTAGGTTTAGACTGGATCCTCGGTAGAATTTCTTCAGTACAAGGGTGGTGAGACTTTGGAATAGGTTGTGGATGCCTCCTTCCTAGGGGTGTTGAAGGCCAGGTTGGGTGAGGACTTGAGTAACTGAGTCTAATTGAGAGGCATCCCTGCCCATGGTGGGAGGTTGGAGTAAATGAGCTCTAAGCTCCCTTCCAATCTAAGCCATTCTAAGATTCTATGATTATTTGATAGTTATAGAAGAAATGGTAGACAAGATGAAAGCATGGATCTTTATATAAAGGCATGGAAATGGGAACCGGATAATATTGGTTTTAACTGCTCCATGGATGTCTTATGCAATCCTGGACAAATCACCTAATTTTCTACATAGAGAGTTAAATTAGTACATAAATAGTTTTCTGCAACTAGCAACTAATTCCCTTGTTTTGGAATGGAAATAGTAATATTGCTTTTACCCATTAGATAATCAGAATATTTCTATGATAGGCTGTATGGACTTGTCTGTGTGCACTCTTTAAAATGAAGAGTATGAAGAACTGCAAAATGAGTGCCTCTACTCACCTTAAGTTTTATGCCAGCTCCTTTCTTTTTTCTCTTTTCTTTTCTTTTCTTTTCTTTTCTTTTTTCTTTTCTTTTCTTTTCTTTTCTTTTCTTTTCTTTTCTTTTCTTTTCTTTTCTTTTCTTTTTCTTTTCTTTTCTTTTCTTTTCTTTTCTTTTCTTTTCTTTTCTTTTCTTTTCTTTTCTTTTCTTTTCTTTTCTTTTCTTTTCTTTTCTTTTCTTTTCTTTTCTTTTCTTTTCTTTTCTTTTCTTTTCTTTTCTTTTCTTTTCTTTTCTTTTCTTTTCTTTTCTTTTCTTCTCTTCTTTTCTTCTCTTTTCTTCTCTTTTCTTTTCTTCTCTTTTCTTTTCTCTCTTCTTTTCTCTTCTTTTCTCTTCTTTTCTTTTCTCTTTTCTCTTCTTTTCTTTTCTCTTTTCTCTTTTCTTTTCTCTTCTTTTCTTTTCTTTTTTCTTCTCTTCTCTTTTCTTTTCTTCTCTTTTCTTCTCTTTTCTTCTCTTTTCTTCTCTTTTCTTCTCTTTTCTTCTCTTTTCCTCTCTTTTCTTCTCTTCACTTTCAGGGGCTCACTGCATCAGTGAATGGGGCTTTCTAGGGAATGCAGCTGTTCAGCCTTGGAATTAATATGTAAATGCTGTTATTGAAGCAGGGGAGGAAGATGGAACATAGCTGTATTTTCTCTAATCAACATATTCCCTTTTTCTTCTGGAACTACAACAAAGCTGACTGTCAACCACACAAATAATAGAATTTTTTTTTTTTCTCAGAAATAAACACATGCAGAAGCAGACTTTTCTTGAAAGCTTTTACTGACCAACCCAAACAATATTTTAATTCACTGAAAATATATGTATTTAGAACTATTCACACACAAATCTCTCATGATTTTTCACTAAAACAAATAGAACAAACTAAGTATGTTGACAGAATGCTAACTTCAGCTGCAGAAGAGTAGTACAGAACTGCAAATGTAACCACCACAGGAGATTTGCAAACTACAAATTCATGTATCATAAGCATTGCTATTGTAAAAGTCCGGTTCTACCCTCAGATTCACAGGTGGGGCTCCCCCAGCTCAAGTCTGATTTGCGTGCCTGATTCTCCACAGGAAAAAGGTGAATAAAAATGCTATCAAGAGGAATAATGAGATTTTACAGTTTGCTCAGCACAACTGTAATTCAACAAACAAATGTGTAAAATGGTAGAAAATCAGGCCTGCTGTCTTTAATCACCCCTATAAATAGGAAACATTTCAGAAGTCTGAAAGATACCTAATTATCTAGCTATCGCCAAATGAGCTATGTGGAGAGGATCAATGAATCCTTACAGAGTTGTAGTAGAGCAGAGGAAGTGGTACAAGTTGTTATTTTGAAGATTGCTTTTGATATGGCATAATATGCACTGAGATTGAAAAATAAACAGAAAGTAGTGTGTGACAGGTCTTGTATTCCTCTTTACTGATGCTTAATTTAGTTTCTTCCTTTTTAACCTGTCAGACACATCTTTACATTTGTCTGCTATTTCGTTGGACAGTTTAAGGCAACAGTAAAATAAAACTTGAGCAAAGAACACAGTACAGGGCTGAAGCTAAAAGCAGGATCCTAGAATAAAAACCAAGAACTCGAAGTCAATAAAGCAAGCCATTGGAAAACAGTGTAAGGACTGCGGTGGAAATTGCAGGGTGGGCTTAATCAATAGCTTAGCTGCTGATTTGAGAATAAACAGAAGTATTTGTATGTGAAAAAAGAAAAATGAGAGGGGAAGTTTAACTTCTAAGATGTATCTAAACTATATAACCTTTGTACTGAAATAGTATGTTAACAGTGCAATTGGTCAAGTCCTAAGTGACAGCACATTAGTGAGTGCAGTCTATAAAGCTGTATTTTGAACTTACTGTAAAATTGAAGGACAAACGTAGTCCTCTAACAGTCAAGACACTCTTTAGTTGGAGTGATGAAATCACCCAATATATCAGTCAGCATGTTGTGTATGGCATGAAGGATGTGAAATTTCTAAGATGCATTTATTAAACTTAATATTCCTGTCTTTGACTGTGCCCTTTTAGAGGTCTTTTGTTAAAACTTTAGGTAGTGGTGACACACTAAGTGCTTCCTTCTTTATTCTTGTTGAAGAGTTGCATAAAGAAATGGGTGAATATCACAGATTGAGTGGAATCTGCTGCTGTTACTCATACCATGCTATAGTCATGCCAGCTTCAAAAATGAAAGTGCTGGCTGAAGCAAAGTATTGTGGGGCTTGAAGTTCATGTTGTAACATGGGAGACTTCGTGTTCTGGTTGCTGATTCTGGTTTCTGGGTTTTGGGTGTTAGAATAGAATAGAATAGACCAGGTTGGAAGAGACCTTCAAGATCATCGTGTCTAACCCATCATCCAACACCACCTAATCAACTAAACCATGCCACCAAGCATCCTGTCAAGCCTCGCCCTGAACACCCCCAGTGATGGTGACCCCACTACCTCCTCAGGCAGCCCATTCCAATGGGCAATCACTCTCTCTGTGTAAAACTTCCTCCTAACCTCCAGCCTAAACCTCCCCTGGCGCAGCCTGAGACTGTGTCCACTTGTTCTGGTACTGGCTGCCTGGGAGAAGAGACCAACATCCGTCTGTCTACAACCTCCCTTCAGGTAGTTGTAGAGAGTAATAAGGTCACCCCTGAGTCTCCTCCTCTCCAGGCTAAGCAATCCCAGCTCCCTCGGTCTTTACTCATAGGGCTTGTGTTCCAAACCCCTCACCAACTTCGTTGCCCTTCTCTGGACTCGTTCCAGCAAGTCAACATCCTTCCTAAACTAAGGGGCCCAGAACTGGACACAGTACTCGAGGTGTGGCCTAACCAGTGCAGTGTACAGGGGCAGAATGACCTCCCTGCTCCTGCTGGCCACACTGTTCCTGATGCAGGCCAGGATGCCACTGGCCCTCCTGGCTGCCTGGGCACACTGCAGGCTCATGTTCAGCTTACCATCAACCAGTACCCCCAGGTCCCTCTCTACCTGACTGCTCTCCAGCCACTCTGACCCCAGCCTGTAGCTCTGCATGGGGTTGTTGTGGCCAATGTGCAGAACCCGGCACTTGGATGTGTTCAATCTCATGCCGTTGGACTCTGCCCATCTGCCCAGCCTGTTGAGGTCCCTCTGCAGAGCCTCTCTACCCTCCAGCAGATCAACTCCTGCCCCCAGCTTCGTGTCGTCAGCAAATTTACTGATGATGGACTTGATGCCCTCATCCAGATCATCAATAAAGATGTTAAAGAGCATGGGGCCCAGCACTGATCCTTGGGGCACACTACTAGTGACTGGCTGCTCCTGGATGTGGCACCATTCACCACCACTCTCTGGGCTCGGCCCTCCAGCCAGTTCCTAACCCAATGCAGTGTGCTCCCATTCAAGCCATGGGCTGACAGCTTGGCCAGGAGTTTGCTCTGGGGAACGGTGTCAAAGGCCTTGCTGAGGTCCAGGTAGACTACATCCACAGCCTGCCCCACATCCACCAGGCAGGTCACCTGATCATAGAAGGAGATCAGGTTGGTCAGGCAGGACCTGCCCTTCCTAAATCCATGCTGGCTGGGCCTGATCCCTTGACCATCCTGTAAGTGCTGTGTGACTGCACTCAAGATGACCTGTTCCATAATCTTTCCTGGCACTGAGGTCAGGCTGACAGGTCTATAATTCCCTGGCTCATCCAACCGGCCCTTCTTGTGGATGGGCACCACGTTGGCCAGCTTCCAGTCCTCTGGGATGTCTCCAGTGAGCCAGGACTGCTGTAAAATGATGGAGAGTGGCTTGGCCAGCAAGCAAGCTGTCTTTTCTGTTGGGATGGTGGTGGGACAAGGAGGGATGGGGCACTAGTTTCCTGGTTTGGGTTTTTATCTCGCTTGCTTCTGCTTGCTGCTGCTTTGTGATGTGCTTTTTCTGCAAATAGGCTAAGGTCATTATGTGTTTTGTACTATGTTTATCTGATTTTGATCAGTGAACTCTGGAGCAGATGGCAGTAAATAAATGCCAAATAATTTTTTCACCAAAATCTTCGACTGAATTTATAATATTCAGCAATCTCAACAGGAAATGCAATTTGTCTTTAGTAAGTCCTCCTTGCTTAAGCTGTCAGCCTCTTTGTTTCTGAGGTTCACTCTGAATAAATAGCAGAATATGAGAGTACCATCAAATTCTCATCCTCACCATAGCTTCCTTACCTCTAGCTTTTGTGTTGTGTTTGATCCTATATTTATTCAGAAATGAGGAGGTTCAGAATAAATCTTCATCACTGAAAAGAACTGTCAGAATCTTCTCATCAGGCAGGTGTAGTTCCTGACACTGTGTTTCTTTTTCATTTCTTTTGTTGTAATACCCTAGTGCCTCATACACTGAGGTGAATTGATCTTGCCAACATCTGTGACATATGGTGAGGGTTTCTCATCTGCGTTTGATAGATACAGAACTAGAGGGACAGTTTGTCTTGCTGTTTTGAGATCCAGAGTTTTCAAGAGCAGTACAACATACTTTTAACTCAAAGCTAAAAATGTCATTATTAGAAATCTAGAAAGCATTTTACCACGAGGCCCTGAAGTAACAACCTTATATTAATGGATTTTATGTGAGCTGAGCTTAGGGCTCTTCTCTGGAGAAATCTAAACTTGTCATATCCCCTGTGAGAGACAGTAGTATTTATCTGTCCTTTGTAAAAACAGGTTACCGTGATGATTTTCAGCTGTACTGTGCTTCATGGTGGGTATCAACTTACAATACCAACCTTTTAATGGTTTGTACAGGGGTTTATGTAGTAATGATCTAGGACAGTTTTTTGTATGTGCACAGGCATACGTGTGCCTGTGTGTTCATAAACCTCTGTAAATATACATATATGTATGCTTGCATATGTCGACTAATGATGAATGATACACTGGTCAGGGTTTGTTCCTTTGCCTGTTTTAAAAGAGCTTGTCCTGAGAGGTCAGATACTTCCTCGGGGCATGCGTGCAGAAATGTAAAAAGCAGCACCTAGATACTGGAACATTTATGTATGCTGAAGCGCAAAAAGAACCTTTTGGGTCTGTGCAAGACTTGTATTTAAAAAGAAAATATTCATCCCTGTTCTCTGTACTTCAAGGACTATATAGACAAAATAGTAATTAGTCTGTCAGAAAACTATTCTGGCTCAGTTACAGTTGTTACAAATGCATGTAGCTGCACAGCAAGTCTGTGGAACGCAGCAGAAATAGTTAGACTGGAAATGGTGCTGTGCAGAAAGAAGTTAATGTTGATATGAATGTGAAATTAGGTCCAAACAAAGAATATTCAAGCCTGTCTTCAAGAACTTTTTGAGCTCTTATTGTCTAGGAAATGAAATTATCTTTCATGGCAGAAACTCAGACATAGCAGCAGTCAGAACACACCAAAAAGCAGTGCAAACTGCACTGATGAGATGCTGTCACTCCTCTGCGTTAGACCCACAGAGACTATAAAGAAAACTAAGGATGGAGCTTCTTGGGCAATCTTACCACAAACTGAATCTGCTCTATTATTCCATCTCTGGAGTTCCCATCCATAATAAACCATGTGGGACAGCTTTCAATTCTGTAAGCACAGCCAACCAAGTCAGCTTGTGGTTAAATTATTTATGCCAAGAGCTGAAAGTGAGGTTGCATGAGCAATGTGTTCTCTTTAATAAAACCTGGATTCAGGACCAGGAGAGGGAAAGAACCTTGACTAGTCAAATAGGATTTTTTTGAGTGTGGTTAGTTATAAATTGAGTCTGAGTAGAGGCAAAGAAGAATATGAAGTGAAAAATGAAGCAGGTTCAAGAGGGCATAGAAAACCCTGCTTTACACGTCATTTTCCAAACTCAGTACTGCTGTGAATGTGGTGTGGCTCTGACTGATACAATTACATTATCTTCATAGAAGGAATTTTAAGGAGTTCTTAGTTTATAAATTCTTGGAATTTGTAGATGAAATGATGTATTATCATTTTTGTCAAGATACTTAAAAAAAAAGTGTCAAAACCCATATATTTTAACCGTGTGGTATGTATAGACATTATATCACCCCGATTCTTAAAGCAATATTACAGAACTGTGCTTAATCAAAAGTTAATAAAAAATTAACCCCATATCAAAGATCTTGTTAATTGAGATCTAGGGGGTTTTAATGTGTTTCCATTTAAGGTAGTCAATAATGAGTTAAAATTAACAGGCTAGTGGCTCCAGTTTATTTTGCTCAAAGTATTTTATTGGTCTGGAAAAGGCTTGATGCTTCACCTGCATAGAGGAAGATTCTTTATTATCCCCAGATTACCCAAACGGTCAGAGCTGACATGGAATAAAGGAATACATCATTTAATGTAGACCTCTAGGAATACTTGTTTCTATCCTATCTTTACTGTCTGTGGTGAATATAATATAGTTACCCATTTATTGGACAGAATTATGCTTGCATTAATGTACATAAAGCACCCTTAAATATGTTCATCTTGGTCACACTTACATACATAACTTTAAAGAAAACCTCAGCCAGATCATGCTGTTTCATCACCTGAGTTTTGTTAATTTCCAGCATCAATACAGCATTTTGCCATTGTCTACAGAATCACAGAATCAATTTAGTTGGAAAATACCTCAAAGATCGAGTCTGACCATCCGAACATCAGAAATGTGACTCCAGAGAAAACATTTTTTGTTTGATGGACATTTGGGTGGGAGAAAGTATGTGACCTTCCTCTGTCTGGAAACAAAAAACACTTTAATACTTCTATTTAGACCCCCAGGTGGTAGTTGCAGAATTCTCTCCAATGGCCCATTAATTTATTTTTTTTTTTCAACAGACATAGCCAGCCACCTTGTTGAATGTTTCTTGAAGAAAGGAGGATTATCTCATAGTTTAAATAAATAGTTTCAGAAACTTGTCTTCAACTCAAGTAGTTGGTTGACTCAAGCATATTAAACACTTTTGCTGGAAACAGGGAAAACAATGTTTCAGGCAGTTTTTTCCTATCCCTGTCAGAGATATGATTCAATTAATGATGGTTCTTGAGAGCAGACTGTACAGCTATGGGCAAATGGAATGAGAGGCTTTCAAGCAGTCTAAAATAAGTTATTTTACAATAGACTCAGGGCAGACAGCATGCCTGCCTTTTGCTTCTCTAGCCATGCAATCACAGCGTGAGAAATAGCTTCTTTAATAATGTGACTTCTTTGCACCTGAAATTACATAGCAAAAAACACTAATCTGAACTCTGGTTTCCCAGTAGAAAGCTTAGGTTGTCAGGGTAGTCTGGAGTGGTAAATGTAATGTATTCTATGTATCTTTCCTTGCTTCTAGCCTTCTCTTAGTACCTTTATTCTACAAGCTTTGAGTCAGCAATCAACTTCAACACCCTTCAGCACCCACCTATTGGAGTGATTATTATTTTACAATATATTACATCTTCCATTTGGACCTCGATGTTCCCTTTATGGAAACATAAAATGGGAAACGATTAAATTTGTACCTTGAGATATACTGCACCATACATATGTATAAAGACAGCTTTAGACTTGTGTTGCTTTGATAAATTAATGCCTGTTGCAAAATTTAAAAATCCTGTCATTGAAGCCACAAAATGTACAATTATGAATCTTCAGAGGCAACCAATTCTTTCATTTTATTCCTTCTAATGAAAAGAACTGAGTATTGGAAAAAAATCCTTTTGAAAAAAGGCAAAGCAGTGGTTGGGAAAAAAATCCAAGAGCGTGTCTTGGGTATTTAAAAAATATTGGAAGGTATTTTTGATTGAAGATGAAATTTAAAAAGTCAGAATTATCCCAGAAATAGTATCTTAAGAAAATTTTATGCCATTTGATGAAAATTATATTTTGTACTGTTGAAGGCTGGTTTCCAATGTGTTTGCTTTTGTACCTTTCTGCCACCTTGGCTGCCTCACAGTACTTCTGCCTTCCCCTACTGTTTCCAGACAGCCACCTTACCTTCACCAATGCATTTAAGCCCTCCCAGTCATCCACTGATGGAGTATTAGCCACCCATATCTGCAGATCAAAGGGAATGCAGATAATTATAGAACTCACCTTTAGTCTTTCTGTTAGTAGCATCAACTGTTAGGCTGCCTCTCTTGTGTCTCAACGGTCAGTTTTCATGGCACTTAGAGAAACGACACCTTTTTATGAACTCACCTGCTTTAAATCAGATATCATGGAAAATTGCTAGTGGGCCCCTCAGTTTAGGAAGGATGTTGACTTGCTGGTACGAGTCCAGAGAAGAGCAACAAAGTTGGTGAGGGGTTTGGAACATAAGCCCTACGAGGAGAGGCTGAGGGAGCTGGGGTTGCTTAGCCTGGAGAAGAGGAGACTCAGGGGTGACCTTATTACTCTCTACAACTACCTGAAGGGAGGTTGTAGACAGACGGATGTTGGTCTCTTCTCCCAGGCAAGCAGTACCAGAACAAGAGGACACAGTCTCAGGCTGCACCAGGGGAGGTTCAGGCTGGATGTTAGAAAAAAGTTCTATACAGAAAGAGTGATTGCCCATTGGAATGGGCTGCCTGGGGAGGTGGTGGAGTCGCCATCACTGGAGGTTTTTAGGAGAAGACTTGACGGGGTGCTTGGTGCCTTGGGTTAGTTGCTTGGGCGGTGTTGGATTGGTTGATGGGTTGGACGCGATGATCTTGAAGGTCTCTTCCAACCTGGTTTATTCTATGTATTCTATGTAAAAGTTATTAAACTGTTGGACCCACTGGAGTGTTCCATAGAACATCATCTTAAAATTAAGCCAAAATATTTTGTTCTTTTCTAGTTTAGGAAAATATGACAATGAATACATTTCATAGTTAAAATTGATAAACTTAAATTTCATAAAAAATTTACTCTTGTTAAAACATTTCATAATTCAGCGTTCCTCATTAAAAAAAAAAAAAAAGATATAAACCAAAGATCTGGAGGGACAAATATTTTACACAAAATTGAGGTATTTGTAGTGTGCTTCTCAAATTTAATTAAAATTTAATTATTTCTCCATTTAATTATGGAATAATCAATTCTTAAAATTGATTTGATTATTTCCATTTAAAAATATGTGTTATACATTTATTTTTATATATAAGTTTTAAAAATTTGATTGAATTATACACTGGTTTATGTTTTGTCAGCTTCCAAAAATGAATTCTTTTGTATTAAGAGAATACATAGAATAAACCAGGTTGGAGGAGACCTTCAAGATCATCGCATCCAACCCATCAACCAATCCAACACCACCCAAACAACTAACCCACGGCACCAAGCACCCCATCAAGTCTTCTCCTGAAAACCTCCAGTGATGGCGACCCCACCACCTCCCCAGACAGCCCATTCCAATGTGCAATCACTCTTTCTGTATAGAACTTTTTCCTAACATCTAGCCTGAACCTCCCCTGGCGCAGCCTGAGACTGTGTCCTCTTGTTCTGGTACTGGCCGCCTGGGAGAAGAGACCAACATCCGTCTGTCTACAACCTCCCTTCAGGTAGTTGTAGAGAGTAATAAGGTCACCCCTGAGTCTCCTCTTCTCCAGGCTAAGCAACCCCAGCTCCCTCAGCCTCTCCTCGTAGGGCTTATGTTCCAAACCCCTCACCAACTTTGTTGCACTTCTCTGGACTCGTTCCAGCAAGTCAACATCCTTCCTAAACTGAGAGATTAATCTCTATAAAAAAATCTCATTCAGTCAACAAGCATGTTTTAGCATTAACCAGTCCCTTTCTGCTATCTACTGGATCGTACTCTGTCTTTGCCTATTTAAAGGAAAACCAAAAAACAGAAGGAAAACTTGTCATCTGTTTCACTTGTAAGTATTCTTAACATGGTCTGCAAGAAAAATCTGCAACTTGATTAATGAAAGATGCTCTTTAAGTGATGTGTTAGAAAGCAATGCACTGAGAGGCAGCCTAAATAAATCAAAAATTACACACAGATGTTCAAAGATTATTAGAAGCCTGAAAATGCAAATAGGCATTGGCTAAATTTTTCTAAGTGCCTAAGTTGGATGCCTAACTCAGTAATTTCAGTGGGATTTTGCTGTCTAACCTGCCTAAGTGATTTTCAAAAATAACACAATCTGCCTGTTCGCATCACTAGGTGCCTAAACACTTCTGGAAAATTTGTCCCCAAATGTTCTTAATAAAGAAAAATGACACATCAAAATGCAGGAGCACAAGGAAGGATCAGAACAATGTTTCAGAAAAATCTAACTTGGTCTTACAAGAGCTCATGACAGGTGACTCTCGATTCCCAAGTTTGTTGTAAGTGACAGTGCATGAAAATAATGTCTGCAAGTTCTATTCAAATGCCTGAAATGAATTTTTTATCTGTCTGATTATGCTTAACCAGCAAGGTCTATGCAACGATAATAGTCAACCAAATACAACTTGAGTACTATCGCAAGTACTCACACTATTAACACAGGATGTTCCTTCTGCTGTGAGTTACATCTGCTGCTGAACGTGAAACACTTCAATGATCTTAGCAATGTTCTGTAATGAAGTGCCTCACTTAAGAAAATGTGTTAGATGTTAACTATCCATGCACTGCAAAACAGTGCCTATTGAAGTTTAATTACTGTAAGTAGCATATGCAGTGGTTCATGTAATTAATTGCAGATTACATGTTAAAAATGTAAAAATTAAAAAAAAAAAATCAATGTTTTTTTAGTGGCATGCACAAAGCTACAATTAATATCTAAGCATCCAATCTTCAGCTGTCCAGATATGGACGCATTAGCAAAGTTGAGCATCAGTTAATATGTCAAACATCCTTTCCTTTTCTGAGTTTCGTACAGGAGGTGATGCATAAAAATCTACAAGTCAAGTGGGACTACAAACTAAATAAAATCCAGTTGTATAAGGAAGAAAGTTTTGGGGGGAAGGCATACTGTTCCATTTTCTTGCCATAACTTCCCCAAAAATCATATCCCAAACAGAGAAAAGCATAGGTATTTGTAAAGATTGTTTCTTTGGAAACTGTCTTTTTCTTCATGGTAGTTATTAGATTACTTACTTTTCACATGCTATTGATTTACTATTTTAAATAATTTGGTTGTTCATGTCTTTTCACCTGTTTATTATTTAATATTTGAGAAAATTTATATTGTCTAATAGGAGCTTAGCTCAGAAACACTAAAGAGAGAGACCAGTCTAGAATTTGGCTGGTTCAAATTTCTTCTTTGTCTCAGAACTGCAATTATGCAGGTTTGGGCTAGTTATTCTGTCTTGCTCTTCAATTTCTATCTGTAAAGTGGGGATAACACACTGCTTTGTCTCTCAGGAATATGGCTGTGAATAAACACATTACAGTTTATATTGCAGTCAAATTCTTTACTTTGGAGATACTGTTAAGTATCTGATGTAGATTTGAGTGTAAAACACACTTCACTCATAATTTAATGACTTTTTAAATACATAAATATATTCATATGTACAGCAAGATAGTTTTGGTACAGCAGAAAGTAGGATAAGCTTAAAATTAGCATGCACTTAGGTGTGCAGCAGAGTTTCTGACAATTTCCTGCTATTGCTTTGATATAATGCAATAATGTACTTCACTGAGACCTTTATAATGCAGATGGTACTGCTGTCTTCTATGCAGATGGTACTGATTTACTTCTATGTTCTACAAAGTATGGGAAGTCTTTCATTGTTAGTGTGGATTGACAACTCTGAGCAGAAATAACAAGATTCTAGACTGTCCATCCTTCTAAATGACTAAATATCTTCAAAGGTGGAAACTACAGAGAGCCAGAGTTAAATAGTCCTAGTTTCTGTTGCACAACTGTAAGCCTACTACCAGCACATCAGGGGTGGGTTTTTTTGGTGTGGTTTGTTTTGTGGTTTTTTTTTTTTTTTTTTTTGGGGTGTGTGTGTGTGTTTTGTTGTTTGGTTCCCTTCCCCCCCCCCCGACAGGTGGCAATTCTTTGTCAGGAAGTTGTGAACATCAAAGAATTCTGTATATAGGTCTGAAAAAAAGATGGTTCTTTAATCATGATCACAAGAATGTTTAAAGTATGATTTTTGCCTATACACTTCGTTCTGGGACTAGCCACTTACAAGCTGGAGAGGTTATGATATGATTTGTAGATAACCAAGGCTCAAAAGAAAACCCCTCACCGTCTGTTAAATATCAGAAATGCAGCTCAACATCAAGGAGCCTCTTGGCCCTTTTGAAAAAAAGGATCTCGATAACAAAGAGGTTGGCTTGTAACATTGCCAGAAAACAACGAGAACTTTGAGTTCTTCCCTATTTTTAATTCTCCACTTTCACATTCCCTTTTTCCCCTCTATATTCATGTAAACACACCTGAATCCCTGACTGATGGTATGCTCCTTTCTAGCCCTGGGCAGAATGTCTTTGAGCAGTCACATCAAACAGCATCTGATTGAGTAGCCATTTTGTGAGGTGCTGTCCTGGGTTAAGACAGCCTGCTCTCGAAAGATCCACTCTCTCTCTGCACAGAAAGGAGGGAAAGCAACACACACCCCCCCCCTCCACCCCCCCAGCCCCCCAAACTCTGGGTTGAAATAAAGAGTTTTCCTGAGATAGTACAATGCACAATAAAACCATTTTCCCCGCTCAACCACTCCCCCACCCAAGCACACATCGGCCAGCCCAACAGAAAAGCCCAACACTGCAAACCCAGAACAGAAAGTCTCTCATGATACAATCTGAAATCCAAGATCCACAAAACAAAGGCGCCACCCAGCACTTTCATTTTTGAGGCTTGCATAAAGGCAGCATGGTATTGAATATTGTCAGCAGATTCAACTCAAGTGCACAAATGGGAGGAAGTATGAGAGCACTCAACTAATTTTACCTTGTGACCTAATTAAGGCTTTGAACCCAAGTCTCCCAAAATAAAAGTATATTGCCCTTATTTTTCATGTGAAAAGCCATCTGAACTGTGTATAGAACACTCCTCTTGAGAGACAGTGTCAGGTTGATGTACTGCAGCATGAAATGGGAGGATAAATATATGTGACATTCATGGACTAGTGAATAAAGCTAGTTTGCTATGAAATGAATTGCTAGAAAAATAAACTACTTCTTGCTTTCTTGAAGATGATGTTGGCTGATCTCCAAATGGGTGTTGATTCTGACACATTCTTAAAAACACTAACATATCTGGGAAAGTTTAAATGCTGAAAACTTCCTCTCTTTTTTATTATAGATATATTAGAAGAGATAACATAGTTTAGAGGAATTAAAAGAATGGTAGCTGCTTATTGTTTCATTGTCTCAGTGCTAAGGATTCATCTGTTCAGGGGCTTCTTGTCTAATATGGTTATACTTGGAACTATCCAACCTTCTGTAACAACCAGGGAGACTTAGTAGGGCAGCTCCAGCCTTCTGTGAGAGTGCATGCAAACAGCCTGTTATATTACACCAACTATTTGTAAGGTAAAGCAGACTCTCAGATATTTTTACTTCTTGTTGCTTGACAAATGACTGTAGTGGCTTCTAAGGAACCTGAAACATTGGGCACCTACCATTTCAAGTATCTAGGACACTCAGAAATGGTCATCAGCAGATGAACCGCACTTTGCTATGCAAAGATTTGCTTTGTAGTGAAAGACTAAGCAATGCTGTTGAAAGAGATGATGTTTGTCTAGCTTATGATCTGAAACAACTGTCCTATAGGCAGTTTGGAGGTCACCGGGGAACTAAAATATTTAGTAATTCTTAGAACCTCTCTAGATTTAGAGAATAATGAGACAAGATCTTGAAGGTCCTTTTAAATTCTTCACATTATTTGAAAGTTACTAGCTTGAGGGAACAAGAAAATAAAAAGCCTTGCAAATTTGTAGTGTTTTAAGACCTCTTACTGTTTTGAAGTTATGGTAACTCCTACTGTGCTCAATATATGATGGCAGTGCCTAAGAATTAAGACAGGTTAGCGTGATAAATTTACAAGCAATGGCTTTAAATTTAAATTGCTGAGGTCAGGTCGCTACAGCTTTTCCAACACATTCTTCACTTGTTAAAATATAGAGGGGGAAAATGTATTTAAAAAGTAGGTATCAGTCAAGTAATTTTAGTAAAATTAGGATTATTTCTTGTTTCCCTTCCTAAACTGAAATGTAGGTGGGTTTGCCAACTATAAATTTCAAATTAGTGGATTGATGTTGGAGGGGGAACAGAAAGAAGAAAGCATGTTAAGGAGTCCAGACTCAATATTATGCCATTAAATACTAGTGAAGTTTGGTGTTGTTTTGTTGGTTTTGTTTGGTTGGTTGGTTTGGTTTTGCTCTTGTTTTTGTTACATTATGGGTGAATGCACTGTTCATCACTTGGATGTGTTTTGCTCTGCAAAACTTAAGATTTTGAGATTTAAAAATCATGCAGAAAAATAGACTGAATTTTGTGTGTCACCTGAGGCAGTGAAAAAGACCAGAGAGGATCAGGAGCTGGTTGCTTGGCAGGTAGAGTATTTAAAATAATAATGAAAAGGGGTGACCTTGTC
This sequence comes from Dryobates pubescens, assembly GCF_014839835.1. NCBI lineage: Eukaryota > Metazoa > Chordata > Aves > Piciformes > Picidae > Dryobates > Dryobates pubescens. The sequence goes on from NC_071619.1 coordinate 22,837,617, forward strand.
AAAGTGGGTTACAATCATCTTTCTGTTCTATGTAAAAGGAGATTGAGCTATGGAAAGGTGATGTTCTTGCCCATAATCTCTTAACTGAGCTGTATCAGGAGCAGAAATGGAAACTGGTTTTTGTGAAGGTGTCTTGCCTACTTTTTCCAGAGGGAAAAGTTTTTAGAGATTTCAAAAGATCTTGCATATAAAATCTTGGCTTTCAATTGTCTGAGTTCTTATTGATTTCTTACAAGTAAATCTTAACAGCATGGGGTTTTTTTTTCCTCTTTTGATTATTTCAAAGACCTTACATATGTCATAGAAGACACAGTGAACCACTAAAGTTTCATATTGAACACTACCCATGAACTGGGATTGGGAGGTGAAAATATTCTGCATTTTCCCATTCTGTCTTTCTAATCAGAACCTGTATTAGAGCAAGGTAGTCAACAGAGATGGCAAAGGGTGAAAATGACAGTGTTCTGGAAGGTTTATAAATCCTAGAATCATCCCAGATGCTTTTCTTTTCACTCTTACTATTTTATTTTACTTACCTATTTTATTTATACTTAAACCCAACACATTACTTAAAATTACCTTGCTTCTTTTCATAGAAACATAGAATGGTAGCAGTTGAAAGAGAGAACCTAGTTAAAACCCACTGCCAAAACAGAACCACCTGGGGCAGGCCACAGAGGAACATGTCCAAGGTTTAGAAGGTCTATAGAGAAGGAGTTTTCAGAGCCTCTCTGGGCAGCCTGTTCCAGTGCACCATCACCCTCAGTGTAAAAAGTTCTTCCTGATGTTGTGGTAGAACTTCCTGTGTTCCAGTTTATATCTGTTGCCCCTTGTCCTATCACAGTGCACCACTGAAAGAGACTGGCCTCTTCTTGACACCCATCCTTCAGATACTTATTAATAAGATCCCCTCTCAGTCTTTTCATTCATTCTGAATCATAACCAATAGGTGATGAATAACAGTTTCTTTCCATCATCATTATGCCTTTGGATTCTAATAGCACCATTGCTCAAGTACAACATGTAGAAGAAAACAGTTTGTGTTTCAAGCTGATGTGTTCTGTAGAATAGGTTGTACAGCTATTCTCTAGCAGAACACCAGAAAGGAGGTGATGCTATTGTATTTTCCTTTACCTTTTGTTGTCTTTTGAGTGAAGTGAATATATCCATCAACATGACCAAAATCTATGTCCATCTTAGAGTGATTTTTAAATTCTAATGAATTGAAGGTTGGTTCTCTACCAATTTTGTTTTCTTATGTAATGTACTAGAAGAAAAGGGAAATTATCTTGGGAGTCATGAGATTGTACTTTTGGGGATCTGGGGGAGTACTTTGTGATGTGACTGTGATCAAAATGGTTGATGATAAATGTGATTTCTTGATGTGAGTGCAGCACATTGTCATGGCATGTTATTTTGATGACCTCATTTGGATGAAGGAAGGAGGTTGGAAAAGCTGCTCTATTCAGTTATTTTAAATGTTATTTATTGATGTGTTGTTGCAGTTTGAGCTGGGTGCCCCCCTGGGGTGTTCACTTCCTGTGTCCAGAAGTCCAGCCCAGAGGGATGGACACAGGAAATTGTGTATTTCCTACCATAATTCTTTGCACCACTATAAGATCCAGTGCGGAGTCTGGCACTTCCTCTTTCCTTCCCTCTCCGAGACTTGGTAACTGGGGGAGAGATCTCCCGGCCATGGGCCTGACTGGGCCCAAGGCCACAGGGGGATGGGCAGTCTCAGGCCTGGCCAGCTGAGACTAGCCCAGCAGAGGGAGGGGGAAGAAGGAGCCCTGGGGGTTTTGCATGCACCCTCAGGTGGGGATGGGATCTCTCTTTGTCACTGTGCTTTGGGTTTTCTGTAACATTCACTGCTTTCTATTTAAACTTTCATCACTTTTGCAATCCGTTTGTCTGAGTCGTTATTTCTGCCTGTGGTGGGGAGGGGACCTGCCCCAACCCATTACATGTGTTTTTCCTAATTTTTTGCTTGTTTGGCAGTCATTACCATTACAGGTTAAATCTAAATGATTTTGTGGTGACTGGGTAATGCTTAGAGCACAGAGTGAATTTGCTTTGTTTTTCTAGTAAGAGGTTTTGGAAGACTACTAATTCCTATGTTTATTAAAAGCACTTCCAAACATTAAAACTGAACCATAATATATGTATTTAATTTTTGTCTTGTTTATTTTTGTTGTGCATCTTTTCTTTCTTCACAGTTTAATTCTGAGAAAGATTTCACCTAACAATGTTCATGTAAGAAACATGACAGTGTGTTCTAAGTTGAGTAGCTGCTTCTTCAAGTTAGAATATGTTATACCAGTTTAAATCGAGAGAAGCAGCCAACCAAAAACCTCAGTGAAAACATAAGCAGCTTCTCTCCTGCTAGCAGCTAAGAAGTCAGATCAGCTTGGCAAAAAAAGCAAGCTGGGCCAGGTGCAAACCTACTGAAGTAACAGATGAGATGAAACCTTTTTCTCATGTAGTCATATACATGTTCCTGCTTAGCCTGAGTTGACCCTCTGATAGAAAGCTGCCTATGGCTCTGACAAGTACCACTTCAAGCAACGAGCAGAGTTTGGTCTCTGTTCTAGTTCATCTGTCCATAAGAGCACTTTGTTAGCAAAACTATTCCATGCCAGACCAAGCGTACCTGAGGTTCCTCAGTGACTCCCAGAGAGGACTACTCGTGACTGCCAACCTTGTTTCAGTTAATAAATTCAAATGAAAGTGATTTCTTATTCTTTCAGTGATCAAAAGAAAAAGTGGCTAACACTGTTAAGTAACTCAGGTCTGTGGTTTTATGAGGTGAGCATACAAATGTGAATTACAGCCGTGGACTTCCAAAGAACAAGTCTCAGAGCAATGTTGACCGGTGTGGTGTAGACATCATATTGCACACAACCAGAGTACTGCTGGGAATTTCTTCTTGCTCTGCTTTCAGTTATTTTCTAAAGTGTGAAATTTGTGGTAGCTTCTTTTTATTATTGCTATTATTTCTTGTTTGTTTGGGTTTTTAATACTTAATTTGTTATTCAGTAATGATGCCTGAACTAAAATTTTCTACCAGAGTTATTCATCAGGCTTGAGATGTGTGGACTAACCTCTCCTGGTTTTTTGGTTTTCAGACAGCCACCTTGCCAGCTAGCTGCCTACTAGCTGATGTGCAACCTGACAGGCTTCCTAACTTTCCAGAGTCCTGTCGCATAGGTTGATGGGCAGCTAGGCTCCCCTGCTGCCCACTTGATTGCTTGCCAGGCTTCCCAAATTGAGTCTCTGCAGATGCAGATCCTGCTATCCTATCAAGAAAATAATTTGTTTCTATAAGCAAGGCATTATACCCTCAGGCAATTAGTAAGGCACTGAGTTTGGCAACATGGCATGGAAATCTGACAGTACAGGGAGATACCTAGGGAGCTGTGATCTAAGTAATTCATAATAGAAAAACACTTTGGATGACTTGAAACTTGTGTTCTGAGGATAAAAGGGAAAGTCTCAGAATATAGAAAATTTGCAGAAACTGTTATTTGGAAAAACTACACTTCAGCTTTGTCTTTAGGCAGGAAAGCTTACTTTGTGACCGTGCTTCAGTGGTTTTTAAAGATATTTTAATGAGTTTCTGACATCTTTATGTTTTGGAGAGTTCTCAGCTGTGCAGATGTAAGTTTACATCAGAGGGCAGTTCCAGACTCAGTCAATTTCATATGTTTTGCAGGCATTTCTATACTAGAAAGTCAAAACTGCATCATGCATAGGAACCATTAGAACCAAAGGTACATGATTTCATTCTTTCCCACCTGCAAAGATGTTTCCTTCATGTCTGAAACCAAGAAAACCATTGCAGATTAAGATTAGGATTAGATTAGATTAGATTAGAAGAAATTGATTTAGAGCCTACAGGATGCTGCCTTGAGGGAGATTGCTCTTTCTAAAAAAAAAAAAAAAAAAAAAGAGAGATTTCTATACATGTTTATGTATGTGTGTATTTTATACATGCACATGAGATACAGCACAACAGGATGCAGAAAGAAATCAAATAGGTCTGGATTTAGAAGAGGGGCTGTTAGAAGGTCTGCCTATCAGTGATGTGTGTAGCTGTTTTATTGATGGGCCTGGTTTTTGTTTTTAATGTGCTTTAGTCTAGTTGTCTTTGGTGTATTAGTAGTTTGGAAAATGCAAGAAAGTGAGCTTGTATGCTACAGAGGTCAGTATATGACATGCCAGATTCCAGCACATTAGGTACGTCTAGTCGTGAGGTCTGTGGTGACAGGTTGGACTTGATGATCTTTGAGGTCTCTTCCAACCTTGGTGATACTGTGATACTGTGATCTACATCTGCAAGAACAGCTTAAAGGTTACAATTTCTGTACTCTTAGAGCAGAATTGTGGATGTACACTTTAAAGACAACTCTGACAAGTTCTTTTTTGTATAATTATTTTATTCTTGATAGATACTGTAAATTGCTGTCAAGGAGATTTCAGTTTCCATCTCATAGAACTTCCATGAAACTCACGGCTTTCCTTCCTGGATCTTACCATATATTTTAAAATCTCTTCAGAAATGTTTCTAATTCAGAGGGCCATGCCCAGACTTTAGAGGTGTCTCCACTCTCTTGCCTTTTCATTTTGGAGCTTGGGACTGGTTCCATCTTCTTTGGTACTAGACTGTGTGCTGCTGAATTAGTCATAGGTACAAATCTATGTTCAACCTGGCAAGTCAGAAGGACTGCATTTCTTCTGAATAACCAAATTGCTGGCTAGATGCTGTATTTGGATTGAGAGATTGCTGACAATAAAAAGATTCAAAATCTTGAAATTGTGTTAGTACCAGCAGGACAATTTTGCACAAGACTAGTAATTAATTCACTTAATTGCATCAACATTTAAGTCTAGTTTACCATCTTACACAGAATTGATTTCAGATCTTTTTACGGAAGCTAAAATATAGAACTGGTCATACTGACGGACTGATGAAGTCAGGCATTTCAGTGAAGAAGGGTTGTATATTACAGTTAATAGTTAATTAAATCTACTTATTTTGTGCCATAAGTCTCTTAGAATTTTGTCAGACCATTCAGACAAATGAAACTACAGCCACTGCAATAAAATATCATTTGCAAACGCATATCAGCAAATGAAGAGACTGAAATACCAGAAGAGAAGGGCGATAAATACAGAGGCAACATGAATAAAAGGCAAATCTCTTGATACCAGTAAAAGGCCAAGATCAGAATTAAACTATGAACTGTTGTTAAAAATTTTGGCCAGCTGTCTCTCCTGCCATTTCCAGAATCACAGCTTTTGCCAGTATTTTCTGGGTTATCCATATTTTGAAACTGTAGATACCCTGTGGTAACCCTCTGCCTCTGACTTTTCAAGAAATTTGTTGCCATGTGGTGTATCCAACTCCCACATACTTTTTCAGATAACATCTATGATGTTGTCTAAATCATTATAGGAGACAGTAGTATGGAAACAGAGACTATGGCATTTCTATCAATATTTCTGCAATTAGAGGCATTGGTTCTCTCTCTGTGTACTATTTTATGAACTTCTTAATGGACACCGTAAACCCTGATTATGTTTTTTTGGTCTGTGGCATTAGCCTTGGTTTTTCTCTATATAAGTCAATCTGCTAATACTTCTTTATCAACTGATGTGGCAGTGACAGTTGAAAATTATTGTTTAATTAGTATATTTTTTTTAATCAAGTATGTGTTTGTGATATTATCAAAAGGAGACAGAGTGATAATTCCAGACAATTAATTCATTAATCTACAGATCACAATACACGAAAGTACAAACTTAATTTTAATTCTTCCACCAATATACAGGTATTCTTTTGAACTGATCATCTCAATTTAGTCTGCATTTTCATCCAGTATCTGGATTTTGCTAACTTTATCTACTGACGTGGGCAGCACCCTGCTGGCTGAGACTGTGCACTCAATTCATGTGGGCCACCAAAAAGAAACCAGTTAGCACTAACTCACAGTTCAATCGAAACAAATTTAAACTGGTGCCTTATAGATGAAAGGCTTTATGACTCCATATCCATGCCTGGATCATGCATGCATTCCTACAGCAATTTTTGATTTATTGATTCAGGTTCAGAAAATACCATATAACAGTGGCCTCCTGCTTGGCTTCACAACTTTCCCCCCCTACCCCTCAAATGAGATAGCACTCACTTGGCATACTTGGGTAGGGCTTGGATGCATATTGAAATTACATGCATCTTTGTACAGTTTAGACCATTGATAATCCTAGATCTCTTCCTGCATAAAGCTGGTCTAGACATGTGTAACTGACTGGCCTTCAATTACCCTGTAAATAAAGAACTTTTAGGGGCTAATTGAGCTGCTTCTGATAAAAGTTGTTTTCTTCCAATAATAAAAGTTGGTTTTAACCTTTCACTGCAGGGTTAGTAGAGAAAAAACATTTCCTGGATTACAGTGCCTAGAAGCAGTTTGTAACAGACAGGCAGACTTCACCAATATTCTGTGGACCTTTAAATGCTATCATTTAGAAAAAAAATGAGAGGCTTTTAAAATTTTCTTTTCCTTTTAGTGAAAGCTTAATTTTTTTTTCTATCCAGTTACAAAAACAATATTGCTGAAATGAAGTGTGCTTTACCCTGTCCTAAATAACCAGATTACTATGATCTGTTGACTTTTTTCGTGTGAAATCAGTCAGGTTTAGCCTGAAAAACAAAAAGAAACAAATCAAACACAAAAACCCCAAACCCAAACAAACAAACAAAACCCAAACCAAAGAAAGAAGTAAAAACCCCCAACATCAAAAGGATTTTCACAGAACCACAGAATCACAGAATGTTAGGGGTTGGAAGGGACCTCAAAAGATCATCCAGTCCAAGCCCCCTGCCAGAGCAGGATCACCTATACCAGATCACAGAGGAAAGCATCCAGGCGGGTTTTGAGTATCTCCAGAGAGGGAGATTCCACATCCCCCCTGGGCAGCCTGTTTGACTGTTCTGTCACCCTCACAGTGAAAAATCTTTTCCTCGTGTTTCCATGGAACTTCTTATGCCTCAGCTTCCACCCATTGCCCCTTGTTCTGTCATTGGGCATCACTGAGAAGAGCCTAACTCCATCTCCTGGCACTCAACCTTTACATATTTATAAACATGAATGAGGTCACCCCTTAGTCTCCTCTTCTCCAAGCTTAAGAGCCCCACCTCCCTCAGTCTCTCCTCATAAGGAAGTTGCCCCACTCCCTTAATAATTTTTGTGGCCCTGTTCTGGACTTCCTCAAGCAGTTCCCTGTCCTTGAACTGATGTGGCCTCACCGGGGCAGAGTAGAATTGGGGGAGAACCTCTCTCGACCTACTGACCACACCCCTCCTAATACACCCCAGAATGGCATTGGCCTTCTTGTCCACAAGAGCACATTGCTGGCTCACTGTTAACCTTCCATCCACTAGGACCCCCAGGTCCTTTTCCCCTTCACTGCTCTCCAGGAGGTCAGTCCTTAACCTATACTGATACCTGGGGTTGTTCTTTCTGAAGTGCAAGACTCTATGCTTGCTATTGTTGAACTTCATTAAATTTCTTCCTGCCCAACTCTCAAGCCTAAGTCTTGCTGAACAGCAGCACAACCCTCTGGTGTGTCAGCCACTCCACCCAGTTTTGGGTTATCATCAAACTTGCTGACAGTGCACTCAGTGCCCTCATCCAGGTTGTTGATGAATATATTAGAGCTGGTCTCAGCACTGACCCCTAAGGGACTCCAATAGATACAGGCCTCCAACCAGACTCTGTTTCATTGACCACAACTCTTGGACTTCTTTCCTTCAACCAGGTCATAATCCAGCTCACTACCTGATCATCCAGAGCACACTTCCTTTCTTTTGCCTGTTTTTAAACATGTTGAAGCTTTATTTCTCTCCACATTTTCTATTCATGTGAAAATATTATTGACTTTGCATTAGACATATCATAAATATGAAGATGCTATTATGACTGTAGAGTTTCTAGAAGCCTTTTCCCCCTCAAAATTCAGTCCTTATAAATCAGACATGAACCTCCTGAAAGTTTGGAGGGGCAGTTTGAATAAGCATGCTCACTTTGGGTATTAAGACTGCCCAAGCGTCTCCTACTATGTTGTGGCACTCTATGTATTATTATATACCAAGTACATTATATGTAACTAAACTCCATTTAGTAGCTGTTAGGCACAGTCTATCTGTCAAAATGGGGGATATAATGCATATCACAGCATCATTTACACATATTGCAAAGAATTGCTTTACCCTGCCTACAGTGACAGAAATTTCCTGACATTCTCAGCAGTCTGTAGCAGTATGTGTGGTAGTAAAGAACAGCTGCTGAAATAGCTGTGTTTTGCTGTCCTGATTTGATATTGGAGAACCTTTTATAGCCAGAAGATATGTGAGAGCAGGGCATATGAACACAGTACCTTTCTAAGTTGCAAATCTCTGGACATTGTGGTATAGTTACTGTATGACTGGAAGAGTTTATGTACACTGGGCATATTGATCTAGAACAGACCAGGTGAGATTTGCACAGTCACTTTCAAAGAAGCAGAGCTGCACTACGAAGGTGTGGTGGGTTGAAGTTTCCTGCCAGCATTAACTTTGCCAGAAGCAAAGGAAGCTATATTTACAAGCAAAATCTGCACTCTACAATGGAATGCAATGAGTATGTTCAAAATATACAGTATTTACTATAAATATCTATACTGTAAATACCTATTTATATAGATATTTACACAGAGCAAACAACATGAAAAGCCCCCTGGTCTCCCGCCCAAGAGAAGAAAGGAGAGGAGAGAAAGCAGTGGGTTAGACTTAACTAAACAGCTCAGCCAAGGCCAGCTGACAAGCAGGTTAACCTCTCCTGAGCGAAGCAAAATAGCAGAGATCAGGAAAGAAGTGAAAGAATTGTTTTGGTACAACTTGTCTTATTCTAGGTATTTATCCAATGAATTTGTTTAGAATAATCTTTTGTTTTCCTTTTTACACTTGTGGCAGTTGTAGGCTATGCCTTTAAAATTTAGCTGCAGATTTTGAGCAGAAAAGTAGAAAAACATAAATAAATTACTATTGGGTGTAAAAAGGAGAACAAAAGTTTATTCTAAACAAATTCATTGGACAGAATGTCTGGGATAGACACAGCTGTAGCATAACAGTCTTTTGCATTTCACTTCCATCCCATTCTTTTTCCTTTGTCCTGTGGTCTTGGCTGTTCTGCTTTTGCTGAAGAGGTAAATAAAGCTTCTGGCTGACCTTGGAGATAAGAACTAACATTCCTTCCTCTCAACTCCTCTTCTCTTCTGGTACAGAGGGGAATGAGGTTTTGGGGGGTGGGGGTGGGAAGTGGAGCATCTTCCCTGCTCTCTGGGAGAACCAGAGGGGTGCCAGGGGCGGTTTCCATGTTGTTTGCTAACTGTAAATATCTATATACTATTGTAAATACTGTATATTTTGTACATATTCATTGCATTCCATTGTAGAGTGTAGTTTTTGCTTGTAAATGCAGCTTTCATTTGCTTCCAACTGAGTTAGTCATGCTAAGTTAATGTGATGGGAAACTTCAACCCACCACAACACCCAATAGTGATTTATTTATATTTTTCTACTTTTCTGCTCAAAATCTGTAACTAAATTTTAAAGGCATAGCCTAAAACCACCACAGAAGACTATTACAAATTCAGTGTCATAGGGCAAACCTCATTCCTTTACCGATCTATCATCATTTTATTATGAAAGGACAAATGCCAATGCCACTTATTACTAGACATCCTGTAAGTATGGATTGATATAACTCAGAGTGACACTGGGCCTGCAGACTGCTGAGAGAGGGAGAAATTGCTGTGTTCATCCTTAACATAGAAATGAAAAGTATTTGATAGCATACTTTGCAAATGTACATAAGAGCCAGCTATGCATGCTGTCAAACGGATTGTCCCATAGACATTTTGTAGTGTTGTGTGTTCTTGTGTTCATTTATTGATTTTGGAATTACTTGCACTGTAGTAATAGCTTTGCTGGGTTGCTAGCTCTGACCATAAAGACTTACTTTGGTTTTGGCTGAAGTATGCTAACATCTGTTCTTTTTATTTATCTGGCTTTATTAAATAAAGACAAAATGGAGAACATTATATATATTAAAAACAAAACCACAAAACCAACCAACCAAAAAAACCCACCAAACAAAAAAACCCACCAAACAAAAAAACCCAAACAAACAACCCACTGTTGAGAGATCCACTTTTGTGAACAATTTCACCTTCTCAGGAAGCTGTATTTATGATATTTGAATACTTCCTTGGTTGTATAAGATTTTCATTTGTGTTTCTGTATGAAATAACAAAGTCAAGGAGCTTACTCTGCAGGAGTATACAGGGAGAGACCAAATAAATTCCTTGTGATGTCTTCTGTGGTTCAATCAAAAAGGTTAACTTTTTGCATAGTTTTGGTGAAACTGTAGATCCTATCACCTTTGTTTGTCCTTTAGTACTAATTTTGAATAAATCCCATGTGAAAATAGAATTAAGTATGTAGGATTCCCCCCACCTAACCCCCCCCCCCCCCCCCCCCCCCCCCATAGTAAAGCATTTTTTAATAATAAGTTATAATAAGAAAATGCTATCATGTAGTGAAACTCTGAGATCTTGGAATCAAATACCTGGCAAGCTATGGTTTGTTGTTGTTTGGGGTTTTTTCTTCTTTTTTTTTTTTCTTTTGGCTCTTGAATTTAAAGAGCTCACTTTAAAAGTTTGTTAATGTTATCTTAGAATATATTTGATACAGCTTCACTAGGCTGCAGGCTGCTTCCAGGAGCTTAGGAGTTTTATAGTCAGAAATAACTGCTGTGCATTTCTGAAGTCCTTAGGAAAAAGAGGTATGGTCCCTAGGGAGGAAATAGAAAGTACAGTTCTTTTCACATATCAGATGCCATCTGCAAATTTAGTATTTTTTATTTGTACCATTAACAGCAGAAAAGTGAGGGCCTTTTAGAAAAGCACGTTTGTCTGTAGTTTCAGACCTTTCTGTCAACTGATATCCTTTAACTCATTCTTCTGTGCATGAGTGGGCACTTTTGCTGAAAGTGAGATAGGCAGTACCACACAGGGGAGGAGAATGCTGTAAGAGGCAATAGATAAATGATAGCCTGCCCACTTCACTTTCTCCTAAATAGCTTGGGGCAATAGGTCTGCAATTCAGTCACTATAACTGGCATTAAACTTGCAGCTGCATGTTGTTTTCCCTGGCTGAAAGAGGCCACCATGGAAGGTTACGGTCTGAGTTCTAAATAATTGGGGGTTTTGTGGAGGCTAGGTAGGCCTCCAGGAATTGCAGATTAGTGCAATACTTGGCCAAAGAGTTTTACTGAAATAACAGTGGATTTGTGCAAAGTTTGCCTACTACAGTTTGTGTGTGCACAAGCCTGTGGAGATCTGGAGGCTCTGGTACTTCCAGAATGCAGTTAGGATTTCAGGAATACAGTTTTGCTATACAGCTTAGTAGATTGTACTTAGCTCTTCTTATGGCTGCCTAACACTTTTGTTTTTTTAACTGGAAAAGTGTGTTGACTCAGAAAAAAACACAGACTATCAAAGTAATGCTTTGACTCATTTATAAGGAATAAATTGGTAGGGAGGACCATCAACCTGAAACATCGGGACCTGAAAAGCAGGCCTTTAAAATACTTGCCTTTGTGACCTACAGTTCGATTTAATAGTAATGTCATAATTAATTTACCTGGATTTATTGTCAGTTTGTGGAGAACACTTGCACCCAATTGGTATATTCTTTATATGTTCCTCACTTAACTTCAGGAAATAAATTTCACTCTGTCTTCAGTTCTGAAGGCAAAGAACTAAGCCCCATAGTATCCAGAGAAATACATTGTACAGAGTGATTTACTTTCTGGAGAATGATCAGATGTTCTGGTGGGAACTAACAGAGGGGGTTGAGTCTCATAATACTGAGCCATTCATTGCATCCTTAACAAAGTTGTTAGTCTTCTCTGAGACAGAATACAGAATACAGACCATAAGTCCTGGATGACAAAGCTATAAGACATGATGCTTTCTGTGTCTTAGTTGAGGATTCAAGTGCTACTTGTTGGCCATAATGAATTATTGCTGACTCAACAGATGTAAATTATGTATTTTCAGTTACATGTGCATTTGTATCAGTTGCACAGATGTCATTCACTCTAACAGCAGCCTAATTTGCATTCTCAGAGCACAATCCAAGGATGAAATGAATGTGTGAGCCTGAAATCCTTCCTTTCTGCTAGAAATTGTTATTCCAAGCTAAGGTTGGGCCTACAGCTGAGTCATCAAGGATAAATCTCTCTGGTACTATTGCATTGAAAAGATGTCTATTTGATGGAATGTTGATGCAAATCATACTCTCATTCTTCAATTAATTCAAATCAACTGTATTTCTTTGATGCAGATAATTATCAGAATTTCCCTCTACATTACCATGTCCAACACTTCTTACAGTAAGTAAAAGAAAGAAGCTGGCAGGCAAGGTTCAGTGGAAACCCTTAGAATCTGCCAAAATATGGGTTTGGTGATGTTAATATGTAGAGTTTTCTGGCATGGAAAATGAAGTGAAAATTTATTGCAGTGAACAATGATCTCCTCATTACCTCACAAATGGTAATTATATCTATTTTTCATCAAAGCACGTTGGGAATGAATCCCAATATGCCCACTAACCTGAAAACATGTGAGTGTCAATTTAAACTTGGGAGGAGGTCTTGCCAAAACCTCAGCTGGTATGCATTGATACTGTTCCCTTCAAGCCAGTGAAGTTGCATTTATTTATATCAGTCAGCCATCTGGGCTTGTATTTTAGACTCTGCATCTGATTTTCAAGAATCTGGAATTCAATCGCCCTGTATTACTTTTCATTTTATGCTGAGGGGATTCAAATAATCCTTTGTTCTTACTTCAGTGCTTGCTCTTACTTTTCTCATGTGCACCTTTCCTTTCTCATTCCAACTGCTACTTTTCTGGTATGCAAAGTTGGCTTCCCCTCTCTCTTGTCCTTAGAGAAGACTGGTGGTCAGGGATGCTCCACACAAAATTACTTTGCAAAGAGGTACACAGCATGCAGCATCCCATTAGACATGATGGAGAACCATCCCCTAGAGATTCAGTAGAAACCTGAGTAGTCAACATTATACTATCTCAGTTTTGTTTCTGACACTTGGCTTCTTTAGAAGTCAGTGAATGTTACTAAATGCTATCTGTTCCTGGTGTAGCAGCTGTGTTTCAGAGAGAATAACTGTTCCTTTTGCACTCTGTTATCTAAAGCTGCATATGGACGTGCAGAGTGCATCCTGGCTCTCTCTGAGGAAGGAAAAACAACCACCAAAGAGTAGTCTGTTTTACTTGGTTCTATTTAAATGTTTATGGAAGTGACACCTACTTCCAAGCTAATGAAAATTTATTTATTTATCTATGTGTGTAGCTACGTACTTATCTATTTCTTTATTTTAGAAATATAGAAAATTTCATGTTTCCAGAATTCACTGGAAGCGTGATGCATTGAGCAGCAGATGAAGAAGACAGAAATTTCACTCTTTAGAGTTTGGGCAAGAAGTTTTTGTGGAATTCTATAAAAGAATAGTGATAATTTTGATTTTTTTTTTTTCCTTTTCCATTTACATGAAATTAAGAACTTTAGAAATTTGTCAAGGTAGAACTTAAGAAAAAAGGCTCTGAGGCACTGAGGATTGCACTCTTACTAAAGATATGAGATCTAGGAAACCTGTGTTCATTACATTGCTGTCCTCTGTTCGTTTAAGTAAGCAGCCTCCCACATCACCAGTGAGTGCCCCACTAGCACCCTGAGATGCCATTCTCCCATGACTTGTGAGAAATTCCAACCTGAACCCAAGAAGCCAACTTCATAATCTTTGGTTTGGAAAAATTACTAATTAATTCTCATTACTGTTGATCAAGCTTAAGTTAGTGGAATATTGTATGGAACTGGAGACTACCTGAGACCTTTGATTTCCAGATCAACTTGAATGCATGAATAGACAACTCATATTCTCCAGTAAAACGCTCACAGTTTCACAGTATTACAGTATCACTAAGGTTGGAAGAGACCCCAAGGATCATCGAGTCCAACCTGTCTCCACAGACCTCATGACTAGACCATGGCACCAAGTGCCATGTCCAATCTCCTCTTGAACACCTCCAGGGACGGTGACTCCACCACCTCCCTGGGCAGCCCATTCCAATGATGAACAACTCGCTCAGTGAAGAACTTTCTCCTCACCTCGAGTCTAAACCTCCCCTGGCGCAGCTTGAGACTGTGTCCCCTTGTTCTGGTGCTGGTTGCCTGGGAGAAGAGACCAACCCCTTCCTGTCTACAACCACCTTTCAGGTAGTTGTAGAGGGCGATGAGGTCACCCCTGAGCCTTCTCTTCTCCAGGCTAAACAACCCCAGCTCCCTCAGCCTCTCCTCATAGGGCTTATGCTCAAGGCCTCTCACCAGCCTTGTTACCCTTCTCTGGACATGTTCAAGTGTCTCAATGTCCTTCTTAAACTTAGGGGCCCAGAACTGGACACAGTACTCAAGGTGCAGCCTAACCAATGCAGAGTACAGGGGCACAATGACCTCCCTGCTCCTGCTGGCCACACTATTCCTAATGCAGGCCAGGATGCCATTGGCCCTCTTGGCCACCTGGGCACACTGCTGGCTCATGTTTATGTGGCTGTCAATCAATACCCCCAGGTCCCTCTCTTAAAAGAGTTGTTCCTCTTTGCATATTAAATTTTCAGGTTTTTGAACTAAGAAATGCCCAGAGGAATGGAAATACAAACAGAAGTTTCCCAAGTTGCAGAAAAGCTTAATTAGCTTTGGTTTAATATCTGAGAATAGATTCTGAGCTGGTTTTCATTTTCTTCAACTACACATTTAATGTAACTATAAGTGAAATGGTTTTCAGTGACCATTTTCTTCGATCCTTCAAATTTTTGAATGGTGCCTTGAAATGCTCATTCCCTTACTATGCGCTTACTGCTAGATGTTCTGTTTTCTAAAACCTCTTTCACCTACTTTTCATGGCTAAATATGATCTCAGATTGCATAATTTCTGTCTTAAGTGCTGTTATTCAGGGGTGCAATAGTTGATTTCTTGCTGCTACTTTGATTTTAAATCTAAATTCTCACTGAAACTTATGTTATTTACAATTTAGCAATGGGGACACCTGCTCTAGACATATGAGAATGTTCTGGTGACATAACCAGCTAACAATAATACTCTGGGCACTCTAAAACTTAATTTTAAACCATGTGATGCTTCCATGCACTGCCAAGTCAAACATCATAATTCCACCCACTGAGAAATAACTATTCCCCAGAGAGGGAGCAAGTAAGAGAGGGAAAGATTCATATTCAAGTACTGAACAACTTCTGAATATTCCTGTGTAATAACACTTGGCTTTGGTGTCAGGAGTTTCATCTGTATTAATGGTAGAATCCAAGACTAATAGGAAGAATTTTATTGTGTTGTTCTTCCATGGTTAAAACAGAGTGGTTTATATTTTGAAAGTATTGGAGTTGTTAAAAATTAAGGGAATTGCAACAGAAATAGTTTCAGCCTGCTAGTTGCAGAAATCCTTGTGGCATTACTTTATTTTATTCACCATTTAAACCCTGTAGCAGTGACTTACATAGAGACCATGACTGCAATTAATATTCCTGTAAAGGCTTCTGAGCCAAACTGACCCTTGCAGGGCCTGCAGCCATTTCACAATCTGTGCCATGAGATATCAGGTGTGCAAAGTATTACATTTCTAATGGAAACAGTGCTTTGCTGTCCTGAAATCTCTACTGAGACACTCGAATGTCCAGTTTTGTTCTCTCTTGCTAACCTGATGCTGTCAATGTCTGTGTCACCTCTGTACATCTATACCCTATTCAGAGATAGTCATAAATGATAAATCTATGAAGCAGATCTTGGATATATATTTTTTTCCTTTTTTTGTGTTGGTGTTATTTTTACATCCATGAAGACCAGTTTGATTTCTGAAGATCTTCATTAAGAGCAAACAACCAGTTTGTCTTCTCAAATAGCAACAGTGAAAGTAATCTTCTTCCAAGCAGCCATCATGGCTTGTCACAGATTGGCTGTCTGAGTTATATTTAGGTTACAAGACTAATAAAACACAGTAGCGTTTCCCCTGCCATCTAACATATCAGCACTTGAGCAGATCTGTTTTTCTCATAAAAATATTTGAGTTACTATGTTGCTGTCTTCAGGAATAATTTTCTTACCAAATTTTATAGTTTCAAAATTAACTGAATTTCCAGGTTTTTGGAAAGCATCCTGAACACTCTTGAGTTACATACTGTGTGGCAGATATGGAAGGTTTGTTCACTCTGCAGCAGGGGACAATGAGATAAAGGAGGTTACAAAAAAAATGGGAAAAAAATAGGAAGAGGATTCTTTGAAAAGACCCTGAGTTCTTCCTCTCTCTTCTGTTACTTGCAAATGTGGAAATTTTAAACATTTTGTTGTTCAGAATCACTGTGCAATGTTTCAAGTGAGTAAAGGCCTCTGGACCATACATAAATGATGTTCTTCGTGTGTCTTTGTTATTTATTATTGCTATCACTACATGGTACCATGGCAATATTTTTGTGTGATGTCTAATTAGGTATGGATAATAAAGATTGGGGAAAATATGTTCAATTTACTATGCTTCTGACACAGTGTGAACTTAGGAACGGATTCTTCCTTTTTTTTTCCTCTGAAAATAAATGTGACAGACTTACGTAACTGTTGCAGAATGGCTTGCAAAGACATGGTTCTATGGAACAATGGTTTGAACAGAGTATGTAGGCCGGACTCCATCTTGTTATTTACTGCTCACAGTAAGCTAGTGTGTTGATGCAGCCAGGCCACCATGGCCTTGTAGCTGTGCTTGCAGCTGCCTGCAAAGGATAACAGGATACCAAAGCGAGGTCACTACGCCCTTACAGGCGATAACAAGTAAAGAAGAATGTAAAACAGAATTCTTGTGATTATCTCATCAGGATGGGAAAGCAGGATGTTTAACCGCAGAAGGTGGGGTTGGCAGCTAGGCTACTGTATATAAGAAGTGTCTGATGCTCAATAAAGTTGGATTTCGTAGATCATATTGATCGTTGGCGACCCCTTCTTGCGACATGTAACTTTTAGGAGTTTGGGGAAGTAGCCAGCTGCTGGAACCACAACTGAGTTCACTTTCCTCAAGGGATAAAGACAGGTGTGAGCTTTGCCCTTTGCCATCACTCAAATCAGATATTGTTCATGCAGAGATTAGTATATGCAAGGCAAGTAAACAATGAATCCAAAATAATTGTCTGATTAAAATGATTCTTCTTGCATGGTCTTGCCATCTTTCATCTATAACTATTGTCATTCTCTGCGGTATACTTTCACTGAGGCAAATCACATAACTGATTGTAATAAAATGCATATTTGTATATATTTTACTACTTAATGTCTTGGGCTGTGGTATCTTCAGACACCCCTGTAACTTATTTACAAAGTATATTTACAGATTCTGTTATTCGGTTGTGGGTATTACATTCCACATATAAAGACAGTTAAATTATTTAAGCTCACATCTAAGAATTTCCAATACAGCAATTCAAATTGGAAACAAAGATTCTATGATCTGTGGTTTCCCACAAATGGGATTCTGTGGCAGATTAGCTGGGGACTCATGACTTGCTCCTCTGTTCGGTATCTTCCCAGATGCTGTGACTCTAATTCAAGTTGCCCTTGGCTCAGAGAGGGCTAGGGGCCTCTCTCTCTCTCGTGTGCTCCATCGCCAGGCTGTAGTCTTTCCATGGCTCTTCTGGGATTCAGTTGTACTGGAGCTTTCCCCTTTCTGCCTTGGTCCAGGTGCAAGGCTTGGGTGTAGTTGTTGCCTGTTAGGACAAGTTTTTCAGCGGCAATTCTGGCAGCATTTGGCTCTTGTTGCTTGCTGGGTGAGAACAAGGCCAGTTGCCTACATTCTCATCTGGTTTAAATACTGTCCCAAAACTATTAATGCCCTTTTGTAACACAGAATCCTGATAACTGGACCTATAGGATGGGGCATATCCAAACATGGCCAGGGGCATACACAGTTCACAGCTGTGTCACAAAGTTAATGACACATGCTACATGTTTATCTGGCCCCCAGAAAGTGTCCAGGTTTGCACAGTCATGGGTGCTTACACATGTTATACATTTGCCTGGACCATCTGGACTGCAGGAACTGACCAGGTTAGCTCATTTACAGGTGCTTAGCCCATTGTCTGGGCTAGGGAGTTTTGGGGTTTGACCCATCAGGACACTGAATAACTGAAAAGTAGTAAAAAAAGTTTAAGCAGTTCTTAGACTTCTTTTTCATCAGCAAAGAAAGCTGCCGATCAAAAGGTTCTACATCTGCCAGTGGATTTAATCCAACAGCTTTCTATTTCCTCTCCATCATCTCCTGCTCTATGTGAATATTTTTTTGCAGGATGGTATTTTTCTAAACTCAGTTACAAGTAGGAAGCAAAACTGGCTTGTTCTCAAAAGATATAGGTCAACTCCACCTGATGTTGCTGCTCACATATGGTAGAAATTTGTACTATAGGACTTCACTCTGACAAGCTACCAAAATGTAACAATACTGTTCCTCAGAGACACACAGCATCATACAGTGCTATAGGATCCCAAATGATTGGCAATTAAGTACTTCACCTAAATTACTACAAAGAAGGGAATGTCACTTAGTAGAAGATTTTCAGAAACAGAAAGATTTGAAGCATTTATTAATCATCCTTTTCTTAATGATGACTGTTCTTTTGGAAGCAACTCCGGTTTTTCCACTTAGCTTCAGATGCTTTCAGTGTCAAACGTTGTTCTAATTCTGAAAACAGAAATCATTTAAAGGATATTTTGCCTGATTTTAAGAGGGCCAATGAACATGTGATTCTGAGGAAAATGAATGGTAACTGTGAATACTCATACCCATTCATGTTAGGAAATAACTACATTTGTTGGCATCTAAATGCTGTATATGACATTCTGTCAGCCTTGGTATCAATGGGATGTTTTTGCTTTTGAGAGAAATGGGATTAGGACCCTCTTACCAAAGCTGTTAAAAAAAGCTTTGGCAACCTTCATACACCATGTTTGAATTTGATCTAAAAGGGAAAGGACAGATGATTCACTTGTCTTTTCTGTTAGAATTTAAAAAAAAATAAATTAAAAGGTGCAATGCTACATATTATAGCCTATTGATACTCAGATTCAGCTTTTAGGTGCTTTCAAAGCTAGTAGTGTAGCAACAGGAGCAAGTAAAATTTGGGATAAAATCTCTTCAACCATGACAGTAAGATTACCATAGGAGATTTCTATTGGAAATCATTTAGCAACTGCATCATGGTGTTTTTCCTGTACTCTAATCTCATTCATTTCTTGACAGTTTGTCTTTCCTGGGGTAGGCATTTTGAATGGGACTAGAATATTATTGGTTTTGAGGCTAGATCTTAACAGCATTTCCATATTAAATCAGAACTAGCTATATTAACCTCAAAAGAGTTTTTAAATATCAGAACTAGTGTGTGCTCTTGAGAAAAAGTAACAGCTGCCAAAGGTACTGAGAAAAAGTAACAGATGCATTTTGGTTAGGGATTATACTTCCTACCCATATTTTTACATATGAAGAGTTGGTGTGAAAAGTAACAGGTATTTAAAACACCTGCATAAAGACAGTTAAGTTGTATGAAATTTGTTTGACTGAAAGGTGTAAAGTAGTATCACCTTTCAATTACAGACAATGCCTCTCATGAGGAACCCACTGATCTGTCTTAATGTATTGGAAAAATCTCATCAGAACTTAGCTTTCACAATAATTTCTTGATGATCCAAAACAAGGTATTTTGAGATGTCTTTGTTGTAATGGAGTGAAATGTTGAACAATGATGGCCAACCTGGTAAAATATGTGAGAAGTATGCAAAAAAACATACTAGGTGAGAACAGAAGTCCTTAGAAAGTAGGAGCATAGCAAGGGAAGAAAGAGATATCACTGAGACACAGGTCAAGGTGCTCTTAGGAGAAATGATCTTTGCAAATGAAAACTTCAGGACAATACTGGGAACCTGTTCCTAAATGGTCATTTAATATTTCAGAATTACATTATCTTCCCATTGTATCATTAGTTCATTGTAGCTAGCTTTTTATAAGTAGGTAAGTCTTTATATTCAAATATTCCATGGCACAGAACTGTCATACTCTTGCTAATTAGTTTAATTTTACAATGGTAGCCTCTTCTTTATTCTATCACTGTAATGTCAGAAATTGTTCTTTGGTAACATGACTTCTACAGTGGTATTAAATTATGTACCATCAAATTTGGGATTCTTTTGGTTTGTTTTTTTGTTACCTTTTCATTAACATCTAACTGTCTCACTGTGACACAGAGTGTGCTTTGTACATTTTCTGTGGGAGTGTCTGTCATTTTTCGTAAATTCCCTGTTCTTGTTTGAAACTGGCAGAAGTTTTTAAAGTGAAAATTCATGCCAAAGGGAGATGTAAATGAAGACTGTTTTGTTGGTGTAATAAAATAAAGACACTGTAATCTCAATAGTATGTTACTATAAGAACTATCTGAATTAGGATTGAATTGGAATGTGCAGCTAGTTTTTAGAGCTGGACATTTGGAATCACAGAATCACAAAATGTTAGGGGCTGGACGGCACCTCGAGAGATCATCTAGTCCAACCCTCCTGCCAGAGCAAGATCACCTATACCAGATCACACAGGAACACATCCAGGTGGGGAATGATTTCCTTGTAGTCAGTTTACCAGACCAGTGAAGGATGCCCTGGGCATAGAAGCATATTCAATTTACTTACTTCCAGAACAGCCCCACTTCTCTAATTCCTCATGCACAGACCAAAAAGAAGGTAGCAGACTAGAGTTTTTTTCTGACAGCTGAGTAAGCTTCAGCTGCTGGAACAACACTTTAAGGCCAGCAGCAAAGCTAGCCCTGTTAATGCTGCCTTTATGACGGGGTCTGCTCAGGTCACCTGGGGTTACCTAGATCAAGGTGAGAAACAAAGTTCAAAGATTCTTTCTTAGTCTTTTGATGATCCCATTTTATCTTAAGTAGAGAAATTAGCATGTAGAACATTACAGACAGCAATGATGCTTTTCAATTTACTAGCTATGTTCAGAGGCTGAACTTAAGTAGACCTGTGGAGTCATTCAATTTGTAATAAATAAGTTCAGCTCCCAATTACCCAGCACACTCTTTGTTTTATTTAACTACATCATTTTTCATTGTGCTGCAGGGTATATTTTGCAAATTATGTCACTTCTAGTTACTCTCTTGAGTCTGACTGATGTTGGAGCACTGACCTGAGATGGAGAGTCAAATACTAAGAAGCAAAAAAACATTTTGTTCTTTGCAGCAGGTCTCAAAAAAGATATCTGCAACTGTTGTGAGCCCAGGGGTATTTGGAGAGATGTGGGATTATGCTGAGTATCAGGCAGAGCTACAGAAAATTTAATGAGTAGTTTTACAGTTGAGTTGATTTTGTAAATTCTGCTAGAATTCTTTCAAATACTTGAATCTTTACTTTGTAAGAGCCTAATGTCATTAAGGTTCTCAGAGGAATTTAAAAATCCTTGGCGTCTCTCTTTTTTTTTTTCCTTTCCCTGAAGGCATGTGTTCTGTAGACTGCAGGGAAGAGTAAGCATGGCAAAGCATGCACCTAGCAATGCATAAGGACTGCAAAGGTGCTTGTTTCTTCATGGAAAATGCAAGAGTAGACGTGTCTTGCTACTCTTTCCCCCATTTCTTTACTAGAGAAGAGCAAGACATCGTGGAGCATAAATTTATTACATAGGTTGTAATAAATTGAAAATCATCCTGATCAAAAGCTACACTGTCAAGAGAATTAGTAAGACAAATGTAAGCAAACTTCAGTGGCTACAGAGGTTAGAAAGAAAATTTTGCTTGCTTTGTCTAAAATGTTTGATGCATGATGAGCTATTTGGCCACTGCATAAGACAAGTTTCTGGACTCGTTAGATGAAAGAAAGGATATTGTGACATCTGCTTTATGTGTAGCGTGTAATCAACACCTGTATAAGAGGAAGAATCCCTTTATTTTCTGACAACATGGAGGATTATAAATACCACAAATCTCTGTCTTACATTCAATTCTTAAAGAAGCAGATATAGGGTAGGCAGCTAAGTATAAAGATCCCCACCAGTCAGTCAGAAGTTTTCAAGACAGAAGTGCAATGGAGTCACCACATGTGAATGAAGATTACTTGTCAACAGAGAATGGTCTTTTCAATGAACTATTTTGTCAAATTGTTGTGTAATAGGTGCAACATAAGGCTGGTGATACTATAGGACACTGTATAAGTGTATACACTACTATTGTGGAGACTGGAGATGAGAAAGCTGCATGTTTTTAATTTGGAGGGTCAGGGCTATGTGGTTTACAAGGGGAAGGGGAGATCAAAGAAGTATATGTCAGGTGGCCCCAGAGGAACTTTGAAGTTATAGCAAGGACTGGTGCTTTTAATTTCCTGTGGTACTAGTAGAAGAAAGGTTTTGAATTTTGCTTGCCAGAATTGTTGGGTAAGTACCTAATGGTTACTTTGTGAAAAAGAGATGCTGGATAAGTGCTTAATTTTAGAGAATTTCCTTGAGCTGATACATCAAACTTTGTGAAGGTTCATTTCAGCTATATGTGCAAAATGATTTAGAATTCTTTGAGATGAAAGCTTATCTTTGTAAATTCACAACATTAATCGATGCATTTCATGTCTTTAATTTTGGGAAATGCACATCATTCCTGACAAGGGAGTTTGTCACAGTTCATTATGTAACCACTTCTTCTGGATTTCCCCCACAGATTTAGGAGTACATCATTCAGATTTTTTAAATCTTTTTTTTTTTAAAGGTATAAAAATAAAATCTGTGTTAACGTCATTTACATTCTAAACATGTATTAGTAGTTTAAAAAGGCGTACATATACTTGTAGAAATAATTTACTATAATTAAAATAAACGATAAAGACCATTTGCTTTGAAAATAGTCATAAGAGCAGCATAGATGTTCTGCCAAAGTTTTCCTGGAACTAGTATCAACTAGCTGAAGTATCAAACTAGCTGTCAGTAGAGATGGTGCTTTCCCTCTGTGTTTGAATAGTTTAGTTTTCTGGGGTTTGCTTTGTTTTGTTTTGTTTTTCGGGTAGTTTATAATTAATTAATTAAAAATTTAAAATCCATCTGGGAAAATAGAAACAACAATGCCCTTCTGCTTTTCCCAGTCTGTGTAGGAACTAGATGTAAGAAGGTGACATACACTGTTTCAAATGCCCTGGAAGAATGGGGGAAAAAAATGTTTAAATCACTAGGTGCATAAAAATGCTTCTGTTACTTAAATTATCTTTGCAATTGCATGTGTGCTGAAAAATAGTTTACTAATATTTCAGGTTTCCAGAACAGGTATATTTAAGACAATTTTATTCAAAAAAATTTCAAGTGCTTTGTTTATCTTAAGCAGATTCGATTAATCAAATTAACATTGGTTACTCTGATAAAAAGTTTTGCTGTTCATGTAATTACTGTTCAAATCCAGTAATTTATGTTGATTCAATTTCAGTCACTGCTATAAAAATGTAAGTCAAGGGCTGGTTTGGTTTCGCATAGGAAGACTCTCAACATTATGTATCCAATATTAAATATGTAGGGGAAATCACTTAAAATTGTCATATTTCAGTATAAAATATTTTGCTAGAACAGCAGATCTGGACTAATTGACATGAATTTATTAACTTTGGAAACCTGTGTTTTGAAAGGAAAGTAATTAAGAAATCATCTGCAGCCTTGAAATTTCCAGCTTCTATTGTGCATGTAAATAGTATGCAAGGAAAGCTCTCTAGGCCTACCAACAAGAATGCACAATCCGTTGCTCTGAAGAGAATAGCTGCTAGGAGAATCAATGTAAATGTAGTTTCTTTACTCAGTAGAAAGCTCCTGAAGAGGGTTCAGCCTAAGTTCAAAGATTTTGTTGTGTGGAAATATAATATGGTTACACTATGCTACACTTCAAGGTTATGGTTCATCACCTTAGGTGGAAGATGCTTAAATATTTGGATGACAGGCATATGAATGTGTTGCCTTCACTCTGAGGCTGAGAAGTCTTAGTTATGGCACCTCTACCACTGTGTTTCCGCCCCTGCCCCCGTGCCCTCCCCTCCACCCCCCTTTCCCCTTTTCTGTGTTTTCTGGAATTAGGTAAGGGATGAAATCCATTTAAAGAGATTTGGTCATTTAGATGTGAATAAAAATGCACCTAGATTAGAATACAAGTTCTTTAGTTGTTATGATCCAAACAAATTCTCACTGATACAGTAAGCACCTTTTTCTCACAATGTATTCCGCAGTTATTTCCAGTGAAGGTAAGAGAGGTAGATTAGCATGAAACTCATGCCAAATTTGGCCAGTGATAGGAGATACACGGATAGATGTATAAGAGATCCTGATTCAAATCATCAGTAAGTCTGCATTATGTAGATTTTAGTTTGGTTTTCTCTAGGAAGAAGGTTTATTTATCCTTATGGACTATGTCTGGCTGCCTGTGATCCCTCATTAATTTTTAACCCCCTTGTCTGCTTCCAAATCCAATCTGAAAGAGGAATAAGAATTTCTAACACAAATGCCATGCTGGAAGTTCTGAAACTGGAGACCCAGAGAAAGCAGAGAGAATCTATAAGCTGAAGCTTGTATTGCAAGTCTACAAGTCTGTCAACATGTTGCTCTGAGCACTACAGTGTGTTTCATTAGCTTAAATGTTCAAGCAGTCATTCCTTTGGTATCTAAAATAAATTTTCAGGAAGGTTATGTGGTTCTGTGAACCAGGTTTAGAAATTCCTGCTCAGAGAGAACTTAGCATCATCTTTCTAAGTGTTTGGGTTTTGGTTTTGTTTTTTGTGGGTTTTTTGTTTGTTTGATTTTTTTTTTTCATATGCATCAGTCATTAAAGGGCTTATAAAAGTTTATTTTCAAATATGAGCAAGAGGCTTCATTCACTCTGGGAAAATGCTGCACATTTCTGGAAACTGATCTACAATTTTAATGTTTGATATGACGTTGGATGAAGGGACAGTGTACTTTTCTGACTAATATATTTGTATGATTTCTGATAAGGCAAACAGTATTGATCTGATTTAATTATGCATAAAATGGAAATACTTGGTCATGAAAGCAAGTGGACTGAACTGAACATTGTGACTGAGTTAGACTAGACTGGAAGTGATTATTAGAGGAGCCCAGTTATCACTTGTTTCCATGGGGATGGTTTTCATACAAACTCAGTGAAGAATTTTTTGATGAAAGTAATTGATCTTTAAACATACCAATATAAAGGTAATAATTTTGGTAAATCAGAGGTACAAAGGTATCATTTAAGGCAGTTAAAATTATTTTTAAATTTCTTAATTTTTAGTTCAAGTATTAATTTTCTTAAAGTCTTGATAGGGTGCTTGGTTGCATGGTTTAATTGATTAGGTGAGTTGGATGATAGGTTGGACGTGATGATCTTGAAGGTCTCTTCCAACCTGGTCTATTCTATTCTATTCTATTCTATTCTAAAGTTGATAACAGGCACAACTAAGGGAGAAGTAGGCCTGTTTAGAAACCAAGTTTGTTTGGTCCTGGCAGATTCAAATTAGTGAAGCTGTAAAAGTATAAATAGAAGGAAATGGCATAGTAGAGGTTGTTGTTACATAACTGACAAGTGAACGGAATGTTTATACAAGAAAATAACCACAAGAATTGCTAATTGCCTTCCACTTTATAGCAGGCCCAATGGATTGCAGCATTTCAATGTGTTTGGTGTAGCATAAAGTTCTTCATTCCAAATGAAGAAATTAAAAGGTACCTGGTAGACTGTTTAGAGGAGGTAGCAGAAACCCTGCATTTATGCATTTTGACAAGATTCTGCTTTGGATAGTTGTGTCAAGATGTGACTGAAACACTAAAAGCTCCATCTGGAGCAGTGGTAATTAGGGTATTTGATGGTTTGTTCTACACTTGTACTAGAAGTAGTTAATTAATGTGAAAATATAATTGTGTGTACGTTTGTAAAATCAAAATTATAAATTAGTCTGAGCAAAATGATGGCATATTTATTCAGATTTCTATAGTTGTGGGTGCATCTGTTTTCAATTGTTTGATGAGAAATGCTAAATGCATCTGTCAATGTTTATTTGCCCTGTATTTGGATTCAGAGTTTTTAGTAGAAGAGTAAATTGAAACTTCTATAAATAAAGTTATCCTAATCTGGCTCCATATTAGAGGTCTACAATTTGTATACTTTTCAATAAGAATAATAATCCTTACTATTCATCTGTGGCTATATTTTTGTATTAGGCATGTGATGCACATGGTGTGGCTGAACAGCATCTCAAAACAAAATCAAATGTTTGTTCAGAAACAGCTTCTGAATCCACTTTTTTTTTGTTGTTGTTGAAATGTTTAAAAATTAACTCTTAGATATTCATCAGGAAATTGAGCATGACGTAGATCTAGAATTCTGAAGCATGCTCCAGTTATCAATGTCCCATGAAAAATTGGAATTTGAAACCTCTTTGATGAACTTATGTCATTATTGTTGTGATCCTCAAAGTTTATTGTTTCAAATCAAGTAGATGTCCAATTATGGCCAGAAAAGTTCCTCTTTTCATTCTTTTAAAGTCCTCTCTTAATTATTACATACTTTAGTAGATGCTTAGCCTGACTAGAAATGACCTTTTTACCCAAAATAAATAGAACTATTTACCTAGAGTCTCAGCGTTTTGCTTGATTGAAAACACATATATGTGTCATGTCCATCTGGCAAGGAAGACAGGTTAGACATTCCCACCTCTTGCTGCTCCCAGACACTAATTTTGATGTTGCAGTTCATTGTCTTTTCAGTTGCATTTGTACCACATCTTTTGAGAATAAACTGCAAACCAACTGCAAAGTTGCTGTTTTTAGAAAACCAACTAAGCAAAAATCCCAGTCCTCTACAAAAACGAAAGTAGAGATAGCTTCCACCCTTCAATGCAGACTTATGAACAGCAGTATTGGTAGAACAGAGGAGGCAGAGAACAATGATGCAGGGCTCATTAACTGGAGTTGGTCGGATCACAAATCACATTTTTCTTCACATTTTGGGGGCTTTCTCCTCCAGGTTTGTTGCATTGTCAAAATCTGAGAATTTTCACATTGACTAGGAAGGGAATGTAGACTTTGTGACAAGATAATTATGCATTTTATGTAAACACAATGAAAGATTAGATGCACATAAATGTAGCAATGAGGTCAGTGGAAGCAGCTGAAAGCAGCTCCTGGTACAGAAATGAAGGAAACAGATGGATTTCAAGTACTCTTGGATTATGTGAAATCTCTACTAAAAGATGCTTATGTAAGTCTGGGACATTAAAAAATACTTTCCTAAATTATCTTTCTGACTTGGGACTCATTTGTATTCACCTGAAAGTTTAAACCTTCAAAACCTAAATGTTTCTTAGGACAAACCCTAGAATTTTAAAATTGCTGAACTATGTTTGTTAGGAAAAATTCCCTAGATTTTTGAAACTACAAAACTTTAGTGACTGACGTTCTAAAATCATTATGTCAAACACAACCCTAAAGCCATATGATAGTAGGTGAGATACAAGCCCTTCAGAAAAAAAATAATAGTAGAAATATTAATTAGTAATTAACCCCACAATTCTATAGTTTATTAAATGCACTTAACAGGTTTTTTGTTGTTATTAGAGTCGTTTATGTCATCTGAGTTTGTATCATTGTTGGTATTTAAAAGTAAATGCAACTTTACTTGATGCAACTTCTTGTTATATTCTGACAGAAATTAATCCAATTGGTATGGAAGGGTTTGTTGAACCTGAGTTTCTAGCTTGGGTAGAAGGCTGAGTTCAACTCACAAAAGGTTAATGAGTAGATCTATTCATGAACTCTGTAAGCAAAGCATGACGGACCACTTTTGTTGATGAGTTTTACATAACTTGGTTTGTTTTCGCAGGTCCTGGTAAGAAGTCCAGTATTGTAGGAGACAATACCTCATGTTGTGATGGTATGGAATGCCATTGGTTGCACTTCTGCCCTAGCTGCAGCTGTCCTTTGTGATCCTGGGTAAGTCACTTGCCTTCTCTCTGTCTTTGCAGCAGCTACAATTCTCCCTGACAGGACAATTTTAAGTAAATAGGAAGATGATGAGAATATGATTACCAGACATAATTCTATGTATGCAGAGACTTAATAGTGTGATTGGTTGTTGCTGACCATGCTGTAGTCAGTTGTAAAAATGTTCTATTTCACTTTCACTATTTTGCCTGTTATTGGCTGTACTATTTTCCTCAAGTGACTCTTTATCTCGGGGATGCTTTCAAGAATATAAAATGTAGTCACTTGCCTGGAGCCTAGATTGCCAAACTTGTCTTTGCATAAAAATTGTGTTCAAGTAGTACTCAGCTAAGATTGCTAATGTGCTCCCTTTCCTTACTGAGAAGCCAAGTTACACATGGTAACAGCTGTTGATGGGCAGGAAAGTATCCCTGTGCCCTCACTTAAGCATCCCTTCTCCCCTGAAGCTAGAAAGTTGACCTAGTCATTCCTCCAATTCACTCCTGCATGAGAGCCAGGTCTGTTCTAGCTACTCTCTCAGTCTGCTTACCCTGAAACTCAAAGCTTGAGGAGACAAAAGGTTACTGCAGTGAAGAAGGTAAGGAAGGAACTTCTTGAACAATAGTAGATGTCATCAGTTAAAGAGGAAAGGCTGGGCTTCTTCCTAGAGGTGATGAGAAGTTCTCCATAGAGCAGTGTTTGACCGAACTTCACTGAACCATACTTGTAGTACCCAAACACTCTCAACTGTCTATGAGAACTATTGGATAACCACAATTGTTTTATATTCCTGAACGTGGGTTAAAACCTTTTCAGTGGAGAGTTTCTCTAAGTAAGCAAACTGTTGACACTTACTTTAAAGTTGTGTCCAAAAAATTCATTTTTTTACTGACAGCAGAATAACAGGAAATTAACATAGACTGAGTAGCTATGAAGATAACAGAAAATGTTCATTGTTTTGACTTTTAAATTTCTGGTTATAGATTTTTACTTAGAACAGAACTTCAGGATGTTTTTATTACTGTTATATTCATCTCTATCTTATCTAAATGGTGTGTTAAAAAGCATTCTGGCTATTGTAGTTTATGTTCAAAAGCTGTCCAAACAGCTGCTTTTGTTATGTTTATAGCCATATGCCACTTAAAGCTTATTTGATCTCCTTAAATGACCTTATTGTGCATTCTTACACAATCCTATTTTAAAGAGATTTAGGTGCCTACAGCTGGAAACAGGCTCAAACAGGCTCAGAACCATCTAAAAATCTGACTTGCACCAAAATCAGTGGCTGTCAGGCTGCTGGTAAATCCCTCTGGATTCCTTTCTATCCTCTTAGAAACCTCAGTGACCTTGAGAAGAACCCACAGAGCCCTTATGTTATCCCAGTGAAAGGAAGAACTCCCACAGGGCTGCCTGTGGTATGGTACTGGTGAAGTGAGAATGCCTGAAAAGCTGAATTTCATAGCTTGATTGAGAGATCAGGTGGAACAGAGAAGTGTCCAAATACCAACCAAATCACACAAAAATGATGGATGTGGAGGTGAAGGTCATTAGCTGTTTTCCTTTTTTGTTTTACTTGTCTGCTGGGTGTACGTTAGGTAAGGCCTTAATAATAGTGACATCCTCTGAGCAGTTCTCAAAGACGAGATACAGTGCATCCTGCTACAGTCTGTGCCATGGCAAGCAGGAGGACTCATAATAGTCTGCTCTGAAATTTAAAGGCTGTATAGAAATGTGCTTATGGTGGTATATTTCCCAGACCTGCCATGTTTGTCTCTTTGGAATGATACATTGAGGCTACAGTGGGAATTAAGGTGTTAATTTAAACCAAGGAGGCAATGATGGAGCAGGGAGACAGTAGCTCATGGCTAAAAGGCTGATCACAAGTTAAACTGGCAAGCACTATAAAATTACTTCTTTAGTAGTTAAAAGTGAGTCTCTTGTAACTGAAAAGCAAGCCTGTTACGTAGCTTGAGTTAAAAATTTCTCTGTATTGTAACAACTCATGTTCCTTTTGGCTGCAGCCTGAAAGCTCTTAAGGATCAGAGTTGTAAGGGAAAACTCACTGAGGGACTTTGAAGCTGCCTTAAGCTACTTTGACAAACTGTTGCTCATGTTGTTATGCTTTGCTGCAGCTTCAAGAAGTGATTTATTCCTTTTTCCAACCTTTATGCTTCTCTTTTTTGTTTGTTTTGATTTTTTTTTTTTTTTTCCTTTGGACACTTCACATTCAAGCTTATTGTCATAGTACTTCACTACTGAAAAACAGTTTTCTCCTGTCCTTTTTGTGGCACTAATTTGTGTGTTTGTTGTGTTGATCAGGCAAATTCAAAAAGCAGAAGACACAGAGAGCCAGGTTTGAAAATCACACTCTTTAGTTCTACCTGAGCTGCAAGAGCAATTCGCATATGACCTGTCTCTCATTGCTTAGGTGCCTGTTAATCCATAGGCACCTAGTTTCCCTGGCTGTAAAACTACTTTAGTATGTGTTCATGGTGCAGTGCATTGCTGTGCAGAGCCCCAAGTCCATTTGAAGTAATGGTAAAAAGTCTTGCGGATAAATAAGTGCAGAAGCAATCTGACTGCATTAGCATAATCCTGAAATGTGCTAACACACAGCCATTTGTCCAAAGACATGAGTTTAGCTGTCTTCTTTGAATAGACTGTGATCAGGACTGTTAAAGAAGGGCTGCTGTACATGTGAAAGGCGCTTGGTAGCAAAGACTTGTTTCCTTTTATCTCCACTTTCACTTAAATAAACTGGTGGCATATATTAGACTGGGCTTCTTCTGCTGTGCCGAGTCCATCAGCACTTCTATGACTGTTCTGTTTGACTAGGTGTTGAGAACTGGAACTTGTCTCTGAAACACGAGAGCTTTTCTGATTCCCTGTGTAATTATGAAGTAAAAGTGGATCTTTTCATCATCTGTAAGCTACAATCAAGTTAAGCTTATTTTATCCTCCGTCCCTGGAGGTGTTCAAGAGGGGATTGGACATGGCAGTTGAAGCCATGGCTTAGTTAGTCATGAGGCATTGGGTGACAGGTTGGACTTGATGATCTCTGAGGTCTTTTCCAACCTTATTGATTATATGATTCTATGATTATTAAGCAAGGTTATAGGTGAGGTTGAAGTTTCCTTCAAGTATGTTGTACATGTGCTGTCTTTAGCAAGTTATAGAAAATGTTCAGTCTGAAATCTAAGCCTTCCCAAAGAAAGCATTAGTTGAGTAGGATGCTGAACAAAAACTGTAGAAACAGGAAATATATAGAATTCAGTTAAAATAGAAATTTAAAATAGAAATAGTGAACTGATCCTGTGTCTTAAAAGTATTATTCCAAAGGGAAGAGAATACGAAAGGATAGCATCTTTTGGTTAGGTGTAGCTGGACTTCTGATCAACTTAGTGAAGTAATAGTGAAGTAAAGTAATACATTAAAGGATGTAATGCAGTTTACCTAGTCTATCAAGAATAAACATGGATGATTTTGCTGCAAAGTGAAAAAGATTAATAAAGATGGACTGGTTCTGGTTTTGCCAGTTAAAACAATCTCTACATGCAAAGACCATGCTCATCCTTTTTTGCTCATTTATATGTTGAAGTTTGTTTTAATGTTTCATTGAACTGTCTTGACTTTTGGGTGTTATTCAGCCTGCACAGATTTTTGCACCTGTACTGTATTATGGCTGGTATTCATTCTCAGGAGGGAAATTTGTAGGCTTTGTATGGGGTGCTTGTAAATCTGTACCACATCTGCAGGTGTGGCCATTATATCTATTAGCTCAATTCTGTTTTCAAATTTCTCTGGGGATGGGTGATCCACAAACTGCAATAACATATAATGTTATATCAAAAGTAATGGTTTATAGTGCAGTGATTCCCATTTTGTAGTCCCCAAGCTCTGATTCCTCTGCAAGCAAATCACAGGTATAAGCATCAGTTCATTGACAAACTTAAGAATGTGGTTAATTTTAAACATGTGAATAGTTCCCTAGATATGTCATTAAAAGGGTACCAATAATAGAACTTCACATTTCATACAGTATTTAGCAAATACAGACAAAGGATACAGGTGTACTGAAGTCAGAGGTTTTTTCCAAAATGTCATTTTTCATTCATGGCGATATTAAAAGCAGCAGTGTAAGAATGAAAGCATGTACACAATGGGAACAGGATTAGTCTTAAAGTTTACAGCATTTTGTGGTGGGTTGAAGTTTCCGCCCCAACATTAACTGTGCCAGACCAACTCAGTTAGAAGCAAATGAAGCTGTATTTACAAGCAAAAAACTACACTCTACAATGGAATGCAATGAATGTATACAAAATATACAGTATTTACAATAGTATATAGATAGTTACAATTAGCAAACAACATGAAAAGCCCCCTGGTCAAGAGACCAGGGAAGCCGTTCCACTGCCCCACTCCACCTCTCTGTCCCAAGAGAGACAGGAGCGGAGAGAAAAGCAGTGGGTTAGACTTAGCCAAGGCCAGCCAAAGCATGCAGATTATCTCTCCCAAGTGAAGCAAAACCAGCTGAGATCAGAAGAGAAAAAGGCAAGAATTGTTACGGTACAGCTCTTCTTATTCCAGATATTCACCCAATGAATTTGTTTAGAATAATCTTTGGTTTTCCTTTTTGCACCCAGTAGTGATTTATTTATATTTTTCTTCTTTCTGCTCAAAATCTGTAAATGAATTTTTAAAGGCATAGCCTAAAACCACCACACATTTGTATGGAAATGTGAGTCACAAAGGCATTTTAAAGGACTACATCACTCTATTGTACATTAGTGTGTTTAATCCCTTGATTATCACAGGTTTATATAAAGATAGCTAATGCAGTAGCTGGAAAAACATTTTTGGAAGCAAAAAAAACCCCAGATTCACTAAAATATCTTCATTTATACTCTACATCCAATGCCATGATTTATAAAATCTCTAGAATTAAGTAATTTGCAAGGCATGGTTGTTAAATCAGAGGTTGAACTGAAAAATTTCTGTTTACATCAAACTCTGAAGTAAAACAATGGAAGGATGTTAATACAATTGGATGTATGCTTTAAAAAAATCACAGTCCCACAGGTTCCCTAACTTTAGATTATTTGAATAAAATAAATCCTTAAATACCTAGGAATTTTAAAATATTATTATTATGATAAAAATACAGTTATTAGTTATCCTAACTGTTGAACTAAAGAGTTCCTTCTTGTGATGCTATTTCTGCCACTGGAAGAATTTTCTAACAAATGGCCATATCTTTATTTGGTGGAAAATTTACATTCAATAGAACTCTGCTGGCTTGGTTCTGAAATTACATTTCCCCTTCTGTTTGTAGACTTGGCTTCTAACTGCAATCACTGTCTGGTTTTTGTAGCTCTTAGCTCAGTTGTAAAATGAAAATAGTCATCATGTGTTTTCTACCAAAGTAAAAGTAATATAAGTATACAGACCTGAAAAGTTCCTTTCAAGTTTCTTTCTGTTAGTGTAACATATTTCAAAGAAAAGCTAAAATTGTTCATAAATATTTAAAAATAATTTTTAACTAATAAATACATTCCACTGAATCCTACATGACTCAGAGCTTTGAACTTTACACCAAATAGTATATGATCATAAAAAAATCATAGCATTATTTTCACTCCTACGTTTTACAGCTGAGATTTGCAGAGATGATGGCACTGTGTTCTGGAATAGGAAAGCTAGTACAAGTCTAATAGGCTATGAGAGCACAAATGGAGGCAACAGTATATGTACATTAAGAGTAGTAATACATAAATATTCCTGTTGAGAACTGTTATGACCATTAGCAGGTTTCAGTAATTCACACAGTATCACAGTATCACAGTAACTAAGGTTGGAAGAGACCCCAAGGATCATCAAGTCCAACCTGTTCCAACAGACCTCACAACTAGATCATAGCACCAAGCGCCACGTCCAATCTCCCCTTGAACACCTCCAGGGACGGCGACTCCACCACCTCCCTGGGCAGCCCATTCCAATGACGAATGACTCGCTCAGTGAAGAACTTTTTCCTCACCTCGAGTCTAAACCTCCCCTGACACAACTTGAGACTGTGTCCCCTTGTTCTGGTGCTGGTTGCCTGGGAGAAGAGACCAACCCCCACCTGGCTACAACCACCCTTCAGGTAGTTGTAGAGGGCAATGAGGTCGCCTCTGATCCTTCTCTTCTCCAGGCTAAACAATCCCAGCTCCCTCAGCCTCTCCTCATAGGGCTTGTGCTCAAGGCCTCTCACCAGCCTTGTTGCCCTTCTCTGGACACGTTCAAGTGTCTCGATGTCCTTCCTAAACTGAGGGGCCCAGAACTGGACACAGTACTCAAGGTGTGGCCTAACCAATGCAGAGTACAGGGGCACAATGACCTCCCTGCTCCTGCTGGCCACACTATTCCTAATACAGGCCAGGATGCCATTGGCCTTCTTGGCCACCTGGGCACACTGCTGGCTCATGTTTAGGCGGGTGTCAATCAGCACCCCCAGGTCCCTCTCTGTTTGGCAGCTCTCCAGCCACTCTGACCCCAGCCTGTAGCTCTGCATGGGGTTGCCGTGGCCAAAGTGCAGCACCCGGCACTTGGACTTGTTAAATGCCATCCCATTGGACTCTGCCCATCTGTCCAGTCGGTCAAGGTCCCTCTGCAGAGCCTTTCTACCCTCTAACTGACTAACATCTGTTCCCAACTTGGTGTCATCTGCAAACTTGCTGATGACTGACTCAACCCCCTCATCCAGATCATCAATGAAGATGTTAAAGAGGATGGGGCCCAGCACTGATCCCTGGGGGATGCCACTGGTGGCTGGCCGCCAGCTGGATGTGGCACCATTCACCACCGCTCTCTGGGCTCGGCCCTCCAGCCAGTTCCTAACCCAGCACAGAGTGTTGTGGTCCAAACCACGAGCTGACAGCTTAGCCAGCAGTTTACTGTGGGGGACGGTGTCAAAGGCCTTGCTGAAGTCCAGATAGACTACATCCACAGGCCTCCCCACATCCACCAGACGGGTCACCTGATCATAGAAGGAGATCAGGTTGGAGAGGCAGGACCTGCCCTTCCTAAATCCATGTTGGCTGGACCTGAGCCCTTGGCCATCCTTCAGGTGCGCAGTTATTGCCGCCAGGATAATCTGTTCCATCACTTTCCCTGGCACTGAGGTCAGGCTGACTGGCCTGTAGTTTCCAGGTTCCTCCATCCGTCCCTTCTTGTGGATGGGGACCACATTGGCCAGTTTCCAGTCATCTGGGACCTCTCCAGTGAGCCAGGACTGGAGGAAAATGATGGAGAGCGGCTTGGCCAGCTCATCTGCCAGCTCTCTCAGCACCCTAGGATGGATCCCATCTGGTCCCATGGACTTGTGAGTGTCCAAGTGGCTCAGCAGGTCCTGAACAAATTCCTCATGGATTTCCAGGGCATCACACTGCTCCCTGACCCCATTGCCCAGCTCAGGAGGCCACTTGTCCTGAACTCCTGCCTTGCTGTTAAACATTGAGGCAGAGAAGGTGTTCAGGACCTCAGCCTTTTCCTCATCTTCAGTCACGGTGTTCCCCTCCAGGTCCAGTGAGGAGTGCAGGTTCTTCTTGCCCTTCTTTTTAGTGTTGATATATTTGTAAAAATGCTTTTTATTGTCTTTGACAGAAGTGTTCAGCTTCAGTTCCAACTGGGCCTTTGCCTCTCTAATTTTATTCCTACATAATCTAACCACTTCCTTGAACATACCTCGAGAAGCCTTCCCCTCCTTCCAAAGGTGATACAGCCTCTTATTTTCCCTTAAATCCTCCAGGAGCTGCTTGCTCATCCAGGCCGGTCGCCTTCCCCGCCGGCTCATCTTTCGGCACATGGGGACCGCCAGTTCCTGTGCCTTCAAGAGCTCCTGTTTGAAGTAGGTCCAACCCTCCTGGGCCCCTTGGTTCATGAGGGTTGGTACCCAGGGAACTTTACGAATAAGTTTCTTAAAGAGGCTGAAGTTTGCCCTCCGGAAGTCCAAGGTGAAGGTTCTGTTTGTGCTCCTCCCTATCTCCCTGCATATTGAAAACTTCACTATCTCGTGGTCACTGCACCCTAGGCAGCCTCCCACGGTCACATCTCCCACCAGCCCTTCCCTATTGGAGAGCAGCAGGTCAAGCAGAGCCTGTCCCCTGGTAGGCTCACTTAACAGCTGCATCAGGAAGCAGTCCTTCATTCTCTCCAGGAATCTTCTGGACTGCCTCCTCTCTGCTGAATTAAGTTCCCAGAAGGTATCTGGCAGGCTGAAGTCATCCACAAGGACAAGATCTGATGATCTTGAGACAGCCTCCAGTTGTTTGTAGAATAATTCATCAGCCTCCTCATCCTGTTTGGGTGGTCTATAACAGACTGCAACCAGGATGTCAGATTTGTTGGGCTGCCCTCTGATTTTAACCCACAGGCTCTCAATCCCTTCATCTTCCACCTCAAGTTCTGTGGCGGAAAGTGTCTCCCTAATATACAAAGCCACCCCTGCTCCTCTTCTCCCTCGCCCATCCCTCCTAAAGAGCCTGTAACCCCCCAGTGTAGCACTCCAATCGTGCGTGTTGTGCCACCAAGTTTCTGAGATGGCGACTATATCATAGTCGCCCTGGTGGACCAGGACCTCCAGCTTCCTTCTTTCTTCAGCAAATGGTCATGAAGGAGGAATAAATGAATATGCAGCTACTAAGTCCAGTATCAGGAAATCAGTCTATGTTAAACTGGCCTACCCATGATTAAAGTAACTTCCCATTCAAAAGGAATTCTTATTATATCAGACAAATATGTATTTCAAGTTCATGATGCTAACCATTGTAGTCTGGACCAGGTAATTTTCAATAGTAAAGTGAAGGATGGTTTATTAATGTGTAGTTATTCAGTCGTATCATAAAAAAGCTCTGTATCCCTTCCATCTTCAACATGTTACCATACTAAAATACAAACTGGCTTGGATTCTGTGCAGTTCCTCAGTTGTGCTTGTCCAAGGTGGATTGTGTGTGTCTGCTGCGTGGGTGGTATGCTATAAATTTTGGTTCCCTCTTTCTTTAAACCTAAAGTGTATGATAGATGAATCCCAGGCCTGCTCTGTAATAAAACACATAAAAGTGTCCCCAGAAAATAATATTTAGGATAGGTGCTGCCAAAGTGCAGATTACTCCTACAGTGCTTTTCTAGCATATCCTGGCCTTGCCTTCAAGGAGAATATTGTTGGAAATGAAAAGCCTCTAGATAGCTGAGGGACTCCTCATGTTTTGGGAATTCTCTGCAACTGTAAGGCACATAACCCAACAGGTTCTTAATATTTTCATGTCTTTGCTAGTTGATCTCAGATAATTCAGTGAGCAAAATTTCTTCCATAGATAGACTTGGATGTCAGCCCTTATTAAGACAGTGGGGACAATAGGTAAAAATTAACACATTGTGTTAATTCTTTTGTACCACATGTGATATGATTTCAGGCCACCTTATATGTAATAGATCTAATTAATTTTGATCAACAGGCGTAATGAGAGGTCATTCCAAAGAATTTAGGATGATGTAGAAGAAAGAGATTTTGATAGGCACAGAGTTTAATCTATGTGATCAGGTCATGCATTCTTCTGCTATTAATGCAGTTCTGATTTTTTGTGTTACTTAAGAGTGTTTTTCTTCAAAACAAATTATGTAGTATCCTTTCCAAACATTCCTGTGTAAGAGATCTGATTTTTATATACACATATATATACACACAGATATATATATTTTAAAAAATAAAATATATAAACCCTGATATACTTGGAAAGTTTATTTTCTGTGCGTGCAATCACTTAAATTAAGATAACAGATACCTTTCTACTCAAATTGCAAAATCAGTTTACTCTTACATCTTAAAGGTGTAAATATTCCTACTGAGTGCAAGCAGTGACTGAAAACGTGTCAAATCTGCTTTTGTGATTTCAACAGGAAATATGTTTTAAAATTAGGCTGGAGTACTTTATGACTACATTTGTGAACATCATCTTTTCATCACTTAAAAAAAACTATGTCAATGTTATCTCAAATTCTTTTATTGTTAATATTTTTTTTGTATTTTGCACTGAAACAGTGGTCATTATCTCTTAGATGCAGAAGGAATGTCTTTTTTGAGAGTTTTATTTTCTCTCTCTCCTCTTGCAAACTGTTTTGCCTGCCTATGACTCTTTTTTTAACCATTCACAGTCCAGATGTTCCAGATTTCAGACTTTCAAAATTCCATTAGAGATCCCTGGATTTTAAGTAAGTGATAGTCTTGGTAAGGTTAAAGTATGTCTAATATGGGGCTCAATCCTCATACGCTAGCCAAGCATTTAGGCTGACATCGATCAAGAGATGCTACTCTTGATTTTGTGAAGTCTGCCAAGATGAAAATATTTCTTGCAATCTGGCTTTCTCATTAAGGCAGTTCTTCACATATTTTAATGCTAGGGTTAAGGCAGAGCTCTTTCATGTTAAAATTCAAGCATGTTTTAGCCAGAGAAAAAAGGCTCCCTAAAGCCATCAGAATAATGGGGTGATTTTGAAATCTCCCCTGGGTTTAGCAAAAGGCAGTAGATTTGGTGAAATTTCTCTGATTAGACTTTCTGTTAATGCTTATCTAGATAATGCATCTTCCAAATGTTCTGGAAAGAGTGTTTGCAATATTAAGACGACTTTATCATGGAGCTTCACAGATGGCTTTTCTACACCTTTTTTATTATGAGTTGGGGTTAGAATTTCACAGCTATGTTGAAGGGTATTTTGTATTCTTTCTGCATATAGCTATAGTCATATGGAGTTCCCCAGGGCAATGAAGGGAGAATAGACTTTAAGAAGACAAGCTAGTTGAAACGAATGCAGTGGTTGCTGCTGACTGCCAGCAGAGTTGTCATGGTACAAGTGCTTCTTATCCTCTTTAACATACTATCTCTTGAATAACGTGGGTTTTGAATGCCTGATGATTGATGCAGTATAGAACAAGTTCCCATCAAAAGAAAATGTGTACCACAGTGCTCCAGATGTAGATTAAATGTGTATTTTTGATTGATTTGTATCTTTGGAAAGCAAATAGAAAAAATTATTTTCCATCAGTGTAACTAACCATAGCTCCATTGATTTTTGGTGGCACTTAAAAGATTGCACTCAATCTTAGGGCCTGACCTTATGGTCAAAGGCTAACTACTAAAGGAGACTTCAAATTCACTGCAAAATGGAATTTGGCTTTGGCTTACTCCATCCAATTTCTAGTTCATCTGGGAACATGCACAAGGAGTGGTTTTTTTTAATTAGTATTGTTTAAGCGCAGCCTGATATTTAAGCTCCTGTATGGAACTTTGGCACAATTAAAAGACAGGAAAAAAACAAAGCAGGTTAACTTTTTGATAAGCATTTAAGTTGTTCTAGTGAAAGATTTAGTTCAGTATCTCAGTTGAGAGTTCTACAAGCTGTTTCATTTTAATGGTAATATTAATTTACTTATTTAAACTGAAGTGGAACACTTCTTTTGATATATGTCAACATTAATTCTTAAAATTAATATTTTAAATTATGGCTTGTTCTTCCAGGAATGGCCAAAAATATGTTACCCATAAAGAAGACACCTGAATTAATACTCAAATGTTTAGTTTGGGTGTATTTATTTGTAGTTTTGTGAGCAGAGTTGCAGTTAAGTACTCTATGTTTCTGGTCACAGAGCAGTACAGTAGTGCCTGACTATCCAGAGAATAGAAAGCAAATAGCTTTGACTATTCCTCTTTTAATGTACAATACACAGCCCAACTCTCTACAGTTGTGTAAGGCTAGCTGGCCACCTAGTCTGTTTATGTTATCTGATGAGCCTTGGTAATCATGGCATGTGTTTTTTACTCTCGTCCTGCCTAGAATTTCCTGATTTTCCATTTACTCTTAGAGCTGAGTACCAGGTAGGTGGTATTCTTCAAACCATACTTGATCCTACTCTTATTTTCATCCCTCTGACAAAATATGCATCTTCCAGGCCAACATATGGCCAGGACAGCAATTGCATATCTTCTTATTTCTCACTTGTACATGTTTACAGTCATGTAGGTATAAGGAAAGAATTGGAATCAATTGATGTGTTGGAAGTAGCATATGACTGTGTTCTGCTATATTATTTCAGTTAGAGGGTTGGAAACACTTTGAGAGTATCAACTGCATTTTCATAAAGAATGTGTCAAACAGACCTAACTTCTCTCTCATTTTCAATTACATGAACTGTTATTCTTCCCATTTTTTGAATACAAAATTCTCTTGAGCAGCTATTTCAAGAGAAAGGAAGCACATCTTAGAAAAGCATTGGAAAAATAGTGTGTGTCTATAATATATGTATGTGCACAAGTTCCCTTGTGCTCCCTAGGAGCTACAGTAGAGGTTTCAACAAGTAATGATGTTTCATTTAAAACATTTTTTTCATCATTTATTACCTATATTTGACTTTTGTGGATGGTCATCTGTAGGATTCACTAACAATACATGTTTCACTAAACCCCTATACCTACTAAGTAAAAGTTCTTATTTTCTTTCTGCAGTGGCTTGCTCTATATGTCTGCAACAGCTTTAGAGACACATTTGGAAACACATTTAATGCCTAGACACATTTGGCAGTTCTTACAAAAAGGCTATGAACAGTTCTGTTGGTGGACCTAGACCCAGGTACAGCCTTTTGCAACAGAGCTGGATATAGCTTTGAAAATGCCCAGCTTTAATTAAACTCTCGAAACTTTTGAAGAGCTCTCCAATTGCTGTCTGTTTCAATTTGACAGCAGATCACAAAACCATTTCCAAGCCTCTTGAGCTTCCAGAATCCGCAAAAGACATTGCAGCAATCAGCCATCCCTGCAATTCTGTTCTGATTTGTTCTCTACATTGGATGCTACCATGTATGCAATGGTGTAGTTTGAGGTGATGCAACAAACAGCTCCACTTGCTTCACTTTACACTACCTGTGGGTGAAGACTTAGAAAATATATCATATTTGGGTATCTCAGGATAGCTTCACTGACTTTACGGTGAAAGTCAGAATTATTTGTGGCTGTATGCAGAGAATACCTTGTTATGCCATCTGTAGTTTATAGTTAAGCAAAGGGAATTCTGCCACTATATGGATTATTTCCACCCCCCAGGTGTATAGATATTGAACAATTCTCATTTCAAACTATGGGCATCTTACCACAAACTGAAATTATCTGATTAACATTATGACTGTTCAACATGTGATGGTTAAATTTGTTCTTGCACAAAAACACAGCAATAGAATGTCTCCATATTGAGTATTTGAATAATATTGCTTTCCCTTTAGAAAAAAAACCAACAACTTTTAAGTGTTCTGTTCCTCATAAATAGAGAAAAACTGTGAGAAAAAAATGGAGAGAGCAGCACCCATAATAATTGGCCTGTGTACTTTTTGCAATAGAAGTGTTGCTATGTCACTGTGTTCTGTAAGTGGCTCATCTGAAGAGCTGGCTTACAACTGCCTCTGTTCCCCCATTCCCTGTTGTCAAAATGATAACATGAAATACATCTAAATGACCTGATTTCTTAGGACAAGCTGACCTGTTTCATTGTTCAGTCTTTTGCCATAAGCTTCAAGTGCCAGTCTTCTGGGGATCTTTTTGGAAATATGTAGAAACCATATTCTATAGATGCAGTCAATGTAAGGAGAAGAAACATCACTGAATCCTAGTGTTGCTAATTTAGTCCTAAAGAATAAAGGGATCCTGAGCTTTGTAGTGTTCTTTGCTGTATTCAGCATGGGAACAAATCTTTACAGCTATGAAAAAAAATAGACTGGGACAGATCTTCTGCTGATACAGATTGTCTACTAGCTATTCCTTACTCTGTCATCTTTAGTATGCTAATGAACTTATTACAGTTGGACATGTATGAAAATACATCCATTATATCACAAAACATCTTTCCAATCAGTGTGAACCCTGTTTGCTATAACAGTAAATATAGTATTATCAGTTACCTGCTTGGGACAATGACACAGATATACAATCTCAAAAAAAGAAGGTTTGAATATGTAAGAAGATAATAATTTTATTTTCAAAATTTTGGCCAAGATTGAAAAAACTGAAGTGCTGCTAATGGGGCCTCTTCTTTCCATACACATATAGAAAACATTTAGAAAACTAAAACATACAAATTTTGAATGTGAGCAGCTGAAAATATTTTGTGAAAGCTGATTTTACATTAAAATGTGTCTTTCTACAAACAAATAGCCTTTAAGAGCTAAATATAACCTTTATTAATGTTTTCTGTCATGGGCTTTATGTGACAGGGATATGGGAAGCACAAGTAACATTTTAAACCAGCAGTTTAAATTTTAATTTCATGTGCTTTTTTAATTCAGATTCTTGTTAAATCTGTTGCCTTGCAAAACTCTGCTTACTCCCTCTAAGACAGATCTGATTTTATCATTTCAGATTTCTGTTTAAATGAATTCAGATTTTGCTGTCAGAGAGATAAAAATGGTGACAATATTATACTGTATAATCAAATCATTGCTCTAAGCCATAAGCACATAAAAATACTTTCTTTAATGATAGATTCACAATAAACTACAAAGTTGAACATCAAGCAAATCCTTCTGAGACAATTACCTTTATTAATGCCTGAATCTTTTCTAATACTGGTATTCTCAATCTGTTTTGTGCTCTTGGATTTATGGGATGCAAAACCATTCCTCACACATGCGACTAGGATAACTTAACTGGAAAGATTCCCTCAACATTTTCATCTTGAAAACTGCAGAATCACCTGATATCCAAAGCACTGAAATATATAAAATATCAAAACTAAGCATAGTATTTAACTTTCTTTGATGGCATAATCATATTATATCTGGAGTGAATTTGCTTCAGTCTTTGTCTTGGACTGGCCACATGTCCGAACTCATGCCTCTTACGCATGTTATGCTAACTCATACTGTTATGTATGGGATAGACTGACAGTTAATACTGCCTCCTTATTCAATATCTATGTTTGTATGGATTCACTTCCTTAGCAGAATGAATGCTTTAACTTGTAGAACAGTGAAACAACACAGGAATGTTTTTCAGTGTCCCTAAACAGACATTGTAGAAAATTAAGTTATTTTTGTTTCCACAGAAAGCAGGGGCAACACTGGCACAATGCTGTTGATGGATGTCTTCATCTTCTGGAAGTTTTCTTCTATTGTTTAATCAGTTCTAATGATAGACTTCCACTCTGCCTGTTAAAGTCAATATGAGCAAGTAGCTTCTGAGTGCGAGATATTTATGTTTTAGCCATGGTGAGGTGACAACATCACTCTAACACCCACTCTGTGGGTTTGTTCAACTTTCTAGTGAACTACTTGGATAAAAATTTGCACCATCCTATGGTATTTATGGTATTTACCTGTCCTTGTAGCTGCACTGACTTCCTGCTAGCAGTGCATTATTTGCATTGTTATCTGTCACAAAGTTAGAAGATGTTCTCTCATATCCAGAGAATGATTGAGTGTCACCCTCTGCATGGCTTCTTCAAAAGTTTAATTCCTGGTTTATGGGGCACAGGTAGCTGATCTTGATATCCGGTCATCAGACCCTACATCATTCCTTGCCTGGGTGAAGCTGTAAATGTGAAAAACAAGAGACGGCACACACTTCACAGCTTTCAGCATAGTATTTCCCTGCAAACTAGCATTATTTCCATTCTTCTAAAGCAACTTTAAATATTGATATAGTAATAATTTCTATCCTCCACAGGATAAATGTCAGGTGATGTTTCTTGTTAAATTAACTTGTGCACCTCCCCAGTTGCAGTAATTCATGGTAGTTGCATCTCTTACACTTTATTCTTTGATTTTATTATTAGTGGTTCTCATAGTTCTGTACCTTGATATGCATCAAAGAAAATTTTGAATTCAGCGCATTTTCAAAAAGATTGCGATGTAAGCACCTATTTTAAAACAGTACTTGACCACAAAAGAGAGCACTCCAATCCCACTGGGCATATAAGCATACATTCAGCTTTATACTTCCCAAGCAGAAAGTGCTTAT
Organism: Dryobates pubescens; assembly: GCF_014839835.1. Taxonomy (NCBI): domain Eukaryota; kingdom Metazoa; phylum Chordata; class Aves; order Piciformes; family Picidae; genus Dryobates; species Dryobates pubescens. The sequence continues at coordinate 22,881,851 of NC_071619.1, forward strand.
CTAGACTGAAGGTCACAAGAACTTCATCCATTTAGGCTCCTACAGAAAAGCTTTCAGCACACACCCTATTTTAATGAAGTTTTATTAAATTCTTAATGAAATCACAACAGAAATAATAATGATATGACTGTGTAATACTATTTCCCAAATCAATTTAGTATAGATTTTGTCTCTTCTGCATAATTCCTTAACTTGCTCCTGAGTGCCCTGTTATATCTCTCTTTATCATTTACCTAGACAAATATTTCATTTAAGCAGTAATTTATTTATCTTTTTTTTTTTTTTGCATGATTGTCAATGAACTTACTAATTAGTGAACTGCTATACAAGATTTTGTAGTTTTTAAATTTTCATGCCCCCTGTCCCTTTTATACAATGACGTGGGAGGAAGAAAAAAGATATGAGGGTGGTAATGTAACGGCATTAACCAAGATGTTAACTCTTGGTTGTATCTATTTAGGATAGTGACAATTTCACACAATCAGCTGTCAATACAAGATGAATCATGAGCCATGTCAATACAAGATGAATCAGAGCCATGAGAATTTTAAAATGTTTGAGAAATGTTTTTGGAAGCTTTGTGTAGTAATTACTACAGGCTTACAACTTAGCACTGAATGTGTCTAAATAAATTAATTCTTTTTATAGAAGGCCCTTATTTGGTTTCTTAATGAAGTAGTTACCAGAAAATCTGTACCAATAATGTAGGTTTAAATTGCATCATGCTACCATAGCATTGCAAGACAAGTTCAACAGAAAAATCAGGTCTATATTCTGTGACATTATTTAGTATTACGAAAGTATTCTCATAATTCATATTTGAATTTTCCCTCTTTACTGGTCTGATACCTCTCACTATGTCCTTATTCCCCCTCTGTCCTTCGATTGTTTCTTCCTGGCCCCACTTTTTTCTGACAGTCTTTGTGTGTTCATTTTTCTCTCATTTTCCCCTCTTACTCTAGCCCATGTCCTTCTTGCCCTTCACCAGAACAAACATGGGTCCTAATCAGTCGATCAGAAGAAAGAAATCACAAGCTAACTCTCGTGGCAGCCCACAAACTGCTGCCTATTGGTCAGCATTGCCCACCCCTACTTGAACTGTGAACTACCAACTCACGGTGGAGCTGGCCAATATGGATTGGCTGCAAGCCAGATCTTGCAGCTGTTTTAGACTTTGTGTTTCGTGACAATGTGTTCAGGAGCTTTAAACACTCGACTAGCAGGAAATGTTTGCAGAAAAAGCATTTTCAGCTTAGAAGACTTGTGTGCGCCTCATCAGTTATCCATTGTCTACAACCCATAAGAAATCAATGCAAATTGTATTTGCATCACAAAAAATCCATATGTGAGTTATAACCTTAACAGAGATCTTCTCTATGCTTGCTTCTCCTGCCTTCCTATCAAAAGGATTTTCTGGTGATATTTCTGTAATTTCCACACAGGTCATTTCAAGGAAACAGAAGAATAGAGGAAACCATCATTCACAGAATTAAGATACTTTCTAGTGCCTAAACTACTTCACAGACTCTGAGCCCTAAACATAAGAGAACAATTTATTTGGGGTAGATAATAATTCCACATTTATCCTAGCAAGATAAATTTCTAATATAAGCATGTTCCTGACTAATTTCTAATATTTTCTTCATCCTTTTTTTCTTGATGAGCTGACTGCAGCATGTTGTATACCTTAGCAGACTATGTGCAATTTGTCAAACACTTCTCTATCAAATGTTTATTTTTCAGTGAAAATAAAATATGTTTCTCATTGTTGTTCCACAAGACATAAACACACCGAAATACTTAAGCACCATTAGAACAAAATGGTGCTCTGAATGTGGTTTTAAATGGAGGTAGATTTTGACTGCATGCAGTGAATTCTAAGGCCTGCCTTTCTTTCATACCATTTAGCTTTGAACAAACATAACAACTCTTCAGATAGCAGTGGCTAAGGGCTGAACTGTCACTGCAAGTCACATCACAATGAGCTACACATAGTTCAGAGTACTGAATTGTAAGATTTGGCTTTAGAACCCAGTTATACGTAGTTGGTGGAGGTTGGGATTTTTTTCCTGTCTTGTTTTTTTGTAGTGACTCACACAAGAGGTGAAGATCTAGAATTTGCTTTTTAGAGGTCTATATTCAGTTATTTTATTTCTGTTCCTATGTTAACCTGTTCCATATGCAGGCCCTAAATATTTAGACTCTTGGCACTTAAATAGGAGTCCATTTGGGTTTCCTTACAGAACTTACAGGTTTCACAATCTGACTGTATCCAGGAATGTGCAGTCTCCAAAATCCCACTCTCCCCAAGAAACATAGAGTTTCTTGCTTGTTCGTGGGATTTGCCATGGTAGAGACTCTATTTACCACATCCACTGGAATGTATCAGTGTCCATCCTGCCACCACACTCTCAGAAACTGAATCTCTCTGGCAGGTCCTTTCACCTTGTCTTGCTTGATGGCAAAACCTGCATTCAGAAGAATGTCAATGATTTTGTTACCTTTCTCAAAGACTTCTTCAGCAGTTTTACCCCAGATGATGATATCATTGATGAAATGGATGTGTTCTGGAGCACCACCTTCCTCCAGAGCATCATGGATTACTGCATGACTTGAACTGTGAACTCCGCCTTGAGGCAATCTCTTAAAGGTATACTGTACTCCTTTCCAGGTAAAGGCAAACTGAGGCCTGCATTCCTCTACTATGGGAATAGAGAAGAAAGCATTAGCAATGTCTATGGTAGCATACCATTTGGTCTCTTTGGATTCCAGGTCATACTGGAATTCCATCATGTCTGGTACTGCTGCACTCATAGGCGGAGTTACTTCATTCAGGTCACAGAAGTCAAATGTCACATGCCAGTCTCCATTTTGCTTTCACACAGGCCACACTGGACTGTTGAAAGGTGAATGAGTTTTGAGGATGACATTCTGACTTTCCAGCTGATGAATGAGATTCTGAATAGGCACCAAAGAGTCACGGTTGGTTCTGTATTGTCTGAGATGCACAGTCTGAGAGACAACCGGCAATTTACATCATCTACCTCATATTGTCCCACAACTGCAGATTCATCAGAAAGCTCAGGTCTAATGGACAACATCAATTTTCCTTCATCAGTTTCTACAGTTGCTATTCCAAAAGCCCATTTGAAACCCTTAGGGTCTTTGAAATGCCCTTCTCTCAGAAAATCAATTCCTAAAATACAAGGTGCATCAGGTCCTGTCACAACAGTATGTTTCTTCCACTGTTTACAAGTTTATCAACTCACATCTTGGTCAACTCTTGAGATCCACCAGTGACTCCCAGAATAGTTGTAGGCTCTCATCCTTGATAATTTGATGGTACTATGGTGCGCTGAGCTCCTGTGTCAACCAAGGCCTCCTTGGAGGATGTCTAACAGCTGAAACTTGTATCCATCTGGAAGAAGAAGAATTGGAATTATCTCCCTGTGCCAATTTGGATACGGAGGTTTTAAATTTCTCCTTCAGCTCTTTCATGCAATTATCTCACCAGACAGAGTTTCAATGGCTGAAACCAAAGAAACACGTGTGAAACTATCCTCCACTTGTCTCATTTGGTCAGGGAAATGGTGAGCAGTAGGAGGCATTCCCCCATAGTTTCTTGCTACAATTCTGCTTCCCAGAATAGTAGCATAATTAGGAGGAGCCAGTTTGACAAGCTTTTTAGCAAGACCTGTTCCCATAGGAATTTCATCAGGATTCAGAGTACCATGGTCTCCGTACATCACTTCTCTCACAGCAAACTCTCTCAAATGCTTAATTCCCTCACCCATGGTGTTCCAAGGCTTAGGGTTCCATGGAAGGTCATCTCTGGACAGGTACCTCATAAGAGCTGCCAGTAAAAGTCATGTCCACAGAGAAACCTTACCAAGATACCTGCGTAGACACCTATCTATTCCACTATCTTTCGAGAGGGTTCCAAGCTGAGATGCTGACTTGCCCCCCACTGCTAAAGCAGGAGTCCCTGTATCATAGCACCTGCCTAGCCATATCAGAATTGGCTCATTCTCTCCTCTAATGTAATCCTTTCTTACATGCCTAATTTCCTGCCTGGGCACATTAGCTGTATGTCTGTCATCTTCATCTTCATCAATCTCATCCTCTTGAAGTAGCTATCCCCATAATCTTAATGATACTCCCTATAGGACCTCTCTAAGTTCAGAAGTACCTCCATTGGATCCTGACTTACCAGAACCCATATCCTCTCCTGCATCTCCACCGTCAACTGATGGTCTCAGTAATTCAGCTGTATCTTTAAGGCAGACTTTCCATCTTCAGAAGGATCTTTTTTAACAGAAGGTCCCTGACCAGAAGAGGGATCTTGCTCTTCTTGGTGTTCTTCTCCCTCAGAATCTGCCTTGCATCTGCACCTTTTATCCAAAGCTGCAATTTGTTTAACTGGAGCTGCGTTCAAATTTACAGCAGAAGCAGAAGGGGTTAGCAAGGAAACAGCATCGGCAGGTGGACTTTGGGACCCAGCAGTTGCTGTGGAACTCGCTTTCGCTCCTGCTGCTGCAGGCAGAAAAGATTTTGCCTCTCTAATGGCTGCCGGTGAAGCTGCGGGGAGAACATTTGTGGATCCAAGCCTGGATTTTAAATTCACCTTTTCCCAAAATCAAAGTCTGACATTGTGGTTCAGGCCTGTTGCTCTAAAAAAGTTAGGTCCTGCTTTTTTTCCCAGATATCTGTGATACTTGGAAACACTAATGCAGTAATAACTTGACAGGGTAGGAAATAGTCTTATTAAGCACTGTCTTGTTCTAGCAAACCATACCCCTGTTGGTCTAATGTTAGGCCAGCTGTTAATAATTTTACAAGCAGAGCATGAAATAGCAGCTTGATACCTGGCTAAAGGGAGCTACAACACTGCACAAGAACATTTAAATGTGCTACCCTTAGCGAGCAGATATTAATGTTATTTCAAGGAGTATCAGTGAAGAGTCTTTGATATTGTGATTGGGATACTTGCTATTACATCTATAGTGACAGCTCCAATTGACAAGATTAAAAAGGCAAAATTAAAAAAGGAATTATTTCATACCCTTAAGAAGATAAGAACAGTTACATCTCTGCTATGTGTCTTGGCTTGACAGTGGATGTTTTTCTTACAGATTTTCATACTCTGCACAATTCTTAAATTCTTTCTGCCATTTGACTTAGTGTCTTCCCTTACATTCTCTCCATTCCCACCACATCTTTTTATTCTCTTTACCCTCCCACCCCCAAACCTCCATTCTTTCTAAATGTCCCCTTTTTTTGGTGAATTTTATATATTTCAGAGTCTAGAATTGATTTTTATCCACACTTTTTTTTCCCCTTCCCCAGACCCTTTTCTAATTATTACCTCATATTTTAGCTTTTTATCGATGAAATTATGCAATTATTTATCTGTGAATAGTGAGAGATGGTGGCAAAAATCTCATCCCTATCCACTTCTCACCCCCACCCAAAAAAACCCCAAAAAACGTTCCTGTTGGTCTATATTTTTTGAGATAGTACATGTTGTAGCTAACCTGGATGCTTTTTTGGCATTTTAATGTGAAAATGGTTTGAATATGAGGTTAGGAATAAGAAATACATGTTTACAGGAAATAAAAAGAAAGCAGACAATGTTATAAGGCAGTTTTAATCTAAGACTTGGACATCTGTGTAAATATCACTTTAATTTTTGTCTTTTAACAAATAGGTAAACTGAGGTGCAGCAAGGTTGAGTTTTCCAAAGCTACCCAGCAGACCTAATGGTACAGTCTGTATGTTCTAAGAAATTGTGCCGGCAATCCCTACCAAGCAAAGAGAATTTACTTTAGTGGATGAAAATAGTTGGGATTTGTAAGGGTGATAACTACAGCTAGACCACATATTTCAATGAAGCTTATTTAAAATTTATGGACAATTTATGGATTTTGGGTCCCTAAACAAAACCTGCCCACAAAACTGGGTATGTACTGTAGTCACCACCATGTATTCATGCTGTGAGAATAGGATGCTCATTAATGGGAACTAACTAGGGAAGACTGAGGTAATGAGGAGAGTCTGGAGGAAGTGGTTTCAGAAATCTCAAACAGAGTACAGTGGCTGAGTGAGTATATATTTTTATTTGCTCCACTTAAGGAGCTGATCAAGTTGTTAGTGAAGACTGATACAACAGCAAGGGCTCAGACAGTGGATTTGGTGTGTGGCGTTACTGCTTCAGCTTTTAGCTTTGCCATCACTGTTCCGGCCACTCATCTCAATACTTTCATGGTGCTTCTTTCAGCATGACAAAAACTCCAGCAGAAGACATTAGGGCATGTTGAACTTTGGGATTTTGGATTTCTTTCAAGTACTGATAGGCATAAAAGTAATTTAAAAACTGACCATTTTTAAACTTGTGAAGGGAGATTTGGTTATGATATTGAAAGCTCTAGGAGACTGACATTTTTCTTACAGAAGGAATTATTGTTATTACAGTGTCTTGCAGTCATAGCTGCAATCACTATGGATGTCTGAGTGGGATCATCTTTGTTATGAGGAGGTATAAGGGGCACTAGTTGTAAGGACATTTTTCCTGAGGGATCTGAGCCTCTGTAGCTGCCTCAGTTAAGGCAGGTACCAAGTGGGATGAATTTTCAGTCTCTGGTAATACATTAGTCTGTTGCAGCTCTAAAAAAGGACTGAAGGATGCTTGATAGGTGATGAACCTCACAGGTAGCTGGCCATTTGCGTTACCTTCTGTGGGCTTATTATTTTAATGGTACTGGTAATTGATTGAATTTCATTCTAGTTATTGGCTAATTAATTTAGCTGAGATGCTTAGTGGATCTCTGAAGAGGCATCATTGTTATCTTACATCCAAATAGATTATTTTATATTCCTTATTCTTTTTACTTGTAATGAAACCTGTAAATATGCATAATTTCTACATTTCTGTGCAGTAATAGTGTAAAAAACACAAGAAACTTGAAAATCCATGCATGACTTCCTAGCCTGTAATATATAATCACCCTTGCAGCTCAGTTTCTTGCTGATTTTTTTTAAACTTGCAAACTGAAATTGGTACTGTCTCAGGCAGTGACATTAATGATTTTTGTCAATGAGCCAAAACCTTATGGGTGTTTTATGTCATTAAATAAGCAGTATGAGGCATATTTTAAAATACTAATCTCTCCTGTATGTTTTGCAAGCAAGCATCAGGTTAAAATAATTCACATGGCAGCATTACAGATTAAAATACATCTGGGAAGCATAACATAATTTGTGGAATATTCCCCAAACTGTGAAGATCTGGCATAATAACAAGCATTCCATTTTTAAACTAATTTTTATTTAGTTAAGGTAGAAAGTATTTCTGACTACATTTAAAAAGAAAGATTATTACTGCCCAATCTGTAGATGGAGCAACAGAATTTTTTTCTGCTTAGAGTGATACAAGTTTGCTGTGTCACTAAGTTTGCTGTGGTTGCGTTCTGTTGCTCTTGAAAGTTTGACTAACAGGTCTCCCTCTGTATTCTTGAATAAAGCAGGAGATATGATAGGTGAAAGGAAGACCTCCTTTGCATCCTGAAGCAAGCTACAAAAATAGTGAGAGAATAATTACATCTTGACTTAACAGAATATAGAATGTTCTGTTTAGTTTGACACATTTTCTAAACAAATATGTGTTTATATGGAAAGCAATATTCTGCCTAGGACAAAATTGCAGGCAAGTAAATGGGACTTCAGATCAAATTTTCATTCTAAAAAGTTTGAGACATTTTCCAAAACACAGTTTAAGATCTTGAGATAAAATAAGCATTTTGATTGATCCAAACTCGCCCTTTTTTCCTAATTTTTTTTCCTCCTCAAATGCAGCATATTGTGTGGGGGAAAAAAACAAACCAACAAACAGGCAGAACTGTAGGATAGGACTTCAGTTTGACAATAGTTTGATGGAGCTATGTTTTCTGCCCAAACAGACTAAGTAGTATTTTACAATACTCTTTCAAGGCATTTTAGTAAATACAAATTTAATTTTAAAACATTTAATGAGGCAACAAATTAAATGTAATAGATTTCTAACATCACTGAAAAGTTAAGCTCATGTTTAAAAAATATGATCATGGAACTCTCTATGCTAGGAATATTGACTTTTTCTCTCAGCTCTTGCTTAGGTATTCAGGTCAGCACTGTAAAGGCTAAGAGATATAAAACAACAGGAAATAATATTCAAGGACCTCTGTGTTAAAAATCACAAGAAATTGTGACATGCCTCAGTTCTAATCTCTACAGCCATGTACATTATGCCCTCTACTGGGCCGTGCTGTTTGGAACTGGTGGCGTATCTCTGCAGTGTCTCCTCATCTGTCCACGTGCAATCCATATGTAAATCACGTGCCTCTTTGTAGCCTTGGAAGGGACACTGGGATATAACAGATAGAGATCCAGCTGCTCTTTGCCATGTAATTGAAGTCTCCTCATCCTATTTTCTGTATCAGTGTGAAGGAACTTGCCCTGTTTCAGCTCTTCTAGAATTGTAAGTGATTTCTAGTCCTTAGGGCTCTAGTTCTAGCCCTTACTACAGTTCAGGTTTGGCAGGAAATGTAAAATACGGTAGCTGTCCCTAGGAACCCTTGTGAACTGAACAAATTGTGACTGAGTAAAATTAGTTGGATGACAGTAGAGAGGATGGATTGCAAAGAGCTTGAGCTAATGACATGGACTGTGACAAAATATGCTAATTTATTTACAGTGGATTTGCTATGATATATTGGTCTCCACTATGTTTTGACTTCTTTTCTCAGTTGAAATTTTTGCAAATGCAATTTGAATAGACTTTTTTCATAATCCTATTTCATTTTATTAAATTATTTTATTTTCCAGTTCCTCATGTGGTTTGGGATGGGTTTTGAGGGGACTTTTTTAGATACCATATTCTTGATGTTTTCCTCGCATGGAGAAAATGTTTATACATCACAGACTTGCTCATTTGCAAGCATTAGCTCTGCTGCATGTCTGTGTTTTACTTTATGCATTATTAAAGATTTCAGTTCAAGAGCCTGTGTAATTGGCTTATTTATGCCAAGTCTTCTCTGATTTCTTGAGTTTTATTTATACTCCTTATTTGTTCCCAAACATACCTATTCTCTTTTACATAAGTACCCACCATTTCAGTAGTAAATGAATACCACTTTGTGTACAGCAATATGTTTATTAAGTCTACAGGTATGTAGTTCATTCTTTAATAGGTAAGATTTTAATCCCCTTTTGTCTTGTTATGGCATGGATGGTACTACAGTAACACTTTGGGAATGATGGACCAGATAATCCTGCTTGTCACCTACCAGTGTATACATATGAGCAGGACTGCTTGGCATGAAAAAAAAAAAAGTTAGAATGCTGGACTTATCCTAACATTAGTAACATTCATTGTTACTAATGTTTGTGTAAGACAGCACATCCAGGAGTTATCAACTGCATTGAAAGAATGACATTCAGATGACCAAATAGATAAAAAGGCTTTTAAATTCAAAAATCCCAGCTTTTACTGTACTTAAAAAGGTGATACTTAAGACTACAAAAACCTTGAAATGGATAAGTGAGACAAAACAGAGTCTTTATAAACCAATTTCATCCTGCCTACTGTGTATTTATAGGTATCTTTAATTCTAGGCTTGGTTTCAATCACCTCAAGCTATGTACATGTTAACAGCTACTGTAGGACATAGAAGTGTTTTTGAAGAGCAAATTATCTGATGCTGAGGCAGTGACATTCACCCATACATGTTTCAGTGGGGTATTTTGAGCTAAGTCTAGTCTAGTCCTATTGACTAAATGCCTATTAGCTGCCAGAGCACATTAAAGGTGCTCCTGGGAAACATTTTCCAGTTTAATTTCACCTTAAAAAAAATCCAACTGACTTGTTTCAAATCAGTTCCATGATGTGAATCAATGCATACTACATGTGGAAAAGAAGGAAATGTGCTTTTAAAATAATGCACTTTTGAACAAAATATTTCTGTAGATACACTGTGGTGATTTTCTGAATTGCTGTCTGTCCAATCCCCTTTGAAAACTGCTGTCCTCTAACGCATTATTATCTGCTCCCTGGGACTCACAGTAAACATTATATCAGAACCTCTGTTCCTTGTAATGATCCTCTTGTTCTCTTCTCCTGCCACCTCTCACAGGCTGTTTCAGCTTTCCAAGCTTGAGCAGACTGGTGTTTTTTCCCCAGGAAGACAGCATTCTCCATCTCCAGTGTTTTATCTGACTTATATGTATTTTTAAAGACATGTAAAGGGCCAGTTATATATGTTTTTAAAAGGACCTTATATATATAGTTATAAAGAAATAAAACAAGTAGTGTCTGTGATAATCTTGCAGTACAAAGTTTAATCTGAAGACACAAATTATGTAGCTGTACAGAAATAATTTGGCTAGCAATATTGTACATGACATTAGAATTAGTGTGAACATAATGAAGGTAGGAGGGCCAGTGGTAACTCTGAATCTCAGGTCTGTGATGTTGGGCCACAAAGCTAAATGAAAGAAATATACAGACACTTCTCTTCTATGTTTACCATATTTTTTTGCTGTTGATAAGTCATCTGTCAACTGGATGTGTTTCAACAAATTTGTTGGTTGCAATTACTCAGCAGATGTTTGTTGTTAATGTATTTCAGGCAGAGAACTGCTGACAAACTGTTTTCTGTCAATAGTCCTTTTAGTATTTGCTGTTGATTGTTTATATTTGCAATTTGACTTGTTTTGACTGCATGCACAATCCTCTGATTGAATATAGTTGTTTGTAGGACCAGGTTTCCTCACTGGTGCTCATTGAAATTTAATTTTCTGTGAAAATATTTTTAACTTCATTTATTATTTCCTTCCTCCTTAAACTGAAGGAACTTGACTTAGGTTATTACAAAAGTTAATTCAAATGTGAACATGCTTAGAAACAGCTTAGTCCCTGCAGGTAAGGGTTTTTTCCTTTGGTCAACTCATCTTTTCACTTATGTGAACAAGCAGGGTTTTGTGTATCTTTTTTAAAGAGTTTTGTATGTTATAATGCATTTTTCAGTTGATGGACTGTAGTGTCTGTTTTGGACACTCTTTGTTCAAAATAATAGTTTCCATTTGTCTGAAACAGGAATGTGGAAATGCACCAAACACTGAAGTCAAAATGGGCCAAATGTGTGTACAAAATAGCTATTTAAATATTTACTGTGTGAATGGTTTTGGTTGGTTGGTTGGTTGTTTTTTGACAGATTCTTGTTTTCTCAAGGACTTGTGGGTAATGAATTCACAAATGCTATAAATTCATTGAACTGAGCTATTTTTTGGAAAATGAAAATTTTATTTAAAAGCAAACAGGCCTTCTGATTGTTGTAATAAATAAGCAAATTATTTTTTTAGAGTTCACTTAAAGAAGTTCAGTTTTGGCAAAGTCAGGTCTTCAAAAATGAGGAATCCTCTGCATCAAAATTTGTATACCTTCTTTCAGAGTATCATCATCATAAGCCTGTCAAGTATTCCTTTATTTGATTTCCCTATTTTGACATCTCAGGTTTGACTACTCAGTTTCCATCCTTGATGTCTTTCCTTGAAAAGAAAGACAGAAATGTCCTCATGTTTCAGTGGAAAATGAGGTTCCCATGTAAGGGCTTAGTATCAGATATTGGGAATTGCTGGAGCTGAAAATGCTGTGTACTGCTTGTGAGGTCCACTTCAAACACATCTCAGAGAGAGGAGGCACAGAAAACTGCACAGAAAACTTTTCACAGAAACCTCTTTTCACACCTTTATCAGGGTTTCAACTGATAAACATCAAAAAGCATTTTGCATTCTTTCCAGTTTCTTCTTTCCTCACTGGATAAATCCACATTTCTTTCCATCCCATAACTAATAAATTGAGCTATAATATTACCCATTTCCTCAGTTTCCTAGATGTATCTTCTGATTATTTCAGTTAGCAAGTCATCAAAAACTAGCATTCTTCACTCCAGAAAATGAACTCTAGAAAGCTGAATAGAAATTAAGAATATCACAGTCATAGAGCTATTGTCTGCCTTAAAGACAAAATATTTCAGTGGTTTATTTTTCTGCGGGGTTTTTTTTGTCTGTTTGGATTTTTCAACTAGAGTTAATTTTCCTAGTAGGTTATGTCCATTTCTATTTTGGAGATTTCTTGAAAAATACCACATGTATACCTACATATTATGTCAGTAAAGAGCCATATCAACCCATTGATGAAAAAGCTGTAATCCTAAATTTATGGGAATCTCCCAGATTTTTGGCTGGCAGATGTATTATGTAAACAATATACTTTATTGAGTTACATTCTATACATGGAGAGAATATTAGAAATCAATAGCAATACAGACTGAAAATTAAGTATTGTTGTTAAGCATCTCCGAGTGATGCCATTTTAAAAGTTGACTAGAAATAAATATGTCAATTGCTATGGAGCCAATGTTCTGACTGTCTGAATTTCAGACTATGTTGTGTATGGTTTGTCAAGAGGGGAAAAAAAGTGGACCATTATTGACACAGAAACTGCAATAGGATACTGAACACAAACTCTAAGAAAAATAAGTTTAAAAGAGGTTAAGAGGCTCAAGTTCCCCACTATTCAAATCAACTGGACTAAAGATGAATTAAAAAACACTACTAAAATGTCAGGTAAATGATCACATCAGATTGATTCTGGTGAGATTAAGCTACTTGACTTACTGAAGGTAATCATCCAGCAAATAAATGAAGTGACCGTTGTACACAGTCCAACACAGTTGGTTTCATTTGGGTCATAAACTCACAGCAATGTTTTCAATATTGAAGCAGCAGCAAATTCCGGGCCTTCTCTCAACCTACCACATTGACACAGAAAACAATTCCTATCTAGCAAGCATTTAGCATAAACCCAACAGGTCAGGGGTGAGAGCTGTTTTTATATTGGTCTTTTGTTTGTTTATTTTAGAGTCTCTGTTCTGTAAAATTTACACCCACCACAATCTTTCTCAGTCTAGGAGTTCTTCTGAAGTCAGTAGAACTATTTCCAATTTTAAAAAATGTTCAGAGTAGAAGAAAAATTAATCTGACCCTCCAGGTATTGCAAGTAGTTAAAATAAACTCTTTCTCTGACAGTGGTTTCAGATAACCAGATGCTTATTATTATTAAAGTCACCATCTTGCTTAAGAGAACTGAGCATTGCTTTTCCTGTGGCTACACTGCCAGAGGTTTACTTTCAGGGAGAGCACACCCTTACTTATTGTTCCCTGCTGCAGTAACAGGGGTGTCAGATTAAGCCCTAGTGTGATTTACGAATGCAAAATAGGCAAGAGAAGAGTCTCCTTCTTTTGCAGCCCCTGTTTACATCTATGTGAATGAACAAGAGTAGATAAAATGACAATACACCTTCAAGAAAATGTGTCCTGATTTCCACTGAATAATGATCAATTTAGTTTTCTGCATGAGTCTTAATACTTAGTCTTAAATAAAAAGCCCAACCCTGGAAATCTGCTGAGACACCAATATTATCACAGTAATAGCAATGTTCCTCTCTTCTTTTTTGAATTTGTCCAGAACTCTTTTAGGACTTTGAAACACAGAAATTCCTTGACTGTGCCTTTTAAGAAAAGTGTCCTGTCACCACTGAACTTCATAATATTGTTAAGTTTCTGAAGTGACTGAGCTTTTATGTCTTCCTTAGTTGAGGTCTTGATGCAATACGGTACCATAGATATGAAAGTTTTGCCTTGTACTTTAAGATTTCAGAGTTAATCGAGTGCTAATATGTATATCTTTATCTCTGAATTTCCATTGAGTTATGCATTCTTTTCTGTAGCTGTTTTTGGTCCATGGCATACCACTGGAATGACAAAATATCTATTCTGAGTCAATTCCTTCAACTAAAATAAACTCATGTACTCCAGTGAAATAAGACCATTCCCCACTGGTGTTTGTACTGCATATTTCTCCTGAGTAAAAGCAAAAAGTAAAAGGAAAGAATGCTAATTTTGCTTCATAAACTATCTAGAATTTTCAATTTTTTATTTAGTTCCACTATGTTATTTTTCCCTTGCTTAAAAAAGCTGAACACTTAGTGTTCACATGGGTGGCAATAAAACCCTCAGGAAGCATTTCTAGTAAAAGAACAGTAGCCTGTGAAATGTGCTGCTGTGGTGTGCAGTGAGTATAGTGGTTCACCTTGAACACTTCTTTTATTGAACACTTTGGGGCAAGGATGTCTGATTGTGTGTAAAAAACTTCGCATGTATGGTATGGAGACCTTATGTGCTCTTTCCTTCCTGCCCTTTTACTCCTCCTCTTTTTATTCAAGGATGCAGCTGCCAGACACAGAACTGTGCTCCTGTACAGTCTTCCTAGGAGGCCTTGTGAAATCAAGTTGCTTGCTGTGTGCCAGCACGGCTTTTGTTCCTTCGAAGACAGAGCTAGGAGCCTGCTTCCAGTGCCAAGAATGCAGGCAGGCTATGATGGGGAAAAAAAAATACATCCATTTTATTCACTGCACTGTTTCATCTTTTTAAGTAGCTGGCATCTGCAGCTGGTTGTGGCAGGGAAAACCTACAAATATCTCACTTGATGTTAATAAATGTGCTTGCCATTAAGTGGCTGTTGTAATGCTTTGCTTGTTTGCCTTTCTGTGTGCACTTTCATCCTTCACTGTAACAGTACTGCTGCCTTGTAATTTGTCTCAGATGTTTACATTGCTGGTTGCAGGTATAAAAACCTCTTAGATCAAGTAAGTGCTCAGACACTTGATCTGCTTAGGGTCTTTCCTATCCTGTCTGCCAAATTCACACACAACCTTGATGCATGGAATACAAACTGCCTTATAGTCATAGACCACATTTCACTTCTCCTTGGCTCCTGAGCGAATGGTACAAACCATTAAGGAGTTTATGTGAGATCTTTAGTGCAGCCACTGATTTTACCAGAGTCTAGCAATATTTCCTGTGACAGCTTTCTATCTCTCCAGAACAGCTGGAGCAGCTATTCCTGGAATCCTCTGTGTGAAGTCCATATTTCAAATAACTGAAAGAGGATCATATATGTCCTGAGGCCAGGCAGATCCTCTCTTGCCCCCTGAGAGGGGCAAAAGAATCACACTCATATAAATGGATTGCAGAAGTGATGGAAAATGTAAATGGAAAAGCAATTAGTGCTTTACAGAAAACTACAAGCACAGTGACAAAAGAATCCCAAAGTATACAGTCCCCTTACAGCATACCCAAAAGCATCCCAACACTTCCCATCTCCCCACCTGAGGGTATACCCAAAACACCTAGGGCTCTTTCTTCCCTCCCCCCCCTCTGCTAGGCTGCTCTCAAGACTGGCCAGGTCTGAGACCACCCCTGCCCCTTCTCCTGGCCTAAGAGGCCTTGAGATACTCCTCCAGCATTACCCGATAGGGAGCATCTCTCACAGGAGTAGAGAGGGAAGAAAGAGCAAGTGAATGGCTTTGCTGATAGATTTATAGGTCACAGGATATTAAGGGTATGAAATATGCTATTTCCTGTGTCCACCCACTGGACTGGACACTCGGGACACTGGAGGTGTATCTTGAGTGGCAGCAGCAGGAGGCACCCAGCCTAAACTGAATGGCAGCCATGTCTCCTCCGGAACATGCCTGTTAGAGAGAGAGCAGGCATCTCAAAACAGCACATCTGCAGTTCTTTCAGCTGTTGGGGAGATGTTTTCACATGTATGGAAGGGTCAGTACTCCGTTCTCAAAGCTACCCTCTCTTCTTTCTCCTCCATGCAAAATGGGACAACTTGATAAAGTCAGGCTTTTCTTAGAGACTGATAATGAACTTGCTTGCTTGTACCTGATCTGTATGTAAAAGGGGAGGCAGGCTGAGCTCTGACACTCTGCTTCAGGAGCCTCTTTTCAGGAAAACATGCAAATGTATGCTTAATTCTGTGTGACTTTAGTGGGACATAAGCATATAATTGATAAGATTAAGTGCTGTACTGAACTGGGATGAGTATGCAGAAGCCTGAATATAATGAGACAAGGGGAGAAAAAATGAGTGGAATGCAATGTTTCTATTACGTCTGGATGAAGGTTATACCCTATAAATTAACAAAAGGAGAGATGGGAATATGCGGCTCCTTTAAAGATAAACTTTCACACAGGCTTACAAACTTTGCCCTGCGTGCAGAAGGTGTTATAGCAGCCAAGCATGAGTGAAAACTAATGTCCTTTCTCATAAAAGTGTCCTGCTTTTATTTAACAGAACACAAGATAATAAGGTTTGGTATTTCTGTGGTTGCCATCAGTAAAGATAAGCTTAGGGGTTTGTAGCTGTACTCCAGTTTACAGCAGTATGGTTATAAGAGCAGCTTGGTGGTTGCAAAGCAGCATGACCAAGGTAACCAAAATTAAATTCCCTGCAGTGGAAACTGAGCACTTTCTGGCATTCCAGCCTATAAACTGTCCTAATTTCCAGTATATGGTTATCTCACTGCCATATGCTGTTCTGGGCTTAAATAAGATGCACTATTTGCAAGGGAATAAGCAGTTTTGCATTGCCTCCATGTGAATTCTGCTCTGGTATTCTGTGTTCAGTTGAAGTCATTTGCTTTTATGTCAGGTAGTCCTCCAAGGTTGGGGGGGAGAGAGTGAGAGACTTTCTGTGTCTTTCAATTGAGCAGCAGCAGAGAAGCTTTTCATAGGGGAGTGCATCTAAGTTATAAGCTAAAGAATGAAAAAGTAGCTAAAATACCTCTCTAAGAATTGCTTAAATTAACTTAATGACCCTAAGGATTTATAGTTCAGCAGTGTAGAAATGTAACAAGATGAAAACTTCTCAGAGCCATGCAGAACAGGAGTATAACAGGACAGTAACATGACAGAGACCACATGATATCATAAGCATTTGGGGGCAAATCTATAGGCCAATGTGAAACCAGGAAGCAAGGTAAGGAGGGAAGGGTCCAGCCTTACCTTACATGTAGTTTCTCTTCATCTGAAGAATAAGACTGATTCCTTAAAACTGCTTGTCTGCCTTGCACCAGAGAACAAACCTATAGCAAGGGACCCCTCTAACAAGAGTAGAAATGGCTCAGAGAGACCCTTTTGTCTCTCCCCTCCTTTAGGATTCCTTGTAAAGCCAATCTTCATGGCGTTGAGACAGAGGACTGACAGCTATCTCCTAGCTGCAACAGTGGTAAAGGGCCAAAGATGGACTGGAAATTAGGGATGCATAAGGAATGCAAAAGACTAGCATCCTCAAAAGAAGAGGATCATTAGTTGCTTCCATTTTGTCTTTTCACCAAGGTAAACCTGAACTGGGCCCTCTCTTGGTATTGTTTTAATTTGCATGGATATGTTTTTCCAGATGTTACAGGCAGTTTAGCTTTACTGCCTGACACTTACGCTGTCTTGACAGGATGGCATGAAAATTTACTTGTTCTTTGGGCTTATCCAGAGATCCGTAGACTGCAGATGAATAATTAGAATGATTCTTGCATGTTCTCAGGGAAGGGAAAGGAAACTCTTTAGCAGTGTCCTCTGCTCTTCTCTGTACTTTAACCAGGCTTTGCCATTGCAGGTTTTTGGACTGAGAATTTTCACTGTTCTAATTCAGTGTTTCAAGACATGTGAATGGTGGGAAGGATAGATTTTGTAATGTGTAATTATCTCTTTTTATCAGTGAGCTCCTATATACTGTTTTGATTGTGATACCTCCACATCTCCTGATTAAATCAAAGCCAGGTTGCATCATTAGGATTAAGGAGGTAAATTAATTGTAATTATATCAGAGCCAGCCAAATTAGTGAGTCATCAGTAATATAAGCAATGTTAAATGGCATCTAATTTTGTATAATAATTAATTGGGTTCTTCCACTAAATAAGACCTGACACATTGGCCCTTTATCAGTCCTCTAAAAGCTGGTTAGCCTTGGGCACTTCTGACATGAAACTACTACAAAGGTTCTAAAAACAGAAAACCAATATGTTTTCCCCAATTTTCATTTTAAGTGGCAACACCCTGTATTTAAATGCTTCTACTAGTTTTCTTTTAATTAGGTCCTTGCCCCTTGCATTTATATTCTCTGTGTCTATCATCCTGGACAGCTGATTAATAAAATTGTGCCGTTCACAGAGCTTTGAACAAAAGAGCCTAACAAGCTTGAAAGGGCAACCAGAAAATGACTAGTGCTGGTCATTTGACCAGAGTGACTGTTGAGGGGAGGGCTGATTTCTGAGGCAATATCAAAGTTGGGTAAATAAGGGTAAAAAGGAAACTTTTTTTCTAGGAGGAGGTGAACATCAAGAAAGCAAGAAATTACTTTAAGAAGCATCCAGATACAAACTAAGGAATGCAAAAGTTCTGCTGGATATCAAGCAGTGTCCACACACACACATGCTTTGATAGGGAGATACATGAAAATTTGAATTAAATTTCAAGTGTAGCAGTGGGACTATCAATACACAGTCTTTGAAACCAGTCTAAAGGGATGAGGGGGGGTAAAACCACCACAAAACAATAGCACACACCCTGTAGAGTACAGTCTTAAATTAGAAAAGTGGCTGGACTAGCAGATCAATAGGTCTTTATCATTTATAACAGCATTGGTTCTGTTCCATATCTATTCTAGAGATGCTGCTGTTGACTTCTTACCACTGGAAGTGATCTGTTTCTTGTTTGCTGACAGATGAAATGCACCAGCTAGTCTCTCAGAACTGCATGGTTGCCCTCCCGCTGCCCCAAAAGCCTTCCTATTACAGATCCTGCACAAAGGAAAACATATTAGCTGTTCTTAGAGCTTCAATGTAGTGTGGCTAACCTTTGTTCAGGGCAGGAGCTCAAGGGAAGTAAAGCAAACCCAAAACCACCATTGTGTTCTTTAGGTCCATCGAGTTGACATGCAGTAGCTTGGCACTGCTTCTGACAGTCTGAATGTACTTGAGCAGTGTTTACTCTAATTCTGCATGCTATTGCATTGTAAATAGCACATACCACAGATCTTTCTAAATTTTCTTGTTATATCATGGCTAAGTTGAATTAATGTGTTACATTTTGAATTGCAATATTTAGTATTGTTGCTACATTTAGTATCTCTGTTTGGATATGAAACCCAGAATCCTATCCTTCCTGGTTGGTTTTGGTCAGAAATCTACCAGGATAGTCTAAACTGAGAAACAGAATCTATTCAGTTTTCCACTGTATATACTGCTAACCATTTGCAAATGGCCTTTGACACCGTTCCCCATAGCAAACTCCTGGCCAAGCTGTCAGCCCATGGCTTGGATGGGAGCACACTGCAATGGGTTAGGAACTGGCTGGAGGGCCAAGCCCAGAGAGTGGTGGTGAATGATGCCACATCCAGCTGGCGGCCAGTCACTAGTGGTGTGCCCCAGGGATCAGTGCTGGGCCCCATGCTCTTTAACATCTTTATTGATGATCTGGATGAGGGCATCGAGTCCATCATCAGTAAATTTGCTGACGACACCAAGCTGGGGGCAGGAGTTGATCTGCTGGAGGGTGGAGAGGCTCTGCAGAGGGACCTCGACAGGCTGGACAGATGGGCAGAGTCCAACGGCATGAGATTGAACACATCCAAGTGCCGGGTTCTGCACATTGGCCACAGCAACCCCATGCAGAGCTACAGGCTGGGGTCAGAGTGGCTGGAGAGCAGTCAGGCAGAGAGGGACCTGGGGGTGCTGGTCGATGGTAGACTGAACATGAGCCTGCAGTGTGCCCAGGCAGCCAAGAGGGCCAATGGCATCCTGGCCTGCATCAGGAACAGTGTGGCCAGCAGGAGCAGGGAGGTCATTCTGCCCCTGTACACTGCACTGGTTAGGCCACACCTCGAGTACTGTGTCCAGTTCTGGGCCCCTCAGTTTAAGAATGACATTGAGACACTTGAACGTGTCCAGAGAAGGGCAACAAGGCTGGTGAGAGGCCTTGAGCACAAGCCCTATGAGGAGAGGCTGAGGGAGCTGGCGTTGCTTATCCTGGAGAAGAGGAGACTCAGGGGTGACCTTATTACTCTCTACAACTACCTGAAGGGAGATTGTAGACAGACAGATGTTGGTCTGTTCTCACAGGCAGCTGGTACCAGAACAAGAGGACACAGTCTCAGGCTGCGCCAGGGGAGGTTTAGGTTGGATGTTGGGAAAAAGTTCTCTACAGAGAGAGTGATTGCCCATTGGAATGGGCTGCCGGGGGAGGTGGTAGAATCGCCATCACTGAAGTTGTTCAGGAGGAGACTTGATGGGGTGCTTGGTGCCATGGGTTAGTTGTTTAGGTGGTGTTGGATTGGTTGATGGGTTGGACATGATGATCTTGAAGGTCTCTTCCAACCTGGTTTATTCTATGTTTTCTATGTATTCTATGTAATAACAACTGTACAAATCTGCCTTTCATTAGTGTTTTCTTACTCTGAGCACTGCATCATTTTCTCTCCGAGTGTACCTGCATGTGGGCACTCCAGTAGGGTGATGTCACTTGGTGAACACAGAACTCTAGAAAGAGCCTCCTGCCCCACTGCAATCCTGTGGTGAAGCTCACAGTTTCTTCTGCCTGCTTGCAGAAATGTGTGTCGCTGGCTGAGACAATGCTTAAGAGGAAACCAGACCTACAATGCAGAGATTCAAATAAAGTGGGAAGAAGGAGGATCTGGAATCATGTAGCCTGTAGGGAAGAGTGTCTGGAGACCACTTTTAGAGTGTGTGAGTTGATATGTCTGAGAGAAGCCAAATGAGCATATTTGTAACAAGTACTGTGGAGTGCAGCACATTCTCTACCAGCTCTGCAGAGGCGTAGGTTTTAGGCAGTCATTTTACAAACAATTGGAATGGTTAAAGTAATTGTTTCCAACCTATAGTGTGCTTTCCTTTATCAGTCATTTGAGGTGAGTATACATTTTGCATCTGAGGCATTGAGGCAGATTAGAGAGCACTCGCACATTTTCTTCTAGCTAAGTAGCAAGAGAAAGGTAAAAAGTCCTGACAAACTGAGAGGAAATCGGGACAGAAAATTCAGCTCCAGGGGACACTTGAATGTGCCCTTATGTGCATTTTTAAATGAAGTGCAATGTCAATAGGCTTAACACACTGTACAAAGTTAACAGTCTCTGACTTTATGGGTCAGGGACTTTGTGTTCTGCAGATGTAAAACTAAAGGCCAACATGCTTCTGCATGGCTCTTTATTGCCAGATGTCTGTCTAGAAGTGCTGTCTCTAAAGATAAAAATGTTGTCTCTAACTTTTAATGCAAGTTACACAGCTGACTATCACTTCATGTCAATTACATTCTTCCGCTGAAGTTTTTCCTTATCTTTCAAAACAGTTAACTAAGATTTTATGGAAAAAATAGTACTGAAAAAATATTTCCTATAATAATATATCTCTTTTCCAGTATCTATTATTTCGTATTCAATATCTGTATTAAAAGCTAACAGTCAGCTGGTTTTATTTTAAAATATTTTGGATACGTTTTATCTTTTCCCTCTTAAATTATTTCATAGAATCAGGGTTGGAAGGGAGATCTTGTAGTCCAACCTCTCTGCCAGAGCAGGTTCACCTAGAGCAGATTGCACAGATTGGTGTCCAGATGTGGTTTGAATGACTCCAGAAATGGAGACTGCACCACCTTTTTGGGCAGCTTATCCAGTGGCCTACCACCCTCAAGGTGAAGAAGTTCCTCCTCATGTTTAGATGGAACTTCCTGTGTTTGAGTTTGTGCCTGATACCTCTTTTCCTTTTGCTAGGCACCACTGAAAATGACTGACCTTGTCCTCCTGACACCCACCCTTTAAGAATTTCTAATCATTGATAAGATTCCCCCTCAGTCTTTCCTTCTGTAGGCTAAAAGGAGTCAAGTACCTCAGCCTTTTTTTGCTAGGTGTTCTAGTCCCCTAATCATCTCCATAGTCCAATGTTGTTGTGCTTTCCCTGCAATAGGCTCTATGGAGAAGTCCATTTTGCATTCACTTATGCTATAGCAAGGCAGAATTTCTTTATAATACATTTGCCTAATTGTTAGATATCATGAATTCAGGTATCTGCGGTACGGCCTGTTTGTTCTACATGATTTTCTGCTAAGATTGCTTCTTCCTGAATTCATCCTACTTTTAAAACCCACCAGTGCTAGTTCTGCATGAAGTAGAGCCAGTATTATGGGATTTTTGCAAATAAAATCCAGTGACATTCATAGCCCTGTAATCAATTACTTGGCTATTTGGCCAAAGATCTGTTGTACAGTAAACATTTATACACTCAGAGTGCCTCAAGGCCTGCAGTCGTTTGGCATACACCATTTGGCCCACAAGTGTAGCGTAGCCTTGCTTACAAAATGCGTTCATGATGGCAATTGGTAGCAGCATATTCACAGGGTAATGGAAACAGTACATTTAGTCCTGGGCATGACAGAATAGGTGAGTAGCCTGAGAATCTTTTAACCAAAATGTTTTCTCCCAAGATATATGTTCCTATGCAAACATATCTGAATGGATAGCTATTGAAGTACATACTGACACAGATACATCTACACTAGAAAGTACATTTTTATGCCTTTTTAAAAAAACATCTAAAGAGATTGATTATTGAAATTCATATTAAATGAAACACTGAATGACCTGTGTTAAAATCTGAAAGATGTTGTAGCATATGTATCTGGGAAATACAATATGAAAGGGATAAAAAGATTCAGCTGTGTTGCAGAGCACTGGAGTGAGAGGAAAGTAGGAAAAAAAAATCAATAAATAAGATTCCATGTATAAGTCAGGTCTGTTAGTGCTCTCTCCTCTTGCCAGCTGCCTCCTTCCTTTCCAGTGCTATGCTGTCACAGTGCTATGCTGTCACAGGAACTGTCTCAGAACTATGCACAAAATTTAAAAATTGTTATGTTCAAACTTTCTCCATGTAGCAAGCTCTGAAAGTGGAAAACAAAAATCTCTTACTTTTTCAAACTCATCTCTTGATTTTGTGGCACTTAAATATTTTTATACCTAATATTTATTTATATTTATTGACATGTGGGATTACCAATATTGCTTTCATCAGTCACAAAAGAAGCAGAGCAAACAAATTACCCTAAGTACATTTCACACCATCTGAGACATTAGGACACACTTTACATAAACTCAGGTAAAGTGATTTCTGCAGATTCCTCTAGGAGGTCAGTAGCAAAACAGAGCCCTCCAGTCCTCAACTCAATCTCTGTTCTAGCCATTAAAATCTTTTTACTTGGTGGCAGTTCTATTTCATGTGACAGTATGTATGTGAAAACTTGAAATCCTAAGTGTTCCAAATAAATGAATAAAATTATATTTAATAGTGGTTTTGGAAGAGATGAATCATGGTTTGCAGGCACTGTATTGTTGAGCTTTTTGCCCTCATTACTAACATTCTCTTGGGAAGGGCTTGTCTCATACATATTCAGATGTAGCACATCCCACATGGTCCTTGAATTTGAACCACATTTTTCTTCGTTCTGCACCATTCTTGTTCTGTGCATAATTGTGTACGATAACAATTTTTAGAATTGTCTTTGGCAAATTTGGATTGTAAACAGAAGTGAAAGCTTCAGGGACAGGTCTTATATATTGCTTTAATCTTTCATTTTCTAGGTAGGGTATCCCTCCTGAAGGGTAGTAGAACCTGATCTGGTGAGATTCTTTTGTTCCCTGCTGGAAAAGGAATTGGAACTACTTTTTGTTACTAGGTGCTGTATGACTTGTAAGATAAAATATAAGAAAGAGGGAATCCCACAAAACCCCCTTTTGGTTGAGTTTTTGTTTCATGAACTGCATAAGTGAATGAGATATGGAAAGGGAAGCTTTCAGACTGGGGGAAGGATGTACACATATTGAAAGAGCTGAGATAGATTTCAGGAAATTTGCTGTCTATTCCTGCTTCCTGTTGCTGTAAACTTGAGCAAGTGGCTTTATCTGTACATGCTTCTGATGCTAGTACATAAAATAGAAATAACCATTTCTTTTGTCATCTTGCCTGTTTTGTGTCTAAGCTTACTGGGGAAGAGATATTTACACTACACTTTTTCTGAGGAAAACTCTTCAGTAGGGTCCTAATCTCATCCAGTTTCTCTGAGTAGCTCTCATTGTGACAAAAATAATAAAAACTCTTCAAACTTCTGCAGGGCTACACATTGTGTTTCATAGCTGACTGTGTTATACTGTTAGAAGGCAAGAAACATTTGGAGGCTGTATGAGAATCCTGTCATATTTGGTGCTTAGTTTCTTTCCATTGTAACCTAAGACTTTACATTATTTTTGAAGACTAGGTGGAATAAGAGGGCTGTGTCCTGTGTACATGCACACAACATCATTGTGAGCCCCAGCTAGGTTTTCCCCAGGTGAGGTACTTCCAGTAATCTCTCTGCTCCTTATGATAAGGCACATAGCTGACATTAGCATTAATGAGAATTGCATGCACACTTTGGGGAGAGAATCCATGCCTCTGGGCATATTTAATTGCTATCAGACCAAGACT
Source organism: Dryobates pubescens (assembly GCF_014839835.1). NCBI lineage: Eukaryota > Metazoa > Chordata > Aves > Piciformes > Picidae > Dryobates > Dryobates pubescens. Next base: position 22,906,318 of record NC_071619.1, read on the forward strand.
TCTTGTGCATAACATAAGGTATGCATACAACACGTTAATAAAACCGAGAGGCTAAGGACTTGTCTAGGAAGGCGTGTATGTTGCTCTGTGGGGAAGCTCTGCAAAACTTGGAAAGCTCTGCCAACACAGAGAGAAACATAGATGGCAGGCAGGAGAAAATGTCATATTTGAGAAGTGCATTTGCTACAGTATGCCTGTAAGTGATAGTTTGGATTTCTTTTGTAGTATACAATCAAGACATGCTGCTGAGAACGATTAGCTGTAGAAGCAAGATGCAAACTTTTTTTCTTTAAATCCCTTTTCCTTCCTGCGCGAGGCTTGGAGGTTGCTGTGCTGCCTCTTGCTCTGACTTTCTGGTGACCTTGCATTAGGTTGTAGTGAAGAGGAATAAACTGATCGAAGGAATGATTAAAAGGCATATAATTACATTTGAGGAATTGGAAACAGAGTGCTATGAAAGTACAGAAGGGTCTGGTGCCTGTACTCCAGTCCTAATTCTAACTTTCTCTTCGATTAGTTTGATTCACATTAGCATCTATTCTTCAGAACAAAGCAAAAAAATATAATCTTTTTATTTTTAATTTTTCTGTCCCAGAAAGTACAGAGTAACTTTTCCCAAATAAGGACTGAATGTAAGCATATGATGCATAGCAAACATTCAAGCAGGGCAGTGACTTCATGTACAGGAGATGACTTCTTTGGGAATGAATACTCAATTGTTCAAAATATCTTTCTGTAAAAAAGGCAGAGTTCTGAACCAGCATTAGTTAGGCAGTTCTTATGGATGGTTACATTACAGGACCTATATTCTCAGTAATATTGTGTTGTGCCATACTGTAATTCTTCTAAAGCTACAAGGAGTTACGGACTACAATAGATCAGTGGGTTGAATGTTATACAATAAAGTCAAATACAGAGAAATTAATATAACTTAATCTAAAGGATATTTAATGACTTCTCTCTCTGGAACTCCTCTTACATCACAGGTACAAAGCTATCCTAGCAGTAACATATTTGTACCTTTGAGACATACTGAGTGTTTTAGTCCCAGTATACTGCCTCCAGTCTCTACAAGTAGGAAAAGGAAGCCACAGCTGTGGCTTCTCCACAAAACTGACTTGCAGCCACTCTGAAAGCTGTAGAGCCAATGACTGTTGATACTAGATAGAGAAACCTTTTGAAAGCTGTAATTTATACCATTTATGTTTAATGCACAGTTAATCTATGAAGTGAAGGAAAACAAAGGCAATTTAGATGCATCCATCCATAAAACAGGTCACCAAAGAGCTGGTTTAATATGACACTAGTAAGAGCAGGGTCACAATGAGATAATGCTGGAATGTGATCAAATGAATGTATATAATTTCATGCAAACAATGACAGTGGTTCAGTGGAATTTCATAAAGAACTATGTCCGATCAACAATGCGCCAGTTTCCAGGCCATTTAACGAATACACTGTATTTAATACTGGCAATGGAAGTCTATATATGCCTGTAGATAATTTCTAATTAAAGAATAAGAGATTCAGCTGAAGAGCAGAACTAAGAAATGTGCATTCAAAGAATTCGGAATAGCCTACTCATGTAGTGATGCATTATTATGCTCTTCCTTTTGGATATCTCTTTAGTTTTCTGAAGTTAAATATGTTACATACGGGAAACAGATTGAAGTACATTAATTGCCTTATTCATCACATCATTAAAATTATAGGTCTTGTTGCAGACTAGCTGCAATATCTTATTGTGTTTCTGGTACATATCATTAATAAAAGCACTCCTGCTAGTGGTATGCAAAATGTACTTTCTAAATAACTGTACGGTGATTTGGGGCTCACTTATGCAACATATTGCTACAAACTATTGTAATACCCCTGGCACTCACTTAAACTCATTGGGCTAGTGATGGAATTAATGAGGCCGGTGCTGCTGCAGTATGCTGAGCACGCTCAGCTCCTTGGCTGCTCTTTGTCTGCAGCGAGGCTCTCGTCTTTCAGAGCTGGCTGCCGCTCTGTCTCCAGGGCTGAGCCTAGGATCAGATAATGAACAGCGTATCAGTGCAGTGGAGGGGGTAGGTGGAGATGGGAGAAGACTTATTATTCCTTCACTCTCAAACAAAACAAAATCATTGAACTGTCAGGGTCATTAAGGACCCTGGGGTTGTCATGGAAACGACCTTTGGGGGTTTATGGCTGTTAATGCATGAGTGACTATCTGTATTATATGTGTGTGGAAGGGGTCACCGTTTTCTTGGTGGCTTCTAAAAAAAGCCGGATTGGATGGCTAATGTTCAGAAAGGAATCTCTGTGCTCTGTGGTATGACTAACTATTTTGAATGTAGCAGACTTTGAAGGGGGAGGTGGGAATGAAAAGCTTTACTGACAAATATTTAGACAGAACCATAATTACACTTGAATTTTGTTTTAGTAGCAATTTGGCTTTATTTCCAAGTTTCAGGAAATAAAGTCAGATTCCCTCTTTTTTAGAACATTTAGAAAACACCCTGAAAGCAAATAATTTTGCTCAGATTATTTCAGCATAACAATGCAGACCAGTACTTAGGAACTGGCAATAAATTTTAGAGCTGTCACAGCTAGAGATAAAAAAATGTTAACCTACACAACTAATAACATCTTCCTTTTTGTCATACAGGCTTCCCATATGACCTTTGACAACTCATTTAACTGTTGATTCTGTTAAAGGCAATGTATACTATCAATTGACTTCCAATTTGTAGTAACAATGTTCATTGAAAATGAAGGATCTTTGATTTTGAGAATATGGTTTTAAGGATATAATTACCCAAAAGAGAGGCTATGGTAAAAGTACACCAAAGATCAATTTTGCCTTGTTTTTTACAATCTCAACTGGAAGTTATCCTGGCATTGTACTTTATCAACTGCTCTCTACTGACTGATTAACAATTAGATGGTTATGCTTCAGTTTTCAGTAGGAAGTACAGCACTTGCCTCTATATAAAGAGATAAAAGAAGGGGGAGGGGTAGACAAAGAAGCAGCAAAGCAGGGATGATATTAATGATTCCCTTTACAAGCAGTGAGGAAATACCAACCACGTAGAAGTCAGAAATACTAAGGACGAAGAACACTGGTAGCAGTTCTTTTAAAGCCACTTTTTAAAATTGTATGGCACTTAATATCTGTTCAGTTTGACTCTTCATATCATTATTCCAGCTAAAACTGGAAGCAGAAGTTTATTTAACCTATGTTGTAGAGGAAGAAGACTAAGTTTGACAACGCTGAATTCAGTAGCCTTAATTTTAATTTCACTTTTTTTATTTTTGGTTTTCCAGTTGTCTCAAGAAAATCATATCCTCTTTCTTGACTCTCACCTTTGTTCTGTAAAGTAGAAATATTTGCACTTTTGCATTTTATACCTACATTAAAGATCGTGAGCTGCTCATAAATATCCCTGACAGTGCAGTCAATAGCAGGATGCCAACCACAGGTGCTTCATGGCCTTGTAACCCATCTTCCCTCATATTTGTGCAGCCTCAGAAGTTCTTAGAGTGGTTTGGCACAGCAAACACAAGACAAGGTTACTGAAGATCATGTGTTGGTGTGCTTGGTGTATTTCAGAAATGTGTTTTCCTGTAAATTGCACTGATTACAGCACATCTTTGTTAGACTGATTAAGAAGATAAAATAATGTTGTTGAATCACTGAATCTGAGATGCTGCTAATTCAGAGTAGTTAAAACAAGAACCATTTGTTTTTTAAATGCTTACAGTTGCGATGAAAATATTTAATTGAAGTCAGGACAAAACAAGTTTGAAGAGTCTTACTAGACTCTCATTCTCAGGCTCTTAAGGATCTCTGTGGGTCAGCTTCTAGTGTGGGGTTAGAGGCTTTTTGGCCAAAATTCTCTTCAGTGTTATCTTGCAATTAATTTTTTATCTTCTTGTACTGAAGGAAAAATAAATTGTGAAAGCTCAGTGTTAAATTTGTTTAAATGCAAAGCTTTGCATTAGCCCACATTCCCCTGAACTGGGACAAATGCACACTGAAAGCTTGTAGGCTTTAAGAGCTGTTTTAGTATGCCAGCCACCTGTGACACTGGTCATGCTGTCCTGCTTATCTCTTCTCTGGCCTCCTTGGGTTTGTCTTTGTCTATTCCTACCTTTTATGCTCCTGTGAACATTCCCTGCTTTTGCTTCTCCAGCATCTCCTCTTTGTCACCACAACCCCTGACTAACTACAGATTTGGAAAGCTGGAGAATTAGGATAGGTTACCTTGCTCCTCTCTAAACTGAAAATAGCACATTAGCTATGAAATGCATGTATGTAACATCTTATTGTGCTTAGTTTGTTTTGTCTCATCTTATATTTACTGAAAATTCCTACCAATCACCTTAATATCAAGACTAACAGTATGTTGGGGATTTTAAAACATGGATGATATAGTAAATGTCTGCATGTTTGTTGATCAAATGTATTTCCTGCCAAAGACCAGTTTCCAAAATAACTTGTTTTATTCTAGGTGGACTTTAAAAAAGTTTGATACACTTAACTCATTAGATGACTATTTTTTAACTCTTCCAAGATCATCACAAATCACTTAAAATCTAGACTCCTTCCTAACATGTTTTATTTATTATCTCTTATAAACATGGTTATAGAAATAAACAGAGACATAGAGTGAGAGAAATATTCCTTTGCCCACTTGTTGTATGTTTCAGTGCACTAATTTTCTGCAGCCTCTTCCTGTTATTTTGGTTAAATGTGGTATATTTCAACAGGTGAAAAATTCAGAGCATAATATATTGCTTACTTGGCTTCATCTGTATTATTTTCCACTCAAATTTCAATTCAGTAAGAGAGTTGCAGTGAAGGCCCCATGAAGGATGAAATTTGAATCAGGAGAAATTTGTTAGAGCTGCAGCTATTGATGATGTAAGCTGGGCTAGCTCCATTGATTTCTCCCAAGCTGTGCTCATTTACACTAGTTTAGGATCTTCCTTGCTATGACACTTTCACAGCAGCCCAAAGGGAATTTAACAGGACTACCATACAAACCAACCAGGATTAAAAAAGTCAATGTTATTAATTTTCCCCTGTTGTAATTACATCAGGTTCTGAATCACCCTTTGATTTGTTCCGTGCCAGGAAACCTGAATTTACATCAAATCTGACATAATTCATATGGCATGGACAGCAAGTTATGAGTTAATCATGAAGTGTAATGTTTTAAAAAGGACACATTATGAAGAACAACAGAAATGTAGTTTAAAAAAGGCTCTTCAGACCATTGATACTCGTTTCTTTGAATACTATTTTCTTTAAAATGGTATTTTGAAGGACACAAAAGAATCCTGAGTTACCTACTTCTGCACCAGTCCTTGGTCAGGCAGTAACTGAGACATTATTCCTTCTGGGATAAGTAATTCCAGTGTCAGGTATTAAATTATTCCTTTCCATTTTACCCACTGTTATAAAATGTGTGCTTGATTATCTCTCAGCAGCAACCATAATCTTAAAATCAGATATATTTCAGTTAATACAGTCCTCTTGATCCTTCCTCACCTTTCAGATTATAGGGATTAAGTACTATAAACAATCTATACTGTCATTGCTTTTGTTCCTACAGTCAACTGAGTCCTCACTTTTCTCTGTACCTTCTCACATGTTATAATATCTACTTTTGTACAGCTGGCTTGAATGGTTCACTGGTAATCCTAGCAGAATTCCTAGCATGTTTCCTTGCCTTTGAATAATGAGGACATTTAGCACTGTTAAGAAAATGTTTGTGTTTTGCGTTTCAAGTGTTACTGTGTTACATGCACTATAGGGGAAATCCACCTCACCCATACAAAGCCAATGTCATCAGGCTTTCAGATAAACTCCTAGTGAAGGCAGAGAGATGAAATTCAAACATCTCGGTCTATAGGGCTATAACAAAGGATCTTGACATCTGTTATTTCATTCCTGAGGGTGAAAAAAAAGGTTGGGGCCACTTTGCTTCTGGGCTGATGCCTAGGATTTCTTCCCTAAGTTTCCTCCCTATTGCCACTACTGTGCCAATTTACTCAGGTCTGAAATGAAGCTTCAGTGTGCGGCATGCAGCAAGTTTGAATTTACATAGTTTGCCAGATCATAGTATCTTTGGCTGCTCTGTTGTCTGCACAAGCTCACAGGAAGGACCTTTGTTTTTATGCGAACGCTCTGAAACTACCTTTATAAAAACCCACCGCTCTTACCAACTGAAAGCAAACACACATTTATTTTTAAAACTCAAGGATGTGGCAGAGAGTCAGGGTTGTTTTGGGTTTTTTTGCCAAAAAAAGGCAAAAATTAGATGGAGTGCATCCGCTTCAAATTACTTGTCACTTTTTAAAGGGAATTTTGATTTTTAAAAAATTTTATTTGGATTGAAAATGTTCACTGAAAATTGTGTTGACCAAAAGTATATTTTGCAATTAAAATATTGGGGTTTTGTTTGTTTGCTTGTTTCTTTATTTTCAAAAATCCATTTGAAAAGATGTGATGTACCAAAACCCTGTAAAGTAGTGGTTGAACCATGATATCATATTCAACAGAGAAGTTACCAGTTATGTAATGGAATATACAATTGCAAGTATTTGCTAATTTGAGTGACTTTTAATCTAAAATATATCAGATCAACAAGTCCGCTCTGAAAACCAAGGGGAATTTCTTCGTCTGTATGAACAACAGGGAAAATAAAGTGGGTAGATTGTATGAGTTACCTGATCTAAACCATTCCTTCCACTGTAGGCAAGCACTGTGCATGTGCACAGTGCAGCATGCGAGCCAGTAAAAGTATCTGTTTTAGTCAGAAGAATTGCTGAATATGCTTGGAAGACTTGGAGCAAAGGAGAGAGATTACACTTCAATTAGCTTAATTTAGCAGTATAACCACATCAAACAGGTGAATAATTATTTCATCACTTTTAGTGATCCATGCATCAGAAAAGGCCAGGGCTATCTGCCTGAGACATAAGCGGGTCAGCTCTCACTTATCATCAGATGCTGCAGTGTAATTGCCTAGGACTGTTCATGGGAACTTTCTTTCTGGTTTTCTTATTACTGGTTTTCTCGAAATCTTTTTCACTTCTACTGTCCTAAAATAAATTTAATATTTAAAAAGTCAATGTTTTTATTGCACTCTTCTTCTTCAAAGTCATTCATAGAAATTCTAAATGCTGCCTATTTTAGTTCAGATACCCAAGGCATCCTGATGCCTACCTTTTCACTCTGTAACATGAATGTTAACTTTCATGTTATTTCCTCCAGTACTTTACCTCTTTCTTACTGAGATTTTTATCTATACTCAACATTCTGTTCCCATATTTCTCTAATAGCTTGTTTGAAGACAAGGGAAATGTGGTAGTTCTAATCTTTCTGGCCTTCAGTACAGCATTTGATATGGTGCCACATGGGAAATTATTGGTGAAGGCAAGATGGGGATTAGTGCAAGAACTGTGAAGTGGATAAGGCACTGGCTAAAAAGAACTGACCAAGTATTGTGCTGAAAGGGGAAGGCAGGCCACAGGCAGGTAGGTCCTCAAGGACCACTCTTAGGATTAATCTTAGTATTTTCATTAATGACTCGGGCAGAGAAAATAGACATGAGCTAATGACAGTTGATGAAGTCTGGATAAGGGTGGCATTGCCTACAAACAGGAGGATAAGAATGTCACAATAGAGCAGGATACTGGTCTATATTAACAGGGGTGGGATGTAATTTAATGATCAAATTGTAAAGCAAGAATTCCTACTATAATAGAGAATCTGTACAAATAGAAACAATGAGAGAAGGAAAAATTGTGAGCCTTTTAGTTGATCACTGTAGAACAATGAGTCACCAGTACAATACAGCTGTGGAAAATGTGTGATCTGGGGGTGTGTCTTGTGAAATAAACCATATGGGCAAACACTGATAGCTTTGCAGGAAATTCAGGTAAGTTTTCTTTCAGGCTGGTGAGTACCTTTGTCTCTTAAGCAAGAAAGATGATCTGATGTTGTGACAGAAAAGTTTTACTGGGGTGAACAGGGAAATGTATATCCTACTCCATAAAAGAAGGTAAAGAACTTGATTTGTTTAACCTAATAAAATGATTCCTCCTTGTGCTACAATAAAGGGCAAGAAAAGAAAAATGACTGCATGCCTTTAAAGATAACACTGATACAAATACAATTGGGCATCATATGCTCTAGAAATTATATGGACTGTTCTGAAGCAGTTGTTGCAGATTTATGAAAGGATTAAGAAACTCTTGTGGCTTTTAAATGAGGTTTGATATCCAGGTTGCTTTGTAGTGGCTTATATACTCATCTTTGAAACAACTTCCTGTCTAAGATTAGTACCATAGTGTCATCCTACTAGCACAAAGACTAATTGTATAAAGTCATCAGGACGGTTAACCGACTAAAACTTTGAATTTCTGTGTAGTTATAGTTTCTTTCACTAGATGGGACTTCAGTTTGATGGGAGTTAAGATAGAGACATAACTTACAGCTACTGTTATGATATGGTTTGAACAGCTGTTCTCTCATATGCTCTGTCAGATTAATAAGAAAGCAAGGAAGAATCAGATAAGAACTGAAGGTTCGATTCTGAGAAATCATTTAGAATAAAACTTTATTCAGTGTGCTAAATTTGTAGTATTTCTTTTTATTTGGTGTGGGCTTTGGTGTTTGGTTTTTTTGTTTGTTTGGGTTTTGTTCTTGTTTTGTTTTGTTGTTGTTCTTACATGATTTAGAATGCCACTGAAAACATCATGCATGTACACAGAACAAAACAAACAAATCGGGAAAGTATTCGATAAGTATAAGAAAGTGAGAATTGTTTTCATGTAATAAATGTAGTAGAGAGGCAATAGAATTAATAAAAGGGTGCCTATTTTGTTCTGAATAGTGGTCTGTTTCTTATACTTACAGCTTCTAGCTCTTGCCAGGTCCTCTCCAGGCTGTCATTCTCTGGAGCGGACATACTGATGCCTTCAGTCTTGTCTAGTGATGGAGGCCTGATAACCCTGATTAGCTTGAGTAGCCTAACTTGTTTAATAACTGTATTTGTTCAGCACCAGGCCATAATTCTTGAATCATAGATATTTTTGTTTTCCAGTTAATTTCAGTGAGAAAATTTATGCATTTAGCTTTAATTTTCCATTTATAGAATGTGATGAAGACTGAAAATGGTCATGAGATGTTAAAACAAACATAACATGAGATGTTAAAACAAACATTAGTGCAAACAAACAAAAGATAAGTGCAAAAAGTAGCTAATATCTGTCCTCATTCAGTGGCTATAATAATGGTTTGTGAGATCTCAGAGTATTAATTGATAAGAACCTTGAATGTCTTTGACCAAGAAGCAATAATTTCAATGGACACTGATTTGAAGCTGTTACAGCGGCACATTTATAAGGAATGTTATTTGGTGCTTGCTCTATGCTAAACCAGCATATCTTCATGATGCTTTTTCTTTCCCTCTTTGGCCTCACAATGCCCTCAAGCAAATATGTGGGGGAATTCTAATAAAATGTATTTGTATTGGTAAAAGTATCTAGAAATCTCCTCTGTATTCTGTTGTGAAGAATATGAAAGAGATTGGCCATGAGAATAGGGCGAGAATGGCGCAGTCCCGTGGATCAAACCCTTTCCTGTTCTCCATGAGGATAACAGATGGACTCTTTTCTTCATATTCACTTGCTGTTTTGAATCTAAGCAGCAGGGTGATCCTTCTGGCAGCAGTCCAGTCAGTAGCAGCAGGTTATCTGTAAGGGAGAAACAGGGCACACTCCCTTACTGCATATAGAGAGAGCTGTGTGTGTTTGAACCAAAAGCAGCCCTGCTGTGTATGACAAAGCATGTAACCCCCTGAAGTCCAGGTCTCAGGAGGAGAACAAAAATAAAATCACTGACTTAATGAATACTTTGGCTGAGTGCAAGAGGACTGAAAAAGCAGAAAAAGTATGAAAGGAAGAGGCTAGAGAAATAACCTATTTAATCAATTTTGCTGGACAGTTCAGAGAAATCTGTATGACCCAGGCAAGAAATAACAGTTTTGTAAGAGTGTCTGGTATTGGTGCCTGATCTTACCAATCACTGAATGCTGGGTGCATGCTGCTAGATGGACCAGACTCATTGCTGTTTAAAAAAAGACTGCTTTGATGTTATTTTTCATATTGCATTCACTTTCAAAGACTCAGAAGGGGCACTTGCAAAGGGGCACTTGCAAAGGGGCACTTGCAAAGTATAAATGACTGGGTTTAACCTAGCTAATAGGTGCAGTAGTAATTTGATCAGAGTAATTTTTTATCAAAATTATTTCAGCTGATATATTAGCTTAGAAAAAAGTTAGATCAAGCTGTACTCTTTCTACTACCCAGGCTAATCCACTCACAGATTATTTGACACAATACTGCAAGACAATATACTGCAGCATCTTAAGATTCAGATCAGTCTTAAACTATATAGAGTGTGTGTGACTTTAATGTGCATAAAATTTAGTAATAAATTCTTATCCATGTGACTTTATTGGTTGAAATGTGAGACATGCCCTTGGCCAGGGCAGGTGTCTTTTAGTTCTGAAGCACCATACCATCAATATAAAACACCATACGATGAAGTCAGGGCTTCCCTGAGGATGATATCCAGTATCACTGATTCCTTAACTCAGGCCTCATATTGGATGTGAATAGATTAATACAGTAAGAACAAAGGTGCCACCTGTGTAGCTTCTTGGTCATGTTTTAATGTCTGCGTTAAAGGCTGGAGTTAAAGAGAAAAGTTGATGTCAATTCTGTCAGTCTCAGAAAAAGACTTTTGGATAGTTTTCTTTTTGTATGGTATCTTTTTTAAAGACTTATGTAATTAAAACATTTTACATAAAATAATTCATCTGATGAATGTTGTTCTCTTGGGGCAGTTAATATCGGTTTCAAGCCTTGAAGACTTAGGAACATGCTTAGCTTTACATATGTGAGTGAACATTGAAAACAAACAGAAATATCAAACACCTCAGATGAATACATTTCTTTGGGGCAGAAGCTTGAGATCTGGTCATCCACAACAAAAAAGGTCCTCTTCTGGGAGCAAAGGCCAAACTTCCAATTAGGTGTGGAGCCCTTGGGAGTGCATCGTTAATGTAGTTTCTAAAGAAAATAATTTGGAGTCGGTGGCAGGTTTGCGTACAGAGTAAATTATCATGCTAGCTATTTTGCCAAGTCTCTTCACTAAGAACAGTATTTCCTGGTTTTGTCTGGTTCCAAATAATATAAGCTTCAAGTAACTAGGAAATAGAGTTTATGTGTAGGAATAAAGTAAATTACTTGATACAAAATTGCTTTAATTAAAAAGGTAGTAAATAAGTAACTAAAGTGTGATAATGTTTTAATTTTTGTTTTGAAATGTATTTTTAAAAATGCTGGCAGGCTAGTTGTGTTGAAATCTGGTACTTTAATATGTGCCACTCTTAGCAGAGCTGTAATGAATGAGCAGTTCTGAGTACATATGAAGATTGTATGTTGGAAGATTAGTGAGACAAGGATGCTGAAAGGTACATTGCTTCATGCTTCTTCAGTGCTCTTGAGCTCAGGTGTGGTTTGAAACTGTACAACAGTGCAGTGCCTTTACAGGGTCACAAGGCTTATGATGTTAAACTAATCCAGTAAGAGACAGACTGCTCAAGACTACAGTGACATCAAACAGGTGACAGATTCATGTTTGATTTACATAGAGTATTAACTGATTTACCCTGAGAGACCTGTGGGTGATGCTGTGTTGATGAGTAATTTCCGTTGCTGTTGGGTAGGCCCTTCCTTTCCTCTATCGCAGGCCCAAGTGCCCCAAACATTGTTTCTGTGATGTACTTCCTACAGCCTAAAGACACTTTCCCCCCCTCTTTTTCCCTTTTTTCTTTTGTGCTGCTAGTGGCTTACATTGTCCACTGTGATTGTGGACTTGCCCTTTGCGAGGGCAGTACGTATGGAAGCCAGAAGTGATGTGGCCAAGCCTGGCCACACTGGCCACAGATCCTCCCGCCATGGCCTCCCTACCTGTGTCCATGAAAATTTGGAGAACAGATGGAAAATAGATCTCCTGGTTCTGTTCTCATGACAAGTAGCAGCCTGCTTTGAAGAGAGTACAAAAACCACAACAGCTTATTCACATAGGTAGTGTTGAGGGTCTGAGGAGTTATATGAACAGATGCTTTTTTACTGCACCAGCTACTTTTAGGCTGACTCTGGCATCTGTGTCTTTTTTCTCTTTCAAAACACTAATTAAAAGTTAGAGTTTTCCACAAAATTTGGAGAAACATCACAAGTGACTTGTTTTTCAGGTTCTTGAAAATAAAGTTGATTGAGACATTTTCCACTTAGTATTACTTCCTTCACAGTTTGATTTTAAAATATCTTATGTGACAAAATGAGAAAGAATTTTTAAAATGAAGGTATTATAATAGAAATAAACAGTGATTATTTTCCTTTGGATAACGTTTCCCTTAATTTCCTGAAGTATGCCGGATTGTGTGTTAATGTAACCAGATATTCAATACATGCCGGATCTTGTTATTGTAACTCTAATGATTTGCCCTGATAATTTGCTTCCAGTATGTAATACTACTTATATATATATATATATATGGGTGGGTTAGAGCTAATTACCACACAGTTCTTTTTATTAGGGCTGTGAAGATTAGTAGCCCACACAGGTTTATGAAGAAAATACACATTTACAAGGACATTGATTAAGCCTGAGAACCATCATTCTGAACATAAATACATGTAAATCAGTACATGTGAAAAAAGAATTACTTTTAAAGGAATGTCTGCCATTGGTTTCTATTGTGAAAAGGCAGAGATGCTTTTCAGTTGATAGTTTTGTGCAGCTTTATTTGTATTTTGATTTTTTATGAGATGATATTCATCCTGAGAAGTTTCAAAGTCACCAGATTTGAAGACTGGCTGTGTTATGTGTGTTTGCATGTGTGTGTGTTCCCATCTTGTGCATGAATTGCATGGTTGTAATGCATTCTGCAGCTATCGTATCGTACCTATCAACATACTTGGCAAAGCCATGGTAAGATAGTTGCATTCTTTACGAATGGATACAGATTCCTGATAGGAAACGCAAAGTAAAACCCTCACAGCTCCCCTCACCTTCCCAGCTGCCCTGTGGTGGGTTTAGAGGCAGACCCCCTCCCCACAACAACCATCCTCTGCTACCAAGAAATGTGCTGGGTTGAGGCAGCCCCCTCTCTCCCCACCACGGGCAGGAATAAAACACTCAGACAAACGGATTGCAAAAGTGATGAAAGTTTAAATAGAAAGCAGTGAATGTTACAGAGAACCCAAAGCGCAGTGACAAAGAAAGATCCCAAAGCGAACCCAGAGGCATCCCATCCCCACCTGAGGGTACACCCGAGACCCTCAGGGCTCCTTCTTCCCCCTCCCTCTGCTGGGCTAGTCTCAGCTGGCCAGGCCTGAGACTGCCCATCCCCCCGTGGCCTTGGGCCTAGCCAGGCCCAAAGCCAGCAGACATCTCCCCCAGTTACCGGCTGGTGGAGGAGGAAGAAAAGAGACAGTGCCAGACCCCGCACCGGATCTTATAGTGGTGCAAAGAATTATGGTAGGAAATACACACAATTTCCTGTGTCCATCTCTCTGGGCTGGACTTCTGGACACAGGAAGTGAACACACCAGGGGGGCACCCAGCTCAAACTGCAACAAGCATCATCAGGTATCTTTCATCTCTCTATGTCATCAGGTTAGGATGGAACCTGAGGAATCCTTCACATTCAGAAGTGATTTTGTTTTTCCTCAGGAGGACATTTAAGATAATTGGAAGAGCTTTACCTGAGGAAGCAGCACAATGACATTGAGCAGAACTACTTGATTAGTCATATTGGGTATTTACTGTTAAATAGAGGCAGCCTATGGTTTTTATTACTGTTTTGAAAAGCTGCACTCTGGGAGGTACTAGCCAATAATTGGGCATGTGTGTAAACAAAACATATATCTAGCTTGAGTTATTTGTACAGCAGCAGCATGAAGATTATCATCATAACATCCTTCACAGAATATTTCATATCAGACAGCCTTCCACAGCTGTAGTTCTCAATCTTTATTATATCTATTATGCAAACACAGAAGACTACTTGAGTCAGCAGAAACTGAGCAAGCTGATGTGTATTGTTTGGGCTGCCTTGCAAATCACTTGCCCTAATCACCTAAGAGTTGATTAAAGTGGAGGTTGATTGGTTAATTTGCTTTCAGACTTGGAGAACCCATGAAACTGATTATTATAGTAGTTATTTAAAATATATGGTACACCATTCTTTCTTAGGATTTACCTGTATTGTAAAGACAAACAAGAATTCTAAAGACAAACAAGAATTTATTAAACAAGGAAGTGGGGGGAAGGGAGAACAAGAACTTCCCTCCTAGGTATTTCCCTACTCTGTTTTAAATCCAGAAATTTTTCACTGACATCCCTATTTATACAGTTTGTGACAAGACTGTCTTACTAATTCACAGAAGTCATAGAAAGTGAAAACATGAACAAAGAACAAAATATATCTATCTTGTGTACCTCAGTTTGCCTTACTAACATTTTCCTTTCTGTAAAGAGTTAAATGCAATGCAGACTATTGGTAAAACCTCCTTTCTGTCACATACAGTAACAGCAAAGAAAATCTAGAAAATACCTGACGTCCTGAGGGAAACAATGGGAAAGCTATTAATAGGGTGGAGTACTCCTATCCTAGTTGAAGCCTTTAGAAGAATTTACACTCTACTTTCGTAGGCAGGAATAATCAGATTTCAATATTTATGTGGACTAGGTTTAGTTCTCAGTGTGGACAGCTAGCTTTCCCCTTTGTGTTTCATCAGTTCCTCAATGACTTGCACTTGAGTGGGGACAGAAGGCTGGGACTTGTCCCGCAGTTTCCCAAAGGAGCATCTCACATCTGAAGGTCATTGATTTGCTCTTTGTCTCCTTTCTCTTTTGCTTTTCCATCGGCATGGTCGTAGTGATGACACCTAACCACAGCTGATGAGTTTTGGTGGGTTTTATGTTGTTGTCGTTTGGGTTTTTTTTCCTTTTTTTTTTTTTTTTCTTTTCTTTTGTTTTAACTTTACCAGCCACAGTAGTACAAATTCTCATCTTCTGCCTCCGGGCTGTTCCCTGCTGGCTGCTGTATTGTCTTACACATGTTTTCACTCACCTTGGATACTTTTCTGGGTGCATTTATTGAGGCAGCCTAACAGAGGCTACCTGGCAGCATTCATTGGAGTTCCTAAAAGCCATGAAAATGTAAGAATTGCATGCATGTGCCTTCTTTTTATAGTTGCTCTCTGCATCTTCCTTCTGCATGCAATTGATTAATTCCTCTGCACAATGCCTTGAGCAGTTAGTGTATGAAGTACCTTATCTGATGGATCTGCTAAGTGCATTTATGAAGACATCTTCAGGCAACAGTATCATCATACACTATAGGTAGAGAGGTATTGTCTTGGGTCCTGTCCTTGCTGGTAAACACTCCTCTCTGTGTATTTCGCAGTGTCTAATATTTTCTAGTGTCTAATTTCTGCCTGAGAAGAGATGTTTGGGGGAGACTGCTGACAACTGTTATGCTAAAATTATAGACACATAAATGTTTGCATGGTTTATGTCTTCTGCTCATTTCTGTCTCAGGTAGAGTGCCATTCAGAAGTGTAGATTTTTTTCTTTTCATGAATTATTCAAAAGAGTAGGAGGGGGGGGAAATGAAAAGAATGGTTCCATGCAAATCCCTGGTCATTTAATTGACTTCTTGCAAACATATCTTCCAAGAGATGGAAATTCTCAGAAACCTAATTTTTACAGATCAAATCCAAACTAAGTAACCTGCAAGGAGTGGTGATTTGCTACCTGTATCTTTAAGGAAGTACAGCAGTAGATTTTCATTCTGAACAGGCACCATCACCACTGCTGTATACTGCATTTTCCAGCCGGGGTCCCCTCTACCAATTGATTAGAGGCTTTTCATGCTGCTAATGGACAGTGAATTGCTGTAGATCAAATTCTAGCAATAAAGGCAGGTGACCTCCTCTACTTACTGGGAGGAATTTGAAATAAAAAAAGACTATATATCCCATAAACTGCTGCATCCAACTGTCAGAGAAAAAATACAAATTCATAATCACCTCTCAAATGGACATTTCTAAGCAGAGATTTTTAATCACCTATTTTTGCTGTTGGCTTTTGTTGCTGTTATTATTATTGTTATTATTTCATTAGAATGCATTAGCACAATCCAGATTTTTGTTCATACTCCTGCACCTGAGTCTCAGCTAATACAGCTAAAAGATTGGGAAAAGAACAGACAGAACTTTAAAATAACTATCTCCTGGCACAGATGGAATCTTGTGCTTTCTGTACGTGAATTTGCTGCCATGATGACTAATATTGCAAACTTGCCCAGTGGAGGTATGATCTATGTGCTAATGACTGAAGCATATCAAAACACATTTTATTAACATGCTTATAGAAGATTCGCTGAAATAATGTGTAGCACACAGGTTATAACTGCTTGAGTCCCCAGTTTTGTCCATATTTGGGCTCTGGAAGCAATGCTTCTGCAAAACGTCTTAGCCTTTTTGATGTTCTGCTGGGGCTTCAGTACAAGGGCTCACCATAAAAGGTGTATTTTGAGGGGGTGGTTTAAACCTGCTTTAAGAGCATTCATGCTGTCAAGGCATTATTAACATGACTGAGCAGCAGACTTCTAGTCTCTCTTAGTACACAGTAAACTAACTAAAGAACAGAAGACCGTGAATACCAAAGTAGTGCACTTTGCTATATTGCTACTCTTAAAAAACATCAGCTTTGCCTTCCAAAAATTCTACTGGAGCTATAGATTCATTAAAAGATTTCCATGATTGCTGGTAGAGAGTGGGGCCTGATGGTGGTAAGCACTGTATATAGAGAAGCAGAAAGACAGATCTTGTAAGATAGACAGTAGGAAGATAGTGTCATAGCATCATAGTATCATAGTATCAGTCAGGGTTGGAAGGGACCACAAGGATCATCTAGTTCCAACTCCCCTGCCATGGGCAGGGACACCCCACACTAGATCAGGCTGTCCAGAGCCTCATCCAGCCTGGTCTTAAACACCTCCAGGGACG
The DNA here is from genome assembly GCF_014839835.1 of Dryobates pubescens. Lineage (NCBI taxonomy): Eukaryota > Metazoa > Chordata > Aves > Piciformes > Picidae > Dryobates > Dryobates pubescens. Next base: position 22,923,466 of record NC_071619.1, read on the forward strand.
TGCCCCAACCACCTCCCTGGACAACCCATTCCAGGGCTTCACCACTCTCACGGTGAAAAACTTCCTCCTCACATCCAGCCTGAATCTCCCCACCTCCAGCTTCATTCCATTCCCCCTAGTCCTATCACTGCCTGATATCCCGAGAGGTCCCTCCCCAGCCTTCTTGTAGGCCCCCTTCAGATACTGGAAGGCCACAATTAGGTCACCTCAGAGTCTTCTCTTCTCCAGACTGAACAGCCCCAACTCCTTCAATCTGTCCTCACAGGAGAGGTGCTCCAGCCCTCTGATCATCCTCGTGGCCCTTCTCAGGACACGTTCCAGCATGATACAGCAAGCAGGGCACAGTTTAGTGCAAGCAAATCTCAGGTCTGGCCTAGGTCTTGGTAATGATTTTTGAGAAGTGCTTAGACAAAATGGAAATGTAAGTGGATCGAGAGATTAAAAGAAGAGATCATTCTAGATATTCAGTCACCATGTATGACTGAGAGTGTGAAAGAGATATCCATGGAAAGTCATTCAGTTACACTTCATTTGGGTGTTTTCTGGCTCAATACTTTATCTTTAGAATGAGTGTATGAACACTTCTCATCTGCCTCAAGTACAAAGTCCAGCAACTATGGATGATACTACCTAACCCTGTGCTAGCTGTGTGTAAATCTTAATTAATTAACATACCATTTTAATAATTGCTTTAAAAGGGTATAGGTTAAATTATCAGAGTAGCTATCATAATAAAGTGGGTCATCCTGGTTTATTTTCATTCATGTGTGAAACAGAAGGGTGCTTACCTAGTTGTTTACAATTATTAAATCTGCAATGTTTGTGTCATGCTTTGAGGATACAAGATGAAAGGATTCTGCTCACGATTTCTTAATATTCTGTTACCAGATGGAGTTATAAAACATGAGTAACAGAGATGGGATCATCTTACAACCCCAGATCAGAATTTATCTATCACCAAGATTCAAAATTTGTACCCTGGAGCTGTCATTGCTTTTGGAGCTGAGTAATATGCAGAGACCATTCCAGTGCTTCCACCTTTCTGCTTCACATTGGAGAGCATTTGTAGGTTTTGGAGAAACATTCAGGCGCTACCCTTGCAGCATTTGTTGAGATTTCTGAACTGTAAGTAATCAGAATGACAAAATATATTCTCAACATTTCCTAAGATAAAGAAATATGGGGCAAGGGCTTTAGGGAAAAAAGTACAATTTCTCATCTCTTCCATGTATTTTATATTTTTATTCACACCTCCACCCTTTAGTGGACATGGAGGGGAATATTGTAACTAAAGATGAGGAAAAGGCAGAGGGACTTAACACCTTTGTTGCCTCAATTCTTAATAGCAAGATAGGTTGTCTTCCAGACAACTGGCTTCCTGAGCTGGCAGATGGAGTCAGGGAACAGTATAGTTCCCCTGTAATCCAGGAGGAAGTAGTTAGAGACCTGCTTAGCCTCTTGGATCCCCACAAGTCCATGGGACCAGATGGGATCCATCCTAGGGTGCTAAGAGAACTGGCAGATGAGCTGGCCAAGCCGCTCTCCATCATTTTTCAACAGTCCTGGCTCACCAGATGTCTGGAAACTGGCCAATGTGATGCCATTCCACAAGAAGGGCTGGAAGGAGGAACCAGGGAGGAACCAGCCCGACTTCAGAGCCAGGTCATCTTGAGTGCAATCACACAGCACTTACAGGATGGCCAAGGGATCAGGCCCAGCCAACATGGATTTAGGAAGGGCAGGTCCTGCCTCACCAACCTGATCTCCTTCTATGATCAGGTGACCTGCCTGGTGGATGTGGGGAAGCCTGTGGATGTAGTCTACCTGGACTTTGACACTGTCCCCCACAGCAAACTCCTGGCCAAGCTGTAAGCCCATGGCTTGGACTGTGCTGGGTTAGGAACTGGCTGGAGGGCCAAGCCCAGAGAGTGGAAGTGAATGGTGCCACATCCAGCTGGCAGCCAGTCACTAGTGGTGTGCCCCAAGGATCAGTTCTGGGCCCCATCCTGTTCAATGTCTTTACTGATGAACTGGATGAGGGGATTGAGTCCATCACCAGCAAATTTGCAGATGACACCAAGTTGGGGGCAGGTGTTAATCTGTTAGAGGGTTGGAGAGCTCTGCAGAGGGACCTTGACAGATTGGACAGATGGGCAGAGTCCAATGGCATGAGATTTAATACACCTAAGTGCTGGGTTCTACATATCAGCCACAACAACCCCATGCAGTGCTACAGGCTGGGGCCTGAGTGGCTGGAGAGCAGCCAGGCAGAAAGGAACCTGGGGGTAGTGGTTGATAGTAGGCTGAAGATGAGCCAGCAGGGTGCCCAGGTGGCCAAGAAGGCCAATGGCATCCTGGCCTGCATCAGGAATAGTGTGGCCAGCAGGAGCAGGGAAATCATTGTACCCCTGTACTCAGCACTGGTTAGGCCACACCTTGAGTCCTGTGTCCAGTTCTGGGCCCCTCAGTTTAGGAAAGATGTTGAGTTGTTGGAACATGTCCAGAGAAGGGCAACAAAGCTGGTGAGGGGTTTGGAGCACAAGCCCTATGAGGAGAAGCTGAGGAGCTGGAGTTGCTTAGCCTGGAGAAGGGGAGGCTCAGAGGAGACTTCATTGCTGTCTACAACTACCTGAAGGGAGGTTGTGGCCATGTGGGGGTTGGTCTCTTCTCCCAGGCAACCAGCACCAGAACAAGAGGACACAGTCTCAAGCTGCACCAGGGGAAGTTTAGGCTGGATGTTAGGAAGAAGTTCTTCATAGAAAGAGAGATTGGCCATTGGAATGGTCTGCCCAGGGCGGTGGTGGCGTCACCATCACTGGAGGTGTTTAGGAAGAGACTGGATGAAGCTCTTGGTGCCATGGTTTAGTTGATTGGATTGTGTTGGGTGATTGTTTGGACTTGATGATCTTGAAGGTCTTTTCTAACCTGGTTAATCCTCTCCTCTCCTCTCCTCTCCTCTCCTCTCCTCTCCGAACCTCTCCTCTCCTCTCCTCTCCTCTCCTCTCCTCTCCTCTCCGAACCTCTCCTCTCCGAACCTCTCCTCTCCGAACCTCTCCTCTCCGAACCTCTCCTCTCCTCTCCGAACCTCTCCTCTCCTCTCCGAACCTCTCCTCTCCGAACCTCTCCGAACCTCTCCGAACCTCTCCTCTCCGAACCTCTCCGAACCTCTCCGAACCTCTCCTCTCCGAACCTCTCCTCTCCGAACCTCTCCTCTCCTCTCCGAACCTCTCCGAACCTCTCCGAACCTCTCCTCTCCGAACCTCTCCTCTCCGAACCTCTCCTCTCCTCTCCTCTCCTCTCCGAACCTCTCCTCTCCTCTCCGAACCTCTCCTCTCCGAACCTCTCCTCTCCGAACCTCTCCTCTCCTCTCCTCTCCGAACCTCTCCTCTCCGAACCTCTCCTCTCCGAACCTCTCCTCTCCGAACCTCTCCTCTCCGAACCTCTCCTCTCCTCTCTGAACCTCTCCGAACCTCTCCTCTCCGAACCTCTCCTCTCCGAACCTCTCCTCTCCGAACCTCTCCTCTCCTCTCCGAACCTCTCCTCTCCGAACCTCTCCTCTCCTCTCCGAACCGAACCTCTCCTCTCCTCTCCGAACCTCTCCGAACCTCTCCGAACCTCTCCGAACCTCTCCTCTCTGAACCTCTCCTCTCCTCTCCTCTCCTCTCCGAACCTCTCCTCTCCTCTCCTCTCCGAACCTCTCCTCTCCGAACCTCTCCGAACCTCTCCGAACCTCTCCTCTCCGAACCTCTCCTCTCCGAACCTCTCCTCTCCGAACCTCTCCTCTCCTCTCCGAACCTCTCCTCTCCTCTCCTCTCCGAACCTCTCCTCTCCGAACCTCTCCTCTCCGAACCTCTCCTCTCCTCTCCGAACCTCTCCTCTCCGAACCTCCTCTCTCCCCTTGTGTTCTGATACATTTTTGAACTTTGTCCAAAACGTTTTTTTCAAAACAATCTGCACTGAAGAACTGTTTTATAGAATCACAGAATGTTAGGGGTTGGAATGGTGGAGGTTTCAGTTAAATGTCTTCAACTTGTATATACTGATCCTTTGTAGCATATTACCACATTATTCTTTGGGTGTTGGGTAGTGATAGGACTAGGGGGAATGGAAAAAAAAATATAAATGTGTAGATTCAGATTGGATGTTAGGAAGAAGTTCTTCACCATGAGGGTGGTGAGACACTGGAACAGGTTGCCCAGGGAGGTGGTAGAAGCCCCATCCCTGGAGGTTTGTTAAGGCCAGGCTGGATGTGGCTCTGAGCAACATGTTCTAGTGTTAGGTGTGCCAGCCAATGTCAGGGGGGTTGGAACTAAATGATCCTTGAGGTCCTTTCCAACCCTAACAATTCTAATTAAAGCAAAAGGGGTTTAATCTGTAACTATGTTAGCAGGTAATTAGGTACAATAAGAGCTTGCCAGTAGGTCTAATAAGTTGTTAGTGAGGCCTTTATCTCCACAGTAAGGTACTTCAGTATTTTCTTCTATAATAAATTCAGTCTGGTTCCCAGGAATGGACATCCTGACTACCCACAAAATTTGAAAGTGTATGAAGAATGAATCATTGGTTCAAAGGCATATTTTCCCCATAGGTGTTGGTGCATATTTGATGTGCACTTGTAGATCTTTCACATTATCTTTCTCCAAATGGATTCTGATCACCAAAAATGGTCTAAGGACTGAAATGGTGGCTACCAGGAAGATGGAGACTCCTTTTTTCACAAGGAGTCACATGGAAAAGGCAAGAGTAATGGGTATGAATTACTCCTGAGGGCATTCTGACTGTACTCTAGAAGAAAATTTTTTACCATGAGAACAGAGAGATTTAAATAATCTTGCAAGGAAAGTAGCGGATTCCTCACCCTTTTAAAACTCAGCTTGACAGGCTGCTGAGCCATCTCATTTCAACTATACTATTACCTAGAATGTTTGGACAAGATGATCCTTGGGGTCCCTTCCAACCTGGCATTTTGTGGTCCTGTGACAATGCATAAACTGTGCTACATATATACATGTAGCTGTACTACTTCTTTGAATCAGTGAATGAGACTGATGCCTTGTAAGAAGTCGGTCTCTTTTTCCCAAGGTTCTTTCCACTGCTGTTTTCTGTGCTTCCATTATGTAGACAACATGTTTTCTACCCAGAAAGAAGGAACTTCAGATGGATGAATGCTGTAAGTGAAAGAAATGTGCAAGGCGTCACTGGCCCAATTGCAGAATGAGATATATTTAGTTCTTGGAGATTGTGCAGCACTGGTGTACTATTAGTATTTCTAAGCCAGTTTCATAACTTTCTCATTTCAAAACCTAACTTTTGAAAAGTCTTGCTGAGATGATTTTCTCTTTTCCATTCTTAACACCAAAATGGATATTACAGGGCTGTGGTTTAAAAGAAAATAAATAAAAAAAATCAGCCTACAGTAAGTGTTTCTGGTAGCTTTATAAACCAATAAAAATGGTCTGCTGATTTTTAAACTCACTCTAATTGAGTGACATGAACTGTAATTAATTAAATGGTTGCATTTATTTTTAGCTGATTTAGGATATTAAATCTGTTTCTTTTTCAAGAAAATGAAACTGAATGCTGTGCTGCAAAACACTGAAATTCAGGGCATTATTAGACTTGACTTCTCGAAAGTTTCCCATTACTATTAAATGCTCAAAGATTAGCTACTCCAAACAATCTGTAATAACAGATGCACTGCAAACAAAATGAGACATAGCTTGCAAAATAGCCTGTGTTTACACTAGCTGGTTCCAAAATAATGTGATTCTTACCCAGAGGCTGGGAATGCCCTCTTGGATTTACTTGGTACAGCGTTCCCCAAATTTCAGAGGCATTTACTTCTCAGGCTTTACTGGATTCTTTAACTACATCACACTCCTTAAATTTCCCCTTCCTGGCCTAACTTTTCCCCATTTCTCACTCATACATACATACACCAAGTTCCTTTTCAAATGAAGATACAATTCTGCAAAAATTTATACACACACTGTAATCAGTTACCCATGATTAATTTAATTCTATTAACCAGTAGTTAATCTAATGATACTATGACTGAAAAATCATTTTGCATGAGGATTTTTCTCACTTTGGGTATATTTCCCCTTGAATTAATTGAATCTTTCCCCATGGCTCCAGGATATCATTCTGAAATTTGAGAAATTACTGGATCTGATGTTTTGGTAGTGATAGTGTGACGCTCAGTCAAAGAAGAAAAATACCATGAAATTTAGTGGCTGGCTTTATTTGTCTTTCCCAATGTTTTTCCAGAAAGAAAACGTTTTGTATCTCAATTTTGGCATTGCTTTTAGTATTTCTAGGTTTCTGACCTATGTTCTATGTGTTCCTCTTGGATGGGGAACTATAGTTCTGTGCAACACATCCTTGCGTTCTCCTTTCCAGCTGTACGAAGCACAGACACTTGTTCAAATCTCCAGTGGGTTATAGACATCTGATTTCAAGTTAATGTCTGCTCATAATACAGAAGTTAGTAATATATGCAACTGTGCTGACCTAACATGACCTCACTACAGTCAGAACAGTTTTTAATGGCCAGTGGGACCCTCTAGCTTATGTTTCTGGCTTCACTAGTACGTAAAAGAAAGTCCTATCATGATTTTTCATCGCCGTGCAGCTGATTACATTTTTCTGCAATAAGTGTCATTTGGGGTAAGTATTATCAATTATATGCCCTGAGGCATATGACAAAGACTTGTTTCTCAGGTAGCTGTGGATTTTTTTAAAAAAAGATTCTTTGCAGAGGCCTCTAGAACTACCAAAGAAGTATTACTGATCACATTTTTAGGATACAAGAATAACAATCAGATGTGATTGAAAGTGTTACAAGAGCGTAACAATGGAAAGTTGGTTTGTGTCAAATCCTGGCTTCTCAGCTTTGTATACTGAAAGTGAAATTGAACCCATGTAGCATTGTTTATGAAAACAGCTCTCAGTTTAGAGAAGCATGTGTGGAAAGTTGGGCTGTGTGTCTTTTTGCACCATTCCTATTCTCTAATATTCCCCCAAATCATTACATAAGCATGTAACTCTCATCTTGTTAAAAGCTTTTGATTTCTGTCCAGATTTCTTTATGGGGTTTTATTCATTACTAGTGTTTCTTTCTGTAGGGGCTTTTATTCATTACTAGTGTTTCTCCCCAGAATAAATAAATTTTTAAAAATTGTTCATTATCAGGGTAGCCTTCCAGTACCTGAAGGGGTCCCACAAGAAAGCCAGGAAGAGACTTTTTACAAGGGTTTCTGTTCATAGGACAAGACGGAACAGATTTGTACTTGAGGAGAGTAGACTTAGACTAGATATTAGGAAGAAATTCTTTATAGTGAGGGTGGTGAGACACTGGAACACCTTGCTCAGAGAGGTCATGGATGCCCCTTCCCTGGAGGTGTTCAAGCCCAGGCTGGATGAGGCCTTGAGCAATCTGGTGCAGTGGAAGGTGTCCTTGCCCAAGGCAGGGGGTTAGAACTACATGATCTTTGAGGTCCCTTCCAACCTAAACTGTTCTGTGAATCTATGAAAACTTACTCTCTACATGAAAAAGCCATATGCAAGCTTGGATAGGAAAACAAGATAGCATTTCACTGAACTTTTTGAATTATATCTGAAACTTCTGGGACTACCTACCATTTCATGTTTTAAATGTCCTATTCAGATGCTGTGAGCTGTCATTTCACAGGTAATTTAGGGTCCAACCTTTAGATTATTAAAAGCGCTTAAGTAATCATAATAAGTAGGTATTTTATGTGTCCCCTTTGTCACCATGTAAGAGAATAAGGGACAGACTACTGTAAAGTGGAAAAAAAGAGTAACTGTGAATAGAAAAGAGTTATAAAGTTAGTGAAGATACATTTTTACTGTAAGTTTTTTATTTACAAGTGGTATTTTTACTGCAAATGATTGCCATTTTCAAAAAATGCTATGCATGAAATAAAAGGTTAAATACACAGCTACAGAATTACCATAAAAGTCTGGGAAACAGATATAACATTGCTTCAGAAATGCCATGTATTCTTCTTTTGAGTATGTTTGTGTATAGACATACAAGGCATTAAAAAGAGCATGTTTTGCTTAATGTTTACTGCTAACTATGTTGGCCATGTTGTTAAAATTGTCAGGTTTTTTTCTAACTTTATATTAAATTCATGTTTATAAATGGTTTCTAAAGTCCTAGTAAAATTCTTGTAGATCTTTTGATAAATGATAATTTTATTAGTATAGATGTTTATGGAGTCAAACAGTTCAACAGATGATGAAAAAACAACTCTTAAACATATTCCTTACTTTATCGCTCTTTAAGTATGATTCTGTGGTTGATCTAGTTCTTTAAATACTACTCTGAGTTGAACAATAATTGAAAGGCTGCGCAAGACTCATGTAACAAAGACCAGAAGAGAGAGACACACACACACGCAAAAAGATTCTCCAGAACTGGTAGATTGCTTGTCCCAGTCGGAGCATGATTTATTCTGGTTGCTTTTAACCTTTATCCCAAGTGACTGACAGGCATCTTCTACAGGAAAACAACAAAGTGCATCAGCTGAGCTAGATTTTTCATAGCAGAGGGCATCAAACTGGGGATGTCTATACAACTGCTGCTCTGGAGCCAGAAAATAATGTTGTCATTTTCTTACAGTCCTAAACAGAGAGTTCGGCTAATGCTAGATCTTAACACACTCAAATTTGTCCTTATTTTTGTCATGTTGGAAAAACTGTGTCTCATTTACCTAAATAGCAGCTGTTCCTTTGATCCAATACTTAGGGCTCACGCATTTTTAATCATCTATTTCCAGCCTATATACCTGGTTAACAACCAGCTCCTCTTTACTTTTTGTCATATCCAATAATACTCACTTCTTTTCAACTGCCATGGGCAACTTTTGAGGCTCTTTTTGTCACTGCTTCTTGTCAGAATTGTAATAGTTTATGCCTAGAGAATGTTTTTTTCCTAAGATGTGCTGCCAGACAATATTAGCACCCAAAATAGTCCTTGAAGGATTTGAGAATACATATTCCTGTTTCTGAGATTCCTAAGCTTATTTTTGGGTTGCTGGTTCAGGTGAAAAGTTGCTTGCATATACTACCCAACAGTGATTAATCACTTCCAGAAAAACAGCAATAACCAAAGTGCATCTGTTCCATGCACTCACTTTTCTTGATGGATAAGCTTTATGGATAAGTTTTGGATGTTTTATGGTTAAGTTTTATTCCAGCAAACCGTTATTTTGACTACTGTATTTAAAAAAAAAATCAGAATAAAAAAATAAACCCAAACAAACACAGAAGAAATAAGGAAAATTCAGTTTAAGATCACATCTGACCCATATTCTGGCTGACACGTACGATCTTTGACAAATATTACAACAATACAAGATTACTTCAGGACTGAAGCAAGATTTCCCGGATGCTGTCTCTCAGAGCAATCCTAGCTGTTGCCTCTCCATATAAAGAGAGCTTTTACTGAAAGTTAGTGCATGTGATGTTAAAACCCCATCTTGACAATCCTCCATTTCCTTCCTACTTTATAGGAACCTACAATGCAGCAAATTTAATTGATTCTTTCAAGACTGTGAGAAATGAATGGAATTTGCTTTAGGCATTTATAAGAAGACAATGTTACTTCCAAAGTATAATACTTTTTTTTTTTTTTTCCCTTTTTTCATCCATGTTTACTTTTGGATCAGGAAATGTGTGATACATCTATACTCTCCTACTTTGGACTCAGATTTTTCAAATCACATAACAAAATTTGTTTTGGAAAGACCAAGTCTGACACATTCATAAAACAGATGTTGAAACTGAGGCACAGGTTCAAGCTCTCCTGCACATAAACACACAGACGCACACCCATACTGTACATTTTCAAAGTTACCATGTCACTGCACATTATCCCTATCTTTTTGTACTCAGTCTGTCAAAGTCTGGAGCTCTTGCTTGTACTACAGCTGCTTCATGGAAATGCATTATATCGTTTCAGGAAGACTTTTAGTTTTTCTCCTATCAAAATGGTAGTACGTTTCTTCCTTAATGGTGCCTCAAATACTGAGTTAATAGTGAGGGTCACCAGAGATAAGCAGACTCAAGGAAATCTTCCATCTTTGGTCAGAAATATGGCTGTTAGTATTTCTTAGGGACTTTCCATTCTCCCTCTTCCCTATGGAGATCTTATTCCTTTGGAGAGAGGTCAGAAAGACTCCTAGAGCTCAGCAGGTCTCAGGGGAGACAACTCCTGACATCTTTAATATTCCCTTCTTTCAAGGGATGGAAAGGGATCCAGCTCCTCCACCAACTTCCAGCTCCTCCCCTCCCCGCTCCCCCTTCCTGCCAACAATGAAAGCTGGATTTGGCGTTAGGAAAAGACCAGCTCATGACCCATCTTTCACATCCTGAGCAGCAAACTGCCCCTTTCAGCAAAGCAGTTAAACACATGCTTACATCTTATTGACTTTCTAGCACTCAAACATATGCTTAACAGCTTGGCTGAATTGGGGTAGACTTAAGCAAAAGATTACTTTTCTGTATCAGATGTCAATGGAAGGGGAAATATTTGCATACTCTGCTTTTAATCTTCAGTCTTACTGTTCACTTTTCATAGACAATTCTGGGCCAAGCAACCAGTCTTTGAAATACTGTATCTCTTACAGGTGTAGATATGTTTTTGTCTGGTTAAACAGCATGAGGTATAATACATGAGACAGGCTGCTTCTCCCTTTCCTCCTCCTGGCATATTTCTCAGGTCTCTTCCATTGAGTTACTTTTTTATATATTGATTCTGGAAGAAAGTATTGACTTCTTGTTTCAATACTGCCCAGCATAGCTAGATGTAGCAATTTACCTCTTCAAAGGCAGAAATGAGCAAACTCCCACTGAGACAGCCATCCATTGATTAACATCAAATACTCACAGCCTTTAATGTCATTCTGTACCTAGACTCCTATATTATTAGGCAGTGTCTGGTTCAGAAAACACAGGGATATAAATCCAATTCCATTTTTACCTCCTCCCAAGAGAAGGAGATTCAGAGATATGATACAATCCAACCAAAGCATAAATCTGCAACTGAAGCTTAGGCACACATATCAGACACCTTTCTAGTGCAAGCTGTTGAATTGTTTTCCACTGGTCTCTTTCATTTTCTCCATCATCATGCAAATGGCTGGCTGTTCGGTAATACAACCTTCTTTTTACACCTAAATAAAACCTTCATAGTCTGTGCTTTTTCTGCTGGTGAATATGGCAATCATAAGAGCTTTTCTGTTCTTGAGCTTACACACCAATGGAACTAGAGGTCCTTTTGGAAAGGGCTAATCTTTAATATATTTTAGAACAGTTTGAGATATTTTGGCTATTCTGATTAGATCTGCATCAATTTACCTCTCTTAATCAGCAAGGAAAGGCACTAATGAACTAGTGTCAGATTCCCTAGCTCTAAAGCAGGTATTGCAGAGCAGTGTTTCTGCTGTTAGTGAAATACCACTGCACATTTCTAAATAACAAAGTTTTTTCATTGTGGTTGAGAGCTGATTTGCTTTTTTCCTTATGAAAGATTTGATTAATTGGATCTTTCCTGAACAGAGTCCTACTGCTGCCTTTACCAATGTTAAGAGCAATTTTTCCAGAAAGTACCTATACACGTGGGATTATTTTTACAATGAAGGTCTTGGCAGCTTCAAATTTCACATAGTTTTTACACAGACAAGAAGCTACAGCTGGTAGCCCATGAGGCTGAGTTGCATTAGCCTTTAAAACTGTGGGAACTGTTTGTGTCTGTGTGTTTTATTCAAGGCCAAGAGTTAACACAATGAATATATATAGCTTTGAACACTTTTTGAAAGTCTTGGGTTTAGTCCATTCAGACCCCTTGGGGGTGACATAATTGCACTATATAAATACTTTATAGGAGTAAACATCATGGAGACAAAAGAGCTAACTAAATTAAGCTTGCCATGAATTAAAATAGGTTGGAATTTTGAAGAGGCTTTTACTACATAAGAGAAAGGTCTTGGAATAGCTTTGTAGATGGAATAAAACTGATTAGATGTCTAATAAACTGTGTCAGAGGTTAATACCTTTGTGAAAAGTGTAATATGAAATGGGTGCTAGTATTCCAGAGAAACAGGATTTTGATGGCCCAGGAAGCCATTTTCGTGTGCTGCATGCCCAGCATATATGGTATTGAAGTGATACTCAGGCAGCATAGATTGCAATCATTGTTGGTTATAGAGGCAGTTAAAATATCTATAATTTGATTAATGGGTGCTGAGTTGTCATGCACAGTATATAAATTATATGTGAAATATAGATCTGTAAAAAAAAAAACATTGCATACCTATACCATTATATCCTAGTCTCATATTTCACTGCATACAGGCAGAGAAATTTTGCTTGGATGCTGTAAATGGCAAAATCTAAACCCACAGCTTCACAGTTTCTGTAACTGTGCCAGTCAAAGGAAGAGGAGAGCCAGTGGGAGGAGCAGGCCAAGTGACCCTGCGGATTCCTGCGGCAGGGGTAATGAGATGTGTGTAATGGGTAATGGCCACTATGTCTGTGCATCTCTGGCTGGTTATCCAGCCTCCTAATGGTCTAGGGAGCCCATCATAATGAACAGATACAGAGCTTCACCTGGATGAGCATTATGGAAAGTATATGCAGTCTGCAATGCATGGTGGAAAAATGGTCTTGAGGTGGTTGGAGCCCACCTAGGCAAATACAAAGATTATAGGAGGGTGAGGCATCCCTTCTGCTGCTCTTGTGCCATGACCAAATGAGTAAATCAAAGGACTCTACATCATACATCTCATCTCAGCTGCTAGCTTCCTAATCCAATTTTGCTTTTCATAATACTAGATAAGCTGGACTGCTTAATTGACATGTAACCCCACACAGTTAAAAAGTTTAATGGAGCAATGGATGTAGGTAACTTCAGCCCCTAGGTTGCTAATTGGATTCAATATCACTTTGCCATTAACTCTTCTGAGTTTTATGGATTTAAATAGTTTCTTTTCTTCTCCAAATGTGAGTAGTACAGATACTTCAGTATTACATATTTGACTAATTTATTAATCAGCATAGCTGGGTTTCCATTAATATCAGCTGAGACACACACAAAAAAATTAAACCAGTCTCTCAGAAAAATTGTTTACTTTGCAGGGGATAAAATCAGACAGAACTGTGAGGAAGATTCCCAGTGACATAGATTGAAGAAATACATTCCTAACAGAGAATTTGCAGCACTCAGACACGTGCACTGGGCAGTTTTTATTTAATGACCTTGTGTGGATTCTGTCTGGAGAAAGGCCTGGAAAGAGTTAATGTTTCTTCTGACAGAAGGGAAGTCCACAGCTGCATTCCCTAAGCAGTGGGATTTCCAGCCTCTGGGCTGACCCAGCTGTCAAGAATTAAGAAGTTCCTCAGCACTCTGTAAAAAGGAGGTGCTCTGAGGGGTTGGTTTGGCTCTGATTATGGGTTAGGTGCTTTGTGAAAGACAGCAGGGAAAAACATGAGCTCAAAAGTAAAACACCCTCCTTTTCTTGTCTTTTTTTCCCCTGTATTAGATTCAAACCTTGCACAAAGTTCTTTCAAATTTTCCTTTTAAGCTTCTATATGTGGGCAGATATGTTTGACTTTAGCCTGTTAGCCACGTTAAGTAAAGAGCTTTTTATCTTGGGTCTTACTTCTATTAGGAGGTAAAAGGTTGCCAGCCAAGTCGCTTCTCAAAAGTTGGAGAGGTTTACCTTTGATAACCATGATTTGTCATGGAACTTCATGGTAGTGTGGTATAAAACTGAGTGCTCTTTCAATCAAGTACAGTTATTCTTCTCTCTTAAGTCTAAATGGTGTCAGGCATAATTTTTAAAAACTTGATTAGAAAGCTGCTGCTCTATTACTCAGTTTTCCATTAGAGGTAGTAAGTTATCTAAGAAGCTAGAAAAAAGGCTGATGAGGAGGAGAACTTCTTAGTCCTTTGAAAGATTACATCTGTCGGATGAAATAAAAGCAGCTCTCAAGTTCTGGGGAGCTCAACTATGTGGGTTAATTATTTTATAAGAAATGGTGGGCAACCATATGTTAGGAATAGTAAGGATACCCTCAAGCAACTCTGTTTACACAAATCTGTTTTTTCCCTAAAACTGTGGTTCTGGCACGGCTCTTGGGGTGGGTTGGTTTTTTTGCACAATAAATGTATCTTTTATGCTTGTTTTGAGAGAAGACTTCTACTTCAGAGCAAAAAGGCCCCCTCCCCATTTTGTATAACCTGATGTCTTACTGCTTTTTCTGTCTCTATTCACTTTGCTATGATATGTGTCTAGATGAACATGGAATTTTTTTTGTTGACTTCAGTATATTTGCTGTTTTATCTTGTGTAGTACAGACATTGTAATCCTGCAACTGTAGTCTCACTTTCTTTTACCGCATAAATGTTTGATACCAGAAATCTACTTTGATGGTGTGGTATGACTGGGAGGACAACAGCATCTGACAGTATTTTGTACGAATGTCTTGGATAAGCAGCCTAAAGAGATGTGGGAAGTTATGCAAACGACAGAAGTTACTAAGCCACTGAGGTATGGAAAGTGGTTCCTCCTTGATACTCCCCCTGCAACCCTCACAGTTGCCTGCAGCTTGCCAGCTTGTCCTTGTTCATATCAATGACCCTTTATTGATTTGATAAAACAGCAAAGGTATGGTAATACTTCCAGAGGACAGAATCTACTCATGATTGTCAAGCAGCACTTGACAGCATTTTGTCTCTCTTGCTTATAATGATTCAAAAAGAATTTTTTGCATTCTATAAAGATATATCCTTCATTGCTTTAAGGATATGATAAAGCAGGTCTTTAGCATTTTTTCCCCCAAATTTCTTTATAAGGTATGAAGAGGTCTTTTTTGAAAAGAACAGCACCCCACATAGCCACAGGATCTAGTTCCAGAAGGCCTGACTGAGACTATCTTTCATGTTACAAGACTGTAAGTTGTCACAAGCACCAGTGTCTCAGAACCATATGGGGTGGAATGGCCAATAGGTTTTACTGGACTACTAATGCTAAATGTTAAGTCTACTATAGCTGTAACTTACCAGCTTAAACTCCCACCTTTTGTATTTTTAATGAGTGAAGAATGACAGTTTTTTTCTTCACCACAGGACAATGAAATGTATTTTATATGGCAAACAGCAGCTGCAGGGTGTGGGCATAGTTATTATGAAATAATCATGCCCACAGGGATCAGAGAGGCATTTGGTTCTGCCTCATGCCTTGTGAGAACCGTAGGGTGCAATTGCTGTGTGATGGTAGCCTCCCTGTCATTTTATATTATTTAACAAATTCCACTACATCGTCTTCAAGCTCTGCCTTGGGGTTATTGTAAAGAATCTGCCATACTGACTGAATCAACAGTTCACCTCCTATTTGAGTTTGCTGCTGCCATCAAAATAACAGGGGACTGTTGTTTGCCATGCAGGAGGGGAAAAGATTATATAGTTGTGGAATTTAATGACCGTATCCTACTAGAAGGGCAGTTCCTACATTTCAAGAGGCATGTAAATTGAGCAGATCATAGACTAGTTCATTAGCACCTGAATCTGAAGGACTGTCAGTTGTCTGATTCAGACAATGCCTATTTTACATAAGGAATGATTGCACTGCTCCCTTCCAGTATTGCATTATAATCTCGCCTCTTGTATTTCCAGACCATTGTGGTTTAAATGGTCAAGTGTAGTCAGTTGAGCAATTGACTTGTATTTGAGCAGTATGCCTTCAAGAAAGGTTTCCTGTCAATTTGAACGTATCAAATGAGTCTTTTTTGGCTATGACAGTTTGTTCCAATGGTAAATTTTCACTGGTGGACAAGTGTTTTTGGCTTTTAGCAAACTTAACATTGGCATCTCTATCTTCTATCTCTCTAGAGCCTTTGCCTTCAAGAAGCCTTTGCAATGAGTCTGCTCCTCAGTTATCTTTTGAAAACTCTAATTAGACAGAGATCATTGCTTTTGCTTTTCCCTGCTTCTCTACCTTGACCCCTTTTTTTGTTCTTTTCATGTCTTTGTCCTTAGACCTATTATTCTCATCTCAAGTTAATTATTTAATTTTGATTTTATAGCATCTGTCAAACACTCTAGGCATTTTCCATAAATTATATCTACAAGCTTCAACTGAAAGCTTAGCATAAACAATGTAGAACAATCCCATCAAATAATCATCACACTCAAAACTGCGTATCACTATTTCTTGACTCAATATATCAGCCAACATAATGAAGCTTGTGTTAATGGCTCTTTTCCTCTACATGTGGTAAAAAAGGAAAAATAATAAATGCTCTTTCTTGTATTGTGCCAGTTGTTCTGAACTTTGTGACTCTACCCATTCACTTCAGTCATTTTTATATTAGATATAATCTTTAAAAACCTATTTGAGAGTAACATTTCAGCTATTTTTGAAGTTTGTTTTTTTTATGGAATAATAAGAATGAGTGTCCTCAAAGTTTTATTTCATATAAAGATGATGAAGTACTGAACATGCAACTTCATGTTACGTCACAAATTTACCTTAACCTTATTAAATAATAATTTAGGAAAATACTTACTCTGCCATAATGAATTTAGTGCATTTCTGTGTGTTGTTAAATGATTCGCAACTAGAAAATATCTCTGAATTAAATAAAGTGCCTAATAGATAGTCTAAAAAGTTTGTGTACCTTAATATTGCTGAATTATTGCAGATCTGATTTATGGTTTAATGAGGTAGGGTATGATTACATACAACCTTTAGTATGGTATTCAATGCTACGCTCAAAGAGGAAAAGCAGAACATTATTGTGATTTCATAGAACATGAGATGATTTATAGTGATTGGCATTGGCAGGAAAAGAACTTCTGGGTCATCAAAGTCCACTCTGCTGCTATTACAGCAGCATCAGTGTAAAACCCTGCTTGTAGACTTGCTAAACTCCATCTTTAAACCAACTGTTTTGCTCCATCAGAAAAATTATTTTCTCTAGTGACTGCAATAATCTAACATTCTGCCAAACCTTTCTATCCAGTTTACTACTGCTTATATCGTCTTTGTACTTAAGCTTTGTAAGCTCTGCTTTCTGTTTGACCCATTTGATATGTTTGTAGACCACAATCATAGCTGTGAGTTAAAAAAAACCCAAAACAAGCAACAAACAAACAAAAACACAGAAAAAACCCTGAGCTGTCTTCAACTTCCTTGGAAAAAAAGAATCTTTCAAGGTATCATATAGTCATGCTAAAACCTTTTTGCACAAGAATTCTTTTTTGTTGAACATGGACAATGCAGAGTAAGTTGTATATATGCTGTATACTTTTCACAGTGCAATTTATACTTCCCCACTTCTGCTGGAAACACCAAGACTAACATATCCCAGACACATTTTTAATGAAGAGGTAGCACTATGTGGTTCCCAGTTACTGTGAGACCTATTTAAAATATATATCTACTCTTCATGTTCCAGTACAGAAAACTTCAGTTTATAATGGTAATTAGTATTAGTCCCTAAACATATAAGTTTGTGACTTGTTTATTCTCACATGTGAATAGTATGATATAGCTTGGAGTAAGACTTTGAGCTCCATAACTTAAATCTTATGCTATGAACACAGGACTCATCTTCCACTTACTGCAGTCTATAAATGAGATATTTTGCCTGAGGCCAAGAAAATTTTACATCTGAAATGATAGCCAGCTAGAAGGACTCCATTTCTTAAATAGTAAAAGTCATTCTTTATTACCATTCTCTGATTGCAAATGTACATTATGTAAACTTATTAGAGAATGAATTTTGCCCCTGAAGAAATGTTCACTACACAGAAATGACAACAAACTAAAATAAATCTGAAAGCTAAGTAAGAAAGTAGGTTTTCATTTTCAGAAGATTTATTTTTATACTGTTTATGCTAACATTTAGTCCAGTTTGACTCAGCTAATTAAGTACTTTGTAGTCGCTTCCTGTCACATTGTAATCTCTGTTTTACACATTAAATTAATGAACTTTCTGTGGTACATAATAATAGATGATACCTCTGATCTGAAATTCATTTGTGGTACAGAGGTTCCCCATTAAAATTCAGATCCAAGCACAGAGCTTTTCTTTACTTTCCCCAAGCTAAAACAGTCTTTTTCTCAAAAAACAAACAGCCAAAAAAAAACCCCAAACCCAACCAAAACCCCCACAACCCTGAAGATATTAATTTGTAAAGTAAGAATTTAATTTTTTTGAAAAAGCATTAATTATATGTCCTCCTTATTAAAAAAACAAAACAAACCAAAAAAACAACAAACAAACAAGGAGAAAACTGCATTCCTCACTTATCTCAGGTCTCCAACACAGATATACTAACTACGTATTTCTAACTTCTGCATCCGTAACTCATTGCATAAATTGAGATATTTCAGGTCCTATTTCTTCCACTGCTGATTTCTTACATTACCTTGAATAAGCCCCTTAACTCTCAAGATTTATTTACTTCTTACTTGTCTTTCATTAGAGAAAGGCCTATGCAGAGATCAACCTAAGAGAGCTTTAATCTGTACTGAATGCTCCAGCATCTACTGAAAAAAAAACTCTTGTGAGAAAGGAATGAAAACTTTGCCTTCTAAAGGAAAGCAAAGCTTCTGAAACATCAGGTGAGAAGAGTCTTCAGAATAAAACTGCTGCAAAAGGGTTTGCAGAAATCATACTGTTTTCTTTTAGAGAAAAGAATATGTTTAAATAATTGTTTCCATCTCCAAGAATTGTGTATACTGATGACCTTTCCAGGGAAGTCACCTGTCTGAAGTGCAGCCATCTGCTTAAGATTGTGTTGCAACACTAAGCTATCGAGAAGGAAATTGAGTAAAAGAGCAACTGCAGCTGCAATAGTGGAAAGATATAAGCAGCATTAAGAAATTCAAAGTTTTGTGAGTTTACTGTGGTAGATAATCTAAGTTCTTATTAAAGAAGGAACAGTTAAAATGTGAAGAAAAATCTCAGTTTTCGTGCTGTATCTGGACTCATATGGTCCAATTATACCCTGTGGTGAATGCTCTTTGGAGGTTGCTATAGGCCTGCTTAATTTTGTTCCTTTAAGTGCCTTAGGCGTTCCTTTTGAACATTGCACTCTGCTTCATGAAGGAGTACAGTACAAACCACCTTCTGCTCTGCATTCTTTTCTTCCATGTTTTTGGCTTACAAGAAACTCTATGTGGTTTCTTTACTCAGACAAAACCAAGTAAATCTCATGTTTCAGTACAAAGGGAAATGAAAGCTCTTGTTGTTAGGGCATTGAATGAGACTCAGGAGACTTGGCTAAATTCATGTATGACCCCTACAAGTCCTTTAGAGTCCCTGTGCCTTGCTTTCTAAACTGTAGGATCTAGTATTACCTGTCTGCTCAATGCAAAATTCGAAGCATGGATGCCCTGCACAGCTATCCCTGAAGAGTGAAATGTTGTGCTCCAAAGCATTTGACCGATACAGCTTTACATGTACTGCTACTGCACCCTGAAAAAGGAAAATGTTCACTGTGTAAATTTTACTCTCACATGAATAGCAATTTGTTTGCTTGTGGTAAGGCAAATCTCTCCCTTCTGTATTTTCTAAGGCAGAACTTCTACTTCCTTGAACTCAGCTGCAGTAAAAAGAGTTGGTATTAAACTGACAAGTTGTTTCCAGCTGCTGCAAGCATGACATTAAAAAGGTCTTACTAATCCACACATCAGTATTCTTGATATGTATCATACAACTTAGATGATATGTGTCTTTTCCCTTCGTGTGAGAAAGAGTCATACTGTAAACATTCTTTCATTATCTTAAGTCTCATGTTAAAAAGAATCATATTTTTGGCATTTCCCGATCCCGCTAATAATGGTAACTACTGATCTACAAGCACTCCTTGATTATCCCTCCCTTTTCCTGGTTTCTGACAAGTTTTAGAAAGACAGATGTACACTTTGCGTGAAATCAGCTGTACATATGCTAACAGATTGCTGAACAATCTGATAATGAAGCCAGTTAAGTCTTATCATTCTGTTTCTATTCTTTGTTCACTGTGATAGATGAGGCTCTCTTAAACTGTCCCTAGCTAGGATTTTCAAACTGCTGATGCTGTTTTTTGTTATTTCTTTTTCTTTTCTGGACTTTTTACTGCAAACCGTGTGTTTATATCTGTTTATATGTTTTCAACATCTTTATTGACAATCTGGATGAGGGGATTGAGTCCATCATGAGTAAATTTGCAGATGACACCAAGCTAGGGGCAGGTGTTGGGTAGGAGAGGGTAGGAGAGCTCTTCAGAGGGACTTTGACAGGCTGGACAGGTGGGCAGAGTCCAATGGCATGAGATTTAACACATCTAAGTGACAGGTTCTACACATAGAATACATAGAATAAACCAGGTTGGAAGAGACCTTCAAGATCATCGCGTCCAACCCATCAACCAATCCAACACCACCCAAACAACTAACCCATGGCACCAAGCACCCCATCAAGTCTTCTCCTGAAAACCTCCAGTGATGGCGACTCCACCACCTCCCCAGGCAGCCCATTCCAATGGGCAATCACTCTTTCTGTATAGAACTTCTTCCTAACATCCAGCCTGAACCTCCCCTGGTGCAGCCTGAGACTGTGTCCTCAACAACCCCATGCAGTGCTACAGGCTGGGGTCAGAGTGGCTGGAGAGCAGCCAGGCAAAGGGACTTGGGGGTAGTGGTTGATAGTAGGCTGAAGATGAGCCAGCAGTGTGCCCAGGTGGCCAAGAAGGCCAATGGCATCCTGGCCTGCATCAGGAATAGTGTGGCCAGCAGGAGCAGGGAAATCATTGTGCCCTCGTACTCAGCACTGGTTAGGCCACACCTTGAGTCCTGTGTCCAGTTCTGGGCCCCTCAGTTTAGGAAAGATGTTGGAACATGTCCAGAGAAGGGCAACAAAGCTGATGAGGGGGTTGGAGCATAAGCCCTATGAGGAGAAGCTGAGGGATCTGGGGTTGCTTAGCCTGGAGAAGGGAAGGCTCAGAGGCGACCTTATTGCTGTCTACAACTAACTGAAGGGAGGTTGTGGCCAGGTGGGGGTTGGTCTCTTCTCCCAGGCAACCAGAACCAGAGCAAGAAGACACAGCCTCAAGCTGCGCCAGGGGAGGTTTAGGCTGGATGTTAGGAAGAAGTTCTTCATAGAAGGAGTGATTGGCCATTGGAATGGTCTGCCGGGGGCGGTGGTGGAGTCACCATCACTGGAGTTGTTTAAGAAGAGCCTGGATGAGGCACTTGGTGTCATGGTTTAGTTGATTAGATGGTGTTGGGTGATGATCTCGGGGGTCTTTTCCAACCTGGTTAATCCTATCCTATCCTATCCTATCCTATCCTATCCTATCCTATCCTATCCTATCCTATCCTACTAATTACACTCTTCCTTTCTTTTGCTTGCCCTCTCCTTTGATGCTGTTTCTATAGTATAAATAGCTGCTTCTGTTTTCCACTTCTACATATGCACTTTCCTGTTAACAACTAAAATCTGTCTTGACTGTAATTCAGCTGTCAGATTGGATTGAAGCCATGCCTTGGAAGATGTGCATTTAAAATGGCAGGGAGTAAGCGACTGATAATGAAAATAAGCATTTGTTTTGTCAGAACCCTAGAATATCATTTATTGGAAAGCATATTCTAATGAGTGCCACCCACACTTACCAGATGTGTCATTGGGCATTAGACCCAGTCCCTAACAAATGTATTGTTTGATGTCCAAAGCAATCTGAAGTAGGGAAGGAAGAGGAATATTGTAGGACTTTGAATAAAATCATGGACCTGTAGCATCCATATTAAAATATCAGGCTAGTTTGTGCTCTGATTTGTGTAATTAGCAGTAGCTATTTAATTGGACTGGATCTTCTTCTTTGCTTTTTAACTGTTTGTCCATATGCATAATGTAATTGGTAGAATGTATTGAGAGATGTGAGCTATGTGTTGTCATATCCTTAGAAATACTTGACCTCCAGGATTACTGCTGACTTGTTAATTGCATATTCTTCAGCAGCATAAACATATTTTTTTCCTAAAGCTCTAAAAGCAGCTTTGTCTTCTGTTTAAATGCATGGCTGGGATATGCACAAGTTTTCTATCAAAATTATGTTAACATGTGTGGGCAGACACTAAAAAGAAAGTGTCATTATTGTTTCTCTTGCCTCAACTTACTCATCATTTTTAATATAGTTTGGACAAATGTTGAGGAACTCAAGATTTCCTTCGCTCTACTTTCTTACTTCCAGAATGTGGCATTTCTTCCTGCTGCCATTTTTCATAGTCTCATCTTCTCACCGCAATAATTCCAAAGAAAATTTCTCATCCAGTGATAGCCTAAACATCTTTGTTCATCCTAGTGCTGTCCAGTAATGGGACTAGACCATAGATGTCTTTTATCTCAAAAATGGTACTGTAAATTCAGAATAATTCTCCACTGTTGGCCTTCACTCTTTGCTTTGCAGAGACACATCCTGACTTCGAATTAAAAGACACGTATTTGTATATGTATGTATGTGTATATATATATTCTGAATTAACTTAGAACTGTGTTTTGTGGTGATGTTTTTTGTTTGTTTAAGTTTGTCTTGTTGTTTTTTTAAATTAATCTGGGTTTTACTGTGAATTGTGAATTTCAGGAATCTAATGAGAACACAGTCATAATTCTCATTATATTCTACACTGAGTGTGTGCAAACTTAATCTACTTGAGTTTGAGTCAGTAGATGTATTCACCCAACAATTGAGTCAGTAGTTGTAACTGGTTGCTCAAAAGCTCAGTTGTATTATTAAATCTTCCCGTGTTTCATAAAATTAGTAAAGCTTCCAGTGAAACCAGTGATAAAGTCAATCCAGGACTGAACCTTTGGAAACATATTATGGTTTTTATTACTCTGTATTTCAGTAAAAGCAAGGCATAAGATACAAATCAGATTAGATGTTCAGATCATTTTGTACAGTGGGACAGTCAAATGTCCTCAGGAATCTTGCCAGAGTTCCCAGTTGAGGGATTGTTCAATTTGTCATCCATGGCAACAAAAGCATCCTATGTCCTGGTTTTGCTCAAATTAAAACAGCTACAGCAAGGTAGTGCATCATGACTTTTCCAACAATGAGGTAAAAAAAAATTAAATTTAAGATAGTGTTAATCTTGATAATTATGAAGGATAAAGTCTTTAGGGGTCAAATATGTGAGAATGTTTAGAAGATTTTTTGAAGTTACAGTATTGCCAAATATCCTCTAATGAAATATGTCAACCACACCAGACTGATCATCCTGCTTTTACATTGAATCCACCCTCTAACCTCTTAATCAATTTTGCATGTTTAAACTGGAAGCATTTTGAGACAGACTACAATCTCTTTACTTGCCTGTGAGGCACCTAATGCACTTCAGGCACCCAGTAAAAACAATAGCACTGAGATTCAATACACTTCTCTTTATATTTCCAGAAACACATGAGGCCAAATTAAGAATGTGAGCCTATCAAAATTTACAGGGTGATGTTTGGACAAGGATTTTTGGATACTTCTATAAATAATTCCATTAAATAACACTCTGTTCTGACTGAAAACACATTTAGTCAGTATTGTCATGCATAACACCTGATAAGATGTGTTCCTAAGTTGATGGTGTTTGGGTTTACATATTTTGATGAAAAATATCTAGAGATTTTAATGTATACATAGATTTTAATTATTTCCAGGTATTAGTGTTGTTGACTCCTTTTGCTTCTGTCCTTGCCAAATACAGTACATCCATAATACATTCAGTACTTCAAATGCAACCTAAAAGAAAACAAAAAAAAAGTAGAGAAGGGAAAACATGCATTATTCTGCTGAGGTAAAAATGCGTGAACAGAATACTGTCTGCAGTTACAATTTCTCTGATTTGGAAAAGGTTTGAAGAAAACTAGGGAAGTAGAGGTGTGTGAAAGTATGATCAAAACTTTTGAAGAGCTTTCAAAAGAAAAAAACAACAAAGTAAACAGAGTAGAATTCTTCAATTTGGAAAAGAAATCAGTGAGGGGAATATAACAGAGGTCTATTAAATCCCAACCAGCATGGAGAATTGACTTGAAAATTATCGTCTCCTTTCCCTTCTAATGCAACAGTTACCTGGCCTCAAGTAATGGCAGGGTCAAAAGAGCAAAAGATGGTTTACAATATAGAGGACTCACAGTAGGATACTTTGGACGTTGAAGGTTTATATCATTTACAAAAGTATGGAGACACAGTACCGGAAGAAAACTCTGTTTTGCATTATTTAAACATAGAAATATTTCCTCTAGCTCATAAATTCTTGAAACTGCAAAAATTACTAAATGCCAAAAGAGTGTATCACAAAGGTATCACTACAATGCCTGGAGTAGCATTTTTGCCTTGGGCCGCTATGGTTAGCAGGACAATGGGCTCAGTGGATGGAGTGAAGGAGAGAAATGGACTCCTGCTCCTCTTATTTAAACTAGTGTAATGCAACTAAGTGAAACCATGAAGAGGTAGTGTCTGTTTGAGAGGAAGCATGAGCCTCACAGCAGATTATCTCTGCTAAACAGTAGATCTGCACGATGTTGTCCATGTAAGTTCATGATTTCCATCATTACAGGTGACATGATATGAAAAGTACAGTAAGGAAGGGCTCTGTTTGTGAGTAGTGTTTGGGATCACATATATAAGATAAATGTGTGTGTGTCAGTTTATTATAATCTGTCTAAATGAAACTCTGCACTGACTAATAGTTTTATTCTCTGCAGTGATCCTGTTCACTGGTGCATATGTAAAAAAATTGGATTAGATGATCCTTGCTTCACATTTATCTTTCTGTGCATTTTATGGCTGTAACAGTCAAGGGCTATAGCACCAGATATTGTTTAACATTTTGAGGAAACAGGGAAAAAAGCAGAAAATATGTTAGGGTTTAGACTGAAGCTCCTGAAGAGAACAATGACTAAGATCCCATAAATATTTCCTGTTGATCCAGCAGCTGCAGAAATTAGTAAGGTTTCCCCACCCATGTATTTTAAGCCTTCACAGTGCCATCCCTTCTCCATGAACTGTATTTAAAATGTAAATAAAAAGAAGGCTTTTAGGATATTTAACTGTTTCCCTTGGTATTTAAATTATTCAATTATAACTAAAGCTATTAAAATACAGTTAATTAAAATGGTTAGATTGTTTTCCTTTGTACCGATCACAGCATTGCCCTACTTCTCCCTCTAGCTGTTTAATTCCTATTAAAAATGATAATGCTTTGCTTTATTCATAAATGCAGTAACCTTACGTACATTCTTCAAGTGATCTCTTCGGTACAAACTGTGCTGGTTTTCTTCTTGTCTAACACTGAAGCAGAAATTCTGCTGTAGTCTTTAGAGGTATAATCAAGAGCAAGAGGACTCAGAATTTAAATATTAGCACTACCAAGTTATGAGAAGTAGCAAAGCACCCAGTAAAAAGCTTTGGTTTGATTTTGATGCACTAAGATATCATTAGGGACAGTAAGAGAACCTAAATAACAGTTTTGTAACTCCCAATACAAACTTCCCAGGTCTACACTTTGAAATATTTTATCTGAATAGTTTCACAATATTCTGTTGGGAATAGTAATCCAGATGCAGTGTGGAAGGGTCAGTGCTTTTAAAATATAAAAGGTGCAAAGGCAAGTTCATCTCATCTTATCTTTGTCTTCACAGATAAGGAGACAAATCTACCCCCCTGGTTTTTGGCATTGCAATTAGAACATTGGAACCCTTCTTTCTCCCTCAAGATCATAGAGACATTCCTTATAAGGCATGTATTGTCTCCTTTGAGAGGCAAAGTTAAGTTATAACTCAATGACGTCTTGATAGCCTCACACTCTGACTGAATAACAAGGTTTTTTTTGAGGTGAAGTCCAAAAAAAAATCATTTCATCTGTTTATAGTTTTGCATGGATTTGTGTATTACAGGACAAATGTCTGTATGCACAAAGTTTGTTATGCCACAAGAATACTGACATCAAGTGAAGGTGAGGATAGTGGGCCAAGAGAGTCAGACCTCGATGTGTGTTTGATCATCAAAGCACTGAGGAGTTACACGTATAAAGCCATGTCCACAGCATTTATTTTTCCCTACCTTGTTGGAGAAAGCACACAGGGAGGGATGTGGATATGTTTGCTAAATAAGGAAGAGCCTTAAGTAGATTAGCATTGTTTCATCCCCACAAGTGTCTGCACAGAGGGAGAGTGTATGACCTGGGAATAACAGTTGATACGATTACATTTAAGGGCCATTGGTGAAATTCCAGCTTTGCTGGAACAGATAGCAGAACTCCTTTGGATTTTGGTCTGGTTACTCTTGCTTATTTTCATGTAATAATAGTTTCACTAGAAAATACTTTCTCATCCATGCTTCTCAAGGGCACTGAAAGCTTCAGATGTTGTCACAACCCGCAAGCCTAATAAACACCATCTGCCATATATAGGACTTCCTGAAATAACAGTGGTTCTGAGGAACCATGCAACAATTCAGTCTGTCTCCTGCTGTGTGACAGAAAACATGTAATGAATGTGTGGGGCAATGGTAATGAGAAGGCTACACACTGCTCAGCATATGTATGAATTGGATGGGAGGACTAAAAGGCTAATTTAAGGCTTCCTGATTAGGCACATCAGGAAAAAAAGTGTGCAAATAATATAGTCAGTTTAGGTTTAGCCTTGAACAAACCTAGAATCAGCTCGGTTTCTTACTGTTGACAGAGGGGTGATGAAAATTCAGAGGTTCTTGATGATTAATTTAGTCCTGTTTCCTGCAGTAGGTATTTGGGAACCATCACTGACCATAACAGGAGTGTAAGCAGAGAACTGCAACCAGGAGACTTGACTAGAATTCAATAAAGCCTGGTATTTCAGCTCAGGCTAAACTTGAAACTTTTAGTCAAAGAAATAAAGGTTTGTTTCCTACAATCCTACCCAATTTTCTGGTCTTTGACTCTTTTTCAAACTAAAAGGAATAATAGCAAGGATGGCAGCATTTATTTTGCCTAACTCTGTATTCCTCTTTTCATAAGACTTAGATTTACACACAGTGAAATTAATCTGTCACTTGTACGAGGGTTTCTGACATTTTCCCTGTTCTTTTCCAAGAGCTTACATGTTTCTGAGTCTTTCATAGTTTTAGAAAACAGTTATCATGGGACAGATTCCATGACTAAATTCAAGTTTCCAGGTCCAGTGTTCAGGGCTTAGAAATACTGAAATTTTCAGCTATCTGAAATGACAAACATTGTTGACAACTTCAAAGGATTTTCTTAGTTGGAAATTAAGTTTTAAATTAAAGATATTAAAGGCTTTTATGCTCTGTAATGTTACATTATACTAAACAGTTTAACTATGTACTGCCCATTCTGTTTCTATTTTGTCCTCCTTGTAACTGAAGTTCTCAATCACGGACTCTAGATTTGTCTAAGGGTTCAGGAAGTGCTATCAAACATACTAATGTACATACTATAGAATATGGTTGTTCACTTATTCATTCAGTGGTGTTTCTTACAGAGACATCATCTGTTTATTGACTCCTGATGAGATGAGTGGATGGAAAAGTTGATACTGCTTCTAAAGTGTGGAGTTTTTTTTATTCACACAATCCTTTATTGAGAGACTTCATAAGAGAGCCCCTCTCCTTCCTTAGCTTGACAAAGTTCCAATTGTTATCAGCACTCAAGTTTTCTGTCCCCTGATTTAATATGACTGATTCAGCAGGGCCTGTCCTGGTAGAAATCCTTCATCCTACAAATATGCTTAGCTCTTTCTTGTATTAAGTCTTCCATATCACATCTCCTTTACCCAAAGGAATAGCCAAAGCAATTTAAATATTTTTTTTCCTAGTTAAGAAATTACAACTATTATGCTGAGGGTTTATCACAGAGCTTTGTTTATGGACTTTTTATGTGATTATGATCTCATTTCTCAAGTGGATGGATGGATTTATGCTTAAATGGCATAAGTAAATCAAGGCTAACTTTTCCTGCAAAGCAGAAAAGTCTGCAATTCTTAGTGGCATTAAAGAAAACAAACAAGCAAACAAACCACCACCAGGCTGACATGACATGAAATAGTAAAATATTGCAACAAGCCGAGTTTTAAACTTTTTATTGTACTCACACCTTCTGCACTGCTACTGCAAGCAACCAGTCCTTCGCTGATTTATTGTCACACTGTCTCTTCTTACTCCTTCCTATTATAAATGAGAAAAATTTGCTCCACAAAGAGTTCTGGATGGTAGTGCAGATTAAATCACTGGCCAGTGAAAAAGGCTGGCCAATTAATTTTGAAGTTAATTTTGTGCCTTTATCAATTTGCTATGGACAGGAGATACAAGCAAGACTTAATTTAAAATTCATCTTGAAATTGAGTCAATGTCTATGGGAAACTCCACAAATCTTACATTTTGGGTAAATTTAGGAAATGACTATGCAATCCTAATTTGTAAAATATTCTCAAGATTTTCTCATAACACAGACCATAATACCTAGGATCTTGTCTGTATCGTTACTTTCTATTAGTTTATCAGTTTGGGGGTTATTATTATTTTTATTATTATTATTATTTTTAGACTGCTAATGGGAAGCTTTGCAGGTGCAGAGTAACTGCTGCCTGGAGATGGCAATATTTTATTTCAGGTGACTGATTGATTCCTGTTGCATTGCTCTTTTGGGGTAAAAACAATTGAAGTGAATTAATAATGAAAGAAAAAGATCTTAAAATCAGGAATGGAGGAGAGTTTTCCTGTAGTTGAAAGTACACATGATAAGAGCTCCAGTGTTAAATTGCATGAGGGAGAATAAAGATCAGAGAGCCTCTTTGAATGTGTGCTGCAGTGGCTGAGCACACCCTGCAACTCATCTTACTGAATCCTGGGAAGCGTAAGGACTGCACATGAGTTACAACTGCAGCTTATCCTGAGTTTTAGGATCTATTTATCCCATGTATGCTCTTTGACATCTGTCATACAGCTGTGTGAAAGTTCCTGATGACATACCTGGCTGCTAATCTTGGATCAGGGTCAGTTCCAGTCATAGTTTCATGCAGTGAGAGTAGGGCTGATGATCTCTTTGTGCACCACCAAGCCTAGTATCATTCATGTACATACTGCCATCATTGTCCTCCTGAATACTGTTTTGTAATGTCTTTTCTTTTTGTTGTGTGGATACATGTTTATTTAGCATCATTCTTTTATCATATAGTTTGGTGGCCTCATTGTTTGTATTACAAATTGATTAAAGTACAAAATAAGATATCCACAGTCAATAAGCCTTGAGAATGTCTTTGCAAAGGTGCAAAAAAGTACTTAATGGTGGGCTGAGGAGCAGCTGAAAATGGTAGTTAATGGTAGATATTTGGGTACAATATGATCAGATAACAGAATTCTTTGGTGTAAATCTGCAATCTTGTAAATCTGACTGGTTTGTGATTGTGGAGTTGTGGTTAAAACTATATATTCAGGAGAAAAGCTTTTCTACACAAATTAGAAATTCCTTCTGGTATTGCTTAAAAAAAAAAAAAAAAGGGTTTGTTATTTTTTTTCATCCACTTGAACCTGACATACATATAACTGTAGTTGCTCACATATATGCATGTCCAAGAGGATAGAACTGAAACCATACACCAATCAGTTAATATCCCATTGAGCTGCTCTGGGCCAGAATGAACAGCTATGTTGGAGTCCCAGCAAAGCCTGGGGAGAAAGGGAGACACACCACTTCCTTACATCTGACAGGCTGTGGTGTCTAACAGTGACATATTGCAAGTGTATTCTCCAAGGTTGTAGTAAGCTGCTGCTAGACAGTAATCCTGGAGGTGTTTTACTTGAGCCCACATAGCTACCACTGAGCTATCCTACTGAATTACTACCCCCTAATATTCTCTCTTTAGTACCACTAAATGACTAGTCCCCCTGCAACCTTGAAATTTTGTATTATCTTTGAACTCCAATAGTATGCAATAAAAGTTTTTGTCAATTTCTAGCTGCACTGGGTTTGCTTCTGTGTTTGTAAGCTAATGTGATGGTTTAACCCACCCTCATTAACAAAAACTTGGCTAAACTCAGTCGGGGAAGCACAACACAACTACACACACACACAATGGAATACACTGACTATGTACAAATATACAGGATTTACAATATTATACAGGTATTTACAAAGAGAAAACAGCATGGAAATCCTCCTGTCCAGGAGGACACTGCCTCGCTTCCCTCCCTAACCTACCTCTCCCCTTTTTCTTCTGGTTAATTAGAAGAAAAGAGAAAAGAGAATGTTAGAGATGGCTGTTAGTTCAAAGCTCTGTTAGAAAGCCAGTATGCTTATCTCAAAGTTAGCTGATAAGGGTCCTCCAGTGAAGCAGCAGTAGCATGCCAGCAGAGAGAACGCAATGAAATGGAATGTGGGAAACAAGACTGCTGAGGGTCCCCTTTCACACATCTGGCCAATGAAATTCGTTTAGAATAATCTCTTGTTTTCCTTTTTACACCCAGCTGTGGACTTGTTTATATTTCTTCACTCTCCTGCTCGAAAAACTGTGGCTAATTTTAAAGGCCTAGCCTGAAACTGTCACAGCTGTTTTCAAGCCTCTCTCCCTTACTCTTCCTTTTTGGCAAGCATGCAAATTCTTGTTGTGTAACTACTCTGTGATTCATTCTCCCACTTGCAAAATCTCTCTTTGGGTGGGCCTTGCTGGCTCTCAGTTATCTGTCTCTGCTATACTAGCACATTCTTATGCTCTTCTTTGGACAGCCCTTTTGTTGACAGGCAGGATTTTTTCCAGTGAACAAGTGGCATGTTCTGGTTTTTCAGGGTCTATAGTGTGGACAATGTGCACAGAAAGAGTGACTGGTCATTGGAATGGCACTGCGGTGGGAGGTGGTCAAGTCACCATCACTGGAAGTGGTTAAGAAGAGACTGGAAGGGGCACTTAGTTGGTTAGATGGTGTTGGGTGATAGGTTGGACTTCATGATCTCAAAGGTCTTTTTCAACCTGGTTAATTCTATTCTATTCAACATAGTATCGGTGATTGTAGCCTGTCTCAGTCTCAATAGCAAAACCAGACCTCTTAATATTTCCATGTCTTTAGTTGATGTTTACTTGTCAAAACTGTAAAATTAGAGAATAAAAGAATTGTTATGTTGATTTCACTAATGGAAGTCATAAATCTAGTATAAGGCTGAGAGAATTTGCTCCTTCTATATCTATTACTAATGTTTTATTGTTTGTGTATTTAAATTGTACTTTTTTTTTTTTCAAGTGAACAAATCTGAAGTCTGTTTATTAGAAACTCAGTAATTATTCAGCAGTCACATTGCTTGTGATTGGTTAGTACTTGCTCTCTGCCTCATGATTATCATTATAAGTGGAATTAAAACACTAGAAGCCTGCCTTATCTGCCATGCAAGAGGTAGGGTCCCTGAGAAAAGGTATATAAATCAATCCGCAGTGTGTTTGAATGTTTCTGCTTGCAACTGATCTGGGTATACAACAACTATCCCTCTTTAAAAGTCCTCCTTGTCACAGTCCTAAGTTATTTTTAATAAATGTTTTGAAAAAGAAATCCAAGTATAAGAGGCATTAGAGTGCTATGGTATTTGGGAGAAAAGAGCAAAGTAGTTCTCTATTAACTCAGTGTTCAACACAAACATGCTCTTCTTGATTATTCAGGAATAGGGCTTATGATGAAGAGGTGGAAAAACAGAAAGGGAAAATGTTTGTTCATTTGTCCTTCATGAATTCAGCTGTGGACTCTTTGAGCCTATGTCATCCGTGGACTTTGTAAAAGACGGATTTCATAAGTAACTGTATCAGGCCAACACATAAAATTAGCTTTAGTAGGAAAAAAGTTTCTTTGTAACAAATGAAACAAGTTCTGAGTGAAAGCAGAAAGAGAAGGTCATTCAATCTAGGAACATAGAATATGTCCCAGTTCTGAATCTCATACAGAATCTGTGAAGAGTTTGCAAACAAATGATATTTAGATTTAAGTGCTCATTGAATGTTCTTATATAATAACTTCTGAAAAATATCTTTTGTCTACAAACAATAGAGAGATGTCATCTTCACCTTAGAGAAGTCTATCATTCACATTCCTTAGAAAAGAGCATCAGCTGTACTGGGCACAGCTGGAGGCAGAGGGTGAATACACCTGTCAATTATACAAGTAATTTTTGTTCTTTAAACTGTTCTAGGGCCACTTGGCCACTTTGCACCCTAAAGTACTTTATATGATCATCAGAACTGCTCTAGCTCATGAATTGCCATAAGGCTTAATTTCAGACTCCAAGGGTCTTCATAACTTTTCTGCCACATTATATTTTCCAGGCCATCTGTTCAAACCACAGACTTCCCACATTCTGGAAGACTCTCCAAAAGACTAAACACAACAAAACACAAAGCATCTGGAAAATGATCAAGGCATTTGTGATCTAAAGAGTAAGGAAAAAAAGAACAGGGCCATCAGACCCAGAGAAAACACTGGCACCTTTTATAAAATGTTCAAATTTTTGAACTAAGGCAGTAAACTAGTTAAGAATGGAGGTCTGAGGTCTATATATAGGAGATAACTTTCATGATTAATTAGACATGAAAATCAATTATAAACAATTAAAATACGTTAAAAGCTATGAATCAAGTTAATGAGAGGTGAGCAATATGATTATTGGGCACAAATGATGGAAAATGTGGCAATACAAATGGAGTAGAAAATGCAGTAGTCTCCAAAAAATGGATTTTTAAATGTTTTAAATGAACAATAATGACATTTCAAAAAGGAATATGGGCATTTGTTCTTCATGATGTTATTTGAAATCAGGAACCATTTAAATACATTTATGAAAACTGACTAAATAGAACAAATGGTTTAGAGTATGAGAAATTTTGGATATTGTGAATCTCTCAGCAATGGGAGAGAGAAGAAGTAAAAAGTAGAATTAAGAACTTTGAAAATAAGATTTTTGAAGGTACATAAGTGTTTATTCATCTAACTTCAACTATGGAAAATACAGGTGATTGGAGAATATGCAATATGAGACCAGCATTAATATGGACGAGAGATGTTTTAGCAGACCCGTTTAATCTATTTCCCAGGCACTTGGGCCTGTGCCAACAGAATTATTCATGAAATTTTCCTCATGTATTAGGCTGAGGTCAGCTGACTGTGATTAGAGTTTTACTCTTTCTGGTCTGGAAACTGTCTCTGAAACCTAATGATACAGAGTAATACATTCATACAAAGTACTAATGATTTCTTTATGTTGATCCAAATATGTAAGTAAGGATCACTGTTAACAAAGGGTTGGTTTACTTCATCACTGTATTTTGTTTTCTGCTACAACAGTACATTATTAAATTCTTTACCTCTTAGTGAATTTTGACTTAACTAGGGGATTGTATTGAAAAAAATAGTTTAATTTTCTAATTCCTCTGATTTTAATGGAAGCCAAAAAGCTAACCTCAATGCCACTGACCCTCTGCTCTCTAATGCTATCCTGGCCAATGGTAGAGTTTTCATCCTTTATTGTTAATGAAAACATTGGAATTAGTCAGTAAATGTTCTAACATACTGGTTGTTCTGCAACCCCAATTTTTTTTTTCTTTCCTTTCAAATCCTAAGTGTTCACTGTAGGGATATATAGTTAAGATTGGCATGGTAAGAAGTACTGACTTACAAAGGTAATAAACATTGATGGCATGTGAAAACCTTCCCTACAGTTGGATGTTGCCATTATTTTCATCTCCAGTGTAGCTGCAATGTAAGAATCACTGACAGCACTAATATTAGTGTTAGCAGTGGTAAAGTCTGAAAGCTACTTGAGATGGGATAGAGGCTGGGGAATGACACTGGAAAACCAGTGTGAATTAGCAACCATCATCTCAGCAGGAAGTTTTCTTTGATATCTTTAGAATGTGGAAGGATTTTACAAAATCTTGGTTTCTTTTGTTGTATTATGCAGTAAAACTTTTCTCCTGAGCCATTCAGGGATCAAAGAGTTAGTGAAGGGTGTGGTGAGCTCTGTAAATCACAAATAAGACTTCTTAAAATGTAAATATATAGCCCTTAACCAACTCTCACTAAAAGTCACTTTACATACTGGTTTTGATAACCTTGTCTGCATTAGCATAGTATAAATGTTAGCTATATAGTGTGACTATAAATGCACTGTAATTATCCATCTGTGCTTTTAAAACTTATCAGAAGTTTTGAGAAATATCCTCTCTGTGAATATTGAACCACTCAAACCCATTTGTCATCTCTTATAATACTAGCTGACTATATAATTACAAATACTAATGTCCATGAGTTACATAACTATTATAGCTGCTTTACCAGAAACCTCTCCAGAATAGAGAACTCTTCACATAACACCAGAAATAAACAAATATAAGGTTTTGAACGTTTTCCACATTTACCATTTGAATGACTTATGACTAAGGTGTTGCATTTTGATCTTCTTCCACCTTATTGAGACCCTAGAACAAATTATTATAACAGTCTATGAGCTTTGGTTATTAAGATGCTCAAAATCAGAACTATTACTATCATCCTTTATGTGATCTGTTGAAAAGTCCAGTGCCAACGCTGGGAAGTTTTGTTCTACAGACATATATTATAGCATGAACTAAGGTATCATACTTTAAGATTAAAGTTCAACAATAAATAAAAAATAATTTGATTAGCAGTTCTCCAGTTTCACCTGTAATGATTACTCCTGTGTTGACACACCACCACAAAGATTAAACTATGAGTGAATTTTAAGTTAGATCTGTTTTCTATTTGTAATATGACTGTTATCTCTCAAATTTGCTACAAATTCGCCTTTAGGGAAGGATAACACATTATATTTTAATCTATTGCAACTTGAAAGATTGGTTAGGTGCATGCTTAAATGTGTCCCTCTTCAGCAGAATGTTTCAGCACGTGCTTAAGGCTCAGAGAAGACAGTGAGAGATGAGTTATGTACTAACAGCTATATGTGAAATTGATGTTTGTACCTGAGTACCTTGCAGTATAGAGGTGGACTTCTTAAGTGAATGAAATAGAATGAAATGCCCCTGTCGTTCCCCTGGGTTGAAAAATGCATTTCCAGCTTGTGCAAGTTCCATGTAAAGGAAATGGAAAAAACAGAATACAATCCTATCCTCAGTAAGCCATGCAAATCAAAACAGGAGCCCTTTAGTTTCATGCTAAAGTATACTAGATCTTTGAAATTACATTTTCCTTCAGCTTAGTCTACTTGCTAATTTCCATCTACAGTTTATGTTCAGTAACTGAAATAAAAATACATACTTTATTTTTAGTGTTCTTTGAAGTTTAAAACTTTGAAGTATTTAAAACAACAACAACAAGAACTGAGATAACATAAGTTCTGTTTTTAAATTTAACAAAATAAGGTTAAAAAAGACAACCTGGAGAGTTTCTCTGCATGATTTAATCTTTTTACATACTTACTCTTCTTGTTTTAAGATAATGTCTTGTTCTTTTTATCTACTGGGCAAGCTCCTCTTTTTCTTGTGGAAGAACTTCTCATCTCTGTTGCAACAGAGTTGTAGAAGAACATGTTTACAGTAGAAATACAGTTTTTTATGTCAATTATGTTTTTGTCTGAAACAAACAAGTGCAGGTTATGGTATATGTCCCTTTTTCCCAGGTTAATTGTAATGAATGACCTATGAAAATCTTCACAGGGCAGAACAGAATTTCATACAAATTGAAAAGACAAAAAAAAATGTGAATTTCAAATTGAGTCGCAAACTGAAAAATCCATTCTTCTCTATTCTGTGACTGGATGTTGCTGCGTAAGAGTGACTTAAATGGATAGCTTTGCTACCTCAAAGGCAGGCAAGTGGAAAATTTTGAAATCTTTCTTCCATCAGCATGCCATGTTTTGAGCACAGGGACAGATATTTGAGTAGTTCGAGTTCTGTCCCTGGCCTTCTACAGAGTTACTGACAGAATCATGTCATTCCGCCTCATTGTCTGAGTGTCTTTGTTTCTTTTTCTTTTGATGAGCTTAGTTTAAAACAACCTACTGATTCCACTAGTCCTCTTTTGTACCTTCTCTGGAAGACACCAGTGTAATATAGTTGCAGCTTACTTTGTAATACATTTCCAAAATGTACATTTCAATTGCAGTATGACTTTATCTGCCCAGCCCAGTCAAAGGTTTCAGGAGATCTCATGAGAGTATCAAACTACTACTTTTATACTCTGAGAATGAGACCTACTAAGATTATGTTAATTTCTTTGCTCTTCAGTAGCATCAAGGCTTAGAAAGCCCTTATGAAACTTGTGTCAGTAATTTATATTAAAATCTTTTTAAAGGTGAACTTATTAAAATGTTATGCAACTCTTTTTCCTTTGATGGTTTTTCATTCATAGGAACAGGGGTTATGGTCCATAGTGTTCTTGAAACATTCTAAAATGGCAGTTTGTGGATATCAGAAAAAGTATCTTGATCAAAAAAACCCAGGATTACTTTAGCCTCTGAGACTAACAATTCATTATTGTCCTAATCCAAGCTCATGTAATTCAAAACTTGACTTAGATTCAGACATGGCCTTTCTTTTGAACCTCTTGCACCACTAACATCTGGTTTTTCTAAGTAGGATTTTTCCATTTGGATCCTGAACAGATCAGCCATTAGCTGTCTCTGGATCTTCTCCAGACTAATACTGCCAGCAGCATATGGTGTCCACCTCTCTGCACCTGTCTGATCCTGCAGTCCAAAGCAGACACAATACTAAAGCAGAGGTTGCTAGTGAAGAGCAGGGTATGGTCTGTGAGCCTGGCTGAGTTTTGCATTGACCTGTGCTAGCAGGAGCTCACCACTGGAAAGATGCGGCTCTTCTGAAGCCATGCATTGCCAACAGTTCCAGCTGGTGATAAATCCCTTTGCAAACTGTGGTCCAGTTTCTCGCCTGATCTGTATTATCATGTTGATGACCTCTGTATCTTAACATATACTAATATGGCTATTTTGCCAATACAACAACTTAATTGGAAAATGGGGCTTAAAACAAGATAAGGTAAAACCATCTCGGGGGGAAAAAAACCCACTTGCTTCATTGAGTGGAACTGAAAACATCTCAAACAGCAGCTAACTGAACTAACACAGAGTGAGTATTTTTTTTAAATATTGTAAATGAAGCCTGATAATTGCTGTCAGTTGGACAAATGACCTAAAATTTGCACAACCTAACTCAGCTTCTGGTGTACTTCTGCACTTGCACCATCATCTTCCATGAATTACTCACTTGTGTGACAGTAATGTTTGAAAGCTCAGCTCATGATTGTATCTGTATCATGCTGGCTACTGTACAAACACTGTGTAGGGAGAAAATGTGGTTTTGGAGTGACCACTAATATCAACATTTTCAATACAGAATATGGTTAACTTCCTAAAACTATTTTACCAAGTGAATCAGTTGCAAAATCTTTAAGTATTGAGTAACCTGTGAATTTGCAGCAACAATTTGTTGTTAATTCTTTGGTATTAGAGTTCCTAATCCTTTTCAACTACATGTCCTCTGATTTCCTTTTGCAGCAGCTCATATCTCATTTTAGAAGTCTTCTTTAAGAGCTAGTGTTAAATATGTTTGTGAATCAATGAACAGTTCTGCGTCCTTCTATAAATATATTAATAGCAAGAGGAAGGGCAGGGACAACCTCCACTCCTTGGTTGACATAGAAGGAAATGTTGTAACACAGGATGAGGAAAAGGCAGAGGTACTTAACACCTTCTTTACCTCAGTTTTTACTAGCTGGAAAGAACGTCTACCAGACAGCTGGCCTGCAGAACTGGCAGAGGGAGCCAGGGAGCTGCATGGTTTCCCTTTGTTCCATGAGCAAGTGATAGGAGCTCTCCTCAGCAGCTTGGACCCCCACAAGTCCATGGGACCAGATGGGATCCATCCTAGGGTGCTGAGAGAGCTGGCAGATGAGCTGGCCAAACCACTCTCCATTATTTTTCATCAGTCCTGGCTCACTGGAGAGATCCCAGCTGACTGGAAGCTGGCCAACGTGGTACCCATCCACAAGAAGGGCCAGTTGGATGAGCCAGGGAATTACAGGCCTGTCAGCCTGACCTCAGTACCAGGAAAGATTATGGAGCAGGTCATCCTGAGTGCAATCACACAACACTTAGAGGATGGCCAAGGGATCAGGCCCAGCCAGCATGGGTTTAGGAAGGGCAGGTCCTGCCTGACCAACCTGATCTCCTTCTATGATCAGGTGACCCGCCTGGTGGATGTGGGGAGGCCTGTGGATGTAGTCTACCTGGACCTCAGCAAGGCCTTTGACACCGTTCCCCATAGCAAGCTCCTGGCCAAGCTGTCAGCCCATGGCTTGGATGGGAGCACACTGCGATGGGTTAGGAACTGGCTGGAGGGCCGAGCCCAGAGAGTGGTAGTGAATGGTGCCACATCCAGCTGGCAGCCAGTCACCAGTGGTGTGCCCCAGGGATCAGTGCTGGGCCCCATGCTCTTTAACATCTTTATTGATGATCTGGACGAGGGCATCGAGTCCATCATCAGTAAATTTGCTGACGACACCAAGCTGGGCGCAGGAGTTGATCTGCTGGAGGGTAGAGAGGCTCTGCAGAGGGACCTCGACAGGCTGGGCAGATGGGCAGAGTCCAATGGCATGAGATTTAACACATCCAAGTGCCGGGTTCTGCACATTGGCCACAGCAACCCCATGCATAGCTACAGGCTGGGGTCAGAGTGGCTGGAGAGCAGTCAGGCAGAGAGGGACCTGGGGGTGCTGGTCGACGGTAGACTGAACATGAGCCTGCAGTGTGCCCAGGCAGCTAAGAGGGCCAATGGCATCCTGGCCTGCATCAGGAACAGTGTGGCCAGCAGGAGCAGGGAGGTCATTCTGCCCCTGTACACTGCACTGGTTAGGCCGCACCTCGAGTACTGTGTCCAGTTCTGGGCCCCTCAGTTTAGGAAGGATGTTGACTTGCTGGAACGAGTCCAGAGAAGAGCAACAAAGTTGGTGAGGGGTTTGGAACATAAGCCCTACAAGGAGAGGCTGAGGGAGCTGGGGTTGCTTAGCCTGGAGAAGAGGAGACTCAGGGGTGACCTTATTACTCTCTACAACTACCTGAAGGGAGGTTGTAGACAGACAGATGTTGGTCTCTTCTCCCAGGCAAGCAGTACCAGAACAAGAGGACACAGTCTCAGGCTGCGCCAGGGGAGGTTCAGGCTGGATGTTAGAAAAAAGTTCTATACAGAAAGAGTGATTGCACATTGGAATGGGCTGCCTGGGGAGGTGGTGGAGTCGCCATCACTGGAGGTTTTTAGGAGAAGACTTGACAGGGTGCTTGGTGCTGTGGGTTAGTTGCTTGGGCGGTGTTGGATTGGTGATGGGTTGGACGCGATGATCTTGAAGGTCTCTTCCAACCTGGTTTATTCTATGTATTCTATAATGCTGCTAATTATTACATTTATATTATGCTTATTATTCACTTGTCAAAGGCCAGAAATTATAGCCTAGATAAGGGTATCAACCATCCAAAGTGTAATGCTCTATTTCCTCACTTCTTGCTTGTTATAAACTAGTGTCCAGCTCTCAAAAGTGAGAAGTATTAGTACCAGTGTACATTAGAATTAAGCTCAACTTCTTTAGGTCTGGATACATTTATGTAGTGCAGATGCACATTGTAAATAACAAGTTGTGTTACTGCAGAAACATCTGAGATTGAAAAAATATATACTTCTGAAGCATACAAAGGACAGATAGGCCTGAGTCTCTATGAAATCTATGAAAATGAGAGAGAATATCAAATAGATGTGAGAAGTTTCAGTTCTAGTCTAGTATCATTTGCTTTGATTTACAGGATTCATCCAAGCCCAAGGAAACATTAGGTTCTTTCTACTATATTTGTTTAGGAACTTGTTGGGAAACAAAGTATTTTGTGAGCTTTTGAGGGTTAGGAGAGAGAAATTCTAAATTTTGCTCTAAGCCTCTGAGCACAAGGTGATTTAAAGTTTGATTAATCTGTTTAGTGAAAAACAGTTTATGTTTTTAATTAACGCTGCTGCTCAGAATCTTGGCAGAAATCTTTTGGAGATGACAGGAACTCCTTAACTGTAGGTCTTTGGAAGTTATTTCAACATATCAGATGCATTAATGCCTAATTCCATGTCCTCTCTTTCTTGAGCAATAAATGGCAGAACAGTCTGGAGAGTGAGCATTACTACTAGCCTGCAGTAGCCTCTAGTGGCCTGAGGCAACTGGTTGTATGCAAAACAACAAACACTGCTGGTACCCATGGCTTAACTTTTTTAGCTACACATAGGTTAAATATGTATTTATATCTGCTGTATATGAGGTAATACTTGGTCTAGGGCCAGTGTAATTCAAGAGAAAATAAAGTTTCCTGTACATTTTTGGCAGAGTAGGGAAGCAAGTCTGAATTTGAATTTCTGTTTGTCATGTTTAAGCATTAGGTGCAAGGCCTGTCCCAAAGATGTAATTGGCATGATAGAGTGGATGTTAATTCTGCATAAGAGCCCATACTTGGTTGTGGCTTTCAGGCCAGCCTGTTCATATCTAACTGGAGTCTGAAAGATCTCTGAAATGTGTTACTGATGGAAAGAAACATAATCTCCCTTTTATGAATTTTATTGAAAATGTTTTAAAAATAAACATTAAGAAAATGCTGTCACAAGTGCTAAGCTGCCAATCAGAACAATAAAATCAACATTTCCTAAGACAATAAAAATCAGATCTTGAGAAAAATCAATGAGCTGGTCTTAATACTAGTTTAAAATTCAATATTGGATTAGTACCAATGAGTCTTATAAACTGTGAAAAGCTACTTGAGAGCATAGCTGTTCATACAGTTGGAAATACTAAAGAAATAATTTTAACTTGGTCAGCCAAATGTAAGTTGAGGATGGGTGAGTATTTTTCTGCTGAAATCAAACTACTGTCTTAGTTTTGAGCCACAGGATCAGAGCCAAATAGAAAACTTCCATGGTTAAATTTATACATGATGCCTAATGATTTCCTTCATTTTCCCCTTGATAGAGATGCTACACTGAGAGTCTTAAAAGAGCCCTCTGATTGGTAGAAATATGACAGTTGAGGGCTTTATATTTTTTTAAGAAATATTAAAACCAGAATAAAGGACTCATTTTACTGAGTATTTTTATGATATTATTTCAAGAGGTCTTAAACTGTTTTCTGCCATCTTCCTTGTGTAGATATTACAGGATCATTTAGACATATGCACATACAATGCATCAATAGTCTACAATCAAAGGGTAAAAGCTTCATCCATCTCTCAGCTAATAAAATAATAAGTAAATAAAAGACAAAAATAGAAGAAAGAAGAAATATACAAGTACTGACCAACTTTCAAGATAGTAATCTCAGGATTTCTGATGACCTAGAAAAATACTCAAGAAGTCAGAAAGTGCTAGTACAATGCTCTTAGCTGTGAGCTGGTCTTCTTTCAGTAGAGAGATACACTGGTCAAAGCCTAGGGAAGAATCGTTTTCAATAAAATGATTACTTAGTTCAAGGCAATTTGGTCTGGGATTTCTGGAAAATCCATTTTCCTTTATATGTCTTGTTGAACTGAAAAGCACAGCTTCTTCTCCTTGTCCTTAATTCCTGTGATTTATTAGTATAACTCAGGCTTACTGCATTTCCATACAATCTCTTCAAACAAGTCAAGTGGGAAAGCTAGGACTATGCAACTCATTCCACTAATGTCTAAGACACGTTGTTCATTATTTTTATTGACAGGACAAGTCAAGCTTTAATTTTTATTTCAGTCAAATCTTTCTCTGTGGAGTCACAAGAAAAAGTGAGATTGTGCACTCATCAAGCACCTGCTTTGACCTGAACTCTAGAGAAGCTTCCTTCTCTCTACTGACTCTACAGGGATCCAGAAATAATTTCTCACTTCATCACCTAACTTAGG
This sequence comes from Dryobates pubescens, assembly GCF_014839835.1. NCBI lineage: Eukaryota > Metazoa > Chordata > Aves > Piciformes > Picidae > Dryobates > Dryobates pubescens. The sequence goes on from NC_071619.1 coordinate 22,965,447, forward strand.
AGTGTAAAGTGAAGTTCTGTGAATGCTTCCTGTCTGCCACAATTCTACAGCAATGTCCTTTCAAGTTGTATTAAAATAACTGACTAAAAAGACTTGACAACAGCCAGCCACTCAGTAGGTGTTCACTGGTAATTTGAAACAAAATATTAGCACTATGTAACCCAGCTGTCATCATTGGCTTGCAAACATTAGATAATCTATAATTTGAAACCAATGTATAAATCAAGTGTTTGCATTTCATCGGAGTTCATCTTAGTAGCAAAAAGTTATTACCCACAGGGAAAAGAAAAAAAAACACAACTCAGATTAATTCTATGTTACTATACCATTTGCTTGTTTTATAATAATGAATTCCTCAGGTTTTATATTGTAATATTTAAAGAAAAGCAGATCTCGAGGGAAGAAGGAAAGGAAAATTAGGCCAGGGTGCACTTTCATGATTAGTTTCAACCAACATAAATTCACACAAATACTAAATGCACTACCCGCCTCTCATCACACATGCAATGCGTTTCCTTCATTCAGCACTCATCTTACAGAGCTTTGTGGACAGCCAAATCAGGTATCAATCCTAATGAAAGCTATCATGTTTCATTTCTTGGATTAATTTTTATTCTTTCTTTTGGATCCCTGGGGAATTATAAAATTACAAACAGAGAAGAAAACTAGCAGATGTATGCAACTGAAGGACAATAAAGGACTGTCCCTTTTGACAGAAGCACAGACTGGGGTCAATTTTAGTTCAGAATGAAAATATTCCCTTGGCTAAGAGAAGTATAAATAAGATTTAATCATCCAATGAGAATCCATCGATGTCCATGTTTACATGGGTAAATGTACCAAAATAGATACTGCAAAATAAGTTGTTGTGGAAGAGTTAACTATGTGGCCTTCCTGTTTCAAAGTAGAAATCATTGACATCTTATGATAATTACACCAAAATGTTAGCATTTTTAATAATGTCTCCATGGGAAATTATTCCAGAACAAATGTATTAGCCACTTTCCTCAGAAGAGAAGAGATAAGAATATTATTTGCCTCATAAGGAATATTAAGAATGTACCCAACATTGATTTCCTTCTTGGACAGTTTGCAGAAGTCAAGCTGTTTACATAGTGTAGATAGAATATACAGGCCTTTACTGAGTTATTAACACCCGATCAGTCATCTTTGCTCTTTTGTGCTCTGACGAACAGTAGATGCTGTCTAACTGTTTGAGAGGGGAATCAAATGTACTCAGATACTTAAGAATCCCAGGAACAGGTCTAGTGATTGTGTTACATGTAAAACCATTATTGTGGCTCCATTTCTCAGCAGAGCTGTAGTTTCCAATTCATAATCCTTCTTAAGGCTGGAGTAGACTAACCCAAATGTGTGCACACCTCAGTGCTCAGATATTCAAGTTGCTCTGTTGGTCATTAGCATTATGTGAAGGAAAGGGCAAAGCAGTCTGGATATTATAAAACACACACTTCACCACTGGAACATTTTCCAGTCCTTCAGTCAAATTTAGTCAAGCCTTTTTGAGTTAAAAAGAGTTCAGCTTGTCCTCTTTCCTCTTTTTGTATACTTCTTGGGTCTTTGATAGCATACAGAAATCAGTAGAAATTACATTAACGTTTTTTTAACTCAAGAAGGTCTGGAATGTGTGGTCCTTGGAATCCCATGGAGTCAGGTATAACTCTGCTACATAGCATGTCTGTTTTGATTAGGAGGAAAATTATATTTTCAGAAATGGTAAAAAATATGGTCCATACACTTCCTTTCATTTTCTAGCGTGTCTTGAGGCAGCTGCTGTTTTTTCAGAAGTTACTTATCTTTCATTTGAAAACTTCCAACACAAGATTCTAACTTCTACACTTGCAAGATGTGATTGGAAAGCTTGGAGAATCCACTGATAAGAAAACAACTTTAAAAAAATCATTCTAAAATAATTGCTGAAGAAAACCCCCACTATTTTGATGCATCACTCACATTTTTATTATTTTTAGTATTTGGTATTGGCAGAAGTATGAAGAGAAATCTACAAAGAGGATGGGATTAAATATATCCCAGGTGTCCTCAGCCCTGGGTGGTCGATGACTAAATATTTCTCCGATATTCACAAGGATTGACAGAATGATCCTGTTGTAAAAGCAAGACTATGTCCCATATCACTGGGAAACTGGAGCACTGAATTTTATTCTGCTTCTCAGCTTTTAAAAATCAAACCAGAAAAACCTAGTCCTTTCTCTTTGTGTGTCTGAGAGCCATATACATAAATGGAGAGACAGTGTTTTCTGTTTCTGGGCTGGTACTTCTTGTCTTTCGTTAATGCATAATTCAAGTTGTGTGCATACTTAATAACCAAATACGACAGTGACACATCAGCATTGTGAATTTATTTCACAAAAACTAAGTATCATGGAACTCTTTTCTGACAGATAAGAGTGTATGATTTTTATAAGAGTAGAAGGAATTGTTGCAATGACTGACCTGTGTTACTCAAGTTGTGTAACACCTGACACAGAACCTGAACTTTAGGTAATATTTTCCTAAGATCCATAACTTCCAATTTTGTTTTATAATTATGGAATTTGAATGTTCTGAGTAATGACAATGAGTCAGCAGCAGAAGCAAGAACTGCATTTATAGTATATGAAAAACTAGTAAATGATTAGTGGATGTTTTAATGAAAAAATATAGTTTACTTAAGGAATGGTCAAATATGTCTTATAACCATCTTTATCACTTACTACTTATGTACCTGGCAACATCTGCGACTATGGGCCCCATAGCATATGAAAGTCAGGGCCCTGCTAGAAAGGGTCCAAAGGAGAGCTGAAGCATGTCTTATGAGGACAGACTGAGAGAGTTGGGATTGTCAGTATGGAGAAGAGAAGGCTCCAGGGAGACCTGGTTGGAGTAGCGTTCTAGAACTTAAAGGGGACCTACAAGAGAGACAGACTCTTTCTCAGAGAGTGTAGTGACAGGACAAGGGGTAATAGTTTGAAGGAAAGTAGATTCAAGTTTGTTATTAGAGGGTAACAGATTCTCCAGAGAAGTTGTGGATGCCCCATCCCTGGAAGTGTTCAAAGTCAGGTAGGATAGGACTTTTATATTAGATATTGGGAAGAAATTCTATACTATGAGAGTTGTGAGACATTGTAGCCAGTTGCACAGAACAGCTGTGGATGTACCCACAGGATGTACCTGAAAAGTGTTCATGGACAGGTTGGATGGGGCTTTGAGCAATTTTATCGAGTAGAAATTGTACTTGCCCATGACACAGAGTTGGAACTAGATGATCTTTACAGTTTCTTCCAGCTGAAGCAATTCTGTGATTCTATGATATGTAATGACCTCAAAAGCTATGAGGGCTTGCAATAGGCATTAAAAGTATCTATTAACCACCTATTAACTGTCTATAAACCGTTTAAAATGAATTCCAAATGTGAAGTGTGATTAACTTGAACTCCAGGTTCTGATTTTGAGCTCTGGGTTGTGGACTGTCTTACACTGACAGTGTGCCTTGAAGCCCACTGTTACACTCTAGATAATAGAGCTGTGACTAGTTGTGAATTTTTGCCTTAACATCATTATTTGTGTACTCTCTGTCTTCTCCTCTTCCAGCTGTATGGCAATAGATGCTTCAACAAATAATGAACATTCATAGCAGGAAGCTTCATGGTGTTATTACAGTCCCTTGGTTATATCTGTAAAATGTCAAGAGCAGTAGTTAACCACCAGCTCTACCATTATTTCTTCAAAACATCTGAAATGTACTGACATGAACTATTCAATATATTGCCCATCTTTTTACTTTTGTTACTCACAACTCCTTATATATAAACATATGCTGGTCAGATAGTTTCTGTTAAATACCTGGTATCTCTTCATTTCTGGTTTTTAGAATTTCATCCTTAGTGGTGTGATTGCAGCCCAGCAAGTGCAGAGGTATTTGTGGCAGAGAGCTCAACATCAGCCAAGTGTTTTAGTATGAAATGTGTGTACGTGAGCAGAGGGAGTGGTGAGAAATCGTTGCACCAGCATGTCGTGTGCCAAATTCATCCTGGGAGGAGAAGCTTGTGAACGAGTGGTGAGTTCAATACAGGGTTAAGCAACTGTGCTGTAACTCCTTAACAGAGACATTTGAATCTCAAGCTGTTTGTCTCAGTTCAAAATGAACACACAGAAATATTTAAACATTTAAGGAATGTGGAGTTGGCTCAGGACTCTGAACTGTTAGTGCTGGCATTACACTGGTGGTTAGCAGTGGTTCAGGGCAACTTAATGATTATTCTGTCACTCCAGTGGTCACTCCCAGGCAGACCAGTTTCAAACCAACTGTGCCTGCAAGCATGGCCCCATGGGACCACTGCTGTAATTAAACAAAACCTCTCTTATGCAGTAGTGTGTGCTATTTGTTTTCACTTCAGAGTTATGTGAGGGAGGCATTCTTTTGGGGAACTGCATTTCATCAGTGCTGTTGACCGGTGCTGACTTCTCTGAGATGTGCTGGTTTTAGGACTGTATTCTCTGCTCTCCTTTCTTGCTGGGACAGACACTATAAATAGGACAGTAGATGTTTTCTCAGTGTGGTACTTGTTTAATCCCACAGATTGTTCTTTTACTTCACTGTTTATAGATTGAGGATACTATTCCAGTTATTTTAAATTCTCCCATTCATAAAATATTTCAGAAGTAGCTGAAAGAGTGAAAATGAAGTTATTTTAAAATCTCTGCTATAGCAGGTTATCATGACTGAAACAGCTTCTGTGTGTTTACACATGTGAACTGAGTTGATATGTTGATTGAATTTCTGCTATACAGATATCAACATTCTAAAAATCACGATGATGGCTGACAGCAGTTAATGTGCTTTTGATTGTCAGCTGTTGAAAGAAAGTAGTTGGAAATCAAATGGATTGAAAAATTTTATACTTAACTCTTTGCATTTTGTTCTTATTTCAGATTTGTAGCATGCAAGGGTACAGAATTTTTGCACACTATTTGTTCCATGCTCCTTGTTCATCCATGCAGGTCTTTTGCCTCTCCTGCCTGATTTCTTATTCATGGGGATACACTGATATTGCGCTTGGAAGAGGTGGAGCTTGAATATTAACCATCTCTCTTCAGCCCCTTACTGCCTAGAGCCCTAGCCCATGGGTTTCCTCCAAGTAGGTCTCTGAAGTTGTCAAAGCTGGCTCTTCTCAAGACCAGGGCTGCAACCCTACATACCACCCTTTTCCTTCTTTTCATGGTGCTGAACTCTACCATTTCACAGCTACTGCAGCCAAGGCTGCCCCCAGCTTTCACATCCCTGACCAGACCTTCCTTGTTTGTTATCATGAGCACCTTGCACTTACGTACTTATATTGGAGTGCAAATTTGAGAATATTGTGTGAATTTGAAAACATCCTGCAAATTCAGAGCTAAAATTGCTTCAAGGAAGTTATAACTAGCTAGACTTGTACCTGGGTAGTTTCACAAAATTTTCCAAATTTGAAACTTTATGTTTTAAACAGGAAAATTCTTTCATCACTGTACAAAGCACCTAGTTTAGCCACTTGAAAACAGGAAAATTCCACCATAAAAGACTAGAAAAGAAATTTTTTCTGACATGCTGAGCATGTTCCCTTTCACCATCTTTTATGAACTGAGTAGAGGCAAGATTCACAGAACCTGAATTGTGACTCATTGGTCTGTGCAGTCTCTCTGCACAGGTGTGAATTGTGACCAGTTTGCCCAAAATCCTTTGCAGTAAGGGTAGACAGTCATCTGGAATCTACTTCAAGAGACAGAAAATTTATTCACAGCTAGTACATGGAGATAATTTTACTTTTAAAATGATAGTCACAGCTTACATATTTGAGATAACTGTTTCAGCTTTGCCCTGCAGCAAAGCCTTATTCTGCATATCATGTGATTGTTACATTAGTAATATATCCTGCTTAAAAATAGAAATGCCTGCTGCAACAGTCCTGGTAGCAAAGAAGTAAAAGTCATTGTTAATAGGACTGTTTATCATACAATTTTCAGTCAATTAATTTTCACTGATCAAATCCACATGACTCGAGCCCACATACCACACCCCCTTAAGTAGTGAGTATTAGCACATTCAAAGAAGCAAAAACCCTGATGAGTATTTGCACTGTATTTGCTTGGGAATGTAATAGAAACTGGGTGAAGGCACAGGAGAGGGGGAAACCACTCAAAAGGATGGCTGTGTTTTGACAGATGCTGATGTGTAGCTGCCTTTAAAATTCCCATGGAACTTGAGAGAAATAAAAGGTGCTAGTCTCACTACCTTGGCAAAACTGCAGTTGTGTATCCTTCCTCTTTAAATTGCTCTTGCAGGGGATCTCAGGAGGGAATGTATGCTTAGTGATACAATTTTTTTGAAAACAAGACTGATACTAGGAAATTGTTGAATTTTTCATAAAATAAGTTTAATTCTGAACAGTCTTTGTTTGTTGCAGAGGCAAACCTAGCATGGAGTGAACAGGCATTGAAACAAAAATTACAGTGTCGCATGAGATATACAAGGCACTGTGTGCTGTTTTCAAAGCTGCATCTCTTTCACTGGTTCCACTGCTGATTACACTACCAGTCATGGGATTTCAGCACTGTGCCTCGTCTAATAGGATTGACATGCTTTTACATCTCTAAAGCAGCATAGAGAGATGTGATTTTCCTAGTTTGTTCCTTCTTGACTCTCAAAATCAAATGAAATCTCTTGTCCCACCTAGATAATTTCATTCTCTCACCCCATCTTATTTCACTGCTAGTTCCTGAAAGTCAGTGGAAAGCCCTTAAGTGAATTGCAGAAAGATCTTGTGTAGTTAAATACAGAAAATGGAATGAACAAAACCAAACCAAACCTGCAAACAACAGCCACAAGAATATCTGCTTCGTAAGGAAGAGAAGCAAATTAGGAAAATGTCTCAGTTTCCATGATTTTTCACCCCCTTAATTGTTCTGAAACATATTTGTGACTTTTTGCCAGACCCTTTTAACACCTCAGATATTGGTTGCTGCTGCTATTGGTAGAGAACATTTGTAAATACTTGGAATTGATTTAATGTATAAACACGGAAAAAACCCCAACTATTTATAGACTTTATTGCATTTTAAAAAACTTAGTTCTGCAAATATTTCAGTGCTAGAATTGAGCAGAATGCAAAGGATTGCTGGTGAGAGAAACTAAAGCTATGTAAAAGGCCACAGCAACGCACTTGTAGCTGGGTGCTTCTGATTCTTACGGAATCTGCACAACTTTGGTTCTCAATAGCAGAGGAGACAGAGAGGCTGACAGGGAACTTGTTCTTTCTGAGATTTTTTTTAGCAGCACTGTGCCCCCTAATCAGGTCAATTACTTACATAATTGTGGGCAAGACTTCCTCTTCTTTCCATGTACACTGCTGTTTTGTTGATAAAAGTCACTTTATTTAGTAAACTGATACCATAACATGATATCAAAAGCTATGCTAGGTGACAGCCTCTGGAAGTTATCAGTTAGCTGATTTTAAAAAAATTAAAAATAATGTAGGATTCTTCAAAAACTAGAATTTCTGCTCCCACTGGAATATATTTTTCTCTTTTACTGTCTTCCTCTTTGTGCTGTTGTCTCCCTCATCCTAGTGCAGCTCTGACTGCAAAAATTATACCTGTTTGATGAAATGTACACTGTTGGGTTGTTTTTTTCCAGCTTCTGTCCCTTTGTTCCTCCTGCAACAGGCAGACTTTTATAGAAGCATTGGTCCTGAAATCCTGGGCTACCACAGGTGGGCAGCAGGCAGTCAAAATGACCAGTGCCAGGATGTAGGAGCCGAGAAAGGCAGATGGGACAAAACTGAGTAAGAACACATCAGTTTAGCACCTGATACAAAATCCACCTGCATCAAAGAAGTCTTCCAATTGCAATGAGATTTGATTCAGGTTCAGAACAATAAGTCTAGCTAAGGCCCAGCAGCTGTTGGGAGTTTTAACCAGGTGCTCTGGTATAACTGCAGATGTACAGTCTGTCCAGTAATGATGAATTTAGTTGTGAGAAGAATGGACCTAATTTCAGGGTGAGGGACAAGCTGCACTGAGCCCCAGCTTGGCCAAAGGGGGTGCTTTTTAAACAAGACCAAATGACTCTTCGGTAAGAGGGACATTGAAAGAATTTACAGACAGAAAGGCAACCAGAGGGAACATATTTCTGAGGAAGTTATTATCAATTTCCAAAAGTGATTCCATGCCTGAGAGTTGTATGTTTTCAAGCAGCCATTCCATAAATTCCATCTTTTTCCTCTATGAAAGTGTATGACAAACATTACAAATGGATGAAACAAGAAACAATGATTTTTAACATTATCTTTATTTCCCTCTGATTCATGGTATAACGTTACATACAAACTAGGCAAATTTGCCTGTTGGTATTCCAGGCTGGGACTGAGCATAGATGAAATCTGTTACCTATATTTCAAGTAAGTAAATGTGAGAATCACATTATTGAGTTGAACCTTCAGCCTAGATTGAACTTCAAAAAATTTGGATATTTTTTTCTCAAATTCATGCAGAGCTGTCCTTTTGCTTTAGGCCAGAGTAGGCATGAGAGAAATTAAGAATCACCAGGGAATAATATTTGAACATGGTTGGAGGTGATGAAACTGCCCCAAATCTTCTCTTGTGAACCTGTCTCTGAGATTTAACATCAGGCTCTAAGTTTCCAGCTCTTTCCTGTTAAGTAGCTGAAAACAGAAGTTGCTGCTCTGAGCTGGACTTACCCATTGAAATTTTCCTGCCTGGCTTCTCAAAGTCGTGTGCACATCTTAGGGCACCTGGGAGGCATATAGATTTATTTGTCTGCAAGCCTAATTTCTCCAGCAAACAGTAGCTACAAAAAATTGCTCAATCCAGCATATAAAGAAAAAATGCTAATTTCTTAAGTAAAAGCTTTTCCTTTCTTACATCTGTTAAAGTCCTGGCATGCAATGCTCATTGTTTAACAAAGCTCTTCTTTCCTGATTCTCTGTGGTCTGTCAGATACTAATCTGAAGAAAAGTGAATTGCAACTTTCCACTCAGCCACAACAAGGACATACTGCACCCCTTGGGAGGGTTTATATATATTCAAACCAGAGAGAGTCTCCTGTATTGCTTCTTCCCCTCCCATGTGACAACTCTGCTTTCTAAATACAAGAAACTGTTCGAAGCAGGCTGGCTGTGGAGGCGGCTTTGATGTCCTGCCATCACACTGAGCTGTGGAAAGCCTTCTTGTTGTCTTATGTAGGGAGCAGTTGAGAAAATCAAAGGGAAGATGGGATGTTAAATTTTTATTGATGAATGTTTAATAGTCTGGGTTGTAAGCTGTCATGAGTAATGCAGTAAAAGGATTCATTTTGAATCTCACTGTTTGCCATACAGTGCCTGAAAGTGATTAGTCTTTAAAGAGTACAAATATTTTTTTTTTTCTTCACCAGCAATTTATTTTCTGCAGCAGATTAAAAGAAATCTATCATGATACTTAGGAAAGAGTCAAGTGGGCACATTAGGTTAATACACCAGCTCTCAGCTTGAGACTTGAGTTTGAATCAGGTTTACAGCAAAAAAAAGCAATGAATTTAGCACTGTTTTCTGAAGGCCCACTATTATGACAAGTTTGGTCATGTCCCACTAGGTTTAGGGCTGTGCAATGTCATGAGGTGCAACTTTATACCTCCGTAAAACATGAAGTGTGATTATTGAGTTATGTGCAGAAACACTGGACAACCCAAGGATACAGACAGGTGATAGCTGAGGAATGAGCTGTTGCCCTTCCCTGCCCCACCAAAAAATCCCAAATAAACCTACTAATTGAGACACTAAAGTTTTAACATAAATGTAAACAAAAACATTTTAAAACAATGGATCTCTCATTCCTCACTCCTCACTGAAAAAAAAAAATATGCTCAATATAACATCTGACACACATTCTGAAAATAAACCTGTGCCAATATAAGGGAAATTCTGAGGAACAGGATGGGTTTCATATCGTTGTAAGTTAGGCCTGCTTTCTTTTCTTACACTAAATATGATTCAAGATCAAGGTTTAGTTAAACAGGAGCTCTAACCAGCTATGGTTTAAGACACTTTAATTTACAAAGTTTTAGTGAACTACAAGTGCAGTTGTGAGAAATATGCCAGATAAAACAGCCTTAGGTTTAGCCCAAGAGTGTTATTTTGTTGAACTCTACTGAATATATAAAGAAACTAACATCCTTTAACTGCTGCCCTGCTCCGTAGAGAGTTTTTTAGATGAAGAAAAAAGATTATTATCTTTTATGATTCCTAATCAACCCTTGATCACAGCTAATTCAGTGACTTTTGACAGTGTGAGAATTATTTGCATGCTGTGAATCCATATTTATCCACTAAGAAATGGGTTGAGATACTCCATTCATTACCTCCTAGATTTCTGAGCAACCATCAGGTAATGGTTTTTGTTTACTACTGTCTGAGCTGGTGATGAAATTTTTCCTCAGTCTGAGGCCATGTTAGCAATAAGTTAACCTCCTAACTATTGTTACTGGCACACTGATTTTTTTAAGATCTTTTTGTTTTCTCTCAGTCATCCTAAAAAGACAACATGAAACAATGGGGTTTTAGTGAGATATCCCAGAAAAACCCTGGCTTAAACGCAAAATTCTAATGGCCGTGTAAACCTACAGAGACAAACTGGTGAGGAAGAATTCTGTGTATGTGTCATTTATGAGGTGAGTGGGGATAAACTTATGCACAGGGATACATATGTGCCTGTGCCTTACATGCTCACAATCTCTGGTTTACACATCTGAGCAAAAGCATGTGACTGAAAATCTGCACTACCTCTTTGTTGTCCATATGTTGATTAAAGGCAGATGGTGCTTCCCTTACTTGCAATAAATAGTTCTGGTTTCTGCTTTATTTTTACTTTTTAAGGGAGATTTTGTTTGCATAAAGAAACCTTCAGTAAATCTACTCTTCAAAATACAATGAGCTTTACGTAGGCACCTTGAAAGGCAGGCTTAGAAGCATTATAAATGCTTTAAATGGACCCAAAGAGTAACTGAATACAGTTTTCAGTCTCAATTACAGAAGGCTGTAGTGGTAAGAGATAACAGGATTTTCCCAAAATATTTTTTTGGGATTAGAAGACCCTTGAGGATTTTGCTTTGGATGACAGACTTTTAAAGTCTACTTAGAAACTACAAAATTTTCATTACTTTCCAAAATACATGCTTTACTACATCTCTAGTTTTTTTCATTCTCTGCAGATCCTTGACAAAGTGCCTCATAGCTCAGTGGTGAATCAAAGGGAAACAAAGAACTAATTAAATTATTATGACTTATTTGCTGTAAATTATATGTATTATAACAGGGGTTTTTGTGCAGGCACAGAATCTTACTTTAATATACATTTATTTAAACTCAGTCTAATAAACAACAGGAATATTATGAGTAGTAACAAAACAAATTTCATAACAGTGCTTTTTAACTTCCTCTCTCCATAATGAGGGCAAGAACTGCCAGGTAGTCCTCTGCTCTTTCAGAAGACAACTGAAAATTAGAAAAATACCTGAAGAACATTATCTCATTGGAATCTTTCTCAAATGGACCACATAAACTTTAGACAGAATTCCTGTTAGTGCATTAATTGAGCATTTCCAGTTTGTATCAAATAAGGATGGTTAACAATTTTTGTTTCAAAAAGTATTTTGGATTGGACAATATTTAAGAGCAAATGTCCCTGGAACAAAATCCTATCCATTACTAAAAAAAAAATTAAAAATGTGTGTTTTAATATTTATAGCTTATTTATTTTTCTCTCTGGGTTTGATTCTCTGAAATACATCATCTATGACTGCTCAAGTCAGTCCAAGACTGACTATCTACTATGGGCATGTAACATAGAGTCTGAGCAAGAGAGAAGCTTGTCGACATCACAGCATGATCTGTCACAGAAGCAAGACTTCTCTTTTGCATTCGTTTCTGTGATTCTGAAGTTTGCTTTGATTTAGTGCTTTTCTATTAGTTTTCTGATGTGCAGAACTTTAAAAAATAGTCTAGCTGCTTTCCAGATTATTGGGGAAAAGCCTCTACTGCATTTTCTTGACTGGGAGCTAGGCTGTTGGATTAGCTTTACCGTCCAGGCTTTGTCTAAAGCTATGGTGTTATTATCTGATACTCAGTGTATTCCAATATACTCACACCACTTAGTGTGAAGCAGTTAGTAAATATTTTATCATTCACCCAATTGCCTTTGGCCTATGAAACATTTTTAGAACATATTTGCTAATACATGTCAACCACATTCCTTTTTTCAGCTTTTAAGCAATGCCGTACATGGCCATTAAATGAAAGGTGGCTAGGTCCTGAGCTCGTCTTGGAATCTGATTCCAGATGGCTTTTCTTTATTGCATATAAGCTACAACTTTCTTCACATTTTACATTGACTTTATTGAACTTCACTGCAATCTGTTTTAAAAATATAAATATTCCTTATTTCTAAAGTACTTTTACATGACGCTGTCACAGACCAATATGTTTGACATCGTGATTTATCAGAAAATAAAATTTTATTAATAAAATGAGATAAATGAAAGGCTGTAGGCATACTTAATGTAACAAGTGATTTAGCAAAAACAGTTACTTAATGTAACAAGTGATTTAGCAAAAACAGTGACATTATTGCCAGGTTGAGGATGAAAAAACACATTCTAACTTATTACAAGGTATCTCCAAGGAAGGATGTGCATAAACATAAATGCAAAGTAAACAGAAAACCTTGTCTACTGAAATATGTAGATGTCAACACTTATAAAATCAAATGCATAAAACCAAACACCTGGACAGATAGAGAAGTATGTAAAAGAGGCTACCCTATACTCAAAATTTCCCCCTTTAGAGTTAAGTAAGTAATCACGGTGCATCAGCGTTTCTCAACAGGCAGCCGTTATCCCAAGGAGGTGGTCTCACCCAGGCCTCATGTTGGCTTTGTCAGCAGATGTTCCTGAGGGGCATCCCAATTCAGGGAAGATGCTTCATGCAATCCAGGAGAGCTCAAAGGGTCTTATTTTGGATTGCTATTTCTAAGTACCAAGATAAGTGACTTTTGTTAGGTGCTCTTCCCTTTGGGCCTAGCTTGAGTTGCAACATTCCGATCTGCGCGCAGTCTCAGACTTGAGGCTCCTGGTACTTTTTCCATCAGATGTGCATGCCCAGAGCTTACAGGATCTTGGAATCTTGGTATCCTTTGTCTGGGCTATGACCCCCATGCAAGTGTACCAGTTCTTAAGAGAGTCAACGGATCATCCATAGGCAAGAAGGAAGGAAGTAGGAACCAGGTGAACCAAGAGGCCACCTCAGACTCTGGTCTACTGCACGAGGTAACTGTCCCCAGAGAAGAGAGGAAGCTGGAGACAGGTATGTTAAGAGTGTGCCATAACACTCTGGTACTGCCTTTGCAATTTGTACTTTTCCAGTGGTTTGCTGTGTGGTTCAGGAAAAAGAGTCAAATGCTGTGTCGAGAGCCCAGAAGTGGGGGGATCATAACTACCACAGACAGTCTGAAAAGTTAATGCTTGGATCTAGGCCTGTGAATTATTACATGCTGCTTAGTCTTTTGTTTGTAACAACTATGTATTACCCATCATGCAAGAGTACACATCATGCAAGAGCTACTCTTGATGGACAAAACCGGTGCCCTTGCAAGCTTATCCCAGAATAATCAGCTGCCTCTGGCACTCCTTCTGTTTTAAGGGTAGTGTTTTTCTCACTACCGAGAACTCCCTGTGTTGATGGTGTCTACAACAGTCTTCATGAATGAACTACTATAACTTTGAAGGTCAACTCCTTGACCTTCAAAGAGGTCTTGCTGGAAAATTATTGCCTTCCTCTCTTAATTTTAACTGTTTGAGTTTAAATTCCTGGTTACAAGAGTCCACTGAATACCATTGTCCCTTAACACCCAACTACCAGTGCCTTCGTTAATAAGTGAGTGTTCTTGATGCCTACATATATCCATGGTAGTAACTGTAAATACTTAGCTACTTAGAAACTAAACAAGCAGAAGTCAGGCTCATGGTCTCCATCCAGTTCTGTCAAGAGATAACATTTCTCTCATACCACAGAGATTACTTCCCCTTTCACAGAACTACAGTTATGGCACAACAGCAGGGAAATATTTTTCTGGGCACAAGTGGAAGAGAGTGAAATTCTGGGTGTGTTTTTTTTCTATATTAATTTGCAGACACTAAGGCTCCTCTTCGGGGTGGTCATTTAAATCTCTGTCTTTCCTTAAAGATGTAAACTTAGCAAAAGTCAAAGATTTCTGCTGAACAGGGCTAAATGGTTTGTATCAAAGCCCTTGTTCAGTTTGCTCTCACACCTGGTGGCTCTATCCTACACAGAAATAAGGCACAAAAGTCTCTTTTGGGATTAGGGCCTACGTAGGTAGTCCTCTCAATAGAACAGTTCAACCAGTGGACAAAAGTAGCAAAAGGTGTCTTGGAAGATAATTGGAGGAAAAAGAGTGGTTTTCCATACATGTGCTTACGACAGCTTGTATTTAAAGACAGCAGCGTGCTTCATTTAGGTAAAATACTTTTTGTAAATGTATGCATATATGCTAAGCACATTTTAACCATATGTATAGTAGTGTTTTCAAGCAGTTTCAGAAGTTAACAAAGTAATTGATCTGAGTCATTAGAGCAAAATCTGTTAACATTTTAGATGTGTGGGTGAACCTCAATATTGAATAGAAAAATTGGTTTAGATGTATAAAAATGAAAACAAAAAGGTGGCAGGTTTTAGGTGACTGCAGGAGGTTTCATTACATTATCCAAATCTGTGTCTACAAGTGCAGCATGCAAAGATGAGTAACATCAAGGGCTGCAGAGGGAGTAATGTCTCTGATAGAGTGCACGACTAAATTATAGAAGTATGCCTGAAGGCTCTGCCATCTATGGGAAGCACAGGCTTGTGAGCTGGTGTGGGGATTTTCCATTGGTTTCAGTGACGATATATGTGATTTTACCAAGATCATATTTTCCAGGACAGCTTAGAGAGCGATAGCTAGGATCTGAAGGCCTCTTCAGTCACCAGCATCTGGTCTTACAATGTTTATGCAGCCTCCTTTGAACACATTCACAGCACAGCACACTCAGGACTTAGATTTATAACAGGTGATGATGTGGTCTGGGCCTCCTAACTGCTCACAGTCATTTAGTAATTGCATATATAAAAGGAAAACTTAAGGAAGAGAAATGTCTGTGTTTTGAAGTAAGGAATTCTGCTGACACTACAGATTCTGCAAGCACAATGTGCTCAGTGAAAGTACTTGAACCTTGAAATAGAAATACAGACCTCTTAATTAATCTCTCTGTTATTCTATATAAGTGCAAAGAAAACTAATACAGAGAATTTTCCTGTTAATTACAAATGGATTCTTTGTGTGTTTGAGTGTGTGACAAGGAGGAGAATGTTGGACCAGGGCAACACAATATTACACATCCTACGTAATTATGTAGGAGGGGTAGTTTTATTAGGTTGCAGTAAGCCATTATTTATGTGGATGGAATCTTTATTAGAAAACTACTTTTTAACCTTGCCTTTGTTCAAGTTATAGCAGAATATCTCATCTAAATCTGTTCCTTCATGAATGTATACACTGAAAAGATATAACAATCTGGCATGGGCCATGCTATCAAAAGCTTTCTTTAGGCTGATGGTTGGAGGAGGTCCACAGCCACATTAGTATGCCAGATGTTTCAAGATGATTGGGGGGCTGAAGCACCTCTCCTACAAAGACAGGCTGAGGGAGCTGGGGTTGTTCAGACTGGGGAAGGCTGTGGAGAGACCTTATAGTGGCATTTGAATGTCTGAAGGAGACCTACAGGAATGCTGGGGAGGAACTGTTTAGAAGGGCTTGTGATAGGATGAGGGGCAATGATTTCAAAGTAGAGTAGGTTAGGTTTAGGTTAGATGTAAGGAGGAAGTTCTTGACAGTAAGGGTAGTAAAATACTGTAACAGGTTGCCCAGAGATGTGGTGGAGGCTCCATCCCTGGAAACATTCTAGGTCAAACTTGACAGGGCCCTGAGCAGCCTATCTAAGGATGTCCCTGCTCACTGCAGGGGATCTGGATAAATTGAGGCTTGAGGGTCCTTTTCAAGTCAATGCATTCTAAGGTTCTGTGATACCATCACAGATGCTATTGAGGGGCAGTTGGGACACAGCCAGTGCTTAGATTTCCATCTCAGCTAAAGGGCTAAAGCTACAAGTGTCAGTACTCCCAAGTGATTAGCTAAAGATCACAAAGAAGATCACCGCATGCAGCTGTGACCACGACAACATAAGATGTAAGAGCTTGACAACTCCTTCACTATATTATATAGCCTGGACAGGATAGCAGTAGTGGGGTAGGAGCTCAGCCCCATTGTCTTCTTCTAGCAAATCATTGCCTGCCTTTCTCCACCATTCTCTCGACAGTACTTTGTTTCAAATTATATTGCACAATTTTGCAGTACATCTGATTTCTTGTCCTGTCAGAATGTCTCACACTCACAAATTTTGATTTGTGTACATTCCTCAGGATAACAATATAAAACAATCAAGGAGGGGAAGAAATGGGTAAATTTAATGTGCCTTGTGAATGAAATATTGGCAGAATGGGATGTGTTGAATCTTGCTTTTCTTCTGCCCCACAGGGGAGTAACTGAATTAATTCATCATTTTGCTTAAGCATGGAAGAGGGCACCATTAAAGAAAGCTTAGAGGAAAGAGAATTAAAATGATAGGGCACAATCATTTTAATCACTTGGGCTCAGCTTCATAAAATGAGGTGAAATTCCTTTTCATTGGTCTTCAGAGTGCATGGATTTCATGCATGATTCCTCATCAACTTGTCTGCTGTACCTAATTAAAAACTTTTTTTTTTTTTAAATATGCCTTATGTAATTCAGTGAATGCTGTATTGAGAAAGATTTGCTATGTCTTTTGTTCCTATTATTTTTATTTTTTCACTGTTACCCTCCAAGAAAGCAGCAATTACTGAAGTAAACACATACATACCAGCGCAAGAAAACCTCCTGTGCAGCAATACTAGCTGGTCTTGACCTGGTGAACAGATCTGCTAGAACAAAGAAACTTGTTCTTATGAAATCAAAAGAGGATGAGAAGTGGAAGGGATCAAACCCTAACACCTAGAGTTTTACTGAAAAAAATAAAAGTGGATTGTTTATAACAAATAAACACTAAGGAGCAGAGACAGATTTCTTTAAACAGGCTGCCTCTGAGACCTGTCAGAGGAGGTGGACCTTGTCCCTCCAATAGAGCTCACCAACTTCTAGTCCTCTGGCCTGCTCCTGAAACAGTGACATCTACTGCTTTGTGACTGCTTTAAAAGCTGCTAAACTGGGACATGGAAGTAAAAGGTTTAGTTATGCAGATGGCATAGTTACACTGAGGCTGACCAATGATTCTCCTCATGTAGGACTCAATGTCAGAATCGATATGTGAACATCAGACCCTGAACCAGGGTTAGTGCTGGCCTTTGTCTTTTGTTACTTGCCATCATGAGACTTCCCCAGGTACTGCATTGTCCTAAGCATGTCTCTGAAAAGGGATTCTCAGCAAGGGAGCTGGTACACAGTAACCACAACTGGAAAAAAAACCCAGAAAGATTGTATTGCTATCCCTTCAAAACAGAGTTGAGGAACAGCAAGCCCTCAAAATCATTATCAGCCATTCACTTGCCTTTCTACAAGTCAAAAATGGAGCATGTGGAGAAGTTAATGTGAAATGTAAACATTATTATGTTATATAAAACCCCAAACCAAACTAAACCAACAAAATTCCAAAATAAACAAAAAACCCAAAACAATCACACAAAAAACACTCTGGGATTTGAAAACCCAACTAGAAGAGGGCCTGCTTCATCATGAAGGATGAAAAATCTGGATAGGGCTTAATGAAGCCAAGGCATCTTTGGCTACCTTAGCAAGAGTTAACATCTAAGTGGTATAAGCAGAGTCAAACTAGGCAGAGGCAGCCACTGGGAGAAGACCTAAAATTCCTTCTTGTCTGAATTAAGGTGGACCAGTGGGCTAAGGAAAGCCTTGGATCTGGATGGGGGCTCATGCAGACTGCGATCAAGCCTCACACAGCTGCCTACTGAAGTCTCTCTTGTTGTTGCATCCTGAAGCATAGGGAGTCAGTCCTGAAAACACAATTTAGGTAGAAAATCAGTGAGAGCAGTTGACAGAAGGGTCTTTATAGTTTCAGAAATGTCTTTAGGATTGCACTTCAGTGCAGGGGAATCTACTTTGGGTTTTGGGTGTGTTTTTTTTCTTTTAGGTAATGTGTATTTTCAACTAAGTACATGTTTTGATTATTTTAGGCCAAATTAGGACTTGCCTTGCCTTTGATCTAAGTCGTAGCAGTGCAAACTCAGGGTAAGAGGCAAAAGAACAAGGCACTAGGGTCTTGATCCCCAGATCCATCATTGTCAAGACAGATTTTCCCATTCCTGCAGAATGATTTCAGAATCAGGCCCTTAGCTGTTATGTCTCTGTATACAAACACATTTCTCTATCTGTGAATACGCACTGATGCGTAGATGTCTGTAATGCTTTGTGTATGTGTGCATATATGTGTGTATTTACATACACATTCTCACAAACACAAACATATATTTAAGATTTACAGTTCTGGAAAACCTAGTGAATAATGTAAATGATTAAAGCAGATGCCTCACAGAAAATACTGTTCAGACCCCTTCATTTAAATTCAGCCTCTTATTCACACTTGGTAATACACTCTGCTGTATGAATTATGGATTCCTGTTTTTATCTCTCACACTACACATGAATGTTTGATAAAGATTGTTTCCAGTATTATATTTGTAAAAATTCACATCTAAAATTCAGTTAGAAATGCTTTCCAGTAATTATGGATTGACTTAGCACTCAAAAAAAAAAAAAAAAAAAAAAAAAAGGGGAAAAAAGGCACAACGGGGGGGGGGGAAGCCAAATGATATTATCATTGTTTTCCCTGAATATTTGTGCTAAATAAAACTAAGAGACTGACAGGATTTGCTGCCAAAATTCCTTATTTATACTCCATCCAAATGGAGCCAAGGCAGCTACAGTATGTTTTTCACACTGCTCTCCAAATGCTTCAGCCTCAGCGCTTTGTCTTGTGAGGAAAAAGGCTGCTTTTATGCTAAATTATTCGTAATGACTTTGTGAAGTGGATTAATATCCAGAAGGGGTCTGAATTCACACTGGAGAAATATCAAATTTACATCCTTAGGGAATCAAGATAGTCTTATTATGAGGTTTCTAAGGAGGGGGGAAGTCCACAGTAATTTTTGCATTTATTTTCTTTTGCGGTGTGTGAAATTCCAGCTCCTGAGGAAAGATCCGACTAGAGAAAAGCAAAATGTATTTTCCCATTTTAGCTGGAAATCTATGTCATGACTTATAGTGCTACCCTATCTTCCCCTTCCTTTGTGCAGAATTCTCTTCAACTTCACCGGTCTGTACAGGGGTCAGGTGTCCAGAAGGGACACTTCTTGGCTCTATCTGAGTAGGGAGGACACTACTGCCCACTGCAGGCTTGAACTCACAACCTTCCCATTAAGGGTCTTATGTGCTACCAGCTGAGCTCCCTCATTCAACAGGAAGGGCAGGATAACAGTCATGTATCTGTAGCTTCAAATGGTGGCTACTAAGGAACTAGTGCCTACAGTGTGCGTGTTTGGGAAGGAAGGATTCCTTTAAATTAGCTCCAGTCTAGTTTCACAGACTGACCTCCTGTCATGAACTGGCATTCATAACTATGCTCCTGGAATGCATTTCCCATTTAGTTTCATTTGAATGGAGTCCAGTGCTTTCCAAGAGCCAATCAAAGCAACAGTAAACAGGAGAAACTGAAAGACTTGTTTTAAAAGGACAAGCTTTATCTCGTCTGAAATGCTAACCTAAACGTACATATTAAATTCAGCAGGCTTTGGAGCAGTATGAAAGACTAAGATGAAGCCATCAGTTTTTCTTTTTCTTTCAAGAGAATTGAGTTAGCAGAGACTGAGGCACTCTGCAGGTGTGGCTACTGGATTGAATTTTTTTGTGGAGGAGGCATTATAATGAAGAGCTCCTTGACTGCACATTACTCTTGGTTAGGGGGAAATCCCTTGAAATATTGCTAGTACTGGCAATATAGCCATTTTAATTCTCTCTCTCAATCTGTGGTGCAACAAGTCCATAAACACTGTGTATCTTTTAAAGAACTAAAGGACCAGTACAAGGAAGGTTCTGAGGTTCTGTTTCCCCTCTAAAGTTAGTAGTAATAATGGATTCATTTTTGCCTATCTATCAGTTCCCGCTGCATCTTTAGCTGAGGAATAGCCTGCACTCCTCAGCATATTGTCAGCTGGGAGGAGATAAAAAACAGAAACTTCCTTTTCCAAGTACAATAACCATTCCTTCATTTCTGTTCACCTGTATATTCTCCTAGAGTTATTGGAAATCCTTTCATGATTGTGCTGCAAGTCCAAAATTTCAATGATAAGGAAAAGAGAGATTCATAATGAGCAAGCCAATGTTGACAAATTTCAAACTTGTTTTATATAATACATCACATGAAGCACATGATCATTAATCTGTCATAGATACATATGTGCTCCATATTACTAGAGATACTAGCCATTTTCTAATCTTTCTTCATCATCAGTCCAAACAAAATGCTAATGATTTAAATGCTTTTACCCATACATAGCTGATGGGACAATGAGTGGCTTGTCCAAGTTGACATGTTTAGACCACCCCCAAAAAACTCCTTTATGCAGTGACATGAAGTAAAGAATAACTGAAAATGTTTACAGCTTAATATCACATAGGACTTGTGAAGAAGATGACAAAGTACAAGAAGACATCAAGTACTCTCTTTCTTTAGTAGTACTTTGCAGAGTGCTGCATACATACCTGTGAAACAAACAAAGGTGCATCAGGGTGTACAACTACTATTCTGCAAAGCAGAATTAAAAATTTCAACCACTCCCTTCCATCTGATGTATCTTTCACAATGGTTGCTATATTTTGCAAATGTTTTTCAGGTTGCTTCAGTTTTCTCTTGAATTCAAATTTATGAGTAGCTATTGAAGACCAATGGCCATTTGTTTTTAACAAATTTCATTTGTCAATGATAATTTTGAGGGGGATTTTTGTTGCTGTTTCTTGTTCTTCTTTTGAACCACCCTGTACCACAAGCCCTAGACATCTGTCACAGTAGAAAAGAAAGAGTCTTTTACATTGTGATGGATTACCCTAAACGGGTGAAGGAATGTTCTAAATGTAAGAGGCATACGTTTTTTCACCTGTATGTCATAAGGCTGTCTTTGTTAAGAAAAGGGGACAAGAAATGCCAGCTGTGGATTTCTCAGCTGGGCTATCTGTATTCTACCCACCAGTACTTCTGCCACTTCTTTCCAGGGCACTTACTAACTTATCAAATTCAGCTGCTTCAACAGATATTCTCTCTTGCTTCTCTTGAGTTTACACCTGGGAAACTCCTGCTGCAAGGCTCCTTTGGGACAAGCAGGGCTGTAAAGATAGCGTGACCACTCTTTCTTCAGTAGTTGTTGCAATGGAAAGTTTAAAAAATTCTGAGACAACAACAAATGCCTAGGTGGTGTCCTACTGACTTTCTGGATGCAGCTGCTATACCACAGGCTTAACTCTTTTTGTATAGCATTTATTAGAATCTCCATTATGGAAGCCATCAGCACTTTCTACATAACAAGGATGAAAGAATTTCTGGCTGTGATTTCTAGAGGCTTGTCCTTCAGGGAGTGCCACAACTTATATAATGTCACCACATATGTGTGTGAGCATACAGGTATCTATCCATCTGTTTAATAAATGCTACACACCGGTTACTTCAGCTAAGAACATTATTACACCACATATGGCCATCACTTGACATATTTCAACATTAAATACTACATATTTGAAGTGTCAAGTCCTTTTAAAAAGGTACACTTTGTACTAGTTTTGGATATCCATGGATGCAAGCACAGATGCTGTCTGCATCTCTTAGAAAACTGAGTGTGAGAATACTAACTGAAATTGGTACTTTCACCTTGCAACCAAGAGAAATCATCACCTCTGCTTTTTAGGCTGGATGTACCCTAGTGATGGAAAAGCTTCGCATTAAATGGCTGTTATGTTTGCTGAAGGCATTATTGGCATTAATCAGATGTATGCCATCAAAACAAAGAATTCCAAGGCATGACATGTAATGCCTAGCATGACAACATTTTTGGGTCAATAGATACTTCAGTGACAATGGAGTTGTACATAGGTCTTATGTATCTGAATGGATGACCTGAATATACTCTGAAACAGAGTTCACAGATGAGGGGAGAAAAGTCAGAATATACTGTCTCTTGCATCTTTAATTTGTTGCATCACTCCATGGTTTCATTTTTTGTTCTGGAAATTACTAAAATATTTCTGGTATCAGACCAGATCCCCAAGTGGAGTCCACCCCACAGCATTTCAGAGAGTACTAAAATAGCATTATGGAATATTACACCAAAAAGAATCTTGTCCTGCACACCAGTAATTTATCCGCTGTATGTTTTTGCATCGGTAACCATAAGAAATCATTATTGGTCCCTCTTCTACTGTGTATTTATATACTGTGGTTAAAGATGAGTTACTGCACAGTTTGGGTTAATGGAGGCATATTCCCCTGAGACAGAAGTACACACTTGCTTTAAGGTGGGGATGGGTAATTGATTATGGTCTATGACTGATTTCAATGCTGCTTTATCATCTGCTAGCATGCACATACAAACTAATAAGCTATTCACTGCTTGTTGCCCCTGAGGGCACCTTTCAATAAGGCAAGTCATTGATTTTTACCATCAGACACACAGACCATAAGCCATTCCCTATATCGTTCTATCCCAGTGGTGCATTCTGCAGGGGAAATCAGTCATTTTCTGTCACACACAAGCACATTCACACATGCACGCACACTAGCCAGCAATAATGTAGCTCAGATGCCCAGATACTTACTTTGCCTCCATTGGATGTACTAGAGATATTAACCTCTTCTGTAATCATGTCAGCATAATTTGTATTTTAAATACTTTGATTCTCTTCTGGGGCCTTATACAAAGGACAGAATATACTTTTTTTTACCTCTGACTACTTGTCTCTAGTATATAAATGAGCAACTGACCATCGCTGCCACTCTTTTGCTCATTCCTAGCAGGGAGCCAAAAGACTGAATTGCAGTAATGTATATAATCGAAGCCAGTGCCTTTTAGGTTACTTGTGTTTCTTCTAAGTATGTGAGGGTCTTTCTTACAGCCTTAAGGCCTTAATACCCTTTTTCTGTTTTACAAACCAAGAGTGCTTAAACTTTATGAACTAGTTCATCCTATTTAAGATATAAATGACACATTATGGATCATTGTGGCTTTAATCACTGCCACTGTCTTCTACTTTTGCTCTGTTAATGTGTTTTAAATCTACCAATTTAACTTCCTAAATCTGATCAGACCAAAAGAACCCAGATGCTTAGCTGGTATAATGCAGAATAATTCAGATTTCAGTGGGAGCACACTCATGTCCTGCAGTGGAGAATCTGGCCATCTTGTAGATTTTTCCCACATTATTAACCTCCCTCTTCAGCAAATTTTCCTTAGGAAAATAGTTGACATACCAGTTAGAGCCTCCTCCTCAGCTGAGGACATGTAAGGAAGAGAGCCAGCACAGCAGCTCATTTTTCTCTCATCTCTTCTTCAGCCATCTGGCCAAAGCAGCAAAGGGAAGGGTTAGCTCAAACCTGATACCCTATGATGCTTGAGACACTGAAAGTATTCTGGCCTGTCCAGAAAAGTGACCTGTAATGGCCTTAAACTATCTTAACTGAAATCTTAGTGACAATTCCCTCTGGGCCACTTGGGGACAGAAGGCATGACATCCCAGAGGCTTCACTTTCAGTAAAGTAAAGCATCTTTTAAGAGCTTTAGTGGTTCATGAAAAAAAAAGCCATATGATGTAGATTGTACTTTTTATATGTGCTATATGCTTCACAGTATCTGCAGCATATCTCATCTTTAAATAATCAGAAGTATCACAGTTTAAAATAATTGAGTCAGGAAGTTTTCCCAGCAGCAAATAAGGATTCCCTAAAAGGAAGTTTTAGGAAATAATTAAATTATAATTCCAATGAAAATATTAAAAATAAAACCTGCCCTTCAGAGATTTCTGGAGTTTTGCTAAAATATTTCTTAACAGCCTTTCAGATTATATCTTTGCATTAGAAGGTATAATTCTGAGTGCCAAGATTACTGCAGCAAGTAAGCCAGCATTTATTTTTCACCTATCTCTGAACTTTAATTAACTAGCTTGATGAAATATCTTTCCATAGTATGCACATCCTTGTTTAAAATTCAGTATACTTGTATAGTCTGTATTAAAATGTACAATATTGAGTTGATAAGGATGCGGTCATCACTGCCATAGTGACACTGTATGCATTGAAATAAAGCAAATTCATCCAGTCTGTAGATATACCATGAACTCTGATCCCTCTCCTCCCATTGGGAAGGGCTCTATGTGTTAAAATGAAGGATTTGGAATATAAATATTTTTACATAATGAAAATAGCACAGGAAAAAGTGCACAAGGTGCATACATCTTTCACAATGTGTTTGGAAATCTAGATGGCATGTGTAGCCATCATAAGCATCTAAGCACACCCTGGTGCCTTCAAGTTATAAAATATGATTCTGGTTATTGCAATGTACGTTTACAGTGTGACTTTTTTATACAGACCTGACTGTGAATGCCTCCTACAATGTTGTATTACGTGACCAAATGGTCATCCTTGACCTCAAGAATGAATGAGTATTGTTATTTCAGTAAGGGAAATTTCAAGTTCTGCTTATCCAAGGTTGGAAAGAAGGAATATCTGTTTGGAGGAGAACTAGAAAACAGAAATATTTATGAGAGCTGTTGATAAGGGCAGGGGGCAAGAAGAAGGGGGGGGGGGGGGGAAGTAAAAATCAGAACCATCCTAGCTCATAAAGCATCAGAAGAAATCTGCTTCTCCAAACTTAATATCAAAGGATCAATATTTCTTCTGACAGTGTCTCTGAGCAAAGCAGCTCAGTCCCTGATTGCTAATTAAACCACTGCAAAAAAACCCTAAATGAAGCACCCCCATGCCTGACTAACAACTCAAATCTCAAAGGCTTTCATAATTGAAAGTGGAAGAAATTAAATTACAGAAATATTCGAGAGTTAATGAATGACAAACCCCCTGTATTTGGTCTTGGAACAAAATCCCTGTCAGCAAGTACATTGTAAAGGAATAACAACACAGCCTCAGACCCATTGTCCAGATGAGTATCTTGTATCCTACAAGGACCAGTCTTACCTTGTTTTCATCTCATTTTGTCTGGATTTATAAAAGAGCTGTTTAGTTTTATCCCAAGCTGTCCCTTAAGATCTGTCTCAAGGGCTCTAGGAAAGGAAGCACTTGAAATTCATATATTTGGTCCTTCAGCTAGGACACATGTTCCAGCTCCCCGCTTTGCCTCTCATGTGCAGCAGGGTGAAAAGTCCTCCCACAGCTCTGATTAAGGTGTTCCTCACTTCCACACAGGCACAGATCATAATTGACAGTGGCTCCACAGAGCTCAGTGCTGGAAGAAAGTTAAGATTCATGTCTCTTCTGATGCAAAACTTTAATCAGTTGCTACAATGCAAGTGCTATGCTGTAGGAATATTTCTAGTTGGCGTGATAAATGAGTGGCAAGTAAAATAAACATCTCATTGTGCATGCCCTTCTGTTAGAAAAGTACAATGCAAAGACCACAGATGTCAGTCTCCTTTCTCCACATTTGGGTGGAAACATAGCAGTGGAAAAATAATTTACCCAAACACATAAATATATATTTATTCCCAAGTACAGGGTGATCTATTCCTCCTTCTGCAATATCATATGGTCTAAGCATAATTTCTTCTTTTTACCTTGTCTTCCTTTACTGTCAATTTTACCTCCTATAAGTTAGCATCATTAGTTAGATCTTACTAATGGAAAAACATTTATGTGGATTTAGAAAGGGCTTTGGTGCTATGACAGCAGGCTTTGGAATGAATCTTTGTTAGAAAGCTGCTGTTATTCTCTAAATTCTGTGGGTGTTTGTGTGCATGTGCATTTGGAGTTGTGGGGGACATGGCAGCTCTGATGAAATGCCATGGGTGACATGCATGGCTGAGCTGTCAAGCATGTGCCCAAGCAGTGAAATGGCGAGAGCTCCAGTCTCGTTTCTCAATTCTCACAGACAGGTGAAGTGAGGTTTTCAGATGGCAGTTCCTGCCCTTGCAGATAACAAACTGCAGCATATCACTCCTTCCCATTCTGGAACAAACAAGTGACAGAGAGAAATGAGTCTCCCACTTGGATTTAATCCTCCTGGGGTGCATTTTGTACACAATCCCTGGGCCCAGGGTGCTTTGTGAGCAAAAAGTAGCTCCCACCAGATAAGCTCTTTTGACTGAAATTGCAATCAGTTTCTGTGGTCTACAGAAAAGGCATTTGGATTGAGCTGGAGAAAGATTGGGTTTTATTCTTTTTTCTTTCTTCCCTTCCCCTTCAAACAGTAACTGAGTGCTCAGTGCAGTGGGTTTAACTTCAGTAAGGATAAAACTACTGGAGAAAATGGTCTCACCTGAACCATTTACCATCAGTGAGCTTTTGGATCTCAGAGAAGCCCTTTCCCTGCAGGTTGCAAAAGATGAAGGCAAACTCTTTAAGGATTACTCACTTATCAGGCTTCTGATGTCTGAGCCTGGAAAATGTGATCTATGACCAGTGGAAAAGTGGCAGAAGATTTTCATGGAAGTTCCAGAACTGCTTTTTCTATAGAATGTAATTGCCTTGTAATGAGCGTCCTTATATCAACTAATTTTACACAGAGCTGTCTTTTAAAGGGGGAAGAATTCAGCTCACAGGTAAAATACTTTGAAATGAGTATCAGCTTTTTCTTTTCTGGAACCTGCTTTGCATTTAAGAAGAGGCATGTTTCAACATTATTTAAAACACCCCCCTTCCTCATAATTTCTTTAAGGACTAGATTGCTGATGTGGAATTTGCACAGGTCTCTTGCACCATCATTAGTTCTCTATTACTGTTTTGAAAATCTTCATGTCACACAATTACAGAGTCAAAATCACTATGAGATTTCAAAGGAGGTGCTTTACACAACCCTCACGCAAAGTCAGTGTTAAGGTTTCAGATGTAACATAGGATTTCTCCCCTGATTTCAGTGAAAAGATGCTGGTACAAAGATGATAAGGAGCTGGCCCCAGGTCTGGAAAAGAGCTGGCTTGTTTTATCCACCCCCTGGTGCAGAACTGTTTTAGAAAATATACATCTAAATGATGTGTCAAAGTATTCTTCCATTTTTCATGTGACCAATCTTCATCTGTTTCCCTGGACGCTTGTTACACAGTTGAACAAGTCTCACCAGTCCTGGTGACACTGATGAGTGTCACAATGTTTGACTGAAATTTCCCCTTTATCAGTTTCATCAAAATATTTCTAGTGATACCTCCCTCAGCAGCTTGAATAATGCTTCACTTGTCTTGCTGAGCATCGTCCTCTAAGAACCACGGCCCTTCTCTTGCAGTTTGCCCCAGTTAGGCAGTGTTGGGGAGGGGATCTGCCCCAACCCATTACAGGCAGGCTGGTTCAGAAGCAGCCAACACCTTTGCTGGTGTCCATGAGGTGCTTTGACATCATACTGCAACTGTACATACAGGTGCAAGCCATGTCCCAGCATAACATGGCTACAATTGTTGCAGTTGCTTTATATATTGTGTTTGCTGCCCGAAGAATGCACGTGGGGGTAATCTATGGATGTAGCCCTGCATAAGAGGAACACATTCAACAATGGAAAAGCATAAAGACTTAGCACAAAAGGTACTTCTAGCCTTTGCTTTGAACATGTGACTTCACCCAAATGCTGTAAATGTAGGCTGTTTGCTTGCAGAAATGGAGCTGAGAGATCAAAAATGCTCGAAAATTAATAAATCCAGGCTTTGCTGCCTGGGTGAGAGGAGTGTGTGTGCCTGGCTAAAAAGTGAAACAAATGCTTTGAGCAAACCAACTTTTGTGTTTCAGATATAAAAGCATCAAAAAATACTTCAGCCAGTGAAATGGTACATACAAAGAAGGTTGTATTGTCACAACTAAGTGTGTTTTTTAGAGCAATGGTACATACTTCTGCTAGAATTTTGTGTCAATGCAGTAGTCAGCCTAATAACAGTTTTGGTACATGTGATAGAAAGCACAGTGCCTACTCTTACTAAAAGATCCTACATGTATTGTCTAAGAGAGAGGTCCGTGCATTAACAGCAGGACTTAGTGATGCATTGACTCTGAAGTAGCCAGTATGATCCAACTTATATAATTGTATAAAATTATAGTTCTTTATAATTGTACTGAAACCTCCCCCTACAGCCCAGAAAGTTTTTGTCTGCTCTGGCCAAAAATTTCCAGTGAGTTTTCAAGTGCAGCACCAAGTACATAGGTCAGGAGCAAGAAAGAATCCAAAAGCCTTCCCTGAAGTGGGACACTGGAAAGAAACTTGAAACGTTTTCAAGAAAAGGAAAAAGCTGGTTTCCTAATATGTGATTATTTTTCATATTTCATATTACTGGACTTGTAATGTCTCCAGTGATTTAAATTTGACTTTTCACTGTGTTGCACTCACTGGGCTTTATTTTTCTTTTTAAAAATAGGACTGTTTGTGAGACAGGTTTTCCCAAAGACATGTAGCTCTTCTTAGTAGTCAGTCACCCCCAGGTAAGTGTTTTAATTATAAGCATCTGGCTGAGTCAGAGTCTTTTATGGAAAAGACATAATGGGTCATCTTGTGCAGCTCACTGACAAAGCAGGATTGTTTGCTACAGGACATCTTAGAGTGTGTTGTCCTGTCCATGCTATATAAACCATAGAGGATTCCCACAGTTCTCTTAAGGGACTGTTTTATAGGCTAGTGAATCCTACTGTTGGCATTTCCTTTTTCTTTTTTCTTAATAGTCATGAGTCCAAACAATATCTTAAGTAATTTGAAAGTGCTGAAAATTATTTTCATATTACACTTCTGTGATGCTGTAGAGATGCAGTGGTTATTACTAGGATAGCTATTTTTATTGCCATATCACAGTAGTACAATACTGTTTCTAACCCACCTGTGCTAACTTTTGTGTTGTTAGAACAAATTAATGCAGACTTTGAAAACCAGATAGTAATGCTGGGAACTTTCATACTGTGCCCTCTCTCATGTCTGGTTTGGTTTGGTTTGGTTTTCTAAGTGGTTCTTTCTTCTTCTTTTTAAAGTCCATTATTGCAGCTTCCATTTTAGAAACATAACCTGCGTCCTACAGGAAGTTTTGTTTGATGGTAGTGAGAAAGGACTTCATCCACATAGTGGGCACTTTTGGAAATAGTCCCTATCACCTTCCTGACTGCAGTGAAGGAGTGCTTTGCTCCATAGTGTATGATGCCAGTGTACTGCAACAAAATGTGATGCATGCATTTTAGCTATGTATTTCCTCCTCTTCCCCTTTATTTTACCTGCTTTAAATTCTAGTAGAACAATTTGTTTGCCATCACAAGGAATATCTGAAAGCACAAAATAGAAGTTGTGCCAAACTGCAGAAGATACAGCACTGTACCAGATCATAGATTACTCCTACCAGTGGCTACATCTGCTACTTTCCCTTGGTGGTTCAGCTGGTAAACCTGACAGCTCTGGTTCATTTCTGCTACTGTCTTTAAGGCAGGATACATCCTTTCCTGCTACCTCTTGAAAGCTTCATGCCTGAAAATAATTGCCAAAATGTTTTAAATTAGAGAATCATAAGTAAGTCGATTTTCCAATTGCTTGATTTTATCTTTGAGCTTATTACGTAGCCAGGTAAAGGATTGTTCTGTCCTCATTATTTACTTAATATCTATATGACAGCTACAGTCAGGTGCTGGCTGGAAAAAATCTGACTAGCATCATTGAAAACTGTACCAAAGCCTGACAGTATTCTCCACGGTGCAAATTCGTGGGTACAAGCTTCAGTCTTTCCAACCAGCAAGTGCCTGTGCTCTTTGGAGTTTAATGATTACCACTGCAGTTTGTCTTAGAGAACATCCCTGGCTCCTTAACTGGCCCATTTCCTGAAAATTTATGAAGGAAGTCATTGCAGAGAAAGACCAAATAGATTTATTTTTTTAAAATGCAAGTCATTTTTTAATACATTAATAGGGGTAAGAGGCACTATTATTAAAACGAAGCAGCTTTCATGTAAGTGCTGTGTGAGTCTGAACTACTCATAGCTGAATAAATAGGTATAACATTTTGTCCATTTCCTTGTGCAGTATCTGTAAGAATGGGGTCTGGTATCACAGGGTTTTCCTGGGAATACTATCACGTCTGTGCCTGCCACTTGCAAACATTGGGATAAATTTATTGTTATAAATTATTACAAAGGGTGCAAGACCATGGGGAATGACACATGCTACATGTCTCAAACTTCTAATCTTCTTGTGTTCCCTGTGACTTGGGGCTGCATCTTCCTCCTCTGCTGACTTTAAACAAGCAAAAAAAAAAAAACCAAAAAAAAAACCTTCCTTAAAAAAGGATGATGGCAACTGAATGAAGAATTTGCTGTATGGTGTTTGAAGTCTTTCAGTAATTTGGAAAATATTGTGAGGTTTATTATGAGGTTAATAATTTGAATTGACTAATAATCAGAAGTTCTTCTGAATTATGTCTGTCCTGGATTAATTAAATTAATACACAAAAGGGCAAATACAATAAGTGTCACTAATAGTAAGTAACTTCCATGCTGCTCCTCCCAAGTGGAAGCAGCATGAAAACAATCTTTGTCTTCTTGATAAATTTCTTACAGAATATAGACCAGAAAAGACTAAGTCCAAATGCTGCAAACGCACATTTACAGTCTGGCTGCGCTGGGCAGCCTTATTCTAGAAATCATGAGATAGTGTTAATTTAACATAAATGTAAGCTTTCAAAATAATTTAAGTATAATCAGGAGTCCATAATGGAGAATTCATTGAGGATCATTTATCATTGTATTAAAAGCAGACTAGGCAGAGATCAGAAGCACTGGCTGTCCCAGTGCCCTCCCTTTCACCCCTAGCATCAAGCTCTATTGCACATTAAGCTTCTTACAAGTCTTACGTATTTTTCAGCTGTTGGTCCTGTTACAAATATATCTCTGCTTTTTAACATCACAACCAACTCCTCTCTGCATAGAAAGCCTGTCAGGCCACCTCAGTAGTGCTCATCATGATAATCAGATGATTCACATCTGTGCTTACAGATGCAGGGAAGAGCAAGGAAAAGATTTAGTTAATGGCTGTGTGTGCAACACTGACTGAAAGACAGTTGTAATTGTTAGTAATCTCACTGGTTGAATATACAAATAGATTTAAGAAATCTCCTGCAAATCTGCATACCTCTGACACCCTGCTTAACAGTTAAGGAGTACTTTTACTGAACAGTTAGTGTATGAAATGCTTGCAATCATTAAAGGTTTGTGAATAAGGTGGAAAAAAAGTTAGGTCCCCGAAGATGGAATAGAGTCTTTGTATAGCTCAGTCATTCCTGCCACTGAAAAACATCCGTAGCATCCCTCAGATACCTTGTAAGGTAACAGGGAGAAGTGGAGCAGTGGTCACAAGCAATCCATATTCATGTTTCTCTATGCCCAGACATGAAAAGCTAGATGATATGTATCTTCAGATATCTGGGTTTATATCAATGTTAAATGTGGATATTTGTGAAGGATTCACTATTAAATAAAGTCCCAGAAGGCAGCATTGAAGAATATATGTCATCATTCCTGTTTCTTGTAGAAGTAATAAGGTTTTATGTCACCATGTACAGAAGATTGCTTCTTCCATGCATCTCCTGGACACTCTGTGTAGTCCACTAAAACAGGTCAGTTTACAGCATCTGGGGACATGATCCTAGATGTAAGAAAAGTCAAAAGGCTCTAAATTCTCTTTATATGCTGAAATTTTTCTTTGTCCTCTGGACAGAGCTGTCTGGATTGCCATTAATAACTAAGAAGAATCACAGTGTTACCAGTTTTCTGTTGTTTTTAGTGTCTGCCATGGTTGTATGCTGATGGCTCTTACATTTCTTTAAATGATGCTTACTTTGGATTATGTTTTTAATATTTCTGCTTTATGTTTGCAGAAGGAAGAAAATGGAAAATAGGGATATATAAGAAAGCCAAAAGGTACTCAGTAAGAGAAAAGAAAATCACTAAATCATGACTAAACCACAAGGATTTAGTCAGAGGTCTCATTGGTCTCATTTTTATTACAAAAAGTAGTGGAGTTTTAATTTGGACTAGCCTTAGTTAGTTAGCCTGAGCAAAGCCTGATCTGTGTTGATTCCCTTTTGCTGTCAGTTCTGGTCCAGGGATGATCTTTGAAAGAGACTACACAAGAAAATGGAAAATATAGAAAAGAATATGGTAACTTATTTAGGTGGTTGGAAAGTTGGGAGGCATAGATGCCTCAAGAAAATAACCTTGAAGATACTTCCTTTTGAGTAGTCTTTATAGTCTAATGTCTTTCCCATTCTTTCTTTTTTGTTGTTGTTGTTGTTTCATGGTTTGTGTCAAATCAATAGTAGGATGTTCAGCTATTAATATCTCAGTAAGTGGAGAATTTCCTAACAGAACAGTACAGATAAGTCAAAGGCTACTGGTTGTGTTTACTGGCTATAACAAAATGAAAATGTCTACTGGTTACTCTCTACTTTCAATGGAGATGGGTGATTTCTTCCTTGTTGTCTCTTGAATCTGAACCATTTTCAAATGCCAAATGGATTTTCAAAACACCCATCCAGTGAACATGCAAAGATGTGACTGTAGCAGAAGCAGCCACTTGCAGATTGCATTACTCAAAGGGCTTTGAAAGGCAGGATTGTCCAATGGGGGAAAGGCTACAAACCGATTAAAAAATGGCATGTTTTTTCTTTTTTGACTTAAAATTCTCCATGGAATTTTGTTGTTGTTAAGCATTTCACAAGGTCCCAAGTGTGCTGAACTTTGAAAATTACAAAAGACCTTCTTCTGGAAGTTTCAATTAGAACACTTACAATTCCAGCTGATGACAAATGGGGTGTATGCTCTCCGATTGGTCTTCTTAACATCTGCCTAACTCAAAGATAAAAAATTAAAGTTGGCAAGTTTATTTTACATCTGTACAAGGAAGTTCTACTTTTTTTTCTTTTTTCTTTTTTCTTTTTTTTTCCTTGTTTCATCTAGGGTATTTTTCAACAAAGTGAAGGAAATCCTGGTAGTTACACAGAACAGCATAATTCAACAAGCGAAGGTATGTAGTCTTAGGTTTATTGTGGCTTTTCATAGTCACAGAAAACCAAGCTGGCATCTTGAATGCAGACACAGATGTCAGACATCTTGTGAAGAGAACCAACATGCTGTAGTATGATTTACTTGGCAACACAACGCAGAAAAAAAGGGAAATTTGTTTGGCTGTAGGATAGACAGTTGATTTGAATGTACCTCCTAGCCAAACAGTCACACTCAACTGATTATTTTGTCCCAAGTTCATCTTTCTCTCAGAGAAAGCTGTGTCTTCCATTCCATTTCACACTAACTCCTTGTTTTCATCATTGCCATCCTGTGACTTTTCTGTCTGATCTTGTAGTGCCAACAAGGGTGAAATTTTAAAACATATTTTCAGTGATTAAGCAAAAGGTTAATTAGCACACACATAATATGGTTTTTGACCATATACAAAGGGGTGGGGAGAATTAAAAGGGATAACAAAAGTTTAAGTAACATTAGCTACATTTTTACACATGGAAATATTGAGGAATATATACGAGTTTCTCCCTTCTAAGTCACTCAATAAGGTGAGGGACAGAACATAATCATATATCATAACCATCTTCCTTTGTTCATAGTAATAAAATGTTTTCTATACAGACACTTAAGTCTGCAGCTTCATTGCTCGTCCTTCTGACCCAAACCCCACTTCTGCACATGGGTACCTTTCCATAAAATCTCAGAGCCTCTTTCAGTTTCATTTTTCACTGGTCTTATGTTCCTCTTGTGTCTCATTCACATCTCAGAGCATTTGCCAGACAGTTTGTAGCATTTCTCCTCTCGTGGGTTCATGTGCTGGATGCAGCTCAACATCATACCAGACAAGTGAGATGGAGACCACTGGAAGGATCAACTGCAGCATCAAATTGCAGGTGAAGCCAGGAGGGCACTTGTGCCAAAGGCTTCCTCTGAAGCTAGCAAAAAATATGATTTATCATGACTCTAGAGTAGTCAAATAACTTCACATGTTGAAACCTCAGCATCTGAGACCTGAGAAGAGCTATGCTGAGCCAGGATACTGTACAGGACTATACAGAATATTCCATTGTCACCCACAACACCCTTAGCACCTACAGAGGTTCATAAAAACAGAACAAGGAAATATTATCCACGTCCTCTCCCAGACTTCAGCAGTTCAGTCTCTCTGAGATTAAAAGTATTGCTTTCCTTCTCAATAGCTCTTCATGTATTTTTCTTCTATGAGTTTTCCATTGGCTGATCAAATGTAAATTTTAGGACATATAATGCCCTGGTTTTAGGGCTTCTGCAACTTAACTATATTGCATGTCAAAGTAGCATCTGTTGTTTCTTCTAAACATTCTACCTCCTAGGTTCATCTGATGCACCGTAATCCTTGGGTTGGAAAAAATAATTAATATTGATTCTCCATTTACAGTCTGCATTCCATCATGTTTTAAATATCTCTATCACATGCCCACTCAACTGTCTCTCTCTTAAAGGTGGAAGAGCTGTGGTCATTACTTGTACAAACGCCATTCCATGCCTTAAGTCATCTTTCTCTCTTTTTCCGTTCTACTCTGTGCCTGGTTTTGAGATGAGGACATGACAATTTGAAAGGTTAGAGTGAGTTAGTGACTTTACATCCACAGTCATGTTACATAAAAACTATAACAACTCTAATAGAAAATCAGGTAGGACAGTTGCAGTGGGCATGAGTAGTGATATGACTTCAAGAACAAACCCACAGACCACTACATCTTGGTCTGGTTAATTTGTTTATTCATGCTACATTGTGTTATTTATGTCATTTTTTGCTGTTTAAACTAAGCCTTTTTCTACTTCTCTAATAGACCATATTTCATTCTAATTGCTCCATTGCCTAATTTTAAATTTTCTTGTATATGTTGTACTCCATTTTACCCTATAGGCAGAGATCCAGAGAGCCTTCAGCACTGACAGCTTTGTCTCCTTCCTCCCTGTCAGACGCAGGAAAAACTCCATCAGCCCATAAAGGCCCTACGACCCCAGAGCATTTCACTGTTCTTATCTACCTTTACTGTCTTTGCTACGAAGAAACCTGTTCAGTTCCATTGGTTGGAATTAGACAGTTGCAACTGACAAGTCTCCCATTAGGAAATACAGTGAGATAATTCTGATCTCATAGAAGATGGTTTAAAAGCAATCTTTCTTCCACATATTCTAAAAGGAGTTAAAAATATAACACAAAGGGGTTTTTCAAAGTATCTAGGGAATCTGAGAGCAAAAATCCCACTAAGACATCAAAGACATTTGTCCTTAACTCCCTTGGATGCTTCTGGAACTCCCATCCTCACAGGCTGTCCTAGCTGTCTGAACTCTGAAGCAGGACCATAAGTACACTGCAGCAGTGGGAGCATGTTCAGTTTGTCAGTCTTGCAGGAGGGAAACAAATTTGAACATCATGTGAAAAGACTCCCTTAAATCACTGCCTGCATCAAAAGATTGTCTCAAGCCCCCTCTTCCTCCTTCCTGTTCTTTCCAAAACTGGCCATTGCACAAGGGAAACCTGATGCTGGATACTCTAAGGAAGGACAGAACTGAAGAGGTTTTCACCATCTGTGAAACAGATGGTGAAGACTGCAATTATTTTACATTATGTAATTAAACATTGTTACTGTAGCTTCCCCACAAAAGGACCAAACCTGGTAAGACATAATCTACAATTGAAGAGGTTTTATTCCAGATGGGAAACTGAGACACTGTGTGATTTAAGTGGTTCACCCAAGGACAGAAAAAAGGAACAGTGTCTAGAGCACAAGCTTGAGCCTCGCTGGTTTAATTCAGTGCCTTGTCACATGCTTCTGAAAGTCCCTGGGTGCTTTAAATAGAAAATTATATTTTTTTCAGAGTAGCATGAGGTAAGTTTTGAAGTGCTCTAGACTGTTGTTATGAGCATGCAGCTAAGAGAACAAGAGAGATCAGACTGGAAAGTTCCTGACTCATGGATGATTACCTTAGGTACTTAGTTTCCCCTCTTCTCCCTCACTGTAATTACTGTTTGTGACCTAGCACATGTGATGTATTTACTTTTTATTGATTCAGGGGCTTAAGCTCAGGCACCTTCTGAGGTTGAACTTGAATGCTTGAAAAGGCTTTTCTGTTATCCTCCACTTTTTGATAGGAAAATGAAAATGCTGGAAATAAAAACACTGAGTTTCCATGCAGTAGGACTTAGTGTTGCCTCAAAAAGGCTGTCTTTATAAGCTGATAAAAAGACTATAGTAAGGAAAACCACACAAAGGATTTAATAGTTCTTGGTTATATGGAGGAAAAGAAAGGGGTGGAGGCAAAGGAAAAATAGTATTAATATAACTTTCCATTTTCTCACATGGACAGTTGGCAATTTTGTGTTTTTCCAATTAAGATGATAGCATCTGGACTACTGTAATTCTTAAGGTTGTAAACTGTGTCACGTTGCCCTCTTCAGAGTGGATTCATCAGTCAGCTGGGAATAATTTATCTGATTAAAAAGAAAGGCACTGCCTATAATTTTAATGTAAAGTGGCTATTTACATTTTTGTTTCCATCTCACATGCATTGTGGGATATAACTTTTTTTAAAGCAGTGGTTGGGAGTAGAAAGCCTGCAATGAAGTAAAGGAAACCTCTCCTTATCCTCCCTTCCCTGTTCAAAATTACCTGATATCAAAGGGTTAAACTTGGGATTTAATTATTTTAAGTTGTGTCACCTGCTAGATTAGATTTATTACACACAGGATTTTATTCCAACAGTGTTGCTCAGGCTACCTGCAAAGTGGAAAGAGAACCGTGCAGCTTTGGAAAGGAAGAGCAGTATGGCAGATGGGGCTGTTTTACAGGTGCCACCAAGCCAGGTAGGGCAGGTAACAGCAGAGGGGAAAGAGAATCAGCAGCACCATGAGTTTCACTGAGTCAATTGCTTTAGTGTTTTCTCTGGCATCCTGCTCACCTTTGGATAAGAAAACTCCAACTATTGCTATTATCCTCCCAAAGCACAACAGTGGCTGCAAAACTGTACTTAAAAGCCCAGGAGATAGCTTGATAATGGCTGTTTACACTCTGCCTGTTTGAAACACTTGCAGAATTACTTCTCTGAAAAATTAAAAGGAATCTCTCAACAATTTTGGTACCTCTGTGAAAATAAGAAATTTCTTTTAATTTCTTCTAAGTTATTTGTGTCAGGACTTCAGAGTTAGGGTTATAGTTTGGACAACTTACCTGCTGAGTGAAGCTTCTGAAGTGCATCCCAACTACTTAAATATAAAGAAAGACTGTCTTTAGGAAGAAATCTAGGGCTCTCAGGGAGCTAACAAACCTTCCTTTATGCAAACTTCTTGCTTAAGTCATGTCTGAATACTTACAGCACTTCCTGTGCTGAAATGGGAGCTCTCAACACCAGCTCTGAGCAGGTGCAAGAGATGACAAAAACAGTGAGAGGGGAAGATACCTTTTCTCAGGACTCACTGTGAGCAGCAGCTCCTGAAATAATGAGGAAGAATAGCTAAACTCTTTCTGAACCTTTGGGGTTTTTTTTAGTATAGGATAAAAGACTAAAAAGCTTTCATATTTTTGCCCAAGCAGCTGGCTTGCACTGATCATTGATTACTTTTCTTAGTAAGTCCTGGTTCTTCTTGGATTTTGTAGTTCCTTCCTTATGTGGCATAATCACACCTGATGCTGCTATAGTTTGATGCATTCCAAGAGACACAAGCAACAGCATCAACAAATATTTAGTCATAAGCAAGAACTTTGAATGGAACTTAAGCTTTAATGTTTTGGAGAAGAAACACTTTGATGGGGGAAAATATTATGGGGTTTGTGCTAGTCTGTGTCAGCATATTGTTAGAAACACTCTAGAAATTTTTGTTGTTTCTATGCATCAAAGAGTTCGAGCTAAGTATTATTTTCCTACCAAATGCGGTACTGATGGCAAACTAATTGCACGTTAGCCTTGACAGAAATTTTAGAAAGACACTTTATATACTCTTGTAAAGCAAGAGTGATGTGAGTGCACAAAATAGGTTTTTATCCTCACAAACACTGTTCAGATGCCTGAAGTTGTGAGTGCATAGCTTCTCTGTAGCAGCAGTGAGAAGGAGAGCTGGGATTTGCTGGGCAGGTGAAGATCTGGGAAGAGAGCTTTGTACTTTTAATTGTGAAAAGCGCAATTGTATCTGAACTTCAGCTTAGTTTACAGAGGTGTGCTGAGATTCTGTAACCTCATATGAGCTCAAAGCACAGAATGTGATGTCTTCTTCTCAAGACAATAGTGTTGAAGTTTCCCATGGGGTAGAAAAATTTGCTTAACTCCATGATTTTGAAAAAGACTGTAGCCATTCTTTAATGCAGTGCGGATGACTAAAGGAAGGGTATAGGCAGCTTGCTTTCCCAGTGAATCAACTCTAGCCTTTATATCAATGTTGTTCTCATGGCAGACACTAACATTCTCCTTGTAATGTTATATGGGCACAGTACATTTCCCCTTAACTTTGCAGTAGATGTGGGTGGTACATCTGCTTCACTAGAATATAGCTGAAGCTGGTCTTTCAGTCTGTGATTTCCACCTACAAGTGCCACCATGGAGAGAGCTCTTCAGCATCCAGAAACTTTTGTGTATTGTGTGAATGAACAGCAAGTGGCTCGAAGCCCCTGATTCCATCATGGCTATCTTAAAAGATATCACTTGACAGCATCAAACTGACTTACCTTTATCTTTGTTATGCCTTGGTACTCCAGTTTCATTGCTAATCTTAGTGTATTTACTCTCTGAATTAGCTTATTATTAAAAGATGAGCCATGGCAAACTCCTGCTAATCTCTCCTCCCTCATCTCCCTGCCACTGATAACAACCCATTTATGGCTTTTAATGATTTTTTGCTAACAGTCTTCTGAATTCCCTTTTGGTGTGACTGGGAATGTATAAATAGTAGTATTTTCATGCCCTGGGCAGCCCAATATATGTGGAGGTGTCCCTGGTCACTGCAGAGGGAGTTGAACAAGATGACCCTTGAGGGTCCCTTCCAACCCAATGCAAGCTGTGAATCTGTAAAGAATTAGTATATGTAATAATCAAAAAGGCTTAGGCAGACAATCAAACAGTTTTGTAAATGAAAAGCATAGGGTGGTTAAAAGCAACGAGCAGTCTGTGTTTACAAAATCATGTAGAGATTTATTGGCACGAGTCCCTTGCCTGTACTAAACTTGCAGTTTCCCTAGTGAGCTTATCTAGCAGCCCAGGTGTGGGGCACAGTCCTGTATTGGGAAGTGTCTTCTGTGAATAAATATCAATAAATCTTGTTCCTTGAGGGACCGTGCTGCACTGTGGAGCTAAACCAGTGTGTTACAAATGCATGGGCTGGCAAATGATGTCAGAGAATAGAAACTGATGCCTGAACAGAGAAAATACAGTTGCCCCACTGCTGTGCAATAGGAAATGGAGTAAAGGAGCTTGTGGTAATGTTTCGTTGATGTAGGAGACATCCAAGTACTTTTTTTCCAGCTGAAAGAAATGTCTTCAGCTACAATAGCTTAAATGTTGGATCAAGAGTCTGGCACTTCTGAGGACAGATGGTGGGAGTTGTAGAAAACTGCTGGTGACTCTAGGATTCAGACCTATAAACTGCAGGGGCAAATTAGATGGGAGAATAATGTCTTCTGTTGAGCTGTGATTCTTGTTATTAATCAGTAATTACATAACAGTTTAGCCATATAAACTTCTTCCACTTTCAACACACAGAAGAGCTGTGCTTATTTACCCTAGCCAAGAATTTGACATAATAATTTTGGGAAGTTTCTTGTTTCTTTTATGTACAGAAGAGTTTTATGTAAAGACTGTGGCATGAATGTTACCTGGCCCAGTTTTTGTATGTGATCAATTGGCTTAACTTTTTCCTCT
Organism: Dryobates pubescens; assembly: GCF_014839835.1. Taxonomy (NCBI): domain Eukaryota; kingdom Metazoa; phylum Chordata; class Aves; order Piciformes; family Picidae; genus Dryobates; species Dryobates pubescens. The sequence goes on from NC_071619.1 coordinate 23,005,779, forward strand.
GTGTACAATTCCACACACCAAAAAAAATATGTTTTGGATCACAGCTATTTGTTGAGAATGCCTTCCAAAGGATATATCATTTTAAAAGTTCCTAAATACTTCTATTTTCATTTATTTCTACATGATACAATTGTAAATTTTATGAACAAGCAATGTGGTTTTTTTCTACTGAGTCTTGAAATCACAAGCTTCCAGTTTATTGCAGAAATGTCAGAGATCCTACATCATTTGTTCTGTAAGAATCTAACCCCATATGCTTGACTGAAATTTCTACTTGGGATACTTTAGTCAAACACCTTCACCCCAAAGGGATCTACGTAGAGACAGATCATTTAAAAGATAAAAAAAAAAAAAAAAGAAAGAACACTTGTGGATGAAAGGTGCTTTTACAGAGTGATTTTCCCTAAAGCATGATGAGTAGGGCTTCAAGTGTTGATTTGGGCTTTGATACAGTACCCACAAAGAGGCCTTTCCTGGAATGACAGTGTCATGTAGTTGAGTCATTTATTTGGAGCAATACCTGTGATTTCTGGGATGCATGGGAAATTTTAATTCAGACTCACATATGTTGGGAATAAGCGCTTAAAATCACTAGGCTGGTAAACTATATAAGCTACTTTTCATGGCCTCGAGTGAAGTTGTGGTATCAGTGGGGCTTATTTTTAGTTGCAATAAAAAAACAGTCTCTCTAAAGAAAGGCTTAGTACAGAGAGGAAATTCGGTGGAGTTTCTTCTTTTTAAATGCTGATTGATAGAACAAGAAGGGCCTCCATCAAAGGGCAGAACTGTAACAGAAAATTAACATGAAAGGGAAGGCGGGAAAGTGAGGTTTGAAAGCTAGATACTGGATCCAGGAGGAAAGAAAAGGATAGAGGGATGATACAAAAGTGATGCAAAGTGTGAGGGGGAAAATGCTGCTAAAAAGAGAATGTGAAAAATGGAGAATAGGATTAAGAGAGAGAGCAGAGCAAGCAAGAGAAAAAGCACAAGAAGTGGTGCTGGAATTAGGCCAGTGCTGAGTTGTGGCAGTTCATGCAAGAGCCCTGATAGCTCTCATAATGAGAGTTAGACTAATTGAAATTTGTTCCTCTTCAGTTGTGGTGGTTAAATTCCAGTCCTGATGAGAGAGAGAGACAGAGAAATGCAGAACGAGAAAGAGCTCTCCAGTACTACTAGGAGAACACTTAACCTTCTCACATATCTTTGATATTTAAATATATTTTTTTCCAAGCTGTAAGTTTTTTCTTTGTTTCCAGCACACAGTGAATTACCACTGACACAGGACATAAGTGGAATTCAATCACGCTCCAACTTTAAACAGCAGGCTTGAGGAGGTTTCTTAAATTTGGGTATGGATATATATTATTTTAAGATAATTTCTGCATTCAAAAAGCAAATGTTAAAATTTGGGGGGAAAATAACTGAACTGCTTGTACGTAACTAAATAGCTGAATGCACATTTTAAATACAAAGCTTGGAGCCGGCAGAACTGCAGGATCATGGCTGATGTTTCTTTAAGAAGTAATTTCATACAGGGTCTCTGGTAATTAGGATTAACTGTAATATAAAAGAGGAAGATATTTATGATGCAAGGTCTGCAGCTAACAATTTATTCCAGGAGAAGATCTGGTCATTCTTGTCTATTTTATCCATCATTAAATCATTGCAGGAAAGAGATTCGACAAAGGATCCTTGACTTTATCCAAAGCAGGGTCTCTGTGTAAATTAAGTTAATAAATTTTTAAGAGCGAAATACAGTTTTAAATATTAGGCTAGAAGAAAATTTTAAATAACCATTTTTCACAAGGAATACCTAGTATTATGGAAAAGTAATGGCAAAGAGTAAAAGCCATGCCCAGTATTTTTCATTTAAGGTGGGAAAGACCTGTCAATACACATAAAATTTACAGAGCATAATTCTTGCTTTTCACTTACACCAATTTAAAGGAAAGGCAGCTCTGCTGAGGTAATGCTGATATAAAATACACTGAAGATATGCCCAAGTGATGAGGGGCCTAATTCAACCAAGTATATAAACAGACGCTTCAATTCATTCCTGCTTGTAGCATAGGCTTGCATGTTCTTTTACTTCGTTATCACAAAGTTTACATCAGCTGTAGCATAATCTCAAAACTCTAAGTAATTTCAGGATGTATGCAGAGCTGTAGGCCCTGTTAAGAAATGTGTTCCCAGGAGCTTCTGAGTCCTGCAAATGGAGTGCAAGTGTAGCTTGCATGTAGACACTGCCCCATAGAAGTCCTCAGAGCTGTCATGAGGAGGCTTTCCCAGCAAGAAAAGGTCTTTCTGTAGCTAGGTAGGAAGGTGTTTTGATCTTTAATTCTTTTAGAATCTCTTTTCATATTTAGTAAATGCCAGCTACTCTGTTAATGCGCTTAGATAATGTAGTGATTGGCACCTCAGAAATACTGAAGAGAGACAGATAAAAGGATTCCAGATGCATCCTTTGAATTTTTAATACAGAGATTTTGCATTGTCCAGTGATGAAAACAAATAATCTGTGGAAAGACAAAACCATTTTTCCATTAATATCACTCAACTGAGGACATTTTTATACATTCAGTCTCTGATAGCATCTTAAACTTAATCACTTTGCCATCTGTGGCAACAAGATATGCCACTTGACAAGCACTTTTATTTTGCTTCTTTTCTTTGTCTTTCTTTTTTTTTCTTTTTTTACAAGCTCTGAAGCCTATCTGTTGGAAATTGTTGTGCTGTATTTTTCATGCTGTTGGAAATTGTTGTGCTGTATTTTTCATGTAATCATAGAAGTGTCTTTATGAAGTCCCTTTAGGCTAGTCTAGTAGAGTTGATGATCAGGTGAAGTTCTCTGATGCGAAATATTTTAATTACAAAGAAATACTGAAGTTCTCTAATTACTTTGAATTCCAGAGAAACCAAAGAAATTGGGAAATAATTTTATTGCTTCTTATAATAGGATTTTTCAAGTAGTGCTGAACAAAAATAAAAAACCTCTATATCACAGTTCTTTGGAGGATCCAGTATCATCCTGACTGGGCTTGAATTTGCTTTTATTTTGTTACACTTAAATGCCTCTTCTCAATAACTCTTCCTGAAATCATGTGTAACCAAACTATTCTATCCAGACAATTTTGATCAGTGGACAGTTTCCTTTTTGCCCTGGCTCTGGGACAGTGATTTAAGTTGCAATATCTATGGTGAAAGAGTGGCCAAAGCTATTGGCTTCAACAACATGTCATCTGGCCTGTAACACCACAAAATTATAGAATAATGCTTCCTGATCAAATAAGCCAACTCTCAGCATCTCATGGTGCCTCTATAAAGTAAGAATAATTTACCAAAATGTAACAAATTCAAACAGTGTCATCTTCCACTGTGAAACTACCTGATCACTTCTTGGGTAGAGAGCAATAGTCTTACATCTGAATTACAGTCAAAATTCTTTCTATATCACAGAATGTTAGGGGTTAGAAGAGACCTCAAAACATCATCTAGTCCAGCCCGCCTGCCAGAGCAGGATGACCTAGAGTAGGTCACACAGGAATGCATCCATGTGGGTTTTGAATGTCTCCAGTGAAGGATACTCCACAACCTCTCTGGGTCTGTTCTGGTGATGTGTCACCCTCACAGTGAAAGGTTTCTCCTTATGTTCATACAGAATCTCCTATACTTCAGCTTGTGCCCATTTCCCCTTGTCCTATCATTTGACGTAACTGAGAAGAGCCTGGCACCATGTATGTTTCCCTTATTTAACTAAGTTATCTTTTAATACACATCCTTGGACTCTCTCTGAAATTCCAGACTTGAATCAACTAGAATCTGTTGCACAAGTGTTAGTAATGAAAGAGGTTTGGAGTGTCTTCCACAATACAGGCTGTTTCATTATTTTTTTTAAATGTCCCTGCTCAAGTTGCTAAAGGAAAAGATGCTAAACAAACAATGTCTAACATTCCTCAGTTTCCCAGAAGAGTTCATGAACTTTTGAACTGTATAGCCGATGTGGGGGTTTTATGCAAGGTATCCTAATGATGCAGAATTTCAGAAGTGACATTGTATATTTTATAAATTTATTTTCAAATCCATGCTAAATTAGTATGGAATTACATATTCCATACATTTTACTATCAAAAGAGTTCATCGTGGTTAATGTTACTACTGTGAACACCAGAGGAGTTAATGATTTGCACTTATTATAGAGTGGTACCAATGTAGAGAAAAGAAGGTTAGCCTAATTAAACTACTGTAGGTCTCTGCTGCATTGTGGAGACTGGTAATCACATTAATTAACAGAGAAATTTTTCATACAGAATTGGTTTTAGTATTGTTCAAAGAGGCACCAGGAACTGTTTCTGATTTTTTTATTCCTTAATTTTTTGTTACTTTTGTTCAGGATATCTTGATCAGACAAGACTGTGCCCTTTCCATGATGAGCTCCTGCATTATAGTGAATAGAATAGAATAGAATAGAATAGAATAGAATAGAATAGAATAGAATAGAATAGAATTAACCAGGTTGGAAGAGACCTTTGAGATCATCGAGTCCAACCCATCATCCAACACTATCTAATCAAGTAAACCATGGCAAAAAGCGCCCACCAGTCTCTTCCTAAACACCTCCAGTGATGGTGATTCCACCACCTCCCTGGGCAGCACATTCCAATGGCCAGTCACTCTTTCTGTGAAGAACTTCTTCCTAACATCCAGCCTAACCCTCCCCTGGCTCATCTTGAGACTGTCTCCTCTTGTTCTGATGCTGGTTGCCTGTGAGAGGAGACCAACCCCCACCTGCCTACAACCTCCCTTCAGGTAGTTGTAGAGAGCAATAAGGTCTCCCCTGAGCCTCCTCTTCTCCAAGCTAAACAATCCCAGCTCCCTCAGCCTCTCCTCACAGGGCTTGTGCTTGAGACCTCTCACCATCCTCATTGCCCTTCTCTAGACACATTCAAGTGTCTCAATCTCCCTTCTTAAATTAAGGGGCCCAGAACTGAACACAGTACTCAAGGTGTGCCTAACCAGTGCTGAGTAGAGGGGTACAATGACTTCCCTGCTCCTGCTGGCCACTAGTCTTTCATTGAGCTGAAGTTGGGTGACAATATTGCTGTGTTCTGAGAGGACACAACTGAATGGGGAATTAAACCACAGGCCTAGAAATCACTCATTTTCTTACAGTAAGCAAAATTACTGGACAATACTTTATGGAATTAACCCTTTGAATTACTTACTGCCCTCAGGCCAAATCTTTCACAGAAATGAATGCTTAGATTTTAGCTATCAAACATTTAATTTCAACATGATTTGGTGTGTTAGATCAAGGGGTTAAAAGGTATGTTTTTGCATATTATTTGCTTTTTGGTTCATTTTAAGCTGTGATAAGGTAGACAGGTAGAATACATTTCTTTGTAGCATTTTTGGTGACCTGCCTAGTTCCTTTGCAGCTTCCCTTTACTGTTGTTGCATAACACAAATATTTTTGGACTTGGATTCACACCAACAAAAATAGCTATGAAAAAGCTCTGCTTCTACTGGAATTCTTGGAAATGTTTTTACTTTTACCCTTTTAATAGATCTGCTTGGAAGTCCTGTTCAAGCTGGATTTGGAGCAGTTGGGAAATCCTATTCAGGATGGATTTTTCAAACCCCAGTTCTCTTAAGCATATGCTTCATAGGCTAGATGTGTTTAAATTCTCTTAATTTAAAGGCATGTACTTAAGGACATTGCTGAGTATAGAAGGGCATGATCATGTACCTAAATGCTTTGCTGATCAGAGGAACAAACTGTTGATTTAATCTACATTTAATGTGACTTAAATCACCTTTACCTGTTATCCAGTAGTCAAGAATTTACCAAATGTCTCTACTAAACACACAGTTCTTGATTAAGCTGTGCTGTAGCTATGGAAATAGGAAGAGTTGCATAATACACCACATGTATTTCTTTCTTTTTTTTTTTGGTTGTAAATTATATTTTCTAGCACTATGGCCTCACTGCAAATAGAAGAGGGGATTGAGACAGTAAAAATGAAAAGGGAGAAGAGGAGTTTAGTTGTTAAAGTCATATATTCAGTGTAACACTGGAACAATTTGAGATGTTTTATGTTCTCAATACTTTTCTGTCTATATACAGAAGAGTACGTGATACATCTCTTCCCCCTTACACTAACAATTTATATTCAGGATACTCTAATGAAGTACATCTTGAGTCTCTTCATGGCTAATGAGGAGACAACAAGAATTTGACTAATACTAGTACAATTACTGGAGCAGTGAAGCATGCATCTCTGATTAGACGTGATAATTTGCAAGGCTGGGCTGTTCACATTAAGTTTGCAAACAGTTTAAAAATCACTTCCTCTATTTATCCAGCTAATCTCTGTTTAATGACTCCAGACCTGACAAAAGAAAGAGAAAATGTCTCTTAAAATCCCATACTTCATTTGTGAAGCTTGTACACAAAGCAGAGGTGTCATTTATAGTAAATCTTTTCCAGAAGACTTTCTGAAGTCATGCAGCTGACTTTTGACAATGCAGAAGTATTTTTATTAATCTTGTAATACTCAATCTCTTTTATATAGAGGTTTGTTGTCTTTGTCCAGGTTTAGAGCTATTTCTACAGATTTTGGCTCTTTTGCTTTATTTCTTTTCCTTCGAATTAACATTTTTTTACTTCAGTATGTGATTATCTACAGAGGGGGAAATTTTTTAATTTTTTTTTCTTTTTTTAGAAAATATTGGTAAAGTGACTGTTGATGGTGGTGCTAAGGAAGTGTCAATCAGTTAGTAGCATCATAGGCAGATGGATTCTAATAGAAATCTGGCATGTACCAGTCCTGATTTCTTTATTTTTATTTTTAAATATTTTTTTTTTTAATGCTCCTTTTACTTTGAGACCTATTTTCAACATTCAGACTTGAAGCAAAGCTGCCTGAGACAACAGCAACTCAGGTTAGTGTTGAAATCAGATTCATTGATCAGCTGGGAAACCACTGTGAATTCCAAGTTTACCCACTCCCTCAGGTTATTAACTCCTCACTGTGCATCTGAATCTGGTTTCCTAAGGCAAGAAGGTTCATGTGAGTGTCTTTACTTATCTTACCTTTTAAAACTAGATGTATTTGTGAATAGAGTTCTCAATAATATTAATTTTCTAATAAGTAATGAAAAAACTTCTGGAAAGCAAGTATCCTTTTAGTATATCCACTGGAGGAAAGTGGGGAAAGTGTCACTCAAATTCCTACTAAAGTAAAACTACACAGGATAGCACTTCATGAATGCTTAACTGCTTGGGAAAGAAAAAAGAACTATCCTTTGGAGTTTTGCCAGTTTCAGACACCAGAGAATTCCTTTATCAACTAAAGCTTCTTTCCTGTATGAATTTTCTGTTTTCAAAAAAGGAGCAATAGAAAAAGATTTTTCTCCAACTAACTGGATGTTTAACTAGAATGAGTTCACACATTCAATCAAAAGCCAATCAGCTGGAAGATAAGTCCAGTGGAAAACAGATGTAGTTAGCTCTGGTGCTCATGGAATAACTTGTTCTCTGCAGATTCCTAGTCATTTCTTCCCCAGATGTGACCTGTCCCCTCTGATTATTGTGCTGTTTCAAACAACTTGTTCACATGTTCCACCAACTCAGAGCAACCCTTAAACAAAACCAATCATCCTTAAGCTTGGAATAAACAGGGATTGAGCTATTTCTTAGATCACTCTTTAGAAAAGAAGATTCTTAAATTGTAGTGTCCTTTACCATTTAGTTGTTAGTCTGAAGATGGTGCTGCTGTTTGTTAGAAGAATCTTTTCATGAGTTCATTCAGTAACTTCATTTTTGCCACCTTTGTGGGAAATGAAACTCTGCCCCCAGAACATCTTGCAGTGAATTTTATCATGTTTTTGTCTTGTTGCATCAGAGAGCCTCTTACCTACCTGTGTAGGCACTTTCAAACCTCTGGTAACTTTCTCAGTTTTTTGAGCTCCATGCCTAAACATTGAATTTCAAGCATTTTGGAATATTCAGCTTCTTCTGAGCTCAAGCTTTAGGATATCTTCATAGAGATTTCTGGCATAGCCTATAAAGCAGAGAATATAATTTTTGCAAGACAATATTATTAATGATTCTATAGCTAATTATCAGGTTTGTTGCTATTCATAAGCCCTATGTGAGTGTGGTATAGTCAGATAAAATGTGAATTTCACTGTGCTACCAGTGAGCACCTAGACTAGGTGATACCCTACCCCAAAAGCAGATTTTGTGCCTGAGTACAGGGGTGTGTTTTTATTATTTACAAAGCCCCAGGTCATAACTGTCGGCATTTGGATGTGGACTGCTGTTGAAAATGTGCAGGGCATTTGGCATTGTTAGAATGGGAAGTCCAGCTACAACTAAAACAGATGTAATGACTGAGCACATATATGCAACAATGCACCAAGTATCTTGAGAAGGCCTGTTTGGGACTCTGCTGTCCTCCTGATGTGCAAGAGAAAGTTAGTTTTGTGTGTATTTACCATTAACCCTGAAAAAAAGGTTCCCTGCCATAGCAACATAAGCCACATGTTGGGGTTGTTGGTCATGAAAGTTAAAATAATTAACTCATTCAGGAGGCAGGAATTTTAATTGAGATCACGAAGGTTGAAAAACAAGTGAGTTATTCATGAGTAGAATTATACCTTTTCCCATCCCTTTCCTCTAAATATTTAGTCATAGAAAAGCTTGGTTTAGACCAACTGCAGCAGAAGAAAACATTGCACTTAGATTTGATATTCTGTGAGTCAGTGGAAGTTGGTAACACACAGCTATATTTATCTTGTCCTGTCATTTCAAATGTACCTTACCCTACTCTATGGATTCATTTCTTATAGATGCTAGCAGCAATCCTGCCATCTCATACCTAATTTTTTTCTTTTTTTAAGCCAGACTTGTTAATTTTAGACAGGTTGCTTCATACCCTGTTCAGAAATGAAATGTTTTCTTTGTGTATGTGCTTCAACAGAAATTAAGAAAAATCTCATCCATTTTCCACAGTTGTCCTTACCTCATATGAAGGAAAGCATTCACAAATGTCTCTAGTGTCCTGCAGTGCAATAATTTTTCTCTGAGGGAGACTAATACCCAAAAGCCTGCTGACATGGCCACTTGCCTTCTGTAGTACTGTAATGTCTGGACACTGGGAGTACAAGAATGATCTTTGTAAATTTCCCTTATGCCCAGTAACTCTTTGAGCAAACTCATATATTGCTGTTTGGATTAACAGAAAATGTACAAAGATTTTTTTTTATTTGCATTGAAATGAATAATTTTTGAAACATCCCAGGGAGCTATACAAATTGATCTTACTGAAAATCAACAAGATTTGTACTCAGCAGAAAATTCTCCTTGGACAATTATTGCAGACTCATATTAACAATTACTCTGAAAGAGATCTCCAACACTGGATAGGTTGTTTTCTTTCTTTCTCATCCTTTGTCACTGGGTCTGTCTTTCCTTCATATAGATTATACTGGACAGTGCTATGCTCCTGAGGTATGTGCTCACCATCTAGTTGACTTGAATTGGTTCAAACATCAATTGCTGCTCCAATACCCATTTTTAAGGAGGCAGCATGAAATGAATGTGCTAAAGTATGCATAAAATGAAGATAAACCAAATGTAAACTTAGATCAGGTAATTAACACATCTTTGTAAAGTACTTGTCAGAAATCACAATAAACTATTTAGGTTCTTTAAAGCAAGGACATTAAGCTTTGTAAACTTAATGAGGTTCCCCTTTCACTCTTCGAAGGGATCTAAAGTGGAAACAATATTTTCATTTTTTTAAGGTCAAGAAAACGTAAACTGCAGTGGATCTGAAACATTTCAACCTCAAACCAATTCATTCTAAATTCACAAAATGAAGAAAGCAAAAAATCATATATACAGATCTTTCCTATGATAAATTAACAGAAAGGTTTAGACACATTTTTCCAGAGATGCTAAACAGTACAATGATGAATTGTACCAGTACTGGTGAGAATTATTGATCAACAGAAAAGAGGATAATGTATTTCCTGGAGAATATCCAGATTTTTTCTGTGTGGAAGGAGACTTCCCAAGTTTTACCACTGAATGAGATATTGGAACTGAATACCAGTTGCTGTGTGAATAGAGGCGGGGGGTGGGGTGGGGAGGTGGGGGTTTAGTTCCGTAATCCATGTTTAACACTATAGTAGCACCTGCAGTATGTCGCTCAGGGGCAATGCATATATAAATACGACAGCAAAACCAGGTCTCTGTAAAGAAGAAGAAACATTCTACAAACCAAAAACTGTAGGCTGAAGTCAATAGTGGCTGCACCCTAAGAAGGTCAGAATTAGACTTTAAGCCTTCATTCAATTTTGTTAAATTGAAGTATGTAGCTCCTGATGGTAAAAAAAAATAAATATTCTTTCCTGTGTACTTAGGGTATTATCCCATTACATACTGACCTCACTTGTATAATTGGCCAAAGGGTATTCCATTAAAAGTAAAAGCTTTTTTATTTCATTTTGCCTATATGATTCCATTTTTAATGTCCATCTTCTTAGTGAACAAGCATGTACAAGGTTCACTAACTTTCTGTAGATGACTGTAGATCATGGCTGCATTCCTCTGAAGCCAATCTATTTTTTTTTTCTTCTTTGTTTATTTAAAGAAATGAACAGACTTGTCTAGTCTAGGCTGCCCATCCTTTAAGATTGTACATACATCAGAGTAAGCTGCAGTTTTCAGATGCCAGGACAAATACTATGAATTCGATAGAAGTATACAGTTCCTAAATTGAAGCACATCAGGACTTCTTATATTCAGACTCTCCTCTAACTTTTTTTGTAGTTAGAGACTGAGTGCATGGTATCCTGTATGATAAAGCTGAATTTTAATCTAGTTTTCTGTGGGCAGCTGTATACACTGTGTACCTCTTTGTCAGGTCATTCATTTGCACCACTAGTTGAGTTTGACTAGTTCAATGGTTAATGAAAGACAGAGATGGAACAAATATATCCCTCCTAAAGGTTTCAAATCAATGATAACAAGGGAATATTAACATATCTGGTCAGAATTACCAAAAGTGTAAACTTACTGAGTGTTTAGCTTTGGATTAATATCTGCCAATTAATTTTATCTTTGCAGTGGAAACTCAATTGATCAGATCCTCTAGGTCCTTTATACTAAAAACAAAGCAAACAAAAAAAGATTGAATCATATCAGAGATCCATTTCTATAAATCCTCAACTGCATACGGTTAGGAGGCATCCAGTAGTTTGCTTTAACACTGATAGATAAGGAATTGGCTGGATGGCCACACTCAGAGTTGTGTTCAATGTCCAAATGGAGACCAGTGACAAGTGGTGTCCTTCAAGGGTCAGTATGGTGGCCAGTGTTGTTTAGCATCTTTATCAGTGGTATGGACAGTGGGATTGCATGAACCCTCAGCAAGTTTGTGGATGACACCAAGCTGTGTGGTCCAGGTGGCACACTGGAGGGAAGGAATGCCATCCAGAGGTACTTGGACAGGCTTGAGAGGTGGGCCTATGCCAAAAGACTGTGGAAATCAAAACACTTCCCATGTTTGCAAAGGTTGCCTATTGTTTGTGAGTCTGATGAGATCTTCCTGAAGCTAGGACCACAGAAGCTGTGACATCCCATTCAGTTTACCCCATAGCCAGTGTGGTAGTTTTAGTATATGTCTTTAAAATTTAGTTACAGCAATCTTGAAAGCTCTTGGTGCTTACCTTTGGAAAACTGGCTATCCTAAGATTTTGGAATTTTTGGATTCTAGGCAGGTTGCTTCGAAACTGGGTATAAGCCTGCAACATTTGTCTCTGAGGTTGCTATGGCAGAACCTCTGAGTTCTGTCCCAAGTGGGAAGCTCCCATGGCAGCACCAGCAGGTTCAGCTGCATGACACAGCATCTTGTAGCTGACATATGTAGCCAAAGCCCTGACTCCACCACTGTGCAGCTTCTCACTGCATAGCATGGGTGAAAACTTGAAAATGTGGAAAGAGTTGTGCATTGTCTTTGATTTCAAGGCTGACATGGCAGAGGATGGACTCTGTCTAGTCTGTCAGTTATGAGAATTGAAAGCTTAGAGGAATTGAGTTAGTCAGTACAGCTGCAGGGTCCCAAGAAGTTATTTTCTACAGAAACTACCTTTGAAAACATCTTGCTGTCAACTCAAATTTTTCAAAACCCAAATGCTTGAACAGGCATATGTCCTGAGATTTGGAAACCACTTTTTGACTAGCTCCCCTTATAGAGCTAACTGTGATTTTAGTCCCCTCACCCCCACCAAAAATTTTGCTGCCCACCACTTTTCCAGCTCAACATGCTGATTTTTTTTTTTCCAGAACTGAAGTCTCTTTAGAACAGAGCCCCTTTGACCAAGTGTAGAGAGGAATAGTTCCAATAAGAGAGGAAAATACTTTCAAGAACTTTTTAACATGTACAGAAAAACCCTCACATTTCACAGGGAAGAACTTTTTTCCTGGAGTAGGGGATAAGAAGATGAAGGAAAAGCCATTCACCTACAACATTATAGACTTACATTCTACCCAGGGAATGTTTTAGCCAGCTGAAGGTTTTGCACACATTTCTGTAACTTCAGTGTAGGCAGTTGGGGTATGTCTAAATCCTGGGGTTTGTCTAAATCTTGTGATACATAGAAGTCACTGCTTGAATAGGAAGGGCTTAGACCAATGCCTGTTGATGGAATTATTCCAATTGCTTCAAGAGCTTTAGATCAGTCCTTAAGTAAGCACAACCACCAGCTTTAATGTTTTTAAGAATGTACCAGCTATAATACATTCTTTAAAAGGGTGATACGACTTGATATGTAGATTTTTTTTTCCTCCATTTTGTGGAACTCCTGACTAGCTTCTGAAATTTCTCTCCTAATCTAAAAAGTATGCCTGAGCAAAGGAAAGTATAAACATTGAGAAAGGACTAAAGTCAAGACTTGGACACAGAGAAGCTACTTTAGAGTTGCTAATGCATTTTCCTTGTTAAAATCATGTAACTGCCAGCATCTCATGTTTTTTCTTGCACAAGCACTACCAAATGTGGGGGAGAGAGTTGTACCTCATGTACCTTCAGATAAACTGGTGGGCATTGAGAAGTAATTGAAGTGGAGAGGAGGTGGGGTTTCTACTGGCAGTTACTGATAGGGTCTGGTTCATATTAAGATGGAATTTCTGAGACTGGGAATGTATTACTCAAACAGTGGTTGTTATAGGAAATATATGGTCATCTGTATTATTCTACATGTAGAGGAAGGCCATGCATACTGACAGTTTCCTGGGATTTGAGTATGTTGGGTGAAGTCAATGGACTCTAGGAATGTTGTGATTTAACATCCTGCATTTGTCATCTCTACTCTTGTCACCATAATAATTATATACAGGCCTCATAAATCTGTGTGGGCTGTAATCTGTCATCAGTATACTATTTTGTATTTTCCATTTTCAGTTTGGTCTAGGACAAAATGGTGCTTTAGAACAGAGAGAGTAGATCCACCAAAGGCAAAGTGTGCCTGGCCAACCTGGTAGCTGGATGAAATAATTGGTTCTGTGAACTAGGAGACAAGTGAGTGTCTCTTATCCTAACTCAATTATATAAGGGAAAAAAGGTACACAGAGGTCAAATTTAATATTACCAGATATTTGGAGCCTATGATTTGTTCACAAAATAATATGGAAAACATATGTAATGTAAATACGTAGTCCCTATCTAGTAGTCTAGTTTTCTTCAGCATTTACCTAGATGTCAAGTGCTAGTTGAGGTTCACTGAGCAAGGCAAGATCATTCAGCTTCCAGTTCTGTCTGTGCCATGAAGATTTCCCATAACTGTACATGGGGTAGTTACAGCCCTCTGGTAGATCAGGCAATGATTACCATCCTATTTCCCAAAGACCAGCAGATTTGAGAATTTTGAGTTCAGCATCAGGTATATTCAAGAACCACTTCAGTTTCCTTATCTCAACAGCTTGTGCTGCATACAAAGTGCTGTAATATGCCTTCAAGAGGCAATGTTATCAAGTTATCAAGTATGTGTCACTGAGCCAGCATGTAGTGACTACACATGCTGAAATGCTCTGGGTTTTCCTAGCTCTGCACAAGATGACAGAATAAATAAGGCAACAACAAAACCAAACCAAGCCATACATACAAGTATAAAGAAACAGGAGGCCCTAGATTTAGGACACGTATTCTGTACTGAAAAACTGAAAAAATGTTAGTACAGATAGAAATTGAGAGTATACAGCGTTCAAGTTTTGATCATCTTTTCAAACATGTGTCTCTCAAAGTAGTAAGCATGTTTATGAGGTTTGGATTGGACTTGCTGTCACAGACGTTGTTGCATGGCCACACTCCATCAACTCCCTACTACTGTGCAAAATCAGCTTATTCTAAGAAAGAGGGCTTAAAGAATATCTATGGTCAGTTTTACCAGGCTCTATGCAACCAAAAGCAACTGAAACTGGGACAAAAAGTAGTAGGGTGTGTGAAATGGAAGTGGTGATGCAGAGCTTCCACTAATGTCTGGTCATTAATTTCAGCTTTGGGGACTACCATTGGCAAACAGCTCCAACTGGCTTGGGGACTGTTGCTTCTCCATGAGCAGATAAATAGGCCAGATGGTCTCTGGTTTTACTACTGATTTTTACTACTACAGAGCAATACACCTTCCAAACACTGAATGTTTGTTTCACCTTTTGACCACGTAGAAACAATATAATTATTAGAAGAGCAGTAAAATGGTTAGAGCAGTGGCTAAAAGGAAAGTTTGAGTGGGAGAGAGAAAAAGCAACAATGCTCCACTTGCTTTTTTTTTTTTTTCTTTCCCCCTCTTTCCATTTCAGAATGGCAAAGTCTAGAAATCTATTTTGACCAGCTGCACTTCCATTTCTGTTTGCTATAAAACAAAACTGGTTTGGGAAAACCTGTAGAGGAAATTGTTTTTTTCTTTGCCATTTCTGTTCCTTTCAGTAAACAAAAACAACAATAAAAAAACCCCAACCACACAACCAAGTGAGACAACATCAGAAATTTCATCAAGCAATCTTTAGAGCTCATGTTAAGAAGTGCACTGGAAAGCTGGAAGAATCTAATTTAAATGCTTTATCTTCAGTGCTCATTGAAGAGAATATTTGCCATACCTGCATGCAGCATGGAAACTTCTAACAGAGTGGAAGGATGAGATTTGGAGCTGGAACCTAAGGCAATATTCAGTCAATGATTTTGCAGTTGTTGCCTAATATGGAGAGTGCTTACATTAATAATTCTGTTAGAGTTTCACAGTGAGGTAATTGAAAAATGCACTGTTCAAAATCATCTACAGAAAAATCAGCAAAATCAGCTAGAAAAATCAGCAAAATCACTATTAAAAATAATAGCACTCTCATAAATATGTTTTTTCTCAGTGGGAGATGAGTGCATTCATTTCAGAGGAAAGAATGTGTTGAAGACACAGTTAATTTCTTTGTTAGCCAGCACCCTTTCTTTGTGCTTTCTAGAGTGCATAGTTCTCAATGTGTTCCAGGAAATAAATTGGAAAGAGCTACTAAAGGGCATATCCCTTTGCTTTAGAATCATAGAAAGGCAGGGGTTGTAAGGGACCTCTAGAAGATCATCTAGTCCAACCTCCCTGCTAAAGCAGGTTCATCCAGATCAGGTTGCATAAGAACCCGTCCAGGCAGGTTTTGGAAGTCTGCAGTTCTCAGTCCACCTCACTATCCACTAATCTAACCCACACTTCCTAATCTTACCTATGAGGATGCTGTGGGAGACAGTGTCAAATGCCTTGCTGAAGTCAAGATAGACAGCATCCACTGCTCTCCCTTCCTCTACCCAGCTGGTCACACCATCATAGAAGGCTATCAGATTGGCCAAGTGTGATTTTTTTTCTTCATGAATATATGCTGGCCATTCCTGACAATCTTTTCCTCCATGTGCTTAGAAATTACTTCCAAAATGAGTTGTTCCATCACATTTCCAGAGACAGAGGTGAAGCTGACTGGCCTATAGTTTCCTGAGTTGTCCTCTATGCCCTTTAAGGTTGCAGTGACACTGACTTTCCTCCAGTCCTCAGGCACCTCCCCTGTTCTCCATGCCCTTTCAAAAATGATGGAGATTGAGTTAGCAATAAAATTAGCCAGCTCCTTCAGCACTTGTGGGTGCATTCCATTGGGGGCCCATGGATTTGTTTTAGGACATGGCAGTTTGCATTTTCATTTTTAGGGAGATCATGAATAATTGATAAGAACAGGCAAATCTCCACTAATATCAGTGCAGCTGCACTCACTTAAATCGGTTGAGACTCTGCTTCACTGTATGACAAAATGTCTTCACTAATGCAATTAGCTAAAGCTGCAATCAAAGCCCAGCAGGGATGTGGATTGTTGCAACAATGTGAAATACAAGAAAAAAGCCAAGCGGAAAGTTTCCAATATGTGTAACTATGTTCAGCTATATCTACTGTTCCATTTTTTCATATTTGTTCATGTGATAAGTGGGGTACTGTGCCAGGATGAGAGGAGACAACTAGCTGAGTGAAGGGTTTGCCTCATAATTATGAAAATTACTTTTGCCTTCATTCAGAGGGTTCCTTGGGAAAAAGCCCTTAAAAATAAAGGGGTCCAGGAGGGCTGGACCTGCTTCAAGGAAGAACTGATGAAGGCGCAGGAACAGGCTGTGCCAGTGTGCCGGAAGAGGAGCCGCCGGGGCAGACGGCCAGCCTGGTTGGGTAATGAACTTTTAATAGAACTAAGGGAAAAAAAGAGGGTGTATCACCTTTGGAAGAAAGGTGAGGCAACCCACAGAATGTTTAAGGATGTAGCCAAATCATGCAGGAAGAAAATTAGGGAGGCAAAAGCACATTTGGAGCTTAAACTGGCCTCTGCTGTGAAGGACAACAAAAAGTCCTTCTATAAATATATTAATAGCAGGAGGAAGGGTAGGGACAACCTCCACTCCTTGGTTGACATGGAGGGAAATGTTGTATCAAAGGATGAGGAAAAGGCAGAGGTACTTAACACCTTCTTTGACTCAATTTTTACTAGCAGGACAGAATGTCTTCCAGACAGCTGGCCTGCAGAGCTGGCAGAAGGAGCCAGAGAGCTGCATAGTTTCCCTATGTTTCATGAGCAGGAGATTGGAGCTCTCCTCAGCCACTTGGATCCCCACAAGTCCATGGGACCAGATGGGATCCATCCTAGGGTGCTGAGAGAGCTGGCAGATGAGCTGGCCAAGCCACTATCCATCATTTTTCAGCAGTCCTGGCTCACTGGAGAGGTCCCAGAAGACTGGAAGCTGGCCAACGTGGTACCCATCCACAAGAAGGGCCATTTGGATGAGCCAGGGAATTACATGCCTGTCAGCCTGACCTCAGTGCCAGGCAAGATTATGGAACAGGTCATCTTGAGTGCAATCACATAGCACTTAGAGGATGGCCAAGGGATCAGACCCAGCCAGCATGGATTTAGGAAGGGCAGGTCCTGCCTGACCAACCTGATCTCCTTCTATGATCAGGTGACCCGCCTGGTGGATGTGGGGCAGGCTGTGGATGTAGTCTACCTGGACCTCAGCAAGGCCTTTGACACCGTCCCCCATAGCAAACTCCTGGCCAAGCTGTCAGCCCATGGCTTGGGTGGGAGCACACTGCATTGGGTTAGGAACTGGCTGGAGGGCCAAGCCCAGAGAGTGGTGGTGAATGGTGCCACATCCAGCTGGCAGCCAATCACTAGTGGTGTGCCCCAGGGATCAGTGCTGGGCCCCATGCTCTTTAACATCTTTATTGATGATCTGGATGAGGGCATCGAGTCCATCATCAGTAAATTTGCTGATGACACCAAGCTGGGGGCAGGAGTTGATCTGCTGGAGGGTAAAGAGGCTCTGCAGAGGGACCTCGACAGGCTGGGCAGATGGGCAGAGTCCAACGGCATGAGATTGAACACATCCAAGTGCTGGGTTCTGCACATTGGCCACAACAACCCCATGCAGAGCTACAGGCTGGGGTCAGAGTGGCTGGAGAGCAGTCAGGCAGAGAGGGACCTGGGGGTGCTGGTCGACGGTAGACTGAACATGAGCCTGCAGTGTGCCCAGGCAGCCAAGAGGGCCAATGGCATCCTGGCCTGCATCAGGAACAGTGTGGCCAGCAGGAGCAGGGAGGTCATTCTGCCCCTGTACACTGCACTGGTTAGGCCGCACCTTGAGTACTGTGTCCAGTTCTGGGCCCCTTAGTTTAGGAAGGATGTTGACTTGCTGGAACGAGTCCAGAGAAGAGCAACAAAGTTGGTGAGGGGTTTGGAACATAAGCCCTATGAGGAAAGAGTGATTGCCCATTGGAATGGGCTGCCTGGGGAGGTGGTGGAATCGCCATCATTGGAGGTGTTCAGGAGGAGACTTGATGGGGTGCTTGGTGCTATGGGTTAGTTGTTTAGGTGGGTTGGATTGGTTGATGGGTTGGACACGATGATCTTGAAGATCTCTTCCAACCTGGTTTATTCTATGTATTCTATGTATTCAGGTAACAGGTATGTAAATGTAGACCTGTGGCTGCTGGAAGAGCAGCAGAGAGCTGCTATCAGAGCATACATTATCCATTTTCTGAGTCACTGTTTGCAAGGCTCTGTTTGGTTCACTTCAGAAAATTCACCCTTTATACTTCAACATTCTCATTTCCAGACCTGTCTGGCTAGATCTCTGAAGCAGAGTTTGCTCTTGCTCTGTGCCTGTCATCATGCCTCTTACAATGAATCTGGCCCTCAGGCAGCTGAAGTGCTCTGTCTCTCTCTAGCAGCACCCATTAGAATGTATCCAGTAATCACCAGGAATAAATACGAGTAACTCAAATTCTCTAACGACCAAGAAATACAAGCTTGACAAGGACAACATTTTCCAACACAGCCTTTGACTCAGTTTATTGAAGTGGACCTTTGTTGCCCATGGTCATTATTTTTTTCCAGACCATCACAATATTGAGGAGCCTCAGCTCTTTCCTTGGCTGCTGTTCTAAGCTGGAAGGCAGGAGACAAGAGCATGAAACACTTTATCACTGCCACTGTAAACAGTTTGTGTATTTACTGTGGAAATATGTTTCCATGAGGGGTCAGACTGTAATACCTTGTACCTTGTCAGCAGGAACATGCTTCAGTGCGTCCTGTTCCAACTAACAGGGTTCTTTTTTTACATCCAGTTCTGGGTAAGCAAGACTAAGGTTCTTTTATCTCTTATTAGAATGGTGGGTACAAAGGGAAAACTTCTACTAATATTTGTGCATAAAATACAAGCCACCATTCAAAACAATGCATTGTATCTTGGTGTCAGCAAAGCCTGACCAAAACACTTCAAACAAAGATCATATTGTAATGATGCCATAACGAACAGATGAATGAAGGAAAGAAGAAAGAATGTTGTCAATGGTATCCATTCCTCCTCTAGCAACAGAAAGAAACTGTGCAATAAGAGAGACTCCAGAAGAGAGGAGCATGAAAAGCAGAACCCCCAGTGCCACAGGGCAGAAGGCAGCTCCTTCTGGGAATCAGCTCCTTCTCTCTTACTCTAGGATCCACGTTTGTTTCCCCAGGGTTCTGATTTCCTGGTAATGGATAGAAATGCATGGCTAATGACAATAATGGTATAAAGGAAAAGCTACCCTCCTTAGGTGAACTTTAGTAAATATGAGACTAAAATAAAAATATTAAAGCTATAAATTTCAAGAGCAAAAGATTATACCTTCAAATACTGTCATAAAAATTTCCTGTTTGGAGCAAATATCTGTCCTAGGAATTGCTGTGGTGACTGAGGGGAATGTTTTCATTTCCCTGTAAGTCTATAAGGAGACTACAGCATTGGTCTCACATTTTTTCTTTCTAGCATCTCAATTTACTTATTTGTAGGTTCTCTTTGTTTAAAATACATTAATTTTTAAGTGTCTTAGCATTTATGAAGTACAATTTGCAAATTTAATCTCAGTTTCACATTTACTTTTGAGAAGGTTTAATAATTTGTTAGTGTTTAGGTAAAATTATTAATGACTGATAGATTTAGGAAGAGCAAAAGATAGTACACAGGTATTAAATGGTGGGGTATGTTGCTCAAAGCTGGCTTTAATATGTTCGTCAGGCTATTAAGAAAAATAACAGAATCTGGAGGGATTGTCCAAGAGTTGCAGGATTACCAATGGTAGAGTTTTCAAGCTATAAAGCTTTGGAACTGTGTGGCAGTTTTCTATCCATTGTGTGCTTGCACACAAAGAACTGGACTTTCCACTTCTCACTGAATCAAAACAACATGAATTTGGTCAGCGATCTTCAAAATTAAATAGTATGTGTTGTACTTAGTGCTATCTGCTAGCATCAGCTGACAGGAATTTTTTCAGATTAGGCTTTTTGGTTTCATAGTTTTAATAGCAAATTAGTGCTGGTAAAGTCACCAGAAGAAACTGCACTAAACTGATGTGACTGTACATTAGAGTCCAGTAAAAAGTAATCCTGTAGGGCTAAATTGTGTATAATGTGGATTCCTTCTAATTTACTACAGCAAATTAAATATTTTTAATTCTTTGCAGTTTCCCACTCTGTAAAACAGATTCTTCTTTCATCCAAGATGCAGACAGGGACAATTAAATACCTTTGTAATAATAGTTCTGTTCTTTAAGAGCCTGAAAGATAAAATCTGAGAACAAACATATGCACACATCAGATTATCTGGTTTAATTTAATGCATTTTGTTAAATTCTTTGTTTTCTGTCTCTATGCTCCTCAAATCACTCTCTTGAGCAAGCATGTGTAGTATAGAATTCAGAAAAATAGGACTGTTTTCATTAGAGACAATTCAAACACATGCATTTTTCTGCCAAATGTCTGGAAACATTAGCTATGGCAGCTAAAACTTCTTGAATTTCTTTTTCTATATCAAAAGAGAAAAAAGTTATGAATGTATCTGAATTGAAAATCCACTCTCTCTTGGGACTATCTAGGATTTTGTCTTCATACCTATTAATTGGGATTTGAGAAAAGGCTAAATTTTATGTCAGGCTTGGATGTCAAAACTTTCTTGAAGTGTTGGCTGACAAAGAGCAACAAAGTCAAATGGTAAGGAAAAAGAATAAAAATCCTGACCAACTAAGGGAAAGTTTCCCAAATGCAATCTAAGTTGTATTGCTGAAATGACTGTGCTTCAGGCTTCATAGGAAAGAAAATAGAGCCTCCAGTTCTATCCCTATTGGGTTGGAATCCACTGCTGAGAAATTTTGACATTCCAGACATACTTCCTGCTTCTAAGTCTGAAAATGTCTGCAAAGAGTAGATATCTTTAGGAGGCATTACATGTCTTCAGGAGGGTAAGTTAATCACCTTTTGAAAGAAAAATAATTGTCTTGAGGTGTTCATATACTCTTCAGTGCAAACACATGTCTTGGAAGTCCTAGCTTTATCAACAAATTGAGAGTAGGATTGAGAATTTCTACACTGTGACTCACCAAAGAACAAGGGTTTTAGCTGGCTGTTGACCACAGAAAATTAGAGAGATAAAGTCTCTCAAGCTTGATCACTGCTTCCCTAATCTACCTTTGCACAGTATCTAGCATCGCAACTGGGATCCCAGAGTGGCTGAGGTTGACAGGGAGGTTCACTGAGATAAAGCAGGTTGCCCTTGACTATGTCCAGTCAGGTTTCGAGTATCTCCAAGGATGGAGACTTTATAACCTCTCTGGACAACCTATTCTTCAGGTTATGAGTTTGTTGTTTGTTTTCGTTTTTTATTTACATAGCAAATTCATGTGTTTCAGTTCATATCCATTGCCTCTCTTTGTGTCTAAGAGCACCAACTCTTGTCTATCAGACAATAATTTTTGCTAATGTTGCACAAAAATAATAGTTTGCCACATGGAAAATTTCTTTTTCATTGCACCTCCAGTAGCTTTGAACTGGTTCAAGCAAGATAGGCAACAAGTTCAGCTCTTCTGCGTATCCCTGCTGACACTTGGCAAACCAGACATTGCAAAAGATATTTAAATATAAAGCAGAAAACCTTTCTTTTTAAGACTGTTTTTGTCTACAACTCAAAGTGTTCCAGATGAAATTAAGTCATGCAAAGCTGTGGTCATGCCCAAAGCCAAGGAGCAGGTGACTAGAACCAAGAACAGTTTTTGTGTTAGACCTCCAAACAAGCCTAGGGTCAAGGGCAAATCTGTTTGTGTAGCTTCAGCTGTCCTGTTGGAAACATTACAGACATGAGCCTTCATTTACACACATTAGTGAGCCTTTTCTGCTCTTTCTCTTTGCACAGGTTAGGAACTATTTTTCTCAGTGAGAGTAAAGAGTTCTGAGCCTGCAAGGTCTCTCCATGTGTTCTTATCAGTTCCAAATATTCAGCTATTCATAGACTGGTTTAAGTTGGAAGGGACCTTAAAGGTCATCTAGTTCTAACTCCACTGGCATTGTCTGGGACACCTTCCATCAGACCAGGTTGCTTCATTCAACCTGGCCTTGAACACCTCCAGGGAGGGGGCATCCACAACCTTCCTGGCTAGCCTGTCTCTCACCACCCTTACTGTAAAGAATTTCTCCCTCATACCTAATGCAAATCTACTCTCTTCAAGGTCCTATCCATTCCTTCTTCTCCTATCACTACAAGCCCTTGTAAAAAGTCCCTTTCCAACTTTCTTGTAGACCCCCTTCAGGTACTGGAAGGCTGCTATAAAGTCTCCTCAGAGCTATTCCTTGCCAAGCCTATATTTGTGCTTGGGATCACCCCAACCAGGACCTTGCATTTGGCCTTGTTGAACTTCATGAATTTGGATTGGGCCTACCTCTCAAGCCTTTCCAAGTCCCTCTGGATGGCATTCCTTCCCTCAAGAATGCCAACTGGACCACACAGCTTGAAGTCATCCACAAACTTGCTGAGAGCGCTTTTAATTCATTCTATGATTTTTATACCTGTCATGGAATACTAAAGGCCAAGGGATGAAAACTCATAGTATTAAGTTTATGGTTACCCCTGGAATCAAATCAAGTTAAAGACTAGAAAAGCTCTTACCTTGGACAACAGATTTGTATGGGAAGACATTACATATCAACAAGGTTGCACAATGAGGTCTGTGCTTGCTTTGAGGTGTTGAGCAAGCCTGCATTATAGTGGACTGGAACGCTACAAAAGGGCAAGATCCTCCCAACTCTAGAGGCAAATTTTACTGTTTCATGGTTGATATATTTCAGGAACCTTATAAAATAGGTTATATCCCTGTCTTTTTGAACACAGACTCACTGGATCTCTAAGGAAAATATTCTTGAGAGAGAACTATTGCATTCAAACTGCTTTTCTAAACAATCATTATTTTGGGAAGTCTTACTCTTTATTTAAAAAGCAAGTTGTCTGGTCAGAATCCTGAGCAAAACATGCATGAGTGATGAGCCACATCACATACACTGACAACTACCAGAAGTTGGAAGTGCTGATCCAAGTCTTCTGAGAAGGGCAATGCAGCACCCACAGGTGCTTGGAGCTGCTTGGAAACAGATTGGCTGCTAAGGGTGGCCCAAGACTTGGTCATGCAGGGTGGACAGTCCTCAGACGGTCACTGTACAGTAAAGCAAAGCCTCCTGAGGTAGGACACTATCTTCTCACAAAGTCTTTAGGACTTATGTACTGGAAAGCTCAGTTTGCAGATAAAAATAGGATATATTTGTATTAGAAAATTAGAATTTGACATGATCAAACTACCAAACAAAAACTGAACTGTGGCTAAATAGTAAGTATATAATATTGTGAAAAAGACCAAGAAGAAAAAAGCTGAGTTCCTACATGAGCTCTGAGATGAATTTCCACTAGAATAATAATTTTTAAAGGCATCTATTTCTTTACAATCATAAGTTAATCACACAATATGCTTCTGACAGGTGTTATGAATGTAGAAAATAGGTCTAGTTTATCAGACTGTCAAACAAACTGATAAACCATGCCAGTAAGTTCACCAAATCTGTCTCACTTAAAATGGTGTTTTATTGACATATGCTTCTTACTGTTACATGTACCTATATTGTTAAATAAAATCAATTATGTATGTATAATCACATATTATTTATTAAGCACTGCAACTGCTTGCATATTCTAGTAGGCACACAGAATCTATTTACTGTTGCCTGTCTTTGTGAACAATAGCTGGGGAGCTGCTACTGTAGCTATTTATTAGGACAGCATTAAATGTGAAAATTTTGGGACTAGAAGGAAAGATAATATTTATGTTTGTTTAGGTTTGTTGCCATGGTACTTAAAATAGTTTCTATGGCAATGAAAACAAATTGGTAAATTACCATTACCCACTAGTATGAATACTACGGGGGGGTTGTTTTTAACAGTCACTAACCCCAGCTCCATTGATTTGCCCAGCTGCACTGAAAAGGAGAAAGGAAAAAAATCCCTGGTGGAAATCATTATTTGAAGCTGTGTCTGGATGAAGGCACAGAAGGTGACTGTAAAATAAAAGGGACTGACCCAAGTAAAAGAAAACAGAAATTAAGACCGAATAGCATTCACCACTTAGGTTATTCAGGGTGAGAGGTGTGACTGACTTAGTCTTCTAAGACAGGGTCACTCTGATGTTTCATTGACTTGGGGGAGTGTAAACATGTACACAAACACGTTCTTTAGAGTATATTTCTTATAAGACTACAACAGTTCTAGTCTGGATTTCCCTATACAGAATTGCTGTCTTGCACTTAACACAGCATTGCAGTGTGACTATGGCAATTCAGATTTCAGAGAAGGATGTCCAGGAATAGTGTAGTGTGAAATATGTGTGCATCTGTTTGCATTATATACCACTGCCTCCAAATGCATGCATCTAGTTGGTCTTCCTCTTTTATTAGATATTTGTGGTGGGTTGAAGTTCCACCCCCCCCCCAACATTCACTTTGCCAGACCAACTCACTTAGAAGCAAATGGAGCTGTATTTACAAGCAAGAACTACACTCTACAATGGAATGCAATGAATATGTACAAAATATACAGTATTTGCAATATTATACAGGTATTTATGATTAGCAAACAGCACAAGGATCCCCCCGCCCAAGGACCAGGGGAAGCTACAAGCTTCTCCCTCCGTGCCTCCCGCTTACTCCCCTGTACAAAAGGGACAAGAGAAAGGAGCAGAGAAGTTAGACCTAGTCAAGGCCAACCAAAAGCACGTTATCTCTCCCGAGTGAAGCAAAACTAGCCGAGATCAGAAGAAGAGAAAAAGGGAAGAATTGTTATGGTACGGCTCCTCTTATTCTAGGTATTTACCCAATGGATTTGTTTAGAATAATCTTTTGTTTTCCTTTTTACACCCAATAGTGATTTATTTACATTTTTCTACTTTTCTGCTCAAAATCTGTAACTACATTTTGAAGGCATATCCTAAAACCACCACATTATTCTTTCATCTCAGATTTTCAGGAAGAATTGTTAATGCTGATTAACTTTAGAGACAGCCTCAGTTGAAATTCTGAAATTACATATAAGGTACCTTTGGTAAATTTTAAAGGCAGGACTGGTGGAACTTGTCCTTTTCAAATGAGCTCTTTCTTAGCTTTTGAAGTAATTCAATTCCATATGGACTAGAATTAAAGCAAATACTCACAGGAAGTACATAATGAAGGTAGGGGGAAAGGGAGAGTAAAATTTTACACAGATGGGTTTAAGAGTTTTACTACAGTTTCAGATCCACAAACGCCTGGATCTGTAATGGATCACTATCAGAATAAACTCTGCTCAACCTGTTGAGATGTCTTCAATAATTTATGGGGGGGTTTTAATAGATATTTTGTAACACTTTGGTATAAGCTTCAAACCTGTACTTGTTATTACTCCATATGGGTTTGCAGAACTGCCAGCTTTAGAGACCTTTATCAACAGCCAGTGGTACTTGGACTAGAGCAGTGCCTTCCAGAAGGGCTCTGCCAGCTTCCATCTCTTCCAGCACAAGCAAGCCTTGATTTATAGTACAACTTTTCAGACAGAGCTGACTGTTCATTCCACTTATGCTGTGTCTGTTCCTGGGGACAGAAGACAAATTTTATGCTGAGAATTAAGCCCATGTTCATAGCTGCCTTAACCAGAGCATGATGTAATTTAATCCTAAAGTCTCCAAAATCATAGTAAAGAGAGAGTTTAAATTCATTATTTAAGAATTAATTCTGTTATTTTTTCTTTTATAAGCCTCTAGATATTTGGCATCTAACTTGGTATTTTTGACTGCATGTGATCAAGCATAAGCTGAAATGAACTATCCTGATTTTCACTGGCTGCATTCAGCAATAAACCAGTTATTTTTCTTCTGCTTAAAATGTACTTATTGAACAGAGTTAATTGCCACTTCAGAGTTTTTATCTTTTCAAAATTGGGTTATGATTCTCCCTCACATCAAAAAAAGAGCAAACATCAGAGCTTGTGCTGCAATGCATATAGTCCCAAGGAGAGCACCATTTCTGATCCTCATACTTAATTCCAGTGATCTCCAGCAGTGTTTGAGAGGGTTACCTGGTGACCAGCTGCACAAACACTCTACCTAGTCCCTCCAACCAGCAAATGCCTGCCTTTGCAAACCTGAAAACCTTCTGTGTAAACAAACATCACAAATAAATACCAGAGTGGGGACCATCCCAATTAAACAGCTGTAAAAATAATTTAAAAACAAATTGAAAAAATTTGCCTTATAATTGAGCTGTAAAACCTTAAAGAAAGTATCTGCAAACAGCAATTAGAGCAAATAATATTTTCCATCCATCTGTACATGCAAAGGTCTAGGATGTTGGTTGTTATATTTAGTAGTTACTTGCAAAAAAAGTAACATCTAGCTCTTTTCTAGGCTCAGTTTTAAAGAACAGACCACCTCTGTCTGAAACACCATTGAAAATGTTTTGGTAGGGTTTTTTTATCTAAGAAGCCTAATTAATTAGTTTAAAACCATAACAAAGTAAAAGATTTCATGTTTAAGCAATATCTGCTTGCTTAAAACATACAAAAGCCACATAAATTCAGAGTAGTTCAGTTCACAGAGGAAAAACTGCATGCAAAACTGTTCATAAAGTTATCTTGCCCCTGATAGGAGAAAAGGACTTTGGAGAAAGAACAGTGCTTGCTATACAGGATATGATATTATTAGAAAATAAAGAAGTATAAATTTGTAGTATGTTGACTGTATCCTCTAAGTATAATCCTAGAAATTATTGTATTTGTTTTTCTTCAAAATTATTTATGGTCATTCTATTGTTTGTATGGAAGAAGATGAGAAGTTGAGGGTCAGTATAAGGATGTCAGTTTGTTGTAAGACTGATAGATGATATGAGGATGTAATTTTTCTGCCAGCAAAAGACAACAATTTTTATTTGTTTTTTAATATGCTTCTCTTGAACCACTTATAATGGTGCTAATTTTCCTTGTCATAAACAAATATAGTCAGACACATTCCTGTTTTAATTCCAAGCATTGAATCCTTCCAGAGGTAGGGCTGTCCCTTCAGTTGAGTAAATGTAAAAATTACAGGTGAATTTTAGGTAGTTCTGTGAGTTGCTGCTCTCTGACTAGGCTTGGCTCTGGCAATAAGTTTTCAGAGATCTTACCAATTAAGTTTGAGGAATATTGACCTCAGTTAACCTCTACCTTTCTACCTGATACTTCCCTTGACTTTCAACAGAAGAAATTAGGTGCTTGTATTTTAACTCTTCATTAGAAAGTTCAGGGCCTCAGCTGAAAATGCTGGCTGAGGCCAACAGCTTGCTGCTTGGCCTTTCAGATGTATGCCTCCCTTTTTCCTATTGCAGCCATACCCAGAGTGAACCCAGCTGAATGACATTTCATGAAAAACTTCTATACAGTGTGAACCATCAACTGAAATGTCTGCTCAACTCAGTCAGCTCTTTCTTGATTGCTGTAGTAGAAGTGGGTATAGGCTGATTTTTTTTTTTCTCTTCACTGTTAGTGGATAAATTGATCTAGCTTCTACTGCTGAAATACAGTCTACAAGCTCATGCTTGCTCCTTGACCAAACACTACATCTACTCTAAGAACTTTTTGACTGGACATTAGGAAAAATATTTTCCCTGAAAGAGTAGTCAGGCATTGGAATGGGCTGCCCTGGGAGGTGGTTGAGTCACCAACCCTGGATGTATTTAAAAGTCATTTGGATGTGGTGCTTGGGGATACTTTTTAGGGGTGAACCTTGTAAAATAGGGTTATCAGTTGGACCTGGTAATCCTGAGTGTCTTTTCCAATCTGAACATTTCTGTGAATCTGTGAACACATGCAAGTACTTGTTTGGAGCCTAATGTGGGCATTATAAAATACAAAACTGCCAGCTTCCTGAAATCATAGAATGGTTTGGGTTGGAATGGACCTTAAAAATCTTCTAGTTCCAACCCCCTCCCCCCCACACACACACCCCATGGGCAAGAACAGCTTCCACAAGACCAAGTTGTTCAAGGTTCTGTCCCGTCTGGCCTTGAACACTTTCAGGGAGGGGAAATGAGTATTCTTTCCATTTTCCTGGCCCCATGTAACCCTAATGTTGGATCTCACTGCCTCACCCTGTGAGATGCCACATTTAGGCTTGCAGTCTCTCTGGGAAGCAGCACAGCACCAGGCAGTACATGATGGTAAATCCTGCTAGCCCCTCTTCCCTCGCCCTGCCCAGCCCCTAGTTTTTGAGCCAGCATGCTCCAGAGAGGCAGTGTGGGTAGCAGCCAGCAGCGTTTTGGTACTTCAGACAAGCAGGTTAATCTAGTACAAAATTATGTTTCAAAATGCACAGGTTTTCTAGTAGAGATGCAGAGATGCTTCCTGTCTGCCTGCCTTATGTGGCAAGCTTTTCTTTTAAAAATGTGGAGACCTTTCACAGAATCACGCAATATATCTGATTGGAAGACACCTTCAAGATCATCCAGTTCAACCCTCAATCCAGCACTGAAGTGGCAACACTAAACCATGTCCCTAAGTGCCAGGTCCACACTCCAGGGACACTGACTTTCACCACTGCCCTGGGCAGACCATTTCAATGTTCGTTAACCCTTTCAGTGAAGAAATATTTCCTAATATCCAGCCTAAACCTCCCACGGTGCATCAGCAACTTGTACTGTTGAAATTGAAGGAAAGACAAAGTTTTGATTTTATGTTAGATTTGGGGTTATTCCTGTGTGTCAATAGTGGTCCATGAAAATTAATTGTAGTACTTTAAACATTCTCCACTAAAGATATTTTCACATTCAAGACTGACTATCTTTGCTAAATAGCAACAATTAGAAAGCTCCAAACCACAAACATTTCTGTAAGGATTCTTCCTCCCACTTAGTGGAAATCATATGCAAATGAGAGTAAAATGATCATAGGAGTCCTTATTTTGCTGAAAACACACACTTTTGGCCGCAGCAAAGTTTTGTCATTTTCATAGTACCTTCAAAACATTAAAACAGTTGCTGTAACTGAATTGCAAAAATGTTTTTTAAAAGGAAATGAAAAAAAGGCAGTGTTTCAGCCTTCAATTGAAAGTGTCTACATTTTGATCCAAACATTTTTTTTAATCATGTCACTATAGCATCATTTTTGTGCTTTTAGAATCTAGTAGAAATACGAGAATAGTTGCAAGAAGAAGATTTGAAGATTTGCTTATTCCAGCCTTGCCAACATCAAGGAACAGCTCCCAAAGTCTTGGAGCATATTACATAAATCTTTCTGGAGAAATTCCTTTAAGATCCACCTGGGAATTATGTTGGCAAACAGTTCAACAACAGATGGTCATATCTGGCAGCAACAGCCTAAAACTGAGGAGGTCCTCCTGAGCAGAGGGACCACTACTGTTCAAGAATTGGGGCAGGGATCCACACTAAATTAAATAAATTTAGATAAAAGTCTTTCTTTTCTTATAAAACACTATCTTTGAAAAAGTATTTCAACAACCCATTCCATATTAAATGTTCTCTTTTGAAACTAATGAATAAGTAAGCAGTGATTCATCCAGCAAAGAGCAAATTTGCATGCTTCTGAATGTTTGCTTTTACAAAGACAGCTGGATATCTTCCCTGCCCATATCTGGAGCTAATGTAGAAGACATCAGGAAAGGGCCAGAAACTCCTTTTAATAAAGTGAAGTAAAATCAGATTAATAGCTGTAGTACATTTGAGCAACCATGTACTTGGGCTAGCATCAGGATCACACAAGCCAAACTCTATTAGGAACTATGCATAACAATATAGACTGAAACCAGCATGGGTTAAGTACTGGAATGTTGCAGCCTCAAAACAGCTTTGACAATCAGTTATGCAACTGCTGGTCTACGTAGTTTTGTTTGATTGTCTCTGTGTTCTACAGGATTATCATAGAACTGTAGAATCAATAAGGTTGGAAAAGACCTCAGAGATCATCAAGTCCAACCTGTCACCCAACACCTCATGACTAACTAAGCCATAGCTTCAAGTTTCATGTCCAATCCCCTCTTGAACACCTCCAGGGATGGTGATTCCTCCACCTCCCTGGGCAGGACATTCCAATGGCCAATCACTCTTTCTGTGAAGAACTTTCTCCTCACCTCAAGCCTAAACCTACCCTGGTGCAGCTTGAGACTGTATCCTCTTGTTCTGGTGCTGGCCGCCTGGGAGAAGAGACCAGCCCCCACCTGTCTACAACCTCCCTTCAGGTAGTTGTAGAGAGTAATAAGGTCTTCCCTGAGCCTCTTCTTCTCCAAGCTAAAATTACAATTGGATTACTCCAATTCTTTTCCATTTCCATTTTCTGGAGGCTGGCAACAGCGAACTGAAGACCACCATATTTGATTTAGCTTTTCTTTGTGACAGTTACTAGCTTTTTGACAGATTTTGAAATAAACTGCATTCCGTCATTTTTGCTATACATATTTTACAGCTACTCTAACTTCTGAAAATAACATAAAGAGCAGTTGACTTTATAATTTCAGTTCTATGAAGAGTTGTGATAAGAATATTTTAACAGAAATTAACTCATGTTATTTGCAAGGTATTAATCTGGTGAAGTATAAAAGGCCATCAAAACATTTTGAAGAGCAAAGCCAGATTACTTCTGATTTAGACTTGGATCCTGTATGAAATTCTTGGACATCTTAGAAATAGAGATGGAGCTTGATTATTCTAGTATCCAGGGACATGGTAGAGAACTCATCCTTGGAGACGTTTAAGATCAAACATGATATAGCCCTAGGAGGCCTGATCTAGTTGGAGGTGTCCATGCATACTGCAGCAGGTTAGACAAGATGATCTTTGAGGGTCCCTTCCAACCCCAAGCAATCTGTGAAACTGTGAATCAATATTGAAGACAGTCAACAAATTTCAGACTTCTCGTAACATAGGTAATGGCATTCCAAGGAAGATGGAACTTACATACAAGATGTGCTACACAAGCTTTAGGAATCCCTCAGGATCTCTTTATTAACAAGTATGCTAAGGTTATAAATACTATGTGCAGTCTTGCTTAATCAAAATAAGTTTTCTAATCCAATAAAAAGCTGTTGTCAATAGCATGCTTTTTCTCCCCTTACATAATTACACATAATGTCTGGTCATGCACTGACACATCTCAGTGATGTTGATAAAACAGGAAAATAATGATTATTACACTTGAAGTTTCACTTGTGGCAATAGACAATTCTTCTGTTTGATAATTAATTACAAATAGTCAGAAAGAATTTTCTGCACAACTAAACCTCTACTTCCCATGAATTTGCATTATAGGCTAATTATATGGATTGTAACTTAAACATGGACTGTAACTTAAACATTTACATCAGTAATGCATCAGGAAAACTTTTTAGAATTTGGAAAATATTGTCTGAATCTACTACGAGACCTATGTCTGCTACTAGTCTGAAACAGGAAGGCTTTTCTGTATGTCCTGAGTTTGGGCTAGGATAATTTGATTAATTGGTCTGTGCCCTCTGAACTGAAATATAATGTAAGATTGCAAGCAGTTCAGGAAGCAAAAAATAAATATATTGGTCTGATGTTAGTACCGTGGGAATGGCTGGAAAACAATTTTAAGAATTCTGTGAAGGCAACAGAAACCAAGACTGCCTCTAATCCAAGTTTAAAAGTAATGGAAATCTGCCCTTTTTTCTTAAGAGTTCCAGTCGGTCAGGTATTTCCTAAAGAAGTATTTCTTTACCCAGAACTGCTCTTAGACATCAGCGCTGGGGGAAACCTCTCATTTCCTCTGCTCAGGCCTACTAATTCACATGGTCTTCATTAACCGTTATCAGCTGTTGCTTGACACACATCCTATTAGCTATTTCATGTGAGACTCTTGTTTCATGAGTCTGATCAGTAACAGTGTTGTAGTAGCTTTCCTCCTGTGAGCAGGTCCATTGCATTCACTGGGACTGCTGTCCTGAAGAAAAACTCCCATGAATTCATCCTGGCAAGACTGAGTCCTGTATCTGTGTTAGCCTAAGCACACATTTCTATCTCTTTTTCATTTCTACAACATAAATCCTCAGGCAACAGACCTATAATTTCAAGCATATGAAACAGAATGGAGAGCTCTGTTAACACCTGTATGTGGCACTTTTTTCCATCTTTCCTCCTTTTTATACTGAGCACAATGTTCCCGCCCTCCCCCCAAAAGCCCATAAATCTAGTAAGAAATAAAGACTTTTTAGGAGTTGGAAGCAACTTTAGACTACAAATTGAATCCAAAGCTTATGTTTTTATTACATTCCTTGATTGCTCAGTAAGAGACTTCAATGTGGAGGAGATGCAGAGTGAAATAAAGAACAACTTTGGCTCAGGAGACCATTACTAATCCCTATGGATGTGGACTACTTGCAACAAATGTGAATGATATTCCAACTCTTTCTCTTGCTACTGTTGTATGAAAAATATACATAAACATATGTTCTATGACTGAGCTGCTCAAAACATGTCAGCTTCTTTTATTTTTGAAATTGATCAAGTTTTAAGGGGTAGTCCCAATGTTTGTGCAGAAAATATCTTTATATAAGCAAGGTGAATATGTGGGGGTTTTCTCTCTAAAATGTTACTTTCTGTTTCCTGTTTTCAGTTTTCTTAATTTAGCCACCATAACCTAGGCCATCACTTATATTTTAAGTTCTGGGGGTACTGGTTGATAGTAGGCTGAACACGAGACAGCAGTGTGCCCAGAAGGCCAAGAAGGCCAATGGCATCCTGGCCCTGTATCAGGAACAGTGTGGCCAGCAGGAGCAGGGAAGTCATTCTGCACCTGTATTCAGCACTGGTTAGGCCACACCTTCAGTACTGTGTCCAGTTCTGGGTTCCTCAGCTTAGCAAAGACTTTGAGTTGCTGGAACATGTCCAGAGAAGGGCAACAAAGCTGGTGAGGGGGTTGGAGCACAAGCCCTACGCGGAGAGGCTGAGGGAGCTGGGGTTGCTTAGCCTGGAGAAATGGAGGCTCAGAGAAGACCTTATTGCTCTCTACAACTACCTGAAAGGAGGTTGTAGACAGGTGGGGGTTGGTCTCTTCTCCCAGGTGGCCAGCACCAGAACAAGAGGAGACAGTCTCAAGGGGAGGTTTAGGCTGAATGTTAGGAAGAAGTTCTTCATAGAAAGAGTGATTGGCCATGGGAATGTGCTGCCCAGGGAGGTGGTGGAGTCGCCATCACTGGAGGTGTTTAGGAAGAGACTGGATGGGGTGCTTTTTGCCATGGTTTACTTGATTAGATAGTGTTGGATGACAGGTTGGACTCAATGATCTCAAAGGTCTTTTCCAACCTGGTTAATTCTATTCTATTCTATTCTATTCTATTCTATTCTATTCAGGCAAGAGATTCCATAGAAATTAAATTAGGAAGATCCTTGATGGAAACAAAAGGATTACTTTTTTCCTCCACTTGAGCTATGACCTGAGAAAAGTTTTCTTGTGTTTTGTAACACAGCTGGTAAAAATGGTAGTACAGACAAATCATCACTGAAAAGATGGTGAGTGGTGCAATAAAGAGTAAAAGCAGGGCAACCTTTCATCACCACTGCAGTTCAGCTGCTGGAGCCTGATAGCATTTTCCATTCTATTGTACTGACAAATCAATGGCAGCAGAGACTAGAAGATACAAAATAAAAATCTTTGTTGTTTTCCAGATAAATACAGTTACTGAAAAAATGGGAATCATATAACCTCAAGTTGACTTCAACTATATAGACAGCAACAGCCTCAAGCTACGCTAGGGAGGGAGCCTTTAGGCTCATGTATGCATGGTGAGGGATAGAGCAATTTTGAACCTGGGGTGGAAGGAAAAGGCTGCAGTTTTTAAGTATGAAAATTTAATAATAAGAAAACTATAAATTATTTCAAAATCTTGGACATGTTCTAAAATTAAGACTTCTTCAAAGAGCAGTCTGTTCTTAGCTATATTGTAAAGGCAACTGGCTACCAGGGGACAAGTTTTGTAGCCTGGCAAGTGCAATTTTCCCTGAACTCAGTTGGAACCTCATTGGTTTTCAGCTGAAAGCTACAGAGCACAGCTCACTGAGCTTTTCCTAATTCATCTATTTTTAACATTAACTAGTTTGAGAACAGAAGGAGTTTTGAGATCTAAAAAAAACCACAATATAAACCCACAATTTTAAAATTGGAATAATGAAAGTGTCTTAAAACCTATTTGAAAATTATACTGAGCAGAGATCAGTGAAGGTTACTCTGTGTTAAGTGTTTAGTGCTTCCACTGAAAATATTGAATTTGCTGATTCACTAATTAAAAACTAAGGACACAAATCTGCCAGAAAAGTTCAGGTCAATGTAGGTGCAGTGAAGGGACAAGTTCTGCAGTGGTCACATCAAGAGCAAAAGGGAGCAGGTAGGAAGGCAGGGGAGTCTTTACCCCTGCTGGGATCTGTGACCACAGACACACTGGGGAAGTGCTATGCCTCCCCCTGCCTGCTCCATGTGTTCAGCTCCTTGTGCCCAGACATGGTGTTCAAACTCCCCCAGGACTAGGGAGTAGAGAAGGAGGGTTGTGCTGATGCACTGAGGTATCTCAGACCCCTCAAAAGATACAGCAAGGGCGTGCCAGGGTGACTGCCAGCCTATGGAGGCCCATTGAAACCTGCAAGATCATATTGAGGTACTGCTGACTAAGGAGGTTATTTAAGATGTGCTCTAGTGGGATTTCATTTTTAAAAGAATAATTGGAACAACGTAATAGTATGAGAACAGCTTAATGATATTCCTTGTTTAAATTAAGGATACAGGAACAGATCTGAGGTAACCGGAAAATGTGAACTGGAAATTGTAATGTGTGATCCTGTTGTGATCAGGAAGTTCTTTGTTAATGTAAAAAAGTCTGTAAAATATTCTCATTTCTAAGCAGAATATTCATCTCTGTGAGTCTTATGATAAAATATCAAAGAAAATAGGGGTTTTTCTCATTTTGTGTAACCTCCATACATTTAGGCATTTCATTGATTTTCTTGCTCTGGCAAGATTGTGGCTACTGTGACTAAGTGTATGAAATCTATTTGCTTTTTGCTTGCTTATTTGAAGAGTTACTACTTGCTCTCAATTAATCAAATGAGTTAATGAAGAAAATGTTTATTGTCAACATTCTTTACTCTTTTTTGGAAGTATTTTCTACAAATTATTGTATTAACCCATATTTAATGAATACTAGATTCTATATGTTTATTGTTTATATTCACTCAGCAGGTTAAAACATTTATTTGTACCTCTGAGCTATTTATATATTTCTCTTTTTTAGTCTCCTAATTTAAACATTTTTGTGTGTTTAGCTTCTGACTTGATCACTTTAACATTTGAAACACGGTATTACTGATTAAGGAAAGATGGAGTAGCTCATGTTCTCTAGGTATACAAGATCATGTCAAATAAACCAGCAGCTAAATGAATGTCTCAGAAATGTCTAATTATTATATATACATATGTAAGTTGAAAATTATCAAGGCAATCAGTGTATAGAAAAATAATACGTAGCTAAATGATTAAAGACACATCACTCCGTTGAATTTTTCTACTTTCCATTGTCTTATTTCTCTGCATAGAAATGTTCACTAACCTATTGGTAGCTAGATTGTGCTATATTTTCTTCTTAAAACAGACACAAGCTGTTGTTGTTATGGACTTTATTATTCACATAGGATGTTATCAAAACAGCCAACATAGCTGACTGAAAAATAAGTTTTACTGTTTTGCCTTAGGAGGAGGGGAGACCTTTTTACTCTTTTTTTTCTTTTTTTTCTTTCTTTTTTTTTTTTAGGTATTTTCAGAATACATCTACTCCTTCAGTAAGATGGGTTTGATTTTATAGCAGTAGATTGAATATACAGGAAGGGAGGCAGCAGTGAAATAAATCTAACTCAATGAGGCCGCAAAGTGATTTCATATCCAAACTCAAAAGCATTATGAATGCTTTTGGCTCAAGTCATGATATATCTTCAATGTATATAAAATAGTTTCCTACTCATATCAAAGCACATCCAGAAACACCTGGATTTCAATGTCATTCAGATAGAGAATGCTGAGCTTCTATATCTAGATCTCCTTGTGCAGTAAATTACCCTGGCTTTTGTCAGCCTAACTAAAGCTTCAGTAAAGCAAAACATCAGCTGAAGATTTGATGTGTGTTCCTTACCCTCCTTTTTGGTTTTGTTGGTTTGGTTTTGGTGGTTTTTTTTAATAGACTCTTGCTTAAAATTAGAATGAATTACAACAGGGATAAACAATATTGAAGCACTTTTAAATAGAGTTAGTTGCATGTTTAAGATCACTTAGAGTGGGAGCAAAGTTGAGTGAAAGAATACATACAAATCACCAAAGGGTTTCTAATCTCCTCCAAGTTTCTTGCAGATTAAAAGCATTTCAGGATTTGCCCTTACACATGCTGCAGGGAATAAATACATATCACAAGCTAGGCTACTGCTAAACTTTGAAGTCTTAGTGTTTGATATCTAAAAGCCTGTGAAAAGGTACAGCCAGCCAGATGAGGAAATGCATATATTTATTTGTACATCAGTTTTGAGTGAAGAACACAGAATCACAGAATTGTCTGTGTTGGAAGGAACCTCAAGGATCATCTAGTTCCACCCCCCCTGCTATGAACAGGGACAATTTCCACTAGATCAGGTTGCCCAGAGCCACATCTAGCCTGGCTTTATGAACTTCCAGGGATCATACATGCAAGTACCTGAAAGCAGAAGAGATTGTTTATGCTGGGAATGCAGAGACAGGGAGCTGTGTGCTTTAGGGTAGCTCTATGTTATCAGGTTTTTAAAAATGAATGAGGAGAAGCCTTTCTACATTTTTCCTTTTTGCCCCCTCCTACAAAATAGAAGAGTCCATGTTTGTAAAATTGAAGGTGTTCTTTATTGAAGAAACCAACTGCATCTTTTTTGTCCTTTGTACATGTTCTTATTCCTTGGCAGTCTCCAGACTGCTTTTCTTTGCAAGGCGTGTTCACATTTCACATTCCATACAGAATGCTTCCCTTGGTTTATGCCTTTTATCCCACCATCTGTAAGGGACAGAGT
This sequence comes from Dryobates pubescens, assembly GCF_014839835.1. Classification (NCBI taxonomy): domain Eukaryota; kingdom Metazoa; phylum Chordata; class Aves; order Piciformes; family Picidae; genus Dryobates; species Dryobates pubescens. Next base: position 23,043,295 of record NC_071619.1, read on the forward strand.
TTTCTTCATAGAGTAAGTGAATGAATGTAAACCACTTCTGCAGAGCCCAGTGCAGCAAAGCACAACTTCATACAAGTAGAGAAACATATCAAAAGAATCCTTGAGCTGAGGACAATCAAAGAAAACTACCTTTTCAAAGATTAAAAACTGCAAGCAAGCATGATTTTTGCAAGATAATTCTAACAAATACCTTCATGTGAATGTTCTCACAAGGTATTTGTTACCCATTCCATTAGAGGGAGAGCTGTGAAGCTCAGGCCAGTTAAATAAGCCTTTGGGTTAGAAGAGCTGGAGCAGTGCAAGTTTCCTGTAGGGCTGTTTGGGGGGAATTTGCACATTCCCTGTCTGCTTCATGCCTTGCTCAACTGGTGTGTCTCAGTCAGTTTATCTCTCTGTCAGAAGCAATGCCTTCATACAGAGTACAGAACATAGACGAAAAAAAGCCAACCCTTACCTGCATCGAAAGCCTGATGCTGTAACGACGCAAACAATCCCACTGCAGATTGCAATTTAAATTAGTTTCAGAAGTACATGATTGTTCCTTTCTTTTATACTTTTTTCCTCCACCCCCATCTGCAGGGACACATTTTAACAAAGAAGGCACAAGAGGAAAGATTAGACTGAACTTAAACTGGACATCTTCTGCACTCAGATATCTGTGTCATTTGTTCACGATTTACTTGCAGCCCTTCCCCAACACTAATCTGTACTTTTCATTCTCAGCAAATCACCCAGCCAGATGCTCCTTTTGACATGTGGAGACAAGTCACAGATTTGGAGGCTTTCTCAATTTGTGTTGGCTAATGTAACAGCTATTATAGCTACATTCTCAATATTGGAGAAACATGCTTCACTGACTTGCTTTGATGTCTTGTCAAGGTAGCGTACAGCAAAAACACAAGTAGCTATTACTTGTTTTACTCTCCCTTAAGTTTATTTTAAAAGTGGCATGAAATTAATTTTTTCACTTTGAGTTATTTCTTTTTTCATTAGTTTTCAGTGTGAAATGCTTGAATTTGAATTTTTTTTTTTCCTCTCTCTCTGAAAATCAGAACCTGATAACAGTGAACATACTGCTAGGATGGAATGTTGATGCACAAACAGTTTTGGAGGTCAGTGGTTATTTTTAGTACCATAGTGCAGGTACACTTTCTGCAGTACGTTGTAGCCGCAGACACAGGGGAGGACCACGTTGTACTTTGTGTACCCTACAGACAAGAAGCAGGAATAGCCAGTGATGGGATAACCTTCAGTAATAAGAGACTTGTTTAGACTCCGTGTTTGGCCAGTGTGCAAGCTCACCTTAACACGCAGAGTCAGCACAAAGCTGTTGAACAAATGCTGTCTGGGTGTTTTCAGTCAAGGTATTCTCTCTGAGCATGGCAGTTCATGAAAATTTAAATGTGTGCGTGTGGATGAACTTTACATAAAACTCCCTGTTATCATGTCAACTCCATCTGAATCTCTGAGATGGTTACTGTGACACAGAGCTCCGTGCATCACTTTAGCACCGATATTAAGTGTCTCTCATTTTTCAGTGAAAAGTGCTCATATATATTGTAATATATATTACAGATTGATCTGTAGTATGTATCTGTATATATTTTATCTGTCTGTAATGTATTTTATCAGCTGGATGTAGATAAATACACATCTGCATTGTGCAGGTTGCTACATAATGCTGAAGGGTGTGAAAATGCGAGCAGATACCGCCAATTGTTTGAAATCCTTGTAGAACAAATAAGGCTTCATTTTTAAAGCTCTCAGTCAAAGGACCAGATATGGTACCTGTATGGCACTTAATTTTTCTTCCCTGGAACAGTGAAGGGCTGAAATGACCTTGTAGTTTCAAGCAGTCTACAGCAGTGATTTCAAACCTGACACTTAGATCAATCACTAAATCATTCCTCTTAGCTGCACTGACTCATTGCCTATTTGTCCACCATGGGAAAAAAAAAATGTCCTTCAATGCCTCTCTTGTATTTCAAAGCCACTCCTGAGTGAATCCTATCCTACACTATATGCTATCCAGGCATATACTAGCCAACCTTTCTAGTACAGAAGCTGCCTGTAATTTAATAAATTATTCTAGAAGCAGCAGGATTAATTAACCTACCTCTCTTCTGCTCAGTAAGCCAGCCCATCATGGTTCTGTGTACAATAACTGTAGGTCTCCCTCATAAACCCAGTACCCCATTTCCTCCCCCTCTCCCCAAGATGCTTATGATTTCCCCCCTCAGTTCCTTAATCCTTGTCCATCTCATATTCCTAGAATCCCCCCTATTGGAATGTCACACATTCTTCTTTTGCTTCCTGCAGTTCTGTGACCTCCCCCACCCTTTCCCTGCCCTCTCTCTACATTTTGGCTTTCTGCTGTGACAAGTCTGAAGTACATATACCTGTGCTGACTGGCAAGCTGTGCTGATGAGGCAGTCCACACACACATGCAACTCAGCAGCTAGCAGCTGCCAAGTGAATAAAGAAGGGAGCCTTTCTCCATGTCTCTTCCTCAGAGAAAGAATTAATACGGTCATTTTCTCTCTTCTACCAACTCCTAATTTTCATTAAACTCCTTGGAGAGGAAGATTTTTGAGACCTCTATCCTGAAGGCATTGTCAGATGTTGTTAAAATTGTCTGGCAGGTTCAAGATCATTAGGGTCAGGACTGGCAGACAGGCTGGTAGCACAATTGCATTATTTTTTTCCTTAAAAACCTGACTTTAAAAAGTGGATTTGACAGTGTAATTGATACAGGGGGTTGTGAGCAAAATAAGTGATACTGACAAAGGTAACTTTAATTCAATACTAATTTGTCTGCAGTAAGACTTTTGTCAGTATTTCTTAAATCTCTTGAAGGATCATGTCCTCAGTACCAACAAAAATGCACTCCTGGTCCAATCTTGATTAGAGGACAAATATTTTCCCAGTACCAACAGATCACACTGTAGAGAAAAAAATACAATTACTTAATTTAAAATACTGTAACAGTAAACTCAGTTGTATTATTTCCAGTCCAGTCCATAACACAATGTGTTCAGTGTTCCTTGAAATTTCCTGTTTCCATAACACTCATCGGGAAATACTAGATATATGGTATATAGACTTCTATGCCAAGCATACTCAATGACATTCCTCTGCTTATCATGGACAGTGCATTTGCCCAGAGGTGGATGTGGGCAGAAGAGAAGAATAGGAAAGAGCAATGAAGAATTCAGGTTCATCATGCTGGGGGGGGGGGGGAATAGAAAAAAGGGGGGAAAAAGGGTTAAAACTTGTAACTGCAGAAATGCAGTGCTGTGTAGACAGACCAAATGACTTCCTGAGCAACTTCAATCCCAGGTCTGGCAACAATTTACAGTTTTCCCTTGGAAGCACTTTTCAACTCAGTATACCTCAGTTATCCTCTCGTGAAGCGTTCATAGTCTTTACCTGCTTCACCTGGGTGTTGAGAAGTTTTATTAGTTAATACTTGAAGATTATAAGCCAAGAAAGTACCATGTAACTGCAACATATACCTTTTTATTAATTCCCATAAGCTATTTTGATCAGACTCTTCAGCTGCAGAGCCATCAGGAGATCTCACAGCTGACAACTATGGTAGTAATTTTTGCTTTACTGATTTTAGCCCCTAGGAGTTCATGATTGACTGCTAATAGGTTTATTCAAATAAATAAGGAGAGAAGGAAGGTCTTGCCTGATGTGCAGCAGTCAAAGAAGGAAAATATCCAAAGCAAAGTGAGCTCCACTGAAAGTAAGTGACCATCTTATGGCATGTTTTGGAGCTAGATCCTAGGAATGGGAGAAGATTTACAATATTTCATGCAGTCTGAAAGTTTGCAATGAATTTTGGCCTAAGCTTAGTTCACTATTTGAGAAAGAAAACTCTATAAGAATAAGCAATTAAATTTATCTTATTGCTAGCAGAGAAGTTTTGCAAAGTAAATGTTTATAAACCTTTCATATGAAGTTAATGATGCTTATTAAAATGTTAAAAGCAGTCATTCACAATGACTCTTATTTTTTAGAATGATTTTATTATCAGTCTTTGCTCTCTGAATTAATGAGCAGCTTAGTTACTTACTTGATTTATAGTAAGTGCTGGCCAGATTATACAATTTACTTCATGAAATATTTATGGAGGTTTGAAGTTGTAATCCTTTATAAGGTCTTCAGTGTCTACAATAGCTGTGATACTATGACTTTAGCCCTTGAAGTCAATTCCTGACATTGGATCCCCGTCTGTACTCTCAAGATCCCAACTTTCCTTAGAGAATTATATTTGTATTACTTTTTTCTCTGAAGTACAGCCCCTTTTAGGTTTGTGGAATTTGACATATTGTCATTTTATGGCAACTCACACAGGACCTCAGGCTGGAAGCAGGGGCATGCCATTCATAACTTCAGGGGATATGTGGCCAGACACACTTTATACTTACGCAGACTTGATTTGGACTAGGACAACAAGCTGTTACTTGACTGGAATTACCATCTAAGTAGGTGAGGAATTAGACCTTTACACTCTGCATATTTATGGCTGTGGAAAATGATAATGGTTAATGTTAATACCAAATGCTAACAGTTTCTGGTTACTTTGAAAAAGCTCCACTAATTAAAAACCTTTAGAAAAAATACTGTGTATGTAATATGACTACAAATTCAGAAAAAAGAGCTCATTGATAGCACTAGGCTTTACATATGGGCATGAATTTAAACATATGTTTTTTACTGTATAAGAAAAAATTGTTGAATCAATTTCATTTGTGGTTGGTTGGTTTTTTGTGTTTTGTTTTGTTTCATTTTTTGAGAGGACAAAGGGTACAGTTTTCTTTCTTTTCATTCCACACAAGGCAGAGAACCTCAGTCCATCCTCTCATCATCTCTACCTTTCCCCTTCCTTCTCCCCCACTTTATAGAAATCTCTTTGCACAAGATAGTCCACTCATTATTTACTCACACTTGTACTCTATTTATTGGGCAGACAAATTCTGAGACTTCAGCTGTTTTTAAATAAAAGGACATTGTAATACTTAAATCACTTTTAACATTCAGACCAGACTCTCAGTTATCAAGGGTATGTGTCCAGGAGAAAAAGCATGAAGAAATGGAAATAATTTTCCTTTAACTGAAAGACTGGAAAGTTTCATGGGAATAGTGCAAGAAATCCTATTCTCCCAGGTTTTAATGAAGTTTCCAGTTTGCTGTTTAAAAAGACTTTCCTTACAATTGTTGCATGACAGACTTCCTGCCCTTTTTACCTCTATGTTCAGTCAGTTAGTATACTCACTGTCATCCAGAGTGGGGAGAAAGGAAATGTAGAGGACAAAAATATTTTACAATAGAGAATCAACTGGATTTAACTCCATTCACCTCCATGCTCTGAACCTGTCCCTCCAGCCAGTGTTTGGTTCGGCTGAATGCCCTCCTGTCCAGGACTAGGGCAGCCAACTCTTTCATGAAGATGCTATGGGGTACATTATCAAAATCTTTACTGAAATCTAGGTAAACAACATCCACAGCTTTCCCTCATCCACCAACTGAGGGTGACTGTGTCATAGAAGGAGACCAGGTTCATTAAGCAGGACCTGCCCTTCATGAGACCATGCTGACTGGGCCTGATTACCCAGTGTTATGACACTCAAGATGATTTGTTCCATGACCTTCCCTGGAACTGAGGTCAGACTGACAGGTCTGTAGTTCCTTGACTCCTTCCCCTGGGCCTTCTTGTAGATGGGCATCACTTTCACCAATCTCCAGCCCTCTGGCACCTCCCCAGTTAGCCAGAATTGCTGATAAATAATGAAAAGTGGCTCAGTAAGCACATCCACAAACTTCTTCAGCACTTGCAGTTGTAACCCATATGGCCCTATAAACCAGATGTGTTCTGTATGTCTAGGTGGTTCAGCAGGCCACTCATCACTTCCTCTTGAACTATGGAGACCTCCATGCTGTCTTCCAGTTTAAGGGGCAGGCTACCCAGCACATGATTAGTCCTGCTATTAAAGACTGTGACAAAGGCAGCATTAAGTACCTCAGGCTTTTCCTTATCCTCAGTCATTGTTTTTATAGAAGCATTTTATTGTCTTTTACAGCAATAGCTAGACTGAGTTCTAGTACGTTCTGAGTAATGTTTCAAACTTGTGGAAGACTGGAAAAGAATGAAAACAGAACCTCCCTTTCAAAACTAAAAAAGTAGGAAAACGAAGGAATGAGTAATAACAGACCCTTCAATCTCCACAAATACTCTAAACAAGGAACTATTTTCTTCATGGCAGACAGTACTACGATTAAAATGTAGGTGGATATGTAAAGTTGTATTGAGCCAATCCAATTCTCTTCTTTGTTGGACTGTGCTAAGTGATTCAAAGGAAACTTGTAGATGGGTGTGGTAGTTTTAGGCAGATGCCTGGAAAAATTTTCCACAGACTGAGTAGGAAAGTGGTAGAATATAAATAAGCTACCATTGGACATAAAAGGGAAAATAATGATAAGGTCTAAATAATCCCATTGATCTGATTGCTAACATAAAGTTAGTTGTATGAATCATAGAATCAACAAGGTTGGAAAAGACCTCAGAGATCATCAAGTCCAACCTACTACCTGACACCCAGTACCTCATGACTACCTAAACCATAGTTTCAAGTGCCATGTCCAACCCTTTTCTGAACACCTCTAGGGGACGGTGACTCCACCACCTCCCTGGGCAGCACGTTTCAATGGCAAATTACTCATCTTTCAGTGTGGTGCGTTTCTGGCTTTAAGTTGGTAGTTATTTGATAGAAATAGCATTTAAGATGGAAATGTACATTCATCTTCACATCCAGATACTCTGTCTGATGCAGTGAAATGAATCAGTAACTCTGTGTTACTAAAATGTAAATGCAATATACTCAGCATGGTGAGATGGCTCCTTAAGCAATCATTCAGTCACTTGAAAATCATTGGTGGTGGGCCAAGCACTAAAATTCAGGACGTATTGCTGAAGATGTCTGCCAGCCATCTAAACTAACTCTCTTTTTGGTTTCTTCACTGTAGCAAATACTAGCTGGTGGTTTTTCTTAGTTGTTGCATTTGGCTGTGTTTCTTGTTGTGGCTAAGTACTAGCAAGCTACTCTCTGCTCTTTTCTCTTTGGGTTGAGGGGAAGGGAGCAGAGACAGGGAGGCTGTTGGTAGGCCCGTGGTTTTGCCTGTGGGGGGTCTTGTGTTGTTTATAAATTGTATGTATATGTAAATATGGTATATTTTGTACATATTCATTGCATTCCATATTTCTAGATTTTAGTGTGCTTGTAAATATAGCTTCATTTGCTTCATCTGAGCAAGTCTGGCAATTTTATTTTGGGGGCATAATTTCAACCCACCACAATGGTATATATCTTTCATAAAGAATCTGTTACTTCCTTGTATTGCTTTCTTGAAGGGTGTTGGAAAAGTAGAGTCTTGATTATGATGGCCGTAATGGGAATGTGCAGCTCATTAAATGATTCTTTCAAATACTAGGGAATTTCTACTGGATCTCTTCAGGCACCTGTTCTGCGCTTAGCTCTTTTATTGTTTTCACTAGTAACTTGACCAACAAAATATGCAATGTATTTGCAACACTTGTGGGTGACACCAAAACACAAGGGTTCGGCCGCAAGCACTTTGAGAGACTGAACCACAATACAAACCCATTTTGATAAATTGGTGTCAATGAGCCTAAAATCAGCAGATGCAAATAAAACCAGAGCAGTTACAAAGTTCCAAATACATGATAGGACTTATAATGGATCATATTCTAAGTTATAAGCAAGGAATAGAGTGTAGTTATGAAAAAAAGACAGCTTTTGTTTTGGGCTATACTAGGAGAAGTGTCAGATCAGAAATAAGGGGCATCTGTATTGCTCTGAGGAGCATGGATGTGGCTTTAGCTGCCATATAGTTATGGACACCACACTCTACAAAAGATATATACATTTATAATATTTTTACAGGAAGCAGCAACAATGATAAGAGGTTTAGGATGTGTAGTGTCTGAAGAAAGCTTGAGTGAATACTGCTTAATTATCACAGAAAGTAGAAGACTTAGAAGAAATGCAGATCTTCAAACACTATGCAGATACACTGATGTGGGGAATGATTATGCTCACTGCCCTGCGATGGTGGCAAAAATAAATTTGCGTAACTTCTGAATTCCGACTCTTCAGAAATTGCAGTTTTACATAGCAACATTCTGCTGAACTCCTTAAGCAGCAATTTTAAAAACAGTTTAAATATATTAGTGGTGGTTTAATTATTCTTGATTCTTCTTTCATGCAGAGCATTTGACTAAGTGCTCTCTTGAGCTCCCTTCTAGTCCTCTGTTTCTGTGATTTTACTTTACATGGAATTCTAAAATAATTTGGGTCATCCTATTATTTTATTATGCAATAAATGAAAATCTTATACATGAATAACTGTGTAAAAGAGGATATGAAGTGAAAAGAAACAGTATTTTCAAGATGTATTTTATACTTCAATTACAAAGAAACAAGGAAGATATCTAAATACTCACTGTTATTTCTTAAAGTCCAGAACTGTATTACATTTGGATGCTGGGAAATAATAAGTTATCTCTTCCTTTTTACTTCCTCAGAATGCTGGTAGTTGTCTGTTGTCTCTTTTTGCAAATAATGTTTGTCCAGTAAGGATGGTTGAGTTCAAGTTTGCTCTTGGTTCTCTAGATCATATTTGCTCTAAATAAGAAGAGTGATCTATCAAGTAAAGACAGCTCTACTTTCTCCTTATACCTTTTACACTTCAGAGTGAAAGTCTCTTGAGTCCTTAGAGGAAACTGACTTGACCTGGTTTTTGAGGATTTCCTGTAGTTAGAAACACTTACCCTGCTCCTTCATGTTATCCACATGACTAGCACTCAGGTCTGCTACCTTCTGGATAATTACTGGCACTGGAGTAGTTTCTATGTGTCCATAACAGCAGCATTGTAAGGACATTTAATTTGGTCTTTAGAGTGGACACAGACGGGAAATCTCATACACAGGTTGAAATTATCCAGTTTGGGTGAATGTTCTTGGAAACTCTGCAAATGAATGAGCCTGTGCATTGGTCTTTGTCTTTTCAAAATTATAGGAAAGACTGTACTGTTTAATACTTGCATCCAGTCTTTCTGTTGGTAGAATTCAGCCTGGGTTTCACAAGAGGAAAGACAATTTATATTTAATTGAGTCCAAGATCCTCAGGAAAATGCTGTTTGCTTTTATAGGTGGATAAATCAGAGGAAGAATATCTGAATTTGAATCTTTAAAACCATTCACTGAAACAGTTTAATCTGTATGTGGCCTTTAGACTTCAGTTTAGAAATTACTACTTAGGCTGATTAAAACACACTAAAAAGCAGCCACTACTAGGTTATTTCAAGTCTGTGTGCTTATTAAAACCAGAGAGCATGTGAAACAATGATATAGTCCCTTAACTAACAGTTTATCTTGCATGAAGGAAAATACCATTATATCAGTCCTGATGAAACCTAATTGCTATTTGACTGTGATCACATTAACTGCTTTGTGCTCCTAGAGTTATACTTTAAAGGTGAATTCCTGAGTGCATTGATAAGCTTCATTTATATCAGAGTCTTGTTGAGAAGTATTTTGTGAGTTGTGTTGATCAAATATCATTTTGATCCCTTACACTTGGTATTAGACTTGATTAAATTCTACAGAAGTCATCTTCCTGACAACAACCTTTTTTTCTCCTCACACTCGCAAAATCTCTGGATCCCAACTGTGCCTGTAATGAAGGTGAATTGTGTTTAATGACTTAGAGTGCCATTTCGTGCTTAACAGTTTATGTATTGCAAATTACCCTGTAAATACTCTGTTTCTAGATCAAATTAATTGTATAACAAGTTGTGCTGAGAGGCAGTGAATTTACTTTGCTACTTGAGCTCCCAAAGTCTGGCAGCTTTAAATAGTTTTCTTACATTTCTACTCTAAAGCTTTCTGTTACTTCCATGTGAGCACTTGAACAGAGGCATGGAATCAATGATGGATGTTGTCACTTGATAATTAAAACAATAAGCTGTTATGACATTTAGTGGACTTGGACTTGGTTGGTTTTTTTAATAAATCAGTGCACTGGAAATTGCATGACTTCACATTTTATGCCCAGAACTCATTAAATTAAAAATAACTGGCTGAGTTAAGCTCACCTGTAATTACTGTGGGCTTACATGGAGTTATCCCTGATTATACCTTGTCTGAATGCAATTTGCTCTACAAGTGCTGGATTCAAAACGTTTTCAACTACATCGTAGTCCAGCATCAGATGACTTTGTAATGAACATTCAGACTCAGGGACAAACAAGAGATGTGACAGGAAGCAGCAAAGACAGAGAAGTGATCTGCTCATAGCCGAGAAGTGAGTGACAAGATAGAAGTTTTGCTTCCTGAACCCTTAGTCTTTTGCTTCATCTGCTTACCATTCCTTCTGCCTTAGTAGTATGCTTGTGCATTATACTTATTCTCATTGCTCTGTTGCTTCATTGAAAAATAAATAAATAAATGTATCATGATCAAGATGTGCCTAGGTAAGCATGCAAACTCAAAAGACAAAGCAACTTTTGGTTCCAAAGTACTGGATAAGATACTCTATTTATCATTAACAATGAAACTGTACTAACTCTATGAGATTCAACAAGGTTAAGTGCCAGGTTCTGCGCCTGTGTCACAACAACCCCATACAACATTACAGGCTTAGGGGAGAGTGGCTGCCCAGGAAAGTGGAGTCATCATTCCTGAGGGTGTTTCAAAGACATAGATGTGGTACTTGGACATGGTTTAGAGGCATACCTGGCAGTCTTAGGTTTACACTTGTACTTGAAGATCTTAAAGTCCTTTTCCAGCCTAAATTATTCTGTGATTCTGTCACTAATAACAGAGGATATTTCCACTTTTCCTCATTTCTCAAAGAGCATTTTCCTCAAAGATGTAGCTATCTGTCTGAGAAGAATCAAGACTGATGGCAAAGATGAAAACATTGTTGTAGTACTTAAGTGATCTTTAAGGAAAAGCTCCAGGCCACTGATTTTTGGATCAACACAAAGTCACATAAGTCATTTTTTCACTAAAGTCAGTCTCCATGTTCAGCAACAGGGAGGTGAGCCAGGTTCTTAGAGGGCATGAAAATATTTCGTTTGGAAAATATCCCCAGAAACCTCTGTGATCTCCTACTTTAGTAGCATTTTTTTTTTTTTTGTGTTCAGCTGGTGCTCTGATTTTCACTGTACTGTTTCTGGCAGCCACCCATTTGTCAAGGGCTGTGTCAAATGCAAGTCTTAAACTCTGTGGCTGAACTGACATGTACTAGTCTGCAGGTATGTAATTCAATGCTGACCTTCCCATGAGACTGGAGCATCCAATGACATCTACTTCATATGCACTTGGAACATCAACACTGTGATTGATATATTTGCAGCAGTTTCATATCAGAAACTGACTTTGAGAAGGGAATAAAGAAACTGCAGGCTCAGGTAGATTTCAGGAAGGGAACCTGGTAACTGATCTAAGTGGAAACTTCTGAAAGTAAACAGTCTTGCAGGGCATGCAGAGAGTCACATCAATCTAGCTCAGTTACACAACATTTTTTAAAATGGGGTTTGGTTGTGGAAATCCTTACAGCAATTTGAACTTTCCTTACAGTGGTTTGAAATAAAAGCTGAGATACGAATGCAAAGAACATTATATTGGCTATATTTACTGAAGGGCACCTTACCACTGCAGTGATGTCCACAAAGCAATTTGTAGTAGTATATATCAACTGGCATTTAACATGACTTACTTTCTTTGCAAAATGAGAGTAATGCAACCACCACATCTGGCTCATTTGAAACTTCACTTTTGATATTCACATGGTTAAAGGGGCTTCTAAGTTCACCTCCTTCTGTTTTAATCTTTGTAAACAGTCACCAAGAAAAGGGAATAAAATCAATAAAATAAAATATGCATATCTTGAACCAGAAAGCAAAAAGGATGAGGTATTTTATACTTTATAAATTCTTGTCCCATTTGTCATTCCCATACCAGGAACATGCTATAAAATTTAAATCCTGTTTGCCAGTGGGACACCTGGATGCCAGTGTAATAATGTAGAATAGTCTAGGAGAAAATCAATCGATAATTCTATCCTTGCAACAGGGCTATTCTATTATGCTGTGTACAAGGGATGGGCCGGATACTGGGTAATATTAAAAAATCAAATGCCTGAATAGCTCCTTAAGCGAACATTGTCTATTGTATCCAGTGAAAGCCCAGGAGAAACGATTGTATGTGATCATAATTTATCATACCATACATCCACAAGATGACACCCCAAAACCAAGCAAGTTTATTTTGTAACTTTTAAAGTACTTGGCTTTGCAACCAAACTTTAGGATGCCTTTCTAATACGCAGCTTGATTATGTAATTTTTCAGCCTCTCTGCTGATTTCACATGTTTCCAAAATATGCTTCTCAAAATATGGCTGTACTGATTGATTTTAAAAATGTCTGTTTACACCATACAAATAATACCCACACAAAGAATACAAACAAGAATGTGTGAGCTCGGCTACAGCAGCACTGAGGTAAAACAGATTGGCTTAATTACAAGAGCTTTGCATGATGAGGTTCTGGTGGGAGAATATCTCATTGCTTAGCCAAATGTTGTGAATTAGCATGTGAAAGAGATAACGCAGTTCATTTGTTCCTCAGAGCCCTGCAGTGTGAGGTAGGGAGTTTAAATACTTTAGTTACCACAACCTTAAAGGTAGGAATTAATCTGAAAAAGATTTCTTTGCCTTTTTTTTGGTTGGTTAGTTGTGTTGTTTTGTTGTTGTTAGACTTTACTAACTTACGTAACTTCAACTGGAAACTACTCTGCTGCAGAAGATGATGAAAGACTGCTGAAACTGTAAGTAATCCAATCTATCTTATCAAAGTCTTTGTATCAGTTGTTTTTTTATTTGGTGTCTTTCCAGAAGGAGCAGTGATATATTTGGCTGTGATACTTATTGTGGAATACCTTGGTGGGGTTTTTTCTGTTTTTTTCTAAAGAGAGAAATCAAGCTGCATAAACTCAAAGGTGGGAGGAAATCAAAGACTCTTCAATTCCTGTCTTAAACTATTGCTTAGCTATGAACAGTTGCTTGTTGAACACTTGGTGTTTATGCCCTGTGAGGTGGATTCATTTTGTTTGGAATAGTTGTAAACCTTTTCTGCTATAGGCAAAGGCCTGATATATGGACTTCTCTTGCGTACATTTGTTTTGCCTTCCATTGAGATTCTTCAGCCTTACACTTGCTGTAATTCAGATACATAGCTCTTCTGAGCAAGACCTCATTATTAAATTTATCTTCTGCAGTGCTCATGAAGCAGTTCTCCTGCACCTAAGCACATTGGGGTGTGTATGTTAATGCAGACTCTGCCCACCAGTTCAAATAGCTATGCCATGAATCAAGACAGATTTCACTTATGGAAACTGCAATTTACAGAGACATTAGTGCTGCATACAAGACTAAAACTAATCTTGTGTGCATTTAGGAAATCAGTTATTTGTCCCTTTACTTCCTCATAACTACAATTATCCTTTCTAAACTCATAAAGCTAGTGTGTTTATACTTGGTGTTCTTATGGGTTGGAAACTATGGAACATCAGACCTTTAACTTGGAGCTCTGAATTAGGGAAGCAGCGCTTTCTATACGCTCTGTGATATTATCCAAAGAGGTGGTTGATGGGCTGTCCCTTTGTTTTCGGGAGCTGGTAATAGAGATGTGGAACTGACCAGATAATGGGAAAAGATAATTGCTAACCACTTACACTGGGGATAACTTTGTGTAAGCCCCACCCCCACTAAGTGACCCAAGGGCTGGGCAGTGGATTCATTTTAGAAGGCTCACTGGAAACTCCAAAGGAGAACTTCTATGGTGAGCCAGATTCTCTTGACATTGAAAACTGCCTGAATATGTATGCCTGGGTAGCCACTGATGCCCATGGCAAGAAAGACAGAATCATGCTCGTTGGATTTTTAAAACTAGTCCAAAAAGGGGCTGAGTTCTCATTCTTCTCCTTACAGGAAAAGGAGATCAACATTTGCTAGTCAAGACTGCATTATTCATTGTGAAATATAACTTTATTATTTGTTCAATATGATAGTGATGTTTAACTTTCTCATTTGTTCAACAATTAAGCTTTGGGTTATTGTCTTATTGGCTATGTACAAGTGATTGTTTTAATTGCTGATTTGCAGGACCCTTCTCCTTGCCCTTGTTGCAGGTGGCAGGAAAGATGAGACACTAGACCTTGCCCTAGCAAATGATTAAGGTTTTTTTTATGTCACCTGTCAATTTGCCATTTACCTATGCCACGGTTGGCTCAGGATGCTGGGTCCTGAGAGAGTTTCATCATGAAAAAGTTCTGGGTCCTGCACTTTGGTCACAACAATACCATATAGCTGGAAAGCTGCCTGGTGGTAAAGGGCCTGGGCATGTTGGCTGACAGCTGGTGGAACAAGAACCAACAGTGTGCCCAGGTGGCCAAGAAAGCTAACAGCATCTTGGCCTGTATCAGAAATAGTCTGGCCATCAGCAGCGAGGAAATTATTGTCCCTCTGTACTTAGCACTGGTGAAGCTGCACTTCAAATACTGTGTTCAGTTTTGTGGCCCTCACTACAAAAAAAGACAGTGAGGTGTTGGAGTGTGTCCAGAGAAGGGCAACAAAGGTGGTAAAGGGTCTAGAGAAAAATTCCTATGAGGAGCAGCAGAGATAACTGGGGTTATGCAGTCTGGAGAAGAGGAGGCTGAGGGGAGACCCTATTGCTTCCTATAATTACTTAAAAGGAGGCTGTAGTGAGGTGGGAGTTGATCTCTTCTCCCATGTAACAAGAGGAAACAGCTGTAATTTGCACCGGAGGAGGTTTAGTTTGCATCACAGGAAAAATTTCTTTAGCAAAAGGGTTGTAAAGAACTGGAACAGGAAGCCTAGAGAAATGGTAGAGTCACCATCCCTGGAGGCATTTAAAATGTACATGTGGTCCTTAGGGAATGGTTTAGTGGTGACTTGGCAGTACTAGTTTAAAGTTGGACTTGATCTCTCTCTTCCAGTCAATACAATTCGGTAGCTTTATGGTTCTAACATGGTCTCTGTGTGCAGCACAAGGACAAACTGCGAGGATGCTTGGATCAGCTGCTTTGAGTTAACAGGCTTCTCTGCTCTCATCACAGGATAATTGGCCAGGACTTGGACCTAGAGTGCCTCTGGGATAAAATGCAGGTTGCTAAGGGTCACCTGTGATGGGGAGGGTTCCTTCTACACCCCCCCACCCCCCCCATGCCAAAGCATGATGGCATATAATTCTTTTAGTCTTTGACTTCAAGTTCTCAGTCCTTCCCCCACCTCCTCACTCCGCTTACGCTAGATGTCTAGAAGGGAGTTTTCTGGCTGAGTAAGATCTGAGATCCCTGAACCCAGACACAGAAGATTTGGCAAATGTCCTTTACAAAAGGATGTAGTTCTTTTTTTTTTTTTTTAATAGTCAGCCATTCTGCATCCTGTGCTTGCTGTGTGTGGCTTCACAATTTCATAACACGGGTCTTCTCTGTTTTATAGTGGAGCCTCACCCTCCATGATAATAAAACACTGTGTCATTATTGTCCTTGTTACTCAAGTGAGGAAATGAAAGTGCAGGGCTAGTTGAGGCCATGAAGCTGTTGATCTTTTTCAAGATCTTGCAGTTCTGGGTGCTCAGGTTATCCAATTGTCATCTTCAGCAGCAATAAAATATTTCCCTCCAAACTCTTCTGCATCTGAATTGCCAGGTCTTTGACTATACCCTGAGCTCTCGTATTATGAAAACACTCAATTCTTTCTTTTTTTTTCCCTCCTCTCCAAAGACTTTCAGTGTCTTCTTTATAAAACAAACAAAAAAGGTAATCAAAAGCAAGGGATGTATTTCTAATTCTAGAACTTTATTTTGCAGGATCATGCTAAAATAATTGGTGGTTTGGGGGTAGGAAGTAAAAGGGTGGGTTTAGAGTTTGTTTTTTGTTTGGAGGTTTGCTTTTTTGTTGTTTGTTTCTTGGGTTGGGTGTTTTTTTGTTTTAAGCAGCCATTGCTAGCTGCTGCTAGTCAATTTACACCCAAAACCAGAATGACAATTGGATAAATTGAACTTTTGACCAGTAATTAACTACAGCCTTACTGCACATTAATGCTTTAGTAATCCATGATTTTTACCCTTTGTCCCATTTAAAATGTAATCTTTTTTATCTTCACTTACTGCATAATCATTTATTAGATTCACATTTTCCTTGTTTTGTGTGATTATGTTCTGCAACTGTGAGATTGCTGCCTCATGGCGACATACGTTTATAATTAAAAAGATGTGTCCATCTCCAGCATTTTCTGTTATGATTGTCCCTCAGTAGGAACACAAAATAAGAGAAAGCAAGCAGATAATTACAGAATCTTCCTTCTGTGTAACTATGATCTGTGAGCAAGCTTAGTGTCCCATCTTCCTTCTTATTCTGTGGCCTCTAAATTTCTTTCAGATTAGCTGTGTCAAAAGAAGACAGACATTCTCCTGTATTGAATCTGCTTTTAATAAAAGGAAAATATTTTTTTTAAAAGAAGACACACAAACAACAAAACATTCCCAGCCATTTACTACACTAAAAATTACCTACTCTTGCAGCTGTTAGTCTCCAAACTGTATTCTGTTTGTTCTAGCTATGACAACTTTGTTTTACATATAAGATGCATTGTGTTTCTGAAGTGATCCAGGTTTTACATTTCAGTGTAGCAAAGAGGAGGGAATGTTACTAACTCTGCAATGCAAAAGACCTTATGAACATAATATTTCACAGCTAGTGGCATTTTCTCAGACCACCAGAAATTAATAATTTTTCTTCTAAAGAATAAATGAAATACTTGAAGAATACAAACACTAGTCAAGGTCTGTCCTGACTAGTTCTAACTGTTCATTCAGATGGCCTTTTCATTGCTTCCCTAGTTTTAAATACCTGGTTTAGTCTCCTCAATTCTTATGTCTTGCTTTTTTCTTTCATGGCTTCTCTGGGCCATGACTCATATTCCAAACCCTGGTTCCGAAAGCACAAATGAAGGTTTTCTTACATTGCTTGGCTGTTTAGCAAGAGCAGACTGAAGTGATAAAGCTTGCTGTGAAAACAAAAAAGCTACGGAGGTTTCATTGTCAGGTGTTGGCACAAGACAGACTGAGGCAAACACGATTTAGAAAATGTTCCTGATTTACAAGGGAGGAAAGGGAAGAAGTGAAATAGTACCATAGGTTGGAAATATCTGAGGAGACAGAACAATTCATAGGGAGCAGTTACACAAATGAAAATCAGAGCAGAAAAAGAAGTACAGTTGACTCCTAGCTTTTGGTGGGGGGGGCAAAATAAAGATACTAGGAGTGGAGAATAGCTTAAGGGTATAAATTGGAGGAATGGTTGTTGCTCTTCACTGACAGCCATAAAGTGTTAGTAAACTCTAGCACAGTTCAATCATCCTAGTGATGCAAGTTCTATCATCAAATATAAGAATTGCTAAGAGCCTCTGGCTGTGCCTATAGGATGCTCTAACAGTTTCCAGCATGTGCCTACTTGTGATGGCAATGATTCATTCTGATAGATCTTTGATGGCCACTGATATGGTGCAGTTCCAGTAACTACACAGACCTTGACTCAGTTGGTTTTTGTATGCCTGAGGAAAACTGTCGTTATTCCTAATCACCAATTATTATTGTACTACTGATAGGCACTGACTAACAAGTGTAAGGTTTCTGGCCACACCAGCTTTCAACTGAAATTAATGAATCAAAACATTATATAAAGAGAGGCAGGGGATGGTGTGGCATCTTTGCATTTTGATCAGCATGGATAATATCAATAGGGAAAACCCTTCAGTTATCATTTCAAGTCCTTTGGAAACAATGCATATTTAAATTAAGAAAGGCTTATGAGTCTCATAGCCTGGCATGAGAAGAGATTTTTTATTTTTTTTTTTAAAGCAATAGCCCTGCACATATAATATACCTATGGGTGACCACTGCAGCCATTCATCCCTAGCTGCATTTTTGAAGCTTTTCATATTTGTGTAAGGGACTGCAAAACAAAAACACAGCATGTGGGGCAAATCTTTCATTTCCAAGACTTGTTTATTAACAAGTCATTAATTAAACACTGATAAAAAGCCTGTTGAGTGTGACTTAATGTTCTTTGAGTATGGACTGAAATCCATATCCAAAGATGCTCTCATACACAGTGAGGCAAGAGTTGCAGAGAATTCTCACAGCAAGAGAGTGTAGATCTTGGAGAAAATTAGATGATCTGTGTATTGGGGTGGTGTAGACTGCTATGGCCAAAGCAGGGAGAATAACAAGAATTCGTTCTGCCTTCTTGCTGCCCCATTCTGAACTCACTGCCCAAGAGTAACAACATTAAGGAAATCACTAAAATTCTTGGCGGGGGGGGGGAAGGAGGCGATTCTGTGTCCTTCCTCTGGCTGCTTATGACTTTCCACTCGGTTCACTCTTTTTCCCTTATACAGATGATGGTGGCTCAGCTCCCAGGAGAAAGAGCTGATGCTAGTTATCATTCTATCATTGAACACAGCTGCTATGAATTTTAATAGGTAGGTCTTCTGCATCTGCAAGTAACATATGGCCAGTACAGAGCTACAACTTCAAGAGTCTCTTCCTGCTTACATCTCTATCATGTAGCTGCGGAATGGAGACCTGCCGCTTCAGCAAAGGCATTTAAAGCAGGCAAGCTGTGGGAAGATAAAATGCATAGGCATGCTGTAGTTAATGTCAGGTATCCTAATGTGTGCTTAATATAATCTTTCTGACTTTGCAATTGTGTACAGTAATATCCTCTAACACTCTGCTGTTAATAGATGAAGTGCTTCCAGGGTGGTGCAATTGATTACACATATGTAGATCTTTTGTTAGCAGGAAAGGTCTTCAGTCAAGCGGGAAAGCTCATCTAAGCCTGCAGCTTCCCCTTCCCCTGAAATGAAGTGCTGTACTCTAGCTGCAGCAACTAGAGCTGTAGCAACTTCATAATCTCAGAGGCAGCTAAAAATGATACACCTGAAAATGTTATTTACATGGTTTTATCACTCATACCCTTACCACCCAAGGCTGCTACACACTGCTCTCCTACAAAGTGGTTGTCATTTTTAGAGCATATTTGCCACTTCACTCATGTGTTTCTGCTATTGCATGAAAACAGGTATTGAATTTTTTTGCTGTCTTGGAACAGGAATTGCAACATCCTATGCAGCTGAAAGCAGTACTTGAATATTGGAGAACAGCTACCTGTTAACTTTAGCAGCATGTGCACAGAGCTTCAAGAGTCAGTCACAGGAGATGAAAGCACAGAGGGAAAGATGATTGCTGTTTGTGGGAGGGAGTGAGGAGTTATTCCTCTAATCTTTGACCAGTTACAGTAAATGTTCCTTACCTCATTTATTACAAATTGCAGATGGGAGACTTGTCTAGGTAAGCAAAATCTGCATGGATGTACTCCATGTAGGTAGAATAGGGTAATACCGAGGCTGACACACTGCATTGCACTGGCATAATGACATATGGTTATAGCTGGTGTAGATCTCTCTCAGTTGTATGTGCTCTGAGGCATAAAGAGGATAAGTGACTTGTACAAGGCCATTCTGCAGATCAGTCATGGAGCAAAAAATGCAGGGGCCTTAAAAGCTAATTATCAGTCAGAAGATGAAATCATTACTCTGAGAACTCAGGGGGTTTTGGTTTTTAAGCAAACAAAACCAAAACAACCTTGTTGTGCTTTTATTCTATTCTGGAATGATGAACTGTGTCTTTCAAAGACTATGGTATGTTGTTGGGGTTTTTTTTATTGCCATGCCCCATCTTGAATAAATATTTACTGTTCCTGGGGGGAAAAAAACTATTTTCATTTAAGTTAAAGAACAGCTATACATAGTAACTCTTTCTGCTACAGAACATTTTGCTAACAAGACAAATGCCAAACTGGATTTTTAAAATCTAGGTGAACAGAATATCACTTAGTGGGAAGCTACTTCTTGAAAAGACTAACTTTTCAAAGTGTGACATTTACTATGGCTACCTGATAGTGTTACAGCTTTTCACCACAACAGCATGGCCAGGACATGTTACCTTGTGGTGTAGGTCCACAAAATCCTTGCACACTGCAGCAATATTAAATGTGCTGTTTACCAGGTATGAATATGATTTTTTCTGAACTGCAATTAAGTGACATGGTTTTGCAGTTAATGTTAGAATAGAATAAACCAGGTTGGAAGAGACCTTCAAGATCATAGTGTCCAACCTATCATCCAACACTACCTAATCATGTTCTTCTGATGCCCCCTGTTTCTCTGTATTTTCTTAATGTGCTTTGGTGCTTAATAACTGAGTAGTAGGAGTGGCATGTAGTAGGTGTTTTGAAAGGCACATATGCAGGTTTCTCTTCCAATATTGTAGAAATGGTGAACTGTCAACTGGGACCTGTAAAGTATTTAAACCAATGACCACAATTTACAAGAGAGAGTAGAGAAAAACAAACAAACCAAACAAAACAATAACAACAAGAAAAAAACACAAACAAAAAAGCTCAAACTTTTGCTATCCTAAACCAGTTAGAAATCAAAATATAAGTGCATGGAGTAAAACTATAGGAACTGTGGCCTTCTGGATTCTGTAGAAAAAGCTGCACCAACCAAATGCATACAAAATGAACAAACAGGCAAGAATGGTAGAGTATGTTAAAGCCCTGTAGATACTTGAAGTAATGGCACACACACAGAACAAGCAAAGCATGTTGTTTCCCCAAGAGATTATGTCCTGTGCTGCTTGGCATGTGTACCGTGTGCTGCATATGCATTTTGGGAATGAGGAAGGTGGAGCTGATAACAAGTTGTGCCTCCCAAGGAGAAGGGGCAGCAGACCGCTGACAAGAGTAGGGTCTACTTCTATGTATTCCTTTCCTTTGTAGAGGAAAATGCACTGCACCTCTTCAATAGATGTAGAAATCTGCTGTCACTCCACCCTGCACCGCTTACTCTACCAGTAAAAATGAGCTCTAGAAGGCATTTTGTTGTCTGAGGTGTTACATCTTTGCTGCAGTTCCTGGGTATGCGTTTTTATAGTTCTTCCAAGAAGCAATCAGATACTAGACTTGCCTGTGTGACTTTTCTTCTGAAAAAATCTTAAGACTAGAGTATTGGTTTAACCAGGGAGTTCTTGCAACATTAGTTTTGTTCCCTGTGCATTTGGAAATGTTTGTGGTTTTCCCTCCCCTCCTCCCACTTAAATGCTGCTTCATCCCTTGACTGTAAGGGAGGTTCCTTATGGGAATAAGCTGTCTCTTTAAACAGGATGAATCTCGACTCATAGTTGGCATAAATCACCACTGCTCTCTTCACTTTGAAGCTGTGTTGATTTGCTATTCCTGAATTTCTGCCCTAATGTCTATTCAGGACACAAACAGCAGTGAGCTCATCAGTTAGGAGTGGCCAGTTTTCAAGAATACAAAAAGCTACTGTAGTTCACACAAAAATTGTCAGGGTGGAAAAGAGAGACTGTATAGGCTAAGGATTTTCCCCCTTATTGTTTGGTGTTTTTTTTTCCTTTCTCCCCCCACCCCTTTTGCTCTTTCATGGAGAGGAAGAGAAGCTCTGGGTTTTAGCACTGCTAACATGCCAGAATTCAAAGATTAATACAGTGGTTTGGTGAAAGCTGTATTTGTGTCCATGTTATTCATAGGCACTAGCACAAGATAACAAGATACCAGTCAGAAACAGAACACAAGTTACTAACCAGTCCCACTGATCACATTTTCCTCTTGAAATAATGGCAGCTGGTTAGCACAAGCTTCTTGCTTCCAAAAAAAAAACAATTAAATGAGAGCCTTAACTTTCCTTAGATGGCAAGTGGAGAAAGCAGTGACTTTGGATGCCCTCTGCTGTAGTGTGACATCCTCTTCATGAAAGATCAGATTCTGCATCTGGAGCCTTTGCTGCTTACAGCCTGGGGAATGTGCAGGGTTATAAGAAATAGGATCAGTTTCCCTGACACCAGCATTGCAATTAGCCCACAGAGAGCTCCTGACCTAAGCATGCTTGTTAAACAGAGAAGGGGAGGATTCTGTGTGCACACTGGGTATGTATCCCTCATGTGGCTCTGGTTTTTGACCAAAACTAAAAGCAGTGTCTTGGGCCCCAAATGGATACTCTTGTGCTTTTAGCTTTCAAGTTCATTTTCTCAGCCAGTTTTATGCTGCCGAGCTCTCTCTCCCTGCCCTTCCCTGGAGTCACACTTTTGGCTATTGCTTTCTCCACATCTGTGTTTTCTTTTGTTTCTGTCAAACACCCACAGGAGCACCAGTACAACTGTAAAAACTCCATATTTGAAAGCTTTCCGAAATGCCCTTGCCATAGTATCTTGTATGAGCATCTCTTCTATTTCTACCCCTCTTACTTAAAGGGTCTTGGTTTTCTCTTCTGCTTAGGGAGTACAGAGCTCATCTGCCAACTTTAGTGTTCTCTGTAGGTGAAGTAGGTCGTGGCAGCTTTTTCTGTTGGAAGCCTTGCTTAAGAGCACCACCTGATGTTGGTCAAGGCTGTTTCTCCATCCCCTCATCAAGGCTTTGCCAGGCTATGAAAAATGTCAGTCTCAAGGTGATGCTGTTTGACACTTTAACCAAGATGATCCAATGACAAATGTTATGAAAATGACTGAACTAATGATTAGTGTATCCTTGCCCCTTGGCTGTCTGCCTCAGCACCAGCACAACACTGAAGTGGTCAAGGGAGTAAATTTGGAAGAAACTTGATTAAGTTTCTGTTTGTTCGTTTTGTAGGATGAGTTTTCTGCCATTGTACTCTCTGAGCAAGTTCAGTGTGGGGTTAGAGAGGTGCAAGGTTTGGCTTAAGCTGAAATGACAGAGCTGTGTGCCAAGGGTGGGGAGCAGGGTGAGGCACATCATTAGTCTGGCTTAATTGCTTGTTGGCACACTATGCTGCCCTGCCAGTACCCAAGGCCATATACAGCACGAGCTCCAGTGACCCCTGGAGCCAAGGCCATGTAGCATCTGCCTTGCCCAACTCAGCCAAGACAGAATGGCTGGCAGAATTATGGCAGTTTGGGCCTCCACCTGAACCTGATGCAGCTGCACTGTTGTCTAATATGCTGGTGATTCAGACACACACAAGCCTGGAGCCTGGCCCCAGGTCTTGTGGCTGTATTTTAACAATGCATAGTACTTTTATGCCAATAGAAAAGCATTTTCTTCCTAATGCAAGGGGTTTAAGGCAGTCTTACCCAGGAGGGAATTCCTGTTTCATCAGGTTTGGGAAGGTTGTTAGCAGAAGTGTGAGCATGCCTGTCTCTGGTGTGGGATTGCAGCACTTGCTACAATCAGTATACACATACATATAAACCCAAGGTAAATACACTGGAAAGCCAGTCTCTGACTCACAATGTGTGGTGCCTTTGAACTCAATGGCTTTGTAATTTCTGGCAAATGGAGTAAAGATGGCTGGACAAAACAAGTCAAGGGAGAAATATGTCTTTGCTTTCCACTATCCCATTTCTCCCTCATCATCTGCCAAGAGTGAACTTTAATTTTCAATAGAAAAATAAATCTAGCTAGACTGTACATACAAAGAATTGTTTTTAAAGTGAATTTTAATTGAAGGAATTTTAGTTACAGTCATGCTTTTAAGTTCTATTAGCAGGATAAATTAGATTTGTAGAGTCAAGGGGTGAAACAAAGGCAAAGAGCAGAAAGGGTTTATTCTGCTCTTGAAGCCCCTTTGTACCCTGTCTCCCAAAGATGAGGATGAATGCATAGCTAACTGTAGCATATTGCTTTAGCTAATGCTCTCCTAATAAGCTAGCAACACTAGCATTTGAAGTCATCATTTTATTGTGTTTCACTGCTTAGTTGGCCTTTCTTCAACTTGAGAAATATCATGCAGGTAGATGGAAGTTAAAATCAATACAGGATAAAAATTTTCCTTTCTTTATATTGATCCAGACTCAGAAAGAGCACAAACTGGGATGTCCCATCACACTCTGCATGTCATGACGCCACCAGCTCTGATCTGCATGTTGTAAACTCTGTCACCAGTCAGCTTGTAACCAGTCTCATAACCGTTACCCCTTCAGATGAGCTTTTTCCCAAAACAGAAAGCTTTGGCTGCCTTTTGAAGGCAGTAGTGTTTCAGGAGCCAGTGACTGCAAGCTGGCTACTATTTTGATTTTGAACTGTTCCCAGTGGGAGAATACTAGAAAGGCTTTTCTTTTTATTTGCAGTTAGGCAGAATTTAGGCATTCACAGTAGCATTACATATTCTATTTATGCATTTTCAGTTTCTTTCTTTGCTTACCCTGCTCTGGCAGGTCCCTTCCAACCCCTAACATTCTCTGTTTCTGTGATATGCAAAATAAACAAGTTCAGGAAACCCCTTCATCTGAAAGAGAATAAACCCTAACCATAACACAGGGCCGAAATGAACAGTTAAAGGCAGAAAATATATATATCAGTGCAATGATCAAAACACTACTGACTAAATGAAAACCAATGCTACAAATGGAGCAGGATGGAGAACTGATCAAAGGAGATACCCAGAAAGTAAGGCTCACTCAGTTTAGCTATGCCATGAGCATAAAGGTAATATGGATTGAGACATCAGGCTCCCAATTCTTCTGCTGCCCTCAAAACAAAACAACAAAAACCACATACAAAAAAGATTCTGTTGATACTCTCTAATTCAGAGTTGATGGTAGCAAGTTCCTGGCTGCCACTTGTGTATCAGGCTCCAACACCACCGCTGTCCTAGTCAGATCATGAGGTGTAACTTTGTCTCTCCTTTGAGCGGAGGTGCTTCTCTGGAAATCTGAAACTGTGGTCTCACAGGAAGGCTAGGCTTGTGACACAGTTATGGAATAAATATTCACACTATAGAGGAGAAAGTCTGTGCTGGGGGTTATCTAATAAGCAAAAGTTATACTGCGGATAAAAGAGAACAATTTGTTTCAAACCATCTTCAGTCTAACAGATGATGTATTACACAGCTATTCCTTTAATAGAAAGATTTAACTATACATTATGATGATGCTCTGTCTTGTCTTCTTTTTTCAAAGTTGCTTTCGAAGCTTGTACTCTTTATTGGTATTCAAGGAGATAATCATCTTTTCTGATATTTTCCTTACTTCATCCAGATAAGCAGCCTATATTGTTCCATAGCTAATTACCTGCTAAGGAGTTACATACTTCTGAGTAAAATACATGTGAATGATAGGTAGATTTGGGGTATTTTTTTTCTTTTTAATCTGAAAGACAGAAGATTATGAGAAAATAAATGTAGAATAAAAGTGACCATATTGATACTGGCTTCACTGTGGTAAGTAAATACTCTATATGCAACAAAATTTATCCCCAGATTACTTATAGACAATGCTTGTGCTGCTTTCAAAGTAGAATGTCTTATCTTTTCTGTGTGCTTGATGAGAGGTTAACTGCCTGTGTAAAACAATGTGACCAACTTTTGCAGAGAGTGTACCTGGTTTTCTCACAAAAGCTTTGTTCATGTTTTTGTTGCTGAACTGTTCAGCATTGCATTGAGGACTCATACTTCAAGCTTAACTTAGTTTTGAGGGGCAGGCTCAAATACTCTTTTTCAGGAATATCTTGTAGGGCACCACTTCGTTATGGGTTAGGGTAGCAAAGGGGTGCTTTTTTTTGTTTGTTTAATTTAATGCTGCTTGAGGAGGACTTCATTTTGAAAATCTTTTGAAACACAGGGCCGTCTCTAAGTTTCTTTGCTTTTTCTGGTTCTGTGTTAATCTTAATTTGTACATCAACTGCAGAACTTCAGAAGTTATTTTGTCACTGTCATATCTCTTAATCTGCTTTTGGTTGCACCACTTTGCACCAAAATTAACAATTTCATATGCCCATCCTGTACATGCTGTGATACTGCCAACATAGTGAATGTTTACTTTTCCTATTCTGTTTGAAGTAGGTACTCTCATTTTCAGAACTGTGCAGGGTAAATGTAAAGGAAGATTGCCATTTCTAGCAATTATAGCAAAGAGTTATGAGACAGGAATGGAGCTGGGTTTCAAGGTTCTCTTGTAGATTCAGGGACTTGACCCTGAATCTTTTAACAATTTCATTAAGATACATGTGTTACAAAAGCTATTTCTGAGTCAAGGTCTGATCGAAATTATTGTAAAAGGTCTGAATAAGTCTGTTTTGACTAAAGGCTTTCCTTATGTACTGAACCGGGTTTCCTCTTCTGAGAAACATAGTAGCACCTCTGCATTACAGAATGTTACAATGGCAAGATTTTTTCAGGTATGTCTGAAAAGCGCCGTAGTTGACTATATTGATTTCTAATATAAAATTTTGTTTGGAGGCTCATATCTGTAAAGGAAATGAGAGATCTGAATTTCAACACTTAACCATACTAATTGAATTAAATAATGGATTGTGTCTAATTACTCTACCTGGAACACGCACTATAAGCTGAACACAAATACTTCAGCTCCAACTTTCCCAAAGTGCATACGTTGGGTTTTGCAGGGCAGTTGACTACATCGGTAAACAAGCATAATGACTACTTTTTTTTTTTTTCAATAAGATTGCCTTATTAACTTGTTTTCTGTTCAGAATCTCCTCTAACCCACATACTCCCTCTCACTGTTCCTCAGAGAAACCAAACAAAAAAGAACTAAAGACCCTTTGGACAGACTGTCTAGAAGTTATGAACTGAAGGGTTTTAGAGGCTTAGAGAAAATCTCTTTTCTTTGACAAACATTTTCCCGGATAAGCAAAATTCAGTGGTCCTTTGTGGTCAAATTTACTTCAGATCTTTAAATTCCTGAATTTTAAGTTACTAGGTCTAGACTACTATATGTTTTTATTATGCAGCATTGATTCCAGTGGAGGCAAATTATCCCCAGCCCTGACCTGCAGCACTCTGTTGGCAGTTCTTTGCCTCTTCTATGCAAATAATTCAATTAAAACATCGTACTTGTGTAATGTGTTTACCAGGCAAGGTATTAATTTTAAGGTTGCTAAACCTATTCCATGTGACCATTTCTGAACTTTTCTCTTTTGGGAGGAAGTATTAGTTGATAACTTCAGATGTTATGTAAGTAAATTAATCTGCTGGGACAGTGATAATTGAGCAGCTTGGTGTGAGCTGACTGGGAAGGGAAGAGCAGAGCTATTACAATTGTGACACTGATTAAACAAGTACAGCAACCTATCTGGGATACTGGGAAACTACTGAAACTAACCTAGCTCATGGTAATAATACTTCCAAACCTCAAAATCTGTGCACAACTGGAATTACACATCTAGGTGGTTAGCTACTAGATACTAGTACTAGCTATAATTAGTATAAGATCAAGAGGCCAGTAATAGTGGGTTCAAAATTCAGCTTGCACCTTAGCAAAGCTAAATTCAGTTGCTTGACCTTTCTTTAACTTATTTGTGCTTCAGTACGTCCACCTCCCTGTTAGCAGCATGAAAGAAATAATTCCTTTTCCCGTAGTTTTGCCTGACTGCCCTACTTAGATTGTAAAGTCTTTGGATCAACTGCTGTCTGATCTAATGTGCATGTACAGAGCAGAGCACAATGAAGTCCTGATCTCAGCAGGAGCCCCATCTGCTACTGCTGAGATAAATGATCTTTTCAGTATTGGTTGTTTTTTAATCTCTTTAAATTACCATAAATACATTTTTAAAGCCATATGCTTTCATTCTATATCCCACTCCACTGAAGAAATCTGTGTTTCTGTGGAAATATAATTATGTAACCATATAATTAAAGACTGCTTCATACCCTGTACATGCAAGGGGGCTGAGCTGAGGTCGAGTGCCAGATTGATCTGCCACTTTGTAGGTTTCAAGTGTGTAAACTTATGTTAGGTTATTCTAAATATATTTTTGTGTATGTAATTTAATACTCTTTCAAGGAAAGAGTATCGCATTGAATTGCAATTAGTTCAATTAAATTGGAATTGGTTTGCAGCAGAATTGGAATTGGTTTGTGATTCTGAGCAGACCCATTCATTTCTGGGATCGGGTATCTAGTGTTGAATGCTCATCAAGGAAATCCAAAGGAAGCTTCTCATTTTGTGTTGAGAGAGAAGTTATGCCATAGTAGGACTGTAGCCCACAGATCAGATGGGTCAGAGTGGACACAGGTTAGCTATGGGGGCTGGATCTTTTTTTCCCTTTCTACCCCTTTCTGCTGCATCAGCATCCAGGTGCTCCCAGTTCAGCATGTAGCGCTGCTGTTACTTTGGCAGTGGAATGAGCCTAATGTTACAATGTTTGTTAGGGTTTTGGCCAAATGCCCCCAAATTCTAGTGTATTACAAATGTTTAAAAAGAAGTGACAAAGTTCAGAAGTTACTTATACAGACTGGAAGAGGAATATATAGGCTGAGCGAAGACCATGTCTCTAAATATAGGCATTTTGTCACTGTCAATTTTTAGCATTTTTGCCTTAAGTGATGGAAGTGCTCCAGCCTTCAAAAAACCACCTCAAATTTCTTTAAGAACAGAGATTACTATTCAACCAGGACTACCACCATTTTCTGTGTAACAGCATCTAAGGATAAGGGTCATTATCTCTTGACAAGCCTTTCTCTTTCATGCTTTGAAGAGTAAGAGTAACCCTTGCATTACCTGAGCACTGAAATGTACAAAATGCTGCAGGGGACATGTGTAGAAAAGTGGGTGGAGGATGGTTTGTTTGGGGTTTTTTTGAGCCATTTCCCTGCAGTACATTTGCATAAACCTGAGACTCAAAATAATAATATTGGTTTGGATTTTTTTTTTCTTTCTGAACAGAGAAGCTGTCTATACCTAGAGCTCCTCTACATTCATGCAGTTTAAATTACCACAGGATTTATTTTGTTGCAGTGACATTTTAAGAGTTGTTTGTGGTTTCTTGTGATTCTTCTGCTGGGTTTTTGTTGTTGCTTTAGTTTGTTGGGGTTTTTTTACCTCAAGAGAGATAAGAGATTTACACACAGAAAAACTTTCCTTCCTCAAGAAATACAGCTAACAATGGAACCTTGTAAGCACCAGGTGCAAAAAAAACCCGAGGTAATTGTCTGTAATTGTGAGATTCTTGCTAACACAATACTTTGCTCAGTTGGATATGTACACAGCATCCATTTCTGCCAATGGAAATTACATACACAAATTGAGGGTACAATAGGACCATTTATGTTTAGCTTCCAATACAAAAAATGTATTACTCATATTTTCCCCCCATCTGGTTGCAGACTGTGTTTTAAACAAAATCAAACATTTACATGTATAAAATGCAACATTCAGTATCTTTATAAGTTAAAGTTCTGCAATTTGTACTTACTTGGTAGTAAGATAATTTGTCATTATTGAAGTAAAATACATTTGATGTGTTTCATATGTAAATTAATTTACTGGATAAGAAAAAACATCTTGAGATGTTGATGCTATTGCTAACATCAACATTTGTTTATCTTTGAATGGGTCTTCATAGTAACAGACTCTTTGGCACTCCCTTTTGGCCTTCCACCCAGTCTCAAGGTACATAACAGATAAATTGGGTGCTGGCTTCAGTTTCTAGCAATGGTTTGTTTTTTGAAACAGTTTCAACTTCACAAGAAGCTTTGCCTCACGTTTGTCTAGCTGCTCACACTTTCCAACAAAGGGCAAGTTTGGCCAGCACATGCAGGGTGCACTCGTGCTTGTGGTGACACCTCAGCTGCTGACTGTTCAGCCCTCACATGAAGCTTCACCACCCATGCAAACAAGATGCCAGTGTTGTGATGAGTGGAAGCAGCCTGTAGCCAAGCAGGATTTCTTATGCCTTGAGCAGTCAAATAGGCCAAAGCAAACTACCTGCTTCTCCTTGAAAATGGGTTCTTCTTTCATGTTCACTGTTAGTTCCTCTTTGGAGGACAAAAATCCTGTGTTGTTTTCTTTTTTTTCCAAAGCATACTTTAAGAATAGGGGAGAAGAGATTTTGATGATGGGTGATGAACCCTTTAAATTTGATCTCATTGGTGTGAACAGCATGTTTAAATTTAGCCTGATAAAGCAGATACAACATTTAATGATGAATAAACAAACTTGATTTAGAACTGCTTTTTATTCTGGATCAGGTTCCTTTCCAAATATTTCTTCCGGATTAAAAATATTGGATTGGGTTTTGATGTGTTTTATCTTGTAAAAGGGCAAATTATTTTGTTTGATGTGGCCAAAATCTCTCTTGCATTATTTTTTTAGCTATAAGTATGAAAAATTAACGTTCGCTTCTCTTATATGATATTTCCTGGATGATATGCAGGGCAGGAACATAAGATGCAGTTATTGAGCTGACAAACGATATCAAAACACTGAAATGAAAAGAAAAAGTATTCTTGTTTTGTTGTTAAAGAAATAAATGAAAGTCACCAAAGTATTTCTCAAAATTAGCCCACAATTATTACATTCCCTTGTTGAAATTTACTTATGTGCCTTCAAGTGCTTTTAATCATAGTCCTGTTCACATGTCCTGATTGATAGCAATGACTGAAATATCAGTGTGTTAAGTAGTTCTTATCCTAACTTAAAGATTTTTCTGTTTCCCGTGTTCTGCCACCTCTCTCTGCCAGAGAGTAGGTGCACAAGAAGGTGGGAGGGAGCAGAACCAGGACAGCTGACCTGAACTGGCCAAAGAGATATGCAATACCATATGGTGTCATGCTCAATATATAAACTGGGTGAAACTGGCCAGGATGGGGGATCACTGCTTGAGCAACAGTCAGTAGCTGGTGAGCAATTGCATTGTTAAACACTTGCTGTTCTTGGGTTTTATTTATCCTTTTTCTTATATTTCTTTTCATTAGCATTATTTTTACTGTTCTTATTGCTTATTGTAGTTATGAAACTGTTCTTATCTCACCCCATGAGTTTTACTTTTTTTCTGATTCTTCCCTCTTCCCACCTGGTGGCAGGGAGGAGTGAATGAGTGGCTGTGTGGTGCTTACCATGACAAAGGGATAAGAATTTGTATCTCAAATTTATGTAGTAGTCTTACAGACCTTATAAAATTAGTTTACCAAAGTGGTTCTTTTAAGACTAACTGAAGTTAGTAGTTCTTGAAGACTAACTAAAACTTTGCCTATTTTAACCAGTGACTAACTTGCATTATCCTTCATTGGTGATTACTGTTTCTGTTTTTTCATTAGATTATTTGGTATGGTCAATTCATTTTGACATATTCCATCATACAGAAAAAGCTTTTTCCTGTTCTGACATATGGGATAGTTGCTGGAAGTTACCCAGAGATTTGAGGGTGTGGGAGGTGGGAGCAAGAAGCTATACCCCATATACCTCATATGGGATAAAACAGAAAAGTAGCAGAGCAGAAACCTTAACAGGTGCTTTCTAGGGTTTGTCAGTTTATCTCACTGTCTCAAAGGAATGTATTCACACTGTGAAGTGATAGTGGAGGTGAGAAACAGAACAATCACAGAGGGGGAAAAAAAATGCCTGTGGCTGTATTACTTCAGGCTGTGATCTTCTGAAGCCCATGTACCATATCAATTCAGGAAATCCATAGGTGGACTGAAGAGCTTCATCATCCACCCATGAACTGGTGGGCACTGGAGAATGTAGTAGTTGTCTTTCTCTGCATCTGTGTTAAATCTATGTCATAATACATTTCTCTGTATGTGTGTGTGTATGTGGTGGTGCTAAAGCAGACTAAGGATGCAGAAAGGCCTCATCACATGCTGATCTGTCAAGAACATCATCTGAAACTCAGAGCTAAACTGTTGTTAGGAAATGACCCCAGGATGTGGGACTGCACTGTAGAGCAGTCCAGCCCAGTAATGAATATGGCCCCACACATGGGAGCTCTCACTGCCTTTGTGGCTCACTCCTGTTTTCCAGGACAGCAGAGCTAGAGAATCTTATTGTCTTAAATGGTGACAATTTCAGTGTTCTGTATGGCAAATTGTAGTGCAGAGCAGATGTGGCTGTCCATTGGTGGGAAGTTTGGCCCTGTAGTGTTAAAGAAAAGGCTTCTTTGAATACCATCTGCCGTATCAGTCACAATTTCTCCAGCTGAGGGCAGAAACCTCAATGCAGTGCCCTTGTTTGTTAAAGCCTCTTCCAACCAGACAAAACCTGGCATGCTTTCTGTTTTCCTTCTGGCAGACTATTCCAGCTTGTCAGCTTTTTCAGTGTATGGCTGCATAAGGGTTATTTTCTCTAGGAGGTGGCTGTGTGTGGATAGGTACATGTGCACACACACAGAGAAGGTTGTATTTTCCTAAAGAAGAAAAAAATTTTGTTAGCCAAAATAAGATTAGATCATTTTTTATCATAATCTCCTTCAAGCCTCAACAAAACACCTATACATGTTTGATCAAGTCACTATTAAAGAGGAAGATAGTGCTATTCTTGCCAACTGGACCACCTACACCTTGGTATCTCTATTATTGTCAATGTTGTTGTTACAAGGAGGCACGAAGTGTGCAGATCTCTCTTTAATATGAGAGCAGCCAATTTAATGGAACATTGCTGATTAACACAGCCTGCACAGAGTATGCTAGCATACCTTTAACAAAACTTTGTTACAGCTGAGTGGATTACAGAACACTTCTTGAATGCCTAGTGACTGGCATTGTGCCAGAGCCTTTAAAAAATTTTGGAAATGCAGCTCGCTTTCTTCTTTTCATAAAGAAATCTAAAAGCAGAAGCACTGGCCTTGGCAAGCTTCTCACACTAAGTTTTCCAGTAGGCAGAAGCCACTGCAAATCAAACCAGAATAATCCTGTGTCTGTTTTTGGTTTTGCACAGGCTGCTAGGATTGCACTTAAGGACTTGATTTTCATTACTAAAGGAATGTTTTTAAAGTATCAAGACCTAGAGAATGTTGTGAGCTTAGTCCAAATTTCATCATCATCTTTTGCAATTTGCCTAACACCCTGGCTCTGTGCTCCCATGGAAATACAATTTATTTCTGTTGTAAAAGTCATTACAATCTATGAGCACAAAGAAAGAAACCTACAGAACTGAAAATGAGCAATAAAATCATGACAAAATCTGCTACCTAGATTCATTCCCCTGGAGCAGAAAAATAAGATAAACAGTGCTTCTCTTTCTCTCCGAGTTGTTATTAGTTCAGTGTTATTTATCATGCAGCTTGGAAATCTTAAAAGGTTACAGTTTATTCTTTATACATGGCTTTGGGGAGCCTTTTGACTCTGATGAGGATTGTAACATGACATTGTTTTGGAAATGAAAACTCTGAACAGATTATTTTCCACATTATCTAGATAATAGAGGTGATAGATGGGAGTGAGTCTAGCTGGAGTAAGCAGTTGTTACTCATTTGAATTATGGAAATTTGCACCAGCAAGGAACCTGCCCCTATGGAAGGAAGTCTGAAGAAATTGTTCTAATTCAAATTTGTGCTGTGCTTTTTTTAAGTCCCAACCCCTCTCCCCCCTCCTCGCCCCTCTCTTTTTTTTTTTTTAAGGACATAGTTTGTGTTTAGATTTTTAATAAAGACTGTTAAAACTGAATAGCAATTTAATTCCATCTCCATGTGTTCTTCTCTGCTAGCCATTAATAGGTATATTCCCTGAGCTTGTTTGCAAGTTTTGTCTTTCTGTACATCCAGGTCAGCTAAACACATACTTAGATCAGAAGGGATTGACAGAGTCTGTATTAATATCAGTGGGAATTACTATGTGTTACAGTAAGCTTTCCTGACTGTGGGCTTCCAAGACCCCCTAAAATGTTGTATCTTCAACTTGGATTAAGTATCTCTTCATGTACCTGTTATTATGGTGTGTTTTTTATAATTAACAGATAACAGAATTACTAAACTATACAGAATCCATATGTGCAAGCAAGTATAGGATACTGCTATCATTTGCCTTCCTCTTCCTTCTTTTTCTCTATTTTTCCAGTCCAGATTTTTCTATATGTTATTTCTGAGGTCCAGCACTGCTTGGCATGGTCAAGTCCTCAAACGCACCACAGCTGCGTCTGTCAAAGTGTTGGATCAATAGGGCTCTGTAGTGCACAGCTGAACTACAAGATACAAGTCTGTAAGGAATGGTCTTTTCCCTTGCAAATTTTGTGAATGTACTGTTGGAGCACTTGTAAAGTTAACTAATAATTACAAGCTTATTAAGTGGACCTGGTTTAGAATGGGCACGGTTTACAATTGTCATCTTTTCTTTCTTTTCATGCTGTAAATAAAGTTTCCTTGTTTCTACAAGTTGCTGAACAAGCATAGGCTTAAATGTACTGGGTGCAGTTACACAACTTAATCCTTTGCTTACCTTTTTCCCTGACATTCTTTTTTTTTCCCTTGTGAATCTTCTTCAGCTGACTTCTTTCCTTTTGTTTCCCACCACCAGAATAAAAGTTTCTACCTCCATATGTACTCTGGGGCAAGAATTACACTGTGAGAAACCACCTGAACCAACACTAAAAATAATGAATATAACTTCACTAAGAACTCTTGTCTGCTTCTTCATCTTCTGCGTTTTACATTTTTCTGTGTAATAGGTTCAACAGATGTAAATCCCCTAGATTGTACTGTAGAAGTAGTGTATTTTTCTTTAGCCAAAACCAATGCTTAAGGTATTTGGCTTAAAATAAAAGTATCCATATGGGCTTTTACTATTCAACTCTTCTGGTTTCATAATCTAGTTTTACTTACTTTTCTCTAGAGAAACAAGCTGTACTAATTTAAGACCTAGCATGTAGCTTAAGAATATGTCTAATGGGAGGGGAAGGAAGGAGGAATAGTGTGCCCTTAAATTGTCATATATCAAACTGAAAAAGCATTAAAAGCCAAGAACATCATCTTAGCCAGGTACATTTTCTAGTTTTTATTTACAAACATAACAGTATGTGAGGGTTCCCTTGGGGCAAGGCAGGCAGAAAAAATATTCTGATCCATGGTTAAACACCAATGTCAGGTTAAGCCTGGCTAATTTTGGTCAGTTTGTGGCTAACAGGCACCCTGTAACTTCAAAGATAGATGCCAGTATAGCTGGAGGCAGAGGAGTTCCTCCGGTTATACAGCTTTCCTCATCACTTTGGGGGCGACGTTGGGGAAGGAGCTGTGCCAATTCATGTTGCTAGGTGAATTTGCATTTTCTTGTGAGTGTTCTCTTTTGGTCAGGAAAATTGTTGCTTATACAGAATATCTATGAAGTGTCTTGCCCAAAGATACACATAAAGCAAAAAAGCTTTTGCAGCCTCTGTAAATAACATTGGTCCACAAATGCCTAAGTGCTGCTGGTGTATCAAGGTGATAGATGTCTTATAAATACTTAAGCTGGGTAGAAATAGTGTTGGTTAGATCACTGCTTTCCATATGCAGATTTTATAAGCTTTTTAGCACCTCTTTCTGCAGTGCACACTAATAACTAGAGGGATGCTGTCTATCGTAAATACATTTTGGTGGGTTGGAGCATCAGAATACAGTCTTTACTGGTAAAACATTGGTTAAGGGCTTTATTTAGTGGCAGTTTTTGGAGACTGTAAGAGTAGCATCAAATCTGTCTTGAATACCTGCATGTGGTTATCATCTATCAGGAAATAAGTGGTCTGGTTTGGCATACAACAGCAGCTCAGCTGACAGAACTCTTATACCTTAAAGGTGCGGAGTTCAATTTCTATTCCCAGCACACCTGTTGAAATGCCATTGATGGTATTACAGTGGCAGCCATGAAACATTGAGTTGCTTTCCTGTACATTATTTAATGTTTCACTGTGTTTACATCTGTCCAGGGCAATTCATTAAATTAACCATAATGATCATGAAGGTGTGGGTGATTTGAGGTTTTGGTTGGTTGGGTTGCTTGGAATTTTAACAAACACACAGACTGTGCAGGAGTTTTTAGTAGAGGGCACATTTAATAAACTACACTTGATGCATGATGTGATTGCATGTCATGTCTCACCAGTATACCAATGATATCTTAAGCTTTTCAGCGTAGATATTTGTCATGAGGTTAGCCAATTGAATCTGCTGATGTGTATTCAGCACCATGCTGCCATTATGCCAGCTGTAAAATGAATGTGGTGGTTGGAGCAAAGTATCATGGGGCTTGCAGTTCAGATTGTAACATGAGAGGCTTGCTGCTTCCAGCCTAATCTTTTCCACAAAGCTTTGAGCCCTTGCTCTCAGTCATTGAAACAAAAATTTCAGTGATCTTCCATAAGACAGGAACTCCAGATTTGTTACATCCCTGTAGGTGATTTCCTCATTCAACCCACTGCACCGATAACCATTTAAAGACAATATAAATAGTCTCAGTAATTTGAGAGGCTGCTAACTTAACGAAGGCCAAGTAAAGGCTACCAAGGCAAAAATGGACAACTAACATTTTAAAGGCCAGTCTGGGACAGAAACTGGAGCTGTATGTGCATGGCATTGGCATGCTTACTGTAATAAAAAGATGGTGGCGAAGAGTCTTGGAAAATTATAACTAATGTTTTAGTATTTTTACATTTTCATATTTTGCCTTTTACTGTACTTATTAAAAAGAAGAGTCATCCTCTATGACTGTGTGCAGCCAAATATGAAAATAAGTGAGCCAGAATCTGTGGAAAGGATCCTGTCTGCATCAGCTAGTTCTCAAACATATGTGAAGTTCTTAACATTGCTAATGCTTTAAAATAAAGCTGAGATTCTCACCAGAAATTGAAGAGAGATTTGGCAACAGGTTGCTTCTAAAGTTGGCTAAGGCTTTGCAGTAATACTAGTTTCTTTCTACATTGTAGTCTGAAACACCTGTCACTTCATGAGCCAATCATGCATGCCAGAGTGCACAAATAGAAATTGATGGTATCTGCTAAATATCCTGCATTGTGATGCCAACATGGAAGAGGATGATGACTTTGAAACTTGCAAAGTGACTTCACAACCTATGACTTAATCTTGATGCTGGTTGAATTCTGAACAATTTCTTGCTGGCTACCTCACCTTTTATGAAGGGTTTTTCTTGATGAAATCCATGAAAAATTCTTACCAGCCCACCTGTGTGAAGCCCCTATGAAAG
The DNA here is from genome assembly GCF_014839835.1 of Dryobates pubescens. Taxonomy (NCBI): domain Eukaryota; kingdom Metazoa; phylum Chordata; class Aves; order Piciformes; family Picidae; genus Dryobates; species Dryobates pubescens. The sequence goes on from NC_071619.1 coordinate 23,080,421, forward strand.
CAAAATTCAGTTAACTTCGTGGACAATCTGTTATAAACCCACAAATACAAAGGAACCAAAAACTGAATCAGAGGACTACTTCTGATTCTTCATCCTTAACATGCTGCAGTGTGTCTAGAGATTGTAGCACACATGCTCTGTAAAATTACCCACCATTTAAATGTTTGAATTATATAGTAGTACATACAGTCTCACAAGTATACAAATGAAGTAGAAGAACTGATGCTAGTGTTAAAACTACAGAAATGCAGAATTATACACTTGAGACTAAGTATCTGCTCATTCATTCTGACATCACACCCTTCATTCCTTTCTTGAGCATTATGCAGCAAATGTTCTGCACCAGCACTACAGTCAAGGACCATGTGCATGTTAGAGGAAAACTTCAGTGAGAAGGCTCTGAAATGAGTCATACCAATGGCTCTCTCAAATTCTTGCTATTATTAAAAACCTCTGTAATCTTTACCTTGAAGATCACTTTAGGTAGTTGTGTGAGTAGCTTTACAATACTTTCATGATATATGGTATGCTATTATAACAGCTTAAAACAGTCATCAATATTTCAAGCAGAGAAACATAAGGAGTTTCTCAAAATAGGGACTATTTACTGTACCTACTCAAACACAGATGCCCTTCAATGGAAATTACAGAAGCACAGCAATACAAAAATGCTATCCTGATAATAATACAGATTGCAATCACACTGATGTAAATCTAAGGACACATCCAGTCTGGCTTTTTGCACAACATATTTGACAAAATAGATGATGTTTAATTCCTGGTCAGAGGGAGCTAAAAGAACCCAGATTTGTCTCAACAGTTCAGCAATACTGATGAAATTGTCTTTACCACCTTGTCTTCAACAATTCCTCACTCATTCCTTAATAGAAGTGGGAAAGGAATCCTGTTTCAAGTAGATCTCTCTTGTCAAAGAAATAATAATACAGCTTTCTCACAGTAGAAAGGGGTTACTAGGTGCTGCAAGGTGTTGCTCTTAAAATAAGTCACATCTGTTTGGATAAGCAATGACACCAGTGCCAACTTCTACACAGTGACAAATAGGGCTGCACAAATTGATGTGCCGCCTTGATGCTGCAAGATTGCACTTTTTTTTCCCCCCCCCCGCCTTCTTTTTTTCTTCCTTCAAGAGAACAGTGTTCTTACCCTGTGCTCTTTTTTCTCTGCATGTTAAGTTAACAAAAATCACCCTTTGCTGTACTTGTGGGAACAGATATTAATCTTGGACATAGCAATGCAAACCAAAAGTAACTCCTTGGGAGCTGAAGGGACTGCTCCTAACATTGGTCTGTGGAACTGAGGTCAGACTCCAGCCACTGACCTCTAAGCTTTACTTCTTGCCTCATGAGAAGCAGTGTATCTAATGCATCAGTGCTGCAAAGAGTGCTGAGCCATTTGGCGTAAGTGAAAATTTATTATTTGTTATTATTGATGCTTATGATGCAAACATTGATGTATGTCACAGTCTCAATACATTTTCTTAATGGTTATATCTATGCCAAGTGTATTGATATTTCTGCAACACGTTATGAACAGTAATATCAACATTTAATTTTCATAAGAGCTTTTTTTCTTTTTCTTTTTTTTAAACACTGCTACCACTTTCTGTGCGACAGATGTTTTATGCTCAGTTTGTCTCACTTCAACTCTCTTTAGAAAGTGGTAGATATGAATATAGCTAAACTCAGGACAAATCCCTTCAGCTCTTCCTTTAAATCGTCATTTAGTTTGTGTAATAAACCCAAGGTGAAAAAGTGCATTAAACTTGAGCTGAAATAAACATCAAAAAGTGTGCACATTTGGAAAAAGAAAATATTGGGATGACAGAAGAAAGACTCAAGGAAATCTTATCAATTAATGTGACGGTCTACAGGCAGATGATGATGTACAAAATACTAAAAGCTATTTTCTCTAGAATTCAGATACAAAAATGCAAGTTCTCATACCAGTCACCAGTGGCTCCCTTAGTTATGAAAAATTAGAAAGTTCAGCTCTTTCTTAGTGAAACTGCACAGCAACTAAGTGCCACTGAACCGTTGTATTATGAGTGCACTTTCTGAGAAAGGCTTGAAAAGTATTGCAGAATTTGTAAGCAGATTTAGGCAGAACCTTTAAGGTGTTGTGCTGATGCCTGCTGTCAAGTTAGGCTTTTTTCTCCCATGAACGGTTCACATGTGTAGAAACCAAATATAATGGTTTACATGAATAGAAAAACTACAGCAATACAATCATTAGTGTCATCAATGATCATTAATCTTTTGTAGGCAGTAAAGACATTTATAATAAAACCACACACTCTGAAGAAAAATAAGTATTATTACTAAAATCTGTTTTCTGCCGATTCTTTAACTCATTGGAGGTTTAATATTCATAGAAAGTTGTGTAGGAATGCTTTTGTGGCAGAGCAGTGGGTTCCATTACTAAGATGAAGACAAAAGATCACATCTTGTTAATGCAGGGGCTTTTAATTTTCCTTTCTTTTTTTCTTCCTCCCTCCTCCCCCCCCCAGTCTAGCTCCTTTTGATTTTACATTATCTTGCTGATTAGCAGTTTTTATGGCTTATCAATTTTGGTACACCATTGAAAAACTAAGTTGGATGGTACTTCTTGTCCTCTTTGACTGTGACTCAGTTGTATTTTCTTAACTGACGACTGCGGATGGGAGAAAATGATTAATAAATGGTGATCAGACGGTGTTCATGGCCATAAAAACTGACTATATGATTTTGTGGCTAAGTGAGAGCATTCAGAGAGTTAACAGCAGTTCCAGGCAAGAGCTGTGCAAAAACAATGCTATTTGTGAATATAAATTTAGAAAAAGACAGAAGGCTATACAAAGTGAACAACCATTCACAGTTCAGTATTTTTTCTCAGACACTGTTAGTACAAGATTTAACAGATTTTGCACTTAAAAAGTAATTCAGTGTTGTTGACTTGCCTCTCAGAGGATGAAGAATATTTTTGCTGTCATTTGCCTGAGATGGTACTGTTTCCTAGTGCTTCAAAGTAAATAATTTATTGTAGCTTCAGGCTTTCACTCTAAGACTTTTTGTATATGATACACTACTTACCTTAGCATTCCTGTTTATATATTTACATTGCTCTCATCTCAGTGGTACCCAGCCTCCTATGTACCAACACGTCTTCCACTCCCTGCAGAGGAAGAGAGTAAGTCATTAATGCTTTCTTATCCCTCATGATTTTATTAAATGAAGTTTAATTACTTCCATTGCTTTTGTATAACATAATCTAGTGCTCATTTACTCTATTATTAACATTCAGAGGAATTAAAATAGGGCGCATTTGCATCAGTACACATTAAGCATGATGTAAGGCAAGGCGTAATTAATTTCTCTCTCTTATAGCTATGGAGATTGTTAATTAAAAAAAAACAACAAACCAATATGTAGGAACTGGTTTTACTTGTTTTAAGGCTAATTTCTCTCACTCTAGAGTTGTAAATTAGTATTTTGATTAAAAATGTTTAACAGTTCTGTCAGATGGTAAAATGCTGCAAGTGAAAAAAAAAATGATACTATGTATTCAAAGTTAAATAACTGAACTACAGGTCTAGCTGCTCTTGGATGGTAATGGTAATATCTTCATCAGCTTCAAGGACAGAAGCTGTGTCACACCGTGATTCCTAACCTTATGCAGAAGATAAATAGTTCTACAAAGGTACCCAGTCAGGTTTAGTCCTCCCCTGCCTCTGCACCACAGCTTTTACCCTGTTCACAATTCCTGTCTTTGTTGGCCTCAAGTCCATCATGTCCCAGCTCTGGATGGAAGATCTGGGAGCTTCAAACCTCACTCCCTGGAAAACACTGCCCAAAACACCAACATTTGTGGAGCTGCCTGGTTTAGGGAGCTTTTTTCTGCTCCCAGTCTGAAACTGAGGAATACCCAAATCCTCGAGTATTTTTTGAAAGTGTGTTGCTTCTGTGAGATTTGCTAAAAAGATTTTCTGAATCTTTCAAATGAAGCATCCACTTTTGAAATGTATCACTCCAGTAGCCTTCTTTAACCGTTTGCACAGGGTCATCTGCATGTGTTTGATGAGGAATATTTTGTTAGAGAAATGTTGTTTTTTCTTTTCTATTCTGCGTGGTAGGATGTTAAGAAATTGCTTTTTCTGTCCCCTGTCAATAAGTGACCTGCCTTAACCAGGCACTCAGAAATGAATCATATCACTTGTCAGCTTGTGCACCAGCAATTTAAGGAGCTAACCACTCCAAGGCCATCTGTAGCAGTGCTTGCTGTTCATTTTTCTGTACAAGGGTTGGTGTGATTATGCCTTTGTAAGTGAAGGTTATTCATGGAAAAGTCAGAGATGGAGGAAGCCTATCAGCTGCATCCATTTTGTCTTTTTCATTCTGGTCATGAAATCTGAATGGGTATAAGAGTGCAGAACTCTGATGCAGCATCTGAGGTGGAGGTAGTCTTACAGGGGCATGGGGCAAAAATTAGTTAGCTGTTTTAAATTAGTCTTTAGCAAGTGTTTTGGGAGTGTTGTGTTAGCCCCTGACAAAAATCTAAAGTAGACATTGAGCAAAGACAGTCAAAAGAATCCAGGAACTTCACCAGTGATGTAAACCATTGCTATGGAGTTTATTTCTATGTAATTCACACCTGAAAGTTGTAAAGGTCATACAGAATCACAGAATCAACCAGGTTGGAAAAGACCTCAGAGATAATCAAGCCCAACCTATCACCTAACAGCAATTAAGAAATTGGTAACTGTTTTTCCCTTGACTCGACTCCACTGAACAACTGCAATACAGGTGTCAGTCTCAAAGGCATCACTGTCTAGCATCATCAATATCTCGCAACTGGGATAGGCCAAGATTACTGTGTTTTTCACACGTAATTCTAGAAAGTATCTTGACTAGCTATTTGGTTGTTTCATTTAACTGTGGCTGGCCATAACCTTAACTGTGTTAATTATATAATATGCAATTAAGGTTTCTTCTTGATAGTTCTACACACTATTGTACCACCTGCATTTTGTATTTATTTTGAAATAAAGCATGTTTTGATAAATTCATCTACTTCACACTGTCAGAAATAAACCAGTCTTGATGGGACTTGAGGTGTGGGGAATTTGGGGGAGGGGATGTCATTCAATCACAGGCTTGTTAGAAGGTACCTGTTTTCTAGTTTTGTGATTGTAACAAAAGTTTAGTTTGCTACATGGCATTGGATCGCTCAATTTTCCTTCCTCTTGTGATTCTTTTTTCTATATATACGAATTTTGAAGACTCTCATGAAGTTGTGAATGGTTGTCTGCTGGCAATATCAGTGTCTAAGCATGAGTTTCTGGTAGGTAAATCTCTTGATTTGGGCCTACTGGACTGTGTGTAAGAGCTCCACTTTTGGCATTTTATTTTGGAGCTCCCCCACTTCAAAAAGCTACGTTTCTCATCAGTTCTGGTCTTCATAGTTCATTGTGTCTCTGCAAATATCCAGCTGGCATTTTTAGCACTTAAACTTTCTCTTTACAATGAAAAATCTGACATTCTCGTAACTTTGTGACTCAGAATAAATCCTGATTTCTGGCTTTATTCTGGTTGTAAGCCGTTTCAGTACTCTAAATGGGATAAGTAAAATCAGCAGTGGATCCCCATCTTCCCTGACTCTTGTTCTGTATCTAGAAACTAGGTAGACATCAGGAGCCACTACAGAGCGCCCTTGACAAGCCCCTGCCTCTTAGGATAGGAGTATCATATTGGCTCCTCCCATTCTTCCATTCTTCCACCATGCCAAACAAATCCAGCCAAGTGTTTTATTCTTACTAGGGTTTTAAAACTAATACAGCTGCCTTGGTCTCAGCTTTGTCCAGACTTGTTCTACATCTTCTGTAGCAATTAAAAGGCTGTCAGGATATTTGTGTTTATCCAGAAATACCTTTCTGATGCCTTTCCCTTTAGCCTCCAACCTGTACTAGCACCATGTTAAATAAAACTGCCCAGTGTGTTATTTGAAGCTCTACTCTTTAAACTAGAACAATGAAGAGCTGAAGTTCTCCAGCTGCTAAATAAATGCTGTTGATTCTGCCCTTCAGGGTCCAAATAAGCATTTGACTATCTGGTTTCTGTGAGGAGACAGGCGGTTTGACATTTTACTATGGTCATGAAGCAGGGTGAAGAAGATGCCAGATGTGTGGTGTATATGTAAGTTTATGCAATTTCATGTACATGCTAGAGCCACTGCTTGGATGTCTATATTTGTCTTTTGAAGGACTCTAGCCCTGTGTTACATCTTCAGCATCTTATAGAAGTTCAGACTATTTCCCAGGTCTTGGAGGACTCGGCTAACTTCTAGCTCTGCTTTTAGCAAAGGTCCCTTCAGTGATCGTGACCAATAACAGTTTTTGCAAGGATTTCACAGACATAAACCTACTAGGAGGATGTGTATGCATCTTGCAAAGGGGACCAGTACAAAGAGTCAAAGCAGAAGCTATGCTGGCTGTAAAATAAGACGCAATTCAGCTATTGATTTTGGCAGTAAGCTAACTTTGAGCATTGGTGGGGTTTTTTTCGGTGGTTTATTGCACTATGAAGACGTGTTAGCTTGCACATGTCTATTATTGTGCAAGCTGGATACATGTTGTACACACACCCTACTCAGAATCATCCAAAAATTCTACTTTCTCTGCCAGCTGACGAGGGAAAGTGAACATGCAATAGATCATTAGGAAAGCACTGAAAGCAGAGGCAGCTACCTACCTATCACCTTTATTGCAGAGCCAAACCCAGCAGAGAAATGCACTAAGTCAGCAGAGGCTGCTCCAGTTGTCTCAGGTCATAGAGAACCCAAGTAATTTTTTTTCTCTTGTATCCTACTTAGAGTCCCTGTGCCTAAGATTTGAATTTGAGTTGATTTTTACATTAAGATGCTAAAATGAGAGACTTCCAGAGGCATTGGAGAACATGCTTCACCTCTAACAAACTCCTGTGTGCTGCAGTGTAAGACCTTGTACTTTCCCTTCTTTGCAAGACAGCAAATCAAATTTGATTCTCTGAAATAAAGGAGCAGAAGATAAATTAGTTGATTGTACTGTTAATGCCATTTTAAAAATATTTGCATTCATTTAGAATCCCCTGGAAGGCAGAGAACAGCCTGTCACACCTGATAGGGAAAACACCTGATAGGGGAAAAAAGGAAGTAACAGCTTAGGAAGAGAATCTAGCTATGCACAGAAAAAAGTGACCCTGAGAGCAAGAACCCCTGGGAGATTTATTGCAAGTTACAAAACAACTAATAGTCTAAGAAAGGTATTTTGTATTAGTGATTTATTAAAGAGTGAGTATAAGGCAGATATTATTTTTAGACATACCTTTTATTTTAGAATTAAATTATTTTGCTATTAACAGATATTCCACACACATCTGCTGTGTTTCATAAAATTGAAAAAAATATTAAACCATGTAATCAGAGCATTCAAGATAAAAGTCTTTGACTTACTATAATCCCCTCTTCCACGATCTCAGAGAAGTAATTATTTTCCCTCTCTACTTACTTTGAAGAAAGATTGTCTTGGTTATATCTAATACTCATATACTTAAAGATTTCTAGAGATAGGGGATGCAGTAGGGGTTTGGAGGTCTGGGATTCCGTTTGAAAGTGCTACCATGTCTACATCACTGATGTGACAAATGAACCTGTATCTAGTGTCTAGTTTGCAGTAAGAGGGATATGGCAATGATATATTCACAGGATCACAGGATGTTAGGGGTTGGAAGGGACCTCTGGAGATACTCAAGTCCGTCCCGCCTTCCCCTGCCTGAGCAGGACCATAGAATCTAGCACAGGTTCCACAGGAATGCATCCAAATGGGTCTTGAAAGTCTTCAGAGAAGGAAAATCCAAAACCTCTCTGGGGAGCCTGTTCCAATGCTCTGTGACCTTTACAGTAAAGTTTTCCCTCATGTTGCAGTGGAACTTCCTGTGCTGTAGTTTACATCGATTGCCCCTTGTCCTATCACAGGACATTGATATAACGTATATTGATTCTAAGAAGAACAGGTAGGACTAATCAGAAAATCCTCTGCATAGATCACTTTGAGCTTTGTTATTTACCTAGACTGCCTGTTTCAAACTCTGCATCTGAATAAGTTTTGTGCTTGTCCATCTTTAAAATACTTAAGTATTTTTCAATGAAAGCAGTGCATAAAATATTTAGAGTCCAATGTTTCCTCACCTGGTACAACTAGCACCATGGGGATAATGTTCTGGGATGCAGTTTATTTCATTTGTAGCATTAAAATTGTCATTAGCTTGTAGTTCGTAGCTCATAGTCATTCTTTGGCTCAATCACTAGTATTTATTCCAAAGAGAGAAAAGCCTTTCTTAAATCATATGTTAGTTTCTGTTGACATTTCTGTCAAGAAAAGTGCTGCTGACTACAGCTCCCTACTCAACAGACAGTTTTGTACCTTACCTAATGTCTCAGTACCAAAGCCAACCATCTCTATTTAGAATTGAATATCAGATACTTCTTGAAAATAAAAATATACAGCGACCTGTACCTGTTCCACGTTTACTGTAACAGTTGCCACTGCAAAGAAGACCTCTCTCTATATTAGTTATGCAGGTCTTTCCACAGACAATATGATTGGTAAGTAGGTGATGGCTTTCAAGGCATTCTTGTATTCAGTGTTACAAAACTGCCCCCAGTAATTTTCCTATTCTGCTTCTCTTGCTTTCCTGTGATGGAGTTGATGTGCTCTTTGGTTTTCTTTCCTTTTGGAGTAGGTGTTTTGTATTTGCCACTTAAGAGTTCTCTAGGGTCTGTTTTGAAATTATCAAAGTTTATAGCACACATTTTCAAATTAACATTCTTAAATATGCTCACAAAATCTGTTGCTGCTCCCCAAATGTGTATTTCTGCATTAAAATGCACATTAACACATGCAAATATGCATTCACAGAGAATTTTCAAATAGATGATCAACAAATTTTGAAGAGATATTTTGTGAAAAGGTTGACAATAATTACTTGAGGCAAATATTTTCTAATCTAATACCATATGTGTCACCAAAACCAACAGGTTCTTGGTGTACTTTCTGGCTTGTTATGATGCCAATGACTCTCAAAGTTACCTGCTCAGAGAGGACCCTCTAAATGCAATGGTTGGATATATTTCCTCCAACTATTTTTAGATTTTGAAGTGTGAATGTATGCAGAGACTAAAACCACAGAAAGAACAAGCAAGAAAAGTTCTCAAACAACCCTTAAAATAATAGGTATGAAGGCTCTTTTAAATGCATGCTTATATTCAAGTGGCTTTTCAGATCCCACACTTTATCCCAAAATCCAAGCATTATGGGGTTTTTCCCAACATTCTGTCTGCCAGGTCCCCATGAAGTATCTGGAAACATTCTGCTTGCTTTCTATGTTGGAAATTAAAAAAAAAAGTGGGCCATTTCCAATCTCCACTGATAATTCCTTTGATGTGAAAAGCAGAACAGATTCCAGGTTGTAAGTATATCGTTGCAAGTTTTACAAGGGGCTATCAGTTCTCACTGTAAGACTTCAATTTGGGGCTATTTCATTGGAAAACACCAAGGAAAAGACTTGCATGTAACAAATGTGTAAGTTTAGCCTTGTCACTTTTCAACTATTTTTGAGTTTTGTGTTCTTTGGCATTCAGCATACTTTTCTTACCAAATAATCCATAAGATGCAAGTGTATAATGTCTCATGGTACATGTAAAGTATTTTTTTAATGCTAAGTATCATTGGTGATGTACAAAAGAGAAAGAAGGTGCCGGTCGATACATTCATTGAACAGTCACAACATTTTCAGCTCCTGACTGTTTCAGAGTCAATGCTGGTAGCATTGATTTCCCCCTGAAGTAGCAAGCACCATATTTCAGAGCTGAGACTGTTGATCATTTTGATAGCAACCTTTTTAAACATTCAAAAAAAAACCCAAAAAACACCCTGCCTGGTAGAAATTCCCATCCCATCTCACTGTTCCATAGTAGGAAAAATAAGTATGTAGATAGAGTGAGAAGGATTGTTGCACAACAGTTCTGGGCTTCTTTCTAAATGCCTTCCTTTTCCCATGTCGTGCCTATATTGTAAGGTGAAGTTTATTTGCAAAATCCAAAGGTTGACAGGAATCTCTTTCAAGGAAACATTTATGCTTATGTAGAATTTAGTGACTTTTAGAAACATTCTTTTTTCTTTTCTCTTTCTTTATTTCTGTCAGCTTCCTTATCTTTTAACTTCTAGCTTCCTTCGGACATAGGAGTCAATGAATCATCGTCAGACAAAGTCTATGCCTTTTTGAATGTCTGGAAGGTGCCTCGTATTTCAAAGTATGCCCACAAAAGAGTATTAAAATGTGCATAGCTGAATTTATGAGTCCAGTTTTTAACCAGAAATAGGCCTGAATTCCACAAACTGAATGTGCTTCTGGAGTGATCTCTTGCCATTTGGCAAGAGAGCTGCTCGGGACTGGGACTGGCATGCTCAAGCTGAGACGTGCTCTCTTGGTTTCTTTCTGGGGCTTTTTGGGGCAGGAGGACCTTGGCAGACAGCGAGGACAGGTAGGGTCATCTTCTCACGTGACTGCTCGAGAGGGTCACATCAGCCGCAGCAAATTTAAATGTGGGAGACCAAAGCCACACGATGCCATTTGGCAAGAGAGCCTTCTGGCTGGATTGCGGCAAGCAGTACGTGCTGGGTCAGCCAACAGAGTGCAGAAGCCTCTGTGGTAGCTTGGGCAAAATATAGTAGTCAGGTGGAATATATATATTTAACAACAAACAATAAAACTCCCTAAACTTAATTTCACCTGCCTGAAGAGATCCAGCCATGGTAATGACTCGGCCAAAGGCTACTAGAAAAACAGTAGGTACCCAGACAGAGCCAGTGCACGATCATGGAGGTGTCCAGGCTGCTAGCTGCAGAGTGCTGAAGCCTGGCACTTGGAATGGAGGGTGAAGGAGACAACACCTGTGTGAGGTATGACCAAGTGAATTATCTTCTTAATCTGGTATCTGAACTAAAGGATGAAGTATCAAGACTCAGGACTATAATGGAATGCGAAAGGGAACCCCTAGGCTGAGGTACTAAATACCTTCTTTACCTCTATTTTCAACAGTAAGGCAGGAGGACTTCAGGATAACTGGCTTCCTGAACTGGTAGATGAGGTCAGGGAGCAGTATAATCTCCCTGAAATCCATGAGGAAGTAATTAGGGACTTGCTGATCCACTTGGACACTCACAAGTCCATAAGACCAGATAGGATCCATCCTAGGGTGCCTAGAGAGCTGGCAGATGAGCTGGCCAAGCTGCTCTCCATCATTTACCTCCAGTCCTGGCTCACCAGAGAGGTCCCAGATGACTGGAAACTGGCCAGTGTGATGCCCATCCACAAGAAGGGCTGGATGGACGAAACTGCAAACTACAAGCCTGTTAGCCTGACCTCAATGCCAGGCAAGATTATGGAGCAGATCATCTTGGGGGCAATCACTGAGCACCTGCAGGACAGCCAAGGGATCAGGCCCAGACAAGATGGATTTAGGAAGGGCAGGTCCTGCCTCACCAACCTGATCTCCTTCTATGCCCAGGTGACTGCCTGGTGGATGTGGGGCAGGCTGTGGATGTAGTCTACCTGGACTTCAGCAAGGCCTTTGACGGTGCCCCCCACAGCAAACTCCTGGCCAAGCTGTCAGCCCATGGCTTGGACAGCAGCACTCTGCGCTGAGTTAGGAACTGGCTGGAGGGCCAAGCCCAGAGAGTGGTGGTGAATGGTGCCATATCCAGTATCCCCCAGGGATCAGTGCTGGGACCTGTCCTATTCAATGTCTTTGTTGATAATCTAGACGAGGGGATTGAATCCACCATTAGTAAATTTGCAGATGACACCAAGCTGGGAGCAGGTGTTGATCTATTAGAGGGTAGAAGGGCTCTCCAGAGGGACCTTGAAAGGCTGGACAGATGGGCGGAGTCCAACAAGATGGCATTTAACAAGTCCAAGTGCCGGATGCTGCACTTTGGCCACAACAACCCCATGCAGTGCTACAGGCTGAGGTCAGAGCCATTGGAGAGCAGCCAGGGAGCAGTGGTGGACAGATGGCTGAACATCAGCCAGTAGGGTGCCCAGGTGGCCAAGAAGGCCAATGGCATCCTGGCCTGTACCATAAATAGTGTGGCCAGCAGGAGCAGGGAGGTCATTGTGCCCCTGTACTCAGCACTGGTTAGGCCACACCTTGAGTACTGTGTCCAGTTCTGGGGCCCTCCATTTAAGAAGAACATTGAGACACTTGAATGTGTCCAGAGAAGGGCAACAAGGCTGGTGAGAGGCCTTGAGCACAAGCCCTATGAGGAGAGGCTGAGGGAGCTGGGGTTGCTTAGCCTGGGGAAATGGAGGCTCAGAGAAGACCTTATTGCTCTCTACAACTACCTGAAAGGAGGCTGTAGACAGGTAGGGGTTGGTCTCTTCTCCCAGGCGGCCAGCACCAGAACAAGAGGCACAGTCTCAAGCTGTGCCAGGGGAGGTTTAGGCTTGAGGTGAGGAGAAAGTTCTTCACAGAAAGACTTGTTGGCCATTGGAATGTGCTGCCCAGGGAGGTGGTGGAGTCACCGTCCCTGGAGGTGTTCAATAGGGGATAGTCATGAAGTGTTGGATGATAGGTGGGAATTCATAATCTCAAAGGTCTTTGATTCTATGATTTCAGCCTATTACATAGAAATCAAGCTGTGGAGTTCAAGCTTTAGACTGTGATCTGACTCTGAACGCCTGGAAAGTTCAGAGAAGAGTCTGGAGTAAATACTTCTGCCCTAGTCACACATTTCATCCTCCTCCTTAAAGGAGAATTCAGTCAAGCAGTCCAGACCATATTGACTGAACATACCTTGTAGTGGCACAAAAGTTATTTTGGCTGGTGTCCTTTTTATGTCCCCTTCTCCCCATCTCTCCCCTCTTTCCCCCCAGGGTTCTCAAACCTTAGCCCGAACCTTCATAAGGACGGAGTCCAAGTTTCTGGTTTGTCACAAAACTTTGGAACCAGGCAAATTTCCCAAGGCTTGTGGTTTCATTCCAAACATTCACAGAGTTTTAAATTGTATCCAGGAGCTCTCTTCTGTGTTTTACAGAGAACAAAATCCACAAATCTGGCTACTTACTGAAGTTGTAACTATTTCATTCACCTATTGAGTACAGTATATTCATCATTTGCAGGCAGCAAAGGAATACCTTAACAGATAGGAATTTACATTGTTTCCATGGAAACAGTAATAAATACAATGGTGTTCTGCCCAGAGTAGCTCTTGTTTTTCAAAAGGGTCTTTAAATTACTTGCATTTTCCAATGGATTTCAAGCTTGTTTTTTTAATGATGATAATGTAGAAGCTGAGGTTTTCTGTTGCACTACACACTACAGTTGTTGCAAGTCAAGGCACTTTCTAATTTCTTTAAAGCATATAATTAGTGCGGTAAGTTAAAATCATGTTGCATTCTGAGCTTATTCCAACAATCACTGTCCTGAAACAGAAAAATTTTGAAACTGACACTAGAGATATTGCAGCACTTTGGATTTCACCATTTTTATTCATATGTATGGGAATCATGGAAGTTAATTAGCCCCAAGATCTGGCTGAATACTGAGAACAGAACTGATGAAAAATCAGAGGTAGGTTCATTTGAAGGAAAACCAAAAATGTTGATTTGTAGGATTTTTGAGACAGTACCTGTGTTGTTGCATGCATTTAAACAGTACCTAAAATAACAGGGCACGTGAAATATTGTCTGAAGCGGTGAAGTCATGTGTATTCACAAAGTCATTATTTCAAAATAGATAGGAAAATATCACTGCATAAATTGCACATCAACATTATTCATCAACTCTTTGCATTTTCCATTTTAATGCAAAAAAAATTATTTCAGTATTTCTCTTACTGAAGATTTTAAAGATTCTCTCTGAAGCAAAGAAAATTTCTTCATGTGTATTTCTTCCTCTTGGAATCAGAGATGCTGTTGACATGGTCAATTTGAGCAGGAATTTTACTTCCTAAAGTAAATAAATACTGTATCCAGCTGAAATGAGAGCAGACAGCTTTGGAAGGGAGAATTTCGTGAGCTGCACTGAAATATGGCAGGTGAGGAAAGGCACCAATTCTCCTGGGAACTGGTGCTTTTAATGACCGGAAGCAGTCAGCAGGTATGCTGAGCAAAGCTCATACATCCTACTCATTTTTTATTGTGTCAAACTGAGTCCCAGGTTTGTAAATTCTGACTTTTCGTCTCTCTTTCATTGTCTGTGAAAAGACATTTGAAAAACTAGCTATATTTGGAGGCTGGGGGAAGGAGGGGCAGAGACTGTGAGCTAATGCTAGATGTTGATTTTACTGAGGCAACCTAGCCCAATGCATCACTTATGAAAGACTCAGTAATTATTCTATTGGGTTCCTTCCCCAGGCTCAGGATTCAAATTACGCAGGCTGAATATGTGGCAAAACAGATTAAAAAATGCATTTAAGGCAAGACGCTGTCTGGGCTGAATACAGACCCACTGCAACTTGCCAGAAAAACAGTCAGCCAAAGCAAAGAATTCAAGAGGGAGTCTGTCTGGATTTAAATGTTGACCAGGCTTTGGGCTCATATATCAGCTGAAGGGCTGCAGAGAGAAGCTGCACATCTCAGGGATCCTTTTTGGTTTGTAAAGATTAGTAACTCCCTAGTGTTCTCTTTAGTGTAAAGATAACCATCCTTAAGAAATTACTTGGCTACATTTGTTTTCCTAGCCTGCCTTCCACATTGATTTGGAGTAATCTTTTCAAACAAGACATGAAATTCAGAGGGACTATATCTTAAGCGCCAGCTACTTGAAGGAATAATGTGCTCGCTGATGATCTGAAGCAGCAACAAGGCAGAGCAGTGTTCCAGGAGAGAGCAGCAGGTGCTGCTGCAGTCACCTTTTGGCATGCCCCTCCAGAGACACATCCCAGCCCTCCTGAGGTTTGACTGGGTGTAGGAGCACTAGGATCCCACTGCAGGGATTTACTCAGAGTAGTTGGTGTCTCCCCGCAATAGACCTTCACCAAGTTTTGTCAACTGCTAGGTGTGAATGATGCCCAAAAGTACAGTGGAAAATCCTTGGTAGCGGACTATGATCCTGTGAATCAACCACAAAAACAGAAACTGCAGTAAAGAATTTGGTAATACTGAGTGTGAAGGCAGGCAAAATTCTTAGTTCTTTAGATTCATGAAAGCTGTCTATCAATATAATTGATACTAACATCAGGAATTAGTGTTGTTTTCAAGCAGAGATCAAAGAATCAGTATCATTTAATACACAAGGTACAAATGCTATAACGGAAAAGATAACTGCAGTTGTTCACCTGCCAATGTTGTCCTAATCCTTTGTGGCCAGGGCAGAGTTTTTACTCTTCCTTCTGAGAATCTATTGTTTTACCCAAAGTTATGATGCTCAGTTCCTCAGAACTGGAAGCCTTTCTGAATCTTATTCTTCAAGATGCACCATTTATTCTTGAGAAGCCATAGCCTTTGAGGTAACTTGCACAATTCAGCCTGCTCAGAGTCTGCTCTTGTAGTGCAGGGCAGAAGTAACCAAATCCAAGTGACTACTTCTGGCAAACAGCTGTGTACTTGCTTGGCTTGGTTTGGATTTAACATAAAAGCGTCATCGAAAAGAAGCTCCGAGGACATAAGGAATTACTGAAGAAACCAAAATAGTTGCTTATTAGCTGGAGAGTTAACCCTGCATAATAAGGTGGTTTTTAGGAAGTCTATACAAGATATGACTTCTGAATGATTGTGTTCTTGATTAGCAGAATACCTCATAATCACAGGGATGTTAGTCAGACCCATGACTTTAACCTTTCTCCTGGAGTCTATTTTTAAGTACCTGTTACTATTCTCTGAAAGCATGCAAGATAATTATTTATTTATTTATTTTTAATTACATGGAAACCATTTCAAATCTCTGACAGGATCACTGCCACCTTTTTTATATTGATTTCAGAAAGGTCATTATAATTTGGGGATGGAGGAGTTGAGGAGCAGGGAGATAATTTTACTGGAAAATCAGCTGGTTTGTTCTGTCTCACATGAAAACGTATAAAGTGTGTTAATGTTTTGATCATGAGGAAAATTTCAAAGGTAACCAGTGCCAGTTAGCATTGATCATTTTTGTAATAATATTCTGCAATACAAGTGTGAATGGGCATTATGAAGTTCAGTGAATTCAAAAGTCTGTTTAGTTGGTACATAGTTTTACATCCTTGACTAGTAGAACTAATAAGGTCAGGGTTTCAGATCCGATCTCAAATACATTTTGTAGCATACAGTTTGGAAAACATCAATATAAGCCTTCTGCTTTTGCACATTTACATCTTACTTTCATGTTATTTTTTCTATCTGTTTTCTTTATTATCAGTTTTATTATTATTTATATGTAGCCTATTTAAACTGTCTGTGTTTTCCTAATGGTGAACTTACATTCAGAAGAAAGAGAGCCAGGAGAACTAGGCAACTTTTCTAAAGTAGGTTTTGACATAGTTCAATAAAAATCCAGTTTTCAGTAGGGCTGAAGGTTTGTACCATGCTCACAGCACATCCATCACAAGGGCTCAACAATCAGTCTGTTTAGAGGCTTTGAGGGGCAAACATCAAGTCTGGTGTGACTGATCTTTATGCTGCCTACATGTGGAAAGAAAACCACTGAAAATGTATAAAAAATATCCTAGCTCTACCATATGATGGGCTCATGTCCTTTTTTCCACTGAACGTGGTCCAAGCATAAGTTATATGGCTCTTGATTTAATTTTCTCCCTAACTTTTCTAATGTCTCTTTGGCTGCCTAAAATACTAAATCTTGTTGACCTCAATTATATACACTGGTGGAGGGTGATGAAGTGGAGAGTAGACTTCTGTGCTGAGGAACATGAAGGATACTGTTACTTCACTTAGACATCTTTCCTGAACTGTTGCTGTTTTCCAGTATATGGTGTCAACATCTGTAAAATATTACTTGCTGGTAATTGGTGGGTGGGACAAGTGCTGATGAGCTAGTCCCAAGCTGCAAATCAATAGCCTGTTTCCTATAGCAAGAATCCAATACAGGAAAACAATGCTCCATTCAGCTTTGACATTAATGCTTTCATTTCCAGCACCATCCAAATAACATCCTTATTTGGTAAACTCTGGGTACAAAGTCTCAGTCCAGAATAATACAAAGTAGTTCTCCTCGTGTTTCTGTAAAGAATAATATATGCTTTGATGACTTGGAAGAAAAGCTAAATGTTCCCTTGTTTTAAGGTACTTATTTCTAAAATGATAATCCCTCTCCAGTGGGTATTTCCACATGATAGTAGACTTTGCTTCTTTGGCACATCTTTTTTCTTGTTTTACACAGTCTAGATGAGGGGCAGATGGGCATATTTGAAGGTGTTTCACAAGGTAGGGCAGGCTCAGCTACTTCAGTCTGCCTTTACAAGGAATGGAAAAAAAGAGTAAAAGCAAGAAGCAAAATCCACTAGGAACTTAGGAATTAATGTTTCAATGACAGGTTCTTCTCCTTTCCCTCTTACTGTGAATGTAGGTGTGTTACTCTTAGTAGGACACAAAGATTGTGAGATCTAACTATTTTTTTTGTGTTCAACTCTGTGCAGTAAGCTGCAGTTTGAAAATAGATGATGTTTGGTGCATGAGGCCAATACCCAACACAATATTAACAACTGTCCATGGCTCAGCTGGGCTGGAAAGGAAAATGTGAGAGTGGGAAGTAGCTGAGTCTCTGGGTAACTCTGGTCTTATCTTTCTTCCATTCTGCATATTTGCTTTGCAGAAAATATTTTGCTCTACTTAATATTTCCTCCTCAATACACAAGAAAGTTCTCTCACAAAAGAAATATGACAATAGAGATGCATCGCACAAAGAGATTAGATTCAATGCAATGTACATTTAGGATAGATGATGCCCACGAGGGATGGGGGAGTCAACAGTTTCTAGACAGTCTTCTGCATTTTATATTTGCAAAGTGAGAGCAATTAATTCCCTAGAAATGGAGGAAGCTTTTTGTTTTAACTAAAAGCAGTCCTTTGAGTATAGTCCTATGTATGTTTATGTGAGTGCAGTGGGATGACCCATGGAAAGTCTCACATCTACTGTTTCTTAGCATAAACATTCCTCTTGTTATCTAAATCACCATTATTTGATCTCACTGATGGAATGAAGTAACAGAAGTTCCACATCATGGCTTCTAAGATGGATATATTTTTCTCAGTGATGAAAGCATCTTGGGGTTCACCTAACAGGAACATGCTGTGGAGTTTTGTCAGCACCGATGAGTTACTCCCTTGACTAATTCATCAAGGCAGCAAACTTGGCTAAGTTTTCACATAACTGTTTCTTTAAGGTACCAAAATATACCTAATATTAAGAACAAATAAGTATATACTTTTTCAGGATATCACTGTTTTTCATTTTCATAATCAAGTAAATGTAATGGCTGATGAAGCAGCACACGGAAGTCATTAACATTTAATTTAGATAGGAGGGGGATGGGGAGTAATTCAGTAAGGCATCTGAGTTTTCTGTGGGCAAGTACACCTTTTTGTTCAAACCTATGATGTTTAACCATACACCCATCAACTTTCCTTTAAAATATTCCAACTGTGCCATTTTGGGCATAGTCGTGAATGTAGGTGGTTGTGACTCTCCCTATTCTGAGCAGAGCCCAGAGCAGTCATATCAGCATTAGGTAATGACACCCTACAGCTGACAGGCTTCCAAAATCTTTTTGTCTCACAACTGGTACAAATCTTTATAATTGATTTGGATTGTGGGGCTGGTAATACAGCACTGAGTAGCAATTAATGCTAATATTTTAGTTTCATTTCATTCTGTCAAATACACTTGACACTCTCTTTATGTGTGAGATTGTCAGGTATAAAGCCATGTGTCTCATTATATGCCTATTTGTCACCTCCCTTCAGATCACTGCCAGAAGTGATGCAGGTAAAACCTCCCCTACTCTTAATTCTGTGTACTTGCTGGTTTTGCAAGAAGAATTTATGAAAGATATGTGCCTATAGATTCCTGTAAATTGGATCAATTGCCCCTATTGCCTCACTAGAAGTAAACACATGGGGGGGGGGGGGGGGGGGGGGAGTCTGATTCCATGTAAAATACAAATATTATTTTTAAAAGGCTTATTTTTTTCCCCTTGTTACGATGCCATTTGGAAATAAAAATACATTTAGTAGTGAATTATGTATACTGCTTCTCAACTGATAAAGCTGTCTGTGCAAATCAAGGCTGGCACTGGTACCTGGAATCCCAGTGAAGTCCAGTGAGCTGAGTTTCAATTTCATAAAAAAGTGTCTCAGAAATTGCTCATCTTTCAGGTGTTCCTTTATTTAGTGAGTGTTTATTCTGTGTGAGATTTGGGTTTGGGGGCACAGGATTCACTGTAAGTCTTAAGTTTTAGGGCTGCTGGATAGGTGCTCTAATCATTTGATTCCTTGAAAATGCTGGCTGTTTACTTACTGTGAAACTGCTGATTCTTAAGCAAGTGTTTCCAATTCGTGGAAACAAAAATTTCATGACCTGTTCAGTGTGTTATTTGTTATCTTTGTTATTTTTTGCCAGTGTTGGGAATTTTTATGAATATGGTAAAAAATACTGCTTTTGCCATCAGCTTGTCTTATACTTGAGGTTACATCAGTGTCAAGTGGGACATGACAGTTTCAAAATGTACTTAAAAGGTAAACCTGCGACATGACAAATAATATAAGAATGCCTGATTCAAAAGGGATTGCAAAAAGCCTCTAACAGGTGTATGAATCCCTGCCATCCAGATTTCTGTCTCTGCATAATAAGGGTTTGCACACAAGCTGGAAGGCAGCTAACAGGATAAATCACAATTCTGTTGACAGTTCATAGATGTGAGCCCTCTGTGAGGGTGACAGAACACTGGAACAGCCTGCCCAGGGGGGTTACGGATTCTACCTTTTTGGAGATATTCAAAACCACCTGGATGCGTTCCTGTGTGATCTGGTATAGGTGGCAGGGCAGTTGGACTAGGTGATCTTTCAAGGTCCCTTCCAACCCCTAGCATTCTGTGATTCTGTGAATGCTATTGCTGTGATCACTGATGAAAGATCATGAATAATAGTCATTGCTTTAAAGCTTTTTGTATTCCACTTTTGCCGGGGTTTTCTGTGACAAGGTGGCTGGTGTCATGGCATCATTATGACCTCTTAAAGTGTATCATGCAACATGAATAAGTCATTTGTGAATGTACACAGGCTCAAGGGGAATGAATTAATGCATTGTTACATAATTTTTAAGTCTCTCTAATCTCTTTCCCTTTTACGCAAGTTTATCAATTTTTCAAAATCCCATGTGAGCTAAATCATGTTAGAAGGAGCCTAATAAAAGCTTTATTTGTTGGTATTAATACTTAAAAAAAAAAAAAAAAAAGGCAAAACATTATTAGATAACATTGTGATGAAACTGTTTGGAATTCACCATGCTCTTTCTCTATACCATGCAATTGGTACCTGACCAGCTGCAATGCAAAACAGATAATAGATGTTCAAAATATCAGTGTGTGTACGTATCTGCATGTGTATATATATATATATCTATAGATATATATTCACTAATGTCAGAAACATATATACAACATAATCCTCTTTAAAGAAAGATTCTTTTCCCAGATGATCTCCTCCTAGCATTTATCAGTTTTATTCTTCTAATGATTGATACTTTTTTCTGTGATGTGCTATTTGGTACATGGGACTTTATGGATTTAATAGTTTTATTAATTTGAGAGGTTTCCTCTGCACAGTAAAACGGCTTAGTATGACAAAGGAGGTATCATAAATGAATTGATTTGTCACCTATCAGAATGTAATGCAGCAGTGATTTCATTACTGTGGTTATTTCCCCTCAATTATTTGCAAACTTAAAATGCACCTTACCGCCGCCATATCAGCTGACAGAGGGAAAATGCAAATGTGCCTGGGTTTCACAAATAACCTTCGGATTATCGATGCCTCACATTAATTTTTATTCCTTAAGGCACAATCTTCCTTGAGATAAGCAAAATATTTATCTGAGTATTTTAAGTGAACCCAAGCAAACAACAGACAAGATGCCAACATTTTATTTGAATGTGTAACACTTGTAAAGGAAGGCAGCATACTTCCAACATGGTATGGTTTCTCTGCCAGACAGACTTCCTCGTACCTAGTGTTAGTGGAATTACAAAGCAACTGTATAAAATACGAACTGTTCCTATCATTGTGAGCATTTAGAAAGATGTGGGGTGAGTTTTCCAGTATACACAGGAGGGGTTTACAGAGGGGTAAGCAGAAACAATGCAAAATCAAATGCTAAACTGTCCCAAGTGTCTTCAAAAGTGCCAAACCCAAACTTCTCGGCTTTGTTCATGTACTTACTCTTCAAGTAGCTGTGGCTGTTTAAAAAGTTACTTGCTTTTCACCCATTGTGAAAAGGTAATTTAAGCAACCTTACTTTGTGTTGGGATGAACCTGAACATTCCATGTTATGTTTTGCCACAACCCATCTACAGGGTGGTGATTTTAAACTTTTAAATTCTCTGGGATTCTTATTGCCTGAGAGTCCAGTATGAGAAATGCTACTGGGAATGCTGCAGCTGATGTTTTCAAATGAAAGTAGCTGATTACACTATATTAAATTCAATTTCTACCTCTCTGCACTGAATGTTGTGCTTCACATAATATTAGTGGCCCTCTTCTAGGACTATTCCATTTTCCTGTGATAACAAAACCCAGGATCACCTGTGTTGTATTGCAATCATGCCTGAAGGTTGAGGACTGTTTCTGCTGAGCACCAGCCTGACAATACACAAGGAGTTTGTCTTCTTGTATGAATATTGCAGTAGGTATTAGATGGACACAGCCTTAAAGAACTGCATAAATTCATGCCCAGAGGGACATCACAGTGCTGTGTTTTGAGTCCCTTTTGTTAATCTCACTCATTAGTGCATTAACTTCCATCTGTCCTGTTAGAGTTCTCTTAGCAAGACACCAAATATTGATTTATGGGATTTGAATACTTGAACATCTACTATATTTCCAGGTTAGTCTATCTGTCTGTTAATTATCTTGTACACTTAAAAGCTCTACTTATTGTTAGTCAGAATTAGCCAGATTTCAGTTCCTAAATGCTACCTCTCTCTATGCCTGTAATGCATACTTGCATAATTCAGTCTTTCTAGTATCTCTTTTCCAGTGGTTTTCAATGATTTCCAGCATGCCTTTTCAAATGCAGATGCAGGACCAGCATTCCCCACAGACTGCCATACAGAGTACACCAATATTTTGATAGAAGATACATGAAAGTAGGTGGAATTTTTGCAGTAGTAGAGGAAGATTTAGTCTGGTCAATTCTAGACTTCTGTCTGTTAAGGGTTTTCTTGAATTCAGAGAATTTGGAATTCAGAGAATCAATTGTCTTCATTATCCACATGATTGATAAAATTAGTGTCTAGCTATAAGAAATTTGTAAGATCATAAGATCATAGCTCAGTATGATTAAACAGACACAGGTATGAAATTGGATAGAATAATATAGAAGCAAATTGCTTCCAGAGCATTGCACTACAAATATTACATTTTATCAAACCAGTGAAAACATGACATTTGAAGTAAGAAAGACAGATGTATTCATGTCATATTATTCTTTCTTCCCAGGCTTTGCTTTTGCACACTGTATGTGGTTACACCAAATTATTCATGTGCACTAATTCTAGGTTTCATTCATGGGTTTGTAAGATGAAGACAGAGTCCTTAAAATGGGGGAAATTGCTAAACCTGAAATAAACTAAAGGTTTTCTGTCTCAGCTGTTTTGTTACTACTTCGGCCCATAATCATTGATAAAGGTTTACAATACATCTGTCATTAAAATAGACTAATATATGCAAAGCATATATTTTAGATTAATTCTTTGGCAAGAAAGAAGTGTCTCCATTAGCTGTTTGCAGAGAGGAAGGTCACAAACACCTGCAGCAGGCTCAAATGTCCGAAAACTTCCAGTTATTGAAAAACTTGGGAAAATATGAAAATGACTGGAATCTTTCTAGTAACCTCAAAATGAAACTATTACCAAACACAAATGTTTGTAAGAGGTTGACAGTGATCTTCTGCTTAAATATGTCAGGTTTTGCTATAAAGCAGTCTTCTCTCTGGTCACTCTTTTTCCATCTTGTTATGTAATACAATAATACGGATTATCAACAGCAGAGAAGATTAAGATATATGTTGTATCCAAGTGATCATAGCTGATCAGGTTAGAATCAGTGAAGAACACACCCCTTCTTTTTATCTTTTTTCTTTTGTGCATGCTTTTCTTTTATGTTATATAGCAAAGAATTAAGCACTTTATGCAGAGAAAGAAATGGGGTATGTTATTTCCATGATCTGATATTACTGAGTTGACTTTATTTTCAAAGTAAGATCAAGCCATGTGAATTTCATGAAGGCAAAATTGGGAAAAAAAATATTAATTACATGAGTCATGCATCTCAGGTAGAACAGCTGCTCCCCTTCAACATATCTTTGGAATATGTATCTCTGAGAAAAACTATCTGAAAATATCAAAAGGAAGATCTGAAATGTGAAGTCCAGGCCACATTCCTAACCAAAGATAACTATTGCTCAGAGTGGCTGTTTATATATTCTTTGTTATCAGTCCTTAACCAGTAAAATCCAACCACACATATACACTAAAATCTTTTCCCAATAAGAGGTGCCAGTGTGTCAAGGAGGTGGCTTCTGCAGCATGTTCCAATCAAAGGGTGTCAACATGAGGATGCTGCTCTTGGCACACACAGAATGTTATTGTTTAGCTCTACACAGTGTGCTAAGAAAGTGGTCAGCTAAGGAATCATGCAGCTGCCCTCAGAACAGTGGGTGCAACAAATACATTCTAAGTAAGGTAATTTCAAAGTATTTCATCATTATCAATGTGTTTTTCTTTCATTTGTTTAAACAGTCATCTAACGTGATCTTATATGAGTTTTTAAAAGCAGTAAAGATTGGCTTTCCTTTTCTATTTATAGGACACATGATAGATCATACAAGTGGGTAAAAGCAATAAACAAGAAAATAACAAAGGAAAATATAATTCCCTTTGAGTTTATGTAATAGTTGTGACATTCTTTGGTATTTCAGATGACCAGTTTCTGCCTATTGGATACAAAACTGCTCCAAAGAAACTAAAAAAAACCACTGACCAGGCCTTTGATATGAGCTATAAGTGTCAAGAGAGCTGTTTACCTATAAACATGTCATATTTTATTAGTACTTGTCCAGATCTTGGAATCGTGGTTCCTGTAATGGGAAGAGTCCAAGGTAAATTATTAGCTATCTATAGGGAAGCATAGCCTAAGAGAAAAAAAAAAATCTGGAGGAAAAAAGCCAACAAACACCACGAACGCCACAAGCACCACCATTTATTGTGTTTGACTTTCATTGTTTCAATGTGTAGGGGATTTTTCATTAAGTACTGAATGGTACAACAGAACATTGCAACTTGAATTTAGAAACAAAGTCTTTTTCAACTGATTAAAACAATTTTAAGGAATGAGGGCAAGCCAAATCTTCTGTGGAAAAATTCTTCCCAAATACTCAAATTTAGTAGTTTTAAATTTCTGGGCATATTTTGTGCAAAGCTAGTTTGATTTCAGTACCTTAAGAAACACAATATGCTGCCATTCCAATAAGACACAGCAGTGGGTCATTATTATTTTTTTTTTCTTTAAACCATGTTGCATTTGCTGAAACTGATTTCAGCATAATTTATCCCATTTGGAGAATTTACATAACATTAGCCAGAAAAATTTGGCTTTTACAAAATTCTGTGGATGAGCAGAAAAAGCTGAGAAGGAAGGGATGACAGCGGTGTTATTGTCTCCCGTATGATGAATAAGTTACGCAGTGGATTCCTGTCTCTGTGAGTGGGCATGTATAGGGAAGACCAGCAGTCAGCCAAAGTCTTTATTGCTGGGTGATAAATGTGCTCCTGAGCTGTAAGGCAGCCTGCGTTTTCCTATGATCCTTGTCACAATCTCATGGTAAATTTACCACTGGTAGATTATAGTTTTTGGTGTCCTCCATTGTACAGTGAGCAAGTGTCACTACTGGTTCGCCTGTGAGAAGAAGGAGATAAGTGTCCGTGATTAATGATGTGGACACTATCTAGCAGCAGGAGCCTATCAACCTGTGACAACTTTCTATTCCAGGGGCATTAAACTCCTAAATGCTGTCACAGTCCCACAATAGATTGTAATAGGCAGCAAGGAACAAGGAACAGGAAGAAGTTTCATAAAGCTTTTCTTTTCCGTTAAATAGATTCATTTTACTAGTAGTTATTTTTGCTTCAATTATTTTGTTAGAGCCAAAAAAAAAAAGATTTGGAAAAAGGACAATTTCAGCTGTCTCCCAATCTATTTAGCAAATATTGATTCCCTTCTGGCTGTTCCTGCTAGAGTGTGATCATTACCATGCTTTCTGTTTGCTACTTTATTTGCTCACGAACATGATCTACAAAGGCCAGCAGTGTTCTGGGAGCAGGGCATTTGTTAACATAATTGCTGCAAGAACATATAGCTTGGGTCCTGCCTAGGTTGAATATAAGCTGCAGCTAATTCTGTCCCTTCTAAAGAATCAGAATTGGCAGATATTTTTAAAGGCAGAATAGTTCTTTCTTTCTATGGATGATCTTTTAAAATCAAACATTTTTGGCAAAAATATGAGACTGGAAACCTCTTACCAAAAAATCTTGAAGAGTTCATCAACTTGGAACAAAATAATCAGGATTTGATCTGTAGTGATTACCCCCACGACTACACAGCACGAGGAACCTTAATTGGCATAACCAAGTGACAATACTAAGAAGAGACATTTTGAACCTTGTTGGAAATCAGAATCTGTGAGGGGGCTGAGGCCTAGAGACCCAATCTCCTTTGCTTGCCTGCTTAGGGAAGAGCTGCTGCCTCTACAGAGCTGCTTGTGCTGGGATACAAACATGGGAAAGGTTGGGTGCTGCCAAAGGTTCCTGTCTCTGAGTATTGCCTGAGGAGGAAAGCATGCTCCAGAGAAGGAAGGAGCGACACAAAAAAATTAGAGGTTTTAGCATTTGGCAGAAGTGGCTGAGTTTGCTTTGCACAAGGAAAAGGGAGGCTGTGAGGGTTGTAGTTCTCATTTGAGTTCACTAGAGAACTGCATCTATGTCTTGAACACACAAGCAAGCCTCAGTAAAGTGCTAGACAAATGCACCAAAATCTACAACTGCTTCCTTCTGGTTTCCCCTTGTGATGCTTTCTTTCACACGTGCCATCTTACACATTTCATTTCAAACCACATATTACAATCAGCAGTGCAGTGTTCTACAAGAAACTGTTAATCTCAAAGTACTAGCTTCTCACAACTGTGCTTAACAGATTCCTAGCTTTTCTAAGGAGTGCAGCAACTTGCAGTTAGAAAGCTGAATTGTCTTTTAAGTTGTTGTTTCTTTTTTCCTCACACTCTATTTTTTTTTATTTATGTGTTACAGCCATGAGTGAGCATTGAGATGAAGCATTATATTCTGTCTGAGGTGTGAAAAAAAACTGCTGCATGAGTTATGAGCATATCATCTTCACTTGAGTATATTGAGACATCCTATATGTTATTGACTAATGAAACGAATACTGATTGCAAAGAAGAAACATAATGAACAAAATAATTCAGGAAGATCCTAGCTGTAAAATTTGCAAACAAATATGTACAAGTTTTTCCAAAAATTAGAGAACATAGTCCTATGTGCCATTTTGAGATATTAAATATGGGAGTCAGCTGAAGTGTTCAGATCCCAAATATCTGTAATTCATGTAGGTTATATTCAGGGTTTTGACACTGATCTACCCGAGAATGTTCATTAGAATACATCATAGTAGAGAGACACAGAAAGGCAGAGATCACATACCTGTAGCTTGTCTTGATTTGTCATACCTTCAGTAAAAATCTTCAAAGCATGTTCACAGAATCACAGAATAGTAGGGGTTGGAATCACAGAATCACAGAATGTTAGAGGTTGGAAGGGACCTCCAGAGACAACACCAAGCTGGGGGCAGGTGTTGATCTGTTAGACGGTAGGAGGGCTCTGCAGAGGGACCTTGACAGGCTGGACAGATGAGCAGAGTCCAATGGCATGAGATTTAACACATCCAAGTGCCAGGTTCTACACACTGGCCACAACAACCCCATGCAGAGCTACAGGCTGGGGTCCGAGTGGCTGGAGAGTGGCTAGGCAGACAGGGACCTGGGGAAACTGATTGACAGTAGGCTGCAGTGTGCCCAGGTGGCCAAGAAGGCCAATGGCATCCTGACCTGTATCAGGAACAGTGTGGCCAGGAGGAGCAGGGAGGTCATTCTCCCCCTCTACTCAGCACTGGTTATCCCACACCTTGAGTCCTGTGCCCAGTTCTGGGCCCCTCAGTTTAGGAAAGATGTTGAGTTGCTAGAACATGTCCAGAGAAGGGCAACAAAGCTGGTGAGGGGTTTGGAGCACAAGCCCTGTGAGGAGAGGCTGAACGAGCTGGGCTTGCTTGGCCTGAAGAAGAGGAGGCTGAGGGTAGACCTTATTGCTCTCTACAGCTACCTGAAAGGAAGTTGTAGACAGGTGGGGCCTGGTCTCTTCTCCCAGACAACCAGCACCAGAACAAGAGGACACAGTCTCAAGCTGTGCCAGGGGAGGTTTAGACTGGATGTTAGGAAGAAGTTCTTCATAGAGAGAGTGATTGCCCATTGGAATGTGCTGCCCAGGGAGGTGGTGGAGTCACCATCACTGGAGGTGTTTAGGAAGAGACTGGATGGGGTGCTTGGTGCCATGGTTTAGTTGATTAGATAGCGTTGGATGATAGGTTGGACATGATGATCTTGAAGGCCTCTTCCAACCTTGTCTGGTCTATTCTATTCTATTCTATTCTATTCTATTCTATTCTATTCTATTCTATTCAGTTCAACCCCTCTGCCAAAGCAAGATCACCCAGGGTAGTCCACACAGGAATGCGTCTAGATGGGGTTTGAATGTGTCCAGAGGAGACTCCACAACCTCTCTGGGCAGCCTGTTCCAGTGCTCCATCACCCTCACTGTAAAGAAGTTTCTCCTCATGTTGAGGTGAAATCTTCTGTGTTCAAGCTTGTACCTGTTGTTCCTTGTCTTACTACTGTGTACCACCAAAAAGAGATTGGCCCCATCTACTTGGCACCCACCCCTTAGATATTTATACACATTGATCAGATCCCCTCTCAGTCTTCTCTTCAAGACTAACCAGCCCTATATCACTCAGTGTCTCTTTATAGGGGAGATGCTCAAGTCCCCTAACCATCCTCATGGCTCTCCATTGGACGCTCTCTAGCATGTCCCTATCTCTCTTGAATTGGGGAGCCCAATACTGGATACAATATCCCAGGTGTGGTATCACCAGGGCAGAGCAGAGGGGGAGAAAATCCTCCCTAGACCTGCTGGACATACTTTTCTTGATGCACCCCAGAACACCACTGGCCCTTTTGGCCACAAGGGCATATTGCTGTCCCATGGAGAACTTGCTATCCACTAGCACACCAGGGTTTTCTTCTGTGGAGCTGCTCTCCAGCAGGGCAACCACTAACCTGTAAAGGAGGGACCTCTGGAAATCTAGTCCAACCCCCCTGCTAAAGCAGATTCTCCTAGATCAAGTTGCACAGCAAGTTGCAAGTTGCAAGTGCTCTGTCACCCTCAAAGTAAAGTCAATCCTGGCACCCCAGAAGATTTCTTTGGGCAGAAGTGTGGTAAGACAGGCTGGGACTTAATGAAGAAGTTAAACAAGCTGTCTGATACATGGACTACAACAGAAATAAGTAGCACAGGACGCCTTTGGGAGTTGCATATGCCAGATGACCCAGCCTCTAATCATTTCCTTGATGTGTGAAAGGAAGTGTAAAATAGAAAACTTTCTTCTGGTTTTGTAGCACCTCTGACTAGAAGAGACTGGTAAAGATACATTCTCCAAGGAGCTGAATCATTGTGGTGCACCCTGAGGCACTAACCCCCCCAAAATCCTAGAGCAGTTCAAATAGGAGTTAAAAAACCACAAGAACAATCCTCTGTTTGTGTGTATTAAAACTGAACCAAGATCCTTAGATTATGAGAATTCAAGGAGTCTTGTTTGTATATTCATCATTATTCAACAAGTCTTTGACAAAACCAGCTGCTCTTGGAGGTTTGAACAGAGGGTTGAATTTGCTCCAAGGAAAATCTGCTGTGACTGGACTAATTCTCTCAATGACTCTGGAAGAAGATATCAATCCTGGTTGTTGCTATTTGGGTGTATCAGAACAATAATAATATTACACAAAGTTTAGATGTGAATTTAGATCATGCAGCACAATGCACTGGACCTGTAACCCCACCTGGACCTTCTAGTGTTAGAGCCAGCAATAATATTGCCACAGGTTAGTAAGGATTCACCCAGACTGGTCTGTTATGGGTAACAAGAATCCATAAGGAGAACTGTGCACAGTGCACAGCAGCTACCTTTATCAGCAAGAAAAGGAGTTATATGTGCTAATTGCACCAGCCAGAGACCCTGTGTGATGGTTTTGTTTGTTACAGGGAACATAGAGAGATGGGATCTGAAGAATGGTTCTCACAGCAAAGGCAGGCAGTGTTAGAGTAGCACTAGAAATGTGTGTGAGGATGTTAAGCCAGGAATTCCTTTGATTCTGTCAATCAGTCCCCAAAATAATGTATTTAAATTTTTCAAAAAGCAGAAGCAACTTGGGTGTTTGGGAAAAGGGGGGGAAGCAAAGTCAAATTCTATTCCTTCTGCAGCAGTGTAATTCCAGCATCCTTTCACAGCTGTAAATCTCTCTCAGAAAGCTTTGAAAGTCTTTTTGAGTGTTAAAAGCTTGGGTGGTCAAGGTCAGGTGAGTTTCTTCCTCCCTCTTTCCCCAGACAATGAGTACTTTTGAGAGACCTACCCTTCTAGTTAGGTTTCATTATCTGCACTTTTTATATCCCTCTCCCTACAGGAAACAAAGAAGCATACAGCCAGCTAGGGGCTCCACTGAAGGACTGTATATTTCCTTAACACAGATTTAAAAGGGAGAAATCCTTTCTTTCTTTGTTTGCATATTCCCAGAAGACACGATCAATGTCTAGTGAACTCATGTAGACATAGATCCGTTCACTCCTATATGTTACAGTGCTATCTTCTGAGCCATACCTGAGAATATTGTGTTGGACAAAACAGCATGCACCAACAAACAGCTTCCAAACAAATAAAATGCGCTGCTCCTAAAACACAGACCATCTTTCCTGGGCCACATTCAGGTCCTGCTTCACTCACATGCAGAAAATACTGTATACGAGTATTCTTCCTTTTACTCATATGTGTCCAGTTTTGAATACCTGCTTTGATTTGTGAAAGAATAGCACACACTGCTGCAGATAGTAGGACACATTAGGGCATTTTGGCAGAGAGCAGCTTCAAAAATCTGGCTTGTTCCAACAGCCATTTTAAAGGTACAGGGTGAGGTTCTGAAAAGACCTTGCTTTCTCGATGATTACCTTAAAAAATCACTCATAAGGCTCTGTAAAAATGCCGCAGATAGCTGTGTTTCTCGAAGATTAAACTACAGTCTGCATCATATACATCACATTAGTTTGATTTTTTAAGATTCTTGTCTCCCTATTAATGTCTTATATCAATAAAATTTCTCTACTTCTGAAAATGGAAATCTGATTATAAGGACCCTTCCAAGTCAGGTCTTGAGATGCTTGCTCATATTATGAAATAGGACCAAAGTTTAATCACGGTTACCAGCCATGCTGCATACGATTTCCTCTGATCTATGCTGACAGGCCAGTTATGGTCATCATTATGTCAGGTCCAAATACAACTAAATTTCATAATGAAAGCAAGGGCACAGATAGTGAGTTTTAAGAAACAGAATGCACCATGTGCATGCAGCTGTGTGTACTGGGTATGTAGAAGGAGATAGTAACAGCTGTGACTGTTCAAACTATTTCTGTAATTCATAGTTAAATCTGCATTTAAGACAGGCATTTTTATCAGCAGTCTTTTAAAGAGGTACTGTTCTTTTAGTGAGGTCTGAGAGGCAGGTGTATTTGTGACTCCAGTAGGTATCTTCAAAAGGGTGAACTTCCAGAAATTGCATGGACCTCTCAGAGAAGACATCACTGTTTTTACAAGAGCTGGAACGGTGTCAGAACTACCTGTCTGTAGGATTAATTCTTAACTCTTCAGAGTCCTATGTTGTAAATCTAAATTGAATTAAGGAGTGAATCCTAAATTCCTTTGGTTTCAGCAAGCCTTTGGATCTTAATAGCCCTATATATCAGGATTTTGGTACTAATAATCTAACTTGTTGAAGAATCTTGTCATTGATGCCTGTAACTGTTCAAAGCAAAACCTTTATCTTCCTACATGTATCTACAGAAGAGGCTTTTTTTTTTTCCCTCCCTTTTTTACCTTCCAGAAAAGAATCCAGAATATTTACAAAACAGATAGTGGTGTTCCTCCCAGCTCTTTCTTCCATTTTTCAGATATCAAGATAGTTTTAACTGGGCCTTGATTTTCCTTTTCTTTAAATTTGTGAAGCCTTCCCTCTCTTACTAGGAGCTCTGTTTCTGCATGGGTTGTGATAGAACAAACACCTGTTTCTTAAAGAACATTATAGTCCAGATTTATCATTTTGGAAGACTAAATCTGGATTTTTTAAATGTAAGATGCTGGTGTTCACATGCACCTGCTGATGGCAAAACTCCTGCTTATGGTTTGTATTTGAACTAGTCTGTGTAATGAAGGTTATAAGAATAAGGTCAATATTTCCATAGCTGAAGTGCCACATTGTATGGATGCCTGGCACAAGACAAATTTCAATCAATTACATTCAGCACCTCCTGAAAATTAAGTGCTCCCAGTGTAGAACAAAAAAAATCAACAACACCCAAACTGACATCTTGGGATGGGAGCAAGATGCTTTGTGAGACAAAAGCATGGCATATATAGGCAAATAAGCTAGAAAATCTTGCTATATATTGGCTATATTTGTGCTTGCTCCTGCCTAAATTTAGATCTTTCTTTATAAGCCAGATACATGATCTGATCTGGTCAGGCACAATTCCTGCTGTTCTGGCAGATCTCATTACCAGCATCTATTAACAGCCATGTATATTATTACTATAAACTGGTGTCCTAAAGAGTATTTCAGTTGGATTCAGTCCCAGATTAAAGTCTAGCACATATTTCAGTGTTTGAGTGGCTTGGACAAAATCTATCATCTTCCTCATTCAAGGACAACACTATAATATGAACTATTCTGACTTGATTAAACCTTAACCAGACTCCTAGGTTTTCTCAGTTTGACTCTGTGGCTGGTGGTATGTGAAGAAAGAATTTATATGGTCAACATCCACCTCGTCTCCAGCAGGGTCCAATCTCCTGCTTCTGAGCTGGCTGAGAACCACATTTTCCCCTGGTTTGCTCCTCTTCACCCTGCAATTGATGCTTTGCAGGTGCTGTCAACCTGATGTGTTCACAGCATTCACCAGCTGGGTCCCCACTGCAAACTCCTCAGAGATTCCCTGGTATCATTAGGAAATTGCCAACACTCCACTATATAGTATTAGTTCATTTCTAATTACTATAGGGTATTTGCAAGCGAATGGAGCCAAATATTTCTTCTCTGGGTGCACAAAAACTATAGAAGACTTCCCTGGAAGGGAAATCCAGGTGATATTCTGATAGTAGAAGTAAATTCCAAATGTCAGCAAGGCTGTTTGGATGGGAGGAAATAATTACAGTGTTTATTTAAGATTTCCCCTTTGTTTCTTGTAACTAATTTTTTATTTACTCCTTTGAACTATTGAGATGTGGAAGATAAAACCTAAGCAATGCCTTTTTCTGTCACACCCAGCAAGACAGTAGTATAAAGAATAACCACAGCAGCTCTTAAGGGCTGTTGTCAGGCTAATAAGTGAACCACATTAAACACTATGCTGCACTGCCAAACTCTCCCACTTCCTGGTATGTCTCTGGTGCAAATTCACCACTCACATGTACTAAGAATTGAAAAACAGGCTAGCATTTGCATAGGAAATTTAGCAAATATGGAAATTCTCTATATGAACTCTCAGAATCAAATGCCTAGTTGCAGTAAAAATGTAGATGGCCTAGATGACCCAGGCCCTAGTGTTGTTAAAACTGTATTTAAACATATCAGGGAATACTTCCAGCATTCTTTTTCCATTCCACATATCTGTCCCTAGGTTCAAGTGGGAAATATCACCAGCACCTCCAACTATAAAAAACCACGTCTGTTTCTACTGCAGGCAGTTTCATTACTCTGCACAGACTAGGTACTTCTCTCTGAAAAATCGTGCTGTAAATTGCACAGACAATCAGCTGTTGTGATTCTGTCCTTGCTGCCTATTTCCCCATTCTCTGTCAGAGAAGATTATAATTTTCTGAAGAAATTCCTCTATTTCTACTAGAAATAAGGAAAAGTGAATTCTTTGGCACTCTTTTATGGTTAACAAACTTCTTTAGACAAAGTTTACTAAATAGTGATGCTGTCCTTGCCATATCCAGTCACTCAAAACTTTGGAAAGAGGGTGCCCTGTTGCAGAGGAAGCCTAGTAGTCAACATCCCTTGGAAGAATTACAAACCCAAAAGATGCCTGCTTCAGCCCAGAACATGGCTGTCAGTTGAGAGTTTGCTTATAAACAGCATGTGCACATGCAGACCTGTGTTCTAAGACTCTTTAAGGGCTTAGGTTTCTCCTTTGGAGCTGAACACCTTCTCTACATGGTTTATGTGTTATTTGTCTCTGTGTGTTGCATAGTGTCTAACAACATGCTGGACTAGTAATGAGGGGGAAAGCGTAGATCTTTGTATGACTGTTCACAAGTGACTGAGGTTTCTAGTGAGGGAAGGAATGTGTGGCCACTGGAAGAGGCCATGGACCAGAAACACAGCTGGTGGCCACATGGGTAGAGGGAGGAGTTACCTTCTCTGTGTCCAAACATACCTGCTTTTTGGGCACACCCCAAAGGAGCTCAGAGCCATCAGGGCACATGCCTAGTCTTTCTGAATGCAACCTTAGGATTGATGAAGTTTTCAATTTCACTCCAGACTGGTCCTAGAGGCTTTCCTTTCTACTTCATTCTCTCATTCCAGTCTCTATATTTAGTACAACTAGGTCACTTCTGTGACCTTTCTGTGGCTTATTAAATTTACTATTTTTTTAAATCTTTCTTTCTTTGCTACATTCCCAGGTTGACAAATAATGGTCTTTCCCAGAGTTATGTTTAAATTATATGTGCGACATTTGATTTTAAATAATGTCTTGTGTGTTTCTGAAATGAAATTCAATGCCAGGAATAAGTGAATGCTGGAATTTTCTTGTCCTACCATGTGCAATTGGAAAAGTGTATGAAACTCCTTCCTTGCTCGCACATGGAAGCTCCCAAAAAGACATTTTCATGTCAATGAATTTTAGGAATTATACTTTGACCAAACATTAAGTAATGGAGATGCCCTGGGTTAAAGTTAGTCAGCTGCTAAAATATTTGTTCCTTTCCATTCGACATGGCAGAAGCTTCAACTGTAAGCACAATTTTAGACAGTCAACTTGTAGTCATGGGGGGAAAAAAAAAAGAAGAAAAAAAAGAGAAAAAGGCAAAAAAAGCAACAACCATCAAAGTCAGCACAGAGAAAGATCTCCCTAAAGAATCTCCAGTAGGATTAAACAAATGAAGGCCTGATTTATCACTTTCAACTTTTTTGATAATAGGTGATTTGAAAGAAGGGATAGGAGTTCCATGTAGAAAATCTGGGTAAAATACATGTATCTAATAAAGTTACTGAATTAGGATGCTAATAATCCAAGATTCACAACTTACAAGTTTTAAAAGTATTTCTCTGTTGTGTTTGTATTTTCCAGGGCATTGATGTAAAAAAGCACTCTCTTCAATCCTTTTTTTTTTAAACTGCTATGAACATGCTAATCTATAAAGGTCCATTAGTCCTGAAAATTCCTATATTAACTTCTAAAGACTAGAATATTAAACAATATTTAATCCAAGTTTGATGTCTCTACTGAAACCAGAAGTCAGATGTGCTAAATGTGCTTATAGATTTCATGGTAAATGCTTTGCACAGCTCTATTCTCAAACATGGAGAGTTTAGAACATATGTTTTTCAACTTGAGATGGGTTTTCTCTAATCTGGTGCTAAGGTGAAGTATCATGAAATAGTATTAATGTTGCAGTTTATTGGAGCCCATTAAATCCAATTCATGATCTTATATATTTCCATTGCAAATTGAGTGTCTGGTTCCTTTATAGCTCAATTGTCAAGCAGCTTGAAGTATTGACAAAGTTAAACTACTTGCATACTTTAAATACAGAAACTTTGCAAGCTTTAAATATATTTTTTAATTCATTGTCATGATTACTTTGCCTAGATTAAGAAATTAACTTTAAAAACGAGGCTGGAAGAGAAGTACCCTTAAGATGATAATAAACTCTTCAGGTCGGTTCTTTGTGTCACGCAGAAACTTTCTCTATACTTTTCTATATTTGTGGGTAACTTTCTAAATTACTGACAGAGTCCTGACAGACTTTCTCATGTTGTTTTACTGTTCCACTATACTTTCAGTGATAGTTTGTACAAATGACTGATAAGCCACTCACGCCTGATCTGGTGGTTTGTGCCAGCAGGTTCTGATGTTACCTATAAGTGCTGTGACTGAAGACAGACAACTTTGGTAATAAAAGCCTGGGGAATTCTTAAATTTAATAATGAAGTGAGTCTGAGTCAACAAGAAATCTCTTTTCCATACAAAACATACCCTCCATTATTCTTGGATAGTGCTTTTAGCATTTAAACTCATTTAGGGCAGCAGAGTCCTCAAGTCCCATTTTTCTGTGCATTGCTTGGCCATGTCAGTCTATGATATTTGCAAGCCTGAATGAGCATAAATAGATGTGTTCTTCCCTGCCTGGGTGAATCGTAAAGTACAAAGGCAGACACTGACTTGTCAAACAATTTGCTTTTGATTCTGCACCAACCCTAACAGCCTTACTCTGGGGTTATCTGATACTTTGGGAAACACTCAGGTAAAACATCTCTTGTTCCAGAGCTGGAGAAGAGATCTCTAGTAACTCTACATCTGGCCACTGAAGATGGCATTTCAGCACTATGGTTAGTATTTAGTTATAAAAGGATTGGAAGATTTAGAAATACTGCTCAATGCAAAGAAAAACTAAAAGGTTGGGAAGAGTGTTTATTTGTTTGGGGGTGTTCTGTTTTCATTTTTTAGTAGATTTTTATTGAGAAATTCAAGGAATTAAATTAAAAGGGGGGGGGGGAGGGGGGGGATAAAGGCTAAAATATGTTAAGTGCCTGATGAAAACAAAACAATATCCCAGCACACAATCACATGTTCATTCTGCAGTCAAACCTCCTGAATAATAAACCACACAGAACTTGGCCAAATAATTGCAGTGAGATGTTCTGTAAATTCTCTACCTGCCACCAAGTTCTGAATATTGTGGAAGAAAATAGCAGAACACCAACAACTCTGAGCCCTTCATGTCTCAAAACAAACTCAATTACCACCTCTCTTCTACTCATGTAATTTTTTCCATGGGAGAGAACAAAGCCTGATTGGATGAGAATCGAACCCCGATTTAGTGAGGTAGGGAGCAAATAAAGAAAAGAAACTACATTGCTGTCATTTTCTGTTGCTACGAGCCTTCTCTTCCAGACTGCACCAGATGTGATACGGAATATACCAGATAGGGCCCTTGTGAGAATAAAGGAATTGAATATTGCAAAGTGGTGCAATGGGAGCTGTATATAAATACTAAGATAAATACAGATTTGATAAATTACTATCAAAGGCACTGGGGGGAACAATGTAAGATGATGCAGTCAGCCTTTTTCATCTCTGACTCTTATGGCCCTTAGAGAAGACATGGCTTTCCAGAACTCTGCACCTGAGGCAAGATGCTTTCGACATTTTATAAATAACTACCCCTTGAGATTCTAGGATAATAAAATGTAGCTGTAGGTCTTCAAGTGTGCTGGTATACGGATGGCCATTTCAGAACAAACAAAGATACAATAGGTCCACATTTCTTAGCTCTAGTTGCCAGTGCTGATGTGTGTAAATGTACTGAAAAAGCATGCTATCTGTACAAACTTACCTTCTTGGCTATACCTTGTGCCCAGCAATCCTAAGGCTTCCAGCATGATGGAAGAAGAAAAGTGCAAGTCTTTCAGATTTACTTTCAGCTCCTCTAGAGCTGAGGATTAGTCCCACATATCTGTGCTGAGCAGCCATTTACTTTAGCTCTGCATATGCCAGCACTTAAAAGCCAATTTAAAAGAAAAGATTTCAAGCAAATAGTGAAAGGGCAATAGCAATTTTTGCTTCTACATCCTTGTTTCTCAGAGCTGTTAAGCAAAGGGATAATTTGCTGCAGAGAAAGTACAGTAGATAGAAAATATCTTTACAAGAATGTGTTTATTAAGGAACACCTTTGTAAGGATGCATAAATGCATGCACGCTGAGAAAATGTCATTGTATGTGAGTTCTCACAAAGGTTCATATTCATGTCTTGTTAGTTAGCACCTTCTTAAAGCTCTTTCTTGTATATTCTACAAGATGTTTTGTCTTGCATCACTTCGCCTGACAGAAGTATTACTTACACTAAAATCCTTAATGTGAGATGTCCTATAAAGAAGTTGTTTCATTTAATAACATTCATTGTATTAGTTCCCCCTAAAGTAATCACTTTGATGAGAACACACTCTGTGTTCCTTTATTTGATCTGGGAATAAAATTATCTTCTCTTTACTTCAGTATCTCCTTCTTTTTTTTTTTTCCCCAGAATAAATAAACATGAAGCTGTCACTGTAGAGTAGGCACTACCTCTCCCTGTTACAAACCTTTTAATTTCAGTTTTGAGAGAATTTCTCTTCACAATGATCCTTTTAGAATGTGTTTGAAGCAATAGGTTTTCTCACTTCCTTATTTCCCTTATGGTCAGTCATGACAGAGTTCTTGCCATCCCAGTAGATTGTATCACAGAAACATAGAATGCTAGGGGTTGGAATGAGCCTCCAGAGATCATCAAGTCCAAGCCCCCTGCAAAGCAGGACCACTTAGGGCAGTTTTCTGTCCTCGTAGAACTGATGTGTTTATTTATTATGAAGAAATTAGTGTATCAGGTACTAATTTTAGTATAATCATTGTTATAGAAAGGATATTATGGGATACAGTCTCAAAAGCCTTACTGAAGTCAAGGTATATGACATTCACTGCTCTTCCCTTGTCTACTCATTTGGTCATGGTTTCATAGAAGGCTATCAGATTAGTCAGGCAGGATCTGCCCTTGGTACACCCACGCTGGCTACTCCTAATAACCTTCTCGTCTTCCACATGGTTAGAGATGACCTCCAGACTGAGCTCCTCCATCATCTTTCCGGGGATGGAGGTGAGGCTGACTGGTCTGTAGTTGCCTGGGTCCCCCTTCTTGCCTTTTTTGAAGACTGGAGTGTAGTCACAACAAAGAAAGAGACAAACAAAACAAAACAAACAAATAAAAAAATCCAAAAACTGTGGAAGAAATTCTTCTGTCACAGACATTATTGTTTATTCGAGAGCATGGTGATACCACTTTGAGTCCCATCTTAGTGTTATATCCACTTGCCTCTGTGGCTCTTTAACTGTAGACTTTCAAAAAAGCTGTAAACATGGACTGCTGTTTGTATACTTGATACACTTAATGTACTAAGCATCAAGAAAATTCTATCAGAAAACCAGAAATTTCTGGATTTATTTACTAAAAAGAATCCATCAAATCATGAGATATAAATGTTGTGAGCTTTTAACTGTTTGGGAACTTCAGTAAGAAACACCAGTTTGCATGATTTCTCAAAGTCCAACCTGGTAATCTGTTTGATGAACCACAAGGGTTTCAGGGGAAGTATTTAAATGAAATGTTATTATTTGCAGATCTCCTTCCAGATTAGAAGAGACCAAGTTCCATTTTGCAACATCATGTTGATGACTGGATGGTTCCAGGGGCTGATGAGAAGATATAAAATCACAGTGAAGCCAGTGACCATTTCAAATCTAATCCAAGTGAGTATTGCCCATTTGATCTTAAATCTAGGATTTAATTGAAGTAGGTGTTGTCCATTTAGTTTTTACTCTGGTGGCTGTCTGAAAAAGGCATATGGGAAATGAGTTGACTGTGCTGCTGCAGTTTGCCAGAGAGATGTAAATAATTGTCTTCCAAACTGCTGTATTTATTTGGTAGCTCCTCTGAAGAAGCTATCAACTGAACAGGAACAGAAATCTTGTCATCGTTAGTCAGAAGACTGACAAACTCAAATAAATATGCTGTATTTTTTTCTGGTTTTCTTGCCTAAAGAACAGCACTTCTTTGTTCAAATAGCATCTGAAAGTTTAGTGGAAAGGGTGTGGTTTTGTGAAGCAAAGAGAAATGTAGACGATAAACATCTTTAGAGAAGATGGAAATGCATTTATTATGCAGGTACAGACTATCCAAGGCCAGCTTCAAGACTTGAGAAAAGCAAAATGCCAGAGCCTTGAGCACCTCTGCTTCCATCCAGTTGTCAATTAATACAGTGCAAGTGCAAGGTTAAAAGTAAGCAAGCTCTAAAATCAGGTTTTCCATTAATCATTTTTAAAAAAGGAAACCATTTAATTGT
The DNA here is from genome assembly GCF_014839835.1 of Dryobates pubescens. Taxonomy (NCBI): domain Eukaryota; kingdom Metazoa; phylum Chordata; class Aves; order Piciformes; family Picidae; genus Dryobates; species Dryobates pubescens. The sequence goes on from NC_071619.1 coordinate 23,120,267, forward strand.
ATTTACCTTTAGCTGATTTTCATCACTGTTGTGAGGATCAGCCACTAGCAGTCAAGCACTCTTCTCACCCTATGTGAGACACTGTTATTTGTTTAATCTTGAGTCTTTTATTGCCGTAATTCAAAGACCTGTATGCCCATCCCATTCTTAAAACTGGAAAAGGAGGGTTCATGACTCAATATGTTTCTTTGTTTCTTTAAGAGGCTTTCAGGACCCTGTCCTATTATGCTGCCAGGAGAGGCGGACTCTCTGCCCTGAGATTTAGGGCTAGTGCTCCAGCCTCAAAAAATGTTACCAGAGCCCCACCCAAGCCACCTCCCCACCTCATCAGCCTCCCATTACCCTTCCACTGCACTGCCCCAGTGAGTCCCTTTGGTGCAGCTGTGAATTTCCCAAGAACTGAAAACAGAGATAAACATTGCTAAGTTTAGTTTTGTTAGTCCCAAATCATCCAAGTTTAGTGAGAGGAGAGCTTTTCTTTCTTTTTTTTTTAATTCCCTTTAAGTCAGACAAACTGTAAGTGAGATAATATAAACAGAAAGCAAGTAGTCTGTGTAGTACAAGAATGAACATTATAGATTATAAGACAAGGGACACAGATCAAAAGATGGCAGTTCAGCAGCCAGTCAGAATCACCAACTATATTTTTCTTTACTTACTTCAGGGTCTTTAGTGCCCACTGGAAGGACAGCAACAAGATTTGGACACAGGCTGTAGTGAACACTGACAAAAGTATTGAGAAACTGTACTGGAAAAACATTTGCAGTACTTCTTTTGGAGAATTACTGTCATAATTACACTAGTTTAGAAAGCAATACCTTTGTAGGTGTTTTTACCTCATCATGTATCACACTAGGGATTATAGCATTTTAATGACCTGGGTGGCTAAATTGTACAACACCTATAATAGCAGGAAATCTATGAGAATTTTTGACCCATTGAGGCCATAGAAAGCTCTCCTGACAACTTTGTTTGAGACAGTAAGATCAATCCTAATTTTCCAGGTGTAACCAGCTCTAGTCACAAAAACAGTTTGTATTTTCCTCATACTCAGGATATGAGTGAACTGATACTTTTCATATAGCTATACTACAAATGCCCTGAATTTTATTCCATGAAAGATGTTGTGACATGGAATACACTGCTTCTTCATGAAACATGCAACTTTTAATAGCAGTTACTGCGAGGCTCATATATACACCCCTATTTCTCCTGTCACCAAATAAACTGAAATTCATAGACCTCCTTTTAGCTACTGTGATACGTATTTTATGGTTAAATAAGGCCTTGAAATTGAAAATTTTCTGCCCTTCTCGTGAGGTGTGTAGATCCAAATTAAATGATCAAGTTACATTAAGGCACCTGCAAACCTTGAAAAGGGTATATTGGCTTGTTCATTCTTCCCGTGGATAATAAACTCACCCATCAGACACCTTCCAGAGAGCAAGACAAGGAAAGCAAATGTTGCCCTGCCTTAGCTTCCTTTGTATGGTTTCTTTTTTTTTTTCTGAAATTGGGTCTATCTTCAGGAGATAGGACTATGAGAGATACCTTAGGATCAGTTTGCACATGAAAAGGTCATAACTGATTCCTGGCCACTCCATGAAGCACCATATAGCGTGTTGTACAATTTCAGAAGTTAAGTCAGAACTAGCTAAAATAAAAGGAGGTTAAAAGGCTCACTTTCCTTCAGCTTTAGAAAATATATATTGTGTTAGAAAAGGTGTTAGCTGACAACATGTTTTAGCCGACATGGTGATAAATATGACCAAGCACCAATGTTTTCTCCAGTGTGCAAGCTGCCTTTGCAAAAGCCTGAAGAGATTCCCACTGGTCTCTGCAGGATTTGGCTTGAGCTCCTCTGCAGGAATTACTTTGTGCCAGTAGAAGAAGCCCCCTTGGGGATGTTGCTGTTGCCACCAATGTATTTATTTTTATAACGACTTGTTGGCTGGTGTAGAGACAGGAAGTCACAAATACAGCTCCTGCATGCAAAATTTCACACCATTCATCCTTATCAGTAAGAGCCCTTTGCAAAGATTGAAATGGCAAGACCCATCAACCGTGGGCTACCAAACACTTCCTGCACCCTGATGGCCACTTGCTGTGCATCTGGGAACAGCTTCTGTCCTAGCATTCTTCAGTGCCTGCTGGTGCCTTCCAGAAGCCAGCAGGCAAAGTCCACCCTTTGGACCATGGTGTAACATAAGGTGAGGGCAAAAGAAAATCACAGGATTTTCCTGGCTCATAACAAAGCTAATAAAATGCAATTCCTATGAAGGAGCCTCCCTCACTACTTACAATTTCTAGTGGTTGCCCACACCATATTATCGTTCAATAATCCTTTTTCTAGCTTGGCTCCTAGGCACCTCCTGGCTAGCTGCCCAGCACCTTTTAAGGAGCTATTCTTCTAGCCTCCCAAACTGTCACCAAATTTCTCTGTTATTACTTTCAAATCTATCCACCACCTTGAAGGAAAAGATAGCATATTGGTTAGTAAAGAAATGAGGTTGTTCTCCTTCCTTTGCTGTACTCTGGCACTTGAAGAAAACTGAAATGAAGACTGAAAGGGATTTGATAATGACACATCACTTTCTCATCACATGCACTCTTTCATCACTATTTACAGACATTTGAGCACAGAGTGGAGCACTGTAGAACTGACTGGTTTTCACAGTTGTAAGAATTGTTTTCTCACTTATTTCCTGTTTTCTTACCAGCAGGTCCAGCCACATCCAGAACCTAGATAATAGTTGTATCAGTATCTCTACTAGCTTTCTTTGAACTCCCTTTTCTACTCTTTAAATAAGCTTGGAACTCCACTTTTTCCTCTTCTGATATATAACTTAAGCAAAACTTGACTTAAAGATGACAATATCTAAAAGAGGAGACAGAAACCTTGGGCAGAATAGGAAACAGGTAATTCTGCTTCTGTTACAAGTGCTTGAACATAGACGTAGCACTTTCTAGTAACTTTCTCTAGCTGCCAGTTACTTGTTCAAAATGGAATACATATACTGCAGAGAGAAGGCGGCTGGTGTGTTTTTAAGGCCACCTAGTAGCCTTAACCAAAATTCTTTCCTCCTCCCAGATGTTCCTTGCCTTGCTGTCCATCAATTGGTTACCACCTCCACTCTGGCAGTGGTTGCATTTAAGTGGTTTTTGACCTATAGCATGATGCCTATATCTGCAAGCTTCAATATCTTTCACCAAATCCAAACTTCCATTGGAGTTCACCTGGAGAAGCAATTGAAAAAAGTGATCAAGAGCCTCAAAACATGGTTTGGAGCATCAGAGCCCTCTGGGATCCATCAGGAACAGAAGCACTTCTGCAGTATGTAGCCTCCATGGAAAATCACGAGTCCCCTGCATATCCACCCAGTCAAACAGGAAAGACTATGTTAGTGTTGGACAGCTGTAACACCTTCATGCTCTGTGAATGGAAACATCAAAGGCCAGTGAATCTCAGGGTCCTAGCTCCCTCTCCTGGCAGAGCAGCGTAGTGGTAACAGAAACGGGGGCTGTGCGAGGTGCTCCCCTCGGCACAAAACAGACTGAACTCCAAGCTGCAGTTCTACAAAGGGAGAGCAGCAGAACTGCTCCCCAGTCAGCAGTGGCTCCTCTTCACAAGGAGCCCGGTGGTAGTAATGCAGATATAGTTCTACCAGGAGATTAATACAGGATTAGCAAAGGCACAATCTATTCTAGCGAAGAACATCTGTGACATAGCTTTAGCTGCATAAAAAGTATGTACTTGAGCACAGATAAAACTTCATTGGTGGGCATTATCTGCAGTGCTTAAAGTTGGAGGTAGTGCAATTTATTCTCTAATACTCTGATACCAGAATGTCTCGTGTACAACTGTGCTGTGATTCCTCTCCACCACCAGAGCTGCCTTCTGTTTACTCTGTAAACACCGAGCCCACAGTGTGCTTCCCCGTAACTCGAGAAACACACATCTCTTTGGCTAGGAAGTGTACAACACAGGGGCTCTCTTTAGCAGTCTCAGCCCTTCAGAAGCATGTGTTGCATTTCCACATGTGAAAGCACAGCTTATTCACCCTAAATCCTGAAAAGTATCCACGGCATCCCTACTTACTAAAACACCCACTGGCAGCAGGACCTTGGGTGTAACATCTGGCACAGCACAAAAGTTGGAAGTGTGACCCAAGGTTGAGCCAGGGTTCTTCTTGGCTGGCATCACATGCCTCTACTGCTGTTGAGAACAAGCTGGTTCTTAAAGCAGTGGAAGACAGTGGGAGCTCACCCAAGCACACAAGCCACTGAGAGTGACCTGACCTGAAAGTGCTTCACTGGCACAGCTTCATGGCACTGCAGCACCCACTCCTTCCAGGCTTGGCACCGGTGTGGTGCAATGGGAGCCCAGCCTGTCACTGCTCCTGTTGTATAGAGAGGTGCATGGCCCCCTAGCAGCTTGGATTGGGTACATCAGTAGTGTAGTTCTGTAACATTCTGAGTCAGTTATTCTGTTTTCACTCCAGGAGAGGCTGAAGTCAAGCAAAAGCCTCCCTAGTGAATGGGCAGGCTGGGACTACCAGGCATGGGGCCTGTTAGCATCCAACCTTCTCCATTCTTTCTGGTTTTGTGAAGAAAGTAGAAACAGGCTTTCCTGTGAAAGTCAAACAAAAACTGACTTAACTGTTTACAGTAGTCTTTTTTAGAAGATTATCTGAGGGCTTTTTCACGTTTTTGCAAGGAGTTTATAGCTCTAGTTTATGAGAAGCAGGAGGCAGCTCACAGATGTGCATGCTGGTTTCTGTTGTGGTTATGTTTTCTTCTAGGTTTCACAGCAGTGCTGTTTTCCCAAGGCGATGGTCTTTTGCAGGTCAGAGGCTTGTTTCAGGAGGCTGCCTCACTCTCCAGCACTGAGTACAGCTCCTGATGAAATGGTGAGGCCTTAAATGTGTTCTCAGAGGTCCATAAAGCAAAGCTAAAGCTGTGCAGAAGGCATTTAGTCAAGCCAAGGCTGTAGCTCATAAAACAACCCACTGTAAGATAACCATTCTGGTCATAGGAGACTTCCTGTGTATTAGTCACAAATTATTGTTTCTTTCTCAGGGAGAGAAAAAGAGAGATTGAAGGAGAGAGGGAAAGACAAAGGGGAAAAGTATGTTTCTAGGTATTGCAAAGCTCCCTAAACTTCACTTCAAGATTTGCCAGCATGCTTATCAATTTCATGTTTGGCATCATGTGCAACTTATCTGATAGTCTGTGTTGTGACACAGCTAGCACTGAAAGAAGGGGATGTAACAGACAATGCACTTTCCACTTTTATATATGTATTTTCACCTGCCTTCTAGCAAGAGTAGGTAAGCAGTTTTAAATTTGAGAAACAGTTTGTGGTCTCAAACAGAGAAAGGGAAGATGAATCAGCAGAGACAAAAGTTTCCCACACTAAAGATCACTGGATGAAGTGGTGATGTCAGTCCTTCTGACCAGCAGCATTCCCAGGCTGAGTTCCTCCTCTGAACCTGAAAGTCTGCACTTCCTGAACCAACAGGCACAGTGCAGGGCTTGCTCTCACCACCATTACTCATGTAAGAAGCCCTGTTCACATTGCTGACTGCACATGTGGTTTATGTCAATACACAGGGTGGCTGATATGTGTTTTGTAGCCATGAGAACAGTGAGCAGGCTATTCAGTAAACTTTGCAATTGATCACAAAGGGATGTGGGAAAATTCTCTGTCAGCCAGAGTCCTTAAATCAGAACTGGCCATCTCTCAGGAAGGGACAGTCAAAGTGGTTGGGCCTGATAGAGAAATTATGGAGCAAAACAGTTGTATGGCTTTTTTTTATGCAGTGGACCATACTAAATGCTGGTCTCTTAACCTCTCATTTTTAAGATGAGGAGTGTGGTAGGTATGCCTTAAAAAAAGAGTAGTAACTCTTTTATTTATTTTGCAGAGCTGTGCATCTATGGGTAAACTGTCATTCTACATCCAAAGTACCTGTTTAGGGAGAGATCTTAAAATGCATTGTTTTGTGCAAAAAAACATTCAGTCCTTTGCTTCCAATAGCAGCTGTCCACAGAGCAGTTTGGCCACACCACTTGGTCAGACTCTTATACTGGAGCCAGGAATATTGCAACTAATTGTGCTCACTGAACCATGTTATATCAGCTGTATCCCCATCAGAGAAGCATGTCCAAGACTTCTTACAGATAACAAGACTCTATTTGAGGGGGAAACAGTACCAGAGTAAAATTTTGACAGTTTCAAGTATAATACAAGCAGCATGAACAGACGAGCCCCAAGGAATTGTAAGGTGCTCATTCCATGCAAATATTATCAGTGGGGGGGGGAAATAGAGAATGAACTATAACAAACACTTTTTCTGAGTCTTTATGCATTTCCTATGGGATTCAGTTGAAAGCAGGAAGATTAAAAATAAAAAAAAAAGAAGAGCAGAAACTGCTTGCAACACAGAACAAACCTTGAGTGCCAAGAACATGCTCCAGATTTGTTTAAAGATGCCTGGCTGTTATCTCAGCCTTGATTCATCACAGTTTACTCCCAGAATTATTCAGAATTCAAGGACCTTGCTCCTAGGGGGTTAATGGGTTGCACTCAGCACTGAAACCCACGACACAAATAGCTGCTTAATTATTCAGTCCAGACTGCTTTTAGTTGTTAATGCAAATAAAAATAGGGACAGTAACAATAACATTGTTTTACATTCTGTTGATAAAATGAATTTTTCTTTTAACTGCATAATCCAGGACTATGCACAGGGAGGAGAGGACCCATAAAAAAGGAGGGGTTGTGCTGTGACACAAAAGATTAGCCTGCCCATGACTGAAGGAGAAGGAAAAGGAAAACACTGCCATAAAAGTGACAGTAGAGGTGAAGAATTGTGGTGGATGTGTAATGCAGCACTGAAAAGATGCAGGAGAAAACATAACAAAATGAAAGTCTTACTATATCTATCCTACTATCCCAAAGCAAGAATTAATTTGAAGGGGAAAAGCTGTTGTTCTCGTTGGCTCACATCACTCGTGATGCTGAAGTGATAAAATTACCGTAATTACTATCTTTGTTCAAAAAATGTGCTCCTGGGTTTCCACCCTGAATTTTGTTCAAACACCCATTGTGGCTAGTGCAAATCAGGAGCTAATGGCATGTACTGCCACTAGTTGGGAAGCAAACACAGTAAATCTCGTACTTCAAATGCACCAGCCACGCAAGATGTCAAAGTACATTAAAACACAGGAGCACCTAGAAGTATTAGCTAGTGGTCCTGTTACAAGTAACAGCTGACTAAAGATTAAGTGTAAAACCAGTCCTAGCAAACGTATGCCACTCTGATAGCAGACAAAACCAATTTAGAATCAATGAGTCTAAATGCAGGGTTTCTGCAACAGGTCAAACTGAGCATTTAATTAATTGAGCCCTGTTTTGAAAGCATGCTGTGGCAGTAGGGAAGAAGTAAGCGGGGGTGGGGGGGGTGGTACCATTTTAAGCCCAACTGCAGCACTGCTGTGTAAAGGGGTATCAAATTAGGGTAATCATTTGCAAACTCCATCAGCTTCCTGTCCTGCTGTGGCTGTCCAGGGGATGAACTACAGAATGAGTTCTCCTGTCTGGAGGAGGCTGTAAAACCCTGTTTAAACAGGTATCTGTTTGAGTTTGGATAAGGCTTACAGCAAAGCAAGCTAAATGACTGGTTCAGTTGATGACACTTAGCAGTCCTGGTCACTAGTCTCTTGCTTTCTCAATCTGATTTGCTGTGGTAATTGGTCTGCAGCAGTTGGGGGCCAAGGCAGATGGGAGGGGGGAGGGGGAAGGATAAGACAAAACATTTTTTAACTTCTTTTTTTAAACTTTTTTTTTTTTTAAGTGTTTCAACTGTACAGTACACAAGCCAGAGTTATTTAAAAGGCTGAGTCTGAGTTCAACTTCTGAACCACCTCCAGTTTTCTATTCCTTCCTTCTGTCTTCACCTCTGTGGTTTTATGCTGTTGAAAAAGGTAGGGTCAAAAGGAAAAACAAAAGAGTAATGGAGAAAAGAGGCTAGAAGATCTACATACTTGGGGCTTGTCTCGTTCTTTAAATATGTGAAAAATTTGGGGTTATAGAAAAAACTTGGGGCTGTATACCTTGGGGGTTTTTGACATGGTATTTCATGCTACTTATTGGTCAGATGAAAGTTAGTATTTGGATAAATTTGGACTAAAGGACAGTGGTGTGTTCTTTGTAGAATTAATACAAATGCTGCTTTGTCAACCTTATGTTGAAGGAAAGCTAGGGTGTGATCTTTTTGTGCTCAGCACAGAAGATAAGGGATTACTGCTTACCTACCACTAGAACTAAGGGATTGTTCTGCAAGTGAAGGTGGAGGAAAGGGAGTTTTGTGCTTGTGTCTCAGAGGGAAAAGGATTATTGTGCAAATGATGCCCAAGGAAAGTGATTAGATCATGTATGACATGGAGAAGAGAGTTCATGCATACATCATGAAAGGAGCAGGATAGTGTCACACAGGACAGAAAATCAGAAATAAAATGACAGAGAAGAGGGACTACAATTGTGCAAGTGTGACTAGAAGACAAGGTTTCTTATGGGTAAAAATAAGTAGGGAAATAAAGAAATGACTGTGTTCCTGAGTAAAGAAGTACAGTTTATTCTGTGGCCAAGAACCCACATTTTTCAGACCAAAGAGAGCTGTGCCGCTCATTAAAGGAACACACCATATTCACAAATACTTTGAGCAATTGAATAATGGTATCTCAGATAGATACTTTGTCATCTTGACCTCAACTTCCCTACAGATAAGGAGTTGGCTCCCTGTTAGATTTTTTTCCCCTTATCCTTCTAATGAAGAGTAAGTGCCTCACAAATCATCGTATCCTCAAGAAATAAGAATATTGTTCCCAGCATAAACCACAGGTAACACTGGGTACAACATGCAAGCACTGCAGATCTGCTCAGCATCCAGGAGCTTTCTTCTTAGTTAGGAATCCCAGTCTCCAGACTTTAAGATTGATGGTTCTTATATACATATGAAGAGAGAAGCAGTGCAAGCCTAGGCAGAAGATCTTTGTTGTTCCATTAAAAGAAAGGAAAAACTTTAAATATCCTGCTTCATTAGAAAAACTATGTATGAAACAGGTTTTTTCTTTTGTTATGACACCAGGGCAGAGATTTACATTTCCACATCACAGTGACCATCAAACCCCCACTTTGGCTGTGCATTTGTAAGGTGTTACATAGGTAAGGCATCTGTTTGTGGTTAGGGCTGCAGTGCTCTGCAGTGGGTTTGTATCACAAGAAAGAAGAACAATGTGTGAAAATAGGAATTATTTCTACCTTTATTATGCCGATTTCTGGTTCAAGACTTCCCAGTTATTTGGGGATTTGTTGGTTTCACACAATGATCCTGACAGCTAGTTACTCATGTCACTCTCAAATGCAGTGCAACACTTTGTACCAGGAACTGCATTTCAGAGAAGGTGAAGCCGGGGTCAAACGCATTCCTGCTAATTGCACCGATTGCAGGAGAGTTATTCCATGATTGAATTTGCTGTCTGATGTTAAAGGGAGTAGTTGCTAATTGCTTTTAAGGAGGACCCAGAAAAATGACTGGGGGCTGGACAGTAACTCCCTGCCCAAGCCTGTTGGGCGCACGCGCTGCTGCGCACAGGCAAGATAAGAGCTGCTAATCTTTCAGGGGAGTGTGGTATGTGAGGAGGATGTGCAGGTCAAACAGTGTGTGAGGGCTTGGAGGGGGATACACCAACAACCAGTGATGGAAAATGGATTTCTTTATGTTCATTCATTTTGCACTGGTGCTACTGTCAGCGCAGAAGAAATCTACCGCATTGATCTGATTTCTTCAAAGCTGCCACCAGTGCAGTGGCATGGCCACCAGCTCATTTCTGTGATGTTTCTACAATGTGCTGACTGTTCTCAGGCTCCACAGAGCCTGCACTTACCGTTACCACAATCCCATCAGGCAGTGTATAGGTTTCTCTCCTCATCTCACTTGTTATTACAATTTTCCTCTTTATCCAATCTTTAATCTCTCGTTCAGTTGAAAAATTCACGGTTGGGACAAGGAGAGCCACACAAGGTCTGGGGCTTATGCAGAATATCACAAAGTGGTTCTAGATCATTGATGTGTAGTGTCACAAGGACAGGCGAACTCTGCCTCTCCACTATAATTTATTATTTGCTATTTCAGATTAAGCTTCAGCTCATGATCCTGTTTAAATTGCTTCCTTTTTGCCACTTTTCCCAAAAATCTTTGCTCCTCAAACCCTTCCTACTCAGTGGTGCAAGTTCTGAAAAATACCTGGAACAGTGTCTTGTTTTGTAAGAATTTCTGTTGGCTGAGTCATCCTGCACCTTACTGCTGAGAAGAGTGCCACCCCGCAGAGAAAGGGTAGTTGCCTGGGGTTTGGAAACGTATGCCAGCTTCCTACACAAGGAATTGCATGGGAAAGATCTACAAGGATCTATCTGCTAAACTTCCTCAAGCTTGGGCTGAAATTCTTGAACTAAGAGACAAGGCAATGATTTGCAACAACCTGAGATTGCTTAGTTTGCAGAGCTCTTACTAGTGGCCACCTTAGAAGATGGAGAAAGCTGCAGTCTATCTTATTCTATCCTTGCAGGAAATAGAAACCCAGAGGCTGTAAATAAGATTTTGGTTGACAAGAGTTTTGTTTCATGTTCTTTGGGAAGATGTAGCAAAGCTGTCAGACTGACTTTCTGTATTGAGCTCTAGCTGTCATTTTCCTTTGCTTGCTGTCATTTACTACTGGGCAATGGCTCCTGTTTAAAAGCTTTGGCTTTTGAGAGGGTGTAACTCCTAATGCTCAAGTAGACTTCTCCAAGTCAGTCTTTGCTGAATAAGGCTGTGAAGAAGGGAGGAGATTGCCCTAACAGTTGAAGTTTAGTAGGTTCACTGCTCAGCAAAGTCAATGGGAGATTTTTCCTTTGGCACAAAAAGGAAAGAAACGGCATAAGAACCAACACCAGCAGTGTAATTCTGTTATATCCAAAGGAAAAGATAGTGTAACACTAGCTGAGAATCTGAATTATAAATGTCAAATTTGAAACATAACAAGTAAAGGTTACCTGAAAGTGGCTTACATAAGATTGGCTTCTAAAACTGTTACTTAGACGGGTTCTGCAAAAGATCCACAATGCCATTTGCAGCCATTCCCTCATGTTAGTAGCCTGGGCTTAGGCTTCAGTTAGTGTTTCCCAGGCGGCAGGTGGTGACTGTGGAGAAAGCATTGCTCAACACTCAGGAGAAACTCAAAATTTTCACCTCAAGTTTGTATAGTTTAGGATGAGTCAATGTTGACCTGAATCTAATATCTATAATCAAAGTCACCAATCACATGCAGACAGCATCAGCAGTGCCTGACAAGCAAAGTGGCAAACTATCTGAGATGACAATTCTGGTGCTTCTGCAGGGTCCCTGTGAGTGGAGAAAAGTGGTTGGCACTGGTCCCATGGAAGCTGTGGCTTGAGGATGGGAATTGTTTAGCTTATCATTAGGTTTACCATTTACCAACTCTTTCCCAGGTAGAAACAGCCAAAACAAGCGGTGTTATGGCTGCTTCTCTGTTGGGTAAATGACTAACAAGGTGTGTTTGCTTGCAAAGGAACCAAGAATAACCTAATTAAATGTGATCTGGAAGGACAGTTCTCTGATTTTGTTCCTCCCACAAACTGGTATTTTGCAACCCAAGGTTTCAGTTCAGACCCACTATTCAGAACAATATTTGAAAGCAAGGCAGAGGGAAATTTTTTTTTCATTAACTAACCTGTGTTGTGAGGGATTCTATTTTCTCTGTTAAAGATGATGAAATTGCTAACCCAAATAGCTCCCTGCCCTTCATTTAGGGATTAGTGACTTCATGAACACAAGCAGAACAAACACGGAGGGCTGAACTTGGATCTTGGCGAGTTCAAAACTTCCCAGTCCGAGATGAGAAAGCAATGAAACACTCACAGCAGTGGCAGTATTTGAGCCTTTTAACAAATGGAACAAATGATGAAAGCTTGGGAGCCAATCAGCAGTGCCCATCCCTGGTGTAAACCTGGTATTTTTCCAATTTGAACAATAGAAAAGGGGCAAATAAGAAAAATCCTTGGTAGCAAATGTGATTAGATGAAGCCAACAGTAAAGACTCTCCTGAAACTGCAGTTCGTCACACAATTAGTTTCGTAACAGCTTCACCATTCAGATGGCCTTTTCCCTGGCACAGTGCCACACCAGCCAAATAAATCAGCTTTACATACATGACTGTCAATCAGAACTGCAGCTCCAGATCTCTGAAGCTAAGCTGGAAAGCCCAAATGAAAGGGAGAAGGAAAAGAAGCCTGAATAGGTAGGAGGAAACAAGGCAATGTGGACAGGAGGATATAGCCAAACAGCAGTGGACTAATACTTGGAGGTATTCAAGAGCCTCTGCAGATTAGGAGAGCTTGCCAAAAGCAGTTTGTAAGCAAAGATTCCAATACCTCTAGTCCTATCGTTGAGATTAAATGGGATCATTTGGAATGACGGTGAAGTGGAATGCATATCTAATTAGAGAAATCAATGAACCCAAATGATTGGGAGGGGACAAATCATTTCCAGCTTCTGCTGCCCCTACTCAGCAACATTTCAGACTGCTGGCACCGTGTGTGGGTCTGGATGTGTGGTACATCGCTAGCAAAGTGGACCTTAGTGATTGTTGTTTTGCACATGGAAGTGCTGTGAAGGGAAGAGGGAGCAGGCTGCTCCCTCACATGAAACCTGCCATCTTCAGAAATGAGCAATTGCTAGGAAAGAAAACAATCACTCAGCACTGGGGCAAACTTGAAACTATGAGGCTCTAAGGTTAGCCACAGATGGGCATAGTCACAAGAGACAGACACATTGGGCTTTAAAAGAAAGCAAAATAAAATAAAAATCTTACGTGGTGTTTTTTTCACAGCAGTGTTGCGTTTGGAAGCCAGCTGAAAATTATTTGACACAATACTTTTTGCCTGTAAACATTCTGTCAAAAAAAAAATTGACCGCTGCATATGTCAATTACAGGGAAGAAAAATCACAGCACAGATTTATTTATTTTTCCTGAACTGTTTTGAGGTTTATTTCAATACTGGCACCTCAGTAGTTTTCTCTCATACGATTTTAGAAAGCAGAGAGTAGGGCGGTGAAAGTTAAATTGGCGCCTAACCTTTGACTGAGTCAAAGCAAACAGTGCTAACTGTTCACTACACGGGGCATTTTCACTTCATTTTCTTGTAGCTTTATTGTATACTGGAATTAAAAAGAAAATTAAAATATTATTCTTTGTGACCGTTTGTGACCACAGCTGTGCTGCTTAGTGCTTAGGTATCTCTAGGAAAATATCCTCTGACTTCATACAAGCAGATTTTACGTGAAGGCCAGGTTATTTTAGGTGCTCATGGGTAGGGAAGCAGAGTTGACATTTTCTGCAGCATATGCAAGAGCTAACTGACAAAAACATGAAGTTTTGCGTTATGCAATGGTGCGAGTTTGTTTGGCTTGTGGTTGTGGGGTTTGTGAGGGGGGAAGATATGAAAATTAAGCAATAAAATACTTCAAAGAAGTATTTGATCTGAAACAAGAAAATAAATTCCTGACATTCTTTGTGAAAGCTTGTCTATGTAACATGCCTTATAGCTCTCCTAGAACACTGTGGAAAGGAAGGAATTTTCTTGCAACAACATTTTGGGATTAACCCAGGTATTTTGCCCGAGGCATGATTTAAGGTACGTTCTTATTTAATACAATTTGTGTTAATGTTTGCATAAGAAATCTTACTCTGCAACTATTTCTAGAGTAATGCTACTGAAGTCAGTGAGTTTACAACAAAGATTACTTTGCCCTCATCCTGTTTTCTTCACTTTATTTATTTGTCTTGGAATCCAGACTTACCCACGACAACTTCTCTATCATGTTTAAAAATTTGGCACCACTTTGAAAAAGCATTAAAAGCTGATTGCCAGAGTTCCTGTTCAAGTTGATACCTGTCAATCTAAACCACTGCAACAGTCATGATCATTTCAATTGATACTTCTAGACGAAATCACCTGGCCTGCAAACTAGCTGAAGTAATCCACTTAAATCCATGAAGTGACATTACCATTGATTCATAATCCACATCCTGAAACAATTCTGGTAATACAGAGACTTTGTACCCTGCATTTGGCTTCTGTGGGAATGGCTGGTGAGTTTCTGAAGGCAAGATGCCCTATCTTGTGGCAGCTTTTGTTTCTTTACCTACAACAAAGGAGTTGCTCTTTGTGAAGTGAAAAATACAATGGTCTACAAATAAATCTGAAGACTGATAAAGACTTTTGAATATTGCTAAGATGCTGTTAAACTCATCTGTCATCAGATCTAAAGATATTCTAGGATATGTTTAATTTTCTGAAAGAAATGAACCTACCTTCTAAAACTCAGGCAGGGTTCTGTATGTAATAGTGATCCTAGTGATCCTTTTCAAATTATAGCTGATATGCTTGTAAATTATTTTAAAATACTTGGCTGTATGTTCTTACTTTTAATTTTAAATTCTCTCATTTTTGAGATGTTCTGATCAGCAGTACTGAAACCAAATCCACGGGGAGTTAGAACTCTTCATACCAGTCTCAACTCAGAATCCATCAAACCTCACGGGTTTTGGTTGTGGGTAGTTGTTTTTTTCCTCTGTGTATGTACCTAGAAGGCAAAGATATTCATCACCATAACCAACCCCACAGACTGCAATTTCAATCTTATTTACAACGGTGTAAATCAAAGTAACTTCACTGAGGCCAAGGGAGTTACTCTGGATTTACACTCATAAGTGTTACAAACATAAAACATGAATTAGTGCCAGTTAGGACGTTGCTTGATTATCACAGAACTCATGATGGAGTTTTTTTGATTAAAAAGTCTACTCTTTTTCACGCATCTTCAGTAACATGTACATAACATTTTGAACAGAATTCCCACTCTCCATGGAAAAGTGGAATTTTATGTTTTTACAAAGAATTCCATTTTCTTTAGGAAAACTGTTCTGGTAGAAATTGCCTGACCTGATTTAAGCCAAATTCATGATTCAAACAAATTAGTTGCTGCTCAGCAGACATTCAGGGATGAGCAATCCAGGGAGCAAGCACGTGTGCATCCCCATGTGGTTACATCTGAGGTTCTTCGTGTAGCAAACAGGAAGGATGGGACTGTAGCTAAGGTGGTATGAGAGCTATGAGAGTAACTGGGGTTTAATTCAGTAGTGCATCTAGGTTTTGTTTCCAGAAAAATAAAACCATACCAAATGTCATTTCAGATTAAATAAATCTTACTGTTTTCCACTCCTAAGCAAACCATAACGATCATCCCTTAC
Source organism: Dryobates pubescens (assembly GCF_014839835.1). NCBI lineage: Eukaryota > Metazoa > Chordata > Aves > Piciformes > Picidae > Dryobates > Dryobates pubescens. The sequence goes on from NC_071619.1 coordinate 23,135,645, forward strand.
CCTGGTTGTTGGGAAGTCCTGCTCCTTTTTAAGTGGAAAATGAAAGCTTTTAGTGTTACAAAATGCTAAACTACATAGCTGTAACTATTCATGATGTTTGAACTGAGTTTTGTAGCTCTGAAACTGGATTTCACAATGAATAAGCAGACTGCAAGTGAAAAATCTGAATCCAAGGGAGATTCTCAAGCCTCAGCTGAGGGTCAAGCTGGCTCCATGACTGAGGATGTCACCCAGGCCTTCACAAGTCTCTGGCTCCCAGGAATGCAGTACTTTGAAGATCTCCGCCACAGTGTCTCTTTGTATTAATTCTATATCATTAGATAAATAGATGAGGGGCCAGCTAAATTAAGGTATCTGCATAAATCTAAAGAGTAAGCCCCCAGCCTGATGCAGTGCTTTCCTCACTGGAAGCAGCACAAGCAACTCGTGACATTTCCCTTAAACTGCAGGATGTCCTACAGAATGTGAACCCCCCTTATTTTTCCATGTCATGTCTAATTCCCCTCCTATTTTCTAGATGCAAGGACTGGCACCAGGCAGTGCTGGATGCTTCTCTCCTTTGTTTTGTGTGCTGCAGAGGACAGAGGACAGGCAGTGTTCCCGAGGAAGGGTTGCTGTCTACAGCTGGAGATGGATGGGCTCTGCCGCCGCTCTGCCCAGCCGCCCCCGAATGCTCCCGGCTCAAGGGAAATGGCCACTGACGATGAATTTCAGCCATTGATCCCCTCCCTTCCTCCTTCTCTTTCTCCCTCCTTTTCCCGGCGTTGCCTGAGGGCTCTGTTAGCTGCCTGAAGGTGCTGCTTTGCTGTAGGCAGGCTTCAATTGCAGCTCCCGGTGCTGAGGGGAGAAGTGGGTGCAGCGAGGGCTGAAGGCTGGTTTAGGTTTACAGCACAGGCGTTCTGTGAATGAAGCTTATTACAATAAAAATCAATAAATAAAATCAAGGCTGTAGCTGCTGTCAGAGACATTCCATGCTTGCTGAGTGCGTCTGTTTTTTCTCACCTCCAAAGTGAATCAATATGGCTTTAAATCATTTCCCTGATGCCTTCATTTCTTACCTTGTGCTGCTGTTAGCCCAGCCATGGTGCTGCCTTGTCATTCCTACCTCCTCTTTTCAGTCTCTCTTCCCTAGCTGCCTCTTGTTTCCTGCTCTTCAAAACATGTACAAAATCCTCACTGGAGCAGTTCGGATTTGCTCATGTGTCGTCTTACACACACACACACATGCCATCGCTTGCAGCCACACACACACTCATCATAGTGCCTTCATGCATGCGCTGCTGACTCTGTCTGCCTCCCTCTCCCTCACAGGCACACACACCGCCTCACCAATTGCTGCCTAAGCAACATCTGCTTATCAGGAGTTATTCTTCTGATGTGGTGGTTACTGAGGAAGCACTCATGATTACTTGCAACTCTGTCTGTCAAAGATATTAATGCAAAAAAATATATATATTTCTTGTGTTGTGATGCTTTTTTCTCTCCCATACACTTCCAACCCACTTGAGGCAGGCCAATTTGACTGTAAACCTATCACTAGTGCTAAAAATAGAAGACCTCCACACAGATAAACCCATGCTTTTGGGACTGCCCCATTTTTCTACATCCTGCCTAATTTTGGATTTGGGTTGTTCAGAACATGAGGTATCACTGATGGTATAAAAAGCCCTCAGAAATGCTTATGCATCTTCTGAGTAGATTGGCACACAAGTGATATGCTCAGAGAAAACTGCAGTTCATTGGTGCAATGTAGGAGTTCCCTGAATCCCCTTATCACTTCAGTGGCACACACCAATGCATTAGCTGCTTATTCCAGGCTGAGCTCTGGGCTTGCAAATCCAAATTGCTTTATGCCAGCATCTTCCTTCCTTCTTTCTCTCTTTCTCTCTATTTATTTTCTTTTTTTCTTTTCTTTTCTTTCTTTCTTTCTTTCTTTTTCTTTCTTTCTTTCTTTCTCTTTCTTTCTTTCTTTCTTTCTTTCTTTCTTTCTTTCTTTCTTTCTTTCTTTCTTTCTTTCTTTCTTTCTTTCTTTCTTTCTTTCTTTTCTTTTCTTTTCTTTTCTTTCTCTCTCTCTCTTTCTTTCCTTCTTTCCTTCTTTCCTTCTTTCTTTCTTTCTTTCCTTCTTTCCTTCTTTCTTTCTTTCTTTCTTTCTTTCTCTGCTCTTTCAGTAGTTTTGTATATGGAGGTGCTTTGATATGCCTAGCCACCTGCTTCAAGTATCTAGAAGATCATGACTTGCACATAGCGCATTTGAGCGACATGATGGAGGCAAAACTTTTAAACATATCAAAATGCAAATATGCCCAAATTAATTGTTGGAAAAATATGTTACATTACAAAATACTTTCAAAGAAAGCCAGAGAGGAAGGCAGAGAGTATGGGTTTGCAGAGATTTGTGATATTAATAAAATGAGTCACAAATAGTTATTTAGAAGTTTGCGTTCTGAAGAATGCAGAAAGCTGTTTTGTTGGGGTTTTTTTTCTTAAAGAAGGAGTGGAGGGACAAATGATGATACTTCTGCCCAACTTTTGTCTTCACTCCACTTACTTTGCTGGAACCACTAAAGTAAAAGGGATTGCTTGTGGTGAATGTTTTTTTTGGGTTTTTTTTCAATCCACCATGATCCAAATATGTAGTCTAATATATGGCAACAGCCCAGAGTAAGAGAGACAGGAATTATTCATGATCCTTCTTTCAGTGTGAAAGACTCCTTCTGTAATCTCATCTTAATGATTCTGCATTTAAGAAGTAAATTATTTTCATCAAGAAAAGTGAAAAGCAGCCAAATTTGCCTTGAAAAAAACAAGGGGGGTATCAAGACAAATGACATTCCTGCAGGGAGGCATTCTGGAGAATTGCATTAGGGTAGATGATGCAATGCTACCCAAGCTATTTGAGCTGGTTCTTCTTTTACCCTTACTGGGAATAGCGAGTATACTTTTTCACTAGAGGAGACTACAGCTAGATTTGAAGTTTTGACAGCAAAAAAACAAATAGTCCCTCACCCAAAAAATGAAGCTTATGGCCTGGCCTTATTCTTAGTCTTCACAAGGCTTTTCTGCAAATACTCATTTGCCTGTAAGTGTGACTTCTCTCTAATCCCCTGACACAGCCAAAAATAGTGGTGTCCTCTGAAAGCAAGTAAAATGCTTTAAAGTAACCTACTCTATCCAGGAGAGAGTTTGTATGAAAATTCAGTATTAGCTCAGTGTTCAAATTATCACTGTTGCTGTAATGAAGGAAGTTATGAAATCCTTTGACCAGTCCCATCACTGCATTGCACATTGCTGCTGTTCAGTGTCAGAATAGAACAGAATAGACCAGGTTGGAAGAGACCTTCAAGATCATTGCATCCAACCTATCATCCAACACCACCTAATCAACTAAACCATGCAACCAAGCACCCTATCAAGTCTCCTCCTAAACACCTCCAATGATGGTGACTCCACCACTTCCCCAGGGGGCCCATTCCAATGGGCAATCACTCTGTGTAGAATTTCTTCCTATTCTCCAGCCTAAACCACCCCTGGGGCAGCTTGAGACTGTGTCCTCTTGTTCTGGTGCTGGTTGCCTGGGAGAAGAGACCAGACCCCACCTGGCTACAACCTCCCTTCAGGTAGTTGTAAAGAGCAATAAGGTCTCCCCTGAGCCTCCTCTTCTCCAGGCTAAGCAACCCCAGTTTCCTCAGTGGCTCCTCATAGGGCTTGTGTTCCAAACCCCTCACCAACTTTGTTGCCCTTCCCTGGACATGTTCCAGCAGGTCAACATCCTTCCTAAACTGAGGGGCCCAGAACTGGACACAGTACTCGAGGTGTGGCCTAACCAGTGCAGTGTACAGGGGCAGGAAGTGTCTAGGGATGGAAGGCTGCATCAAAAGAATTGTGGCCAGCAGATTAAGAGAAGTGATTCTGCCACTTTACACTGCTCTGGTAAGACATCATCTGCAGTACTGCATTCAGCTCTGCAGTTCTCAATAAAGGAAGGACATGGGCCTCATGGAGAGAGTGCAGAGGAGGCCCATGAAAATGGTCAGGGGGTTGGAACACCTCTCCTACAAAGACAGGCTCAGGGAGCTGGAGTTGTTCATCTTGGAGAAGAGAAAGCTCTCGGGAGACCTAATAGCAGCCTTCCAGTACCTGAAGAGGGCCTACAAGAAGGCTAGAGAGGAACTGTTTACAGGGATAGAACATGGGGCAGTGGTTTCAAACTAGAAAAGAGTAGTTTTAGATTAGACGCTAGGAACAAGTTCTTTGCCATGAGGGTGGTGGAACACTGGAACAGGTTGCCCAGGGAGGTAGTTGAAGCCCAATCCCTGGAGATATTCAAGGTGAGTCTTGACAGGGCTATGGGACACATGATCTAGTTAAGGATGCCCCTGTTTGGACTAGATGACCTTTGGAGATCCCTTCCAACCCAAACCATTCTATGATTCTATGAAAACCACACAGAGGAGCACATTTGCTTCTTGCTACACTCAGTAGCACGTACTTTTATTCTTCAGGCCTTATGAGTATATAATGTGATAAACACAATAGAGCAGTGAAAGGAAAGGAAACAGCCATAACTGTGATGATTACTAGCACATAAAAATCATGCAGAAGAAGCAGCAGCATGTGACCACCCCAGTCTCCCAATGGTTGTTGTGCCATTGCTTGGCAAGCTGTCTGTCTCTGGCTATTGCTTCATTGCACTTAGTCATAAATGAAAGCTATCTAATGCTAATGACCATAGTGCCCACCCTAATCATGCATTTGAAATATTAATAAAAATAATTTATGTCATGTGACTGCTTTTTAACTAGCTGCTTTCAGGACTTTAGATGAGGATTATAAAAGACGTGCATTTATAAATTATTAGCCTTGAGCACATAAGCACTGCATACTATGGGGAGCACTTCTGTAGCACTTTAAATTAATTTATTGTTATTCATTCCAGCTGTCTGTGATGTAAACCTTTGGCTATAAATTTGTACCATCATCCAACACACCATTAAACTAAAGTGGTGCCCGTGCTGGAGAATATAATAAAACATATGAATAGGATTTCTGTGGGGACACTTTTTAAAAATTCTCTGCTCAGTTAATGACACAAGAAAAGTGAGATAACATCGTCACCCTGTAACTATGCATTCATTAAAATACATCTGCTCGGGGGGGGAAGACTTTTAAATGTGCGCTTTTTCTGAGTTCTGACTCAATGTTTTTCTTTACCAGATTGTTTCAATTCATATCCCACCTCAAGCAAAAGGCTTTGTCTGAAGCTACCATGAAGTCACTAGCTAAGACTGCCAGAGGATTTTTGTCGGACCTGAACGTCTCAGTAGTTGAAATAGCTCCTGACCACTGAATCATGGCAGAGCAGTCTTAGCTCCTCTGCAGGGTAACATTCTTTCTCTTACAGATCACCGTAAGGGTAACAAAACCTTATCTGTATGACTAACAGCACAATGTCTTAATCCACTTAACGGTATAGTTATGTTCTGTACCAGCCCATTGGGTTACAATTGCCTAAGTTTTTGAGCAAGTTGTGATAATGCAGTGCTCTACCGAGTCAAGTCAGGACCAACTATTGCTTTGCTCTTGCCATGAAGGTCTCATATTGCTCATATGCTTGTTAATACTTCTTGTCTTCTTGTCAGTGACTTGTGACTTCTATTGAGCCTGCTTGAAGGCAGTCCTGCCCATCTCAGTTTTCCACTGATATCGGTAAAGTTTACCTGCTAGTATCTCAGGTTTAGGCTCCTGATCTCAAATAAAGCTATATGAAAACAGACAATCTGAATGTCATATTCTCAGCTGATGTAATATAGCACAACTCTTTTAATTTGTACCAGCTGCTAATATATCCATGTCTTTCAGGTTAAACCTTTCTGAGTTATTCACCCAGTACCAGGGTTTTGGTAAATTGACTGAGAGCAGAAAATGGTACTCATAAAGAATAGATTTTTAATTATATCTCATTAATATAAAGACTAGTTTGAGGGAGAGAAGTTTTATTTTATTTCTACATCCATCCAAATTTCAAGGTTTGAGAATCTGAGGCTTTGATTTGAGGTCATCTCTAAACAATCAACAAGCAGGATGTCTGAACTACTTGGGAATATGCAAACTGGAGAATATAGTGAATGCTCTTTATATGCAAACATTAATATTTGATGGTAGGGAGATCATATAACAGGACACTACCTTGCCAGGGATTTTTTTTCAATATAAAAGTATCTAGTACAATTGCTCAAAATTATTGAAACACATTTAATAGAAACTTCAGAAAGCAACCTCTAGCACATTGCCAGAACTGAATTCTGCTCTGGATAGTGATTAAAAGATTGGTACTTCTTGGATTAAATGTGCCAAAGTATAAGTAACATAAGGACAATCTTTTTCACAGCAAGACCCTCGTGGAGATAGGTGGAAAAGGGAAAGATAGCTGTGGGGTGGAGTATAAAGAAGTAACCTGAGATTTATTGACACATTTTGGTCAGGTAGGTGAGAGATCAGGTTTGGTTATTCATGTTAACCCTGCCTCTCTGAACAAAACATAAAACACTACCAATTTGCACTTTTGTATCACTTCCAATGAAAAGAAAACACAGTTATGGCAATCACCTGCCTAGATACAGGACCTTCAGCCAATAACTAGCAAGCAAGGAATTAATAATAGTTTCAGCTCCCTTCACACAGATTATGACAAGAAGTACAAACCAGCTGCCTGAGATGCAAAAGGATGATGATTCCTGAGTTGGAGGGTGGGTTTTAGCTGTTCCATTAGCTGCGTTTAAATGATTACAACAGTCAGTGTTGTTTTGGGCTCTGCCTTACTGCAAAGATTCTTTATTCATATTTTTTCCTTTGAATTAAGATGTGCCCTGCTACTTCCAGCTGCATGGTTAGCCTTCACCAGCAATTTTTACACTCTCTCTGAAGGTATATGCAGACCAGCTCCTGCTTTTTCACTGATGTTCTAATATGGATCCATTTTACTAAGATAAAATTATATTTATGATACTTTTCTATTAACTTAGTACAAAGGATAAAACCTTGGTTATGTGAAAAAAAGCTATATAGAGCTTCCCTTTTAATTGATTTATCACTGTCACTTGATTTTTTTTTTTAATTATTTAAGGAGAGCTTCTTTTCTTGTAACACATAGCTTATAATTACTATGTAACTTAGTCTCAAAGGAAGGGATTGTGTTGTGTTTAAGTTGCAGGAGCTAAGATGATAGTATTCATCTCCCAGCTCCTAATTAATCTGTTCAGGTTTCTTTACTGATCACATAGAAAGAAGGTGCCATTTGGTTTGGTTTGGTTTATTTGTGTTTGTTGGGGTTTTTTTTCCTTCTTACTTAGGCTGTAATCTTTTAGGAGTTGACTGTATCGACTTATTTTTACCAAAGTTTGCCTAAGTCTTCTAAAGGTGCCTCATAGAGAAGAGGAGCACTTCTCTTTAGTTTCCATGTTTCCGCTAGTGTTGGATATACCTGCTGTGCAAGCTTTTTAATATCCCCTGGTTTGGGGAAGTCTTTAGTCCATTATAGCACCTCTAGCCAGGCATGAGGACATCTGTGTTTGCCAAGCCACCAAAAGAAGCCTAAAGAAGCCAACTCAGACATGACGAAAGAGAATGGGTGGGTGCCAAGAACTGAAGGCAACAGAAAGGTAGTAGTGGCTGTACCTCTGCTATTTGATGAAAGTAGTCTCTAAAGTAAGTGGTACATGAATGGAACACTCTATCTTTCATCTGCACAGCTGCCCTCAGACAGCTGTGGAAAGATCATCTGAAGAGGGCTGGTACCTGTTCATCCCCTAGCTGAGCTCACAGACATATGGGTCTGTGTACTCAGGAGGGTATCTGCTTCTATGTGAGTCGTTAAAGTGATTGCTGTGCTTGCCACATCACCACCTCACAGACATATGCTAGTATTTGTGCTACTGTCAAAATATGCTTTAAAACCCATTTCAGCAGCAAGCTTGCTTAGCTTCCTTGCCAGGAAACGTTAATTGCTGTGGTGCAGTCTCCTGTTTTCTGTGGCTCAATAACTATTAATTTACATCATTTGGAACAACACTTACATTTTTTTAATTAAAAACCAATAAAGGCAAATCAATGCAGTGTAAAGTATACAATATTGAAACAAAACCCTCTTGTTTTTATACTTGAGCATCCCTAATAAAATTTCATTGTTGATCCAAGCAGCTTGTCTATTCTAATCTAATGAGAAACCATCAAGTTTCCTTTTAGCATTTTGGAAATGACTAAAAATGGCTGCCCCGATCCATGGCCAAAGAATGCAATCATTAACCTCCAAGTTGTAAGTCAATATGATGATGCAGATACTGCTGCATTCATCTCTCTGCATTGCATCACCTATGCACCTGATGGTCCTTGGAATCCATTTTGAATCAGGATGGAGGTTAACTTTTATTTATAGCTGTAATTAGAAAAACACTAGCACTGATGGAGACAGCTCCATTGCTAGAAAGTGTTGCCACAGAGTAAATTCCAAAGCAATTTTTGCATTTTAACAGGTCAAAGAGTAAAACAAATGAATCACTTCTTCAGAATCTGATAATGTACTGGAATGTAGATTTGAAAGAGACTTAGAGAAAAATCCCACGGCTGTTTTTTCTGCTCCAACTACACTGTGCAGTGCCTGAGAAGGCAAGCTCATAGCATTCATCTCATGGTTCCTAGGCTCCCCTGCAGCAATGGCTGAGCAAGACTAACATTTTCAGGTAGCTTAAATCCCCTCTCCTGCCCACTGTCATTGAGAGGACAAGCTGTAGGACTTGTCCAATTGTGATCCAACCAGCAGCTCCACCAAGTAAATCCTCCCTCAGCCTAGTGAGATGTTCCCAGACACTGCAGTGAGGAGCACTTTACCCTTTACAGCACAAACTCCAGTTTCCACCACTGTGGTGGCATGCACATTTCTGAGTACATTCACAATTATTGCTGCTTTTAGCAGTCACCCAGAACAGAAAGAAGCAGGGTAACTAATCTTGTGGATGGGCAGTTCACCATTTTCTTCCTACAGACAGAACAATTATGGGTTTGTGTTTGATGTGAATTTTTTAACAATTATTTGATAGATGGTCCTTTTAAATGTGTGACATGATCCAGATATGACAGTACATTTTTCAAAGCCATTAGACAACTCTGGTAGCTTATGAAAGTGGGCTGGGAGGACAAGTGTCACTGACATAAAAGTGCATCAGCTAGATTAATTAAAAAGAGATAGAGAACTTACCAAAAAATGCCTGCTCTGCTGCAGTGGCACTGGGAATGTAGGCATGCAAAGTATGCATGGGAATGTAGGCATATTTATATTTTAAAAAAATGAAATAAAAACATCATATTGGGATTAATTGGTCTGAATTGTCTTCAAAAATTCCAAAGTGCGGCAATATGTCACTGAGGCAGCACAAAATGTTGTGATTTGTTGTCTGTGTTCCACTCTGCATGGAGAGTTGTGACGTAAGCACCATTTTGTTACTATGATAAGTAAGTGCAAGGTTTCAGTCTACCACAAAAATTTACATTAGTCCATCCTGCTTTTTGTCTGCAGTGTTATATGTTTTTAAACTTGTGCTCTCTGTGTGATAAAGCATAACTGCTCCTGACTGACTTACTGATACCCACTCCAACTAAGCTAAGCCCTGCAAGAGTAGGATGATTATTTCCATTGTATAAGTCTTTCAGACTCTAGAAATATGGGTCTTCAGCATATTATTAACTTCAGACTTATTACTATGTCCCACTGAGTTAAAAAGGATGTGCTTTAGGGCACTGATGTGACTATCAACTAAGAAAAACGCTGAGAAACTTGTTTCCTTCACAAGAGTAATTGATTGCTTGTAGAATAAATTCCTTCAGAAACTATCATTTGATCTGTATTTGAAGTGTATGAGAGTGAGCTTAATGCTACCAATCTCCTACTGCAGAACTGATGAGTTTTGATAACACTACTATTTTCAAATAGAAACAGATGTTCTGTTGGACATCCTGCAACAGAAAATCAATAGTAGGTGAGTCAAAGTAGATCTTCCCTCTAAGAGGGCTCCACTATGATAGCTGTACAGGAATGAACTCATTGGTGGGATGTTCTAAGCAGAGTGACATTAAAACCAAGAAGTTTCCATGGCAGGCTTATTGTAATGGGAAATCAGGTAAATTATGATGCTTTATAATTACCCTCCAGAGGAACTGTGTACTGGAGGTGAAGTAGGCTGCCTTTCAGTTGTTAGCACATATTTGCACTGCTTTTTTTTAATGGTTCTAGAAAGATAGGGGGAGAGGCTCTGAAAACACACAACACAAGATGACTCCTCCCCCAAAATGCTTACTGTTGATGTCAACTTGACAAAGGAGAGCTAGTGTAAGAGGGAGAGATGAAGCAGTATTTTTTGTTGGGTTTATTTATTTATTTATTTGGAAGTTTATGTAGATGGAGGAGAAGAAATTAGAGATTCCAAATGTCATGAACACATAAGTACATTCCTTCAGAATAGAAGATGCTTTCAAGGCTTTAAATATTTCACTGCTCCTCTCATTCAGGTAACATAGCATGGCACCACATGAATGTATAAGAGAGATTTTCCTGTGCTGCTCCTTTCTTTCCATTAATGGATGTCATAACACAGAGAGAAATATTAGATGCAAGCAAACCTTATGGTTTTGATTGTGGTTAGTCTGACGGTTCTGGTTTACTTTAAGTGGAAGCTGATGAACAATGGTTTAAAAGGAGAAAAGGAAAACGGCCCCAGCACTGAGGTCAGCCAGCCACTTCCTACACCCAGCTGTTTCAGCTTATTTTTTTAATTAAGTTTGGCTTAAATTAATGATGACAGCTTAAAGAGAACTCTTTCACCTATTTAGCTTACTTCTGAAACCAAGTCTCTTCTGTCCAATTGCATTTTGTTACAAGACTTGCAGTTAGGTGCCTAAAACTTCCTGGTTTCTTCCCACTTCATTTTGTCATCTCCCTGCTCTGCCATTGCCCTCTGCCCTTTAGTGCCCTTTCAAGGGAGGGCTAAAGCTATTGCTACTGTATGGAAACAAAGTGCCTCCTAATTGATCATTAATACTGCTGGACTGTGAGGATCCTGGGAATTGCTAGATCAAGCCCATTTACTCCAGCTTCTGGGTCAGCTCATCAAATGGTATAAATCAGAGTTCCTTCCAGCCTTTCTCACAAGATCAGTGTAGGTTTGCACTGTGGAGGAGCTGGTCTAGTGGCTCTAGTCTGCACCTCTGCAGAGCTTTTGTCTAGCAAAGAAGTATATTTTCTGCTTCAGAATAGTGGTAGCTTATTTCCAGAAACATGAGAATTTGTAGCTCTAGAAATAACTGCTATAATGGTCGGCAATTTAGGTGTTGAGGGAGAGAAATAGAAATCTTAAATTTTTAGCAAAAAATTACTACTTAGAACAAGAAGTTTCCTGATCCTATGAGATCCCACAGTGTTACCTTGTCCTGATGGCCTTTCTAAGCCACTAAAATCCCTGCTTTTTTCAACAGCTTCACACTTGCTGTAGAGAAGGGAAAAATCATCTGGTCATTAACATGGGAATTACTTAAACCTCTCATAACTTACCAGCTGAGCCTTCTCACATTCTCTCCAGGCTTGACTATTTTTCTTTCCCAATTAAGGCTACTTTTTTTTTCTTCTTTTTTTTTTTTTTTTTAATTTTCTTTTAATGGGGAGACCTCATTTAGGTTTTAAGGTGAGAGGTGATGAGTCATAGTCAAAATAACTAATGAAGTGCCACTCCTTGTACCTCTCCCCATTTGGTAGGAAAGCAGTAAGAATTGCATCATCACTCACTACAGTTATAAACATGATCACCATGGGTGCAGTCCTCTGTAAACAGTAGAAGATTTCTTAAAATGAATCCCATGGCCTGATTAGTACAAAGTTTGGCAAGTCATACAAGTCATACAAGACTACTCAGGGAATGGTTCTTAACCCCAGTCTCAAGAAGGCTGTCAAAAACAGAGACTTGCAGTGGTTTGGTGATTCATGAATTGGAACTAGCTCGTGCCTCATCTACTTAATTCCTTACAGTGAAAGTGAGAAGTGGGCTGCAGTTAATAATAAGATAATGGCAAATCAACCCCACACCTGATCTGAATGCCTGAGAGAAATTAGCACAAGATGGGAAGAAAGATGGAGGATGACTTTCTCTGGGTGAGTCTTTTGCCTCTTTGTAATATGGTCCCTAAGTTACAACTTGGTAATGTTTGCAAATGCTTTATGATGTCTAGTTATAAGAATGTTGTGCATTTTGCTGTCATTTATTCTTACTGTAATGACTACATGGCAGATAAGAGATTAAATGCAGCCTACAGATATCAGGTGAAATCTGTAGAGGTTTCTGGGTCAAATTCAGCTAGGATATTAAATAGGTGTGTATTTATCATATAAAAGTCTCAAAATTTGAGATGAATGGCAAAGGAGCATAAACTGCAGTGACTTCGTACTTTATATGTGTACAAGTTGGAGTCCAAACCCAAAAGCAGTTGAAAACAGGTCCCTATCTCTGTCTGCTCTCCTTCAAAATTACCTTAACCATCTATTTTATTTTGGAGGTCTCTTTTCTGCTTCATTATAAAGATATTTAACTTGAGTTTTAAACAAAAGTAGAAAGATTTGAAGACTGTAATCACATTGTTTTCTTCCAAGAAAATTTGCAGAACCTACTTCACTGAACTTTGCACAAATTCATGTACAACTTTGACATGGAAGTGCAGTTTAAAAAATGTTCCTCTATGAGGAAAGTTGCTTCTTCACTTGAAAAAACTCTCCAGCTGTATTTCTGGTCTTTATCGAAGGTGTTAACAGCCAGATACTAGCACCTTGTTTTCAGTTTTTCCTCTCTCGGAGACACTACTTGAATTTAGGCTTTTCTTTTACTGGCAGTAGCTACAATGGTCCAGGCTTTAATCACCAGCAGCTGTAGAAATGAGAATAGCATTGCAAAAGCAAACACCCCTTTGAAGATCAGTTGAATTCACATCTGCATGTGCACTTTTTTCCTAGTATTACACTCCAATTTAGTAAGGTTTTGTATACCTTGGGAACTCATTCTTGGCTCTTTTCCCACCTCTAAGTTAACATCATGCATAAAATACTTACTGTGCAGGGAATGGTGATGTGAGATGGGAAGAATATCTTTTGCCTGGCTTATTTCAGAGGAAAATCATGCAGATTTAGCTTTTTGCTTTGCAGAGCCATAAACCTCCACAAAATTCCTCCAGAAATCAAACAGACCAGTTGTGCTAGCCAAGCCTAGCAGATGCAGAAGTCTAACAAAAATGTGAGTTGGTCTGGTATTTAATATCTAACTTTTCATACTGTAGCTAGATGGTAAGACACAGAAAGAGATTTGCATGCTCTGGACCACTGGAAATGCAATTGCTTCCTCACGGCCATCCCACTCCTCTGGCAGAACTTACTGGAGCAGGGGCAACAGAAGATAGAGTTTCTCTGCTCTTGGGTTATCCCAGTTCACAGCATCATGTATTAACTCCAACAGCCATTGATTTCAATTTATGTTAACATGCTTGGCTGTGAGCTGCAGCAGAAGGAGTCTCTGGTTCGTGACTCCTGTTAGATTCAGAAGAGCTCCGGTTATCACCTCAACAGTAAACTCTTTAGCCACCAAACCTGAATCCTGATTCAATTATGAATCAGCATTCTTAATTAATTCTCCTTTATAAAATCCCAAAGCAATCAGTATGATGTCAGTGAAAAAGTAGTCCCAGATGAGAGTCTGATTGTTTAAAAAAAAAGGGGGTGGGGGAACCAAAAAGAGTTAAAAAGCTAAAAACTAAATGGCTCCTTTTAAAAACAACAACAACCACCAAACAAAACACTTCATGAGTTGAACACAAATATCTCATAAACATCATGGATCTCCACTCTTGACTTATTGATAACTCCTTTCTAGTCTTATTTATCCTCAGTCTTGTAGAGTTCAGAAATGTAAGGAGCAATGTTGGCAATGAAGGACTGAATAGTTTTGCTAGAATAAATCCTGAATGATACCATGACTGGGTCAATATTGGTTTACTGTTCAATGCAGATATACCTAGGTCTAAGTTGGAAGAAACAATCACAATGAGCAGGAAAACACCCATGCCCCAGCCCACATGACCATACCAGAGAGAGAAGCCAGGTCGACAGGTCAGCAGGATTGCACGGAATTGTATCCACAATGTTCTGTGCTTCAGCCCTTTGAAGCAGACTGGCCATGCCAAAATACATAGTTGTGGGCCTTATTGGGCTGTCCAGTGACAACATCAGTGAATTCAGCATCAGTTCAAAGTGTCCACAGTAATGAGAAGCTGCACTTGACCATGTGGGACAAATAAGAGCTTCATTCCATTGAAGTATGGTGTGTAGCATGTAGAGACCATTGGAGGCATTTGAGGGCACAAACCCTGCTGAGGTACTCTTTACTCAGCTTCAGGTTAGGGGGGGATGGAGTCACCATCACTGGAGGTGTCTAAGAAGAGACTGGATGAGGCACTTGGTGCCATGGTTTAGTTGATTAGATGGTGTTGTGTGATGGGTTGGACTTGAGGATCTCAAAGGTCTTTCCCAACCTGGTTAATTCTATTCCATACCATTCCACTCCATCCTCCAAATTCTTTTGTCTCTGTGGGGTCTGGGAATGATGCATTCTGTCTACTCTCTATGGACTTAATCTCCATGAAGGAGATGGGTTAAGCAATGGTTAATTAATTGCCATTTGAAATCTCTGATTTGTGGCTTCTTTTTCTTCCTTTCTTTTTCTTTTTTTTTTTTTTCATAACTGAGCTTCACTGTAAAAAAAATTGTCCTGGTAATGATTAGGGAATAAGTCCTCTGGCAGTAGGACTTTGCAGGAGGGAGGCAGGAGCAATTCAGTTTTCATGCAACAGCCTCACAAGCCTGCGTTTCAGACAAGCATAGCTAGATGTTCAAGTGAAAGCAAAGTAATTCTTCAAGGTAAAATTAAGGTATATTTAATCTCTAGAAGTCACAACAAAAAATAATCTGCTGTGGTTTTGAAGAGCAATCTGATAGAAGTAGATGAGACCTGTCAAACCCCAGCCATGGCTGCGGCCCATGAATGTGCTTTTGTTCTGGGAGAGCTGCTGGGAGCAGGGCTGTGCAAGTCACTTGTGAACAGAACCCCTGACAAATCATTAACTGACAGGTTGCAACAAACAAAGCTAACCTGGAAAGGGCAGCTGGAAAGGGAAGAATCTTCTGTAAAACAACCTCAGCCTGGTCCAGACCTAGTACAAGTGTGAGTTCTTCAGCAGGCCTGAACCACAGTGAGAGGACACTGGGTGCCACCACCATTCCATGATGGATTTTTCCCATTCATGGAGCTAAAGAAAACTGAAATCATTATGGCTATTGGCTTTGCACAATCCTGGGACCTGCCAGGGACAGGGCCATCCTGACCCTCAGCAGGCCCTGCCCAGCTTACGGTTCTAGGCTCAGGGGGAGCAATGGTCTGGGGGCACCTGCCTTGTGAGGTACAGTGCTGCAGCTACTTAGGGCCACATCTGGTCACAGGAAAGTGCCCAGAATCATCAAGGTTGGCAGTTAGCAAAAGAAAAAGTAGTGTTTGGCTTCCTTCCCTAAATAAAAGCTGTTAGAATCTGGCAGGTTTTTTACAGAATGTCGTTATATGCATTTAAGTTACAACTGCATTTTAAGACTCGGTTTCACCTCAAGAGGAGATGAGGGCTGTCACAGACCAGCTGTCAAAACCCCTCTGCAGGACTGTTCTAGTGTCCCCATCTGAGTTGGCACGAGGCTGAGAAGAAGCCACAGCATTGACATGGCTCATCTGAGATACTGAGGTCAAGATCTAGGGCAGCTGGACTGAAATAAGAAGAAATCTGAGGGCAGGACTTGTATCCTAAGCCATCTATGAGCTAGGGATAGACATGGGCTGCACCAGGGTCTCACTGCTTTGGAGATGTGGAGCCCATGCTGTGTATTGCTTGCGACGGGAGCACAGCCCCTGACTCTAGCCACTTCCCAGTCATGTTTGCAAGTTCTAGCAGGTGTGTGTGGGCACCTGGAGACCTCTGGAGTGCCTCTAGCCATGTAAGCCTGGGCTACAGCAGTGAACATTTACAAAACGGGGAGGTGCAGGCTGCATAAAGCCTAGATAAAATGTTTCCTCAGATAAACCTCTTTCTCAAGGGAAGAGTAGGGAAAGCCATTTGCAAACTGAGATCTTCTAAACTCTGAGGGAAGAACCATAATGCAATCTGGGCAAAAAGACTGCAAAAGGATGTTGATTTATTTATTGACTTTTAATCAGTTGAAATTGAGCCAGCTGAAGGAAACAATGCTGTAGAAGAACTGGCACACAGCAGGTGCCTTAGAGGGACAGAGGGAAGGAGCAGAAAAAAAGACTGATGAGAGTGAGCAGCCAGGGAGAAGCCTCTGGAAGTTTTGGGCATGCAGGCAGCTGCACTCATGCTTTATGTCACTGCAGAACACTAAATGAGCACTTAAAAAGGTAATTAGCACCTTTTCATTGGACCAGAAATCAAAGGTGTAATTTACCAGAAGTCAGTGAACAATGTAAGAGATCTAATTTAATCACATTGCACATCTTAGCCAGGCTGAAAAATCAGAAGCCTATCATGGCTGAACAGCTGCATTCAGAGCAAAGCCATTTTTGTTACCCTGAGTGCCACTGTCACCAGAACCACACTTGATGCAGGTGATGAAGTGATATAGGGTATCTGTGGTTTTAAATTCTACTGCATGATTTTCATATTTTTACAGCAAAAGCAGAGGTTTTGTGATATATAGAAGAGAACGCTCTTGTCCAGAAGAGGCAGCAATTTATAGCCAGTGTTTGACATCACAGTTGAGATGTTCTCTTTCACAGCCTGTGTAGACAGGATTGGACCACTGCAAAGATGGGGAGGAAACTAAGGTTTTGTAGGTTCAAGGCAATCTTTCAATATTCAGATTTCAGTTTAGACTTTGGACTGTCCGACCCTTCCTTAAGGATCTGGAATGGGTGATTCAGCTTGCTTCTAGTTTTGGTATCAGTGTTCAAAAGATCAATAGAAGACAAATACACTATCAAAGAGTAAGTGTCATATTAAGAAACTATGGTTTAGTGCAGTTATTTTTCAAGCCACAGCTACACCACAAGGCATATTACCTGTTTTGAGATTTCTTACATAAAAATGTGAACTGCATGTGAGCACAACTGTAAAATTAACTATCAAAGCTGCAGTACAACAGATGATGTTGAAGATTAAACCTCTTAATGAGGATTACGTTTTACCCCCTAAATGCTGCTACTTCTCCAAGATTTCTGCACTGTTTTTTCTTCTGCTAAATGTTTGTTCATGTCTCTGTTTGGAAAACCTTCACATCCTAACCATGGTAGCCAGAATTCTAGATTAAAACTGATAATTCTAGTAGCTACCTTTTGGTAAAAAAAGGTAGATCCTCTGCTATCATCCCTCCAAAGGGCTTTACAGGAGACAGCAGGACCCAAACTGCAGAGCAGGACTGTTTGCATCCATATGCAATTCCACTATAATTGATGATGGTGCAGCCAGAAGATAAGAGATTTGGAGATGATGTGGCCTCTACTAAACACATCAAGAGAACAGTTTCTGCTGACCCCTACTTGATAGTTCTGGCACAAAGATCTGACCTCAATTTCTTAAACCTGCAACCTAAAAAAAACAACCAACCAAACAAAAAACCCCACAAAACAAACAAACAAAACCAACCCAACAACAACAAAAAAACCCTAACACTACCAAAAAAATAGTGTACATAATAAACATAATTTAAGGGGACTACACTAGCTGAAATTTCAAGCTCTCGACCTCTGTGTCTAGTTTGTCTAAGGAGTAGCTGTTGCAGAAGTGTAGGCAACTGAGAGTTGGATAGAGCAGGGAATAGGCCAGACAAACTAATCATTCCAGTTCATGAAAACTGAAAAAGCACTGATCAAAGTACATGATCTGGCAATCTCTGAGAAAAATCCAGTGTGCTGAAAGAATATCCAACAAGCAAAAAGTGTGTGCCTTTACTGCAAGACACTCAACTCAATATATTACCATACTCCCGATTGTTATATCTAAATATAGATTGTCCTAAGCACATTGGCAAGGGAAATAGTTTGTAAAATGTATGCTGAAATATTACCGTGCTATTGTTGAGTCAGCTCCTGGGACATGAGGTGTTAAACACTTGAATCTCTGGCTGATTTCAGTGGGTTTTGTGGGTTTTTTTCAGTGTTGCTTAAATACACTCTTAAGCTGTATTGTGGCTAACTTCTCCTTGCTGGTTAAAATTAGCTTCTAGGCTCTCTAGGTGCAGTCTGATACCTTCTAAATATCTCTTTCCCATTCTCACACTTTTCTTCCACCAGACATTTGTTTCCCCAACCAGCCTTTTTTTTTTAATCTATAGTATAAATATCAATCATTTCAAGTTTCACTGTTCGTTTGTGCCATGTGTTGCTTTTTGCTTTGTATTGTAGACTGTTATCACTCTCTTGAAAACTCTACTGCTCTTGTGTATGCTTTATATTCTTTGTCAGTGGATGTGGTATGCTGTTCCCTATATTCTATATTCATCACTAAATAATATCCTATAAAGCACTTGAAAGACTTGGATCTAGAGCATGAGCCCACATTAAGTGAATTAGGATATTAAGGCAAAAGATATTTGGTTGTACAGCATGGAAGAGCAAGCCCTAGAATCAAAGAATTACTTTTTGCTGTGTCTGTTCATGAGTGGCTCATGGGAGAGAACCTGACATAGGTACTGTGTTTCCGCACCTATGTAAAACATATTATGGACTTTCTTTAAAAAAAAAAAAAAAATTACATGTTAAAATGATTAAATGTTTTTTAAAAATTGCTCCAGATTTTTGTTAATAAAATGGGAAAAGGGGCCTTAAATCACCACATTTATTAAATTCTAATCACTAATATTTTAAAACCAATCCTCCTAAAACACTTCTGAAATGCATCAAAAATCTCAAAAAGAGTTTCAAGCAATTATACAACAAAGGACTTCTAATAACCATTGTAAAGTCATGTGGTGACTCACAACACAGCCTCTGTTTCTTTGTCTCTTAATCATGGTCATGTACTGTACTTGATGACTGTATTAAAATGTACAGCAGGCCATACTTCCAGAACAGCCTCATACTGTGAATGGCAGGATAAGGATGAGTCAGGAGACCAAAGATGTGATTGACGTGACACATTCTTCAGGGTAAGCCTTTCTAGGTAATTAACAGACTGAATTTTCATCAAACATCACATGTGCAGTTGCATACAGAAAGATAACATAGATGGAACAAGCGAATTACAGCACTGTTGATGTCCCCCGTCTTTGGACATATGCAGAACAGAGGTTAAAACTGTTAGAAATGTAAGAAAGGACTTTGATTTTGCTGTTTACACAGACCACACAGATCTTTCAGGGCATGACTACTGGTTTTAATGAAAGAAGGAAGAAAAATCTTGATTAACTTCAGGTTGCTTAGTCTGAGTTCTGTGCAAAAGTCTGAGGTACTGCTGTTTTGGCCTTGGAAGGCCTGCTTTTATTTATTTGTAAAAATACTGGATCATTCCCTTGTAAAGATGGTGTTTTCTTGTGCCTCAGCTTCATACTAAAATGTCTTGAAGTTCAAATATGTCATGATGGACTCCAATTGATTTCCAGTCAAGACTCCTTAAATCATGTTTCTGTAAAATCCACTTATTATTGGCAGCCTATTTCCCCCATTTTGAGTAGCTTGCAGTTCTTCAGTTTTACCTCAAAATATATTTACATGCAGAAGTTATCTCAGGGGAAAAAAAGCAGAGGACAAAACCAGTGCACCAGAGCTGGCACAGTATGGTGCTGCCCTGTGAAGCGCTGCAGCCAAAGAGACAGCAGTTCTGCCACTAAATATAGATATGGATATTAAAATGTTAACAGTTCAATAGACAGAAAACATAGTGAGGAAAATTATGTTTCAAACAGCCCCTTTCTCTTTACCCCTTGTACATGCTACAGCCACTGCAGTCTGACCACAGGTCTATTAAATTCACTCACCCCAGAAGCACTGAACAAAAAAACCCATGCACAAAACCTGTTAAAATGGTCTGCTACATGACACACAAGGCTGGTGAGCATTGCATGTAATGATGGTTTTGGGTCTTCTCCCCTGGGCCTGCGTCAGACCTCTCCTTGTATTAAAAACACTTTTACCAAGTCCATGGCCTGTGAATTGGAACCTTAGATGTTAGTACAGGTAAAGCTTTCAAAGGAAAAGGATTCTGGGGAGCAGAGCATTTATTAAACCTCTTCAGTTCTTCATTCTGATAAAGAAAAAAATCTTCAATGTAATAAAAAATAGTTCAACCTTTTGATAAGATTTACCGGCACAATCTCGCTTACTTAGAAGTTCAACACATTGGGTGTTAAAATGGATTCTAGCAGACCTTTTTGTTTAAAATTTCCAAAACATACCTGTCCAAGTGCAAAGTTAGAACCCATACTGAGGAAATGTAAATAGACTGTTATATTTTTCTAAGACGACAGCCAAAGTTTGTAAACCTACTTTCCAGACTATACTATTGAAGAGAGAACACTATGGCCTGTTCAGAAAAAACAAACCAACAAACAAACAAAAGCATGCATTGCCCTCTGCTTAACACAGAAAACTTGGAAAGGAGGATAGCTTACAGCAAACTGCTTAATCTGCTTAACCCTAATTCCTTCAGTTTTCAGTAGGACTTTAATGTTGTGACACACCTCCATCCCTGCCAAGACTCTGGCTCCTGCATGTAGTGTGATCTGAGTGTGTGCAGTTGCATGACTGCCAGTGTTAGCTCCGAGCAACAAGAGAGTACTGCTCTGGGTCCCACATGATCACACTGAGATGCAGCCTTTAAACACACTAGTTTGCACAGTTTTTGAAATGGCAGAAAGATAGCAGGGATATGGAGCAAAGGAAACTGCTATACTGCAGTTGTACATGCAATAGAAGGAAAAGAACTGCTAGAAATGCCCATAAAGAGGGATGAGAATTAGCCTGCAGAAAGGATGCTGTTGTCAGAGTACAGCAACCTCAGCAACAGATGTGTGCAGGACAGTTTGTTTTTATGTGGCTTTCCCCCACACCTAAGTACAACTTTCAGAAGTGTTTGGCATTAGCTTAATTCTAGCATTTATGTGAGGAGTAAAACTTACATTGGTTTCCAATTGATTTCATTTATATTTTATCCAAATGTGGCCAAGCATCACTTCTCAGATTTACTTGTTCATCGTTCACATATCATATATATATATAATTCCTGTATTATTTGAGGTTAAATTGTAGACAATAGGTCAGATTCATATCTATTTGTTTCCTTTCCAAATTTGACCCAAGTACTTTTAAATAGTAAAAATTAAGCACTTTAATAGCAAATGTTTTCAGAAAACTTAACGTTGTAACTGTTGGAAGGAGGCTGAGAGAAGTCATTATGAACAATACCAGCAACTCAATCCACTCTTCAGCAGAAAGGTAAATTAATGGCAACGTAAACTTATGACTATGACTAGAAAGGAGAAAATTTTCTAGAAGACCAAGATGATGCATATTTTTTGTGGTGTACATTTCCTTTCTTCTGTTTGGTCAAGACTGGACTGAAGTTAGACAACTGAATGTGGTATAGTTCTGGGGGATAGTATGTATCAGGATAGCTTGGCATATAGCATAATATGCAGAGGACTAACCAGAAAGGGTATTTTTTATTTATTTATATGAAAGAGGCTTCAGTACCTGTTAGGTAGCTGAAAATTGTTAACATTTCAGACATTCAGAAGTTCTCTCTAGCCCCCGAACTTGAAATAAAATCTAAAAAATGAACCTACCCATTAATCATTGCAGACTCCATGACTGTAGAGGTAAAGTAGCATGCTACATGAACATTTGGTGGCCTACAAGTGTAATCACCATAATTGTAACATGCTGGAAGGTGTAGACTTCTTGATTTCTTCTTAGAAAAAAGCTCTTACAGTCTGCAATGTTTGCAATTCCCTACTTTCGAAGCAACAGAGGCTCTACAGGCTTTGTAGTAGAGGTATTTAAAAGTATTCATAGAGAAAATGAAATGGCAAGTAACTTTGGAACAGGGAAAATTATCCTCTTTCCTGCCCTTAAGTGAGCAGGACCTCTGCATTTCCACTCCTCTGTCCCTAAAGGCAGGATACTAACCCTCATGCTTTAGAGATCAGGCTCAGTCATTGACATAAGGAGCTGGTGATTGCTGCTTTCTAACAAGCACTTGATCATTACAGTGGGAGGGAAAAAATGGCTGAGCTGTTTGATGTTATTGTTCTGGTTTTGTGTTCTTTTGATGGTTTAGAAAGGGAAAATAGAACATGCTGATTTTTATCTATATATCTGTTGTGAAAGGCAGAAGCAGTCATAAGAACTGATAGGAACTGTGATACTATGGGTAAAAGAATGTATCATAAATGGAGACTCTAAATCTTCTGGGTTTTGATAAATGAGCTATATAACTCTCTAAGTAAAGGCATGTTTGGGGTGTAGGAGGACTACTAAATGAAGAGTGAGAAATTATACCTTCCTCTAACTACCCTACAAAACTCATTTTTGCTTCTTCCTGATTAGGAAAGGATAATCTGGGGGTGCTGGGGGGACAGAATCAAGAACCAGACTTTTTAGATTAAATTTCTATGGTAATCTTATTCTTCTAAAATCATAAAGAGTTTCAAAGGGCACTGAAATCCTTCTATATTTTTAATACACATATTCATGAGAATATTATAAACATAGTTTATGGTGAAAAGCAGATAGCCATGACAGCTAAAAATTACCACCAAGGTGGTTACTGCCTCCACCCCTCCCCTCAGTTGTTCAAGTCCACTCTGCATCCTCCTTGGCAAAAGGGTTGTTGTTGCTTTCCTCACAGTCTGCCCATGACACAACAAATATTCCACCAAGAACAAAGACCTGGTGGTTGCTGCTGAGACACAGGGCAAGTCTGATACACAACCATTTTTGTTAGAGTATACGATTTGCCATGTTAGTGTAAATCTTTCTGTGGAGAACTTAATCTATGCTTAGTGTGATCATGGTAAAGCAGACATAAGTAAATTAACCAGCACAACACAAATGTCAGTGAAGATAACGAAGTTTAAGCTGATCCAAAATGAAACACACTCCTTTTGGACTTGTAGGTTATTTGTGTAGCAGATCTACATCTTAATTTTAAAGCTAAAGTTAAATTTTACCTCCTGTTTGATTTTCCCTTTGTTTTGCCATGGTCTTCAGGAGGCAGCAGAGAAATCCCAAGCTGCCATGACCATACCTTGAACAGGCAGTCAAAGCTTTTGCCTTTGCCTGGAGGGCTTTGGCCAGCATACTGTCACTTCCACTGAATTACCTCTATCTCTTGCACACATGGTGATTTATCTGCCAGGATATAAGGGGAACCTGGTCAGTCTCAGTGTGGTCCATAATGATAATGACAAAAGATATAAATCAAATGAACTTCGTTTGACTTGCAAGGAAGCGTTATAGATTTGCTATAAGAGTTTATTCAAGCTGAGGCATTCTTGAAGATTACTCTGCCATAAGGGGATTTGCTTTATTTATGGATCTACACTAAGGCCAGAAATAAAGGCTAGATTGTGGCTTTGCTCCAAGGCCTCAGTATGAGTACTCAGCTGCAAATGAGTAGAAGTAAAACAGAGCACCTCTGGAAGCTCAAAGGAGAAAGATGTGGAAGAAAAAATTTTCTATAAGCTCATACCTGTAAACAAAGTCAGATGCTTCCTTCTCTCTTTTTAATCATCTCAGCTACTCTGACCAAGAAATATGGGAACTACAATGACATTCCAAAGTCATCACTCTAGCCAACCCACCTACCCAGGTCTTACTTCATCATCTACTTCTCATAAACTCATATAACAGTGGAGCACAGCATCTGATGCCACAAAATATCAGAGATGGTCCATGGAGCAGTTACCTTACTGCAGTGGATTCACAGAGATTTTTTTTTTGTGCAAAAGGCAGTATGTTCCTGTTTCCATCTTTGCTCACTATATCCTGTATGCTTCCGGTAGAACAAAATTCCTCTTCATTCCAAGCAGCAGTATGAAATGCTTAGTGGTCAATGAAATCCTTCACCAAACATGGTTCCTGAGGGATTGCCTTGTCACAGTTTAAGTTAAAAAGGAAAAAGAATTACCCTTCACATAGTGATGTTATAAAAGTTCCTCCTTTGATGAACTTGGTTTGATGAATTAAGAGTTTTCTCCTCAGAGTTATACTGTTCAATTAATGTTTTCCTGTTTCTCAATAGCAGCAGTGTTAGGTTAAGTGCTTTTAGCTGCCTTTAAAAGCTCAGAAGAGAATGACATAAAACTTGATGCAATACACCACAGACTTTCTCCCCTTTCAGCATGCAAATTATTGAACTGTTAAAGACATGATGGGAATTATTGTTCCTGTTCCTTCATTAAATGCAGTGTACTCAAATAGGGCTGTTTGCCAGTTGCAAATCTGATTTCTTCTGGTTGTCTTCTGACTGATAGGTTGTTAAAAGTTTCCAGTGGTGCCTCAGAAGGTAGGTCTGGTCCTCTCTTTCAGTAAGGACATTTGTTTATGACAGCTGCCTTCTTACTCTCTAAAAAATGCAGTGAGAGGATCTCAAAGCCTCAAGAAGCCTTGGCCGTGCGTAGGTGACTTCTGGGAGATGGGAACAGAAGTGTTCTCTGTGCTGGCTGGAATTTCCTTTTTCAGGAGTTGCAGCTGGCACTCCGGGCCTCCCAAAGATGACAGCAATGAAGTCCTTTTTTCCAGACTAAATAATCATGCTAATATAAGCAGCTCTCTCAGAGACTTGAATATTTTTAACAAGATTCTTTTGATTCAAATCAAGTAGGTCTCTTACCTCTCACTCTTCCAGAAGCACAAAAATGCTTGTGGAACTTCCAGGAAAGTAGTAAGAGCAGAGACTGCTGTTTCTCTCTCTCTCTCTTCTGATCTCATTCACAAATGTCTTCACCATTTTCTGTGCATTTGGATGAACCTTTCTGAAAGCTCTTCAGTTTGAAAGAAAACCTCACCTACCTCCAAATGTAACAGAGACTATCCTATTCCCCTATCCAGGGAGTTTTGTTGTTTGTTGTTAAATATGTATATTCCACCTGACTACTATATTTTGCCCACAGAGGCTTCTGTGCTCTGTTGGCTGACCCGGTACATGCCACTAGCCACAATCCAGCCAGAAGGCTCTCTTGCCAAATGGCGTCTTGTGGCTTTGCTCGCCCGCATTTAAATTTGCTGCGGCTGGCATCACCCTCTCGAGCAGGCATGTGAGAAGATGACCCTGCCTGTTCTCACTGTCTGCTGAAGTCCTCCCACCCTGAAAAGCCCCAAAAAGCAACCAAAAGAGAGTACATCTCAGCTCAAGCACGCCAGTCCCGGTGCCAGTCCCAAGCAGCTGTCTTACCAAATGTATTTATTGCCAAACTAATTGTTTATCCTTCTGTTTTGCAGTACTGCAAAGCTCAATTGAAGGGTAATCTAAATGCATGAAAGACACTACTGACATACAAAATCTTGCTATCACTTTCTGAACAGAAGAAGGCTAAAAGACAAGAATATACATGATCTGTTTGATGCTTTGGCTTCCATGAAATCTCAAAAGCTCCTTTCCATATCTAGAGTTTCAGGTAAACCCTTCCTTAAATCCATACCGTTTAGTAGTTTTGCTTGCATCCCCATATATTTTGGTTCTTTAGTACACAAGAGAGGCCAGTCTGCACTAGCTATGGAAATGTCATTTTTTGCCTTGTAATCAGAACCCAAAAATGATTGAGAGCTTCTTTGATTCCTTATCCCCATTAGATGTTAAGCAGCACTGCTAGGAATTCTGAGTAATGTTAGTGCTAATCCTTGGTTTCAGAAGATGAATGCTCACCTATACACCAGATCCAATTAACATTCTTTTATGACTGCATCCACATTGTTCTTAACAAGCATACTTTTTGGTGAGAGTGAATATTTACCTTGTGGCACTAAATCCATAGTTCTCTATCACAGCCCCTAATGACTATATAGCAAATGATCACCACAACACCCTGGCTACATTCCAGTTCAAGTAATTATATTCTGCCTTTCTTAATTTCCTTTTGAGAGTGATTGGACCTGATAACAGTCTTCACTTGTTTCCCTAAACTGCCCTACAGCCTGACCACGTCTCGGAGCTTCAGGGACTTAATCATAGCTCCCAATAGGTGAAATATTGATACCTGATCTCTCTGATTACCCCATCTTTTTATTACATACAAATCCATTAATTATTTTAACACCAAATTAAGGCATCTGCCAAATTCAGCTCTGTAAATGCTGTTGACTCTGCCGTCTGTATATTGCTAGCTGCCTAGACACATAAGTCAGGAGCTAAAATGATCTCAGAAACTTGTGAACTCATTGATTTTAGGAAGCTGATTATATGAAACTCCTGTACCTTTTATGCACCACTGACTTCATCTACATTAGCAAGCCACTAGGCACCGTAAGAGAAGGTCAGTAGGACAGTGCAACTGGCTGCAAAGGCTCTACATCCACAGTACCTGTGGTCTGGCATTTTACTTCAGGTTATATTTAGTTTGATTTGCTGGACTGTGGTTTAAATGCATCCTACAGATCTCTTTTGGTTCTACCACTGGCATGCTACCTGAAGCAGAACTTTTGGGTTGGTTTCCTCCAAAAGAAATATGATTTATATGCATCAAAACAGCAAATCCAACTAGTGAAGGACAAATGGGGATGATGAAGAGATTTGCTGCAAAGCTGCTCTAACCTTCTGAATCTTAACATTGCTACAGATCCACAGCGCACCAAAATGAATTGTCATTTTTTCAGGGACTGTTAAGGGACAACAGACCTTAACAGGGCACTATTTTCTGACCAACAATAAGACTAGACAATAATAAGGAAATCTATAACTGACTCATAATGTTCAAAAGGAAGTTTTTCGGGAGGAGAGAGGAAAAGACATGCATGCTTTCAGTAGTCTGGTGGGGGTGTGGTCTTCAGGAAAATAACTCTTGAGCCTTAAGGAAACTGCTGCAGATGACAAAGAATCTGAGAGTTTATTTGATATGTGCTGGTTTATTTTTAATTATTCCAGAGAGACCAAGCAAAGAAACATTTTATACTGCAAAGCAGTTAGAACATGGGGGAGTACTCAGTACTGCAGGAACTGTCACAGTTGTGACAGCAGATATGAGGCTTCAGAATCAATTTACAGGGGACCTCACAAACTCAAAACATTGCATCACACTAATGTGAAAAACTCTTCAGCATTAGGAGGAAGCAATGAGAAAAGGTTTGTTGGTTTGTTTTTTTTTTTCACTTCTGATTCAGTCAAATCACACATCTAGATCTACTTTAAAGTTATTTAAGTTTAAAATAATACTAAAAATGTTTAAATTTAGCAAATTTCTACCAGAAAGGAAAATAAAAATGAAGAGAGGTGTCACCAGCTTGGTTTTCTTTTCTGTGAAATTATTGTTGTGAGGAAAAAAACCAGAAAATTCATCTATGGTTCTTTTTTACCTCTTTAGTTTGTTTGTTTGTTTGTTTGTTTGTTTGTTTTTCCAGAAAAAGAAATGTGCCTATGCAGAGAGATTGATCCAGACTGTTTTTTCAGTCAAAATGCACCTAGCAGATCTCTGCATGCACAATATATCCCTACAATTTCTTATATGATGTGAAACTCAGTCTCTCAAAAAATAGTTTAACAGAAGCCAAAGCTGAGGTGTCCTAAAATGAGAGATTTGTGTGGTTCTTAGGGAAGTGCAAGCTCAAGTTCTTGTGAAATACGCCATTTAGCACTCGCTGCTCTCTTGTCACATTCTTTCACTTCACTGTTTATATTTACTTACCTTTTTCTGCCTTCTGATCTTTGCCATAGCTTTGTAATTTTCCATTCACTTCAGTAACATGAAATGCAAACAGTGTGCAATCAAATGAGACATAGGAAAATGACAAGGAACATGGTGTCCTAGACCAGAAGTTACCTGAGGAGGCAGGGAAGATTTAAATTATTTTGAGTCATTATTTTCTGTATATTTTTATGGTGCCCCACACTGAAAGTGAGCTGAGGCCTCTCCCTGTTACCACATTACCAGATAGGAAACATCTCCACTCTCTGGGGACACAGGAATGGAAGGGGATACCCAAGTAATCCAAAGTGATCACTGCAATAGTGTGAGAGAGATCCAATGATATCTTCGGAATGATGACTCCACATGCTCAGCCAAAGAAATCCTTCATAATGTTCTGAATGTTAACATGGCTAGGGATCCATGGTACACTGAAATGGATTCTCATTTTTATCAAGGATTTCTATTTAAAAAAAAACAACAACCAACAAACCAAATCAAACAAAAAGCCAGTTTATTATGCATCACAGACAGACAAAATGCAGATCAGAAGTCCCATGAATACTTTGTATCACCACAGCAGGACTTACCAAATAAAACTTCCCAGCACTTATACACAGCAAATGTATTCCTTGTTATAGAAAAAAGCAAAGGAAAAGCCACTTTTAAATGGAAGAAAAATTTCTTATTGCACAGAAAACTGGTGATCAGTTTAATTCTGAGGATGTGATGCATATTGGTCAGATATCTTAAAGAACATAATGCTAGCCACGCCTTGGACCAACCAACTTCTCTTCTGATTCAAACATATTATATAATAAGAGAGGCAAGGGCAAGCTATCCATGTGGTATGAAGTAACCTGTCTCTTGTCTCAAGAAACAGAGGGTGAAATAGGGTAACTATGTAGTGAAATGATGCTCCATCTGCCTGTCTTCTGTCTTGCAGTGCAAGGTCTGTTGCCATTATTCTATCAAAATTAGAAAAGAAAGGTCGTGCTTCTATCACAAAGTTTAGGCTGCAGATAACCATGGGGATTGTCTGCAGTGCCTACTAAAGGTCTTAGCTTTGACACCTAGGTTCAACCAACTATAGCTGCCCATTATCCAGTAAGAGCTGTTGAAGTCCTGTTCGTATCTACAGTAACAAACCTGTGTACTGCAATGGGGGATCAGCTGTGTGGTGGAGCTGCTCGTTAATGGCACATAACCCTCTATAGGGTGGTAGGGTTTGTGACTGGCCCTCTCTGTCACAGCAGGGTACATGCTGTTGTCAAATTGCCATGTTTCTTCCAAAAGCTATGCATGAACACACAAGGGTGAACATGCTATTTTATAAATCCCACGCTGATTATTTTAATGACTAAAGGCCTTTTTGGAAACCTTGTGGACAGATGCATAAACTAATGACAGGCATCCCATCATCCTTACTATCATCACATGTTGTAACTGCAAGGACTCAAGGTAAAGCCCTACAGTATTCAGCCATGATTCTCAGTCAATGAGAATTGTCTCAATGAAACTGGCAGGGCAACAGAAAAAGTATTTGAAACTCCACTTAGAAGTAAATATTGACATAGTTTAAAGGGATTAACTAAGATGACTGGATTCTTGTTAAAAACTTCTTAATGTAAAAAAGAGCCTTTTACAAAGTCTTCACACTGTTTTGAGACACTATTTCCTGTGATAAAATGGAACAAGGGGAAAATTTACTCTGAAAGTATATGAGAATCTCTTACTTACCTTTAAATGACCAATTCTTCAAATAATAGCTCTCATAAAACCACACATCAAGTAGCTTTGTGTGTGGCTTATTAATGGACAGTAGATGACATCACCTTGACAACAGAGAGGTAAATAGATTAGATTTCCCTTACTATATTCTTTAATTTTCACAAAATGGAGTTGGTCCTGAATTTTAATTGCTTGGCTACTTCTGTTTCTGCTGAGTGTAGATTATGCATTTTCCTTCTCCACATCAGTCGCTCCACGTGTGCAATGGGAATACCTGTAATACCAGCCACAGAAGAGATTTGGATGGGGCGGGGGGAAGGATGGATGTATGGATGGACCGATCAATCTGGGCCTCACTGCACTTTCCTGATTCCAGTGGGAAGACAAACTGATAACCCAGAGCCCATGACTCACACAAAATGAGGGAGTGGCTTCCCCCCAGCTCCACGGTGGATAAACCACATGGAACATCCATGCCTAGCCCTGCACTTATCTCCAGACAGAGCAGCAGCGTGCTGTTTCCCCTGGCTGTCTGTGCATGACAGCAGGTATCAGATTCATCTAGATGATGAGATAGCCAGGGTGGGGGTAAAAGAGCATCCCATGCACTGCCTTGTCTCAGAGGCAGCCAGGCATAGTCAGGGCAAAGCTGGCCTTGACAGTTCCAGCTGCACACACCAAAAACTGCAGCAAGCTTTTGTTGCTGGGGCTGGAGAAGAAACCTAGGCTACTAAAGAAAGTGGAGACAATAACAGAAGTCTTTGCAATCAAAACAACATCAAAAAACATTTCCAGTTTTCTTTCTGCAAAAATCCTGGAATTAAATCTTTGGCTCAGTAAACTGTTTCTTTTAGCAAATCAAATTTTAAAATGCCACAGTGATGAACAATGTAATAAAAAAAGCCATGAATGAGGTTTAATAAAAATCAAATAAAAGCAATTATCTGATTTTTCAAGAGGATCACCTCTTCCTTCCCTGAGGTACAAAAAAAGAATGAATTCAGGAAATCATTAGAATCAGAAACTGGCACTACACAACAGAGCCAGTGTTTGCTGTGCAAAGCCAAACAGCAATCTTCTCCCAGGCTATCAGGCTCCTTGCTAAAGCTATTGGAGTGGAAATTCCACCTATAGGTGAAGAAGGGTAATTAAGGAGGCACAAGAATTTCTTTGTAGTAAGGCTGGCTTTTCTGCTCCAGAGCAGGCTTCATCTTTTCAAATATTCATGTTCTTTACTCATACTGAAAACAAAATGGGTCATAGTGCAGAACTCAGAGCTGCTCACAGATCTCCATAACCAGGTACATGTGAATTAATACCCATTAGCACACACGTACAGTGCTTTCTGTTCTCACTTCCATGTAAATCCAGAGGGCCCCAATTATTAATTTCCTTCTACCTCCTGTGGCCATTTAGGTTGATGGAGACCATACACTTTTCAGCTGGAAAATGCACTTCAAGTGAAATTCAAATCTTTTGTGAGAATGTATTGATTTCGATGACACTTTCAAAGGCAGAGAGCAGAAATGCAATATTTCAACACTCTCATTTGTTTTCATAAGAGAACTTTTCATGCTGACTCATTTCAATTGCTTTTGTTTCCAACATTACAGTATACTAAGTATTACAACATTGATATTACTGTTTAATATTTTTATGACAAGCTTGGGTTTTTTAAAGTTTTTCACAATAAATCTTCAACATGCCATCTTTTTTTTTCCTAATTTTTTTTTTCCAAATTCTAAAGTAGAAATTTACCATCAAACTAGACATACACCACGTGGCAGTCAGACTGACAGCAACTCTACTGACTTCAGAGGAGTAGCTTTAGCTTTCAACATTGTTCCAGGAGAGCAGAAGCATGCCCTCTGTGTTATCAAGCAATTCTGCATAGTAACAGACTGTTTAAAAGGGGCAAATCTTACTCCTTTTAACTGATACTCATAAAGACTCCAACCTCTGCAGGAGGATGGCTGAAGTTGGATGCCATATTTTCACTGTGAATGTCTCTTGGTTTTCCTGTACTCTTGGTCTAATTATTTAGGGCTTGATTCAGTCTTGCAGAACTAGGTCCTTAGGTATCTCATATAATACAGTCACTGAGTCTTGCTTGCTCTGAAGGCAGGCTCTCCATGGCTCATCTTTGGCAGCCCAACAATTAGCAGAGCACACATTGATTTAAAATGAACCAATTATTTTTACTAGACTTTAGTCAAAACAATTAAAAAAAAAACCAAAACATAAAAAGTAAATATATGGAGGTCAAAATAAATATGAAATGATGCCTCATGGAAGCCATTGGGCTGCACAAGTTTCCCTGTTGAGCAGTTTGTTGACTTTGGGCCTTAACTTTATGTCACAAAAGCAGAGGAAAAACCACTGAAATGGAGGGAGGTTTTAACTGTTCCCATTGATGTCCTGTGGGATTTATTGTTCAGCATCCCTGAGAAGAAAGTGACAGTCTTCTTGTTACATATGTTTTATAACACTTGGAATATAAGTGCTGTTGGGCCAGACGGCCAGGTTTTTTGGCATACGTTTTCCCCAGAGAAACAGATAAATTCTTCAGTAGTCTCAACACAAAAAGACTGAGAAGTGCAGGCTCTTCAAATTAAAATGGGAAAAATAACCTCACTACAAGTGTCTAAATATTACATGAATTACATGTATTCAGCTCAGGCAAGGTGTCTTCCACATACCTATAAAATAGCAAAAAGATGGTACATGAATTTGGAAAGATCAGAGTCACTTCTCTCTACTCTTTCCTCCACATCAATTTAAAACAAGACAAAAGGGACATTTAATGTCAGGCTAAGGGAATCTTTTTATTACTTACTTTCCACTTCCATCATTTGAGAGGCTGGTTTTTGTACTTGTGCCTTCCCCGCTCTTTAGGGCCAAAGACTCCCTTCAATCCCCAAGGACTGATGCTAAACTACCATATAAGAAGGCAGCACTGAGAAGAGGATAGGCTGTATTAGTGCAGGTTGAGCATAACTGGGATTTTTCTCATTTGTGAAAACAATAGGACACTATAGGCAGTATAAGAATTCGTACTTTCTCCTAACTAAAATTTGTTTTAGTAAATGTGCTTTGTAGTTTCAGGACTTTGATAAGGATACCTTATCTAATCTTTGAGTCCTACTAAGAGAGTGTAGGACATCATGCTCGAGATGTCACTGGTAACCTCTTCACTCCCCATTACATAGAATCATAGCGTGGCTTGAGCTGGGAAGAACCTTAAAGATCACCTAGTTCCAACTCCCCTGCCATGGGCAGGAATACCTCCCACTAGACCAGGCTGTTCAAAACCTCATCCAGCCTAGTCTTAAATACTTCCAAGGATGAGGCATCCACAACTTCCCTAGGCAACTATGCAGTTATGGACTCTGAACAGAAATAATTTTAGTTGCTAGTTTCTATCTGCAAGTTTTATTCAACATTTAAACAAAAGCCAACAGTCATTAGGCATAGGTTTGCTATTTGTGCTTCCAGGTGAGTTTGGGGTTTTTCCAAGCTTTGGAAGTTGAAGTATACATAGTAAAAAGTGATCTTAAAGCAAATTCTGCATATTGGGACTATTTTGGCCCCTGTCCATCAGATAGGGTCTAACTGCTGCATGCCAGCTGCCAAAAGAAAAGAAAAAAAGCCAGAAAGGAAATACGGAAAAGTAGCATTTGTAAAAAGAATTTCATCGAAATCAGGAAGCCATTAATTCAAGTCAAACTTGCTGCATGAGCCATCATTTTAAACAAAACACTCACAAAACCTGTAGAATCATTAACAATAACAGGAAATCAAAGGGCTGCTGTTTCAGCATGTGTACTGGGAAAATGTGTATGTATAGAGATTAAATAAAATAAAACCCCACAGCTAAAGAAATGGCTTAAATGATTACTTTTCTGCTTTTAAAATTCTGAGGGCAAGGGAAAGTGGAACAAGTGTAATTCTACTTGGAACATTAGCATTATTATTCTTCTTTAAAACAACATGCACAGCAAACAAACAACTGTTAGTATGCTTCCCTTTGTAGCCATATGTTGTGACACTGCAAGTAGGAAATAACCGCCTGTCTTCCTGTCACAGTAGGGATGGATTTATGGGGCTGTGACTGTTCTGCAAAGGGAAACCACCATAGAAAATTTGTAGCAGGTCAGTAAGGATGACACATTCAGGTGGTTTAAGTTCCACTTATATGATGATGACTCAACACAGGGATTTTAAATATGCAGACGCTGTTGCTGACTTGTTGGAACAAGGCACCTGACAATGCAGTTTCCCTGTCAGGAACAGGTTGAAGTACAGGTTCTGGTCATGCATCTGCCACTGATTTTTGAGTAAATCATGGTGCCTAGATTTAGAAGAATATCTTCTGTTGCTGAGTGTTTTGGTTGCAAATATTCAGAAAAGGACACCTTCACTCTGGTCAGGCTTGAAACAGACACAGTTCATATACTCCAATAGACCCTGTCGAATAACCTGCTGTGTCGGCATTTCTTGTGTGAGGATCTCTTTGAGCAGCCAGTTCATTTCACAATCGCCACCTGTTATGCACATTGATATGCATATATTTGTATTTACTTAGATCTACTGGTTTTTAACAACATTTATTCATACTTTTCATGCAGGCCAAAAAAACTGCACAGATGTTTAATTTCTAAATAAACTGTTTGCTAACTGCAGATATTTACATGCCCAGGCTATCAATTTGAGACAGAGTGAACATGATTTTTGGGCAAGTTAACAGTGCAACTCTTCTTGCTAAGGAATGCAAATGTCAACTGTACCAGAAAACTGCTTTTGCTAATCTGATTAATGAAAATTGTTTTCATAAATTAGACACTGTCCAGTGAGATGCTCCACAAATGAAGATGCTTGCACTAGAGCAGTAAAGAGTGAGCAGGACTAGTACTAAAATATTTTCATTGCCTTCTTCTATTGGTCTTCTGGGTGACTGTGGTCATTTCACATCTTGATCATACCATTTCCTACCTGTGAAACTGAGATGTTGGTACTGACCTTGCTGGTAAAACATCAGTGACATTAAGGCAATATGAAGAGAACAGCTCTGTGTTTGCACCTAGGCTGGCATCACTAGCATTGCAGCTCATGGCTAGAGTATGAGATACTAAAATGACATATATGAATAATATTAGCTGGTATCATAAATGCCTTCAATTTGCCAGTCCTTTAAAAAATCCCTAGGGCTCAGACAAATTAATTTGTCTCCTTGTTACCTGTAAATCTTTCTCAGATGGAGATACTAAGATTTTCCTATCAAGGCAAATATATGTGGAGGCACATCAGGACCAAAGGACTTTGCTGGATTGCAGGCTTATTGGGTTTGGGTAGCCCTGACAATAGAAGCAAGTGTTTATCATAAAAGTTGCTGCTAGACATAAACATCTGAAAGATCTTTGGTCCTGCATTAATACAAGTTAAATGTCTAACTTAGCCTCACGATGCTGCTGTACAACAAAGATAAGCTGAAAAAACTCTCTACAAAGGAACAGAATATGTGCTCCAGCTGTAAGCAGCTCATCTGCTTTCTGTTCATGCCTACACACCCCATACTCTATGGTTTTAGACATCCACTGTCCATTACTCAAAGAACAGATTAATTTACTGAAAAATTAAAGGAGATTAATACAACAGGTCACTGATTTAGCAATACTTCTGGTTTCTCAGACTGTATTTGTATGAAATTCTCTGTATACCTACAAGATTATCAATTAATCTGCAAATTACAAAAGACACCTTACCATTTTAATTCCTATCAAGCATGAGTATAGGTATTCTTATTGACACATGAAATAAAAATCTTCAAAATGTGTTTGTTAGAAACAAAGCAGAAAATAGCTTCTGTTCCAGACAGCATCTCATGTTTGATTGAACCCCACCAATTAAAAGCCTCTTTTGGATTATTTTTTAACTAAATTTAATCCATTCTATCACACAGTGACATTTTTCTTTAATTTTAGCTTTAAAATTGAAAGAGTATCTTCCAAACTGTGTTTCTTTTTTTTTTTTTCTCTTCAAAGCACCTGTATCATGTGAAAATTGTTTAGAGCATGCTATTTCAATTCAACTGTAGTGTTAGTATTTTCTTTTCCTTAAGTTTTAATTAAGTAAAGAATCACTTATTAGTTGTATTCTGAAACATAGGGGTTTAGACATTTGTGGGCAGAAGGGGTTGTTTGATTTAGGATGACTTTGCTTTGTTTTGAAGACAGAAAACAATTGGCACACTACACACTCAAAACTAAGTTTAAAAAAACAAACCAAACAAACAAAAAAAAGACATTGAGCTCCTGACAACTCCTCCAGCCCAGAAGGTCCTAAAGAGAGAACGAATTCATAGAATCATAAAATTGTTTGGGTTGGAAGGGACCTCCAAAGGTCATCAAGTCCGACACCTCTGCAGGGACATCCTCCACTAGATCAGGTTGCTCAGAGCCTTATCGAGCCTGATCTTGAATATCTCCAGGGATGGGCCTCAACTACCTCCCTGGGCAACTTGTTCCAGTGTTCCACCATCCTTGTGGTAAAGAACTCATTCCTAACATCCAATTTAACTCTTCTCTAATTTCAAACCATTGTCCCTTGTCCCATCACTACAGGCCTTTGTAAACAGTCCCTCTCTAGCTTTCTTGTAGGCACCCTTTAGGTGTCCTATAAACCTTCCCAAAGCTTTGTGGCAAATCCTGAGGAAGCTCTCATTTGCTTGGCTTAAACTATTAAGTCTTGGTAGCTTAAAACTCTTTCTTTGACTATTTGTTCAGATGTCTGTGAGTGAAGATGGATAGCTGTGTACAAACAAGTGAGACTGCAGCTATGCTGTGGGGACCAACAAGAATAATCAAAATCAAATGGGAAGCTGGAGTGATGGTGTGGTGGAGTGAAGTGGTTTATGAATGTCCAGTGACTGAAAAACAGCACTGAAGTCATTAAGATCTCAAACAATATGTTTTGAAATGGAAAGCTTTTCAGTGTGATGCTTAGTAGTGCTCTGAATTCATAGCACCTTATGCTATGTTGCTGTGCTTCCTGAACAGCCCCATGTGTGCCTGGCATAAGGATAATGGGATTGTTCTATGGAGCTGCTCAGGTATGCTGTTGGAGGTCATTAAAAACCGCTAACAGCTGGACAGTACCTATTCCTATTTGTTTTTTTCATATGAGGGGATAAACACTCTGTTTCTAAAGCTTAGTGTGACTGAAGTTGTTAAGGAATAGTTAATTAAACAAGACCTTAAAGGTCCATGGAGCACAGCAGCAAAGGCTCTAGTGAGCAGCTGTGCTGTGGCACAGTCAGCCTGGGACTGCAGCATTGGATGGTGGGAAGGAATAGGTGGATCCTGCCTGGTGAGGTGGAGAAGTGCTTGAAGGAAGGTCTGGGTGCTCTCCAGAAGAAACCTGCAAGTTTTCCTCTGAAAAGTTGAAGGCAGGAAGAATGGCTGAAGTTTTAGGGGAGGGGAGAGGAGAAAAGGGGGATAATCCCTGAGATAAAAACAACTTGAAACTCCAGTGTACACATACTGTGCTAAGGCAGCACAGGATGCTGGGAGATCTATGCAAATGCAAGCAGTGCCAGGATATTTCCACTGACATATTCAGTGGAGTGTGATAAGGCCTCTGGGAGAAGGAGCAAACTGGTAATACTAGCAAGTGATTACCACAAAGGCAAAAAAGAGCACAAATTCATTTTTCCTCTTGCCTCTCACTGGCTAAATGGGAAAGCTGGGACACTGAGTAGACAAAGTGGGGGAATACTTGATCTTTAATTTCAACCCACCATGAAAAACTCACTGTGTTTTGGGGAATTTTTAAAGAGTTTTGTTTGGTTTAAATCTGAAAAGAGAATCTGAATGAAAATGTGTCCAGACATGGGAGCTGTGTTTGATTATGAAG
This sequence comes from Dryobates pubescens, assembly GCF_014839835.1. NCBI lineage: Eukaryota > Metazoa > Chordata > Aves > Piciformes > Picidae > Dryobates > Dryobates pubescens. Next base: position 23,173,254 of record NC_071619.1, read on the forward strand.
CAGTGTCCTCTATCCACTTACATAAAAATCTTTGTATTTTATTTAAGAAGCATGTTTTCCTGAGCTTCCTCCTCCTCCCCTTCCCCACTAGGTTACATGAATGACACTTTTGCCATGACAAATCCATGAGTGTCTTAAAAATTTACCATGAAAACCCTGGAGCTTTAATTATTGTGCATTTACATAATTAGTGCAAATACATGCAATTACCATGTGTACCTACACAATTACCAGCTACAATGATGTATTAACAATCCTTATTAAACTTTAGCAGGGGAAGGATGCATTGATCATATGCACAAGCATCATCTGTAGTTTTGTCTTTCTTCTTCTGTCACTTATTTCAAATAGCTGTGAATGTTTGGATGGAGGGGGGGGATGGTTAATGTGCTGAAAACAGTGACATACTAAAAGTAGGTCAATAAGCTGTCCAAACTAGATTTCCAGTGTGAGGAAAATACAAGACACATATTCCCTGCAATGTTTCCAGGATGCAGTAGCTTATGCAGTTAGTGAAATACTGCCAGTTCTTGATTACCCATGGGTTAATTATCCAAATTGTGAGGTAACAGTACTGCATCAGTATGTGCATCCTCTATCACATCTGTAGTTCATTTGAATAGGATTCCCAACTTTCTCTTCTTCTAGTTTCAAATGTCTGTGCAACCCCTGGGCTGCCATGTTTAGCTGAATGTCTACTACTGGGGGAAAACAAAGTATTTTCAAATTACTTAATTATATTATTTAATTACTCTTTGAATTAAGACCGGGGCTGGGGGGTGTGTGTGTATAGTTTCAGTCCATGAAAACTCTGTCTTGTAAAATATATGTTTCCTTTCTTATAGAAAGAATTTAACATAAAATTCCCAAGCATTAGGAAGCCTGCTAATTCATAAGTTCTCTGGGCTCTTCTGTTCTCTGGAATCTCAATGGCCTCTACTTCTCTTGGTTCACGGGCAATAAAAGACAGTAAATGATGCATTAGGGACCACACCTATTCCTGTTGTATTCCGTTTTGCACTTATTCTCCATTCAGCTGTAAGGAATTTGTTGCCTATGGTACTATTGTGAGAGCACCTTACTGTGAAATTCTTCACTGCTCCTTCTGCCCTGCATAGTCCCCCAAAATATGAAGGAAAATTGTCTCCTGGGTTTTGTTTGCTTGTTTGTTTTGTTTCCTACATCTCACAGATCCACAGTTGATGGACTTGATGGACTTTTGTGACACTTGCACATATGCCTGTGGAGCATACAGCCACATGGAAGAGCCTGTGTTTTGGGTTGGTTTTTTACCTTTTCTTGGAGAGTAGGAAACCATGCTGTTCATTAAGGCAGACTAAAACTAGTCTAATTGTTGCTACTAAATACAATAAATTAATACTTTGGGCTCTTAGGCATGTTTTATGACCACGCTGGCAATTAGTGAATAAAATCCCATGTCCCAGAATGTTTATTTGTGTAAATAACTTATGGTTGTTTATTCATATTTTATGAATTTATTTTTTCTTTTTGAAAAATTTTATTAACCATCCCATGTGGTATGAAATAGAGTAGGTTAGAGAAGAAAATAAATAAATTATGTTGTGTGCTAAATGGGAGGACCAATTGAGAATCTAGTCCTACACATGTTTGAGGCTACAATTTATTTAGCACAATTAGCTGTGTTACGAATCATAATAATGTTCTGGCAAGCTTTGTCTGATACAAAGCAGCCCTCATTGTCCTTACAATAACATCTTACTGTTGTTTGCTCTCCTTTCACATTGCCAGGCTGGCTACTTTAGACTAAAATCTGTCACAGAAACTCACACCAGAGTTCAGTCTAAGAGTTCTCCACTTGATGCTGGTGTTATTTGTCATCTCTGTCTCCTGACTGCATCAGATAAGAGATGAAAACAGGGGAGAAACAGACTCAGACTTCAACATTCATGCTCCACACATGGCTGCATTTGTTGTTCTTTAAATCTCATTATCTTTCTTCATTAAAACTCAATGAGGCTAAAAGAAGCCCTGCTTACTATCAATATCTGGCAGTAGGTAGTCAAACGATAGAAAGATGGAGTAGTATTTCCTCTACCATCTATGAAATGGGAATCCACACCATAGACATCTCTGCTAACATCCCAAGTGAAACGCTTTCAAGGCAGTTACATGCATGTCTGGTTTTACACAAGATTACCCAATTGCATTATTTTGAACAGATTAAAATATGTTCCTGACATTTGTGGTCATTCAAAATCCTTGGATATTTTTTCTCTTAGAGCATGATGTTGCACATAATGCTCTGGTCGTCTTCCAGCTCTGCTAATTATATTCTGCCTGAATATATTCCCCTGAGTTTAAAGTTGGATGTGGTTTTGTTTTCTTTTTCACTTTTTCCTCCTGAAACTGTATGGTAGCTAGAAAAGAGATTAATAGGAACAGAAGTGACTAAAGTCCCTGTTTACAAACCTCACTTGCAAAGTTTGGAAGTTATTTGCTTTATGGGCAAGGTTTGCACAAGTCAAGTGGCTTCGCCCCAGACTGCATTTTGATGTGAGATTCCTCAAAGTTGAGCCATGCTTCATTCCTGAATTTGGACTTAAATTTGGCTCTGACAGGACAAAGTCTTTATTGTCTTTGAAAGGAAAGATTGTATATGGTTACTATTGTTTATATCCTCATAAAAGTATACTTCTGGTGCTATATATAGCACATTTACAATGCTGCATTTCCTCAGCTGGCATATATGAAATTCCTTTTCAGTATAAGCACATGGACATGCTTTCTCTTCCAATCCATTCACCTCTTTGTCTTTGTTTTTAATCTGTATCCTTCACTCTTGAAGGCATACATCCTGGGTTTTTGTGTTTTAGACTTCTGAGTATGTGGAACAATTTGCAGAAGGCCAGCGTAAGTAGATGTGACAAGATGTTATGCCTTAGTGACTAAAAAATGCCGAGATGCTCCTTTCCTTCCCTGTCACATTGAAGCTCCTTCAGAGGGATCTAGTCCCTCACTTTAGTCACAAATGACTAAGGCAGTATAAATTGAGGAGGACTGAAGAAGGATCAAATTTAAGACAATATGCAAATGTTTTCAGGCCTCAAAAGGAAAAAGAAGAAAAAGCTAAAATCTCCAGTGACTTCCTTCTTAATGCCTCATAATTGTTTTCAATTTGTCTGTCTCAGTAAAATCATTTACTTTTTCCTCTAGGACTCCAGTTGCATAACTGCAAATTTCCTTAATGTCTTTACATTGCAATTTCATCTCTAATTTAAGAATCCAAATAAACCCTGTTTTCTTTCCCATATTATTAAGGAAGAGATAAAATGGACATAGTACTCAGGAACAGTACACCAGTTTCTCACTGTGCAGAGTGAAATGTGAAGTCTGACTGCAACCTCTCTTAATCTCACTTTCACACTGGTGTAATTTAACTGCATCTGATAGTATTACTCCTGGCATCCTATGCTGTGGCTAAGTTAGAAAAATACTTGTTCTCTCTCACTTTGAGGCAACATTAGCTAAACCTCAGCATAGCTATTGATCTGAGTAAGCATTTACATGAGATAAGATCAAGGGTTATGATACACGAGTAGATCAGAAACCTGTGTCAATGGATGAACAGTTCTATGAAGGCTCAGAACACTAAAATGTGTGTATCTGGGGAGCACCAGGTGTGGTGGTGCCGTGTGTATGACTGTTACATGACTATTGCAAAGTTAGAAGAAAAGGAATGCTGATGTCAGACCCTACTAGTAAACTGACACTGATCATAGGCAGTCTTTTGTGCATTTTGTACACATGCAGTCCATGTTGAGCTTACTTGAGTTAGTTACTAATGGTTGTAGCAGCCAATAGCTCAGTGTGGACTTGGGATCTAAGCACTTACTCCTTTTGATCTTCATGATCTGTGTTAAGCCCTACATGGCAAAAAAGCTGCAGTGATAGCAATTACCTGATAAAACTTGTCTAGACACACTCAGGTTGCTTATATACAGTGTGTCTACATGCTGTCTCAATCAATTCCATTTTCATTATAGTCCAGTATGAGTTATGATAGTTGCAAAACCTAGTTTGAACTGCAGCTGAAGAGGGTTAGGGGAAGGTGATATTCTGGTTTAACACACAATCCTCTGGAGAAAAGAGTTCAGATCTGTCTTAGGTTATATAACAGAAATGAGGTTAGCAGATTTGGTCTAATCCCTTGCGGACAGGCCCACCACAGAGCATGGAATAATGTGGATAACTGTCTGTCTGCCTGCTCACTGATGGCTTTGCTACTGCAACAGTAGAGCGCTGCTAAGCCAGGAGCTGAGATCACATGCTGAAGCTTGCACAGCTTCTGTTTTAAGGCTAGTTACAACTATCCATCTCAAAACTGGGGGGGGGGCAGGGAGGGTTTCATCTGCAAAAAGCACCTTGGTCTCTTAAAACAAACAAAAAGGGCCCAATCCTTGATCATATTCCTGGCTCACTGGAGAGGTCCCAGATGACTGGAAACTGGCCAATGTGGTCCCCATCCACAAGAAGGGTCGGATGGAGGAACCTGGAAACTACAGGCCAGTCAGCCTGACCTCAGTGCCAGGGAAAGTGATGGAACAGATTATCCTGGAGGCAATAACTGTGCACCTGAAGGATGGCCAAGGGCTCAGGTCCAGCCAACATGGATTTAGGAAGAGCAGGTCCTGCCTCTCCAACCTGATCTCCTTCTATCAGGTGACTCATCTGGTGGACGTGGGGAGGCCTGTAGATGTGGTCTACCTGGACTTCAGCAAGGCCTTTGACACTGTCCCCCACAGCAGACTGCTGGCTAAGCTGTCAGCTCGTGGCTTGGACCACAACACTCTGTGCTGGGTTAGGAACTGGCTGGAGGGCCGAGCCCAGAGAGTGGTGGTGAATGGTGCCACATCCAGCTGGCAGCCAGTCACCAGTGGCATCCCCCAGGGATCAGTGCTGGGCCCCGTCCTCTTTAACATCTTCACTGATGATCTGGATGAGGGGGTTGAGTCAGTCATCAGCAAGTTTGCAAATGACACCAAGTTGGGAACAGATGTTGGTCAGTTAGAGGGTAGAAAGGCTCTGCAGAGGGACCTTGACCGACTGGACAGATGGGCAGAGTCTAATGGCATGGCATTTAACAAGTCCAAGTGCCGGGTGCTGCACTTTGGCCACAGCAACCCCATGCAGAGCTACAGGCTGGGATCAGAGTGGCTGGACAGCTCCCAAACAGAGAGGGACCTGGGGGTACTGATTGACAGCCGCCTAAACATGAGCCAGCAGTGTGCCCAGGTGGCCAAGAGGGCCAATGGCACCCTGGCCTGTATTAGGAATAGTGTGGCCAGCAGGAGCAGGGAGGTCATTGTGCCCCTGTACTCTGCATTGGTTAGGCCACACCTTGAGTACTGTGTCCAGTTCTGGGCCCCTCAGTTTAAGAAGGACATTGAGACACTTGAACGTGTCCAGAGAAGGGCAACAAGGCTGGTGAGAGGCCTTGAGCACAAACCCTATGAGGAGAGGCTGAGGGAGCTGGGGTTGTTTAGCCTGGAGAAGAGAAAGATCAGGGGTGACCTCATTGCCCTCTACAAGTACCTGAAAGGTGGTTGCAGCCAGGAAGGGGTTGGTCTCTTCTCCCAGGCAACCAGCACCAGAACAAGGGGACACAGTCTCAAGCTGTGCCAGTGGAGGTTTAGACTCGAAGTGAGGAGAAAGTTCTTCACTGAGTGAGTCATTCGTCATTGGAATGGGCTGCCCAGGGAGGTGGTGGAGTCGCCGTCCCTGGAGGTGTTCAAGAGGAGATGGGACGTGTCACTTGGTGCCATGGTCTAGTTATGAGGTCTGTGGAGACACGTTGGACTCAATGATCCTTGGGGTCTCTTCCAACCTTAGTTATACTGTGATATTGCAAATAGAGCTTTTTGCTTTGCTCTGGCGTTGCAACAGAGTTGGAAAGTTAGGCTGACAAGCCTGTAATTGAGTACGTTCTTTGCAGAGGTGTTCTTGGGACACCAATGAATAACCTAGGTAAGCATTACCATACATCTAAACTCCTAACCCCTCTTTACAGCCCAAGCGGACAGTCCACCCTTTATGCCCCAGCAGGCAACTGGCAATGAACTGGAGCTGCTATGCAAGTGCTTTACTTTGTTGCGCATTAGCCAAGTCCCTGGCTGAAAGCACACCAAATATGGGTTAGAAGCAACTTTCTAATTTTATGAATCATATCAGCGCAGGTCAGAAAAAACTAAGGCACTCATAATTTTTAGGGCATGAAATTTAATTTGCAAATAAATGGATACATATACTAGGTAAACTGACTGCTGCAACCACTTTGGGACCACAACCTTGGAGGTGACTCATGCAACCTATGGAGGAGACTCATGCAACCTATGGAGGAAATAAGAAATGTCTCCTGCAACTGATAACATGAAGGGCCATAATAACAGCTGGGATCTGACCACTACACCAGCTAACCTTTGTTGTCACTCTAAATCCTGTCTGATCTCTAATGACTGCAAGTGGCCAAGGCTGTTGCAGTTGTGCATCTCCTGTGGACAGCTATTGCCTTCAGCCCCTTTGGTGCCCTGAACACTGTATGGCAATGCCCATTTAGTAGAGACAGGCTCAGCAGAGACCTGCTTTATCACCAAACTTAGTTTCTGCGAGACCTTTATTTCTCTAGCCATGTACTGATGAAATAACCCAGTTTTTGAAAGATGGCAGGCTGATGCAGCTGGTAAATCCTGCAGGATGTGGTGATGTGGAAAGTATTCTGCAGCAGAACTACAAAAAGCTTGACAAAGTAAACGTGTTATTACCAATCTGGTTTCTGCCTGGATGACATCAGTGGAAGTTATGCTTAAATACAGTGGACAGGCTATGCCCTTGTAATTGCTTTTCTGCACAGAGATATGTTTAATTTTCTAATTTTGTATTAGTGTAAGATGCTTTGAAGCAATGAAACATCAGACCTACTGCTTGACTTTGCCTGTGTCCAAGGCACCTTACCAAGCTGATGCCTTTAATAAAAGATACTAATTGCAAATTAATTTACTATTAAGGTATGATGCCATGACATCTGTATGATTATTGGGAAATTACTATATTGCCACAATGCTGTTATTTTTAAAAAGACTAGGCTTTTTCAGCACCTGTTTTAATGATGAACATCAAATGCTGTACAGGAGTACGATGACTTATGGACTGCGTTGACTAGACAGCATCCACTGTTTTAATTTGTGGACTGCGGGTTAAAATCACTGAGGTTGGTATGACTCTCAAAGGTGGGCAGCACACAGGAAAAAGGAAAAGGAGGTGGTGGGGTGTCACTGTTGGAGTAGCTGAGGGCAGCACCTTGCCAAATGCGATGAAGTGATCAGGTTCTCGCCCCTGGGGCAGGCCTGCTAGGTAATTATGCAGCCCCTGAGGGCCCGTATCTTTTAAGAAAATACTCCTTCACCGGGTAACAGCTCGTACGTGCGGAGCCTGCGGGTCCCGCACCTGCCCTTGGGCCTTACGCTGCGTCGTCACAGCTGCTGCCCATCTTGCTCCCCATGCCCTTAATGACTGCTGCCGGCCTACCCTCCCCTTGCAGCCGCGGCCTGCCACCCTTGCGGAGGATGGCGGGGACTTGGCCCAGAGGGGCGGCCGAGGGCTCCTCAGGCAGCCAACACGTCCTTCGGGTAACTGAGGGCAGTGATTAGCGTCGGCGGAGACCAGGCCGTGCCGGGCCGCGCAGGGCGCGACGCAGGAGGGAGGAAGCCGTGACACGGAGAACAGGAGCTGCTCCCCGCCGGGGCGAGCAGTGTGCCGCAGTAACCGGCCGCCGAAAGGGGCCGGGAAGGCGCCCCGCACACCGGCACCCCCTCCCTTTCCGGGCAGAGGAGACCCGCGGGCCAGCCGTGCGCCTTTAAGGGGCGGCGGGCAGCGCGGGGCGGGCTGGCTGGCAGCAGCATTGTTCCCTGACGTCACTGGCAGCCTGTGCGGCGGCGGCTGCTCTCAAACTTGTCTTTGTTATTCGGCGCTCCCCGGCTGACGCCGCGGCTGCACACAAAACACGGAGCTGGAGCCGCGCAGGAGCGGCGGGACCCGCCGGCCGCCACCGGCTGGCCGCACTCGCCGGGTGGGCTGTGGGGGCCGCTGCTCTCCAGGCTGCCCCTGCAAGCGGGAGCGGGGTGGGAGATTCGCCTCGTCACTTGGGACGACAGCGTGCGGGTCGCAGCCCGTAGAGTCCCCCCTCCACCTCCAGCGACAAGCGGAGGGCGGCTAGCAGCAGAAGGCGGAGCGGTTGGACGAGTGGGGGTTTTGTGTAGTTTTGGGTTTGTGTTTGTGGTTTGGTTTTTGTGTGTGTGTGTGTTGTTTTCCTACCCCACCCCCCCTGCACTGGGGAAGCTACGAAGGGGTAAATGAGCGGGGAGGAAGGCGCTGCCCTCGCGGGGTAGGGGGGCGCACTAGCGAGCGGTACAGCCTCCCGCGCGGCGCCGTCCTCGCGCCTGAACCGCCTCATGCAAATCAGCACGTAAATCGGCGGCGCGGGGGGGTCTAGCAAGAAGGCGGAAACAGGAGCACCCCGGGGGTGACCGGGAAGGAAAGCGGCGTTAACGCGCAATCCCATCTGCGCGCATTTAAAAACAACAAACAAACAAAATCTTGCCCGAGTAATCGACATCCCTCTCACGTCCAGATCGCTCTCTTCCTCCAACAACAAGGCGAATGTGACCAGCGAGAATCTGCAGTGTTTAAATTGCTTATCTTAATTGCATAATCTAACAAGCCCCATTGGAGCAGGGATGAATATATTAGGCTTATTAACAACTCATCATAAAATATTGATTGTCCTGGAAGTGTTTTATCAAGGGGAAGAGAAGTCGAGGGAGATGTTTTTTAGTAGATTGGTGCTCGTCAGACAAGGACGGTTTCTTGTTATTTTCTCCCTGGAAATCGGGCTGGATTTCCTGAGGAAGGGGGGAAACCCCAAACCAACACGCCCTATTGTTAGCGCCGCGGGCCGTGCTCCAGGGGGAAGAGGGGGGGCGGCTTCTGTCGCTCCGGCCCTGCCCCCCCGCCGGCGGGGCCGCCTCCGCGGACCGCCCCGCCGGGTACCGCCGCCCGCCCGCTCGGCTTCCCCAGCAGAGCCCCACTGGCGGGCGGGGACCCCCGGGAGAGCCCCTCGCCTACCTGGGTGGCGGGAGCTCCGGCTTCCGAAAATAACAGCAGCCCTGAGGGGGGTGCTGGCGGCAGTAAATGGGGGAAGGGGGAACGGGGAGGGAGAACGGACGACACGCACGCATAAAGTGAAATATAGGGACCAGCTGGATGTCTCGGCGTTCTTGTGTAATCTCCCTGCTCCCCCGGTAGTTTTTCCCATCCCTGTAAAAATTCTCCAGTGAAGACGACACAGTCGGAGGCACTGCATGCTTCAGAGTGTATTTGGTCCAGGGTGGTTCCCTTCTATTTAATAATACAAAAATACAGACGGGAGGACAGATCCTCTGTTGCTTTCAGTTTCCAGACTGGAAGGGCTTCTGAGTGCCTGGTATTCGGGAAGACTAAACCGAGAATCCCCGCCTTAAAATACACTGTAAGACGATATTCGCATTTTAACTCGTATCTAAGATGTTTAAGTTTGTGTGATTTGGGAAAGGGGTTTTGCGGAGGCAGAGGGAAAGGGAGAGGGCGAAGGAAAGAACATCCCTGTAGGAGGCAGCTCCCTTTCAGATAGGAATCTGGGACAGATTTTGCCAGCAGCCACAAAGCATGGCCCTTTGGTAATAGAATAGCCAATGTAATTTGACACTTCAACTTGCTGTGCTCTCTGCTAGTTGATTCACTTACTCACCCACTAACATTGAGCTCCTTTTCACTGTCTGTGGGCAAGGGAAAAAAAAGGAGGGGTGGAGGGGGGAGAAAGAGAAAAGAAAGCGAGAAGGAGACGGAAGAAAGAGGAGAAATAAACAAAAATATATATTTAAAAATACCCGAGTAGAGCTGCAAATCAGTTGAGGAGAGGATTTTGCCTGCCTTCTTCCTTATTTTGCTGCTGCAAGGCTGCTTTGCCATCTGTAGGTAAGTTTCGCGTCTATTTGCGCTCCCTGCTCGCACCTCCCCGTTCGCGGCCGGGCAGGGGTTGTGTCTCGGCAGAGCAGAAACAATGGAGCGGCCACGCTGGGGAAATAGGTGTGCAGGGGAAAAAAGCAAAACAAAACATATTTATTCCGCGAGTGGAGAAATTGTGCGGAGACTTCTTAAAGAGGCAGTGCTGTCCCCGCCGGAGGAGCGGAGCGAGGGCGGGCAGGGAGCCGCGGAGCTGGGCCCGGCGGTGGGGAGGCAGCTCTGCCCGGGAAATGCCCTTCCTGGTCCAGTACCGGGGCCGCGGGGGTACGTGGCCCAGGTCTAACCCGTAGAGCCGCGAGGCGTGCGGGCGTCGGAGCCTTCGCAAAAGAAAAAACCCCAAACAAACAAACAAAAAAATCACGAAAACCCCGAAAGGAGACTACGGGGACCGAGGCGGCGGCTGCCCACGGGCGGGCTGGAGCCCCACGGCGGGGCCGGGGCCGGGGCCAGGGCCAGGGCCAGGGCTGCGGCTCGGGGCGTGCGTGCCCGGCCGGCCGGCTGCCTGTGCGCGTTGGGCTTGGGAGACGCGTGGGGGAGCTTGCGCCTGTTCTGCGGGTTACGGGAAGCTTGCCTGGGTGAAAATTCCTTGTCTAGGTTTCCAGAGCCAGTTGGGACCGGGGCCTCTCTTGCTAAGCAGGAGGAAGGAGCAGCACCCTCTCCCCTCCCCTCCCCTCCCTCCCCCCGCCCGGTGCATCTGTCCAGGAAGCCGCCGAGGCGGAGGAGCGGTTGCGCGGGGGCAGAGGGCTGGGGGGGCCCGGGGCGGCCACTGCTCGCCACTCGCCCGCCTGTCTTTGTGCGAGGGGTACGAGGAAACGCTTGCAGGGGCGGCTGGTTGAGCTGCTCACGGGGAGAGGGGGAATGGCAGTCAGTTAAAAGACACTTCAGGAATGTAAACATAAAAATAGGAGCCATCCAGCCGCGCTTTTATTCCCTGTGCCGCGCAGGGTAGTTCTCCGGGCCGGCTCGTTAGCAGGGAAGGAGTAAGGCAGGGGGAAGAAGTTGTTACTATGATCGGATTTTTAGATTGTAAACTTTGTTTTGCATGTGTAAAGTTTAATTTCGGTGCTCCCTTGGAGGCTGCGATGAGGGGCACCGGAGAGGGGAGGCGTCTCTGGTTTTCTCCAAGCGCAGCCCCCATTACTTTATTTACTAAAGGTGAAATGTGCCCGGCGGTGGAAGCGTGACCCCCATCGCTGCGAAACGGCTTTTGTCTGGGTTTGTCGGGGTCCCGCTAACAGTTACGGCAGCTGCACAAATGATTACAAATTGCAGCCATACAGGCAGTTCATTGAGACTGAAGCTAACTTAAGGAATAGCTTTGCATTGCCGTCCGATTGTGCACGGTGTATATTTTTGTGCTTCAGTTAATCATCTGCAAATGGCTTAATGGCTCTGTAGTGCCAGAGGACTTGGTTTTCTCCATTTACTTTAGCAGGCCTGAGTGAAGGTGGTGTTCTGATGCTTTTTTTTTTTTCAATGCATTGACATGAGAGAAGAGGATTTAACTTGGCAGCCTGAACAAATGCTCTATCAAAGGTTTCCTAAGAGACAGTAGGAGACCGGGGGAGATGAATGACCTGGGGTAGTTTTAGGGTGCTACCTATGCAAGCTTTCTTTTAAATATGAAATGGCCATTTAGGACTCTGAATAAAACTGTGTGCATCAGAAAGGCGACAGGCTTATAAAATTTAAAAAGGCAAAAGCCCATTAATGCTGTGGCAAAGCTTTGGCTCCCAGCTCTGGCTGAGTAGTTCCAACTGCCTTGAAGTGCCAAAGCTTTTAAGGAATCTTTAGCAACAGCTTCTGTCTAGCTGCAATATGGACCTTGGCCTTGTGCACTGGCAGGTTAATGGTGCAGCCTCTCCTCCCCAGGCAGGGGAGCAAAGGCAAGGGTGGCAGGTGTAAAGGCAGCAGGGGTAACTGAGAGGTGAAGCAAAACCAGGAGAGCAGGAAAGAAAAAAAAAAGGGGGGAAAAAAAAAGAAGAGCTCTTGTGGTCAGATGTACAGCTAAAACCTCTTACTGGTGGAAACCTGTTAATGTCATGATAACTGGGGTGGCAATGCACCACGGTGGCAGAAGTCTTAATTCAAAAGTACTATCAGCACCAGCAGAAAAGTTTCACAAAGGACTATAGCAAAACTAAACACCACCGATGATCTTTGGGAGAAGGATACTTCTAACAAGCAGCTGGTCTTGGATTCAAACCTCCACTTCCTTCTCTTGATTGGGGGAAATGTACTATGGCATCAACCTTCTCTTGGTGGGGCCTGGTGCAGGTTTGTGAATGCCAGAAGACTCACTCTGACCTTTTCTGTTCAAGTTGAGGATGCTAAAACACCAGTCATCAAACAAAAGATGCATTGAAAGCAAGGTCTGCAGTGGACCACCTGTGACTTTTGAGGCTGGATGAGTGCATTTGGTGACTGTTTTTCTTGGAGTTTGGGACAGGGGGAGGAGAAAGATAAAGCTTCTGATTTTTAAAATGAAGCTATAGAAAACACGACTTGAAATCCTCTAAATATCCCACAGTCAAGCACTTTTCTTCTTTTTATTTTTACTTTTTAAATGACATATTAAGATGTTTTGAGTTCTGCTTTTTTCACACGTGTATCTGTACTTGCCAAATAACAAGACTGTTACTTTTCCTCATGGGTGCAAGGAAGACCAGGAATTTTGCAGAATCTCCGACATTAAAAAAAACTCTTCAGAATTGTCTTAAAACAGTGGAAAAATGTCCTGGGATTTAATTGTCAGATTGTGATTTTTATCTGCTCAAGATAATGCTGCCTTGAATGGTGTCTGATTTGAAGATTATTCTGTATAATTGTAATTTAAATTTACCTTGGGCTTTCAGAAGTTTAAAAGAACACTCTCAGGACCAGTCCATATAGGTATCTAACCTGCTAATGACACTCATGTCAACACAGATAGATGCTTCTATTGTTTCTGGTCCACGATACCTTAAATAAATGTTGATCATGATTAGAAGCAATAATTGAGTCTGTGGCAAAAGATCAATGAAAACTTTGTTTCAGGAAAGTGAGTTACTATACATATACAGTGAGTGTTATGTGCTGTCTGAGATGAAATTCAACTGCCATCTTAATGAGGCATGCAATTCTGTTTTTAGAATGTTTAAGGAAACCCACAAAAGGTTTCTGCAGAATATGAAAGATTTGTCTTAACCAGCAGTGGTTACAAGTGGTGGAAATGAAAGGTATTGTTACATGTTTCCATTCGTAAGTTTTCTTGGGAGTTGCTCACTCTTTGCCTCAAACACTTTCCACTTCTGATGGCCCCAAAGCATTTGTGTCAAACCCAACAAACTCGGCAGAAGAAAGGCCAAAACTTTACTCATGGATGACAGTTACAGCAATGATACTATAGTAGAAGACAGTGTTGGCTGTTTTTTAGCAACTTGATGTTTCTAGTAGCAGCCTGGAAAGTCTGGTTTCTCTCCTGAAAAGGAAGAAAAATAGACCCTGAAAAGTAAACAAAGCTGGAATTCCTTTTGCCTTCCACAGTGTTGTTGATAGGCTTCAGTACAATGGGCATCCAGCATTTTTCCAGTCACACAGAAGATAATGTGACTGTGAGAAATGAGTGTAGTGGCTGGCCAGGAGCTCATAGCGCCTGACATGCTGCTGTAATAACGTGGGTGATCAAGTGCTGTGGAGGGAGCGAGCTGTGATTTTTTTTTTTTTTGCTTTACCTGGGAAACCTGTTCCTCATAAATAAGTAGGACTGCAGTTACTACCCATGGTAACAAATGTGACCACTATGCAGTTGGCTGATTTGTTCACTCCTAGTTAAACCCATTTTTGTGAAATCCTATCCTGTATTACAGCAAAGGAGCACAAATATTGCTGAATTTAGTGTTGGTCGATGCTTGTTCTTATCAACTGTCTGTTGTGGAACAAGGAACACAAGCGCTCTGTGTCCACTTAATTGTGTTTTATGGGAAAGCATAATAAAACAGTGCATCAATATAGACCACCACAGATGGGCACCAATACACGCCCTGCTCACATACTGTATGTTTTCACTGAATTTAGGTGTATGTACATTATCCAGCTCTTGGTAAGTTGAGGCTGTCAGTGGTATTAGAAATAATTTCTACTTTAAAATGGTGGGTTTGGCTTAAAAAGAAAATATTTGTAAATCGGAATATTGCTTTGTCATATTGATTTTTTGCTATCCACTTATTCTTCTAAAAGTGAAAAGGTCTTATATAACAGTTCTGTTTTTTTTTCCCCATTGGGCTCCATGTGATCATTAACATTTGGCTTGGTTGATGTTAGAATATATTAAAGGTGATTATAGACTGCAAGAGAGATGTCCAGGCTGTGGGTTGTAATGGATCTCCACAGCTTGACTGTTGGAGGCAGTAGTGTATTATGAGAGTAGGAGATGGTCTTATACTTATTATGTGTTATATTTGGTTTAATAGTTTAAAAGATACAGTGAAGTTTACATTGCCTGCAAAGGTGAAGTGTGCCACTTCAGTACAGTGCCACTACCCTTAGCATTATGGAGCAGGGCAAATTTATTTGGGCATGATGCATCTGGTAGAAAAGATAAAGAGTTCTTAGGCAGGCAAAATCATTTCACATCTAATTGCTCCTTCAAGCATCATCACAAATTAAGTTAATTCATAGGAGAGGAATCATTAATAAAAGAACCTGCCCTTCCAAAGGCCCACATAGGTGATCATGTGATCCGGGCCACCTATACTTTGCTTCAGTTGCTTATACTTTTTAGACTTGTAGCAGAGGGTAGAAGTAGTTCAGACTCCTGCATTGGGGCTTGGAGCAGCCAAACACAATCCATTCCAATGGGAAAGGGGTGATGGTTGATGCTTTTTAAAATAAGATTTGGGATCCAATGAAATGCCTAAACTCAAAAGGACACTTCTGCCCTTTCCACAGATAATTCAGTAAATGGAGCTGGTTTGTATTTTGTCTAGTGTATTAATATTGAGGTGGTCACATACAAGCTATCATGTTAACACTCTGTTATGTAAATGTGGGAAGCGTATCCCTTGGTTGCTAATCCAGCATTTGTTTTGACTTACAAAGCAGCTTTGAATTGATTCCCAAAGTGAAGCAGGAAGGCTATTGGCTCAACACAGGGCAGGAGGGAGGAAAAGAAATCACTCAAAACCCAGTAGTATGCACAATGCTACAAACCTGTGGAAATTCATAGAACTGTGGATTTGGATTTCCTCTACTGCTCATTGTTTGTCTTTATAAGGAGTTTGTTATTTATTTTTTTCCCTGACTTTATATGTCTGTGGATGGTGGAGAGTTGATTTATAAACCAAATATCCTCATGCTTAGACATTCTTCTTCAGGTGATCCTCTGTCTGCCTGATCGGTAGGCAGTAATGTCCTTTTGCTGGTCAGTATTGGCTGGGAGCATAGAGGGGCTGTGGGTGCTGTAAGTGTTTGGGTTTTTTTCTGGGGAAAAGGAGCACTGCTGTGGGTCTTTCAAGAGGAAAACTAACCTATAGATAATACATATATGTCATAAAAGATAGCATGAGAATAAAAGCTACAGATTTTGTGTATCTGATAGATAATGTCATGCAAAACCACTATGGGAATTGTTTGCTGTCTTTATTTGATCTTTTCCAATCTTTCTTGTTCCGATGTTCTCTGGTGCCTGGTAGACTCTTCTGGTGACTTATTTTAGTAATCAGCTTGGTCAGGATAGCATCAACTAGAGAATATGGACTAGTTGATCTAATGCACAAATGCAGATAAACTCTGCCCCATTCATATTGCAGCTCTTTGTATCCTGTGAAATACCATTTGCTATCTTCACTGATTAAGAATATACATATTTGGGAAGTAAGAATAAAGGCAATATATGGACAATAAGTCTGTGTTATCTTTTGGATTTTACGTGTTTTTTAATTCCTTTTGATACTTCAGAGCTGCAGTGACTGGCTGGCAAAGCAAATGATATCCATTTCTCAGAGATTTCTAGATAGTCTCATAACTAACCAGAAGGGTTTATTTATTGGGGCTGCAGTGACAGAAATGCATGACAGAGTAGTAGGAGCTTCAATTGGCCGTTTAGTAGCAAAAACGGTTCTTTTGATGAATATCTCCTTGTTTCTTGGCTGTATTCCTTATTTCCTCTGAGAACAGCAGAGCCTTTTAGGCTGAAATAGACACCTCCTGTATCTCCATCAGTAAATTCTGAAGCGCAGGTTTCTCTTCCTCTCTTGTTTTTCAACATTCATTTCAAAACCAGCTTAACTGATCAAATACAGACATAGTGTGTAAATAAGGGCATTGTGGGATAGAGGAGCAGCGCAAGGCAAAGCTAAGGCTGACCTAGTGCTGGGCAGCCTCTCCTGAAAAGGTTTGAAATTGGACTTCCCTCGAAATTGACTGGTCTGATGCTGAGAAGGGGAACTTCCCTAGTGTGATCACGATTGCTGCCTCATCAGAGGTAGAAATCATCTTAAGCTTGTAAGGCATTTTTACAACTTTTCTTTTGTGTATCACTGAAGTTTAGACCATTCCCCTATGCTGTTCTCCTGGGCATGGTTGTTGTCCAACACCCGTGGACATGGGTATCCTTCAGCTCAAAGGTTACCATCTGCTTTTGGTTATATTAGAGGTGTGGATTAAAAAAAAAAAAAAAAAGGGGGCAAAAAAACCAAGGCACCACAAAAGAGTTGAGTGACAGTGAAGAAAGGTTAATGATTTGGCTGAAGGACCTTCACCCATCCAACTACAGCCACTTTGTCAAGGAAGCAAGAGAAACTTGCCATCCTGCTGCCCTTATGCCCAGTTTGTGCAGTACTTCTGTTTGTGCAGCCAGAATGTGGAGTGCCCCCAGGGATAGTTTGGAAATAAGAAATACCTTACGTATCATTGCTTTAACATTAACCTTAGTCTTCCTTAGCATTATATCGCTAAGATTTTGGCTGTTGTAAATGACAAAAAAGTCTTACAAACAGGAAAATTCTCTTCATGTTTTTGCTTAACATACTGCAAAAACCCCTAAGTTCCTGCAGCTTGAGTAGTTTGACAACAAGCAGTGTCAGGTTTTTTATTTAAAAACAATAATGTATTCATAGCTCAATGGAAAAACCCATTTACTTATCTCCTTACCCCCCCAAAAAAGGCAAGCAAAAAGCTTTAAAAAATGTTTTTAGAGACTTTGTTGACATTGCATTCTCAGAAGAGCAGTTTGTTTATCTATCCTACCTATCTGTATACGAGAGAAGGATTTATTATCCTGCAGGTTTGCAGAGTGGAAGAAGAGTGATAAGGTTGTCAGGCAGTCTACCCAATCTCTTAGTGTCCTTCTTGTAAATTTTGTGCTTGTTTAGTGCTCTTATAACCCTTTTCCCAGCAGTGGCATGGCAGAAGTTAATTTGCTTATAGCTGGTATACAGCTTATGACGGCCTCCCTTATGCCAGCCCAGCCAAGCCTTTTCAAAGAAAGCTTTTCATCCCTTCTCCACTCAGCACAGGTTGATGCATTTTACATTTGATTAAACAATTTTTTAAAAAATACTGGAATGCTTGTTTCATGAAGACTCCAGGCCAGTGAACAGTTGTCTTGGACATGCTCTTAGGGTTGTGACTATGTGCGTATTGGTTTTACTGTCCTTTAGGTGCTTTACAAAACCATGAAGTCCTACCATACCACTGCAGATATTCTCTCTATTTTGCAGAAAATCAAGACACCGAGTTGCATGGGACACATATGTCCAAATGTAGGCAGCAGTTCTGTGGCTGAAAATGTGAACATACATTGTGGTAACAAAGCTATTTTTCTACCAAGTAGCATTCCGCTTAATTCCATTCATAAGTTCGTTCTTTCTTGTTTCTGGGAGATCTCCTCTGATATATCTCACCTGGCAAGACTTAAAGAACTCTCAGTTCTTTAAGAAATTTGTTTCAGGAACTATACTTATGTCTTTTCCTGTCCTCTCAAGTATGAGATTTTTCCCAAAATTTACATCACTGTTTAAAAAAGTCAGTCCATCTGGAGTTTGATACCATTAGACATGGGAGTCTACTAGCTTTCCAACTGAATGCATAGCTTTGGCTTTTGGCACTGTAAAACTCTTGACATCTCGCACTTTAAAATCATAACACTATTATGTAAGGAGAAGTTATTTTGGGTCACTAGTGGAGCCTTCTAAGACTCAGTTAAAGCAGCCTTTGCAGCTAAAAACACTTGATCTCATGTCCTTTTCCTGCAGCTTTTCAACAGTGGGTGGTGTGTCCTTTTGCAGTCATCTGCCCTTGATCTTGCTCAGGCTATGGCACTGGCTCTGAACCTGCTTCTGCTGCAGCAGTTTACACTGTTGTGGGGACCCCACAGCAGGAAAGGCTCGGCACTGGCTTTCCCCTACTGCAGCTGTTTTGGGGGGGCGGGGGTTCTGGAAGGGGAAACTGGGGGAGCTCTGACCCAGATGCTCGGCTCAGCAGCAGCTCCTGTGACAGTGTAGGAACTGGAGTTATGTGGGAAGGTGGATACCCAGAAGGGCTTCCAAACCCAGATAAACAAAGTCCCACCTAGGCAGCAGGCACCTGCTTGTTTATGTGTAACTTAGGAGTCACTGTTGCCTTTGTTACCCTTTACCAAAGGACAAGGAAAACTATGATTGCAGCTGTTGGGGCACAGCAAGAGGCAGAGTGCAGAATAAATCCAGGGGAACCTTTGAAATGTTAGCTAATAACAAATACTTAATCCTGGTGTTTAACAAAGATAGAGCTTATGCATTAAGATAGCACTTCTGAGTGGTATACTGCTTCCCTTGAAGACCAAGCCTTATGTACTGGGTGATCCACAGGTAGGAATTGTAAATAAAGGGAAGGCCATTCAGACCTTGTTTATAATTCAGAAGGAATTGGCAACAGGACACAAGATTAAGTGTTTCAAAACGTTCACATGAAATTGCTCTGTTCTCTAATGTCTGTGTGGTAGGGAGTGATGGGCATTGCTTCTGGTGGCATTGACTGGAGCAGTGCAAGTTCAGAGAGCAGAAAGCACCCCTGCCCTGAAGTGCAGACCAGATAGCGCTCAGGGCTGCATAGGCTTGGATGGCATAGGGGTTGTTTCTGCAAAGGCTTTGCAAAGTGGGGTGCTGTGGATAATTAGCAGTTCAGGCCCTGAAAATATTTGCAATCATTTTTATTCTACCTATGTTCCAGGCAGTTTGTTCCTTGTAAAATAATTGGTTGACAGGTGCCTGGGATATGTGAGGTCAGCAGAGGAGGAGTGGCTGCTGGAAGGATTCACAGCCTGGCTTTGAGGACTAGGCTGTGGGGAAGTAGATGGACACCTTACATTCAGAACTGTGCTTGTCTTAGTCAAAAGAGCAAGGATGGGAAAAAAGATGCAAAATTTAGGATTAATTTCTTGAAGTTTCTTTTGTTAACTAAATTATATATTGAACATGCATTTTGAAGAGTTTGGCATGTTTCTCATAGCTAACCCAGAACATAAATACTTTGAGTAGTGATTAGTATGCTGGTTTACTGCACTGGTTGGATATTTGCAATGTCCAGATATCTCTGGATATCTGGCTTCAGTGCTGTTCTTAGCTGAAGTAGGTTCTCACGAGTGACACTGAACTGGTACACCTAAGACAGCTCTTGCATCTCTTTGCCCTGTAGCTGGGAGCACTGGACTTACATAGGTAAACTTATTAACAAGCAGAAATGAGGAGTAAAGTCGATAATACTCAGGCTACTATTGTGTGGTGCCAGGCTCTCCCATGGTGATTAAGACAGCTTGATAGTTTCCTTCTTGGCCACTATCTGTCTGCTCCTGGCTGGTGCTTCTTGGCTAGCGCTCAGCCTTCAGGAGCGGGAACCAGCACCACCTCTGCATGGCACCCAGCACAGAGAGTCGAGTCAAGAAGGGTGAGAGGATAATGCCCAGTAGGTTTGTGGTCACAGCTGCATGGTAGTTCTGTCACTAGGTTTATCTAATCACTTAAAAAATCTGAGGCAGCGTTTTCACTGTATCCTAAAAGGCTTTGCATCCTAAATGCATGTATGAATAATTTATACAACACATGAACTTGCAAACCTTTTGTGAAAGAAAGTCTTGTACTAGTGCCTATTTTTAGGATATTTGTGTTTTGAAATAGCCAAGTAAAATTGTAATGGGTCTGGCAGTTTATGGTATCACACGATTTGAAATTCAGATTAAAAACTTTGAATTTGGTCACCCAAAAAGAAACAGCATGTCAGTGTAGAATCTTAGGCCTTTGTCTGAAATTGCAGCTATGACCCTCAATGTCTCTTTCTCAATAAAGAGAAATGTAAATCAAAAATACTTGTAATGCTGCCAGCATCCTGCCCTAGCAATATCCCAGCATATTAAATCATAACATGAAGAAACATAGTACGTATCTCCTGCCATATGAAAAACATTTTTATGTGTATCTTTGCTGTGTTCATGAACATAACGCTTTATTTTGCTGTAGAAACCAGTGGCAAACTATACCTGATAAATTGTTAAGAAACAAAAGAATGCACAACCAAGCTCCCCTTTTCACTATTACACCCTGCTTAAGGATAAATTGTGGCAAATAAAAGATGTATTCACATATGCTAACCTCTTTTAAGGATTGCCTGGCCACTTTTTTTTAATAAGAAAGAAGTGCTGCAGAAGCAGAAATTCTGTGGTAGTTTGTGTCTTTAATGTAGAATATTTTTAGCCTGAGATACAAAAATACATACTTTTGTATCCAAAGAGACTGCTGTTTCTATTTATTTTAAAACTCTGGATGGGAAACAAGATGTTAGACCTATTATAATGCAACCCAGTAATTAACATATGTTGGCCTGTGTCTGCCAAGGATTTCCTATGAGTAATGCAAGTTGCACAAGTACAGGAGTCAGGTTGTTTGTCAGTGAAGAACCACACATATACACATGACTGATCAGATCCTAAACACATCATCTCAGGGTAGGATGTGCATCTATGTTTGAATATAAGAGCAATTATAATGTAAACGTCCTCTCAACTGTGTTAGTTTTGGAGGGAGAAAAAAAAAAAAAGAAAGGCTTTTCCCTACCCTGTTGCCAGTAAATTTTATTTTCTTTTGTCCACTGTAAAGAAAAATGAGATAGTGATTGATGGGGAAGTTTCAAGTTTTTGGTTATGTGGTGCTTTTGCGTATTGTGGCTGTGCAGCTTTTTGTTTGTTTGCTGGTTGGTAGTTGTGGTTTGGGTTTTTTTTTTAAATCCCCAATTCCTGGGTGACTGGAGTGAGGAAATTCAGTAAGGATTCTCTGTCTCTGATTTCCAGAGACATCTGTGCATTAGAGTCACATCAGGTAGGCACATGTAGTTGGATCCAAGTTTTGCTTTTGGATGGACTTTTCATGGCAGAGGAGTGGAGTGACTTTGTTAAATTGAAAATGTGTCTATGTGATCAAAGCTAACATATGTAAAGCACATACTGCATGTACTCTCTAGATATTTCTACCCAAATATACACATTCTGCACTTAAATAAAGGAGGGGAGTCAGGGGGTAGAGTAAAAGCTGAAATAAATATATTTTTTTAAAGTACATAAACATAGATGAGCTGAGCTTCTGAATGGTGGATTTTTATTTATTTATTTTCCGAATGAAGTGTCTGTGACCAATTCAGACCTGCATGTTAGGGGCAGACAAATGATATATAGTGAATTTAAATGATGGAAATGCATCCTCAGAATAGTTTGAAGGTTATGTGTTCTTTAACTGCAAATATGCTCCAAGTAGTATATTTGCAGTTAAAAGCAGATTTTCTTTATTAACCTGAAAGCAGGTTGTTGCACACCAACTTATGTTTTAATGTGGGTTCACAATTAGTGACTACTTGTCTTTGCACTTCACCTTGGAATATGGAGAGATAATAGGATTAATCAATATCTGGATACATTGCAGTTATTAACAACTGCCAAGCACGAGAGGTTCTTTGGTACTTTATCACAATAAAATAAAATGCATCTTTTTTTTTTTTTCCTACCTAGAGAATTATGTGTTTAATTTGTAGTTTATATTTTGATGCTATTTATTCACATGTAAGCTTGACTATGACAGTGATGGCCTTCAGGCTACCTTTTGATCGTAAATACACAATTCTTATTTTTGCCTTAAGTGCTGTTTTCAAGCTGTGCAGTGTGGATGACGTTGAAGACAAATTTAAAATACAGAAAGTGGATTTTAGTGCTTAGAGTACTGATTAGACTAATTTAAGATTGGCAGCCTTAATATATTCAGCCACCAGCAGCCAGGCCTCTATAAACTCACATTGTTTCTCAAATTCTGCCTTTTGGGGTTTGTTTAGGGTTCATATTTTCCAGTCACCCTGAATTACAAGCACTAGAAACTCATTAAATAAACAGAGATGCTGTTATGATTAGTTGACTTAAGGAGTTGGAGCTTTAGAGTACACATGGAAGTAGCATTAGCTTTGTTCCAGGACTCTTTCTTTACTTTCTGTTGCACTTGCACACTGTGTTCAGTAGGTCCCATTTGTACCCAGAGGCTGGCTGTTATCCTCTCAGAAAGCAGGGTGATGCATTTGATAGTTATGCCTAATAATACTGCTCACCTGATTTTCAAAACCTAGAGCATCTTGTGGCCTCCAGAAAGTTAAGCAAGGATTGCAGTGGGTCGGAACACTTTGATTTTAAAAATTTTAATGCCTAGAAAACACACTGAGATCTTTTAAACTGTGGAATGTAAAATCTGCTTCCTCTTCCACTGCTGTTACTCTAAAATGGGCAGCTTCAGCAGGTTTTCAGGAGATGCTGGAAAACCTGGCTAGTCTAAGGGAAAAATAGCTGGCTGGGAAAATGTCGAGGGATGTGTTGCTGGATTTACCACCTTATTGACATTTTGGCAATAGAAAGTGAAACTGCTGAATTCGTGTTAATATATTTATTGTGCATTCAAATACCTGTCAGAAGCCTTTGTGATCTATGGGTACTATTTTTATCTTCATTTACAAATCAGCAGGTGTTCACAGGCTTGTTGGACATCCATCCTTTTGAGGCGTTTAAACGTTTCTGACTGTCATAATTTTGTTGGTCAAGTCCACATTAATTGCTGCATTCTGTTCAGTTGATCTAACATTTAAATACTGCCTGTGAGTAGGTTTGATTAAAATTACATCTCTAGGTGCACACTAAATACCTTTGATACCTCACCTACAAACAACTGTAGAATTGTTGGTGAGAATGACAGCTGCAGGCAATAAACGAGGACAGTAATAGAAGTCTCAGTGCTGGAGAGAACATCATAAATCATGAAGCAAGAGCAGCATGTGTGCTGACAAATCAGTGAGCAGCTGCAAACAGCATTTTCAAGGTAAGAATTATTGTGCTCACTCCTGATCAGTGCTCAGAAACCACCTTTTCCTTGTATGTGGGAGACTTTGCCCCTGCATGGGTAGTCACTGTGGTGTAAGCCATTGAGCTCTAGTATTTTATCTGAAATTGGTAAGTGTTTTTGCACGTTGTAAGCTACATCCAAGGTGTATTGAATGTAATTTTTCTTGTCCTAGGAGGAAAATACCTATGCTTTTTGGAGCTCACATGTTATTTTATTTAGTTTCCTCAGACACTTTGGAGAAGTGTTCTTGGCAGGTAGAGAGAAGGGGATATAGTTGGCTGGTTTTAAACTAGTTGCTTTGGTAGCCTTGCTGGGGGGGGGTGGGAAGAGGTGCACATGCCTCTTTGAAAAATAATGTTTTTTTAAAGACCTGCAGTGATGTTGTTTAAATAAAGTAGATAACAATCTAGTCACCCAGAAAACAATCCTACTTTTCTGCTCTGAGAGAAATGAGAACTATTTTCATGAAATAATGATGGAAAACACATGGCAAAGAGCTAGCAACTGAAATATTTTTGAACACTAAAAAATAAGTGTGAAACACATGTCCCATATTGTAATTATAACTAAAAGTATAACATCACAGAGTATATTTTAAAATGTTGAAGTCCTTTTAATATATAATTCAAGCTGAATATATTTATTTTTCTGGTTAATTGACTTAATCTCTATAAATTAAAGGTTTAGAAGTTTGATGACCAGAAATTACTGCCACTTTCCTTGGGCAAGAGAGTGTGAGATCAGTATCAGACTCCAGAAAGGTACTGCAGTTGGCAGACATTCATAGCTTTAATATGTATTCTTGGAAGACTGCCTATTTGATTTCACACACGTTCTGTTTGTCTGTGAAAGGAGGAAAGTTGCTAATGCTTGTGAAGTTGTGATTGCAGTGTGGGCAGGGCATCTCCAGCCATGAGCAGCTGGGTGGCTGGTTGAGGCATGAGGTTCCACCTATCTCTCTGCCTTGAGGAGTGCACGGGTTCAAAATGCAGCAGTCCTGAATACACCAGGAGCTGTAACAAGCACTGTCTCTTCTTCTGCTACTGTGATAGGTTGGACTTGCTGATCTCAAAGGTCTATTCTATTCTATTCTATTCTATTCTATTCTATTCTATTCTATTCTATTCTATTCTATATAAAATGGCAGCGAAGCATGCCTGGCAGTGATGTCCCATCCCTGCTGTAAAGCTGTACTTGAGTATCTACAAGGAGTTGAGATGATGCTTTCAGTTTTGCTTACTGTGCTTATGGTTAGGCTGCATTTGTCTTTATCTGGTACTTTAAACTGTTTACTTATATCACTCAAATAACATTCTTAAGAAATGGTCCTGTAAAAATAATGATTTTAAACGTGGGATAATTCTGGATCCAAACTGACAAAACCTTTACCCCTTCTCACTTCACTGGGCAGCAGAATCAAGTGACTGATTAAGTAAAGGATTTGAGGGTTTTTGAGATACTTCTAGATTTCTTTCATGTGGGTGGATTTTTATTATGTTTGTTTTCTTGTTAAGATTAGTTTTCAGCTGAATTGACTATGATTGATATCACTGCCTGCATGACTGTTCTGTCTCTCTATCAATGAAAGACACCATTGGGAGTACCCCAGCTAGGCTGGCAGGAGGGCCAGGACCTCCCTTAAGGCTCAGTTCAACAGGCTGCAGGCTGTGACATGTTCCCCTGAGTCTCCAGCTACCTTGCAGTTCCCACAAACAACAGTGAGTGTTTGCACCACCTCAGAACAGTACAGTAGCCTCGTTTACTGGGAACACTTTTTTTTCCTTCTATGAAATGTTCTTTTGGACTTGACAAGTGTCTGAGATAAGTGTCTTTTCTGTATTTTTCTGGTATTTATGTAACATAAATAATGTGTTGAAACACATGTTCACGTGCATTTCTGTCTAAGTCTAGTTGAACTGAATACCTCTTTCCAGCCTCACCTGGTTTGGCACTGAAATTGCTGAAGGATATCATTCATCAGCTGGTGGCATGGTGATTTTTAGAAAACAAGCTGGAGTATGTTCAACTGCTCGAGCTTTGCTAATAGCAGCACAAGGCTCTGGCTGTGTTGTCCCTAGCATGACCAGAGTCCTGCCTTTACCTCATCCCCTCTGCCAACAGGAACTGCAGAGGGAAGGTGCATGGGTGTGCTGGGTCCCATCTGTGCTGCTTGTTTCTTCTTTTGGAAGGTGGTGAGAAGTTGTTTTTTGGAGGTGGTGCTGGCTAGCTATGCTGCTGGCACAAGGTTGATGGGTGCTGGAAGCAAGGGGCTATCACTATTCCTGGGTGGGTGGCTTGACTGTGGGTTTTCCTCATTCACTTCCTCTGGCCAGGAATAAACAATACCATTAATACTGTGGGAGCTGTGGGATGCCCAATATAAACATGCTAGTCTGTGAGAAGAATGGACAACCTCTGTTTCCATCCTCAAGCTATGATTTTGCACTGTCAGGGCTGCTTCAGCCTTTTGGTTCCCTGTTTCGCTGTTCCTACCCTTATGCTGTGTTAGCATTGATGTTTGTGCAGGTGCACAATGAATGAGACTGGTGAACTGATAAAGATGAAAACAAAAACCTCTTTTGTATTTCTGTATAGGTTCTTCTTGCCTCCAGCTCCCTGGATCAGTTCCCCGTCTGCTTCCCTGTGTGGCTGCACAAATTGTATTGCAAGCACCACATGGGCAGCAGCAGAGGACTGGGAAGCTGAGCTTTGTGGCAGGCATGGATGTGGGAAGGAGTGCTTTAACAGGCCCTTATACCTAGGAAAGTTAGATAACACAGCCTCACAATTAGTAGAAAATAATAAACCTAGCTTGTAAATATGTTGGATCAGGTGAGTAAAAGGACAGTATTTTGATGTGCAGAAACTTGTTTTCTTGTTAGCGCCAGAGCATCTGTTGCCAGGGGCAGGGAGAATCTCACTAAATTAAAACATAAATTGCATGTAACTTTCCTAACTTTGCACACCACTTGTCTGTTTGTACAGCCCATGGAACTGGTCAGGAGCCTTAAAAACAAGAAGGAAACAAGGAGTGTTTAGGTCTGCAGGACTGTTCCTGCCTAAAGCCCTTTATCAAGTGTTTGAGGTTGGGAAACTGGAGGCCTCTGCCATCTTCAGTGACACAGCATGGAGAAGTTATGCTGGAACTACTCAATGTTCAGCTTTATCGTTGGTCTGTGCTATTTACTACAGAGCATTCCCCCAGTATCCTTGTGCCTCCCTATGCCCATCT
This sequence comes from Dryobates pubescens, assembly GCF_014839835.1. Classification (NCBI taxonomy): domain Eukaryota; kingdom Metazoa; phylum Chordata; class Aves; order Piciformes; family Picidae; genus Dryobates; species Dryobates pubescens. The sequence continues at coordinate 23,199,957 of NC_071619.1, forward strand.
GGGCTATGTGGGATCATCCTTGTTTCAGTGCTGCCCAGTGTTCTTCTGAGGTTGGAATGGATAGTTTGGGACCAATGGAGAACCTGAGCTTTTTAAAACTCCCTTCTTTGAGGTGGGTAGTATGTGTGAGCTGGCAATGAAACCACCTGTGGTGCATCCTGCTGGTTAATTCTTCCACTTGAGACAAAGTCCATCCACCATGCAGCTCTTAGAAATGTGTGCAGAGAGTGACTCTCCTTTCCACAGATGAAAGCCCCACAGTGGATGCTGCAAGATGTGTAGAGTTGTGGTTGGTTTTATTTTGCTTTTGGACGAGCTGTATTTCAACTAAAATGATTATCTTTTCTGTCAAACCAGATTGTGGGAACTTTACTCTGTACAATCTGGTAGGAGATAGCACTAAATTAGAAAACCATCCTCCTGTGTGGTTGGTGTGGATACCTTTAGAACACCCATCCATAGTGCAAAAAAGCCACAATGTATTGTAACCAAGTGTACAGTTAAGATCGAAGGCTAAATCCTGGAAGGTGGAGCCAGGCTCCCGTTTTGCAGTGCAGTAGTATTCCTGCTAGCATCTGCTCTTCCACCTTTCCTGCAGGGAACAAGCGGCTGGTAGGTGACCTCCTCTTGGTGCCTGTGCTGGGCAGGCAGAGCAGTGCAGGCGACTCCTTTCCGGGAGCTTTGGCTTCTGCTGAGGCCAGCTGGCATCAGCCCCTGGCTCTGTGCCTCTTCTGCTCCCTGCTCAGTTTTTGCAGCTTTAGAGCCTCGTTTTGGGACAGAAGAAATTGTGCTGAAATGGTGCTTTTCACGTGTTACGTGGTGCCTGCCACAGTAGGAGCCCTGGTTGGTGGCTGGAGTTCGTGGGCACCATGATAGTACAAATAACCCTTTTTATTAAACTAAGTGTGTTGTATAACTGCCAGTTGTGGTTTTGAAGTATTTTTCCTTATGCTCCCAAAGACCTGTGGTGTGCTGTGTTTCTTTGCTCTCTGTTTTTAGTGCTGTTCGGTAGCTTTGAGCGCGGGGGCTTAAGCTGACAGATCAGCCTGTGAGTGGCCATATTGCCATGAGGATTGTAGAGTAAGTCATTCTGGCTGGCTTGTGGGTGTAGATGGGTTATATCTGTGAGCCACCTTATGGTCCTATGGAATGAAGTGTATTCCCTGATTTTTTTGGCACATGTTATTTATTGAAGGATGTGCTCTCTCTTTATACCTTACATGAATGAGGTGTTGCAGGCCTGTTGAATAGAAATGTGTAAAACAGTGATCTTTGGCTTGTGGAGAAAATGTCCCCAGTGGCCCATTTAACTCTGGGCACTTTAAGAAATCTCAGAAAACAAGTACATACCTTGGGCTAGACTTTTTCCCTTTATTGTGAAAAGACTGTGTAGATTGCTGTGCTAAACTTCTATTGGGGTGCTAGCCTTTATTGTAAGATAGGTTTAATGGCTCAAATTAGGATTTTGCTTTATTTCTGGAAACAAAAAAAAAAATTCTCTGACCTTGGCAAAAATTAAAATGAGTTACAGTTGAAAATAGAAAGTATCCTCATGTAATTTTCTGTCAAAATGTTTTGTTTTTTTTTAGATAAAAAATGAATTCTTCAAAAATGTGCATTTTTATAAAGCAACTGATTCCTTGAGAATGCCTGAAACAGGCCACTACTCTGTTAAGTGTAATGCATGCTATTTCTGAAAAATTGTAATTTTCAAATAATATGAAGTGAGGCATTCAAATATCTGAAAATTCCCTGAAGTTTTTCAGGTTTATAGACCATTTCTAAAAGACCTTTTTGCAGCTTTCCCTTCTTCCTTATATAATTTCTACTTAGAATTGCTTAGGACAAATCATTGCACAGAAATTTTTCTGTCACGATATTAAGAATAACATAGCATAAGCCTCTTCTATTCATTGTAACTGTATCTGTTGAGCAGCACTGATTGAATTTAGTTAATACTGTCTTGTTTAAAATTCTCTTCATTATTAAACTCTCATAACATTACTGAAATCAGTTTGTATACAGATGTTTGATTTTCCTTCTCCAGCCTTATCCAAGGTAAGAGACTATTTGCGTCTGTTAACGTCATGTTAAGGAAATTTGGGGTAGAATTTGATGGAATGTGATACTCTGGTAGCTGCAAAAAGTGTAGATTTCAGAAATTAATGGTGAGAATTCACAGAATCACAGAATCAATAAGGTTGGAAAAGACCTCAGAGATCATCAAGTCCAACCCATCACCCAACACCTCATGACAACTAAACCATGGCTCCAAGTGCCATGTCAGCACTGGGCTCGGAGGGCCAGTGTGCTAAATCAATAAAAGGTTATAGAAGATATTATTTGTACTAAAGCACAAAATAAATATTGAATTTTCTTTTAAATGGAAAAATGTTTAGGGGATTTTGACTGTTGGTGAGTCACTCTGCCACACTTTGTGGGTTTTAAAGTCGGAATACACACACTTTAAAGTATTTTTTTCTGTCCTATTTCACTATCAAAGGCTCTACAGAAACAGAGGAAACTGGCAGATGAACTGATCTGTGGGAGGAAATAGTTAAAGTAGCTAAGCAGAAGTGCTATCAAATGCATGAACAAACCTCTGAAAGTAACGTTCATATTAACATCATTACTATTTTTAAATGTTATCACTGATGCCAAAAAATGAAGAAGCTAGAAAGTGTGGTGTTTAAGGTGATCAAGCCTTTTTTCAACACTGGAAAATTGAGCTGCATATGGCAATTTCTTTTTTCTTTTTCTGCTCTGTATTCTCTTGGTAGGAAAGGCAAAGAATAGGCTCAGCTCTGCTTCCTGGGAGAAGTTCTGTACCTAATTCTTGGGATCTGGGAAGAGAATGATGCTCCTAATGCTCCCAGAACTCTTTTGTGTCTTACCAAGTTTTAATCATTGTGAATAAAACTTTGATTAGACTGTTAAAAAGCTTTAGGTTGGGTTTTGGTTTTTTGGTTGTTGGGTTTTTCATAACGTGTTTGTTTGGGATTTTAGGTTTTTGTTTTCCACATTACTCCTTTGTTTGCAAGCCAGGCAATGCAGGACAGGGATATTGCATGAAATGGGGAAAGCGGTTTGCTTTATTGACCCTAGCCACTTTATTGACCCTTGCACTGAGTACAAGGGAGGGAAGTCCGTTGCAATTCTGTAAATATTTATGTACATAGTTAAGGTTAGACATAAAACCAGTTTTTTAAACTTAGTTGAACACCTTGCACATGAGATGAAGCACATGTGTAAATGTTTGCTGTGTGTAATCTGTTTCAGGTTTTAAAAATATTTGAAGTAATTTCAAAAATACTGTAAGGCCCCAAGCCACAACAAAACACATTCAGAGAATGCAAGATAGGCCACATGGGTAACTCCTCCTGGCAGTAGCAGGCAAGGTAACAGCTGGCTTAGTGACTCATGGGAGTCTTTTGTCTACATGTTCGGGCTTTGCCCTGCAAGAGTTAAGTGTTCAGTTGGAGGGCAGGAGGCTTGTTTTGGGTCACTGAACTCGGGGCTGCGGTTGTCTGATTCAGCTAATTCTTCCCCTTCAGACTTCTCAAGTAACTCTGAACAGATTGCTTAGATTCTGAGTGCCTGTGAATCCCAGTAATAAAAGGGGTTAATTATGCAATCTTCATCTCTTGCCCTGGACTTCCTCAGTTTTTGTGCTGAAGCTAGTTTCACAGTGCTACTGTTAGATAAGTAATTTTTGAGGTCCCTGGGAGTACGGATGTTAGGCTACCTGCAATTCAGAAGAAATGCTATTTTTTAGGATTTCAAAAGCTCAGCATGTATCAGTCTTTGTCTTGGGAGCTGTGTTTTTCATTTACTAGCTCCTGATGTGAAGCAAGTGATGTTATCCTAGAAACCTGCTGTATTTGTTCAGGCTTTCAGAGTATTTTGTGTGCATCTATATGTATATGTTTTCTTTGTGGTGAGCAACTGGAAATGTGCGAGCCAGCCGTGTGTTGATGATGTACCGACTCCAGCTCTCACCCACCCTCCCACGTTCCTTCCTTCCTTCCTTGGAGAGCTGGGAAACAAATTACAGCCTCCACACGTGTGCTGCTCAGGCAACTGCCTGCTGGGGAAATGGATGGGGGAGAACTTTTGGATGCCGCATCAGTGTCTCATTAGGAATTTCGTAGTATATTTTACAAGTCTGTGGACAAACAGTAGTTAAGAGTCAGATGGAGGAAAATCTGTATGCTCCCTGCAGGAAAGGGAGGGGTTAAGAGTCAGCTGGGGATAGGCAAAGGAGTTGCTGCTTTATCCAGATGCATCCCACAAGGCTATTCAGAGATGCAGTATTGTGCTCTAAAAGCTGATGGGCAGTTGGAGTGGTGGCTCATCTGATAAAGTTTCAAAATGCCAGATTATTTCATTACTTTCTGCTTAGGGACAAGGCTTAACAACAGAGCCTGTACAAAATTCTGGTTTACGTAGGTGGCACAAGTATGAAATTGGGCTGAATCTTCCCAAAACCTTCATCATGAATGTTAATTTTCAAGGTGATATAGTTGATTTCAAATGTATTTTTAAGCAGGGGCTAAAGGAAACATCGAGATTGTGTTTCCCTGTTGCTGTCATTGCCCTTTTACTGTATTAGAGTCTTAATGGTAATGTTTTCCTTTCTTTTTCACAAACAAGATGACCTTGGCAGTTAATGACCTGCTTACAGTCTTTGGCATGGCTTTGGTGGGGAGAGGGCATTCATCATGTTTATTCAGTAATTTCACATTATGGAAAGAGATGCTTGACACTGGCTGCAAGGAGGCAGCAAGCTAAGTGGTACAAAGGGACCTCGCATCCGGGAGGAAGAGAGTGCCTCCATTTCAAGGGGGAGCTTCCCCATTCAGTTCACACAATGCAAAAACTAGAGGGGAGGGGTGTGGGTTTGAGGGCATGATGTGGACTGATTTCAGGTGGGTCTGTGCATGGTGGTGGAGGCAACACAGCTGCCTGCCGCTGTGGAGGTAGGGAAAAACAGCTGGTCCCTTGCGAGTGTGCTCTGGGTGCTTTTTGTTGCACAGCTGGAAGCTAAGTGGCTTTGTTTTACTGGAGCTGACCCCCAGTACCCATGTAACTGCTCTTTGCAGACCACCATTCAGCAGAGTCCTGATGGGAGGGGGAGAGACAGGCCAGCTGCCCTGCTGCTGCAGTGATGAAACTGTTAAATGTAGCCATGCATCTTCTGTGTATCAAAAAAGCAATAAATAAGTAGCATCAGGCCTTCCTGACCCACATTGCACTTAATGGCCAGAGAAATGTTTGGCGTGTTTGGTCTGCAAATACTTGGCATGGTGTTCAGCCTCTGTACTGCAGCTGTTGTGCTGCATTCGGGAACTTAAATAAAACCAACCTCAAAACTGTTTCATTTGGTTGAGGTTTTGTTTGTTTGTTTGTTTAATTCTGAGATTGCTGTATGAAGAGGTGTTATATGTGAATTGCTGTTTTGTAATCAATAAGCTGGTGCCTTGGACAAACTTTCTGACTTTGGACCAAGTAATTTGCTTGGTTGTGTTTTCCTCAATGTTGGCTTTGAGGGAGACCTCAATAGGTGGAAAAAAATTATCAGGCAGGTTGGTGGAGGGTTCCTGTTGTGGGTGCTGTCTTGCCACTAGAGAGGGTAGTGGGAGGCCGCGACCATATGAGCAGTAAATTTATGTTTGTCTCTTAGATTGTCACAGTAAATCTATTTTCATTGTTACTTTGTAAATCATTATATAGGATTAGGCCTTTTACTGGCATTTAAAAATTCGGCAGTCATTTTAAGGACTTTCACCCTCCCTGGCTCAGGCAAGCAATCCCTATTCTTGCTGGTATTCCTTGCTATTTAAATAATGCTGGGCCTGATTAGGAGGAAATGGTCTCTGGAAGGCAACCGACATTTTCAAAAGCACTGTTACACAAAGGAGACTTTGAACTGTGCTAAGACTTTAAAAGTTAAATAATATTTTGAATGTTATAGTTCTAATGTTTTCCTATTGTCATGGGAGACTTGGATGGAGTCCCAGGACTGTGGTTAACTTTGCACCATCCTAAGGCCTTATTTATTACCACTGTGGAGATGAACTTACAGCTACTTCACCTTTTTTTTTTTTTTTTTTTTATTTTGGTAACTCCTGAGATCTCTTTTTAAAAACAAATTTAAAGTTTGCTTATTTTTTTAACAGAGAGATGATGAAGATAATCCATCTCTTGGGGGGTGGCAGTATCTGTGGCATGGCTGCTGGCTCCTCAGGGCCCCTCACACCCCTCCACCCTGTGTGCTGAGAGTGTGAGGCTCTGCATGGCCACCTTCAGAGTGACAGCTGTGGAGGTAATTTGAAAAGTCATGTGGAAGAATCGGGTGCTGTATGTGGAGGTCAAAATTAGTCCCATGAACATAACAGAGCAGGAGGGCTGTACCCACTTGCCCTCCTGCCAGCAGCAGGGTTTTCACACTGTCCTGGCCAAGGCCTTGATCATGCACACAGCTGGCTGTGGTGATCATTTGTGGGGTGTTTGAGGCTTGGAGTGCCTCTGTCCTGCATGTGCAAATGACCCCTGCATCACTTAATGAATTGACAGAGCTGAAACTTTTAAGCTGCAGTGGGGGCAAGGCCTGGAGGGTCTTCAGAGGGATTTGCCAAGGGGGATGCAGCTCAGCGTCGTTGCTTTCACAGATGAGTTGGTTTTCGTCCAGGGGCCTACTTGAGGCATGATTTAAGGAGCAGTTTTGATGGAACAAGATTTTTTAGGAAATGAAGCTAATACTTTAAGGACATTCATACTTTTACTAAGCTCTCAGAAAGCTATATGAACTATGGTAATAAAGTTCACTATGCTGTTACATGCTGGTCAAATCACAGCCTTCATTGTGAGGTTTTTCCTGTCATCATCCCTCCCCCTTATCCCAGGATTTATTTGATGTAAGGTATGATTTATTTGACATCACATAATCTGCATGTGGTAGTCATGAACCCTTGCTTTGAGGACATGGGGTCCAGGGCTGCTTTTGGTCTTTTGGTCATTTGGTCTCCCAGGGCCTATCTTCTATTAGTATGTACTTCCTGCTTGTTCCCAGGAGCCTAATTATTAATATAATAATATGTAATAATGGCTTATCAGACCAGATTACGTTAGTCTAACTTGTTTTTACAATAAGTCAGTGTGTTTGTTGGTTTAAGTTGAAAGCTGGGTATGATCTCTGCTAAATAAATGTTCCTTTCCAGCTTCCAAAAGGACAAAAATCCCTTTCTACTTAACAATGTTTAGTGCCTGCTAAAGGCAAAACGAAGGTGGCTTCATAGCTGCATTTTTGGCCCAGGTGAAAATGTAATAAATAAAGCATGAGGCAGAGGAAAGGGAAGAACCTAATCAGATGCTGGAGGGACTTCATGAATATTAAGTAATTTCCACTTAAGCAGTCTTTTTAATAATCCAAAACATTAATAGGTGGATGACTGCCTGCAACTATACCAGCTGTATCAGAGAGATAAAAGTCCCAGTTTAACATGATTTTTATCAGCTTGCTTATGCTAGTGTTCAACTTACAGAAGTTGTCAATTTGCATGTTGGAAAACAGCTTTCTAACAAACAGCATCGGTTGTATGTGGAAATAAACAGTGTAAGTGTCACTTGGCTCTTGATCTAGGGAATAATGGAGTAACTGATGGTAATTTAAATAGTTTGGCTTTTTTGATATTCTTCTCCCCCTTCCACTCCCTTCCCCCTTCCTGTTCTGTGTCCCCCCCCAGGTATTTAATCTAGAGTTGTACTTGGTGATTCAATAATAAACCTGTAAATGCATATTGAATATTTTCTAGTAACTGCTTACAGGACCAATTGTTCCCAAGTTAATGAATTCCCTGTTGGAGTTGCCTGCATTCAGTCCTGTTATGTGTACTGCAAAATAATGATTGTGATGTTTTGAGTTGTTTTTTTAACGTGTGTTATGAATATGTCAGTAAAGTAAAAAAGGTGTGGTTGTGACTGTTCCCTAAACAGTCTGTGGATATTAAATTTAAGCTTGTTGCCATCAGAAAGATAATTGGAAAAATCTGCTTCCTCAAACGGTTCTGTTTTCCTTCTTGGTTTGCTTGTTCTTTTGGATACCCCAAAAGGCAATGCTGATGAAGTAGCTGTTACATTTGATGCCAGATAAAAGCATGGGTGAAAGTTCTATACGTGTTTGAGTGGATAACTAGGTCTGTTTGAAAACAAAACCCCCACACCAGCAACAAAAATCCAACGCACACTAAACCTCCCGCTTTGGGCTTGTCTGTTGAATTTCCTGCTCAGAAGGGCTGGTCTGCTCTGCCCCTTCCTCCATTTCTGCTCCTGTTCTGGAGCTGCTGAACTGTTTGCTGTACTGAAGTGAACCAGGACCCATTTTGTTTGCCCTTTGTGTTTGCAGGCTGTGATCTGTAAGGGATTAATATGAGCTAAATTGTCCTTCAGGCATGTGGCAGGTGGGCAGTCTGGAGCAGGATTTTGCCTCTGAACTTGTGAATCAGAGCACATTTCAGACTGGGATCCATTTTAGATGGTACAGTAATTAATACAGGCACTTCTGTCCAGATGTGTTTGCTATTTGCTTGGAGAGCAGAGCTTGGGAGTAGGATACCTGCATTTAAAGCCCACTTCATGTGTGTTCCTCAAAGGTGAATATGTTGCCTCTGAATTAGTGGACTACAGGAAAGCAAGAAAGGAAAACAGAACAGCATTTCCTGCCACTTATTTGTGTAAGATCTGGGCTGTATTGCACATCTGGAAGCAGCTTGCTACTCTCAGTGCATTCGCTAGTGATTAACTTTTTTCTCTCTGGTGCATGTAATTTGAGATCCTGCTGTGGAGTTAGGGAGGAGTTTCTATAGAAGCAGATACAGGACTTTCTTCTTTAAAGCAGTCATACTTTTCAGTTTGAAAATCTGTGTAATAACTCAAATTAATTTCTTAGAAAACTCAAAACCAATGAGTTGCTGTTGTCAAGTAAAAAAACAAGTAAATGGGAAATTATTTCACGCTACTTATGCGGCAGTTCTTTTTTCCATTTTTCCTCTTGTTGCTATGTTGCAGACCTTGTGTGTCAAAATAAATGAGTAAACCACGGTTAATACAAGTGCTTTAAAATACTTTGCTTACAACCTTTGGAAAAGTTGAAGTTAAGAGATGAAACACAGAGAAGAACTGCATTTTTCTCCTGCTTTTTTGTGGGGGAAATAGGGAACCTGAAAAGGTGGAGCATTACTTTTTTTCACTTTCAAACCTAAAGACTGCCAAAAATAATTCTCTGCTAGGTGTCATTACCAGGCTTACTGAAAGGAAAAACAAAAAGATGTAGTAACTTTGGGGACTGATGGGAATAGTTGCTGGATATTTCATGGAGATCTTTTCCCAGCTGATACCACAAATGTCATCTTAACCAAGTATTTCAAATACATATGTATGATTCAAAAAAGTTTGATTTGTTGTATTGCATTTGTATGTCTAGTTGGAGGCCTGTATCTAGTGGAGTCCCTCAGGGGTCAGTACTGGTACCAGTGCTGTTCAATATATTCATCAATGATCTGGATGAGGGCACTGAACACACTGTCAGCAAATTTGAGGATGACCCAAAACTGGGTGGAGTGGCTGACACACCAGAGGGTTGTGCTGCTGTTCAGTGGGACTTGGACTGGCTGGAGAGTTGGGCAGGGAGAAATTTAATGAAGTTCAACATGGGCAAGTGTGGAGTCTTGCACCTGGGAAAGAGCAACCCCATGTACCAGTATGGGTTGGGGACTGACTTGCTGGAGAGCAGTGACAGGAAAAAGGAGCTGAGAGTCCTAGTGGATGGAAGGTTGACCATGAGCCAGCAGTGTGCTCTTGTGGCCAAGAAGACCAATGGTATCCTGGGTTGTATTAGAAGGAATGTGGTCAGTAGGTCAAGAGAGGTTCTCCTTCCTGTCTGCTCTGCCCTGGTAAGGCCACATCTGGAATAGTGTCCAGGTCTGGGCCCCTCAGTTCAAGAAGGACAGGGAGCTGTTTGAAAGAGTCCAGTGCAGAGCCCCAGAAATTATTAAGGGAGTGGAACATCTTCCTTATGAGGAGAGACTGAGGGAGCTGAGGCTCTTCAGCTTGGAGAAGAGGCGACTAAGTGGTGACCCCTTAGTAAATATGTAAAAGGTAAGTACCAAGAGGATGGAGCCAGGCTCTTCTTGGTGATGTCTGATGACAGGACAAGGGGCAATGGGTAGAAGTTGAGGCATAGGAAGTTCCATGGAAACAGGAGGAAGAATTATTTCACTGTGAGGGTGACAGAACACTGGAATGGGCTGCCCAGGAGGGTTGTGGAGTCTTCCTGTCTGGAGATATTCAAGACCCGCCTGGATGAGTTCTTGTGTGATCAGGTATAGGTGATGCTGCTCTGGCAGCGGGGTTGGACTGGATGATCTCTTGAGGTCCCTTCCAGCCCCTAACATTCTGTTAAAGTAGACTATTTGCTGCAAAGAAAATGTGTACTCTATGGTACTTGTGGAAATAAATTTCAGTCTGTATGGCCATGTATTTTAAAGCTGCCTTCTCCCTTCCTCTCAGGTGATTCTTACCTGATGTCAGTAGCAGGGATTTATAAGACCTTGGGAAAACTGCTTTTTGGGGGGAGCTAAAGACATCACATGTCTGTCTGTGGTTTTCTTGGACAAATCAGTGAATATTAGTGGTACACTGTTCATTGTACCATAATATGTAAGCTTTTTTTAGTTATGGACCAATAACTCATGGGTTACACAGTGGTGTCTGAGTAATTTGAAGCTCTCCTGGAGGCAGAATGGAATGGCATGAAGCTGTGGTAACCATATTTTTCCCTAGAATTTTGTGTGTCAGCTGTGTACTGATTTTAGTTATTGCTAAAATTTGTGATAGGAAGCTGCCTGAAATGAAATGTGAGGAACTCTGTATAATAATAAAATCAATTGGACTGTTTCCCCGGTAATTCTAGAGACTGATGCATCATTAATGTTGGTAATACAGTGGCTGTCAGATCACAAACTTCTCAATAAATGTGCAGCTGGCAGGCTTTGATGGAAATTGGAGGCAAGCAGAGAATGAGATTTAGGGCTTTGATATATGGGGTGTCAGCCATGTGATGAAGTTTTTATCAATTTCTGTCACTGCTGTCTCTTACGCTCACTACATATGTGGTCTTCCTTGCAGTTTTTGGTGGTGGCTGAAATGAGAACTGCACCTTTTTAATGTTTAGTTAATAGGAACAGAGGTAAAAAGAAGAGCTAATTTCACTCTTAAATACATTGTTCTGTGTTTGGTAGCTTCATATCAGAAATGTAATGCCGTGATTGACTGTTACACAGCTTGTGATTTATTATCCATTATAATAATTCTGATGGAAACTGGAAGCAGAATTAGACATCAAGGAACTCACACAAATACAGCAGCAAGGCCGTTGTTTAATATCCTAATTAAAAACCTGTGTTGGGAAGGCATTAGCTTTTGCAGTCCTTCTGACTCTGTATTTCACATTTGCATTTTAAACTGCGTAGTAAATCAGGATTTGTCCATATCTTTATATTAACCCATTTGAAAGACTTCCTAGACCTAGAGCAGTTACTCAGGTATCAAATGGGTATGTTGCAAATCCCTGACAGTGTTGATTTAGGTCAGAATTACATAAACAGCTGGAAAGTGGCACAAATATCTGCAACAGGAAGGAAAAATGAACAAACTAGTTTGATAAGAGTAAATATTGATAAGGACATTTGAATTTGAGCACAGTCTACTTCTGTGCTGTGAGGATGTACTGTGGTTTTGTGATGGTCCACGCTGATTTGCATGGTCATTAAGTTGGAATGTGAGTTTTTCTTTCTTTTACACTCTTCCAACAAAATGAAATCTCCAGAAAGACAAAGGAAGCCCTTGCCTATTATAGGGATAAGTTAGTAACTTTGTCACATTAGCAATAGCTTTTTGTGGCTCTGGGCCAGAGTTGACTAGTTTCCCGATTTTAATGCCTTGCTAGCAGTGTAGGACAAGTGTGTGCACTTTGAGCTGTGCTGTTGCAGGGGAGTGCATGCCCTCTTGCAGAGAGATGTTGGGTTTTGATCTTGGCAGACTTTGGGAGAAAATGTTTTTCTTGATGTGAAAAAAAAGTGAGCATGCAGATGTTTTATACATAAACCTCTAAAGCCTAATTATTTCTCGTTTGTCCTACCTCCACATAGTCTTCCAGGGAGACTGTAACTAGTACTTCTCATTCCTGAAACCCCATGGAAATTATTAGTAATGTAATCCTGCATAAAATATATTACAAGAGTTTAGTTAAAAGAAATACACCTTAAAAAATGGATAGGCTGATTCTCTATGGGTGGATATTAGACTTAAAGAGGAATTTTTGTACAGTGTAACCCATCACTTTTTCAGTAGTTCAGAGCTGCCTAATGCCTTATCCACATTCCTGGATTTGCTGCCATTTTAGCTGTGATGATTTCTGAGCTGTGATCAACTGGGAAAAGTTGGAGATAAAGATCTCTGGCCCATTGTGCCCCCTTGGGATTGCTTGCAATTGTACAAAAGCAGTTTTGGGTTCTGAGCACCTGCAGAGAAGGCAACATAACACGTCTGCTGATGCACTGATGCCCAGTGTAGCTTAGTTGTGTTCATGTAGGTTGTGACTACTTAAGAATGTTTGGGCATGACAACAGTTTTGGGCAGGGTGAACAGAGGATTAGATTCTCAGCAATAACAGGAGTTGGTGCATCTCTGAGTTGTGGGTTGAATTACTCAAAAGTAATTTAGGTGTCCTGGGAATTTGCAGTGCTAAGCACCCCACAACAGTGTAAAATGAAGGACTGTGGTCCATGGACCACAGTAAACCTCCCCTCTCCCACGCATAAGATTTTTTTAATGTTATTTTTTCTCTAACTACTTTATGAAAGCAGTGATACTTGGCAAATAAAGTTGTTTGTTTCCTTGATTACAGGCCAAGTACACAAGAATCAGAGCAAATTTCCTGGGAAGATGTTAATTCCAGTGTGTCTTTAACTCCTGTGATCCTGAATCCATCTGTTCACCTCTCATCTGTTCTTGCTTTCCTTGAAGCCCTAAATCAGGAAGCTATGTTTAGAAAGCAAACTGCAACGCAGGACCAAACTTTTCTTGCAAATGCATGCATGTGTCTGATTTGCTACTTGGTTTTTAGACACCATTGCTGCTTTAAATGCAGGTGATTCCCCTTTTCTACTCTTTGATGACTATCTTTTCCCTTAATTTAGGAAAATTGGACACATAAATAGATGTGTGTGTATATATTTGATACTTCTCATGCCCTCTCTGTATTTGAGTTTCTTGAAATGATTCTGTCAGAGCTTTTTGGGAGGGTGTGATTTTAAATTCTTTCCCCTTTTTCTTTATCTCTGACCTTTCAATTCCTCTCTATACTTCATTCCCTGCAGAGGGTCAGCATTTAAGGCTTTCGTTCTGTGAATTTGATTAAAGGTCTGTAAGTACAGGTTTTATATTTTAATATGAGCAGAATTGCCTAAATAGAGCTCATTGCACATTAACCTTTTAGAAGGCTGGTTTGAACTAGCCGTGTATGCTAGTTTCCAAAGTTAGAGGTTTTGCTTATTTGTTTGTTGGTTTTGTTTGTTTGCTTTTGTTTCTTTTTTGGGGTGTAGAAAGTGAAACTTGCCTTTTATGGGTTAAACAGTGGTATTTGTGTAGGGGTAGACAATATTCATTTTACTGAAAAGCCTCTGCATCTGGCACATAGTCTCACAGGCAGATGAAATCACTAGGAAGAGCTGGTAATGTCAAGTACAATAGATGATACAATTATTAAATTATGTAGCATTGTCTAATCTGCACACACAGCTTTGCCTGTTACCAGTGACAAACTAATATGCCATCTAACTCGACAGCCCTCTTAGTTTATTGTAGAAACTTGACACAAACTGTCATTCATGTGCTCCAGAAGTGATGTTTTTCGGATAACAGGAAATGCATTCCTCTGGCACCTTATAAAACCCTACAGCTGGCTAAGTGTTACATGAAAGAAACCATGGAGTCCAGTTCATAATAAGAAATTCAGCTTAGACTGAATGCATGTACCTGTCCTCTTGCTTTTCCTTTCATGGAACCATTCGGGTCCTTATATGTACTCTGTTGTAGAGGTCTAGACCCAGAGCATGTGAAGTTATGCTTCAGCACAGTGCAATAATTTCAGTGTACAGTACTTGAATATTTTCATAAGGTTCAAGGCATGATGGGGCAGAGCAGTAAACAGGAGCCCAGGTTTCAACAGCTGTAATAGTTGTATGCAAGTTTGAGTTTCTTATTGTGTGGTAGGAAGGATGGGATGAACATCATCCCTTTGAGACAAGTCTAATGAGAGGTGATGCAGAACATGTATTTCTATTGCCTTGGCCTGTGTTCCTTCATCTGGTTACTTCTGTCCATATTAATATGCCTGGCATACTTCCTGGAAATATTGCAGGTGGTGCCAAGCCTTTTGGTGGTTTTGTAATGGGACTGATGAACATGTGACTGTTCAGCTGTCTTCCTCCAGTCACATCTTGGGAAGAAACTTTTCTTCAGAGGCAAAGTGATTTGCCTCTGTACTGACCCTTTGATATGCTGAGATAATACCAATCAGTTGAGAACATCCTTGCATCTTAAAATGTATCCAATTCAAATTTCTTAGACTAGAGTAAATTTGAAGCTCCTTTTCATGTAGTTGCTGATGATAGAAGCTGAGAGTATATGTGGAGTACAAAGTTTTGTATCTCATTGGCTTGAATACATTTTCTGCCAGCGAGATAGCTGCAATGGCTGAAATATCAAGAAAACCAAACTTACTCCAACAGGACACCTGTCTGATGCTCTTAATCTGCCGGTGCTATTCTGTAAACCACAACTAATTAGAAACCAGGTGTAAGAGTAAAGAGGGTCTCTGTTCTGTTTATGTAGTTCCTGAGTGCAGCATTTAAGAAAAAACTATTAAACAGTTTTGCATTGATACATATTTATCTCCTTTTCTAAGGTTAAAAACCAGCCTGTGCGCAGGACTCTGAAAGGACTTCTCTTTTGGGAAGAAGGCTTCTACACCTTGAATAAACTCAGCTGTTTTGTATGCATCTATTTGCTCTTGGGTGCGTTGTCACAAGATGATCTGATATTTGAAATTTCTTGCCCCCATACTACTTGTAATAAACTTTTTCTAGATGTGCTGACCCAGATTAGCAAGAACATGACACATCCATGAAGTATCCGACACAGTAAAAATTAGTTTTAACACATACGATCAAGGCCATTAAGTTTCCAAATTAATCAGAGACTGAATTAGCCTTGAATTACAACTTATTCTCTTACCTTTTTGAGATGGAAAGACAAAGTAGTAAAAAAGCAAAGAGACATAGCTTTTAAAACTTCCATTTTCTCTGAGAAATGGCTGGAATAAGTTGCCTTTGTCTTCCTTCTCTTTTGAAAATACATCATTTAATCATTGTTGTAACCTAGCTGTAGTTTTCTCTGGGTGTTTCAGCGATGAGAAATGCTGCTAAATGATCATTCTTGATAAGCAGAATATAAAACTTAGGTGTCTAAATTGTTTCACTGAGCTTTCTGGAACTGCAAAATGATGCTGTTGCCCTCCAGCCACCACATACTTTCATACAGTGTTTTAAAAGAGCCTATATGTGCATGTGTCTGAACTGTATTTCCAGATGTTTTGGAGGAGTGCATTAAGGGTATTTCAGTTACAGGCATCAGAAGATACATTGGGTGAAACTTTGCATTTATTTCTTCAATAAGGTTTACTGCGATTGTTAAACCAGTAAAGCTTACCTAGATTCTCTTAAAACTGCTTAGAATAATTTACTTGGTTGATTGAATTTGTTTCCTGTGGAAGAAATTTCTCACAGATTGTAGCCTTTGTGCTGGGTGGGAAGAATGAAGTGAGTATTGTTGCCTTTGAGCCATATGCTTGGAGATAAATCCTCAGTATGGGATTGTCTGGGGTGTGTGTGTGCTTCTCTTCAAAAACATTTTTACATTAAATCAGCAGGGGAAGTTGTTGAATGTCGATGGCGGTTACCTATAAAAAGACAGGAGAAGCTGTTTTTCTTACTCTAAAAACTGAGTAGGTAGAAAGAGCTGGAGTGTATTAAAATCTAGTTTGTGTGACTATTAACTCAGCCAGTTTTGAGTCAAGGTTCCAGTCTGTTGGAGCTCAAGTTCAATGAAGCACATGTTAATTTTGTCCTTACTGAGAAAAGGTCTTACATTGACCGTATGCTTAAATATCATCAGCTGCTGGATGAAACTCCAAAATCCCTCAGGTGTTCTGCTGGCTTGCCTTTATTGCAGTCTCTGTACCTCCTAACAGGAGGTTGGTATACAAGTATCTTCAGTGGCATAAGAATTTTAGAAGCAGATCAGAAAAGCACCCTCGGCAAGTTTGCCAATTACACCAATCTGTGTGGTGTGGTTAACTTGCTGAAGGGAAGGGATGCCATCCAGAGGGACATTGATAGGCTTGAGAGGTGGGCCAGTGCCAACTTCATGAAATCCAACAAAGCCAAGTTAATGGTCCTGCACCTGGATCAGGACTGTCCCAAGTACAAATACAGGCTGGGTGGAGAATGGATAGAGAGTAGTCCTGAGGAGAAGGACTTGGGTATGCTGGTTAATCAGAAGCTCAACATGAGCCAGCAATGTACACTGGCAGCCCAGAAGGCCAGCTGTATCTTGAGCTGCAAAAGATGTGTGGCCAGCAGGCTGAGAGATGTGATTCTCCCTCTGTGCTCTGCTCTTGTGAGACCCCACCTCGAATACTGGGCTCTGGAACCCACAGCACAAGAAGGACATGGAACTGTTAGAGCAGGTCCAGAAGAGGACCATGAAAATGGTCAGAGGTGCTGGAGCACTTCCACTGTGAAGACTGGTTGAGAGAATTTGGGTTCAACCTGGAGAAGAGAAGGCTCCAGGGAGACCTTATAGTGGCCTTCCAGTAGTTGGTGGGGAGGCTGCAGGATAGCTGGAGTGGGACTTTTTACAAAAGTAATGACAGCATGAGGGATAATGACTTGAAATGGGAAAAAGCTAGGTTTAGATTAGACATTACGAAGAAATTTGTCCCCAAGAGGGTGATGAGGCACTGGCACAGGCTTCCCAGAGACATTGTGGAGGCTCCAACCCTGGAATTTTTCAAGGCCAGGTTGATTGGGCCCTTGAGCAACCAGGTCCTGTAGAAGGTGTCCCCTGACTATGGCAGGGGACTTGGAACTAGGTGATCTGTCAGGTCTGTTCCAACCCAAACCATTCTGTGAATCTGTGATATCATGCTGTCTTGTTCGGGGCTTAAGGGAAGTCAGGGAATTTGATCTGCAGCTCTGCATTCTTCATGTAATGACTTAATTAGTGATATAAATATCAGGTCACTCTACAGTTCAATATTGAAGTTTTAAAGAGCACTATACAAAACTATTCTTTCTTTCTAAAGGTGCCACTTGCTATACTTTTCCTCAGATATTTGAATAGCTCTTCTTTGGAAGATCACAGAATCACAGAATGTTAGGGGTTGGGAAGGGACCTTGAAAGATCATCTAGTCCAACCTCCCTGCCAGAGCAGGATCACCTATACCAAATCACACAGGAATGCATTCAGGTGGGTTTTGACTATCTCCAGGGAGAGAGACTCCACAAGATCCAAAGGGTTAAATCGTAATTGAAAGCTCTTTCCATTTTTTTTTTCAGTTTTAAGAAGGCTTCAGTGTGTTGTACACTGCAAATGCTTTATTTTCCTCTGACCTGTTCAAGTTCTACCTGTTATTAATAAATTGTTATTTACATTTTTTAGCTTGACACAGTTTTGTCTTGGAACTTAAGTATGAGAATAGAAAGGAAGCTAGAATATTAGTTTTGTTATCTTAGCCAAATGTAA
The DNA here is from genome assembly GCF_014839835.1 of Dryobates pubescens. Lineage (NCBI taxonomy): Eukaryota > Metazoa > Chordata > Aves > Piciformes > Picidae > Dryobates > Dryobates pubescens. The sequence continues at coordinate 23,217,883 of NC_071619.1, forward strand.
GATTAAGGTGCAAAAAAGCTAAGTGCCAACAGCTGCTCAGCATGACAAGGGGTACTTGGTGAATGCTGTTTTAATGATGTTCAAGTTAGAAAATATGTTGATGAGTATCTTGAACAAGATTAATTTATGTAACTTGTAACTTGCAAGAGGGCTTGAGATTTATATCTAATAAATATTGATGGTTCGTAACTGAGTTTGTTGTGCAGATAAATACCATCTGACAATTATTGTGAAGCTTGTTCTAACTTTTAGGAGAGAAATACACCGCAAAAGGTCTCTGGCAGAAAGTCAAGGACTGGAATTAGGTGGTCTACTTACAACTGCTACTTGTAAAAAAGATTGACAGTGTGGGGTATTTTATGTTTGTTTAGGGTTTGTTTGTTAGTTTCTTTTAACATATATAATCCTTCAGCTATTGATCCACACAGCAGAGCTTTCCAGTGAATGTTAAATTCTGCAGCTATCCCTTAATTTCAGGGAATACCATTGTGGCAAAGCACTGTTTTGGTTTGTTTTTTAAATCCAGAGCCATCTGAAACAGTATATAGTCCTACTTAAATAAGCTAGCTTTTCTTGGGGACCCTCAACCTGTTTACTGGTGCTACAGTGCTCTAAGATAACATTCGTGGAAGTTTCTGAGCAGGGTTAAAAAGTCTTCTGAAAAGTATGTTCTTTTAATATACTGCAGTGTTTTCGTGAGTGCAGGGTAGGGACATACGTCTGTATTAAAAAGTGTATGGAGAGCACACAGGTGGTACAAAATTTATCCTGGAGCCACCCTTCTTGCTTCAGTTATGGTTATCTGAGAATCTGCTTTCAGGAGAATCTGAAAAGCAGTAAAGGTTACCTGAAATGTGGGTTATGTGCACCAAAATGCTGTGTTCAAATCCAAGAGATTATTACGTTCTGTCCAGGAAAGTGTAAAATATAGTGCTGGATTCTGACAGCCATTAATATGTATGATACTATTAACATTGCACAGATGAGTGCAATATGAAGGGAAGCAGTGTGGGCAGGACAGTAAGGTGTGTGCTTGGTTCTGCGTGCTTACTTCTGGGGTGGCTGTTGCTAATCATGGTGATTAGATCTCTGCATCTTTCTTGTGCCTCCCTTTCAGATGAAAACTCTTCAAGAAAGATGCAGTTGCTTGATGGATTGTTGAACACTGTGAATTAAGCCTTTATAAAAATATAGGCTGACCCACTTTAATCAATTGGAATTACATGTAGTCACAATTAGACTTTTCAGAAAGTATTTTCTGATATGACCATTAGATGAACATTTTCACTGTTAGAATCAACAGTTTGTGTTTTCTCTTAAAGTCATGAATGTCAGGGCATCTTACTTGTGCTTTAAAAGAGTAGTATAAGAAAAAAACAAACCAAAAACAGAGGCCTTGAGAACTATTGATCTGATGCAGCCAAAGCTTGCAATGTGGGTTCTGGTGGTCAGTGCCAAAAAGGTGATTTGCTCCATTACAGCGGGGATTTTGCTTGTGATGTGATACGTTAATTTAAGTGTCTGTGTATTCAACAGTGTCGACAGAGTTTCCTTGTAAGGACAGTGAAGCTTGTTTGCAGTTGTTAAGTTGTATTTTTGATTAAAGGTTTTCTCAGGAGCTTAAAATCTTAATCATTTAAAAGCGAAACCCCTTAAACTTGGGAAATCATGGTAAAAGCTTCAAGGTCATCATTAGGCTCACATTTTCGAAGTTATGAATTCTGAAATTATTTTGTTAGGGTTGCTAGTCCGGTTACCTTCTGTCTGTTGAGCGAAGCTTACTTTCCTCACTTTCATGGATGTGTGGTTACGAAGTTTAGCTTCTATATAGACACTGTGCTTTGGCTTTAGCATTCTTGCACTAAGATGCTGTGTCAGAGTTATGAGCTTGGCTTTTCTTTGACATATGTGAGGCTTTTAGGTTGGAAACATCACACAACGAACACCCAATCTACTAAATGGTTAATTTAAAAAAATAAAATATTTTAAAAGTGTGATTGCAAAATCAGCTTTTGTACTTTCAGCATGAAATAGGAAGGAAAGGCTTAAGAGTTGTGAGAAACTATATTGTTTCTTAAATCTTCTCTATTTTAACCAACCTAATGCTTGCAGAATCTGGTTAGGAACTCTTGATTACTTTAATTACATATAACAACAAAACTAAAGGCCCTTGGAGGAACCCAAGGCGATTTCCAGTGGTGTTTGTGGATGAACTAATTATTTTAATACATTGGACTAATGACTCTTAGCTTTTCTTTTGTTTTTCTTCAGCATTGCTGTAAACAAAAACTTTCCTTGCAAATGACTTAATTGGTTGCAATTTGCTGGACAGATAGAAGCTGGGAAACAGACAACAGAGCTTTGTTGCATACAAGTTCTTTGTGGTTTTGATTTATTTAGGTGTTTCAGTCTTTCTCACAGGGTGTTGCTAAAGTTTCATCTTCTGAAATTTTGGTCAAGGAAACAGTCCTATATCTGGGTTTAAAATAATAACTAAAAAAGCTGGAGCAAGACCATTTCTCTTAGGGGACTGAGAACACTTCTAGAGACATGAATCCTTTAGAGAGATACCATTGCCTACTCCATCTGTGCAGCCAGAGTTGCAAGAAGTAGAGATAGCTTGTGAGGCCTCAGGACTGATGGATTAATGGACAGCTGTTAGCTTTTGAGGTGCTGGGAGCTGACACAATGGAAAAATACTGTTGACTTTCTATTACTAGGTTATTACCTCTAGCAATTTCCATTACAAGTTCCCCTTTCTTTTATTTCTGTGTACATGAACAAAATGTAAATTGCTGATAACTCCTCTGGTCAATATAATGATTATACAGACTGACATTGGTGGTGTTAGAATGAGTAAAAAAGGCCTTTTTTTCCTGATTGCAGCTGATGGAACCATAGTACTTAGATATGCATATACACGGAATCACTGTATTCATAATGCTGTGACACCTGTCACATCTTACCAAATCAATGCACTTGGGTTCTTTTCATCACTGATCTTTGACCTAGTGTTTGAACCTTAGATTTTGTGCAAGGATCCTTAAGAAATGGCCAAATACAAAGCTAAAACACAAAATCAACAAGGGCAATCTAGTAATATAAATTGATTGATGGTAACAGGAGTGAGGATGCCAGCTAGAAGTAGTGTCTTGTCAGCAATTTTAATACTCTTCCGAATAAGGTCATATAAGATACAAGTAAAAATGTTCTGCTAGAACTCAAGTCTTAGAACTAGAGAGATTAAATAAATAAATAAAATTTCAGAACTAAGTATCAGCCAAATTTGTATTGGCTCTGCTGGTTCATGTAGAAACAAAATTTCTAATGTCTTTATTAACTGTAGAAAGAGTACATCAACATAGTAGGTTGACAATGTCATCTCATTTTTGGGGAGATAAAAAGTGAGTTTAGTAGTCTACAGTTTGAATTCCTATTCCTTTTAGTTATCTGCAAGTGTTCTTATTTGAACCCCCTAAGCAAAACTCTGCCCATGTTTGCCAGAAGGTTCCACTGCCATTCAGGCAAGTCCTTGCAAGTGGTTTTTTTTGACAGAGTTTTGGTTGAAATTCAGGTATTTGCACAGTAAGCACAAAAGGAAACTTCACTGTGTGCACCCATATGTACCTTCAAAAAAAAGTTGTAACCATAATTTGACATAGCTCCAGTCATTACCTACTGCTCATCAGCTCTAATCTGTGCATAGCAGATTTCTTCTTGTTTCTTCTATTCTCTTGAGGTTAAACTTGCAGGGGAATGTGTTAACATTTGAGATCAGAAGGCTTCCAGAGACTTGCTCAGCAGAGCTGCTGGCGTGAAAAGGCACGCAATCTGGGTCTAGAGGACAGATGGTTTAAATGTGGGTACAGAGATTGAAACTGCTTTGTTTGCATTCTTTTACCACCTTTGCTGATCTAGAAAATACTTTATTTGGTCATTTGGAAAGATAAAAGCTGTCGTGAGAATGGGCTTTGTCGGTTGAGGCTTCTCCCTTGGCTCCACAGAGACCTGGGTCAGGAAAAGGCTGAGGAAGTGCATGGATGGCTTTGGCAAAAGGTCCAAACTGCAGGTGGGCTGCTGTTGTGAGATGGCAGCAGTTGCACGTGCGGAAGCAAGCACAGCCTTCCCAGTGCTTGTGAGTGGTGAATACAGCTAGAAAGCTGGAGAGTGGCTCTACCTTCTGAGATGTGATTGGCAAGCCTGGAACATAACTCATTACAGAAGCAGCAGAAGATTGGGAAAGATTTGTTTATGCCAATTCAAATTACTCTGGTCCCTAGAGACTTTGCACTTTGATTCACCACTATGAAATATTCAGGTTTTAATCATCATTGCTTAGTGCAAAAACTGTAAACTTGGTAGTTTTTAAAATATTGAGCTTTATTTCTGCATAAACAAGTGTGACTATATGTAAATGTATATGGAAAATGCATGTGAATAGGTACAAAGTATAGCTATATATGAAACTTTTAAAAGCATGGCTATATATAAAATGTACATGCATTTATATTCACTTGTCTTCAGGCTTAAAAAGGAGTGACTTGTCTGCTGGGAATGGTTTCTGTATGCTTTGGTGGTTGAAGAGTAAGGCACAGAAATGAGCATTGGGTCTGTTAGCAGACTAGCAGTGGCTCAGCATAAAGGATTTAACATCTCATAATATATTCTTCTCAGTAACTTAAATATGTATCTGACTTGCTCTTAAGATTTATTTAAAACAAAAGAAAACAAATCCTAGTTTTGTGACTGTATCAAACTTTGCTGGGTCAGAGGGTGAATTTCTGTGAAAGTTGGTATTTCTTTCAGTTTGCCCAGCTGTTCCTGTTTGCCATACCTAGTGCTGCAGAGCAGTATACTGCAGTAGATCACCCTTTTCCTTCAATTATTTTCTGGGAATCCCAAACCCTAGTGTTCTTCCTTCTGTATCTGGCTACTCCTACAGCCTGAAGTCATATGCTTCCTGTTATCCGAACAAGCTGTCCTCTGATAAACACTGACAGACCTTTCTGGTCTACTGCATTGTTACATCATCCCTTTTCTACCCTATCATCCAAGTGTGCAACACCCCTGGAAACACTGTCTTCCTGGCTCTCCCCTTCCACCTAGTCAGTGTGGCTTGCTCCTAGTTTATTCTCTTTGAGTGAGGGTTTGGTCATTCTTGTACAGCTGTGCCAAGAATTACTTAGTAATTGCAATAGGATTTGGAATGACGTTTTTAATAGAGAACAAACCAAATTTGAATACTTTCTCCTCCTTAAAGACAGATGAGTGAGGGCTCACAGCGTTGTTAGAACACGGGTTGAATGTATGGTTTTAACAGATGCCAGGGGCCCTCTGTTCTGCTTGATGGTCTTGAGGTCTCTGTTTTAATGCAGTACCAAAGAATACAATTGCATGAATGAGACATGGACTTTAGCTGAACAAAAAGATGTGTTAAAAACCTAAGCTAAGTAACATTTTTTCTGTGGGATTTTGGCTGTGTTGGGTGTTTTGGTTTTGGTTTGGTTGGGGTTTTTTTGTTTTATTTGTTTGTTTTCCCCCTAAGAACACCAAAGGTGGGGGGTTTTTTTGTAAGTTATTAAAGTTTTGGTACTACACTTTCCCCATGTAGAGTGTCATAGCTCTGTAATTCATATATCTTAAGAATATCTGAACTCACTGTGAAAGATAAGAATAATAGGAAAAACAAATCCTTCATGATAGTAATCCAAAAATTGTGTGTGTTTTGCTTTAAAATGCATTGCTCTTACTTGAATCCCTCTCCTCTATATTCATGTTAAGGTATTTTATGCACAGCTGAAGTGTGAAGTACAAACTACGTATTAAGACCCAAGTTGTTTGTACATATGTATTTTTCTTCCCAGAGTTTCATTGCAAAGGTGAACTTTGTGTTTTGGCATTTGGAAAGAAGAATAGGGTGCATTTTAAATCCCGGATAAGACTGATTTTCCAAAACTGTGGTGTCTGAGGGGTCTGTGTTGGACCACAAAACCTCAGAGTCTGGCTTGCTGCAGCAGGAAGGATTCAAATGCTGTCTGATTTTTCTTACAAGGCTTTAGCTTGTTGATTAGTATTGATTGTTGAAGGAATTGGCCACTTGAGTAGATGCTGAATCAAATAATCCCCAGTTCTTGCTTCGTAAATCCATTGTCGTGGAACAAGCTGCTGAGAAGCTTTGCATGCATTCTACAGTGTGATGGGAAATTCTCTAACAGTCCAACTAGTAAAAATGGCACTTTTTTTTTTCTTTTTCTTTTTAAAGTGCTATTGACAAGTGATATTTGTGCAGAGATTTTAGGGTAATAGTTTGTAGTTACTTCTAATAGAATTACAGCAAAAGGCCAGGAATAACTTTTTTAAAAGTGTATCTAAATGATTTAGTCATAGTGAGATTTAGCTTTCCAAACCACATAGGTAGTGTTGAAAAATTTCCCCATGTCTTGTGTCTAAAAACTCTTTACCACCAATTTGTCTCCTGACATGCAGACAGCATAAACAGAGCATCTGTAGCTAATGCAGCTTTTAAATGTGGTATTTGAGACTGATCTTAGAGATGTTGGTGACAAAGCCATCAACTCTCCCTGCACCACCTGCCTGAGACCTTTGCAACAGTGTGGGGTGTGTGGCAGGTATGTTGGAATGCTGGCTGAGGAAGCCAGGACCAGGTTGATAGAAAATAGCCAGGGATTTTGTTTGTAAGTTTCAGTGAAATGTAGTGGTTCAGTCTTGTGTTTTGGAGTTCTTAGGGTATAAATTCAGGGTGATATTTGTAAGACATTACTGCTGATGTGTGAAAATAAGGATGGACCAAATAGGAGATGCAGGATCTGCCATGTAAGCCTTGTTACTGTAACTGACTTGTATGAAGCCCAGAGAAATCAAGGATTCCTACTGTGGTTGCCATTTACAGCCTCTGGCTGAAAGACAGTTGGCTACCTGTTATGCACTTTGGGGTCTCACTGTTATGTTGGTTACTCATTTCTGTCCTTGATCCTGAATTTCCTTTGTGACCACTGCATTTTTGTTTATTCACAGAAAAAGCTCACTTGAAGTCTTCTTACTGGGATCCTAGTTCTGTTTTACATTAACAAATAGCTATAGCTACTGTGAAAATACTTAACTAGTTAAGTAGTTGTGAAATTACAAACTAAACCAAGTTCTTCTCACTCAACTTACTCATATTCTATTTTAAAGTACTTAATGTTTCGTTATTTGAGAAGGAAATAATTCACATGGCAATTAGGAGCTGTGGAAAAGGCTCTGAACTTGGTGGAACAAGGAAGTATTTACTGTAACTCATTAATTGTGTCAGGCATCCACATAGTGAAGCTATACTTTTGTGTTAGGAATAGCAGGATTGTAAGTAATAAGAATTTCTTTCAGGAGGTGATACTTGTAAAGGCTCCTTTGGAGACAGCTTGTCCTCTGCTTTGGTTTCTGATTAAGTTCCTGAGGATGAATTTCTTGTAATAATAAACTAGCTCTTGGATGAATTTTCAGAGGAAAAGTATTGATTAAGAGCAGTTTGTGACCACATGAGCTTTGGGACAAGCAGAGGTGTTAGAGGTGGGAAATACAGCCACATATATATGCACATCAAAATTATGGTTCGTTGATCTTTATTCTACTTCTGGGAGACTAGTATTCAGAGTCTCAGCAACTGACCACTGATAACAGGAGCCTATCACAAAGAAATACCAGAACTGTTGATCAGAACAATAGATTGGTTTTTTAAATATTAAAGTACCAGAAGCAGTTAAAATGTAGATTATTACAAAATAATATGAAGCATTAATGTAATAAACACTGGAAAATACATATACAATATAGAAAACTATAATCCTTAGCACTCTTTGAACATGGTGCATGAAAAATTTTCAGTAGATTATGTCTTCTATTTTTGATGTCTATGAATTTGATAGACCCTTTGGTTCATTAGCAGGTGTTCTGAAAATTATAGACATTACTTTCCTAGCAGAAGCAGCAAGTTGATACCCACTGCTAATGCTCTATTCTCTTTCTTGTGCCTACAATGTGCTGGTTCAGGGGCAAGTGGATGACCACCTGAAACTGGATGTCTTTAGCTTATTTTGCAAACCTACAACTAATCCATTGTCTTTAAACAGCTCTTCTGTCCCACATGTGCAATTCTTTGAATTCATAGTGCCACTGCATAAGTCTTGTAGTGATACTGTTGCCAAATGATCTCTGCATATTGATAATGAATTTTCGGTGTTATGCATGTAACTTTCCCTGATTTATGAGATGGAAACCTGTTTGAAAGCTCATTTTAGTAGTGCTTGAACAGTTTGGCATTGTTATTTTAAGTTAATTTTATCATAGGATCTGGTTGTAAGAAAAAAAGGGGAGGTGGTGGTGGTGTGAGTGGGGAGTATGCAGATCCTGCTGTATGAGACCCAAACATCCAATACAGAAAGGTCCTGTCTCTGAAAGTAACAGAAGTCAAATAGCTGAGCTATAAGTGTAGGTCTGTGATAGTTCAGTTAAATGTGCAATACTGTACTAGAAGATGTCTCTTTTTTCTCTGAGTCTTTGACAGGCTTTAACTACTAGTGCAGAGTTGCTTTCTATTAGACTTAGCTGCAGTTTTCATGAGACTTATATTTTGAGCATCTGAGAAAATTTATTTTGCAGCCTTTGCTTATGTCAGCTTATAACAAGCCTTGCTTTTGGTTAGGAAGAGGAAATACTAGGTATTTGTACACTCCCACCTCATCTTTAGATAGAGATTCAGATTGTGTTGTCAAAATAAAAAGTACAGATAATTTATTGGAAGGCCAATGTGCTTTACAGCCTGAGCAGAATTTAATAGCAATGGTAGCTTCTTGAAGTATGCATTCCTGGTGGGGGATGGGGAGGAGATGAGAATTTGAGCAGTTTAAAAAATAATGGATTAAATACTTTAAAAAAAAAAGGGGGTGTGGGGGGGGACACTTGTCAAAAAGGATGTGTTACAGGCAATTAAAAAGAAAAGGTAATTTCCATCAGATTCTGCAGGGAAGGTGCTTAAAACCAGTGTCAGAACTTCATGGACTTTCCATAAATGAATCTTGAGGAATGAAGAGCACAAATGAAAGCAGACCATTTTCCTTGATGCTGGTGCCTGGACCTGTGTAAAAGCTGATAGTGGCTGTGTGTTACATTGGTAATACAGACTATTACTCTTAGAATTCTGTATATAGATAAGGAGTAATATTACACTGAAATGATGGTGAATTACTTTGTTGATATACCATGAAATCAATTCTGTGATATACTAGCTTTTGTATTATTATTTAAAATACTCTACTTCCTTCTATTATTTAAAATACTTCCTTGGGACTCAGGATAATGAGATACAAACATGTCTTAAATGATTTTATTTAACATATGATATAGATTTGCATTAATGATGGTTGGAAATAGATATCTTTGTATTTTAAAACACTATTGTCTATAAACAGTCTAGAAAATGTTTTCCAGTGACAGCAACTTTTCCTGGCTACTTTTTCATCAACATTTGGCATTACCTAGTTACTCAGCTCAGTGCTGCCTTAAGTCATTTTCAGGAAGCAAAATGCTCCATAGGACTTAGATTTTGGGAGCAGACAGATTCTTCCTGTACTTTTTCCCTAGATATTTAACATTCAGAAGCTTGTTACATAAACAGAAATGTTCTTTTAAGGAATTTATGACATTGTGGGGAGAGGAACACTTTGATTATGAGGAGTTTTTCCTGCAAGTACTTTTGAAGTGGGCTCTGGGTGTGTGTATGCCTGTCTAGCACAATTCTTGGTATTGTGTTTGGCTTTGAATGTGTCTGCACTGTGCTTCAGAGCTATTACTGCAGCTCATTTAAACAAATGCAAGGTAGTTTAAAACAAATTAATTTGGGTTCCAGTGGGAGGGCTGCTGCAAGGCTAAGGTTTCACTGACTGAACATGGGACTAGAGCTGGTGTTTCAGTATTCCATGTTGATGCTTTTATGGCTATGGCTCAACTTCAGCCTCAGCTGAAGTTATACCTTAGCTGCTCTAAAGGTAGGTCAGATAGGTCTTTGCACGTTGCAATCATACCTGGTTTGTTGCTGAAGATTGTGTTCCCTCTTTGCTGCAATAAAATTGCAGGGGATGAAAGTTGAGAGAGCAGCTTTGTAAGGTTCGTCTTCTGTCTGTGCATAAAATGGACAAAAAAGGGATCTTACTTCCTTTCACTGGTAGCTGGCATATCACAGCCAGGCAAGGTGCCACCAACTGGCATCTGTCTCCAGATACCCCATATTGACATGAGTCAATCAGAGATGATAAAAACATTATGTCTAGTCATAATTTGCCCCAGTAAAGGTTCACAATAGCTTCAAGAGACTTTCTCAGTCTCTGTCGTTTTTCTGAGCTGACACTGTCAGTTTGACAGTTGGATTTTTCTACACATTATCTGTTTTACTGGCTCGCAAGCTGGTAAGCAGCTCAGAGTGAAATCTTCATCTTGCTCAAGCTGCTGGATGCTTTACTATTGACCTCAATGCTCCTTCCCCTCCTCACCCCCCGATGCCATTGAATTAACCTATATTTCAAATATATCAAATTTGTAAACACCATTGGGGGGGACTGGAACTGCTTTAAGCTTCTGCGTGTTGAAGGTAGTTGGCAGTATTGTAACTGGCCCTTACAGGAGATAAGAGGAAGTGGATGAGCCTTGGTCCGTAAAATTGCTACTCCCTTGCATTGCTACCTGTTTACTACAAAACACAGAAGCCTCCTTTCAGCCATTCTGCTTCATGTTTTAGCCTCTCTCCTGCTGCCAAGAATATTTTTACTCTGTGTCAAAAGAAAATGAATTCATGCCTTCCAGATTTCTGCTCTTTGCTCTGTGTTACATGATAGCAACCCAGTGAGATGCACAAGTAGAAACTTTATTAGTGATTGATAAAAGCTGAGAGCTGTTTAAATTTTTTCCTGTTTAATGACTTTCAATACTTTAATGCATTTATTGTATGTTTTTAAGAAATAACACCCGTATTACAGGCTTGGGTTTAATAGGCTGAATGATTCAAGCTTCAAAAAATTACAGATTTCAGACATGAAGTGTGTGCTTTTTTTAATTAAGACAAAAATATGAAATCAAGCTTGTGAGATGGAGATAGTTCTTGTGAAAAAAATGTTTCTGCATGCCCCCTCCCCAAAGCTTCTATCCTTTGGGCTGTTGTCTTGTCAGTACATGGCTCACCCACCGTGACATGTAGGAGCCTACTCTACCACTCCGGATGGGAGGCTCCTGAGGATGTTGCTCATGAGCATGCACCCTTATTATGTTCTAGATCCCAAATCCCACCATAACACTGCTGTTTTAATTAGTTTATTAGTATTGTGTCACATAAGTCATTTGGAGCAGTTTGAAGAGTGTGACTTTTGGAGAAAGAATTGCTTCCTTCTTGTTTCTTGGGAAGGCACCACATTTTAAGTGATGAGCATCTTCCATTGTGCTTGGGTGCACTGGATTTGATCTTCAAGGCTTTGCATATAAAATAATGAGGAATAAATTCTTACTTAGACTAGGTATGTGCATTTTTTGGTGATTAAGAGAAAATGTAATTTTTTTTTCATTATTGGTGGCTGTTGCATTTAAACTGGTAAGTAAGCATGCTGCATAGGTTGGTATGTTTTAATAAGCATATTATCTAAATGCATCAGTATGAATAGTGCTCCTGTAAACTTGGATTTTCACATGGACAAATGCCAGTTTGTGAAGAACTTTTTTCAGGGTCCAGGGAAAGCAGATGGGGAAAACAGACAGGCATAGCATTTAAGCTGCAGAAAAGAATTGTGCAAGCACCTCTAAATAAAGGTACAGAAATACAATGCATTTGAATTAAAGGTAGTTCAAATTAATAAAAAATATGCATCTTGTTTAAAAGTTGTTGATTAGGTGGTGTTGGATGATGGGTTGGACACGATCTTGAAGGTCTCTTCCAACCTGGTCTATTCTATTCTATTCTATTCTATTCTATTCTATTCTATTCTATTCTATTCTATTCTATTCTACCTTTCATGTAGGTAAAGCACAGAGTGTTGTAGTTAGACATTTGTTGATGGGTAGATCACATGACTTCACTAAGGTGTGGGTAAATCAAAGGCAAATTTATTTAGGAGATCTGTTTTCATTCACTCTTTACCCTTTGCACTTCTGCAACACTATCTTGATAACTTTTTTGGCTATTTGTAATAGATACTTGAGAAGAGCTTCCTATCTTTGTGCTGATATGGTTCTGGGAAAACAGTATCACAGTATCACCAAGGTTGGAAGAGACCTCAAAGATCATCGAGTCCAACCTGTCACCACAGACCTCATGACTAGAACATGGCACCAAGTGCCATGTCCAGTCCCCTCTTGAACACCTCCAGGGATGGTGACTCCACCACCTCCCTGGGCAGCACATTCCAATGACGAATGACTCTCTGTGAAGAACTTTCTCCTCACCTCGAGCCTAAACTTCCCCTAGTGCAGCTTGAGACTATGTCCCCTTGTTCTGGTGCTGGTTGCCTCTGAGAGGAGACCAACCCCTTCCTGGCTACAACCACCTTTCAGGTAGTTGTAGAGAGCAATGAAGTCTCCCCTGAGCCTCCTCTTCTCCAGGCTAAACAACCCCAGCTCCCTCAGCCTCTCCTCATAGGGCTTGTGCTCAAGGCCTGTCACCAGCCTTGTTGCCCTTCTCTGGACACATTCAAGTGTCTCGATGTCCTTCCTGAACTGAGGGGCCCAGAACTGGACACAGGACTCAAGGTGTGGCCTAACCAATGCAGAGTACAGGGGCACAATGACTTCCCTGCTCCTGCTGGCCATACTATTCCTGATGCAGGCCAGGATGCCATTGGCCTTATTTACATTTGGAGAAGTTTGTTCACAAATAACTTCAGTACAGTTGTTTGTGGTGGAAGTGCTTACCCTGTGGCAGAGGGAGGTGAGGTTCCTGGCTTTAAAACACAGGATTTAGAGTCCTGCCCTGAGAGTTAAGGGAGGGTGCCAAAAATGTGCAGGAGGTGCCACTGCTGTTACTGGTAGAGAGACTATAATATATTTTACTAAGGTATGCAAAAGATACTTCTGGTACTGTTCTGAGAAATGTTTTAACTACAGGTAGTACGAGAATGTACACGGAAAATGGTCTCCTTTTCCCAGTTTCATGATGATGGTTAAGAGCATGTTATTTTTTCACTGTGATATAAAGTTGACCTAATTCTATCAGTGGACAAAAGTGAACATATAATTCCCCTGAAGGAAAGTACATGTTTGTTAAAAGTAGATTGAAGAACTTTTCCCCTCTAAATTGTGTGAGGTTGTAATGAAGTACTGCCCCCCTCTTTAAGCCCTATTTTGCCTAACGTTATAAACATGTTTTGGCAAATAATCTAATACTTGCAGCAGTGCTTTGATCACATTCCTTTCTCTAGCTCTTGTTGTAATAGAAGTAATTAACGTCATAGGGATAGAAAATCCAGTAATCTAGAAATGCTTGCAGGCTGGTTGTGTATAATGGAGGCTTCCTTTAACAAAAGGAGATCCCCAAAGTGTTGATGGGGGCTTCTGGCAGGGGTTACTTTTCTAAAACTTGGTATTTCCTGAACTTAAAATTGTCTCTGGATCAATGAAATTAAGAACTAGATCCTGCAAAATGACATGCAGGATCTTTGCATGTAACCATCGAAAGTGGGTTAGATTTGGGTAATATCTGGGAAATTTATTTTCATTATGTAGCAGCAGGAATAAACCTGGCACTGATCATTCAGAAAGAAAAGTTAATTTTTAGTCAAAATCACATTTCAGAAGCCCTGGTCCAAGTATCTGTCTTCAGCTCAGGTACTGTCCAGAACCGTCGTGCATAGTGTGAGATTTAGTGAAAACCCAGATCTGGCTGGTGAAATAGAAAATTATTTTTATTAAGCTTGATGTATGAAAGCACCTCTGCTAAATCCAATGCAGAAGTTGACTCACACACCATCTGAGGATGTTTGTCTTATGCCTCTTCATTTATCTAATGTTGATGTCAACAATGTGTTGGGTTTCCATACAGTATTTATTTAGCAGCTTTCTGTTTGTTTCCTTCCTGTAGTGGCTGTATAGCCAAAACATTTTGACATTTTTCTTCTACAAATTATTTCTGGCTCTGCCAGAAATTTAGTCAGTTCTTTTGGTGTACTAAGTCATTTTGCTAGGTTTCTCCAATTACAATCTGACTTTTTTTAGTAATGCATTATTTAATTTTATTTTATGTTGGTGTGTTGTTTTTGCTTTTTTGGTGTTGTTTTTTTCCCCCCCCTGGGAATTTGAGAATGGGGCAATCTCACCTTTCATGGTGAAAGTGATGTTGAGTCAAAGCTACATCCGTAAGTCATGCTTCTGAGAGATTTTTCTCTTCCCGAGAATGATGTTAAATTTTTTTGTGTTTTGCACTTGGCCTTTTTTGCCACCTCTTGATTTTGTGTTTGATTTAAAAATATACTTCCTTCAAATCTTGTACACCTGATTTAAATTCTTTCTCCTATCAGTAAAAGGATGAAAACGTAAAATTGTTATGCACTTGAAATGTAACCATTATATCAAATTCTTAGCAGACTTCACCTGACATTTGTGGGGAGTGTCTCTTAACAGGAAGAAAAATGACACTTAAAGCATCCTTTTGATTTAATGAAAAGAAAAGCAGATAATGCATTTGATTTAGGGACACAAAACTAGTTTTGTGTGTGTAGGTTTTTGCAACCCTGTGTTGAGCTGTTCAGTAAGTATTGATTAGCACATAGCCTTGGGATGTACACGTGTCAGGAGCAATTCACTAAGGCTCATTTCTTCTCCCATCCCCACAGTTTCCCTCTTAAAGAAATATAACAATTTGAGTGCTCCAGCTGTTGGCTTAAGTTTCTTCGCATCAGTTTAGTACAAGAGGGCTGAAATCTGACAGAAAGCAGAAATGTGACTGAGTGGTGTAAGAGAAAGTTGAATTAAACAGTTCAGGAGGGTTTGCTGTTGGGGGAGGCAGATTTTTTGATCAGGTACCTTTTTGTGTCTGGATCCATTCTTTTGCATTGTCAGATTACTGCTAGGCCTATTTACAGGTAAACATAACAAGCCAGAAGAGATTTCTTTCTCTCTGTAGTGCACATTTCCTTTGTGTCTTCTTCTGTGATCTTTATTTAGTTTTTCATTGTTTATTTGCACTGCCACTGTTACTTCATGAATTCTTTAAATCATTGCCTATCCAGAAGGGAATCTGGACAGAATTATTCTTGCAGCTTTAAATCTTGCTGACAGGGTGGAGAGAAGAAGAGAGCTTTTGTCCCCTAGGGAAATGCAGGAACTGTGGCCATTTAGAATTGGACAGACGTGGTTGGCTTTGAGGGAGATGCTGCAATGGAAGTGCTACCTTTTATGTTGTTCCTAGCTGTTGGAGCCTCTTGTATAAAATCTCTTTAGGGAGACTAGGATCCATATGCAGTTGCATGCTGTTAGCATGCAATTATCTTTCTGAGAGATGGTAGAGGTGTGTGGGGAAATGTAAGGTAGCATAGACTTTTTTATCCTTGAGAATTTGCATTCAGCTTTTAAATGGGACAGAAAAGGGTAGAGATTTTTTTGGCTTCCACTCATAGAGAAAAGTGATGGAGAACAGACTGGACGTGTTTTCCTTTGCTCATTCCCCATGGAAAACCTTGATTGCCATTTCCTCAAATATGTTAATGTCTTGAATGCACCCTTTAAAATAATTTTCTACTTGATTTTCCTGCCTTTCATCAGAGGCAGGTACTGTGGAGGTAGGGAGGGCCCCATTATATCTGGATGTCTCAAAGTCTCTTTAAATTCATTTTAGGAGTAGGGCAGAGAGACATGCATGGTCTGAGGTAAGGGATTATGGTTTCATGGGTGTGAAGCTGGATTTCTAAATGGTATCTTTAGTCACAAGAAAGACCTTTTGGTTCCATTCCATTCATTCTGATACTTTTTTCTACTGTTATTACTGAAAGATTCAATATACCCAGAATAGGTTGTCTTAAGAAAAAAAAAAAGCTGTCTTAAATTGAAATTATGGTTAGTTGTATATGCCTCATAATTCTAAGTATGATCCTTGCAGGGAAGAGTACTTAAGCACTTGAATGCCAGAATATACCTGTATGTTCAGTATGCATGTTGGAGTTTGCTTTCTGCCAACTATTTTGATAGTAAATGTGGCTCATTTGAATTTTTGCAGAAGTGGGTGTGAGCTTGGCTGAAGCATATTTAGTTAATAGAATGAGTGCTTGAATATATTTTAGAGTGGGACTTCATCCTGTTCTAGCATGGGGCTTTATCCCATTCTGACATGAATCCATCTTTGTCTTTCTTAGTAGTATGTGACTTGATCATATTCCATTTTTTGATAAGGTAATAATAGAAGAAGAAATTACAGGACAGGTCAGGTTGGTACCTTGGAACAGGAGAAGAAGAGGTAGTTCTTGCAAGGAGTTGTAATCTGTACCCTCTTCAAAAAACTAAGAAAGCTAATACTTGTTTCTTTTGTTTCCACCCCTTAGGAAATTCTGTTGTGCTGAGGAGGAAAACAACTTCCTGCTCCTTCCCCCCACCCCCTGCACACCCCCTCCCCCTTCTTCTTGCCTGAATTGGAAGCTCCAGGAATGTGCTAATTGGCGGCGGCCTCTTCAGAAAGGTAAGAGGTAATTGTTATCTTCTTTCTGAGGTGTCTTGCCTGCTCAACTCCTTCTGGAAAGGAGGTTGATGTTAGAACAAGCTTGTCTACCTAGAGTTGAGGCAAGTCTTCTGGTTAACATGGATTAAGTGTGATGCAGACGAAAGCTTCGTGTGCTTCTTGCTCTACATGTGGCAATTCTTCACCCCTCCAGTCCTTTTTTAGTTTTGGACAGAAGCTCAAAATGTGGTAGGTGAGAGTTTAAATGCTGTGCCTTTTTTGTAATATTTCTAAGCAATTAGATACTGTAGTTTTCTTGTGATGTGTTCCACATGTAATCCATGGCTGTCTTCATGCTTCGAGACATTCAATTTAAGTGTCAGGATGTATAAAGTACAAAAAAATTAGTGCTGTGATTCATAGAGCATCCTGAGCTGCATGAGTAGACTCAAGTCAGTTGCTAGACGAATTGCATGTATATTTTAGTGACAAAACTTAATGTTTAGATTTGTATTTGCTTAGGAACTGGCTGCGGTGCTTTGAGATGTCATTTCTCATTCCGTCTTTGTGATAGACATTCATGCACCTTGTAGTGGAGGCAATATGTAATGTCCAGACCTCAGCCATTCCACTTCACAGTTGATGTCTTAAACCAGGACTGGGAAGGGGTTTGTGCTAAATTGTAGGCTCTGAAGGCTATGAGGCTAATGTGCAATACAAATTTTTTTGCTAGATTTGCTCTGTGGCACTAACCTTTGTGAAGGGTTTGGGAAGACATTGCGCTGTAATAATGTCTTAAATTACCCCAGTGAGATTTGTCAGAGTTCGATTGTCAGACTCCTCAGATTGACTAAGTATGGTAACTTATCAAGGATAGTCTGCAGACAGGTAATGTGCCTTCTCTTTCTCTGTCTCCATCTCATTCTTGATGGTGGGGAGGCAAGCTAAGTCTTTATGGAAACAGCCCCTACCAGCTGCCTGGCTACCTTCTGCAATAAAGCTAATGACCCAATAGGCAAGTGTTTCTTGGAAACTTTCAGCTGAAGCAGAGACAAGAAAAAACATACAGACCAGCTAAGGGGTTCTCAAGGAGTTTGCAATTTCCCCAGGGCTCCTTCTGTGTAATTACCTGTCTATCTCTTTGTCTCCTGTCTTTTAATGCAGGAGGAGTGTCAGACTCCAGGCGGCTAATCTTTGTTACTATGGAAAGGCTGGTTACACTCCTCTTCTTGCACTTCAAAAATGGCAATCGCTGGTCCCCAGCTGGTTCCCTGTATCTAACTTTAAAATAGATGATAGCTTTTCTCTTTGGTGCCAGACTAAATAATGCAGCTGCCTGTGTTGTTGCAGGCAGGCATTGCCTCTGCCACTGACGCTGTGGCGTGCTGAGAGGGCCCCACAGAAGGCCTCTGAACCTGTTTTCTCCCAGACAAATGAAGGCTCTAAAATTTCTTTGAAACACAGAATTTTGGGGCACACTGAGACATGGGAGGCTTGGCTGAGCTGCAGGTGTGGAGGAAAGCTGCTATTAAGATTCATAGCTCCAGCCGAGTTATTGTACAGTTTCTGAATGCCTTCGAACTCTCTAGGTTGGGGGCTTGAGGGAAGCACAAGCTTTGCAAGCTGGTTTGCAGGATCATGGACATCAATTATTGTTATTGTCTCCCTCCCAGCACACATCTTAGACAGTGATGTGCAGTGGAGACAAGTGCCTTGGGTCAATTCATAGGGTCAACTGATAGACTGTGCACAACCCACCACCATGTCCTTCTTGCTAGATGCATCCGTTTATCCCTTTTTCATGGCACTGGAAATTTGGAGGGGATTCTTTGCCTGCTTTTCCCTTCCTCCTTCCTCTGCATGTGCTTCCTGAGTTGCAGCACGTCAGAGGGACTGTCCTTCCAAAGCTGTGGTTTGGGAACAGCTCCAGCGCAAAACACTTGTCTCTATGCACTTCTGTCTGTCCTTGGGAGCAGAGGGATACTGTTGCTCTGTTGGACAGGGTCCCTTTCCAACTGCTGCAGTGACCTGTGCACCCAGGAAATCCATGTTGTTACACTCTTTTATGGTACCTTTGTAAAACATGCTTTAACTGTCTGCAAATGTATGGTATTTAAGCAGCAGAGTCTGTGTTATCAAATGCAGTCATACAGACAGTGTTCCTCAGGGTGAAAAGCTTTGGGAGGAGAGGCTGGATGCAATAGTGAAATTTGAGAAGCAAAGCAAAAGGAAATTCCTGCCCATGTGTGGGACTAAAACTGGTTCAGGAAAGGTGGAGGGAAAAGCGTATACTCTTTCCCAGACTGGAAATGTTGCAGGGGGACAGAAAGGAGGGCAATGGCAGGGCCGGGCCAAGGCAACAAAAGATCAGGCTGGCTTAGTGACCCACAGTTTGTTGTATTTTGTCTTCTGACTTCAATGCTGCACTTTCCTCCACAATTTCCTCTAAGTTTGGGCAAAAACAATGCCTTTTTTGGTGTGTGTTGTTTTGTTGTTGTTATTTGTTTGTTTGTGAGGATTTGGGTTGTGGAGTTTTTTGTTTGGCTAGCTGGTTTTGGTTGTGTTTGTGTGTGTGAGGACTGTGATTTGGTTTGGTGGGTGTTTATTTGTTTGGTGGGGTTTTGGGCTTTTTGTTTCATTTTCTTTCTTTTCTTTTTGCTTTGTTCTTTGAAAGAGCGAACATACATCTGTTCAGATTCTTTCAGAAGCTGTGTTTCTTGCCAGTGCATCTAGAATGGTGAAATTAGAACTTTTTTTCCCCCCTCATTATTTCCCCCTATTTTCCTCTGCCTTATTTGCACCAACCTGAACCATCTCCAAGGGAGAGGTTATACTGCTGCTAGCTAAGACTTCAGGTACATGACACTGTGTATGTTAAGCAGCATGCCTGTAATGACTTGTCAGTGGAAAGCTTACCCTGTTTGTAATTCTCTTTTCATATATAAATCAAGTTCATAGCTCCTTGTAGAGCATTTCTAGAGCATTTCAGCAAGGTGTTTGCTTCAAGTCTTGGAGGGTTTTTTCCCTACATGTCTGTTGAGATGAATTTGGGGTTAGGATTTCGCATTCACTGACTGCGTTCAATAATACAAAGTGTCTGTCAAAGCTGTATTACACCTCATGCGAGGGTGGAAGGTTCTGCAAGAGCCCTCAGTTTGCAAAGCTGTAACCATTTCAGTTTAAATCAGGTCTCTACCTCTGCTTAAGGCCTGAAAGTACTTAATTAACTTGATGTTAGCAATAAGCCCATGCTCCCTTGTACTTTAATGAAACTTTTGATACTTTTCTGATTGTCATTCCATGGAGGTTACAGGTTTAAATATTTTATTCCAATATTGTGAAGATTTAAATCTCAAAAACTTTGTTGGAGAAGAAAAACAATTTCCATCCCAGCAGTGCATTTTCCAGATAAATTTATGTTTAGAATCTGTTCACTATGCAGTGTTGAAAAATAAAATGAAAATAATTAGAAATCTAAATGCTTATGTTGTACATCCAAAAGGATGGCTTGGAACATTTGTTACAGTTTTAAATGCACAGTAAGCAGAGAATTCAGAGCTGAAATTAACTTCTTAAATCACTTATTTCATATACAAGGTCTGAAAAGCAGAGTAAAAATCTGGCATATCTAGGCACAATTAGTTAGGTTAAAATAGTAAGAACTGTGATTTTCTTATCCTTTCAGTTGTCTGGGGCAGTCCTTTTCTGAGGGCAGACTTGAAGTGTTTAAGTGATAAGGGTTGTGGGGATAGGTGATGAAAAGTCTGCAAGGGCTTGCCTCAGGCTATCTGTTTGTATGGAGGGCCAGAAGGTACTGTCATTCCCTGGTAGTGAAGCTGTAGCTGTGGCAATGACCATTTGTTGTTAAAACTCATCAGTTCTTCAGTGTTAGTACAACTATCTCTGGGTCACTTGGCTTTTCTTTCAGCATTTATGGTCTTCCTGGCTTAGCTGTCCTTAATGCAGTGGAGTTTTCATGGTCTCTGTGTTTAAGGTTTACAGACCTACTTATGAATATAAAACAGAATTTACTAATTTAAAAGTCCTGTGTGGAGTGTTCCCTGGTACTGGAGCCCTGCTTCACAGCCCTAGTGAACTGCAGTTAGGTCATTGGTCGACTCCTCTTTGCATTCACTCCCAGGGGTTGAAGGGATGCTTCTGGAGGCCAGATGTCTGTGCGCCATCACTCCTGGTGTGTAAGTAATTGCCCTGAGCATTGAATTGTCTTATGCTCTCTGGAGCTTTGCAGGCATGTTAGGAGGAACTCTGCCTTAAGTGACTTGTGGTGACTGATAAAGAGCACTGGGAGTACAAACCGACAGTCTGCAGTAAGGAGTTTTTGGCTTATTAGTGTAAGTGGCAGGTTTTGGTATTTTGCTTTTGCTTATACTACCCATCTGTCAGGAATAAAGCTAGAAGGCCCAGATCGAATTTGAAAGTTCTTGTTGAAGTTAGCAATGGAAAACGATCTGGTTTGTTGCCTGATATCCTTACAAGTGATGACTGTCCTCTTCTGCAAGGGAATGACCCATCCAGGTACATACTATCTCTCCATCAGCTATGCAAAGATGCCTGTGAATTCGTTGCAGGCTTCAACAATTTCTCCCTTCAAAAAAATTAATAACCAAAATTAAACCTAAACTTTCTCCTAAAACAAGTATTTTGTATTAGAAACTAAACATTATGAGTTGATGTTTCAAAAGCTTGTTTCCTCGCTTTGTTTCTCTTCTGCTGTGTCTGGTATACTTGTGGTTTAAAGTCTAGAAAATGTGGTGCTGCCTGGGTTGTTGAGAGGACTGAGTCCTACTTAGCTCAGGTGGCAGTGGCAGGGATCCTGCCTGTCTCACGCCTTTTAGCCTTACCCTATGGGAAAACTCCTGTTCAGTTAGCCCAGGTTATAGCAGGGAGCTCCACTAACATCTCAGCTGCAGAACAAAATATATTTGATCCTTCAGGGAGCCTTGTGTTATAAAGACATTTAGTCTAGAAAATAATGTGCAGATTTCTGTTGGCTGTTTATACTGGCAAGTGCTTGGTGGCATACAGTCTGAAACATGTTTGATACGGTGCTGATGACCTTACAAGCTAGATGAAGTGCATCAGTGGTTCATGGTCACTTACTGCCCTGCTGTGTGATGTAAAACAGATCTTCCCTTGGTGCTTTCCTATATACAGCCTTGACTGGCTGGACTGTGCATTTCAGTCTTGTGCTTATAGTCTTAAGTCTTGTGCTCTTCTCCTGAACGAAACATCTTAAATTGCTTGTAACATAAATACAATTTCCAGTCACTTGGTAATAATCTGCCAGTGGTCTCCCACAATTGAACAGGAATTTAGACTTAAATGTTAGGATGACCCAAGAACTTTTATTTCCTGTTCTTCTCACCTTTTTCTCTTCCATTCCTCCGTCAAATGATGAATTTGTTAGACTTTTAAGTCTAATGATCTTTCTGTGTGTGGGTGTTACAGCAAAAGAAGGGGTGCTTAACTTTTCAGAGAAGATAAAGGAAGAATAAAGGAAAGTGGGTGTTTTGGGGTTTTGTGTTGTTTGTATTTTGGTGTGGGGTTTTTTGTTTGTTTGTTTTGTATGTGTGGTTTTTAATGTTGTTGGTGATATTTTTCTTATTTCCTGGACACCTTTGTGTATTTGTGACATTCATCAAGTCTGTTGATTAGAGATTAAAATTTGGTATATGAAGTGAAACACTGTTTGCCAGCAAAATGAGCAGCTAGGATATATTTCAGTCTTCATATGCTTGGCTAAAGAATGGCAACATACGTCTTTTGCTGCTAGAAACTGAGATTTTGGCAGTAATGTGCAACTGTGAAATCTGTAGGCATATACTGTAGCAGAAGCTGTCTTTATTCATATACAGCACATGGTATTTGGCTTGAGAGAAAGTTCCTTGCTCTCTAAGTCAGGTTTTTGATGGAGCTGATTGCTGTTTGTGCTTCATATTTAAAATAATTTTATTCTGGAAAGACAAATGAATTGTATTTATTAATGGTACAGTTTTCCCACATCCCCTGCCTGTTCCAAGCAAGCTAGTGTATTTCCCTGGCTTCCTCTTCTTTCCATGCCATTTCTTTCCAAGCTTGTGATTGTAACTACAGCAAGTAGTAGATTATATCCATCTGTATATTCCAACAGAGAAATTGAGTCTTGGGTGAGTTTTGGACTGTGGAACCTTTCCTTTCTCAGCCTCTCTCTAGAAAAGTGTTTATGGTGTGCACAAAGAGTACTGGAGGTGTCAATTCATATGGCCTCATAAGACAAATGTTGGTATGGAGTTGGTGGAGAATAAAAGAAAAAGGATGGAATTATACAAGTGGTGGTTCATGGATGTCACATTAATAGAATCCTCAAATCAAGTCCTCATTCATTTTAAACAGAGGTTAATTAATCAGAGTGAGTAGATAAAATGATAAGCTGCTTTTAATGAAGTGAATCAGCTTTATTAGCAGTAAGCAAAATGCAAAATATTTGGTCTCCAGCACATGTGGTTTTCATGGGGACTGTGGTTTGCCGCTGGCTTTGGAGAGTGCTAGCCTTTTCCTTGCTGCACTCTGCAGGCCATGCTCACTGTGTGTGGCCAATTCAGAATGCAGGAGAACAAATCAGAAACCCCAACAGCATTTTAAAAACAGAAAAAAATGTTCTTTATAGATCTTTCTCTATGCCAGAGACTAGCGTTTGCCAACTTTTTTACTTAGGATGCTATTATTTTTTGTTTGGAGATAGGTGGCTTTATGCTTACATGACAAGCAAGCAAACAAAAACCTTGTTTGGATTTGCAAGTGTGTGACGCTGTTTGAAAGGCAGCAATACAGTACTGCCTGGTAACTGCTGACTTAGCCGGAAACCAGTCAGTAGTTATCTACCAGTTTGAAACTGAGGAACAGAAATGCATCAGGGAGGTGCTACTTGTGTAAATGTTTAGGTGGAAGGCCAAAGCCAGCATGTCACTGGCTATTAAACTGGAGTAGATTTTGTTACTCTTTTCAAATACAGTGTCTTTCTTGAAAAACTGTAGAAGAAATCAGATGTGTTATGATGTGCATGGCAATGCAGGGTTGTAATAGGAAATACCTAAAAAGTCATAGATTAAGTGAATGACAAAGAATGCACATGTAAAAAGAGGGAAGCTTTGTGGAATGATGAAATCACTTACTCTGGGCTAACTCAAATAATTGTGAACATCCACATTTAGGCTTGAAATTACTTTCACTTATGATCGTATATAAAGATCCATTTAGAGGTAAACTCAAATTGCTACTTCGGTCATAAAAGTCACCTCACAACAAACTCCTTACAAACTAGTGATATGATAACGTTAGTGTAGTTTTGTGAACTGCAGAAGCTAATCTGGTAGATGAACGTGATTTGAGAATAGGATGCTGGCAAGTAAATCGTCCCCCCCACCAGCCTTTCCTTGAAAGACTCTGCTTCCCACCGCCATTCAAATGTAAATCTCTTTGCAACAAAGGGGAGGCTGGCAGCTCCACCGGTTCAAGAGTATAAGTGATCTCGTATGCTTCAGTTGAAAGGTTGAATCCCTGAAACAGAATGCGGCTGTAGAGGGAAACTCTCAAAAGGCTGGTGAGAATGGTGAGGGGGGATAAAGCTGTCGAGATCCTTGAAAGCGCAGTTTGTGTCTTTACCGTAAAATGACCTACAGACAAGTTTCACAAAGGGAAAGCTGATGTTCAGGTGAGGTTCGAATAGCTCTAGGAGCTTGATTTTACTTACTGTACACCTTAACAACACTCATGCTGCTCCACTTGCCAGCACTGTATATGGTGCCAATATTTTGTCTACGGTATGTGCTGAGTCCCTCTTAGTTTTCCTGTTGAGATTTTTCGTTTTAACAACGTTGTGTTGCAAGTCTCAAAGCCTCAGTATTGTAACTTCTAGGTATACAAAGCAGAGAATGAAATTTTGGACTTTGTCTTTATTCTGAAATGGTGAGAATAATCTAGCCCTTGTAAATATTTGACTGGATGTGCAACACAGCTGAACTGGTTGAGTTAATGCTTAATGGGAGAGCAGTCCTGAAGTGCGTGGTTTAGGTGGTGGGCTGAGGGTCATGGGGTGAGCAGTAATTTCCTATGAAGACATCTGTACTCGCTTCTCCCCATCCTCTGAGGGCAGCCACACACCAAGATCTGCAGGCAGGAGGAGGTGTGAAATATCTCTGTCCACTCCAGGCAGAGAGAGCTGGGTGTGTTCAGGTGCTGTGAAATTGGTGTGTGCTGTCGGGTGTGACACTCTGTGCAATGATACTTTTGCTGGTCAAGCAACAGTGTGGTGATCTCTGATTTTCAAGTGAGGGGAGCATCTGAGGCTCTAATCTGAGACTTTCTACAACTATATCTGAATTTGGAAGAAGGTTTTTACGCATACATAAAAATAGCAGCAGCAGGCAGTTGTTAGTAACTGGTCACTGGAGTGGAGTAGCCTGGAGATCAGTGATAAATCTGGACACAAGCATGTTAGAAATGTAAGAAATTGTAGTTTCTAATAGCTGTCACATCTTGATGGTTTGAAAGTACTCTCTTCTTGTATTGTTGCAGTATTCTGGATGTAATGCTTTGTAGTGTTGGGGAGTTCACACAAAGATTACATGGCAAAATGTTTGCAGCTTTATGAACAAGTTGTTCATAAAGTTTATGTGACTAAGTTGTTCTTTATGTGAACTAATGAGTGTGAGACAGATCTTGCTTTTCTGACGTAAAGATTGCTCATTTGTAACATCGTATCATCTCAGTCCTTCCAAGTGGCAAGAACCTTAAATGTCAGTGCAGATGGGAAAAGATCCTTCCAGAGAACCTCAGTATCATAATAGAGCCAAAGCATCATTTAAAAGTAAGTAGGGGTTTTTGTTTTGTTTTGTTTTGTTCTGGTTTTTATTTTAGATTAGCTACTGATTGTTTAAATGTAATGACCATACCATATAGTATTTGTTGGTTAAGGATCCCTGCAATCTATTAGCAATTGCATAAAGAAGTAGCACTGCCCCACCTACTGCTCCATGAGATGGAAAGGAGATTAAGTTTGATTATTGAAAAAACCCCATCTTTTTACATGGGATTAAAATATATGGCCTTTACATAGCTGAGGAAGTTTTTAACTATTGTTTAGAAAATATCCATTTGTTAATTTCTGGCAATAATTTAGTAGGGACTGTACTTATTTAATTTACCCAATCTAGGCAGCTACAGAGGCTTTCAAAATACCCACAACCTATTTCCAGAAGAACTGCTCATGAGCATTGGCATTGGTAATACAGAAAGGAAGAAAAAAGCATGTAGCTATTTCCAGAGCAAGTACAGTGGATGATTAATGTATCTGAATGGCATAATTGAGAGTGATGGTATCTGGTTGTGTGACATTGTGCTTTTTTTTTGGTGGCTGCTCAAATGTTTTTTTGGCTCTTGGGGTTTCTTCAGTGTCTCACTTTAGGCCTGGCACAGAAGACTATGCATCTGTGGTTAGGAATCGAATTTAAGTTGATGCAGTCTTACAGAAGTCCCCAAGTTCTTGGTTGAAAGTAAATGACGATAATTACATATGGTGCTTTCAGAATCTGATTTTAATCATTATTCTCCCCCCAGCCCCCCTTTTCTATAAGGAATCTGAATAAAATATTTTCTTTTGGATGTCATTGGTCTCCATACACTTAGTGCACCTTAATTAATTTTGGCTACTTTATGTCTATTACTTGGTAGCAAATGTCTTTTAATTGTTTGTAAAATCATTTTGCCTTAGTATGACCTGCCTAATAACAGATTTTCAAGAGGTAAGTCTGCATATGGATAGTATTTGAAGACTAAACAAGTGCCACTGGAATAGTAGTGATGATGTGCAGATGGCTTTGGTGGTTAATCTCGATTTTTTAAACTGTTCCTTGTACACAGTGTGTATGGGCCTTCATTGATTTCTTTTATTACTACTTTTTTTTTACTTGCTGAGAAGTTACTTTGTGTATTCACTCACAGAGAGTTTGCTAGCCTCCATTTTCTTGTCAGCAGAGCAAAAAGTTCTGATGTTTTTGTGGCAGATACCTTCTGATTCCTGAAGATAAATGTTGAAAATAAAATATTATTGTCTTTTATGTCATTTAACAAAAAACTCTTGGGAAAAAATGAGAGTTCAGGAAGGCACTTGTGTTAGAAATCTGCTCCACCTTAGATCTTAGTAAGGAAGTTTGCCCTCATGCAAAAGGGACATTCAGGAAATGCATTTGACACCCATGCTTCTAATCCAAACAAGACATAATAATGGATGGCACTAGAGATTATAAAGTTTAAGGAAATGACATTTTCTCCAGATGTTATGTTACCTGTGATCAGAGCACCTCAAGACATAAGATCTGCTAGTGAGTAGACATCTTAGTGGGCACTGACCGCAGCTCCAGCTGACAGGTGTTTAGGTCCTTTTATAGCAAGACACAGTGCTGGAAAAGAACATAATTCTTTACAACCTGTTATCAGATGGGTAATTGAGATCGAAGCAGCGGTTCTTCTGAAGGACCATGGCTTATAATGAGTTCAACCGAGATTCAAGCAAAGCATTTGCTTCCTGAAAGTGTTCAGCAAATACCAATGTAAAATGAGAAAGTCTGTTGGGGCACTACAAATGTCAACCCTGTATTTCTATCTGAACACATGGATGCACCGAAAAGCAAAGTTATTTCCTTGCAGTCCCCTGGCAAGTAAATGACATAGCTAGAAACAGAGATTTCCGTGTGTCCATTCCCCTCTTATAATTGCCAAAGAGCACTTTATTCATCTTCATTGTAAACATGAATCAAGCCACATGAATCAAGGCATGCACAATTAGCTGCTTTTCCAGCTAAGCTGAGGGGGGAAGAGGAAAGGAAGAGGGGAGCAGAGCAATGATGGGGGAGGGGAAAGTCATTCAGGGACAACTATACCTGCTGCAGGCACAATTTAATAAGCACACAGAGTGGAAGGAGCAGCCTGTGCTGCAGATGCATTGTTATCTGCTGAGTCCCTGATCGGGGAGACTGCTGCAAAAGGTTTAATGCAAATCTGAGACCTCTGCCATTGTGTGAGACAGATTAGGGCTCATTTGCATTCTTTCTCCTATAATAATTACCTAGCAAGGAGTGACTGTTACCATTAGCTTCATTCTGTTTCCCTCTGATAATGCCATCAGCAATCTCTTCTCCACAGATTATGGACACTGTGAGGAAGGGCAGTGGGCCAAAAAAAAAAAAAAAAAAGGTAAATCTTTTGGAGAAAGTAGTAAAAAAATGTGAATGTTGAAAATTTAAAATGCAGATAATTGTAGTAATAACCTTAAGTACAGCTGGAGAAATAATGCCAGCTGAAGAGTAGAAGTCAATAGTAATCCATAATATCAATGAGGTGTAGGGTTTCAAATATCAGTTGAGAAAAGCCAGCAGAGGTTTTGAGCTGAGCTTTACCTATGGTGCTTTAGTAGTTTTGTTCTGTTTTCAGAATTGGTTCAAATTGTTCTAAAATTAGCACAGCTGGAGATCAGTGTTATCAGGATATGATGTTAACAATCTACAAATTATATGATACATTAGAAATTCTGCTAAAACTTATTCAGCAACCTTAGTGCAACTTTGGGTCCTGGAACTCAAGCAGATTGGTTTCTCTGATTTACAAGTAAGGGCAGATATTTGTGTTTTGTTGTGTTGGTTTGGGGTTGTTTGTTTTCTCCTGTGGGGTTGTTTGTGATGAGAGGAGTTAAGTAGGAGAAAAGGAATTCAACTAAATGTGTAAGACCAAAAGCATTAAAATCAAATGTTTTATCTACACGCTAATTGCATATAGAAAGAACACAAAGTCCTTGTGACCAGCAGTTGATGTTCTTATCATTCACTCTCCTCTTAGTTTCTGCCCTCTGCATCCTGCCAAAGAAGCCACTAGGGTCACTTGGAGATGGAGAACCCTGAAATGCCCCACCCATCTCTGATTCCTTGTGGCATCTCAGCTATATCAGCCAGGCTCCTACCTTGAAGCCACAACCTTGAGTCCTTAATGTGGCAGTTGATTGCAGATGCTTGGGATAGACCTGATGACCAATTTCAGGGCATTCTCAACTCACCACAGCGTGTGACACCATGGAAGGTCCTTTTTTGATGCTGATAGCACAAGGTCAAGGAGGGGCTCTATTTGGAAGAAGAAAACATGCCTGATACTCCACACACGCATGAACCTCAGAGGTTGCTTGAGCAACCTCCATTTTGGTGCAGATACCCCCTGCTGGTAATTTTAGAGTGAGATAATTCCATCTTTCAAGGTAGAAGCAGGAAGTTAAATCAAAGCAATGCTGGCTTTAATCTGCAAGCAGCCATCATACATATATTTAAGTAAATTTAAACTTATTTCTGATCTGGAGTAGGCTATCAAAATGATGTCATTTAGTTGGGTGTTTTTGGTTTTTTAAAGTGATCTTTTGAGGGCATGCTACCATATTTACTTTATCTTCAGTGTGGAAGCAGCAACAGCAGAACAGGGATGCAGCCTGAAAAGTTTGTCGTGGCTCTGTGGAGGTAAGGGTGTGAGGTTGTAGGGGGTTGTGTTGGTGAGCTATTGGGCAGGTAGTGAACTACCAGGGAAAGGCTTTAGTTGCTGTGGCTGTCACCACTTCTGACTGTTAAGGATTTGGGAGCATACTGTGTTGCCTGTCAAATGTGACACAACTCTGAAGAGTGTAGAGATCCTTGTGTGTGAGCATACTTAGTATCCAACCGAATTTTCTGGCATTTGTGCCTTGCTGCTGGATTTACATTTTAAAGATAAACATTCTCTCGTCTTCCCCCACCTTTTTCTGCATCATGATAGGAATACTTTGTTTCTTAATGAGAAAATAAAGGATAGTTACTTCTCTGTGAAATCCTGAACGCTTGAAACGCGAAGCTAGGAAAGTCCTTTACGTTATACAGTTATCCTGCCCGTCATTTCTGGCAGTGGGCTCCATGTAATAAATGTGTGTTGAATAACAAAGGAAAATATTCAAGGATTAGCAAGACTGACATTATGCGTGTACTCAGACCCTTCCCAGCTAGTGTTGGATTGCAAATGGAGGTGCAGGTCTGCAAATGAGAACCAGTATGGTCTTCATGAAATCAGTTTTGCCTGCTTGGTACTTTTTGGTGTTCTTTTTCTTTTCAGATTTGGGGATTTTCTTTAGCTGTGGTAGCAGGAAGAGAAATTTGGCAACACTTGGAACTGTCAAAATACATGTACTAGGGCTAAGTGCTGCCTTCAATGATATCAATAGATGTTTAGTGTTAACTTGAAGTTACATCACTCTAAATGATTAGAGGGAATGACAGGGAATGGGAGATGTTGACATATTTCTTAAGTCTGAATTCCCCCCCCCCCCCCTTTTTGTTTTCCTCACTATAATAATGATAAAGATCACAAACATGACAGGTACACAAACATAAAGGGAAATGAAATTTAAAAGAAAAAGTTGAAGAGCACATATTTCTTAAAGAAAACAGATACTTGTAAATTCTAAATACAAACTGAAGGATAACAGGATGTTTTACATAAAAGCTGCAGTTTAAATCTTGTTCGTCTTCAGACCTTTTTCAGACAATTTGGCACACGGTTAGCTGTATATAAATCATTGACAAGTTACGTAGGAATAAAACTACAGTTGATGTAATTGGAAAAGTCTAATGTATAGAATGTGTGGAGTAGGACAGGAAAGTTTTGAAGTGCTATCATGGAATAAAATCATAGAATGGTTTGGGTTGAAAGGCACCCCCAAGGTCATCTAGCCCAACTGCCCTGCAGTCAGAAGGGACAATTTCCACTAGATCAGGTTGCTCAGAGCCTGTTCCAGTGTTCCACAGTGTCCTCATGGTAAAAAACTTGTTTCTAACATTCAGTCTAAATCTACTCTTAATTTCAAACCATTGCCCCTTGTCCTATTACTACAGGCCTTCAGAAACAGTCCCTCTCCAGCCTTCTGTAGGCCCACTTCAGGTACTGGAAGGCAGCTATTAGATCTTCCTGGAGCCTTCTCTTCTCCAGGCTGAAGAACCCCAGCTCCCTCAGCCTGTATTATTCCTACAAATTATTTTTCTATAGTCCTTCTTTAATAATTAGTGTAATCACTGTATGTGTTTTCAGTCTTGTACTTTGATTCTCTAATGCTGCATTCTAAACATTTGTATTCTAAGCGGTATTTAACTTTTCTTTCTTTCTGTCTTTAACACACCATATATGTTACCGTTAGGGTATGTTACGGATACCAAGGCCTTCATAATATGTGAAAAATGCATCAGAAATTATTTTAAAATCCCTTTCTTTACTTCTGGTTGAACATGGGCATTGGAACCCTTTGTTAAAGATCCCCATAAAGGCAGGGAAATGTCACCACATTCAGTTCATTTTCAAGTGAAGACATGCTGAAAGCTTCTGCACTGTACGACCTCAGCAGAGCCCAGGGTGCTGTTGCTCATCCTCCTTAATTGGAGGCAGTGGCCAGTCACACCCAGGAGCGAGGAGGCATTCCTTTGCTTGGGCTGCTTCTGCTGAGCTATACAAGTTGGTCTGAGCTGTTTTCCAGTACTGCTGCATTTGAATGTAAATTTAAGCTTCCGTTACTGTTTTGGTGAAATGCATGTCCTCTACCCCTGGAACAGAAATTCAAATATCCATTTGGAGGAAGGTGAGCATTGTTGGGCAGATAAAGCCACTCTAGGAAACGGACATCTCAGCTTGGAAACATGCTGTATCTGAGATGAGTGTGTTTCCAAAAGAGTAATTAAAAAACCACCCAAATACAAAAGAAAGTAGGGGGGCTTTTTAGTACCATACACTGCATTCGCAAACAAAAGACTCACAGATTCTTACTATCACACATAAATGAATCAAAGGAAAACAGTTGTTTGCTCTTCAGTATCTTTAGATTGTCTATGACTGATTGGTGAGGCAATCCTTCCTGCTGTAGCAGAGTCCAGATGTGAACTACTTCATAGAAAAGGCAAGCAAAGTTAGCTTTCTGAATCATTATAAGCAAGGATGCATAGATCTCAACTGTACATTCATGCTTCCCATCTTCTTCCTCTCTCTTCAGCTAGTTTAATAGTATGAGGGTACTAGCTGAAAAACTGGCTTCGTTCAGTTTTACTTTAAAAGATTTCACAAGCTTTACACAATATGGCATGGTGATATTTTTTGTAAATATTGAAACAAAATGTGCACAGAAAGCATAGATATCCACGAAAGCATACTTAAACATATGCTTATAGAGTAATGTGGATACCTAAACTTACATAAGCGTAACCATACACCCACGCAACTTACAAGACTAGACTTATTTTCAGCTGCGTTAGTATCAAAATAACAATTTATATAATACAAATTATGTCAGTTCAAGAAATCTATGAAGGAAAATTCCCAAATTGTTTTAACTCTTCTTTATTTGCAGTGTGTTTCCATCTTCGTATCCACTTAGTATCCTCTTGAAGGGTTGTGCCTGTGAAAGTCTGGATACCTAAAGCAAAGCAGCACAGTGTGGTAGGCACAAGGCTCAGCCCTCCTGAATTTAAACCCCACAAATGTCAGTTTTCTGGGTGGAGCACTGTGCAGACTGCAAACATTAATCTCTTCATGTGGTTTTTTTAACTCAGATTTATTTCTTAATTTGTTTATAGCTCTGTTAGGCAAAAACACAGTGTTGCTGCACGTGGGTGTACATGTTCTTGGCTCAGTCTCTTCGTGGAAGACAGATGCACAGGAGCTGGGACTTGGGGGGTGTTGTGTTTGAGTGATACAGGCAAGCCTTAATCTGCTTTGGGTTAACTGCGATAGTAATTTTTTTAAGTTGCTATGTCCTCCCCCTGCTTAGTCCTAACTAAGGAGTTTGTGTTCAGTCCTTGTGACAGGAGTGGTCTTTGGTCAAAGATCATGCTCTTACTAGGTGGGTTACAACTCTAGCTGAATAAAGTGTGCTGTCTTCCCTTGTTCCAGCAGTGTGAAGTTAGCTGGGTATTTGAGTAGAAAGGAGTTCACCATTATGAAAGCAGGCAGACTGAGGGAGAATGAGGAAGCTGAACACAAGCCTACGAGCACAGCTTGTGTACATATTTGTTGAAAGCTAATTGGCAACACTGTTGCCTTTCAGAGTTGTTCTTTCACCTATCAGTAGAGCACAACTCTGGTACTTAATGTACTGTAGATTACGTAAACGCTACCCTGAAATATTTGTGCAGGCAATTAACTCTTGTTTTTGCATTACTTTGAGTTACAAATGGAATCCTGCTGTAGAGCTTGGAATATTTGTTATGAGATATATCCCATAATTAGATGAAATAATACTTTTGTCAAACTGGGTAGCATTAAGATCAGAAAAACAAAGGATTGATTACCCTGTGAGTAACTGACAGTCTTTTAAAATTCAGTTTCTAAAAATCCAGATACTGTGTTTGTACCACACTGTGGAGGAAAAACAAACAAGAGTTTTGTCTGTAACAAATGTATCTGTTCTTGGTTATTTGAAAACTGCAAATGCTTTTATCAGTAACAGTGGTATGGTGGTTTGGTTTTTTTGTGGCAATACAGCGTGGCATCACTGTTGCCACAATGACATCACCATCTAATGCGGTACTGATGATTCCAAGGGTACTTATATAGATGCATATTTATTTTTCTCCCTCTTGCTCTTTTCACACCTCTCTTACAAACATTTTGTTCCTGATGAAATTAAGTCACAGCTCTACAATTCAAACTGAATAATAAATCTATGAAAATGTAACCAATTGGTAACAACAGTCTTAAAGCCAGTCCTCCATCCTCTAGAGTTTATCCACAAGGACTTGACCTAATGCAATCATGAATTTAAATAAAATGTAATAGATTTTATTGCAATGGATAGTGTGACTAGCTGCCATGATAATAAAACAACATTTGTAATATCAGTGGCTCTAGTATTCAGGTGCTCATCAAACTGCCTTGTGCCTTTGCTTAACAGAAGTGTAGATAATATGTTCCCTAAAAGAGTAGCAAGGGACTAGTTAAATGAGTTCAGCACTATTTTACATATCATCAAACAGGCTAAAAGAGGTAGAAAATAACACTAATTAAATAAAAATCCTTCATACCTTTTGTGTATTGAAATCACAACTGGATTAGATTGTAGCAAATTAAAAAGTAGCTTCTTCAGAAATAGGAGAGTGTAACGTAGTAGAGTAGTGCAAAAATTTGTGCTAATATTGAAATGCATAATTGATACATATTGACTTCTTTTGTGGATGGGGAGAACTAGACTTGACCAGCATTTCCATTTTGAAGGCAGCTGATCATTTGCAGGTTTTGGATTTGTTCTCTAGATGGTCCATATTAATTGCTTCTGTAGCCAGATATCCATCTGCTTTTTCATGCATTTCCTTTCCCTTTGCCTAATTGTTTCTCCCAGAAAGAGAATTAATTATAAAAGCAGGAAATTTCCAACAATTTACCTGGCTTTTTCTTAGTATTTTGTAGATTGTTTTAGTAGCTTTTACATCCCCAGCTCCCTAGCAAAATGTCCTTGACACAGTTTGGCCTTTTTCTGTATCCTTTCATTTACTTAAGACTTTTTCAGCTTTATCCAGCTCTTACACACACAGAGACTAGTTATCTAGAGGGAAGGGGTAGGTAATGTGAAATGATCTTTGAAATTCCTGACATCTTGTACAACCACTCTTCCTATGTGACAGAGCATGCTAATGGTATGTATAGATGAAAGCAGAAGAGTGTTGCAATTATTGATGATTTTCAGTAGTGTCTACAAGTTTTTCATGGATTCCTTTAAAATCCCCTGTGGCTATAGGATATTAAAGATGTTTGAAACACTACACTCTTGCCATATAAAATGAAACAGGAGCAGATGTAATGGCTCCATCCAGTTGTTGTCTTCTTTTGGGGGCTATACTTGTTCATTAAAGTAATGATGGAAAAAAATCAGAAATAAATCACCTCAAGAAACAAATTTGGGTTTATGTTTCTCTACTTTAGAAATTTAAAACTAGTACTTAGTGGAGAAATGAATAGACAGAAGCATTTCTGTTTAATTGGCAGGACAATGTTTGTAGGTAGAGAGGTTTTAATTACATCAGCTGGTATGATTGGAAAATGAAACTTCTGTGGACGTGACCATTTCTTCAGATTTACATTAAATGTTTTGATGGATAAACTACATGTTGTTCATTTCAGGTTGACAGCCTAACCTATCTCACTTAGATTTCTCAATCCACAGTCAGGAGTCATTGGTTCTTAATGAGTGTTGCAATGTGTAAAATAAGCCAGATGGCTTGTTATCTGTTATTTGTGACTAACTAGAAAGGAGGTGTAACTTTGAAAGAAGTAAAAGCCTATTTTTGAATAAAGAAATGTGATTGCATCATTGTCCAAAATACAAGGGTTTTTTTTACATGTATTTTAATTTGATGTATTATTTAATCATGGTTTCTTGTGAAAATGTTGGCTCTTCTTGTAGGTTCAGTTCTTCCTTTCTGCAATATGCATGTCCCTCCATGGACAGTTGGTGCTGCCTGGCTACACTAACTTAATGCTTTCCTCTTAGCCTTTCTACTAGTCTGTGTTAGGGGCTTGGTAAACTACTGTTATTTGAACTTGTAAACAAATTGGTGTGAATTAACTGAAACTCTGATTGTTTATTATGACCCTGAACCTAATTTTAGTTTATCCATTTGGGGTTTTCTTCAGCAAATTTTACTGACTCTCACGTTAGAGGATCTTTTTGTTGGTTTTTGTAATGACTGTAGTAGAAATGGGTGACATTTGGTGCAGTATTAGCTCATGCAACAGGCAAATAACAGTAGCAAATTTTTATCTTGCAGACTTTTCACTGCCTAGCTTCCTGTTACTGGTGTCACTAATTCTTATTCTCTCATTTCCCTTACTTGTCACAAACTATTTGAGCAAGCAGTGAGGCCTATATGGAGTACTGTCTGGATAAAAGAATAAAACAGGTTTTGTGTTTGACCCATTCATCTCCTAACCAAGTGATTGCAAGAGTCTTAAACAGTATCTGTGGCAAGACCTGCATATTTTATGCCCATTTTCTGTGCTATCACTGTGCTAAGGGACTTGTTTGTAATAATTAGCAGACTTCATACATCAGAGACTCTCTGTTAATTATTCTTCTTACTCTTCACAGGGTATAGCTTCCATTAAGCTATAAGAGTTGCCTAAATTAATGCTTTTGGAGCTGTAGATGCATGGTTGGTTGTTTGGTTGTTTTTCATACTAATAATTTTGTAGTACATACCTACAAATGAAGGGTTAAAGGTGTTAACTTTTGGAAAAGCTTTTCCCTTTGTTTTTCCTATGGAGACAAAATATCTAAAGCATGTTAAGGTATGGTGGATTTCAAAACCAGGTAAACTCTAGGGCTCTGTCCCTGCTCCTGTTTTCTCCACCCCCACATCCAGAGAAAGTAACCTAGTATCTGAAGAATGCAAGTTATGCAGATGTTCAAAAGGCCAAATAAAACAAATAGATGGGCTACAGCTGCTAGAGCAGCACAAAGCAAGGAATATTTGACGCCATGATGGGAGTGCAGTATTTTAACATGTCACTAGCTTTTGCCTGCTAGAGGAAAACAGCATGGTGAATTAGTTGAACTAGGTTTTATCTTGCTTTGATGTAAATTGTGATTGTTTTCATAATTATTGAGATTTCAAAACCATCCCAGCCTTTCTCTTAATGAGGAGTCAAGAGAGTAAGAAGCAGTGATACGCTTTCATAGTAAGAGGAGGGGAGTTCTACAGAAGTACAAATGATGTGTTTTGTTCCTACTCTTTTGGTGAGGGATGACAGAATTTTAAGGAAACATCACAGGAGAAAAATAAAATCCCACAATTGGGAGAAGTTAGTATGTTGAAGATACTCTGAAATTAAAATGGGAGACCAGACACCCTGCAGTACAATTAAAATCAACTTTTCATCAGAAGTTTTGGGACTGGGGGAACTGAGTAAGTTTCACTGCTCAATATATTCTTCCAAACTGAATGGCATTTGGAGATAAAAAAGGTTAAAAAAACGATACCAGACTTGATGGAACCAAAACACTTCTAAGATTGAGTAAATCATTGATATGCAGATGAGTGAACTTGTTCAGCAGTTAGTTGATCTGCTATTTTAGAGCATTCCTAAGCAACATTCCTAAGTGCCATAGAGAGATGCCCAAGCAAATACTACCCTCCTCTGGTATATTCACATAGCACAACCTTTTGCAGAAACATTAGTATTGTCCCGGGAGGAACATGAGCATGTCACAATGGTGTAGCCTTATACGTAGCATCTACAGGAGGAGAACTTAACTTGGCTTCTGCCAGTATTTGGTGGTATTGCTACTTCTGCTCTCATAGCATGGGTAAACACACTTACCTAATGAGGAAGATAGTATATAGAACAACCTTTGTCCTGGTTTCACCTGTGGAATTGCATAGAGCTTGCTACCTACCCCTCTCCTGGTCAGAGATCCTGCTTAGGGTTTCCCATATCTTAAATGCTGCAAAATCCAATCTGACAAGTAGTTTCACTTCTCAAATAAAAGACAAGGTCATGATTTCAAGCATTTGTGTTCATAGTTTGAACTTGTTGCATACATGTGTGGCAAATATATAATTCAATAGCATTGTCAGCTTCTGTGTATTTGGGAATTTGGTTTTAGGAAGAAGTTGTGTACATGTATAGGGAGCAAACAGGACCCTGAACCACCCAGAGCTTTGAGTTGGATGTGCTTAGATCTTTCCCTTTAGTGAGCTCTTCCAAAAAAAGACTCAAAAGTGAGGTTTTATTTTAATTAGTACTGGAATAAGGAACTTCTTAAAATAAATTAAAAAAAAAAAAAAAAAAGGCAAAGCAGCTAGATAATAGAAGTGGAAATAAAAGGCTTGTGAGCAACTTGTGGTTTTCTTTTGTGTTTCCCGTTGACCTGGGAGCAGATTTTATCCAACTTGGTGAATTTCTGAGTTGCATAAAACTCTGTGCAGTCCTGTCTGTCCCTAAGAAACTCCTTCTATTTCCTCTGAGGCTCAGTTATGTTTTGCACTCTGTTCCTCATTATAGTTTGTTCTTGAGCTGTAGGCACCAAGCTGCTTGCTGTGACTCTTTACCTGCTGCAAGTACAGTATTTAAACCTTCTTTTTCTTAAGTATGCTTAAAAGCTCTCCATGAAAATTAATTTTCTTGCATAGGGGTCCAGTACTCCAATCACTTATGAAACAATGTGTAACATGGAAATTAAATAGTCTTGCATGTTTGTAACTTCTTTTGTTCCTGAACTTCTTGACCTAAGAGGCTATATGATATGTTTTGTGTATTTGTGAGTACATGTGTACGTATGTGCTTGTACCAATGAAGATGGTCTTCATAGAACACAAATTCCTCTCTTTTTATGAAGAAATGTACTGCAGCATGATTATTTCAACAGGCCACTAGTATCTTGTGGATACAGAAATATTCTCACTAAAGTATAATTAATGTTTAAAAAGAAATTAGCAATGGGACATCACAGAACACTTTTGCCCACTTAAAATTGTGTTGAGTCATACCATTATGGCTTTTACCTTGCTTATTTGCATTGCAAACTTGTTATGAAGTCTATAATTTTCTCTTGTGGAAGTATCTCTTGGGGAAATTGAACACCCTTCTTCACTTGATGACATTTGCATGGTATGTTCCTCATGTTTGGAGACTGGTGGGTGTGATTTTTGACCTTTACTAATGTGGTAATAGGAGGGAAAAATTACTGTAAAGCAAACCATTATGGTGGGCTTGGTCACTTTGTGACTGAGAAATGCTCTGAATCTCCTTATTTCATGGTAGTGAAGGCAAAGCTTGTGGAATGAGGTCATTTAATCTAATGAAACTGGACGGGTTTTGGTGTTGTTTTGTTTGTTTTTAACTTTTGTTGTGTAAGTAATAACTCATTATTTAACTGTAACACAGTATCTTCTTATGTAGTAAAGTTTCTACTGCTTCAGGTTAGGATTTGGGAGATCTAGTAATATAGTTAGTGTAAGAGGGTAAAATGGTATTTGATTCTTGTGTGATGATTTTTTTTTATAGATGTGTCTGGACTTGTACTTGTTTTTTTCTGTGAGGTGGATACATAGATGCCATTCAGATGCATGCTGTGTCTGTTAGTCGCATGCAGTAAATTGATGTGTGTGCTGTCTTGCTTCCAAATGGTGGAATGTGTCTGTACTCTTAGTGTCTGCTGTTTAACTGCCCTATAAATACATACACTAAAAGCCATGGAGTTCCACTACCAATGTGTTGTTTCCCTCAAAGAGCTGGAACCTGAGTACTCTTCTGTATGAAGGACAGATCAGAGGTCTAGTGCTTTAGATGACAAGCCAAATGACAAAACACCCATAGCGTTCATTCGTTACAGGTGGTATAACAACAGTGTTTAATCTTTGCCAGAGGGTAGACCCCCACTACGGTAATCTGCTTCTTCAAAGCAGCAGGCAGGCCGTTGCCCCAAAACTTCATAGTTTGAGTCAGCACTTGTGGAAGGAGAAATGGACACTTGGTAAGAGACATGATTTGTCCCAAGACATGCCAAAAACAAGATGCATCAATGATAGAAATATCTCTCAAGTCCTGCTCCAGTGCTTTGTCCATTGCTGGTGCATCCAATGAACCCACTAAGGAGCTTGCTCTAGGGTAGGTATCTTTTAGGATGAGCTACTTAACCAGTAGTTGTGAGTTAAAACGACAGCCAGCTTTTTTGTGCCTGTCTTTTCCATATTCCCGTTAGACTGTCTTTTCTATATTTAGTGTTTGAGATTTTATGGAAATATTGCTAGTAAAGAGCAACTTGTGAGAAGGTGAAATGAGGACAAAACACAGGGGACATGTCAGAATCTTTAATCTTTGCTGCTGCATGTAGTTTATAAAATGTATTAATCTGGTTTCATTCATTTAGTGAACCGTTCTGCACTCCGTGTCTTTGCTGCTTTGCCTTAATTTTAACTGGTCTGAAGCCAATTTTGTTTAATGAAAATACTTATTTACTTAGCATAGCAACAAGGTTTAGTCCTGGTATCTTTTTGTCTGAGCTCTTGAGGGTCTGTCCCCTAAAGTTGCAGGGGAGGCTAAGTAGACTTAAACTGGTGTTAGACTGAAACAAATCAATTTTGTGGCAGAGCTTTCCTTGTCATAATGATCAGTTTGCAGCACAAATCTCATTGATTTTTTTTTTTTTTTTAATGGCCCCATGGAAGGAAAAAACCCATACTGATGAATAGCACTGGGAGAGACTCAGAAGACACTAATTTCGTAGCTAGTGAGAGTAGCTGTGGCTGTTCCCCCACCTTTCTTGCTGTCTTCTGTAAGCCTTTTCCATTAAAGCTGGCCTTTAGTTAGAAACAGCCTGGAAATTTAGTGGTACACAAGAGAGGCTGTGAGCTCTTGAGAAGACAGAGAAAGTGCAGCACTCACTGTGATAGAATAATCTGTCTGGGGTCAGCAGTGCCCCATCAGCCAGGGCATTGTTGTCACCAGGTTTGCCAAAGAGCCCTGCTCTGGGTGCAAGTGCTGGTGCAAAAGCAGGGCTGTCTGTGCTCCTGCTCACAGCCCAACCCCATGGCTTACCTTTTGGAAACTCAGAATCAAAATGATTGGTGCATTACTGACTGCCTTCATTTTTATTTTTTTTTGTTCTATTTCCTACCCTGCTACAGATTTTTATAGCTCTTACCAGTGCCAGAGGTGGGAGAAATGAACTACATAGGTTTCTAGAAAAGTCAAAAAACCCACAGGCATTGGAAAAGCAAGAATTCTCTCTGTACTTCGGCTTCAAGCTGTCGGCTGTACTTTTACATTCTGATTCAGACAGTATTATCCCTGTACTGACCCCTTTTGGTCTACTCTTACGCAAAGTGTATCTAAATAGCTGGCTGGCAAATCTGGTTCTGGAAGACTTCCCACCTTGTCTGCCATTCCCCTTGATATTACCATTTGTGGGTGGCTTTTTTGGTTGTTTGGGTTTTTTTAGCCAATGTGGAGAGTTGCTGCAGTGGCACTGCGGCTGCTGTGTGCCTTCTGGCAACAACCTGTGCTGCTTTGGGACATTACTTGCTATCCACTATCGATTACCCACATATGTCAAACTTTTTTCTACGTGTTGAGTTTTTTATGTGCTCCATTTTCTGAGTCTGACTATATTTTTGAAGCCTGGTGCAGCTGTACCAGAAGCTACATACAGACAATTTGTCACTGGCAATAAGACTTGCAGTATTGTATGTTGTACAAGGAAAAGCTGTAATTGTGGAAGTACAGGAACATTAACAGTGGACTGTTGAAATGGGTAGTTGTTCTCAATTAAGTATTTGTTGGAATACCACACGACTTAAAAAATCATTATACTGCCTGTTAGAATGTCACCTTTTATTAAGTATTTTAAGAATTAACGTGAGGATTTGGCAGGAGAATTCTGTTCAATCCCACTTTGCAGTTTGAATATCCCAAAAAGAAAACCGTGCAGCGATTAACAGGAGTCAAACATTTAAGCAAAGAAAGTGGACAGAATTTGACATAGTTTGCAAACTGCAGGTTAGATGGCTTTATCTATTCTAAGTTATTGGTGTAAAGAAGAGTTAGTTAAAATAACTGCAAAAGAACATAATAATGGTGGGAAAAATATTGTCTGTTTTATTGTCAGTAATTTTTTTTTCTGACTGAAGGTGGGATACAAATGTGCAAGGTTATATATAAATACCTTACTCAGTGTTCTAATGCAGATCTGTGCTTTGAGGAGAGCTAAGGGCAGCAAACCTACATCCTTTCAGTTTTTATTTGTGTTTTGGAAGTACTTCAGGGCCAAGGAAAGATTTGTAGGATGATGATCTCCTAACATTAATGAGTGAAGGTTTTTAAGATAAGTGAAGCAATATAACGTTACCACCCGCAGAAGTGAGGATTAAACTCCTGTGTTTCCCACTGTATCCCTTGAGTAGGTTCAGCTCTCTTAGTTGGGAAAGGATTTAGCTACCCGCACTTAACTCCTACTGGGTAGGTATTTAGCTGAATCAGCTCACTGACCTGTTAGGAAACCCCAGCCTACTGAGTTGGTTCTTTGCTGAGATAAAGTCAATAGGTTTCTGTAGTCTGTCAAGTAGCAGAGCCAACACAAGAGCAGCAGAGTAGCATGGCCGGCAGTGTGATCAGCTTCTAGAACAGCAGTGAGGTATTCAACTGTCTCATCTGTGAAACCTCGCTCTTGTAGCTGGGTTTTGCATGCAGTCTTCAGAATAAGAGCTTCACGGTATCCTTTCTCTGCATTTTCCCATATATGTCGTGGTCTTCCAAGATGAGGTTAGCTGTATCACAAAGTGAGGACTTGCAGGAGAGCGAAGCACAGATGAGGACATGGAGAAACTCACTTTGCACACCAATCTTCACCTTCCCTCCAGTCTGCCTGTGGCAGGAATCCTCTGAATGCTCTCAAATCCCTTCCAGAGACAGGCAGGTTATTTTAAGCTGCTAGCAGAGATCACTGAGTTTGTCTGATTTTGCATGTCTGGCTCAGTACTTGGGTTTTTTTCTTCCCACAGAAGAGTGGAGAGTCAGTGATCACTGATCTCTAGCTGATGACTTGCATTAACTAGGGGTAGCACCACTTTCAACCAGCTGAGCTACACACTGCTGAAGATGGTAGTGTGAGCCCTGTGGAGGCATGCGCAGGGTTATCATCACTTGCAGTCTGGAGCGCATAAGGTCTGCTTGGGGATGTTAGATATCTGCTGAGTGTCTGGAGAGTCCTGGATTGCTGTTTCTGCACCTGCAGACGGAAAACTGGTTTTGCCATCTGCTGGAGGCATGAGGAGGCCTCCAGGAGTAGGATTACCTGATCCAAGTGCATCTGAGAGATCTCTTGATTTTTCCTTTGTATAGTTTGAGGGAGAAGGCAAGTCCTGTGCAGTGCCATCTAATGCTGCCTTGTTGTGTGAAGGAAACCTCCCTGCATGTTTGCAGCTGCTGCCGGGCTCTCCTGCGATGTGGCAGTGGTGTCTGTAAGAAAAGGCGGACTTGGGATCTGCAGAAGAGGGTTATTCCTGCCTTTGTGTTGTCAGGCTGGAAGGAGCACTGAGCAGTTTCTTGTTAAGGCCAGCCAGCAGGTTGAGAATCAGCCCCATACAGGGATCTTTTCTGTCCATCTGCTACGACCTGTGCTCTTCACAGCCTGGGTTTGGGAAGGAGCCCCCATCACTGGAGGTCTTCATGTGCAGCCAGGCCCTAGACCAGCAGCTGCCCTTCCCCAGCCTGCTTTGGTACAGAAATGGCACTAGCCAGTGGTAAAGGACTACATGTATGTGCCCTTTTTGTGTGTATGGCTGAGGATATATTTGGAAGTGAACTTGATTTAGAAATGAAGAGATGGAAATAAAGTGTCTGGTTTGGCAAGGATAATGTGAAGATGTGGTATCAATGTCTGTGCCTTTCATAGGCTGGAACTAATTGCTGCAAAAAAACCCTCTCAGGGCCTCAGTCTGTTTAAATAAAGAGCAGACATGTTAATCCGTGTTATTCCCTGCATCTCTTTAATTACTTTCTCCCACTAAATGTAAAGGATTTGAAATACACTGTGAGGGTATAGCTTTTGGAGACATGAAAGCATATGCATTGGTGATGGCTCTTTTTCTTTCACAAGCCAAGCATGCATTTCAGAGGATTACAAAATCTGAGGCGATAATGCACTTTGGCAATGTTGCCATGTCAAAAAAGCTACTAGTTCCATAGTAACTATTAATTGTCGGATTTCAAATGGCAGGGAGGTTTGAACACCATATGTGATTGCACGTGGTGAGCTCTGCTGCTGCTGGGGTAGGCGGATGTCAGCCGCTTTTGAAAAGAAGTTCATATTTGGGAATGACTTTGCCATTTGCATAGTCTCCCTTCTTAGTTTTGTATGTTAAGAATCAAATTTCTGCTCCTGTTAAGATGCTGCAGGAATTTTGCCACTGGCTTCAGTCCGTCAGTGATTTCAGTAACAAACTAAACACCCAAAAGAAAACGCAGTCTGTCCCTCCTGTGGAACTGATGGGAGATGCGTAATAGATGTGAAGTAAATGAGATGAGAAAGGTAGCAGATATTCTGGTTGTGTATGTGTTTCACTCTTCTGTTGCAAAGAGAAGAAAACTTTCTCAATATTCAGTGTGCATTTTATTCCTTCACAGTTTTTGGATTTCATGTGACTGTTGAGGAACCCTGTAGTTTTAACTTTGTAATTGGAATAAAATGAGGATATTAAGAAATACGCTGTGACATGAAATGTTATTGCAGAAATTCTCAATGTTTAAATTTCTCTTCACTCTTTTATACTATCTAACAGTACTATGATACAATTTGTGATTTACAGTGGTATTGAATAGAAATTCTTTTTATTAAGAAATATCAAAATGTTAATGAACACTATTACTTCTGATCAGCTGTGTGTATATACAGATATCTAAAATGCAATGTAAAATGTATCTAAAATGTAGTTTTAACACCATCTGTATGTATATCTTTTTACTGATTTTTT
This sequence comes from Dryobates pubescens, assembly GCF_014839835.1. Classification (NCBI taxonomy): domain Eukaryota; kingdom Metazoa; phylum Chordata; class Aves; order Piciformes; family Picidae; genus Dryobates; species Dryobates pubescens. Next base: position 23,262,118 of record NC_071619.1, read on the forward strand.
TTGTGATAAGAGGAGCAAAATTTTAAATTTTTATTATTCTGTTATATCACAAATTCCTGTTTTCTGATTCAGGTCACTGACAACAGTAATGAATATTGTGATTTGAAATTAGGGTCTAATTTAACACCTTACAATAAAATACAATTATTTCATACCTTTACAAACTGCCTCCAGTTAGAAACAGAGATTAGACTTAATCTAGAAGGCAATAAGGCCTCTCTCTGAGGTATTTTTGATGTAAATAATGAAAGTTTCATGCTGTGGTTTATATTCCAGTATCTTCAGGATGCAAGTACCTGGGAGTAGGTTGCCTTTGCCTGGAATGTTTGCTATCAAAATAAATTGGGAAGAATATTTAATGATTTATTGTTTTTTTGCAGGTGAATACTGCAGCTGCAAAAGAACACTGTAAATTATGTTATAATGTATGACAGCACTAGAGCCTGACACCCCTGTTTCCTGCATCAAAACAATTCACTAACTTACCTTTAAATTTTTTCTTGGAGGTGGGGGGAGGGGAGGGGGGGAGAAGGGAGAAATTCAAACCCTGAACACATCAGTTCCATCAATCCATGCACCAAAGCTGTTCTTCCTCTATCCAAAATTTCTATATGGATCTGCAACCCTCAGATGAGCATGAAGTGATATAATCACTTGAGCAAATGTCTACATCCTGCTCATCAGATAAATCAGCATCTTCTACATAGCTGTAGCTTGTGAAGTAATGTGTCCACTGTTGTTTGATGTGTCTAGAAGTTTCAAAAATACTCTATTTTTTTGGTAAAAATAAATGGCATGAAGAAAGTCTGATTTGAAATCTGTAAGCAATCTGCTCTCCCTTGATGAGAATTTAGTCATTATTCCTTCAGCCATAAACTTACTAAGACTGTTTCTATATCCTCTAGGAGTGTTTTTGATGTCTAAGATAGTTTCTGTTATTCAGGTTTTAAAGTAAGATTATAAACTATGTTTAGTTGGGCTATACAGGTACATAAATGTCTTGTGTCTTGTAAATACATACTGTCTAATACGTTTGTGGCATATCTTTTTGTACATGTTAGTGAAAACCTGTGCTTCTGCATTTTGGCTTTCTGAACACATTTCAGTCTGTTATTAAATAAATGGTAGCTGCCAAAATATTTTCTGATAATTTGGCATTGTTAAAGTTCCGTTGAAGTGCTTTCTGTATCAAATGAAGGCAAAAAATGATGGCTTTTATAGATACCATGCTTCCACATTTTAATCAAAATCAGAATTAGTCCTGTGTTTTTTCAGTATGCTTGGTATTTGTGTACAGGAGGGGTGTCAGTGACTTTTATTCTCTGTCAGGGTGAAACCGGTTTCAACAACTTTATTAACTGTGTAACAGTAAATTGCTGCTGTAAGTAGTGTTTTCTCCTTGGTTTGCTAAGAATGCATTCATGCTTATGCTTACCTTTATGCGCTGCTAGGCAGATCCTCCTCAGAGAGCTGTGCTGAGTTGCACCTTTTCTGGTGCATCAAGTTTGTGTTGGTTATACATGCAGTTCTTCACAGGAGTCTCTTTTCATGTTAATACATTTTTCCCACCCCTCAGAATAACATCATCCTCTCAGCTCTGTTATACATTTACAAAGAAATCTTCAAAGGCAAATGGTTTGTTCTGTTTCTGTTGTATTTCTAAGGGGGTACTTTAGCCCCTTGTAATGAAAATTCCAGTTGGGGCAAACTCTGTAATGCCCTCAGAAAGAGTAGAGGATTGTATGTTGTGACTCAGCGCTGGTCGTGAAACACAGCGTGGTTATTGTATGACTGTAGTGTGTTTGGTCCACTATCATGCAATAAATGTATCTGATGATACCAATATAACCATGCTTCGGGCATGGTTATTCCATGTTGCATCCTGGGATATGCTCTCCTGGTTGAGTGCTGGGAGTAGGTTGCATATGCCATTCATGGGATGGCAATCACTTCCGTTCAGATAGCAAGAGAAAGGGTTTGGGACATTGGGAGAGGTCCAAAGTAACTGGCCTGTCCTGTGGCAGAGTCTCTGTTGCAGGAAGTAGGTGTGAAAACTAAATCAGTTCTGGTAGGCCAAGTCTAGATTCTCAAAAGACAGAGCTTTACAACTAGGGAAATAAAAAGATTTTTGAAAAATAGACATCTAAAGCTTTGGTATAAGTCCTACAGCATACTATTCTGTGTACAGAATGTGGTTTTCAGTCCAGGAATTAGGCTGACAGTGAAATAAGTGTCTCCTGCATCTCACTAAATAATCAGTTATCTCTTTCTGTCCGGTTTGTTAAAAAAGCAGATGACTTCATGTCATAGCATAGCTGAAATACATTCTCTTTCCTGCCTCCTCTCCCATTTGAGGTTGTTACTAAGTCAAAAAGAGGAATATTAAAAAGTGATGCTTTATATGTTACAGAAAGTTCCTATGACTGTGCTGTTTTTTCCTCTCTTGCTTTTAAAAGGCATTGTGTCAAAAATCCAAGGTGCTGTAGTGCTTGTGGAACTGATTTGCCTATCCCAGTACACACCTGTGGGGAGCAGAGAGTTTTGGGAGTGGTAATGTCTCATGCTCTGGTAGAGAATTTGTGGAGAGCTAAACAGTGCTTGCCTACAAAATTAATGTTGGCGGCGTGACCCTTGTTCATTCTTGCTTTAACAGCTGCTTGTGCTGCTTGTACCTCTGGAACCAGGACAAAGTCAGCAATAGCTGCATGTTGAAATTGGTGAAAATTCACAAGAATTACATGGGTTAAAGTTTCCTCCCTTAAGTGATTTGATTTATCTTTTAAATACAATTAGGTTATGAGAAAGAGCATCCCTACAAGAAGTGGCTTTTTTTTTTTCTATGTCATGTCTTGCACTGCAATTTGTGTGCTCTCAGTTCACCCTGGGGTCTGCACAGTTGGTGGGGTTGTGGTGGTGATTAGGTTCTGCTCTCAGCACAGCATGCATGCCTGGAGGGATTAGCTGGTACCTGAGGCAGTTCTTCCCCGTGCTTCTGAGAGCTGTCCAGGTTTCTCCCTCAGGAAAGGATAGATCTTTAAATGCCGACAGCTGTTCTTTGGAAGCAAAAGTTTGTTGGTATTAGCAGGGGCCTAAGCAGGAATGCTGCTGCAGAATCTGCATTGTACTGGAATTCAAGTGTAGAGATTAGAGCAGAGGGAACTAGATGAAGTTGATTTCCAGGTTGTGGCAGAGGGTCTTGTGAAGTTTCGTAACCACCCTGAGCTCTCACTCTGTGTAGTGACTCTGCCAGGTTTTTTGGGGCCTGCCAGGTCATTTAGTACCTGATTGAACACTCACAGAAAGTTCTAGGAGAGATTTTCTACCGAGGAGCTGTCCTTTACCCCCACCAGCTGTGGGGCAAACAGAACCTGTGTGTACAGCCTGGAGCCAAGGCTATTGCCCTTGCTGTCCTGAGTCAGGCAAGTGTGGGTGACAGCAGGTGAGGGGCTACAGACTTCACTTGGCCTATTTGTTTCCTTTCCTGGTGGCTCTGACTGCCAGTCCTTGCAGAGTGACAGCTATAAAACTAGATAATCAGTTAATTACTGGTAAATTAGCCTTCTGTCTTTGTGGAGAACAAATACACTATTTATGTAAAAGTTGTTAGGAGGTGTTTGTTTTTTGGTGTTTTTTTTTTTTTTTTAATTAGCAAAAATAGATGCAAAATGAATGATGATTAGGCAGCTGATGAATTCAGTAGTACAATTATGCCTAAAGCTATGCCCCGGTACTTAATGATGGATGCTATAGGCAACCAAAGCAGCACATTTATATAATCTATTAAAAAGTTAGAAATAAAACAAGGCTGTGTATATTACAAGCATATCAGCTTCGTGCCTAAAAATGTTCTTCAAATATTTTGTTTCATTTAAAAAGAAGAAAACAAAACAAAAAAGACGACCAGAATTGCTACTGTAGTAACCCCTAACTTACAGGTTTATATGAAAGGCTGTTCTATAAAAATAGCTAATCAAATCCTGAGCATTCACTATAAATGAGTAAGAATTCTCCATGACCTAGGAATCATAAAAGTGAATGTCTTTTTTTTTTTTCTTTCCTCCTTTTGGGGCAGTCTGAGCTGGAGGAGAGGAGGAAATTACAGAGGCCTGGGTGTCTGTGGGAGGCTGTAAGAAAATGCAAGTCATGATGAGCAGCTGCCTCCTATGCAGCCAGTTGGGAGGCTAAACTGATTAGTCTGTAAACACTAGGAGCTGGTAAGTGTTGGTGTCAAAGGGACTGTGACAGTCATCAGATTGTGGTTTATCTCAGGCTGTCGTTTGAATGATGGCTCTCCCACACAGAAGCAGTTTTATGGCTTTGCAGAGGTATAATCTGAGCCTGGGCTGACAGATCCAGCTCTGCTCTAAGCAGCTTCCCGGTTTGCTCTTTTGCACTACCAACCCTGGGCTTTTCACGTACAAGCCTGTTATTTTCTTTTCACCAACCAGGCATTACAAACATAAAATTTACTAGTCCTGACAGAGTGAAAATTGGCACTTGCCCATTTGCAGAAGTGTAATAGCAACAAAGAGTCCTTTTGGGGGAGAGTGTGGGGGCTGCTCACAAAAGCAGCAAGCAGGCATTTCCTCTCCCTGTTTGCCTGGTGTGGTAGCAAGGTTACAATTCACCCTTTGTGCACAGAGATGGGTCACAGGAAAAGGCAGTCCTGTAAACAGATGGACTTCTAACCTACCGCAGACCTGGACAAAAGCATGAAGTGATTGTTTCTGCTCTAGCTCAGTGGTGCTCTCAGGAGGGGATGTGACGTGGTCAGTGAGCACGGCAGTTGGGTAGTGGGTACAGTCACCTCTGTACTGGGTTCATGGCAGGTGTTCTTCAGGGAGGCAGCTGAGGGCATATGCAGCCATGCAGGCAGGAACTATAGCTCTTCTCTGATAAAAATTCAGGAGCTGCACTGCAGTTGTATATCAAATCTGTGCTTAATTTGTTCAACACTATAGAGAGGAAAGAAGCTCCCATTCTATATGGACTTCTTGACTATTGTAAGTTGGGGGGGAGTTAGCACCTGTTGATGTAGTCATTGCTGTCTGTGCCAATAGGAAGTAGAAGAGATTTACTTGCAGAGGACTTCCAGCAGTCTCATACTTCCCAGTAAGGGCTGCCATTTTCCACAACAGATACCCTCTATTCTGAGTGATGAGTGAGGCCTACTTGCTAAAGCTGTTCAGGCAGCCTCTGAGGCACTATCACCTGGACACTAAATTATTATTTTGCTAAGGGTCAGGGGGAAGAGTCTGAAGCTCTGAAAGCCACTCATGGTGGAGCATCTCCATGCAATCCCCACAGCTGCAGACAAATCGGGATGGGGATTAGGGCAGCAGACCAGTTTCAGATGCTACCCACTAGGAGACCCAGCATAGGAGCATAAAGAGTAAATGTAGATAAGTTAGAGAAGGTAAAAAAAAAAAAAGCTGTTAACCCCTTCATAGCACAGACAATTTTTAAACCAAGCAAAAATGAAATTGAAAAGTGTAAAGAGGCTAAGGCAATATATAGATGTTACTAAAAGGGTTATTTTGCTTGTGGAGATTCTGTACTAAATGAGGAAACAGTTGCAAGTTTGCTGGGTTTTGTGTGGTTGGGTTGTTTTGTTTGCTTTGGATTGTTTAAATTAGAAAACAAAACAAAACAAAACACAACAAAAAACACCTTATAGTGAACCTGGCTGGAGACTGCAGTTTGGATGATTCAGCAGAGGACTAATAGAGAAAGAAAGGGAGTTTATGAGGAAAGCAATGAGATATATAGAGTACCATGGGTTTTTTTTTCATGTCTTAATTATAGGTGTGTTGTCTTTTCTGCTTTTTCTTCCTCTTCCCGCCTCCCCCCCCATGAGAGTTAAATAATTGTTGTATTTAAAAATGACACATAAATGTGCAGCACCTTTCACAGCTGGTCCTCTATATATTGTATATAGAACAGTAATTTTTGCTGCTGCCCTTTGAATTGTGTAAGAGTGTCTTTCTCTTACTTCCAGTTCTCTTGATAGTAAACCTTCTCTAGCATTTCCTGATGAGAGAATTTAAAATGCATATATCCCTGGTATGAGCTGTTTCTTGAATGAGGGCCCATAATAATTCCTTCTTACTTGCCCAGTGGAAAAGCATATTTAAGGACAGAGGATTTGATTTAAAAACTGTTTGGAGCTGCCTTGAAATAGGCATATTTAACTCTGTTTTCCTAGCTGAAAATTTGTATGAAATGTGACAAGTAAGAAGCCAGTTTTCCTGTTCGGGATGCAGTAGGCAGCACTAGTTGATCTGCAAGCTGGAAAGGTGGTGACATTGGCCTACTCATTTGCAAGGATAAGAGAATATCGATTTCTGGTGAATACATTATGATGTAAGGCAAACATTCATAAAAGCCATGGAGAGAGTGTAATAATACCCACCAGTGGAAATAACAAACGCAATTGATTTACCATGCTGTCCTAAAGTAGCACTCCTCCCTTTGCTTTCTCACTCCTGGTATCAGGCTCTTCCACACTGCTGCACCTCTACCCAGGGGCCCACCAGAGAGCCCAGGGTGCTGCTGACTCTAATTGCCTGCAGTTTGGCAGCCCAGAGAGGATGCTACTTGCCTTGGCCTGCCTCAGCTTGCAGCTATGCTGTCCAAGGCTGGCCTCAGTGTAGTAAACCCATCTGGCTGGAGAAAGCCAAGCTGTCCTCCCCATTCACAAATGCCCCCTTCCAGCTCTATTCCCTTGCCCCCCAGACCACGTGCACCTACTGCATCCTCCATTGCTCTGGGGAGGTCAGCAAGAAAATGCATCTTCTGCTGAGGCTAATGTTTCCTTCCATCCAGCTTGTGCAACTGGAAAAAATGAAATCAGGATTATTTTTTTCTTACTGGCTTGCATGAAAATTAAGGCATTGCTAGCAGCTGCTTGGTGTGTGATATTTATTTTTAAATTCAATTCCATGACTACTTCTTAAGGTGCAAGGCAAGGCGGGCAGTGTTTTGCCAGTGGGATGCTGTTTCAGTTTGCTTTTTGTATACCGACTCAGGAGGACTTTCTCTTCCACTTCCAGAAGGTGAAGATCAGTGTTGCAGGATTTTGTGGATGATGGATACAGTTTTCAGGGTTTTAAATAATTAAGTGCTAGGCTTAATGGGAAGGAAAGGACATAGTTTTTTCAGCTTGTCAATGAAAACACAGAAGCAAATGGATCTGGATATAACTTTGTAAGCTCAGAAGGTCAAAATTCGAAATTCTTACACTAGAGGTTGGGAGGCAATAGGTTTTTCCATCTTTTTGCATCCCTGGGTCTGCAGGGCTGTGCCTTTTAATGGCACAGGCTTTTTTAAAGAGTAAGTATTGATGCAAACATTTTCTTTTTGTCCCCCCCCTTTTAATAAGCAATCCAGCTTTTTGTGGTCTGTCCCATAGCAGTCCCTCAATCTGCTTCATCTCATGTGGCATTTCTGTCAATTCTGGTTTGTCAGCCTGACCTAAAGATTAGAGATGGCGAAACCAGGATATTATGGGATAAATAGCCCCTTCTTCTGTTGCAGCTAAGACTTACTATATCATGATGGTGCTCTGTTGCAATACACTTACGTAGTAATGCCTCTTAAGAGATTTTTGGCTCAGTCTGAGTTTTTATTCAGACTGCAGTTGTGGTGTTGCCTTAGCTAGCTGTATAACTGTTTTGCAACCTCAGTTCTAATTTATCTCATAACTGGAAATTATTCAGCTTTTCAACCAGATTTCATTTTGACTTGAGTACTAGATGATGTTAGATTTGGAATTTCTGAGCTTTGCTTTTTCTTTTTTTTTAAACAACCAACCCCAGCCAAACAGAAAAATAAACCCACCCAAAAAAAAACCCAAATACAAGAAAATTATCTAAAAAAAGTGTATGCACTGGCTAAAATATTGTATGGCTTCCACTGCACCTTGTTAAAGTGTGTGCAGTGTTATGGTTTGCAGGTAATTAATATTGTGGAAATACTCCTTAAGTAAATTATTGCTGAAGTTTTAATCTGTTGAAATACAAAACTGTAAAGAATTTAATGGGGCCTTTGTGTATGAAATTAAGTATAATTATTAGATTTGTAGAACACCTTTTGAATTAGCTCACATGTACTAACTCATAATCTCACTTCTCAAGGACTACTGAGTTGCTGTTATTTCCAGTAAGCCTGCTTAAAGTGGGAAGAGGTTTCTCCCACACCATTAACACATATTTTTCTGCTTAAGGGTTGTCTGAAGGAAATCCACACACGGTATGCATGCACTCATGTGCATAAATGCACACAGAGTATCAGTAAAAAAATGTTTCAAAACTAATTCTCACTGAGCAAAGAACTTAATGGCATGTGAGAGGACAGTTTTGGAGGTGATTGTTGGTTTGTGATGGTGAAACAGCAAATCTTTGTAGGCTCAACTAAAAATACTGGCCTCTCCCTCTTACAGTGACTAGCAGCTTCAAAGATGACAGATTACTCTTTGGTTTTCTTGCATGGAATTGAGCAAGTGAGTTCAATCAGTTTTCCTCAAGTTATGAAAAATTCTTAGCTGTGCAAGACATTAAATGATGCAGCTTGTGTGCACAGAAAAAGAGGTAGATCTGTGTCTTCTGAAGAAGCATTTTTTTGGGTTTTGTCATCACTTCTAACCTATAACTTCTCTTTTTTATAAAAATCCTTTTTTGTACATATGAGCAATTTGCTGTGTAAGATCAGTTCTTGATTGTTTTGCCAACAGTCTGGCAAGTGACTCAAACAGGTAGCATATTTCTAAATGCTGTGTGGTCAAAAAGTAAAGCCTTCTTTCTCTTCCTAGGAAAAAATTGCAAAATCACTTGTTTTTCACTTTTATTTATGTTCTGGTTTTCCACCTAGATTGTGTTTGTGGCTGCCATGACTGCTGTGTTGCAGCAGTATTGCTGAGCTCTTGGATTGCAAGGAAGAAAGAGCATTTGCTCTACACCAAGCATGGCCATGATTCAGGCCAGAGCCCCATTGTTGTAGTCAGGGTCTGTTTGAGGAGGAACTTTAGTCTTCAATTTCTGGTGTGCTTTTGTAAAGCTTAGTTTTGCCTTCAGATGTCTGGCTTGAAAAGACAGCTGTATTTAGGTGAGAGCTGGTGCTCACCTTGCCATTTACAGAATACAGAATTAACCAGGTTGGAAAAGACCTTTGAGATCATCAAGTCCAACCTATCACCCAACACCATCTAATCAACTAAACCATGGCACTTCCCCTGGTGCAACTTGAGACTGTGTCCTCTTGTTCTGTCACAGATTGCCTGGGAGAAGAGATTGACCCCCACCTGTTTACAACCTCCCTTCAGGTAGTTGTAGAGAGCAATAAGATCTCCCCTGAGCCTCCTCTTCTCCAGGCTAAGTAACCCCAGCTCCCCCAGCCGCTCCTCATAGGGCTTGTGCTCCAGCTTTGTTGCCCTTCTCTGGACATGTTTGAGCAACTCACCATCTTTCTTGAATTGTGGGGCCCAGAACTGGACACAGTACTAAAGGTGTGGCCTAACCAGTGCTGAGTACAGGGGCACAATGACTTCCCTGCTCCTGCTGGCCTTCTCGGCCACCTAGGCACAGTGCTGGCTCATGTTCAGACAGCTGTCAACCAGTAGCCCCAGGTCCCTCTCTGCCTGGCCACTCTTCAGCCACTCTATCCCCATCCTCTAGTGCTGCATGGGGTTGTTGTGGCCCATGTGTAGAACCCAGCACTTGGATTTGTTAAATCTCATGCCACTGAACTCTGCCCATTTGTCCAGCCTGTCAAGATCTCTCTGCAGAGCCTTCCTACCCACTTAACAGATCAACACCTGCTCCCAGGTTGGTGTCTGCAGATTTACAGATGATGCGCTCTATCCTCTCGTCCAGATCATCAATAAAGATACTGAACAGTATCACTAGTGTACTTGTGGAACTAGTTGCAAGGTGGCATCTGCAAAGAATTTTGACTGGATAAAGTGCTGTTTGCAGTGATGAGAACTAATTGTATGAGCCCAAGGTGGATGGGGAACGGATACACGACCAATATTCTGTGGACCCTGGCCACTACAGAGGCCTGACGAATTCCTCTGAAATTCTCTGGAATTGGTTGGTGTTGACTTAGCACATGGCTGGAGGTCCTCACTATTTTGAGCTGAATGGAGTAAATTGACAGCAGCAATACTCAGCCTCAGGAGGAGCCCAGGACTTGTATGGTGCACTTTATATTCTGGATTCTTCCCAGTTCACTGGATGAGACCTTTACATTTTATTTTGCATTTCTGTTATCTTCTCTAGGAATTAGCAGTAGTGGCTAGTGCTGTACTGCTGCAGGTCTAGCTACACTGCAACCTCATGTAGAAGTGCTGCTATCCCTGTCCTCATTTCAGATAGGCCATCTTTAAAACAAGCAAACAAGTGCTAAGAGTCTTCCTGGATGTAATAAATTTCCTGTGTGCCCAGGTCACTTCTGCTGTGTGGCCTTCTTGGGTATATTGGGGTTGTAGATCGTTCCAGGCTGCAGAGTTCATGTGTAGATGTTCATGCTAGGAGGTTTTCTCCCAGTCTGAAGAGGATAGAAAGCCAAAGTTTTGTAACATTTGTGCCAAAATTAAGTTTGGGGCGCATTTGGCTTCTGTTAGTTGAGTTCACCATGAGGGTGGTGAGGCACTGGAACAGATTGCCCGGGGAGGTGGTGGAAGCCCCATCCCTGGAGGTTTTTAAGGGCAGGCTGGATGTGGCTCTGGGCAACCTGATCTAGTGTGAGGTGTCCCTGCCCATGGCAAGGGGGTTGGAACTAGATGATCCTTGAGGTCCTTTCCAACCCTAGCAATCTATGATTCTATGAGTTTGTTGGTCTTATCTGGAAAATAGAACCTCCAGTGAAATTTGGAACTGAATTTCCATTGTCCTCACTGAGAAACAAGAGTTACCTTGAGTAAGGTCACCTCAAGGAGGGTAGCAGTTGTAGGATCTAGCCCATAGTGTCCTTCTGTTCATTTGTTCCAGAAAGCAGTTGTATAATTCTTCTCTCTCCTTAATCAGTTTGATTTGGAATGGCTTTAAGAACCAAGTGTGCTTTGTGTGGGTTGCTCAAATTCAGAAATGTAAAATTTACAATAGGACATTTAAGATGTGGGAAAACAATGTATCTTTGCAAATACAGCTGAGCTGGTTTGGTGTGAACAAATCCAGCTTTAGAAGTAACATGTGCTGTGGTACAGAAACTGTCTTGACACCTTACAAGCTTTATCCAGTGGTTAATGTTGGTGTACACCACAGCTATTCTGTTTTCAGATCAAAGGTAATGGTTTTACTGCAGTTTTTTGCAGGCCAGCATGGCACACCCTTTAAAAGGGGAGAAGGGGATGCACCTTCATTGTGGGCAGGCATTTTAGCTTTTGAGAAGCTTTTCATGCCATGTCCATGACATTACTCACATTTCTTCAGTTTCAAACAGCATAAGAACAATTAATTTGATAGATCTCATCCAAAGAAAAATATAAAGCTTGCAAGAACTTTACTGAGACTCATCTGTTGGTATATTCAAGGCATTCATATTTTTTAAGTAGCCTTAAAAATGCTCTTGGCCCTCTCTCTTTCTTTCTTGCATCACAAGTTTTTCATGTTCACGTTTTTATGGTGTGAAGTGCAATGGACTTGCAATCTTGGCTAGACCTGTAGACTGCATCACAATGTTATGTATGTATTTATTTGTTTTCATCACAAGCCCTAGTTACATCCTTTTGCCCCAAAATCCAGCATCCCCTTTAAATTACATATTCTCCTCAGGGTACAGCATAAGGCTGCCATAGAAAAGGCTTTTAAAAATGCATGCCTCCTCTGTGTCCTCTGTGATTAGTCTCTCTGACCTGGGTTGATAATGCAAGTGAGCTGCTTCTCTTGTGTATAAATACACCACGTTAAAAAAGGAAAAGTGCAGCTTGCTTTCTGGTGTGTCAATGCTCTTCTTGGAACTGATGGGGTAATTCCTTTCTCCTGAGCTCATTGCTTCTGGGCGAGCCTCCTCCCACCCTTCTCTGCCAGTTGGAGCAATCCAGCCTTGGCACAACAAGCTGAGCCCATGGGAGGGATCTATTCCACCAGGAGATTCTAGTGAGGTTTGTCATGTACCTTACAGCCTGACTTACCATCTACTTAGAGAGATTTGGGGCCTTCTCCATCTCACCTTTAAAGGAATTTTGTGATGCTATCTGCAGTTTGGCGTAACAGCAGAATGAGTGCAGATCTCAAGATGTGGGAAGGAAGATGACCATAAGTCGTTCAATATAATGGAAAAACTGGGATATGCATGCTGCAGGGTTGGTTGGGGTTTTTTTAATGTAACAATTTGCATTAAATATTTTAGATCTGGAAGTTATGTGCAGCCTTTAGCAGAGGAGCAACATACGATGACAGTTGTTAGAATAACGTCATTCATCGTTTTTCCCCAATAGCTGCTAGAGTTAAGGTGATGGGGTTCTTTTTCAGCTAGTTCTCTTATCTTTATGGTATTTTATTTGAGGTTGCTTTTCATTACAGTTAGCATAGGCTAGCATGTATCATCAGCTTTGTAGGCCAGCCATCTCCTTTCTACTCTGAAAAACCCATGTGGGGTAGATGACATTGGTATTCGTGGGCTTAGGCAAAGTAGAGTTGTTATGGCGTGTTTTGCCTTTTATTTGTTTGTTTGCTTGCTGTTGTTTTTGTTTGGGCAGTTTTTCCCCCTCTGTTTTTATTATGATTGTTATTATTATGTCTTTGGGCTTTTTAATGAAAATACCACAAACGGAGAAAAATACAGTTTTAGAACTTGAGGGTTTTTTAACAGAAAAGGTAACACTGCCATGATTTACAAGTGTTCAACAAATGCTAACTGCCTATTTTTCATCAAACAAAAGAAGATTAATCTCTCTCCATTCTTTTACTGCCATTCAGCAGCCAAAACAGGATGAAACACATTTGCTTGTTTTCTTTCTGTCTGACTTAAGAACCAAAAGAAACTCAATTTGATAAGAAAATATATCTCAGAAACTTACACTGTTCACATTTTTTTCTTTTTAGCAGTGTACAAAAATACTGTTCCCTAAAACACAGATCCCCAAAACTGGGGAGTGTGTGTGTGTAGACAATCTCTCAATGAATGCAGTAGACCTGCAATAAGCCTACAGTCCTTGTTTCTCATGTTTCAGAAGAGGTCCTTATTCTCCAGGATAGTCTGCAAGCATCTCCTTTGATTCCTACTGTTAGGGCTTGAGTTTAGGACACTTTGGGAAATGAATCACTTGGCTTATAGCAATTTCACTTAAGTCATTTTATATAAGCTAGAAACATGTCAACCAGAGAAATCTCTTTGCTCTGAATATCCTTAATTAAGGATATACGTTAATACCTTAATTAAGGTAGCATCAATTTCAACATCATAGTTTCATACTATTCAGTGTTCCTTTTCACTTGCAGTGCTCTGATGTCTGTCATTCAAAGACACAGAACTAAACTTGCTTGAGTTGGTTTTACTTTGTTTTACTAGATACTATTTTATAGTACCCAAAGCACACAATAGTTGCATGTGTGAAATGTATAAAAATACTTGTGTTGGGTCCAAAGGTTCAGGAGAATAAATTATTGTTTCTTTTTTATTTTTTGGGGGGGGGGGGGGAAGTGGGGCATGTCTTAATTATTTTTTTTTCAGAGTCACTGTTGCCTGGGATGGATGTTTTCAGTACAGAGAGGGAGAGATAGTAGCCAGCTGCCATCGAAGTGTTGAAAACCTAAATTAGTTAGAAGTTGCAATGAGAGTCTGCCTGCACCTGAAGGCAGCTTAATCCTTTTTTCAAAATATGGACTTTTATAATTTTGTTTGAAAAAGTAAAACCATGGAAAGAATACAGTATAAACTTCTCCATTGGTTATATGATGTGGATTTAAGCTTTGTTTTGGGTGATTGGAGGAGGTGACTGGATTTTTACTTTTTTTTAATAAAAGATGACCAAGCAGAGTTGTTGCCACAAGCCTGTTAAACTTTTAACAGAAAACTTTAAGCACAATACCTTCTTTAAGAAAGGAAACTTCAGGAAAAACAGAAATCCTGGTTCTGCTGAAATTGGACTGTGTGTTCACATGAAGTCAGAAGTCCCACGCTGAATGGGTAGCCCGGGGCTGGGTACTGGAGTTTTCGATGTAGTCAATTTATTACAAGAAGTCGTAGAGCATGGACCTGTGCTGAGTCTCATGGCTATAACCCACATGTGGTATTGCCAAAGACTGTTTGTGCAGAAATCTTAGTGATATGTGCAGAAATCTTAGTGATAGCAGCATCTCTTAGCAGCCATTGGAAACTGCTGTTACTAAAAACTCTATGCTTCTTGTTAGAACAGCTCATGTACAATAGAGATTACTAATGAAATGCATTTTTATTGGTTTCTCTGAATACTTCCAGCCTTAACTTAATTTGCAGCGTTATGTAAATTCTGTTTAACTTCAATCAAGTTTTTAATTATGTTTTTACCACAGTAATTCCCAGTTCATTTGTCATCTCCTGTTAGGTATTTAACATTGCACAGGGTTATTTTAATTTTTTTTTTTAATCTTAAATTTTTAAAAATTATTATTTTCCACCCCTTTTCTTCCCCTCCCCTCTAAGTTAGTCATTGATGTCATTGGGAATAGAGCTTCACTGTAAAGCTGGCTGACTGACTTCCTTTCATTCAGGTATGGTTTAATGAAGAATTACACAAAACCAATATTGGGAATACTTTACTGTTATAGAATAGAATAGAATACAATACAATACAATTAACCAGGTTGGAAGAGACCTTTGAGATCATCATGTCCAACCTATCATCCGACACCACCTAATCAACTAAACCATACAACCAAGCATCCTGTCAAGCCTAGCCCTGAACACCCCCAGCGACGGCGACCCTACCACCTCCTCAGGCAGCCCATTCCAATGGGCAATCACTCTCTCTGTGTAAAACTTCCTCCTAACCTCCAGCCTAAACCTCCCCTGACGCAGCCTGTTGTGGTTAGCAGGAATAAAATTAACCAGATAGAATGGCCAGTGAAAAGTAGTCCAGCTATTTCATTTGCTTCTTTCCTTCACCTTTCAGTTGCTCCAGTTCAGTGAACCTTTGATGCTGACAGCCCTTGGATTTCATTTAAAATGTCAGTTGCTGTTTAACACCTGATGACCACTCACTCTGTGGCTGCCTTTCCTAGATACCAGTTGTCCCTACAAATGTTTGCTTGCACACTGAGCAGATAAATGGACCCTTTTTTGGCAGATTGTCATCACATTAATCACTTAAGAGACAGGACTTGTTGGGCATCATCTCAGCTCTAGATAGATGTATTTCAAATATTTTTCTGAAGAAGTGAAGTGGAAATAGTTGGAGTCTGTCTTCAGAGGTCATGGCAAAAAGCCTTTTCCAAAAAAATTGTATGACATTTTATGCATTTATGTAGAAATCTTCTTATATACATGTGAAAAGATGGGGATTGTTTTGTACAACAGTGCTTTTCAGGTTTGTGTGTTGTTTGTTTGGTGTTGGGGTTTTTTGTTTGTTTGGGCTATTTTAATTAAAATACACAGTCTCTCTGTTTTCTCCCCCCCACCCCCGCCGAAATCAGGATTTCCTTGAACTCAGTAATGATTTTTGCGCAATGGTTGTTCATGCCCAAGTAGAATCTGTGTAAAGGATTTGTGGCCCATTTTAAATTCAGATACCCTTGAAGTAGCCCAGTGGATGCTCAAAATTAGCAGCAACATTTGAAGTCTTTGCCTTGGGAACATACTGTAAATATAAATTAATTGCTATCTTAAATTACTTTCAGGATGCTCACATGTTGGCAAATGTGTTTCTGGAGGTTGAGATTACAGAGAACAATAACTAACTGTCCGATTTCAGGCACTCACTGTGTTTATTGAAAAATATGGTTTGGAGTAATTTTCCAAAATACTGTTTATTCATGGTATGCTTGTATACTTTTCATCCCCGGTTCATGCTAGTTTTCCAGACCTGCTCTGATAATACCATGAATTTGCCCGGTCTCCTGTAGAAATGAAAGGGGAAGGAATAATCAGTTTTCACTCCTCAAAAATCACCTTTTATATGTAACTATTACAAAGGATTTGATTGAGATGGGAATTGTGTTAGTTTCTCATGGGAGTTGTTTGAATTCCCACTGTTTAAAGATCAATTCAACTTGATGAGTGGTGGATTCAAGCAGTGGAACCCATTAGGATGATTTCATATCACCAGTTGCACCCTATTTAATCTTTCTGTTGGGAGGTAATTAAACTGAACTCATTAATTTGCACAGATGCTAAGTGTTTCCAGCTAACTTGCCTTTCTCCACCCTCACCTGGCCTTTCTGCTTAGGTGCATTGCACTGCCAGCATCCCAAATGGGGTGATGCACAGGTGACTCTGATCTCCTTGCATGGGGTATAAATTCTTCCTGCAGACAAAGCCAAAAGGGAATCTGAGGCTCTGAGTTTTGTGTAAGGCTGACAGGCATAAAGATGACATGTTTTTCTAAGTGCGTAAACTAGAATGGCTCAGCCTCTAATGGCATGCTTATATATGGTAGTACTCTTTAAAGCCACATAGAGGGGAGTTGGTTTTGATTTGTTTTTCTGTAAACCCTTGACCTGCTAGATTTCTACAGGCTCTGAATATGTTTGGTACTTTATCAGTATGTCGGCAAAGAGATGCTTGCTTTTGGTAAGTAATTTTTCTTGGATTGCTTTTGATCTTTGGGTTTAATTTCCTTTGAAGCAATGATGCTTTCACAAGAGAATTTGAAGCTAGTAAAAAGCCCTAGTGTCCAGAGCTGACTGTATGTGTGTATATATATGTATATATATGTGTGTGTATATATATATATATATGTTTTCTTTTACATCTACAAAAGCCTACAAAAACAATAGTCCTCACTAGATCTAAAATGATGCTGGTTGTGAGAAGGTGCTTTCTGTTGGCCGTCTAGACTTTTCAGGAGAATGTACAGAAGTCTCTGATACACTCTTAAGTGCCTGATAGCCCTGAGTGTTGGATCAGTGATGCCAGTGGTGTGAGCTCTTCTGTGCATTGGACACAGAAGAGTGCATTTCAGTAAAAATCTCCGGTATTTCTGTGCCTTGTTAGTCTGTTTCATCTCCCTTCTTGTTGGCTGGTAAAAGAATGGTGTGTATTTTGCTGAATTTGCCTATTTTCTAATACTCAGGTGCCATAGCCAAATCACAAATAAACCTTTCTTTTCTTAGTCTATCAAAAAATTTGTTCCAGTTTAGAATCTGAAACTGAAATCTAGGTCCATGCTTAGATGATGACATCCAGAATTTACAAAATAATGCTCCCAGAACCTCCTAATTTTTTTTTGTCTGTTTGTTGTTGTTGGGTGTTGGGTTGGTTGTTTTTGGATGGCATTGAGTAAATTCTGTTGCAGAGACATGTAACCACTTGGAGAAGAAAGGTCTTTCAGCTGGTATTTTTAGCTTTTAATATCTTACTTGGTTGCATGGGTGCTCTAAGGAAGGAACTGAAGTGATAGGGGTGCTGGATCTGCCATATTATACTGGTATTGCAGCATAGTAAAATATGTTTTTCTTCCCTTAAAATTAATGTGAGATCTGTAAAATGAGGAGGCATCCCAGCACCATGGCATACCTCTGCTGGACTGGTACATCATTTCTAATTCACATTCTTGTGCTTGAAATTGTTCTAAGGCATTTCAAGTGTAAAAGAAGTGCACAAAATGCATGTAGTACCTCACCAAACTAGTTTCTCCAGTAAAATGTCTTCTCGTGGTCATGATAGGTAAAAACATTCCTCTGCTAGTATTTTCACATTATGATATTAATTGTTGCTATATGGGAGATGTAAATGCTATTTATTTCCTACACATTTTCCTTTGAAAAAGACCTTCATATGGAAAGGAAATAAAAAATTGCCACCACTTTTTACTACTGCAGAAATAAGAGATGCTTGGGTTCTTGCCATATGATCCAAGTTTTCTTGAATCCTTTCCAAAGTAAGTGCAATCTTGGCTAGTTGTGTGGCTGTTTTTCCTAAGTGAGTGGCTCAGTCTATGTGGAGCTGGAAGTGCCTGAATTTTTAAGCTCTTGTGTGAAGTGGAGAGATGAGGCCAAGCAGAAGGGAATGCCATTAGCACACAGTGACACCAACAGCAGAGCTATTTAGACAGCTGCACGTGTCATATCGTGTACTTGTGTCTCAGTCATGTTGCTATTTCTGTCTCGTTAGCACAAATCATAGCATCTAGTTTTTGTGTGTGTGCTCCTTTGCTTATCAAGGTGCACTTCCTTATTTGAGCAAGAGTTTTAAAAGGATGCTGAAAACTCAAAGTCCAGTAATGAGCTGTTTGTTTTACTGCACAGCTCAAGGCAGTGCCACCAAGCATACAGCTGGCCAGGAATTGGACACCCTGCCCCATTGTAGACATTTTGAAACACTACCTTGGTTCTTGTCTCAAGTTGGAGAGGCAGCATTCCTTGGCCCAAGAGTATTACCGATAGAAGATGCTTGTGTATTACAAGTCAAGCTATTGATTTTTTTTTTTTTTTTCAAGAAAGGTGTCTAAAGGAAAATCCTGTCTGCTGGCTGTTGTGACTTCAGTGGGCACATATTATACTCTCTGTAAATAGAAAAGCTTAAAATGTGCCTCTAAGACTGAAAGAGTGAAAAGAGTGGTTTTCAGATAACCACTAAACTCCAGGAAATGTAAACGTTGTTTACAGAGAAACTCATGGTGAAATGATACATTTGGTATGATAATTCAAAGCAACTGGAACTCATACTGTGCTGAATTAAGGAGCTTCAAGAATGATAATACAGGGGGGTTGGGAGTTTTTGGGTTTGTGAAAGGTTTGTTGGGGTTTTTGTTGGATTTAAAAAAAAAAAAAATTGTGCTTAGCCATCTTGGGTTTTGTACTCTGACTATATTCTCTGACACTGAACTGGATTGTCATTATTTTCCAAAAAGTCCATGTTTTCAGTACAGGAGGCATATACTATATTGCATAAATAGTGCTATGGAAGTATAAAGACAATGTATCTGTTTTAAACTTGTATTTTAATTAGGGTATTACCTGCCTAGCTGCCAACACTCCACTCTTCGTATGACACGTTCATTTCAAGACTTGTTGAATTCAGCCTGTTGTTGCTAACACTATCCTGTGTCTGTGAGCATGTGTATTTGTGTACATGTGGAAAAATCAGTCTTTCTGAACTGAGAGTTCATGTTGCCCAGAAATACCTCCCCAGGATTTTTAAATGCTTTTTACAAACATGTATTTCTTGGTTCATGACTTTGCTACATGTTTACTGTTGGAAGAATAATGCATAAGTTTACTTATTTCAAAAGTGACACAGTTGTAGGATACAATTTTAACAAAGTATGAGGCTCATAAAAGGACATAAGCCAATCATATTCAGTGTATTGATTTAATGTTTCACTTCATTCAAAATGAAGGAAATTGGAGTTCAAGTTTGTCTGTCCCTGGCCATCTGTCTTGTGTTCTGCAGGAGTACATGTCCTACTTAATTTGTGTTCCATCTTTTTGCATTGGTATAAGTTCTTGTGATTTATTATTTTCTCAATAAAGACAAGAAACAGGAGAAGTTGGGTTTTTGGTTTTTTGTTTTTCTGGTTTTTGGGGTTTTTTTAATGAGATAAGATAGAGCATGCCAGTGAATTGCAAGAGAAGCCTTAGAAGGAGACTAATTGATGTGGTCATCACAAAGACAGTTGGTGTTGCTGGTCTCCAGGCTTCAGCTGTCTATAGCAGTGTATGTGAATTGTTGACGCAATAGTGAATCCTACATCTGTTGTCACGCTGCCTTTGGGCATCCTAGTTGACTGATCCTAAAGGTGTCTGTTTAGCTCTCCCGGAATATTTGACAGTGATTTAATCTAGGAAACAGATACTTGGTAATGATCTCTTTTTTGATGACATAGTCAAATCATAATATGTGCTTTGAACCATGACTTCCCTTAATTCAATATTTGAAATTTTTTCATGCAGCAGCAGTATTGATGGACCAAAGTTGTGTATAGCATGTGTTGTGTTTACAGAGTGAGCTATGGGTTAAGATGGTTTGGAAGGAATTTAAAATTTGCAAAGTGAACTAGGCTGATGTCTTTTGATGTTGCTACCTTTACTACTGCAACAGTGATGTCACCTGCAGCCTATAAATGCAAGCTTATAGTGGGTCTTTTGCAGGGATGTGTGTGTGTATATGGATGTCTTGGCTAGCAAGTCACTGGCAGCCTCAGTGGAAAGGACTGGTAGCCAGACTCCTTGTGCTCTGTTCATACCCATTGTTTAATGAGACTAAACAGGAATCCAGCTCCTGTGCTCCATCTGCAAACAAGCAGCAGAGTAGCTGTGCCTTAGTCACAGGAAGGATAGTGGAAACATTCATAGTTGTTCTATGTAAGTGATAGAGTGGCAATGTGCAGAAGAGTCCTTTCTATGGAAATGGTAGTTTTTATGTTTCTGTCTTGGAAACCCCTGAAGCTTCCAGCAGGTATTGCGTTTCAGTCTTGCTACTCGCTGTGCAAGCAGGCAGTAAGAGCTAGTCTTAGTGCTGTTCAGCTGTGATTCATTGTGTCTTTGCCATTCCATGTCTAATATTGAATAGATTCGAAATCTTTGATACATCTTCCTTTGTTAGTTTGTATCCACAACTTGCTTATTCCCATCAATTTCCAGGGCTGTAGGGGTCTCTGGTTTTATGCTGCTGATGCTGGGCCTGAACATGCACGCAAGCATGCAGCCAGTTATGTCTCTGCCTGCCCTTCTGCACGAGTGTGCAACTAGCTCTGTCTTCTCGCCCCTGCCAGAATTACAGAGGTTCATTAAGGTCTCATACATGTGTGGTATTTTAGCTCAAATGGGCTATAATAGATTTCATTTGAATAAGCAGTGCCTTTTATATGTCATAAATTTTGCCTTTTCCTGTCCCCACTAATACATTTCCCCCCTTACCATTCCAGTTATATATTGATGAAATCCTCGACATTTAAATACTACTGCAGCAGGGTTAGGGTGGAGAAGTGGGTCACACAGAGCTATCAAGAGAACCATGACTTTTATAACTGCCTGAATAGGGAGCTCCCTGCTACTCAGATTTCTGGGAGGATGACTGGCAGCACTGAAAGGAGAGAAATAAAGCATGCTGTTGTCCTGAAAACACTTTGCACACATGAGTTATCCTATTCAGTGCTGTGGTGTGAAGTGGGGTAAATGTTATTACTTCAGGTAGGGAAACTGAGGCCGGAGGCCTGTGTGTCCTGTTATCCTGCATGGCTGTGGCTGGGTGCCGCCTGTGGGCTTTGCAGTGCCTTCCTGCCGAGCTTGGGCTCACAGCACAGCTGCTTAGTTACCTGATGTGATACTGCCAAGTCCAAGATCCTGTCAGCATAAAACTCCAAGTGTTACTGCATGGTGATTGGAGCTAGTTAAGTTAGGTTGTGTCTCAAGTTACCTGTGTGGGAGGGGGTAGGGTGTCCCGTCCCCCCACCCCCCCCGCCTTTTTCCTTCCCCCAGTTGTTGGCCCAAAATAGTTCTACTTGCTGGAAAAACAAACATACAAATAAAAACCAACCCAAACCCCAACCAAACAAAAAACAACACCAACCAGATTAATTTGATTCACAGTCCTCCAGTCACAATGTTTTCACTAGAAAAAGCAAGTACTTTCATGATGTAAAAGAGAGCAAAAATACTGTATTTTCTATTCCCTGGCCCCATCTTAGTAGGCTTCTCATTGCCTATATTATGCATATACTTAATATCTGTAACAATCTTATCAAATATATGCTGTATAATCCAAGAGTGACCCTACTGCACTATAGCTTAGATTCCTGTAATAATGACTGATTGTTAGAGTGGAAAAGTCCATCTGGAGGACTGCTGTTGTAATTTTTTGGGGTTCTTGAAATGCATTCAAGTATTTTATATGCATGCACTTTGGTTTTGTTTGGAGATTATTCTCTGATTTATCCGTAGAGTGCCTTTGTGCTTTGTGCAAATTCGGCTTGTTTATAAAGATACTTTGCATAGATCATTCCTCCATTTGAAATAATGGCACTTTAAAAAGTGCATGTGATCATTACAGGACTTTCTTACTTAATTTTGCATGGTAAAGGGAAGCTGTAAAGGTCATTTGGTGAGCAATTTTATCTAGGATTTTCTCCCACTAGCTGAGATCACATGGTGTTAACTATTTACATAATCCCTAAAAACCGGTAGTCCAATTTTGTGCACTTGGAAACACAAAAGTCAGTGTAAACAGGCCAGTTGATGTATCCTGAGGTGTGTGTGTGTTTTGACTGTAAAGCTGTGAAACAGAAGGCTGGGAAAAGGCAAAATTCCTCTGCATTCCTTTTGACTTAAGGAGCTGGTGAATTGAGAGTCCTAGGAAATGGATTTCTGTTACTCTGAGTGAGTCTGTAAAAACCCTTGCAATTGCTGTCTTTTGGCTGTTTGCCAGGAAGCTTAGTAAACAAGCTGGATTGATTAGCTAAACCAGTTATTTTTTATGTTAAAGTTGGATTTGTGATACATAGTGCCACATAACTCCCCTTCATATTTTTGAAGTTCATTCCTGTAAGCTGTATCTGTGACCTAGAGGTAAAGCAAACATAGTTAACAATAAGAATGTATGCTGGCATCTTCAAGCAGAAAATAAGCCAGTATAGTGCCTTCCATGAAACCCTAGTTTGTCCTTCAGCAGAGGTCCTGAAAATAAGCAACCAACAAGCAAGTATCATGCATGCTTTTTTTTTTGTTTGTACAGATGGTATTGAAAGTACAGCAAGTATTGAACTGTATTTCCGTTGCTGAGAAGGGAGATGTGCTTTTCTAGCCAGTGCCTAACCAGAGGAAAGCCTGGTTTGGAACAGGTGGCTGCTCAGATTGATAGCATATAGCTTAGTTTTTGAGGCAAAACCTCCGATACTGTAAGATCCCAGCCAAGTATAAAATGGTCAGAGAGGATTCCTTTTAGAATGAGGGAAAAGAACATTGTTGCCTCTTGCTGAAGTAGACAGTTAAGAAAGCGAACAGCAGCATAAAGATGGTGGTTGGGGGAGAAGTTTGTCTAGTTAGCCACTGTACTGATGCTTCTGGCTGTGGACCTGGCTGAAATATCAATCTGATTTATAACACTTCTGTGTTTCCTGCTAATGACAAGCAATGTCAGTGGAGGGTTGTAAGCTGTATAACTGTTACTTTGATGAGCAATGTATGCTGAAAAGGGATTGAGTAGTAGCAATGCATGTGAAAATAACAGTGGGGTCAATTCCCAAAGCTGGCTTTTGGCCTTGTGATTGTAACTGTATTTAAAACCTTGCCTTCTGGAACCAGCTTGATTGTCTAAATCAAATAGATAGAGTTGTTTTCTATCCCTAAAGTTCCTAGCAATATTAAATCCATAAGAAAGATGGAAAATGTAATTTATCAGAAGTTTAAAGAACAAGTAACATTATTCCATGGTTCTTGTGGCAGTTTAAATGGTTGAGC
Source organism: Dryobates pubescens (assembly GCF_014839835.1). Classification (NCBI taxonomy): domain Eukaryota; kingdom Metazoa; phylum Chordata; class Aves; order Piciformes; family Picidae; genus Dryobates; species Dryobates pubescens. The sequence continues at coordinate 23,285,652 of NC_071619.1, forward strand.
GATCATTGTTGACCATCTGTAGTTTCAAACACAAATAGCTAGTTATACTTGCTTGGTTTTAACTTACAGAACTTAAAAATAGTAGGAAATTACTATTGAAGGTTGTTTTCCCACCTACCATGCCATTTGAGAGTAACGTATAGAGCCTAGTAACAAAAGACAGAAAAATATATCGTGCTACTGCCTCATTGTATTATTTGCTGTATAAACATCATGACACTTGTACATTGCTGCCCTCTGCTTTTTTCACATTATGCATTTAATTTTTAAACCACTGTCTGTCTCCTTGCAATACCATGGTATTTTCAGGTTGCTGCAGAAAACAAATTTTAATTGTCTTTGTAATTAATTGGAGTGTTTTCTTTCCTCCTACATAGCAAACATGTTAGTTTATTTGGGCTTCTTTTTACTTAGATACTTTACAGGTTGGTTTAAAACAAAACAAATTTGAAAATGAAAATAAGAAAACCCAACAACTTCCCCCCCCCAAGCCCAAACCAACCTACCACAGGTGTTTACTGGGTACGAGTTGTACAATGACCTGAAAACAAAACTAGCTTCAGTATCTGACAACACTACCTTACAGCTTTTGGCAAATAACTTGACTTCTGTTGACCAAGTTAGCAGCCAGAATGTGTGAAGCTGAATCCTCCCAGGCCTGCAGAAGTGCATCAGGTTATTCTAGTCTTTGACTGACTCCTGGAGATAATAATTTTTTTTTGTGTGTCTAAAATGGGGATGGTAACACTTTTCTGCCAGTCTCAGTGTGATCTGTGAGGATTAGTTATGTTTCTACAGCAGCACATGTAAGTGGTAAGCATGATTATAAAGAACAAGATGTGCAATTACACTGGAGGGGCAGCAAGCTGCGAGTGTCTTGTTATACTTACATGGCAGAGCAGCTGGCTGATGAGCTGTCCTGACCTCTGCAGTCAAACCAGATTTCAGCACAGTTGGCCCATATGCAGACTACTCTGATTTCTCACATAGGGACCTCTGTTTTCTTAAGGTGGTACCAGGTTGGGAAATACAGATGACAGCTACTCACTGGAGCTGTGTACTATTCTTTCACTTGCCAGAGCAATCTGGGCGCAGCGGCTGTGAGCACTTGTAGGTGACCATGCTTGCCAGAAGGCTGTTTTTTCAGCAGTGTGAGGCTTAATGCTCTGGCCACCTGCTTCTCCCGTTGCAGTCTTCACACCTTTGCTGGCACCGTTTTGTGGACATCGGACATGCTTCTTTGTAAGATGTCCCTTTCCCTGCTTGCTCTGCTCAAATCCTGCCCAACAACTCAATACTTGTACAGTGTTTAGAAGAAGTCAGTCATAAATAACTTTTATTTATTTTCTTTCATGGGCTTCTGAGTAGACCCTATGTATTCAATTTTGCTTAGACTGTGAGCTCTTGAGTGCACAGCTTCCTGGGTCTTGTCTCCTGTGAGCTGCTGCTGCAGTCTTAGTGTCTTACCAGTATTAACCCCTGCTGGCATTGTGACAGCTCTATCTTGAAATGTATGGAAGTCTTGTTTTTAGAGTTAGCCTAAATTTGTTCAATGAGCAAGATCTCCTTCATTTGTACTCGGTGGTTTTTAAAGCCCTTTAAGCGGTTAAGTAATATAGTGGCTGCTAAAATTAATAGGTGATAAGAACGAGGATTTGCTTGTGCTTCTGTTAAGATCTATTAAGACTAATATAATCAAACGGGATCAAAATATTATCACTTTCTGAGGGATATTGTCAGTGAATGTAACAAAGTGATTATTCCAGTGTCTTGCCCTAGGGAAAATCACAGTGACTGGAAAAAAAGAAAAAAGGGTAAGAGGTGTGATGCAATGATTTTAGGTGTGTAACACTTGTTAATTTGAAATGGATGTTAAACAGTTTTTGTTCCTGTCAAACAACTGTGTGCTTTCATTTCGAAGCATTAAAAAGGAACTGTGGTGGACATAAAGGGCTAATATTTTCAATAAAAATAATGATAATTATTAATAATAGTAAACTGTGGGTGGTTGGTTTGCTTGGGTTTGTTTGGTGGTGGTTGTTGTAGTTTATGTTAAAAGTACAGGAAATAGTTACTCCAGGTTTAGGTGCTGATTTTTGAATTTATTCATTTACATCTCTTAAAAGCTTGATTTTTCAAAACCAAGGTGCTGTACCCTTTCTGAAAGACAGATATTAATGGCATTTGAAGTTGTAATCACTGCAACAAACATACTCTTGGGTGTAAATTGTCCTGTGGAATGTTTATGGACTCAACACTGCGCGTATGAACAGAGTGAAGTAAGTGGGAATCTAAACAGTTGAATACTGTAGCACAATTTCAGTCAAAAACAGTAGAGATGTTCATTAAAATTACTCTCTTCAGAAAAAAACGTTGAGATATATCTTTGTCCTTACTGGTGCTCTGTTCTGCCAGTATCTCTCATAAGCAACACTATCAGTCAGTGCTGGCAGGATGAAGCCCTTAAGGATATTGGAACAGCATGATTTTTATCTTGACTTTGTCCTGTATGATGAGATCCACTGCTTCGGACTAAACTGTCCTGCAACACTGTGACTTGATTCATGTTCCTGAAGTTTTGCACAAGGATTAACATCTCCTGAAATCTCATGCACATTGACCTGGGAATATACTCCATAGTTAAAGAAGACATAGTTAAAGTGACAAAGTATAGACTTAGAGTTGTCTATTTTAAAGCTGTGAATTACGGTGTTTTTCTGTTGAGCAAGAATTAAGCTACTTGTCCTGTCATTTGTCTGGTGTACTTTGGTTGTCCTTTTACATGTATTGAGTCTTCCACATTTTAAGGAATATTTTTAGAGTGAAGATGAGGGAAAAGTTTTCCAAAATATTATGTAAATGAATGCTGTCAAGGAAGAAACAAAACAAAATTTGACATCCCCATCATAAGAGGGACACAGAGCTGTTGGAACAGGTCCAGAGGAGGGCCTCAAAGATGATCTAAGGGCTGGAACACCTCTGTTATAAGGGTAGGCTGAGGCAGCTAGGATTGCTCAACCTAGAGAAGACTCTAGGGAGACCTTATAGCTGCATTCCAATACTTGAAGGGGTCCTACAGGAAAGCTGGAGAGGGACTTTTCATAAGGATGTCTAGTGACACAACACAGGGGAATGGTTTTAAGCTGAGGGAGAGTAGGTTTAGGTTGGATGTTAAGAAGAATTTTTCAATACAAGGGTGGTGAGACTCTGGAATACATTGCCCAGGGAGGTTGTGGATACCTCATCCCTGGGGGTGTTCAAGGCTAGGTTGGATGAGGCCTTGAGCAGCTGCATGTAGTTGTGAGGCATGCCTGCCCGTGGTGGGAAGGTTGGAGTAGATGATCTCCAAGGTCCCCTCCAACCTGAGCCATTCTATGAAAATCTCATTTCCTTTCTGTGATAATAGGGTTAAGTTTTTTGGCATGCTCATTTCTACAAAACTTAAGTACCCAAGTATTTTAAATGTGCGGATGACCTATAAAATCAGTACAAGTTCTAAATTATTAGCTGTAGTGGAGTAAGTGCTTAAAGTGTATGATCTCTGCATATTTCTTCCCTTTAATGTGCAATTATACAAAAGAACTTGAGCTCTATGGGCAGGGAAGGGAGAAACCAGTCTGTAAAACTTTGAAACTAAAATGTTAAATTACACTTTCTTGGTAACTTTAATACATCCATTAGGTAAATTTATTGTTGTTTATGTATTATAGTGGAAAATCATATTTGGTCTCTCAAGATCCCAAATGAAGATCAGGCTAAAGTTTAGGATTTCTTAGCTGCATCTGTGAAATAAGTAACAATTGTACCCTAACACTTTGTGCCTCAAATCTCATTTGTTTTTCTGGTAACATTCAGTGATTGAGGTCCTGATTTACTGTGTATATCAATCAGGTTTTTCCATCCATAAAATGAAATTGGTTTTTCACCTTTTCCTTAAAATGTTATGTTGTGATATGGCTAAAACAAGGGCTACTTAGAACAAGTCTGCTCTCTGTTTCTGTCGATAATAATGCTAGACACCTCTGGTAAATGGGGGCAGGAATGAGTAGTAGCTTAACCATTGTCATTAAGAGTCCTTCCTTTCATATGTTCACTACTGCCAGTCAGTCATGGTGGGTTCTTGGCAGGAAAATATCTACAATCTTTCAGGTTGATCATGAGGCTAATCTAAAACATGTGAATGTGTCTGATCCCTCTCATTTGTAAAGATGATTCCAGACCATCTTCTTTCCTGTTTTTCTTTTTTTTCCAACATACTTTTTTTTAATTTATGGAGGAGGATCAGGGTCTGATTTTGAGACATGGGAAGAAGCTATTATAATACTGATCTTCTGAGAAGCATCACATCACATCCAAGGATACTGTGACCCCTGGGAAAATGGCCTGATGATTGATAAAGCCTCGGTTTTGCTCCAGGTTTCACTTGGCCCTTGTTGGTTTGCTGCTGATGGCTCAGGATACTCCTGTCAAAGTTCCAATGCAGGAAGTGTCAAGGAAGTTTGTTAGCTACTGTAAATAATAAGCAGTAGTAGAAAAATAATTATAATATTGCTTAAGTATAATTAATTCTTCTAATAAAACTATGAATAATTAATTGGAAAATTAAGAACTCAGATCTGGGGTTTTCTGTCTATAAGAATCAAAAGGCATTTTTGCGCTCATATTTCATTATCAGTTTCTGAAGGAACGTATATTCATGATGTAGAATTACCTCGTATGTAGACTCCCTTGATTGAGTACTTGAAAACAAACATGGCTTTGTAGTAACTTGGGTTTTTTTCTGAAGAATTCGTGTGCCCTTTCTTGCACTCGGCATTGTACTGCTTCATGTGGTTTTGTCTTTGGTATACAACCCACTGTGATCCAGCTCCACACTTGATTAAATGGCATTATGAACTCACTAATTATAATACTTTCACTTTACTACACTTGAAAGGATTTGCTTTGGTGGAAGGTAGTATGAACAGTGTGTCATGTCAATGCACTGTTTTAGTCTCCTTTTTTTGTGTTATTAATGTATGCACTGTGATCGTACCTTCTGATCACCATCATGGAGTTAAATATGATCATGGCCCTATGCATAATGAAGCAATGGTGCCTTTCAGAAATGCTTTACTATCCAACTAATAGTTTTTAGTTTTATTACCGTGACAAAGTCTGTGCTGAAATAGGTGCATCTTACATGAATGCAATGTCCAAAATATGAATTAAAGAGCTGGTTTGGGGGCTTTGGGTGGATGTGAAGCAACCATTAAGGCATAGGTTTTTGAAGCCAGATTTTGTTAGGGAAGAAAAGTAGATAATAAGATGGTGTGGCTTTTGTAGCTAATCTGGAGTCTGGAGCCACAACAAGGATGTTTGGTGTAGTGTTGGAAGCCTGTCTTTGGTTTTACTTCCCTTCAGCTTAATTAACTGCTTGTACAGTAGTGAAGTTGCTGCATGGTCATTTGTGTCCGTGGATTTGCCACTTACGTACAAATTCTTCAACAGGAAATTGCAGAGGTCATCAATAGGGGTTCACTTCCTTGGTGGTGATGTTAAAGTCTATAAAACTGTTCACATGATGCTATCTTCAGACAAGGATTGCATCATTTCTAGTAGTATATAGCAATAAGGAGGGTTTATGTCCCTTATTGACTAAGGCTATCTTAGTTTCAGTCAAGAAAGTTTGATCAAGAAAGGAAAAGAACAAGAATCTGCAGAAACCAGACTAAGATGAAGGGTATAGTTTAGAGACAGAGGAACAATAAGAAAAAGTCCAACCTGTGGTGAAGAAGATGTTGAGAAGGAAATAGTGTATTGTAATGGAGATCCATAGAATGTAGAAAAAAAGAAGGAAAGAAGCCTAAGAATTGGAATATATGAGTATGCTCAGTAGAGGAGTGGGATAAAAGTGGATGAAGTGCTGAAGAAAATGCATAATAAGGAATCGCTGTACCCAAAAGCATGTAGTAGTTGCTCCAGCTGCAGGAGCAGTGTGGTCTCCTGCTTCTTGAAGGCAAAGAGCATTCTTTCCATTACTCTGCACAGATGCTCTTGCCTTTCTTTGAGCACACTCCTTTGGTAGTCTAATTGCAGGTGATGTGATTGCTCCTCCTGACACTGGTTATATCTAGTGTTCATGCAGCTGAGCTCTGGAAGAGTCAAATCTTCTTGTCACTTTCCCAGAGGTGGCAGTGAGCTGAAATGGAATATACATCCCAGGTATGCTGAGGCATTCTTCTGGGACAGCCAGCATGGGCTTGTGGCCTGCATCTGTACAGATGTTGCATGAGTTAAATGCTTTGCATTATCTTAAAACTGAAACAATGTCATTGTGGCACCCCAAAGTATAAAACAAAACTGAGAAACCTGAATGGCAAAACCCAAGCCATTGAGTTTATTTAGCCTTTCGTTCAGCCTGGTCAATGAAGTATCATCTTAAAGGATATTTGTCCTGCGAGTCAGAATTGCAGGCTGCTGTTTTGTGTGTTTCCACCAGTGATTTTTGTGGTAGGCTGGCACTGGCAGAGTGTCTGGGTTGAAACCAAGCGCTAGTGGGAGGCAGCTGTGGCAGCCAGCATGTGTAAGTGCAGTTGGGTATAAAGTGCATGCTGAGAAGACTTGAGACTATAAGTTTGAAGCTGTTGAAACTGTCCTTTGCCTTTGAGTTTGAAGAAATACAATTTGTTTTAAAACTAAGTTCAATATCTAGTTCAAGGGCTTTAGCACAGCTCGATGTATATAGGATGTTGTAGGAGGCACAGGGGGAGGTAGTTTTGGAGCAAAGCAGATCATTGGCAAATTGAGCATTATGTACCTGTGTACCAAGTTATTCCTAGAACAAGTGGAGTCCAGTCAAAAGGCTTCTGTCTTGGGTGATAGTCTACTGTATTTTAAACTAATGCTGTGCATAATTTGCATTAATTAAGGGGGAAATGTAGTGCTGTTTGCTTACATCATGCATGGTAAAATTAGTGACCAAATTAATAACAACTCAGGCACAGACTGGAAGCCAGTTGCATGGCAGTACTGTACAGGGAAGAACCAGCCAGCTTAGTTTTTATATTGTGCTCGTTAATGTTTTCCTCCTTCTTCTATCCTTTATGTTGACATTAATGTTAATTAGTTACTTGCAGCAACCAAAAGAGTATTGATAAACGCCTGCAAACTCGATGTGCTTTTGTAAAATTAGTTTCCTCCTTAAGCAGATATTTCTCTAGTAATTGACACAAACCAGCCTCAGATGGGAAGGCAAAGGCAAGCTGGCTGTATGATTAATTCACCACATTCTGTGGTTATTTCATGTTAATGGTAAAGAGAAGACTGTAAATATGGGGCCAGATGCTCCACCTGTGTCCTCCTCTGAAGATCTGGCCTGAATAATTTATTAAGATGCTATCATTTACATTCTCTTCAACTAGAGGTTTTACCATAAAACCAATATAATTAAAAAATGTTTCCCTTCTCTACTTTTACACTTGTTAAAATACTGGAACATTACATGCAATACTGATACTGGTGGGAAACACAAACCACCTGTGCTAATGCTACAGGATGTATATTGCAATATGGGGAAAATAACTGTTTCTTTGGAACTGTGTTCTCTTAAGTGTTTACTAATCTCAGGTGTTACAAAGGGGCTCATCATGTGTCCTTTTAAGGACACATTAAAGTGGTTTATTTGTTGCTTTTTTTTTTTTTTAAAGATTTGTAAATCTTGTTATTCCAGATAATTTAGAGGTAAGAAAATAACTTCAAATAAGAGCCATTGCCCAATAACATTCTCTCTTTGAGGGGGAAAAATAGTTACCTGATGCCAACCTTGTATCCTCAGTGTGATCTCCCAAATGGCACAGAAGTTTATTCATTAAAATACTGACTTTGAAACAGCTAATACTCCCTTCTGTCTTACAGAGTAGCTAATCCTCCTGATTTTCCCTCTGTTTTGTTTTCTGATTTTCCTTTTTGTGTAGGAATGTCTAAATATTATAAAAGGTCAGGTTGTTTCTGTATAAGTAATGGATTGGTTCAGGCCTTAAAAATGATGCCTATTTATGGTCCTGCCATCTGCAGGAGCAGCAGCCTATCATAAAGTTATTGTATTGATCTGTCACTAGTGCTGTCTTGTCTGCCAAATAAAAAATGGCTTAAACTCATAACCTGGGCCAGTGGTTTTCTTACTGTAAGTCAGACAAAAATGCTATTGATCTTCTCTGCTGAAGTATTCTTTTCACAGCTTGCTAGCATCAACACACTGTTGTCCTTACTTAGGGCTAATTAGCTAATAATTTAATGCAGCTGAGACAGCAGTCTCAGTTCAACTTAGCAGCAAGGGAATATGCTGTAACTTTTAAAAGTACGGGACCTTCATAAAGCGTGGTCATGATTGCAGTGCTTGTCTCAAATGTTATGCTCTGAATTCAAATATCATTTTCTCTGTACTAAAGAATAATGGCCTAGTTAGATTGAGGTGTCCTGTCACTTCAGGATTTGTAGGAAACAAAATCCAAAAGCAATGTTGGTACATGTGGTCATGTATAGGGCTCCTAGTTATGCTCTTGCACTTAAGCTTAATGAATGTGTCTTGAGTGAAGTCAAATAGTTCATTGAATTAACGGACTAGACAGATTCAGTCATGTCTGAGAAACAGGTAATTATACACTTTTTGTCAGGTAATTTTTTGGTAAAACATCACCCAAACCAAAAATACACTCTTACATTGTTTTATATGATGAATTCTTCTTCCTAAGAAATATGTTTTCTTAATCCTCTTACTGCTCAGGAGGACAGAAAGTTGCAAGGAAATTCAGCTTTGAGGCATGGGAAAGATGTTATATGCTCACACCTGTTGAAAACTCATCGGAGTCTTCCACAAGGTTTTTGAATCTTTTTTAATTCAAGCATTTGGGTAATTATGTGCATGAATGGAGATTGCCTCCTTCCAGTCCCTAGCTACACATAAGATGTGATTGACTACAACTTTAGATAGGAAGATAGCTTTAATGTCATTCAACCCATGTTTAATTTTTTGGAGGTTCTTCCACTGTGTCTCATACTCTTGTGGTGGTGAAAGGTACAGCCTGTACAGTGTTTCTTTTAGAATAAGCAGTAATGAAACCTTCTGAAACACAGTTATAGGCATTTTGCCAAAAACAGATGGCAGACATGATCTCTCAGTTTCCAGCTGTTATATAGTTGGGGTTTTTTTAAGTGCCTGACCAAAGACGGCTTCTTCTGTGTTCTTTGACCAGCTAGAATAGGCCATGTCTTACTTTGTATTTTAGAATTATGTGCGATTCAAGTTGTATCTTTGTTTTCTGTTTCACTTTGCTGAGCACGGCATGAGGCAGAGTACACAGGAGGCAGAACAAAACAGATTATCCTCAGGGAAGGATTCTTTAAATTTCACACATTAATTTCTCTGGAGTGTAGGTGCATATGTTAATTTCATATATGAAAAAGGCATTTAGTCTCTGAGAACACTTAAAATTTGCTTGAAATAAGGGAATTTTTTCATCTCTGAAAGCATCCCCAAAGTGCAATTAAGTATTCTGGTGTCCTGATGACTCAACAGATGCTTGTATAAACTAGAACACATCTGTCAGATTACAGAACTGATATGCCACTATATGTGATTTAAAATGACTGCCTATAAATGCACATATTGTGATAAATATCATATAGATGGCAAGGATGTTCATCTTTTTGATAGCCTTGTAATAACATTTTACAAAGCACTATTCATTGTCACTCTCTGGAGATTGCAACAGTCATGTGAAATGTCCAACTCTTCCTTCATATTCCTGTTAACTTGTTTGGGATTTTATGCATCTTCCTGGCTCCTTTTTAATCCCTGCAGGCTGTTGAGTGGTATTTTTAATAGAACAGTAGAACTAAAGATTTTTCTAAACCTTTCTGAAGATTCCCAGTAGCCAATTCAACTGATTTGAGACTGCACTCCATCTGCCTAGGAAAGAAAGAAAATACATTAGTAGTCCATACATGAGCAGCTTATTAGTTCATTTAGTGTGTGCAGTACAGTGATTCAGGACTGATCTAAAATATTCATCCACAATTACTGGCAAAGCACAGTTCTAAGTGCTTCAATTCTGTGGGTTTGACTGAGAAATTTAAGGAAAATAGCTGTAAATTGATTCTGTATGTAATTAATGAAACATTTCATTCTTATGTAAATATTAAATGCTTGGGTATTTTCTCCCCTTTTCTTTTTGCTTTTTCTCTTGCAGACCTCCCCCTCCCTCCATTTTATATTTGTTTGTTTTATAGGATGGTGGGTGGGCTGGCATGGGGGCATATTCTCTTGGGAGGAAAAATTAATAGCTGAGTCCTGTGACTCATTCATGGAGCAAACAGCTGTTCTCCCTCTAATTCACCCCTCCTCAGATGTCCATCCCACCCTCAGAGAGGAGCTGCCAGAAGACAATGTTTCCCTCTGCCTCAGTTGTTGGAATTCCCTGCCCGCTGTCTTAATGAAAATGCCCTTTCCTTGTCCGAGCCCCCTGCGCACTTGTGCTGCGGAGGCGTGGATGGAGCCCACTGGCCAGCTCTGCCGCGGAGAGCCCCCTCTTCCTGAGGGACACAGCGGGGTCTCTCTGGCAGCCGCATCTCAGAGCGTCTGAGCAAGATTTTCCAGCGCTCGCTTCTTACAGGAGTGGCTTTGCCACAGCAGTGCCTGTTTGGAGTCGGGGCTAGATGCTAGTGGATTGAATATGGGTTAAAAAGTTTCGGTGTGTTGGAGAGAAAGGGCTTTTGAGGACAAGAGAGAAGTGAGTGGATGTTTATGCAGATACAAGGAGTGAGGTCGGTGAGGCAGTGCTGGGGTTTTGTTTAGGAGGGATCTCTCCCTCCCGCTCTCAGTGTCACAGAAAATTAGTCCACGTTTTACAAATGCTATCAGTGAAAGAGTTTAGAAACAGCCTACAGTGAAACTTGAAAATCCTGAGGCAACTTCAGCTTGTTTTGAAATGACTGTCTTTCCAGCTCAAATGTCCACACAGAACACAAATTGTGCAACGTTGCCTGTTCTTGGCTGCCTCCCCGAGCTGCCGGTAACCTCAAGTTTCAGCGTGTGCTGCCTGGCAGGGATTGGCAGGAGGAGAGGCCTTGGCCCCTGCCCTGCAGCCCTTCAGGGGAACAGAAAACCAGGATCCAGGGATACCAGTTTGGAGTACTTGCATAACAGCTTGTGTGATAGCAAGGAGCACTTCTCTGTTGTGACCGGATGATTTAAAGGGAGGATGGGGGGGAAAGACTGCTTCTAGCTATTGAATCCCAAGATATGATTATTCTTCTGAGGCATCTGTGCAGTTATTCTTTTCAGTTCTTTTTGTTTCTGCGACATTAATTTGCATAAAAGGCTTGGATCCCTCAAATGGTGTTTGTCTGCATCTTACTTGGCTTGTGGTGTTGCAGCTTTTCTGCTGTTCTCTCCCCTGATTTTAGGGCTGGGTGTTTGTTTTTTTTCCATGCCACCAGCAAAAATAATGTAGATGCACTACATGCAGCTCTAAGATGCTTGCTCTGGTACTTTGCTTAAGTAGTAATGCCATAAAGATCTAAAAGAAATATTCTCCTGTCAAATGTATGACACTTGTTAGTCTCAGAGTTGATGGCTTAATTTTTAGTATTCCATGGTATTTTATGTCTTGACATTTCTTATGACCTACAATTAAAATTACTTTGGTGAAATCTCAACTTATATCCACACTGCTGAGCATGGTTGAGTGCCTCCGGGGAGAACCTTGAACTGCTCACTAAATCAGTTTGTTCTTTTCTCAAAACAGATTAAATATATTTTTACCACTTTAAATGAAAAAATAGCCTCATATAACATAACTGCTATATGTAAAATTAAAAATGCACACTGTGCGTTTTGAAGGGTAGTAATTTTTATGCCAATGCTGTGCTGATAGTATTCCACCAGAGAGAGAAATGAATAGTTAAAAACCAAGCATGTCTAATCCTGTTTTGCTATTCTGCTAGTCTCATTTGAGAATTAAGTTGATGGCACACTATCTGGGTGGGTGCTAACTGCTAGTTGTGGCAATAATGTCCTTTAGCAGAACCTGAGACATTCTGCTTCCACTGCAATGCCTGCCTGGAGGGAGATGATTTTTTTTTATTTTTTAATAAATACATCTTGTTTATGCATGCTGCTTACTTTTCAGGTCAGCCTTCTCATACCTGTTCCTTTAGCAAGGTTAGTTGCAGAACTTGCTTGTGACTCACCTCTACCCTTAGTTGATACTTGAAGTAAAATAAATTGTAGGCAGGAGGAGTCTACTAAAATTATGTGTCCAACATCCAGGAGAAGCGGAGAGGAAATCACTGGCTTCTGCTGCACTGTGGATCTGTGGAGAATATGGAGGCAGCTGTACATAGGGAGAGTCAGATGCACTGGCTATGTCAGAAGCAGTCTTTGTTCCTTTGAACCACTTCCATGGCTGTGCTTGAGTGGGTTATTGTTTAAGGCTGTGTCAGACATAAGACATAAGGGAAAGGCAAGGGGAAAACCTTTCTAAAACAAACTGGAAAAGTTGCCATGGAAAGAGAGGGCAAATGGTCACTAATAATGGAATTTTACAGAAGATGTCCAATTTCCAGAACAATGCTTCAGTTTAAGCCAAGGTTAGCAGTGTTCATTACTCTGTGCCTGAGAGTTGGCAACTCAGTCCTCTTGAGTCCTCCAGGAGGACTGGATGTAGTAACAATGTAATACAGCAACCACAGTTTTGAGGGCATGTCGAAGCAGCTACAGTGTTCAGCACAGCGAGCTTTGCCATCACAGCCCCCTGAGATCCACCCTGGGAAAACCTGCTCCTCTTCTGGAAGCAGACACCTATAGCATAAGGGTGCTGGCCAAGGGTTTGCCTGGGAGTTTCAGGGGGTCTGAAGAACCCAGGTGAGATGCAGGCAGGGTGCTGACGCCAAGGCTTATGAGGGCAGGGAGGATGCATTTGGTGGTGCCAGCTGAACACCTTGGGTTCCAGCACAGTACAGCCACTTTCTGGGGGTTTCTGCTGCTTGTGTCTGGAAGGAATGTTCATCCTTTCTATCATATTCATGTTCTCAGCCATGTGGCTGCTGCATTTTGATGTGATGTTTGTGTACTTTATGGTTCTTGTTTTAATAAGAATTACTGAGGACCTAGTCTAGGTGTAAGCAAAGCTGAATGTTTGAAGCTGCAGTCTCTTTGCCCACACCTCTTCCTTCACCTTCCATCTCTAGATCTTTGCTCTCCTTTGTTACCTCATCTCTGCCTACAAAAGATCTGCTTTGACCTTAGTCTCTCTCTCTCCCCCCCCCTATTTTGCAGTCTTTATTTTAGCAACAGTTTGCCTCCCTTTCATATATAAAGCTAACAGACTACTCCTTTTTCAGTAGATGATAGTATCTGATGCTCATCAGGCATACACTCAGTGTTGATTTGTGTTGCTTTAGAATTTCAAGAAAGCTCAAGTGTTTAAAAACAAGAACTGCAGGTAATATTTAAGCACTCAGTAGAAGCTTGTAAATTTTCCCATATAGAAGTATGCTTATTGACTGGTAAACTTACTTCAGAAGTGCAGCATTTTGTGTTCTTCACTTACTACCCAGTTGCAGCCCTGGATAAATGACGTTAGGGTTGCTGACATGCTGTGAGTGTACAGGAATTTTGATTTTGAACATATGCTGCAGTTCAAGGATAATAATACTGGAAAGTGGAAATAACTTGTAAAAGTAGAAGTGAAATGCACCTGCATTATGTATTTCTGTAAGAAGATTGTACTGCACACTTAACTATCTTTGGTCTTCCTGTTTTCCAAGAATTTTTGTATGTGTGTTTAGTATTTGCTATCTCTTAATTTTCGTTTGGGTATGTAGAGGCCAGGTGGTATTTTGTGTATGGAAACTGAGGTGTTTGCCCTTGGTTACCCTTAGAACTTTGGGTTTTTTACAGTTATTTCAGTCCAGCACAGGCTGAGTGCTGAGATGCTGTGGTCTCTCTTGCTTTTCTCAGAGGATAAGGCTGAGTAGGAGACATGGGAGTCCAGGAAGACCTACCATAGTCCAGGAAGATCTATAATAAATTAATCTGTAAGAACTGAAAGCCAACAGGTGGGGGATGATGTGATGAGAAAGCAGGGAAAGTTGTTTGTGCTTGACCCAAGTCTATTGCAATGATACTGCTGGGACTTAGGAGGCCTAGGGCTGAGCTCTGTGCTGTGTTGCTTCCCTGTTGGATTTGTTCCAGTTTGCCCCTTCATCTTTCTTGTATGCTTTAATTTTAAGACTTGCTGTGATGCACAGTTTGCTCTGGATGTTTCCCTTATGTATATTGACCTTTTCCATTGATTCATCTTGGCAAAAATCTCTAAGAACCAGAGCACTGTGCTAAAAGAAAAATGTTGCAGCTGTGTGGTATATTCTGCCTAAATTGCTGTGTTTGGTGGCAGGGGCTGCACAGTGTGAGGCATTGCCAGGGCTGCCCTTCAGGAATGTATCTGAGAAACTGACTGCCCCAGACTAGAGTTAGGACACCCTTGAAGGACAGGAATCAGTGGAGGAGTCCAGGCTAGGACTGGGGAGATCAGGTGAAGCAGCAAGGAGCAGTGGAAGGACAAATGAGAAGTGGGGAGGAGCAGATGGAAATCATTGCACATACAGCCCACAGCCTCCTATACTGCCTGCCACCTCACCAAAGGCATTGGGCCCAACTGAGGCATGGTGGAAGCAAGGGAAGTTAGGCTAGGAAAGGGAGGGAGAGACGGAGCTTGACTTAAGTTGAACTTTGGGAAAAGGGAGGAAAAGGGTTTCCTTGAGTGTTTGCTGAACTACTCAGTATTTTTTTTTACCTTAGCTCCTGAAAGAAGAATTAGAAGTGTATTAATCAGCAATACACAAAATAAATTTAAATTTGCTGAGTTCAGGTTATTTTGCCCAAAATGTTCAGACAACAAATTTGAAGGATTCTTTTACTACTGTTCCAGTTGTTGAGTCTTTGTAGTTCACCTTAATCACCCTTACAACTTCACTTTTGAACTTGGGAAGCCTAGAGATATATTCTTGGAAACTAACAATCTGAAAGCTGAAATCTTCGATGATGAGACTTTGGACAGCTGGCTTCAGGGAAAATTCCTGGTATTGCAGGAGAGATGATAATGTGGCCAGAGTTTGCAGCCCTGCTGTGAGGCCTCCTTCCTCCACTCAACTTCCACAGCCTTCCCTGCTCCTGCTGGTGGCTTCCGTCACCCTATTGATTGTTAGGGTGTTAATGTGCTTGGAGCAAGGGCTTTGTCTGTCATATGCTTGTAATGCACCACACATGCGCTGCTGTAGAAATAACTTTGTAGGAAGTGCTGGAGCCGTGGGGAGCCTCAAAAGCTTGGCCCAAAAAGGGACGTTTTTGTGCTCCCTCTGCTGGACCCGGCAGGGCAGGAAGTGAGCCCTGGCCCCAGTGTGACCCTTTCCCAGCTCAATCCCAGCAGCCCCCCTGCCGGGCACCAGTGGGTGTTTGCGGGAAGGGCATGGCACATTACAGTGTCTGCTCCGGCAGCTGAACTGGGGATGAATGTGAAAATGGTAGAGATTGTGTGGCATTGACCAGTGACACAGCAGGGCCATGGTTTGACACCTGGAAAGGGTGGCTGATTCTGGAGTTAAGATGTTTCCAGTTCCACTTATATTTTCCCATTTTCTGGTGTAGCCCACCACTCCCGAACTGTGACAGACTGTTTTGGGTATCTTCCTAGAAATAAGATTAGAGAACACATCCGTCTTCATTGAAAAGCTAATTTGAGAGCTGGCTTGAGGGTATGGGATCAGCTTAGGGCATCACTGGGGGAAGATGGTAGAGCCCCTGAGCAGGTTGCTTGGTGAAAGCAGGGAGCAGATGCTGGTGGGGACAGTGCCAGTGCCATTAGAATAATCTTGGATCTGGTTTGTGAAAGGAGTGGGTGGTCTGCAGTGTGAATTCACAAAAATGTTAATGGGATAGCCCTTTTAAGAGGTGCTTTATAAAACAAAGTGGGAATTGTGGTGCCAGTTTCACAGATGAGCAGAGCTAAAGCACAGAGGAGAACGAAGTGTTTGCTCGGTGTGTTGCAGCAGTGCAGTTTTAGCTGGTTTTAGCAGGTTTTAGCAGCCTCTGTTCCTACCCTTTGCCATCATGGCTGATCGATCCTGTATTGTGTTGGCACAGCTGTTTAGGAGGCAACACGCTGAAGGAAATTAGTTTCCCGGATCTGGCTAGCCATGAAGCTGCACAAATGCAGGGTTGGAAGCAAGCATCCTGGAGAGAGAAGCCAGAGGTAAAGTTTAAGCTGCCAAGTAAATGCTACAGCTTGATTAGCCAAAGTCTTATCCCATCACATGTGGAATGGTACCTAGCTCCAGAGGCAGACAGAACTTACCCTTTGGAGGAGCAAACTTAGAAGTTGGATAACTAACTAATTCCAACTTCATTAAAGATACAGTCTGCATTAGATGAGAAAGTTATGTTAGCACACACTACATCTGCATCAATTAGCATGTTTTTGCTGGCTTGTATAAGCAGAACAAAAGCCCTGGGAAAAAACCCTGAATGAGAATAAATATGTTCTGAGGGAAAATATTCACTATTCAATGAGGCCTTAAAAGCCAATCATTCACCCAGGGTGCCTGTCAATAAGTAACTTCTCTAAAGTTGCCATTTGTTTTGAGACCAGACCAGCAGAGTTCTGTCTGAAGCAGTTGATCTGTACGTGTTGGAGTAGGGTGACTACTTCTAACATACTGGTTTTAGACATGTATTTATTCCTTGTGAATTATCAGTGAACAGAATAAATATGACTGCAGAACAAATATTGAATGTGACTGGAAAGTTATGAGCAATAACTTGAGGTTTTTCCTTCTTCATTTGTTAAGTCACGTGTGACATACACATCATATGAGTTGTTATGAAAGTGTCTGCTTCCACAGCTGGTCTCTGGAGAGGAAACTGGACTGCCTGAAAATGGTGTGCTTTGTTTTTTTCCATAATACTTGCCTTTTTGTGTTTTATGGGATTTTTTTCCCCCTCACAAAATTTATCTGGAAGTTAGTCAAAAGAGAAGCAGAATGTAGTCATCATGTTCCTTTCTTCAAGATTTGCTGAATTTTGAAGCCTAGTAGTATAAGGCTGTAGAAATACCTTGCCTCTTCCTGCTGAAATGGTCTGTGACAAAACGCATACTGCTCATAAACATTCCCCTGTCTCCTTTGCAGTCTTTCTTTATAATTGAAGAGCATTTCCTAGAAGTTGCGGTGCTGTGCTAATGCAGTCCATAAACTTGCTTTGTTTTGCTACAGGCAGGATTGGGGGGGGTTGAGATATTTTGACATACTTGCTTAAGCAGAGTTTGGAGGTTGGTGTCTTTTTTTAATGGCACTTAGCTCACAACGGTCAACAGGTACCCTTTATAAAAAGATTAAAAGACATTTCAGCAAGACCTTTAACTGAAAAAAAGTATACTGTTTGACTCAGGAAATGTTGATATAAATCTCAACAGAGTCCTTACTATCTTTCCCTCATCTCATTGTTACAGGCAAGAAAACCTGTAAGACTTTAAACTGCTGAGTCTCAAAAGCTTCAGGGTGGAAAAGCTTGGGCTGAAACTGTGACCCAGCCTCAGATCTGATCCTTCAGGCTTGGTCTTGGGACTCCTGAATGCTCTTCATTCATTTTAAGTCTGTTCACTGAGCTTCAAATGCTGTTGTTGTATGCAGGAGAAAGGAAGTGTGATGTGTCTTTATTTTTATTGCAGGAAAATGGATCTTGTTATGTGAGGGCATTGAGGAAACAGTCCCCAGCTACTGAGAGGAAGAAAGGCCAGTGGGAGCTACTCGGGTAGGAAAACTTTATGCACTATCAGGCAGTAAAAACACTCGTGGTCTGTCAGTCTCTTTCCAGATGCTGGATCATGTTTTATGCTTTAATGGTTAATCTGGTCACTATCAAAGTTTATTTGCTGTTTTAAGAAGCAGTCCTGTTTGGTCAATTGATTGCAACAACAAAATGCTGCAAGCAAAGCCCTGAGCATAAACATTCCTTGGGCTATCCCTGGTGCAATATTGATCCTGATACAGAACACAAACAAATTACTCTTTGCATGAGCCATTCAAGCTATAAAACAGAGCAATAATATGTTCTCCTTGCTGCCAATAGCTGTGTGTTTATAATAAACAAAGTAGAAATCCCTGAGTACAAATGGACAGTAGTTTCAGTAATGTGTTCAGTAGCTCATGTACAGCTGTTGTACAGAATCTTTAAGAAAATCCACACACAGAGGGCACTCCAGGGTTTCTGTTGCCTCCCCACCTTAAGAAAAAGCATCTTTGCAAACTTCTTGGTGCTTTTGCATGGGTTTGGGGCGGGTTTTAAGATGGTTTAAGTATTTGATAAAGCAATTAATAGTGCAGTCCACACCTTAATATTCTTGGGTTGTCTCCACTTTCTTTCCTTGTCATTTTCTTATATTGGGAAACAGCATTAAAGGCACTTCAACGTGTTGGTAATGGTTTTGACTGCTGCTGAAATTAGGGGGGAGGAGGGGGAGGATTTAGTACTCTTGTATCCATCACTACCAAGGGTGTGTGGATGATAATGTAAGCCAAAGGAAAAAGGTTTATCATCATGAGAATGCAGATTTATTATTTTTTCTTTCAATTTGCTTTACCACCCTCTCATAATCCTCCCTCTCATCCATATTTTCAATGCTATGCTTCGATGAGCTACAGACAGCTGACCTGGAGGCTTTTCTTGATGGACATTTCTGTCTGATCTCAGTCTTGAAAAACTCAACCTTTTCAAGAGCTGTATGGGAGAAAAATGTGTAAGACTAATAGTTACAGGCTGAAAGAGAGGTTTGAGGAAACACTAAAGTGTAAAACTTGCTTCCAGCAGAAATGCCATCCCTTTTTTACCTCTGATAATTAGAAACATTTCTGACATGGCTACAAAACTTAAGTTAGTGCTGTGTGCCTGACCTTTGCTGTGCTTTTGTGCTGCAGGACTGTTTTCCTGTTTGTATGGTGGTGGTTTCTTCTGTTTTGTTTTAATACAAAACACAAATTTCAACTGATACTCAACTGTTGCAGTATGATTCATCCATACTCCTACATTTTAATTGATTGTTTGCAAGTATTTACACACAATGGCTTGTTATTCGTGTTCACATTTTCAGTACTTTTCCCACAATGTTTAGCAAAGCTCATGTGTATAAACCCTTTCATTAGTAGTTCTAATTGAAATCATACTGGAAGACTAGAAGGTGAGGTTTTAACTGTGGCCATTTTTTCCATTAAAAGGTCTTGGCTATATTAAAAAATAAAATAGTACTGATTGTAACTCTAATAGGAGTTCTAGAGGACATCACAGATAGTTTTTAGTAGTGCCTTAAAGAGTGTGCTGATTTTGTGCTCCCTAAATATAGGTCTAAGACTTTGATCTTTTCTTCTAAAAAGGATGTGTACAGACATAGAAATCAGCAAATTTTTTAAACACTGCCCTCCCCTCAAAACAAAACCACAAACTGCCACCAGCAGGAAAAAAACAACAAACACAACCAAACCCCTCCCCACACACACATGAAAGCAACCACCCTGTTTTAAAACTGTTCTTGGAAAATTTCCTGGAGATTCCCCTAGATTTGGATCCTGGTTTAAAGAATTAAAATCACTTTTCTGTTCTGTGAAGAAACTTGGGAAAGAAGTTCCTTGCTGTGCCTATGGGTCACATGGCCTCACTGCTGTAGAGCTGGAATGTTTGCAGTGGTATTTCCGGAGGCTTCATAAACACACAGAAAAAACAAGGGAGGCTACAAGTTTGTTTGGTGGTTGGTTTTTGTTTTGTTTTTTTTAAATCATTATTATTTTGGAATTATAATATTCTCTTCCCCACCAGCCCCTCCTTTTTGTTGTTGTGGGTTTGGGGTTTTTTGTTTTGTTTTCTGGGGTGTTTGGTTGGTTGTTTTGATATTTATTTATTTTTTTTGGTGGCAGCCTAAATTAATTGCATTTTAGATTTGGTTATTTTTGGGAATTCAGTTGAGTTTTTAATCTAATCAGTCCAATGAATTTTAAGAAGTCTTTTTTTTTTTTTTTTTTTTTTTTTTAAAGAAAACTGTTAAAATATATTTGGCACTTTTAAAATGGCTGAATTTGTCTGGAATTATACCTTACTTAATGTAATACCTGGCAACCTACATATTAAGCCAAATTCTACCAGTTAGATGGTCTTAATGGTTTTCTTTTGGCATGTGTCACCATGAGTGTCATTCAGTAATCTGACTTGATAGCTGTCATCTTGTAAGCTAGAGTAATGCAAACAAAAAATGAATACTCAAACAAGGTTACAGTGAAGAGCCATTTCTTAAGTCCTTCTGTGGTGATGTAGAATCCCCAAGTCAAATCAGAAAAGCTTGGAATTAGTTCTGGCTCCTGGGATGTGAGGGTTAAGATTATGCAGACCTCTTCTTTCTAACTGTATGAACGGCATGTGCTCCTTTTGAGACTTTGCAAACACCAGCTCAAACTAGGGTTGTGAGGACCTCTGGCTTAGTCTGTAATGTCATTGTGTGTTATGTCCTAGTGGCAGAGTGGACTGAAGGAGATTTTGCAATATGTTTTACATTCCTGGGCTGGCAGAGTTGCATCTTCTCCTCCTCCTCCCTCCCTCTTCCAGCTGAGCTGACCTGCCTTTTGAACAAGGACAGAGGACTGATCTGTTTTAAAAATAACCTGGTAAAAATGAAGAGGGAAGGGGAGGATGAACAAACCACTTTTAGTTCAATGAACTCCATTTGATACACAGTACCAGGAGGGTTGGGGAGAGGACAGTGAAAGGGGAACTGATGACATGCAGCCAGAGGTAAGAACTGCTTGTTCCAGCTTTACCACTGCAAAAATTCACTCCATCGTTGTGACTATGTCCATGAGGCCATTCAGACCATCGTGAGTTGTGGTGTGTTGAAATTTCCCCCCATCGTTAACTTTGCCATACTAACTCGGTTGGAAACAAATGGAAGCTGTATTTGCAAGCAAAATGCAATCTACAATGCAATGCAATGAATATGTACAAAAATATACAATATTTACAGGCTCAAAATCATATCAAGGTGGGCTTGCTTGGAGAGTTAGATTATCAATTACATCAGAAGTTACAAAAAGGCTGCGTATTTTGTTTTGGAGTTTTCCTTTGAAGTATGAAACAGTAATTTTCCCAAATTCAGGCATTGAATTGGTATATTGAGAAGGAGCATGGGTAAAGCTGAAACTGAGCAAGGGCATGAGTTCTGCACATTGACAGGGCTTCTTTGCTCCTTCCTCCTCTCCCCTATCAAACTTTTTGAAGGCCATCTTTAAGTGTGACTTAAATAGCATTCTCCTTGTGTGGAAGTGTAGCATGATTTTTTTCATTAAAGACTTATGTTTGGATTCAGTAAAATATGTAATATCTGACCACCTCAGGTGCCATAATGTCTGGCTCCTGCGAGTACACCCATGCACTGTGTGGGCACAGCAACACAAATGTTGGACAAAAGAATGGAAAGAAGGCGGAGCAGCAGACTTGTGAATTGAATAGCTGGGAAGATCTTAGGGCAGGAAGAATAAGGCAAAGGCACAGCAGGAGAAAAAGATGGAGGTTTCAGGAAGGAAAATTGTCCCGTGCAAAATTAGCTTTGTTGACAGAGCTAGATATAAGAAAATATGGGCATCTTTCCATCTAAAAGCAGATGGGAAGATAGGGTTTAGGTGGCTGTATTGATAACGCTGTAAGCGCTCCCATGCTGTAGGGGTGGGCATATGGAGTACAGTACTTGGTGTCTTTTGTTCACATTTCTGCAGTTTCCAATCCATAAAGTGGAGTTGAATCATGCTTTGACTCTGGAGGTAACAAGCTCAACAGGTAACACTCCCACTTTTTTGGGGGTGCTCTGCCCCTTGTCATGTCAGTATTGGGGTGAGGACCAGAGAATGGAGATTCCTTTTTTCTCTCTGCTTGCCTCAGTAGGTATTGGTAGAAAATTTTTTGATCCTGTGACAGAAAATACATGCTATGATAATTGTTTTTTTGGATTTTGTAGACTAGAATGCTGTTACCTAACGGTAGAGCAGTTGATTGAGTGTGAATAGTATGGAGCTAAAAAGTAGTCCTGAAGCTGTTGGGCAGCTATATGTGGAGAAGAACATACTGTTCCAACAATTAGCTTAAATACTAATACTCTAGTATTTATAAGTTCTTTGTAAGTAAGCC
Organism: Dryobates pubescens; assembly: GCF_014839835.1. Taxonomy (NCBI): domain Eukaryota; kingdom Metazoa; phylum Chordata; class Aves; order Piciformes; family Picidae; genus Dryobates; species Dryobates pubescens. The sequence goes on from NC_071619.1 coordinate 23,307,907, forward strand.
ATGGTTCAAAGGCAAATTGTGTTTTATGTTGAGGATTATCTGCTTGTATGTTTTTTTTGCCAAGTGAATGTGTAGATATGTAAAGAAATACCCAAGAAATCTTGCACAGTGTAACTGAGTAAAATGTTGGTAGCTTCTTAATTGATTTGTCTTCAGTGCTGTGCTTTTTGGTAAAATATTGTAGCACCTTCAATCTGAGCTGAAAAAGGGACACAAATCCTTCTTTAGGTAGTGGAAACAGTGTACAAGAGCTTCTTTTCTTTGCAGATTTTCCAGTGTTCTGTCTTCCTTAATATGTCTCACTGATGTGTAGCTTCTGTGCTTCTATGAGAATGCGTGAAGACTTTTTACAGTTAATTTTACAATGATCATATATGTATTTGCACAATACTTTTCATACCAGTTGGATTTGCCCCTTGCTGCCTAAGACTGCCCTGGCCTTTTTAAGGGAACTTTGTTTAGGCAAGCCAACAGGAATTATGGTTGAAACTTGTTCTCAAAAGCTCTGTGTTCCTAATTGCCTTTGACAGTGCTTGGGAGAGAGGTCACTTTAGCACAGTGAAAAACTACCCCCAAAATCATACTGTTAATGAAAGATTTTCTACCTGGATGAATCAATATTGTCAGGACAGTGCTGGTTAAAAATAGGACCTTCTGCAGACATATCACAGTTTATCCTGGTTTTATTTTGTTTAAATAAAGTAGTGTATATGTGCTGAGTGTAGACAGACCTTTTAGTCTGAGGTGTTCCCTTTGGCAGATAGCTTCTGCTTCTGACTTTTATTTTTTTTAATCTGTTTGTGGGGTTGTTGTTTAGTTGGGTTTTTTAAGTATGGCTTTCAAGGGAGACCAAATAGAATCAGTGCTCACATATGCTGTTTATCATGTGACTGCATGGGAGATTGCTGTATCTTGTCCATACCACTGTAAAATAGGTTTAGTACAAGATCCCTACAGCCTTATAAAGGATGTTGGTGTGTATTTCTCTGTGCAAAGAACTATTTCCAAAAGAAATAACAAGATTATTGAATGGTTTTTTTATTCAATACAAAAGTATTTGCTGCTAACTGCAAATACTTTACTTTTCTGCCCTCCTTCTTCTCCTTAATCATCTTGGTATTTTCTTCCAACCGTTAGAAATGTGTTCTTCTAGGATATTTAAATCAGCAAATGTAAAGAAAGGGATTAAATGGTTGATTTTACTTGTATAGCTTATGTATGCTGTATATGTTCAATGTGTTTTAGATATATTGGATACTACTAGATATAAGTTGAGATCTTGTTTCAGAACAGTGTCTACCAAAGGTTGACAATAAGATATATTTTTAAATGACTGACAGACTTTAAATAAGGTTATATTCACCTCCAATAGCAATACTGTTGAGGATTTTAAAATACCTTTCATATTAAACAGTATTTAACTGAATTCCCCTATTTAATCTTACTGAAGTTTGAAAATTCAAGGAACAATAGGGAGGCTTTTTTCACACATTTTGTTTTGTCTTGTTTCAGATAGCATAGCTTTGTCAAGCCTTCAAGTGGAAAAGAGAGAAATTTATTTCCTTCTCAAGACAAAAGAACAATGCAAGTGTAATCTCAGCACTCAATTTTTCTTTTGTCTATAGCTAAGTCCATCTCTTAACCTGGTATGACTAATCCAATTTGATTTGTTCATGTTTTCAGAAGTTTATAAAGGACAAGGAAAAGGGAGGGAAAAAAATTCCTTTGTAGCACCTGCCAGTGGTTCAAATGTTGCCTTGAATCATAAAGATATGTATGACTGAGACCTATGTTTTCAGAGTGCAGGAAATAGTGTGAAATGCCAGCTGGTGTATAGCCTGAACTGATGATCAGGACAAGGTATTTAAGCTAATTGTACTGTGCTGAAAACCTATAGTCTGTACCACAGATAAAACTAGAGTTCTTCAAAGAAAACATTTTTATCTAACAAATTGTGGGAAACCTCCACATACACAAATGTGTGTGAAAATAAACCTACTTGAGCTGCAGAATGTGAATGTGTGGAGGGGCATGCTTGCAGCACTGCATGGAGTCTGTTCTCTCACTTGCATGTACCTGTCCTGTATAGCATGTAAAGCTCTGATAACTAAAAACTAAAAGTACTACTTTATAAACAGAGTAAGAAGAAAAAGAAAACAGACATGAATACCCTTTGTTAAAGGATGATGTTTTCTACAGCAGCAGTCTGGTGGCAGAGAACTTGACTAAACTGCATGTTGAACAGAATGTGTTTCCTTTTGGAGCCTTTGAATGGGGTACTATTTAATTTAATGGAATTTTGTCTTGCTCATGTGATCTCTTACTGGGTGGGCAGAAGCTCAGTAACTTCTGTAAGCTGGTTTCTGTTTAACACAGTTTAGCATTGACCATTCTGTTACCATTTTTTGAAATTTAAACATTCCCAGTCTCTTTAGGTGCTTTTCTCACAACATGATTCCCACCACACCACACACACACCGCACTAACAATTTCCATTGCTTCCCTTTGAATTTTGTGTCATTTTGCTTTGAATCCATAAGCTCTTCTTGCACCCTGTTACCAACTACTAGATTATCACTGCTTCTTTAATATAAACTATGGCATCAGAGGAGTGTTGTTTTCTCAGGTCCCAATTTGATAACAGAGTTCATTCTCTGAACACATTCTCTTTTGGACTGTTCAAGTGTCCACCAAATGCAGAGAATTCTTCATTGGTTGGACTTCTTGTGGGGACAAATATGCATCCCACCATTTAACATCTACTGTATTGTAATGTAGGGTTTGTAGGTCATTCTTACTGTGGACCTAATAAAAGCTGAGAAGCTAGAGGTAGAGTGCTCTTAATCAGTTCATAAGTCTTTTGTAGTACTTTGTGTTGCCTATGACTCATACCATTTGCAGTGCCTTTCTCCTGCCTGGTGCCTTTTTTCTCCTACTGTCTCTGAAGGTCTCACCTGGAGACCCCATTCCCTCCATCTGCTCACAACCCTCAGGGTCCTATTGGTTTGCAGTGAGAGCAATTTGGAAGCTCATGTAGAGGGAAACAAATAGTCCTTTTATTAGAGAAGTGTATTCCAAGAGAACATTTACCCTATCTCGTGGGCAGGCACAACCTTGATCTGCTCATCTTCAACTGGCCCCATTCTGTATGGAGCCAGACCAGAAGCCCCATATCCATCATTAACATTGTGTCGAGCTTATTAGCTTGAGCTCAGTCTCTTGGCAGGATGTGTTAGATCAGGCTTACTGCTGTGCTAATTGTGCTTACACAGCTTCCAGTTTGGAGCTGGCTCATTTACAGCTGGCTTGGATGGTGGCCAAGAAGGCTCGCCTCTGCCTGTGGTATGCCATGTAGACATACAGGGATCCAGCACTTGAACATGTCTGTCAATAGCAGGAAATTATATTCAGAGAAGGAGAAAATCCTTGGCCTGGCTGCAGCCATAAACAAGGACAATATTAATGAATGAGGAAGTCAGTAACAGTTTTAATAAAGAGAAGAATTGATTATTCCAAATGTAGACTAACTACCACAAGTTGGTTTTGGTCCCTATATTTGGCCCCATCTTGGTCCTTGTTTGCCACTAGTTTTATGTCTGTCTGTTGTGAGGGGTTTTTAAAACTGTATTTCTTGAGAATGTTTCCCAGATTTAAGCAACTTCATTGTAGGAGTAAACTGCTGCATATTTTCCTTGAGAAACTAATCTAAACACAAAGTTAAAAATGGGCAAAATTTCAGAGGGGAAAAGGTTGTCTTTAAAATTAGCCCATCCTTTGTTTTGTTTTCCCTTACTTCATATGCTAGCAAATCAGTTTCTATATAGGTTGTAATATACTGTACATCATACTGTTGAAGTGCTATAGTTGTACAGTTGTACAAAATACTCATTACGGTAATTACATAGGAAGAAGAAAGTGATAGCTGTAGAAAGCTGAACTTTGTTTATTTAGGTTCTGAAAAATGAGCACAGAAGGAGTAGAAAGCCACATCCTCAGATGGCATACACTGGTTTAAACAGTTACCACCAGTTGTGTTATTTGCTCCCCTCAAATACTAAGTCTTATGTCTGTGGAGTGTGATGGTGGACAGGAACATGTACCTGTATAAATACGGAGGAAACTGGCCTACTCTCCTTTGTTGTTGTTTTTTTAGTTGTAAAATAGTACAATGATTCATCAGCCTATCACTATGAGCTCTTTTAATATTTGAGCCCATTTTTCTCAAACTATTTTTTTGGTCACAAACATCCATGGACCACTGCATTAATTTCCTTGACAGTTTAGAGGCCGCTTTTGATGGAGGAGTCTCAAAGAGACAGTACCAACCTTTTAGTTTTAAAATCCCTGTTACTAAAACAACCGGGGGAATGTAGCTCTGTAAAGGCAGAGTTGAATAATCATTTAGTTCCCAGAATTAATTTGAAGTTTCAGCAGCACTAAGTAATATTTTAGTGACAGTATAATCCTGTACATTAGATATTAAGTCTGCAGACTGCACTGCTAGTGGAAGAACCCTGAAGTATTTAAATGACAGTGTAACACTATGGTATTATAGTTAGGTCATTAGGGGGCATTTTACATGATTGAAGTTATCTGGCAGAATGTCAAGGATAAATCATATAATCTGTTTCTTTGCCTCTCTAAATATGTAGATTAGGGTTTTATAAAAACAATAGTTGAGCCAAACTCCCTGTTGCAGCCCACTGTATCACCTGCGTGCCACTCGCACTGTTGACAAATGCTGAAAGCATATCTGAAGGGGAGTAATGGCTATGAATGGATCAAATGGCAATGATCTAAGTGAAGAAAAGTGTGTACAGAGGGTAGGGCTTTTTCTGTATGAATCAGAGCAACTGATAGCTATGTCAGCATAAACTCAAGTATTTGGCTTTTATGACAACTGTCAGTGGGTGTGCAGTGATGGAAAACAGAGCCTATGAGTGTTTTCCAGAGCAGCTTACCTTCTGAAGAGGTGGGGACACTCTTGCAATTTAATGTACCAAAGGAGTTGGACACATCTTTCCACTTTGTGGCTTAGAAATTCCTCCTAAATTAATGTGCGTGGCCCATCACAATTATTTTGATGCCTCTTTTTGAATGTATTCATCGTTCAGACACCTACTGCAGAATTCAGAGAGAGATACTAGGCTGTGAAAAGCATGTGTTCTAGCAGTTTATTGCTGCCTCTGGCAGAAGTTACTGCCATTCAGATCTGCTAGCTAGATAATTCACATGATTATTCTGTGCACCATTAGAGACAAACTGAGCTAGGTTAGTTTAGACATGTAAATGGTAGCTTTGGATTATGCTTTCTGCAAGAAACAGATAATCCTCACAGAAGTAGCCCAGATGGCTGATAGGTAGTGAGTTTCATCATGTGACTCTTCCTTTGTATTTTCTTCACTGAGTTTTGACTACAGCTTTTGGAGTTATGTGAACACTTTGGGGGGGGGGACACCCAAAACAATGGTAATAATTAACTACTAATTTTCTTTTTTAAAAATTATTTAAGACAAATGAACTTGGGGTCTGACTGCCAATTATGGCATACTGGTTGGTAAACTTTTCAACCAGCAGTGCCCATCACAGGGATAGGACACATAGCTGTACCTTCTCTGTTCTCAAAGCATTTGAGAAGGAAGCCCAACAGCAGTTTGCTTATGAGCCAAGTTCCTGCATGGTCGTTCCTGTTTTCTTCTTGCTGCAGTCTGTGTAATAGGAAATTCATAGAAAAGTCTGAGGGGCAAGAGGTGTGTTTGGCTGCTGCATACAAAAAATCCCAATCCCCTTAACTTCTTAGGGAATGGTGCGAGACCCATATTTGTAGGTGAGCATTTGCTGTACAAACGGGAGAACTGCCTTACTTGATGACCTGCTGCTGTGGAAGGTTGTGGAGCAGATCAGCAGGTAAAACACAGCTACAGACAAGTCCACGAACAAACTCCCAGAGGGATTATGTTTCCTCTATCATCTGACTGTATGCTAGGGAGTCAAGGCAATAAACTACAGATAATGGCTGGGCTCATGTACCCTGCCTTCATGGTATCTTCTGCTGTAATCCTTAGAGACAGAATACTGAGCTAGATGGATTCACCGAAAGTGGCATGTCTTCTGTTCCTGCTGCATTTAGGGGCATAACGTATTCTTCCATTTTCTACTTCTTTTAACATAAGAAAAGACTAAACTTTGATGTTAATACTTCTGTGGGTTTTATATAGCCTATAGAAAATAAAGTTTTGGGTTAGATTCTGAGAACTGTGATATCTTGATGTTGCTTTGGCTGTCACTAGCTTTTGTTTTAAATTGGACAGCAGTGAGCCACTTCTGCCATACTGTTACTGTTGGGTGTTTTTCCAAGTTAAAGGTAGGGGGCTTGCCTGAAAAATATCCATAGAAAACTCTCCAGACTGGGTTTCTGCTCATCTGTGCAGTTAGCAATTACTCCTGTAAGCTGTTATTTTAAAGTAAAAATAGAAAATGTAAAATATTGATTACATATGCAGGTACAAGAAATGTATATCTGTATACCAGCTCTCCAGAAGATAGTAAATAAATTTAAATGACATTTTCCTTCTAATATGGCACAGTAAATAATATTTTTGCACTTGAAAAAGTATGTATGAACCCATAAGGCTATGAGCTTGTGGCAAGAGCTTTATTCCAGTTGCACTGTTAAGCAAAGTAATATTAGAAATCTTCTGGGACTCCTTTTTCTAAATAAGGGATGTGTGCTTGTTATCATGGCACAGCAGCAAGCAACAGTATGAAGTTCAAGATGGGTGAGATCTTTGTTCTTTACCAAATACATACAGTATAGCACTGTTATGATTTTAGTGCCAGCCCCTCCCCTTTCTCCCTCCTACCTCCTCCCTCCCCTCTTTCCAAGGGGATAAGACAGGGAGAGGGGAAAAAAAAGGTAGGGAGAGTTTTCTAGTTGACTTACACAGAATATTTTACTTCTCCACTAAAAGAGACCAAATTACATCAGTGTGTATATATGAAACAGAAAGAAAGGGAAAGAGAAAATACGCTCCAGAACCCGAAAACAAGTGAAAAACGCACCCGCGTGCTCAGGACCTGGAAAGCGAGAGACCAACCCAGAATCCCCTGTCCAGGATGGTAACACCCTACAGTTGTAAGATGTTGTAAATTAAAGATTTCTGATAGTGGGGAATATTAGTCTTTTTTTCAAACCACTGCAAGCAGTCTGTACACACTGGCAATATGGTCTGGCCCTTAATGTTACTATGCCACTTGTACTATGTTGTCAATCTATTTTCTGAAGCCGTTAACACTCTTTTGCACTAAGGTTTAGATGATTCAGCATTTGCCTTTCTCAGCTGAAATAACCATGCTGCTCTCACCGGTGCTACATAGCTAAAGCTCGCTGAAGGTACAATTCGGAAGTAAAGGCTTCACTGTCCTTGGCTATTGCATCCATTCTGACTTTTTTGGATGTAATTAGTTTGAGCCATTGCCAGCTATGGTTTTAGTCCAGAAATGTGTCAAACCAACTTGTGACTACCTTCTTGCAAGGACTGGTCAGGGAGATATGAAGATGGTAGGACAATCTGCATTATCTTATGAGATGATGTGTATATAATAAGCTGTGAATAATTACACAATTAAGTAATCATCCAGCAAATTATTATGTTCCTCAGTAGGGAACCTCAATAATAGGTCTGGCATAAATAGAACTTTCCTTTTACAGTCATTGTCAAATGGCCTCAAATATTAGCAGTGTTTGTCTGAAGTTGAACAGATACCAGGTTCACTTTCCCGTTCTTTGTACAATGAAGGGGTTTTTGGTTAGAAAAACCCTTAATAATAAATTAAGGATGTTTTAGAAATAGTCTGCTGTGAAGTTTCATTTCAGTGTTTGTTCCCTTCCTCCGCAATGTGGTGCAGAATTGTAGGTGTTAGTCTCAAATTATGCCTTATTCAAGATAATGAGCAACCAATAACTACTCAGGTTCTTAATTTGATGTCATTATGAGTTCATACCCAATCCCAGGCAGTTGACAACATTTTCTCATTTTGTTGCAGAAAGATAGGTGGACTTCTGCAAACAGTTTTGTGGATTAGTCAAAAGTATAGCTGTGACACACCCATAATTTCTCGAAAGGTTTTGCTTTCATCTTCTGTAGCTGGTAATTTTATTTCTTTGGATCAAAATACGTGTAAACCCAATTTTCTACTTGTAACATGAACGTACTATGCAAGCTACTAGAACTGTGGTATTTGTAGATGTTGTGTTCTTTGATGGAGGTGCTGTACTTTGCAGTATGTCTGCTTTTTACTCAAGCTTACAGTTGATTTTCCATTTTTGTGGCAATGTGCATGTATGCCTGTGTGCACATAGAGCATTATCAGCTTGGATCTTCAGGCTAAATGTGTGAGTCTAGGTGTCACATTTCTAATGCCCTTTGTATGAAATGCGAAATAATTGCTCAAGAGTAGAAGCTGTACACATGTTTATGACATGTGAAGTACATGTGCAGTCTATGATGCTAAGTGTCTTACGAAAATGTTTGTGGTAAGGCCATGCTGTCTTCAACACAAAATTTTCATGTTCTTGAACTTTAGACTTCTCCATCTTTAAAAGAGGAGTGAATGGCAGAATGGCTTAAATACCTTTGTATGTGTTTATATTTAGTAGCTGTGAAACCACTTACAGCAAGCTAACTTGCTGCAAAGGAGAAACCTCTGCTGAACTAATTTACATGAAGTAGGTGGTTCTCTAAGTTTCTGCGCTGTGAAACCGTGGCCTTGCAGCTAAGAGGGTGAGAAACATGAGAGTATAGTAGTCTGTTGAATAAATGAATCAAATGAATTGTGGGTAAATAAACATGAGTGACAATAAGATGAGAGAGAGAGCACAAAACGCACTCATACGCTAATGATAGAATAGAATAGAATAGACCAGGTTGGAAGAGACCTTCAAGATCATCGCATCCAACCTATCAACCAATCCAACCCACCTAATCAACTAACCCATGGCACCAAGCACCCCATCAAGTCTCCTCCTGAACACCTCCAATGATGGTGATTTCACCACCTCCCCAGGCAGCCCATTCCAATGGGCAGTCACTCTCTGTATAGAACTTCTTCCTAACCTCCAGCCTAAACCTCCCCTGGTGCAGCCTGAGACTGTATCCTCTTGTTCTGCATGCATGCATGATGCCTATCTCTCAGTCATGGTCCCAAACCCCTAGAAGAATCTAAGGCCTCATCCTTAGTGGTGAGATTGAAAGAAGGTTGAGTTCAAAACTAGCTTTGGGTCAGAAAGGACTCAGAGAGAGGATAGTCACTAAGATGAATAATATCAGATAATGTTTGTGTGTCTGGGATGTTATTGAGAGAACTGCTACTTAGGAAGGGGCCTGCCTTAGCTTATATTTTCAGTATAGAACCATGAGAAATCAATACCTGAAACAGGCTGCTCTAGGTGCAGGTTGTCATTATAACCTATTTACAGTTTTCTATTGATCCTCTTCTTCTGTGTGCATGATGTTGGAACTTCTGGGGCTGCGTGCCCTGGTTGCCTTGTGGCAATAAGTCAAAGCTATTCTATAAATCTTTCCTAATGAATTCTGTAGGAAGAAAGCTGTTGTATTCCTTAACTGGTTAAGACTTTTAGTAGGACAGTGAAGCCTTTTGTATAATGTAACCCTTGTACTCACCCTCAACTGTGCCCTCAAAAAGCTACAAATTGATGTGTATGCTGAATGTATATTCTAATCCTTATCACCACTGTATCACATTGAAGTAATGAATGAACTTCTTTTGGTAATGCATGAATACAAAAGATGTCAAGGCAAATTGTACAAAATACTGAAGTTTTTCTATTAGAAAAACTTGTTTTGACTAAAACTTCTGGAAATACGGCTGTGCCAGTACTATTGCAAACATTTACGCTGTTTCTCTGTGTTACCGATTTCTCTGACCTAGGAATAAAGCCTGAGTCAGTGTGACAGCTCTTGGGACTAGATGTTCTGTCAGGTCTGGGTTGCGTTTGTGGTTTTGTGGGTTTGGTTTGTTTATGTTTTGTTGTTGATTTTGTGTGTTGGGTTTTTTGTTTGTTTTGGTGGTGGTGGTTTTCTTGAAAGAACATGACCATCTAGGAAACTTTTGTTTGTTTGTTTTTCCTTCTGTGTGTTACTATTAATTATTCAGTGCTGGTCTGCAAACTTGCTACTTGGGAGTAAGATTTTTGTGCCATTATTGTTGACTTCCTCGTTCTGCTTGCTAGAAAGAGTGCCAGTGTAGTCACACCAAGTCTAGTTGGAGGCCAGTAATTGTCAGTGTAACTCAGGTTTCAGTACTGACACACTATTCAGCATCTCCATTAGTGGTCTGGATGACAGAGCAGTATGTACCCTCAGCAGGCTTGCAGATAACAGAAAACTGGGAGGAGTGGCTGACAACAACAGAGGGTCATGCTGCCATCCAGTAGGACCTGGACAGGTTGAGAGGAATCTGATGAAGTTTATCAAAGGGAAAAGCAAAGTCTTTCACCTGAGAAGCGGAGCAACTCCAGTCACTGATGTTGGCTGCTGGAAAGCAGTTTTGCAGAAAAGGACCAAGGTGGACACCAAGCAGAATGTGAGCCAGCCATATGCCCTTGCTGTGAAGAGGGCTAATAATATCCTGTGGTGCATCAGGCAGAACATTGTGAACAGGTCATGGGAGGTGATCCTTCTCTGCTTAGTGCTAGTGAGGCCACACCTGGAGTGCTGTGGCCTCCTGGAGTTCTGGGCTCCTCAGTGCAAGTGAGATGTAGACATATTGGAGAGAGTTCAATGAAGGGCCATGAAGCTAAATAGGGGACTAGAGCACTTTGCATACAAGGAAAGGCTGACAGAGCTGGAATTATTCGGCCTGAAAGAGAGAAAGCTCACGTGGAATCTTATCAATGTATATAAATACCTGAAAGGAGGGTACAAAGATGGAGCCATGTTTTCAGCAAGGTGATTTCTCATGCACCAGGACCTAGACTGAGATAAACAACTGATTTTTGTTTTAGCTACATAGAACTGATAGTGAAATTGAATTTGTTAATTTCAGTGATTATCACAGAATGAAATCTGAAGGAAATTGTAAAGTGGACATCATGAGACAATTAATTTAGCTGTGAAATATGTGGCCTTGTTAGTAGTGGGACCTGAAGATGTGGGATTTGGTGGCAAGAAGTGGTTTGGTGTTGCTGAGGGTCTTTTTCTATATGCATTAAAAATAAGTGGCAATGGCCTTAATTTCAAACACATGTACAAGTGCCTTGACTAGATACACTCTGAATTTAGAAGCAAGGTAGGATCTAATATGCCAAGGAGAAAGGGTTTATTTAATAATTTTTAAAAGTAAACTTTTTTAACAGGTTGAGTTCCTGATAATAGTAGCAGCAGATACCTTCAGTTAAATGTTGAGGTCTTCTGCAAGCATCTAGTGTTTTAAAAAAGAAAAAGCGAGGCATAATGTTATCAAATGAGAAAGATGTGTCTGAAACCCCCTTCTAAATGAACCCATACATCAGTTCTTTGGGAAAGTGATGTTATATCAAAAGCTGTTTCTTTAGAGAGCAATCACTAGATTAGCTTCCTAAAAATGAATGCAAAATTTACACAGTGAGAGAAAGCTGTATCTGCTTAGAACAGTGCTGGTTTTGTATTCAGAGTTCTGGGCTTATCTTGAAAGGGATTCTGATACACAACAAAACTGCTGAAAACCCTTCTATCCAGTAGTACTTTCTTCTGACCTTAAGCATTTCTTGGTTTGGGTACACAAGATTAATTCAAAGATGATTTAATATTTTCTTTTTGGTGTTCATTTGTTTTGTTTGTTTGGGGTTTGGTTTTGTTTGGGGTTTGGTTTTTTTTTGTGGCTTGTGGTTTGGTGTTTGTTTTTCTTGGGGGGGTGTGTATGCTGTTTGGTGGTTTGGGGGTTTTTTTGGAGTGTTTTTGTGGGTTGGGGGCGGTGGGTTGCTGTTGGTGGTGGTGTGTGGATTTTTGGGGGTTTGGGTTTTGTTTTTTAAATGGCCAAATGTACTGGATGAAAACAGGTCCTGCAGTTAAAAGATAAGATACTAAACTGAAGCACATCCTTCCACACCAGAATAAAACATGAATTTATGTCGTTGTTTCTATTAAATCTTTGTGTACAATGCATAGAAGCCTGCCTTTCTAGTGGTGGCGGTGTTTTTTTTCTTTTAGAATAGCTGAATATTTTCTTCCATTAGTCTCTTCTGTGGCTAATCTGGAAGTCTTTGCCATGACTGCAAGGTACGTTTGATCCATTTATGGGTTGTTTAAAACAAATTTTAGCTCTTGAAAATGAGCATTCATAGGTTGCTTCTGTTAAACTAGAAGCTGCTGTTGCAAAGGGTGCTTTTCATTCCTAGGGATGCTTGTAAAGTGAGGCCTGTTGCTGTCCCATTTAGTGGGACACTAGACCTCTGGGGTCTTTGTGGACACAGAACTGCTGAACTCAAAAAATGACCCAGAAAACCTGAAAGCTTTGTGAAGCTCATGTTTTGAGATGTGGGTAAATGTTGCTTAGTCAGTCAGTGGTTTTGTGATTTTCAGTGCCTTTGGGACAATCTTGTATTTAGTATGGTGAGTAGCTTAAATGGGCATTGCTTGCCTGCCTCCAGTTGCTGCTCGGGTGACCCAATATGTAAGTGAGCTGATTTTTGCACTGAGCTGTGTTTTCACAAACTGGCATTGTTCCATTTTCATATCTATCTCATAAAATGAGTGCTCGTCAGTGTTTGCACATGATATCTTGGAGTCATTCATTATTTATCTTCACGACTGCATGTGTGTGAGAAGGGATTTGGTTATCCCTGTTTTACAGACAGTGCATGAATTGACTTGTAGACTGTGCCTACACCATTGCAGAGTGTGCCACAGAGTGTATCTCTTAAAGCTTTTCAAAAGCTGCAAGGAAGGGTGTTTCTCATTATGCTGTGCTTTACTTTTAGAAGATTCAAGAGCGAACTGCTGCATTCACCAGACTGGAAAGAGTATTGCCTCTGCTTAGTTTTTGATCTCTAAAGGTCCTTATCAAAAATTGTTAGTGTGTCAGAGTCTCATAATGGTTTAAGAGACTTATGTCTCGTGAAGGGAGCCCAAACCAGCTCAATTGTTTCCTTTGAGAGCAAGGTGCAGTGTGTTGTTTGTGCGGCCAGTCTTGGCAATGCCTTCCCCTCCCTAAGTTCTTTTGTCCCTCTTCCCTTCCCCCGCCTCCCCAATTATTTTTTCAGAGACCTTGGCTTGCTGCTTCTGGGGCAGCAGCAGCAGCTGCTAGTGCTGTCCTGTAATTCTTCCATCTCGGTCACAGGGGACTGGAAGGGAAAAGACGGTCTGTCTCAGCAGCAGTCCACCAGCTGCTGCTACAATCCATAATGCGTAAATTTGCAAAATACAGCTTTTAATTTTGCTTTGCAGTCAGAATGAAAAACTAGAGCGCACCACCACTGCCATCATTGATTGATTAATAGAAATTTATGTTCCCTGCTCCCCAGTTCAGACCCAAACAAAAAAATACTTGGGAGTGGCTAAAAATACAAGGTAAGAATCAACAGACTTTCACACTGATGAAATAATTAGCAATGCAATGTTATATATATGTATATTCTTGAAAATACACTCTAGAGAAAAGCTGTTGAGAAACACAAAAATAATTGACTAAATTAGAGTATAAAATAATGCTTGGGGTCATAATACTTTCTGAAGTACATGGATAAGCAGGGCTTCTTTGTTACGGTGTCGGTGAATGAGGAAGTTCTACAGATTCTAGCATATTTTGGGATTTGAAGCTTTTTTGAGGGAGACAGAAGGGAGGGTGAAGGAGAATAGGCAGCATACTTACTGTTCTTTCTCTGATGGCTGTGAAGTTAGCCAAGCAGTACTGCTTGGTTAGTGTCCAGTCATACACCTTGAATAAGGAAATACCACACAAGGTAAGCAATAGCCAAACTGCCATTGGAAATGGAGTCATAACATCTTCATTGTGTATTTATGAATGACAAGTCTTTATATTGGACTATTCAAGAAGAACCAGCCAAAGCATGGCTGGAATCTGTGAAAAATCTTGTGTGCACTAAATAGTTTGACTCAGTGGATATTTCAGAAGACTTGAACTATAAAACACTGTTCATCCATAAAAATAATATGCGTGTTTGTGGTATACATTGTTGGCCAAAGTAAAAGTGTTATGTGCATAGCTGAGAACTGATTTTATCATCAGTTGTTGTAGTTGACGTCCCTAGATATCTTTGTTTTTCTCTAAATGCCTTGAAGTCCTTTGTTGTCTAAGGTGCAGGAGAATGATAGTGCTTGAAGGCTAGGACTGAAACCTTTGTACACCAAGTCAGTATGGGGACCATGAGGTGGTCTCCTGGAGGAAGAGCTTATGGCAGCTGGCTATCTGTTTTCTTCAGTTGGTTTCAGTGGGGCAAGGGACTTGAAGAAACGTTCTGCCATGTTGGTGTTCCTGCTTAGGGGCTGTACTCAAGGGACATTAGTGATGGTGTCAGCTGCAGACTGCTGTCGTCCTGCATGCACTGCAGGTTCTGCATATTGGCCACAGCAACCCCATGCAGTGCTACAGGCTGGGGTCAGAGTGGCTGGAGAGCGGCCAGGCAGAGAGGGATCTGGGGGTACTGGTCAATGGTAGGCTGAACATGAGCCTGCAGTGTGCCCAGGCAGCCAAGAGGGCCAATGGCATCCTGAGCTGTATCAGGAACAGGGTGGCCAGCAGGAGCAGGGAGGTCATTCTGCCCCTGTACACTGCACTGGTTAGGCCACACCTTGAGTCCTGTGTCCAGTGCTGGGCCCCTCAGTTTAGGAAGGATGTTGACTTGCTGGAACGTGTCCAGAGAAGGGCAACAAAGCTGGTGAGGGGTTTGGAACACAAGCCCTATGAGGAGAGGCTGAGGGAGCTGGTATTGCTTAGCCTGGAGGAGGCTCAGGGGAGACCTTATTGCTCTCTACAACTACCTGAAGGGAGGTTGTAGACAGATGGAGGTTGGTCTCTTCTGCCAGGCAACCAGCACCAGAACAAGAGGACACAGTCTCAAGCTGCACCAGGGGAGGTTTAGGCTGGATGTTAGGAAGAAGTTCTACATGGAGAGAGTGATTGCCCATTGGAATGGGCTGCCTGGGGAGGTGGTGGAGTCACCATCATTGGAAGTGTTTAGGAGACTTAATAGGGTGCTTGGTTGCATGGTTTAGTTGATTAGGTGGTGTTGGATGATAGGTTGGACACAATGATCTTGAAGGTCTCTTCCAACCAGGTTTGTTCTATTCTATTCTGTTCTACTAATATCTTTATTTTAACATTTGACCAGTCAAACTTCCAAGCACAGCTTCTTTCATACAGAAATGGTTATCTTGGCTCTACAAGCAAGACCACTACTAGATACTGGTACTTTACAGCACGGGCTGTTTTACATCCATTCTGTAAGTACTGATTTTTAATGAGAGCAACATTAAATTCTCCATGAGAACCAACCTTTACTCATTTCTTTCCTTGTGGGTATTTGATCAGTCTCTGCAGCTTCCTGCTTAGACATTGTGTGGAAGAGATGCCACTTGTGGAGGCAAAGCTAACTTGGGAATAGTTGAAAGAGTGGTTTTGAGGAAATACTTCGAAATTTTCCAGTAGCTGCAGTCTCATTGCGTGTCTCCCATGCAGCTGTCAATATCAAAGTTACAAGCTGGCCCTTACCATTGTATCCTGTCTGTGAAACTTTGGTTATGCTCCAAGACCATAGTTACTCTGTTGATCCATTCTGGTGCTTAGAATAAAACATTTTGAGATTAGGATAATAGGAAATTGACATTAAAAGAGGATGCTTTAGAAAAATTACCTAAAAGCACACTCCCTGAAAGAATGTTGTATCTCAGCAAAGGGAAACTTCATTTCTTAATTCCTCAGCCAGAAAACTCTTTGGTAGTCAAACCTGTTAAAAATCCCTATTCCCCCAAACCTTTTCAAGAGAGAGAAAAAGAAAGAGGTAGAACAGAATAGGAATTCTAAGCTTGCCTAACACGTCGGTTGGGATAACATCACTTCTGTTTGTTTGTAGTAAACACAATGCCAGATCAGGAGCCAGAGGATAATCTTGCACTGTAAATTGTTTTCCTGTAATATCTGAGGCTGCACAGTATAAAATCAAGAATGGAGAAGGCTATTGTGAGTCGCCTTCTTTGCCTGCTGATACAAGCATGATTTCATTATACAAACATTTACTACATTAATTGTGATTATTCCTAATCCTCCTTTTTGCTTAATGGCAAAACATTTCACTGGAGGAAAATAATTAGATTAAAGGAAAGACTTTCAGACAGCAGAGGCTACTAATTGAAACCTGCAAGGGATACCCCCATCATGGAAATTCAAAATCACAGAAGTTATTAGTGAGATAACTGGAAAAGTGATTCCTGAATGTCTTCAGACATTCACTTTCGATTAAGCATCTGTATGGTTTTGGTGGTTGAAGTTTCCCCCCAGCATCAGCTTTGCCAGACCAACTCAGTTAGAACCAAATGAATCTGTATTTACAAGGCAAATCTACACTCTATGATGGAATGCAATGAATATGTACAAAATATACAGTATTTGCAATATTATACAGATATTTACAATTAGCAAACAACACAAAAACTTACCCCTGGTCACAGACCAGGGAAGCCATTCCACTTCCCTCCCCTATCCCCCTGTCCCAAGGCTGAAAGGAATGGAGAGAGAAGCAGTAGGCTAGACGTAGCTGAGGCCAGCCAAAGCACGTTATCTCTCCCAAGTGAAGCAAAACAGCTGAGATCAGAAGAGAAGAAGGGGAAAATTGTTATGGCACAGCTCGTCATCTTCTACATATTTATCCAATGAATTTCTTTAGAATAAGCTTTTGTTTTTCTTTTTCCACCCAGTAGTGATTTTTTTATATTTTTCTACTTTTCTGCTCAAAATCTGTAACTAAATTTTAAAGGCATAGCCTAAAACCACCACAGTGGTTTAATTCACTATTATTTTTTCTTGCTCTGTAAACCTAAGAGCATAGCTTTTATAAACACGCACATATATGATACGTGTGTATGTTTGTACTGTGTGGATTATTTTGGTCTCTTGTTGGAAAGTAGAGGAATTGGTTGTGCATGTGTACCGTTGTGGATCTCTAAAAGGAGATAAGTCACAGATAGGGACACTAACATATTTTGATTCTGTTTCTCTCTGCTCCTTCCTTGTGGTATTATTTTACTTCCAAACTTTGCACTGAGGTGTTTGAATAAAATATTTTCCCCTGTCCAAAGCTTGTGAGGGTGTGCATTTCAGGTTTTTCCTCCATGGGCTGTGGTATACATCAATGTAGAAGCCTTGCAGTTTTTGTTCTCTTAGGTTGGCAATGCTTTAACCAAAGGAAAACTGGGCCATGTGGAGGTTTCCTTACTCTCTTTCCCTCCTCCAGCTCCTGCAGGAAATGAGTGGTGAGCTGCTCCCAGAGCTCCTTTCCTATATGATAAACCCTCAGCTTGCAAGCATACAGATGGGTGTTGGGTGCATAAAAATACAAATGTTGATGCTTATCTGAGAAAGTCAGCAACATTGTGTGCCTTCACTGGGTGTCTGTACATTAGTGGGATGGCATTTCATAAATGGATTTTGAGGTTACACAGTATTTATAAGACTTTCAAAAAGAAGAGAAAATGGATTTAAAAGACAAAGCCTCCAAATATTTGCCAACAGTTCCTGCTGTTCTGAGGAGTTTAAATACTATATAGTTCTGAATCTTTGGATTACTTCTTGGTTTGTTGATTTAACACATTTTTGGATGCATAGTGTAGCACATAGGTGATATGTGTCATTAAGGAACCCCAGTAAAATATAAATTCATGGAGATAAAATTACTTTCCCTGAAATGATCTATTCTCTGTCTTGCATCTCCCTGCATTCCCCCACTCTGAAGTCCATTAGGCATAAGTTGGATAAGCTCAGTGACTCTTACCAGACTTCTTTTTCCTGTTACCCTCAGATAAATTTATGTGACTTGGAGTGAACTCCAGGCATAACCTTATTCCTGCTGGGGACAGGAGCTGCATTTGCTGAAGCTCTGTCTTGGTGAATAGTACCCCACTGTGATCTATATGGGAAAGTGTGTGGGTGGCAATTTACATGGTAAACAATGGCAAGCAGAAAAGGAAGATAGTTAAGCTTATGTTTTTAGTGCTTGAGACCTCCTTAAAATGTGTCTGTTGAAAATTAGTAGCAACAAATAGCACAGAAGGAAGATGGCTGTACATTCTGCTATTTCTAAGAATTAATCTTTAAGTAAAAGGATTTTCACATATGTTTCTGTAAAATTTATGATCTAAAATTACATTTATTAACATAATTTGTCCTGATTATGTTGCAATAGCAAATAGAGACCATACCTGCAACTATTCCCTCTCAAGATAAATGGAAACCTTTTATTTCATCTGCAGAATGTGCTCATAGTTGTCTGTGGGATCATCCCCCCCTGCTCCTGCCACCTTAAATAGGTTCTATGCTTGTTTGCCGCCAAAGGTGTAGGGAGGGAATGGGAATTAGATGGCAAGAGACTTGAGAGAGTGTCAGGAAGTATTGACATCCTTATTTGTGCCATGTTATCTACTGCGTGACCTTGGACAAGTCTCTTCACCTATGCCATATCCTGTTATTAGATTATAAATCTCTGCTGAGAGAATGCTTGTCACCGTTTGCTTTTGTATCTGGCGAAGGGTGTTATAGATAATATTGTAAAACAAATAATAGAAATAAGGGTAGGTTGTTGTTTGTTTTTTTTCCAGAACACTGACCTTCGATGGGGATATGGTTTTCTTTTTAACCTTGCTCTCCAATCTTGTGCCTAACTGAGCTGTGAAAAGGTTCCTTCACTGTATTGACTTCCTAGTCTGATTCCTGCTAGCAAAAAAAAAAAAAAGAAAAAGTCCCTAAGTCCCTAGCTTGAAATTTGCTATTTATTCAGAAACATAAATGGTGTGAGTTATTGCATAGACCTTGAAAACTTGCAAATGCATTCCAAATTACAAAAAACAACATAGGATTATTCACAGTATTTTCTCCTAGGCCAAACCAGTGATTTTTCTGTGGCATTGGTGTAAAAATTGTGTATTTAAATTGCAATCCCAATATGTGTTTTTTCTTGGGGGAAGGGTTGTCACTCAGAAGAAGCTGATCAATGTGCAAAGCGTTACCCACGTACATGCTAACAGGCGCAGCTCGTGCTGCTTCGGGAAGTAACTGGCCTTATTCCGTGTGACGAAACTCTTGTTCTAGTTCACCTCTTGTTTTGAACTGATATCCTTCATGCTTGTGTTGACACTGGAAAGGAACTTCACATGGGAGACTCTCCCTTCCAGTTCATTGACTTGCATCCAGGCCACTTGCTGATGCTGCCATGTGGAGAAGCTGCTGGTCCGCCTGGAAGGAGAGCTTGTTGTGTAACGTGGCGTGTCACAAGGGTTTTGCCAGTGCAGCTGGCCACAAACTGAGCTCTTTCCCTGTGCTGAGTGTCATCAGCAGTGTGGTTGATTGTGGGGATTCAGGTCTGTCTTTTGCACTGTTTGCCACTAGAAGTTTCATGGTATTGGAATGGAAAGCTTACAAAAGATTTCAACTCTCAGGTTTTCTCTGGAAGAGCCTACACATGGGGAGGAATAAATGGAGTAGTAGTTGTTGTTGTTGTTGTTTTGTTTGGCTGGTTTTCTAGAAGAGAGGTTTTGATTTTGGGTTGGTGGGGTTTGGGGTTTTTTGCTTTTATGTTGTTCATGAGGGATTTTGCTACTAAAGCACTAGCAAGTTTTAATGAGAGAAATGAAATCTCCAGGTGATAGACACTTAATTCTAGGCCTTGACTCTTTAATTACAAAATAACACTTTAATTCAAAATAACATAGGAAAGATTACTTTGTTTTATCATGTCAGGAAAGATAAATATGTCTGTCTAATCTATGTTCCTGCATAGAACTAAGAGTCTGCTTTGCAATAATATTTCTATCAAGCTGGTTAATTTGTTGAAGCTTTTAAAAGATGTCATGTGATGCAGTAATTTAAAAACTAAAAAATGAAAATGCTAGAAAGAGAACATGCCTGACACAAATACACCGTGATGTTCAAGTGGTTGGAATTGCTTTGTGCAATATTCCTGTGCTGTCCATGCTTGTTCCTTGGATGTGACTTTGCTAATAGCAGTCAGGGTATTCACTAAGGTCTTTGCTGATAATTACTTCTTAAGTACAATTAGGAGTCAAGGTGGCACTAGCAAGATGCTAATTGGCTTACTAACAAATTTGGGACTTTCCCCATTCCTAGATTAGAGCATTTAGAGCAGCAGTTCTTCAGCAGGTGATGCTGCCAGTTAGATTACTGAAGCCAGCAAACAGGGTGTCCTGGTGGACACTGGGCCTTTGTGCTTAAGCCACTAGTGAAGTACTGCTTCAAAAGTAAGTTACTTGGTCCCACTGTCTTAGAGAGGAGTGATTACACCACCTTTGTTTCTTGTCTTTTTAGATCATAAGCATAGGTAAGGTGGAGTTTTTTTTAATATTTTTGAAGAAAAAGTTGGTGGTTAGCTTACAATGTTGTTGAGATACAAGCAGGTGACTTAGAGAAAGGTACACAAGAGACTCAGGAAGTTTCTTGTATTATGCTTCTATTTCAGCGCTGGACACAGGTAGAATCATTTCAAAAGGCCTGTGTGTCTTCAGAGAGTTTGGGGCAAACTTTTATACAGAAAGTTATCTGTGGTATGTCAATACTTAACAGAAAAATCCAGATGCCTCCTATCTATACAAAGGTTATCTATCTAAAAACAGCAGAAGTATACATATCACCCAGGTGTCCTTTATCTAATGCAAAAGACCCTCTTGTCCAAGGCTAACAGAAGTAAATCACTGAAAAATCCTGCTATTCCTTATCTATGCAGAGGCTGTCTGCCAACTCCTCTCCTCCTCCCTGCATTCCAGCATTCAGCTAACAAGGAAAATTCTTATCTACTTGGTTATTCTGTTAATGAGAATTTTCTGTTCATCAGTTCCCCCCTTTCTTACAGCCAAGAGTATATTCCTATACTATATTTTCTTAAAATAATGTCCTGTTTCCAGCTCATGCCCGAGTTTATCATTTTTGTACTTCTGGTAGGATTCTACACTACTCTTTCCAGCACACATAATGATCTTAACCAAAACTAACAATAATATTATTAATAAAATAATCATTACAATTCCCAGCAACAGCTGTTTAAGCCAGAGAATATTGGGCATCCATGAGGTTAACTCTTCCCAGAGATCTGATAATCCATATGACGTATCATCCTTGCTCACCTCATGTAATACTTTCCCCTGTTCCCATATATTCTGTACATCAGTTTTAAGCCATCCTACCTTATTTTCACTATTTTCATTACTTTCTACAAAAAGGGTTCGTGAAGGATCTACAATTAATAAGTCAAACTTTGGACCCAGGCTTTCTGAGCTATCTTTCCCATGCTGACAATTGTGGAAGTTACTCTCAGATGTAGTCACCCAGTCTGATGGCCCCCAAGTCCAATTCATTGAGGCTACCCCAAATAAAGGGGTCCTCATTTGGCCTCGAGGAAGTTCAGTGCATATCCAACAGTTAGAGAGATTAGTTTGCAAAGCCAATTCTTGACTAACATTTAAGTACATATTTCCTTCCCATCCCTTAATAGTATCAATCAACAAACAAATCACAATTATCGATACAACTTGAGCTTCAGGGGCCCCTGGGATTCGAGTTTCCATTCTCTCGCTGAGGTCTTCTTGACTCTGGTGTGGTGAATCCAAGCAGCTTGCTCCTTGATTTTGATGGCTGTGAAGGATGTCAGTAACACCTGGTATGGTCCAGTCCACTTGGGCTCCAGAGGGTTCTCTGAAAGAGATCTGATATAGACATAATCTCCAGGTTCCACATCATGGACTGGTCTGTCTAACCCTCTCACATTGGTTCCAATCACCTGTTTGTTGACAATGCTCAGGTTCTTATATATTTGCTGAACATACTTGGTCAACATTTCCTCTCTAAATTGCCCTGGTTCAGAAGGGTCCATAGTGCCTACTACGTAAGGTCTTCCAAACAGGATTTCAAATGGGCTCAACCCTTCCTTTATTCTTTGCTTAGTTCGAATTCGCAACAGGGCAATTGGTAATGCTTGTGGCCAAGGCAGGTTTGCTTCCTGTCCAATTTTTACTATCTGATTTTTGATTAAGTGGTTCATTTTCTCCACTTGCCCACTCGAATGTGGATTGTAGGGGGTGTGGAGTTGCCAATCAATCCCTAAAATTTTGCTCACCTGCTGTACCACCTTGGCCACAAAATGAGGTCCCCTGTCTGAGGAAATAGCAGCAGGTACCCCAAAACGAGGTATTATCTCTTGTAACACTGCCTTAGTAACCTCTCGTGCTTTGTTTGTGCGGCAGGGAAATGCTTCTGGCCAACCAGAGAAGGTGTCAGTGAGTACCAACAGGTACCTGTATCCCCCCTTTCTTGGGAGTTCAGTAAAATCAATTTGCCATTGTTGTCCTGGATAATTTCCTTTGCTAATTTGTCCCAGTCTAACTCCTCTTCTTACTTTGGGGTTAGCCTTAAGACACACCTCACAGTGCCGGGTTACCTGTTCTACTGTGGTGTATAACTTCCGTGCTATACACTCCTGAACCAATTTTCGATACAGGGCTTCTGCTCCCCAGTGAGTCTTTGCATGTTCCATCTGAACAAAAGCCCAGAGAAGGTTAGTGGGAATGATTAATCTCCCATCCGGTGTCCTGGCCCAGCCCTTTCCTATCCTATTCCCCAAAAGGTCTTTGATTAATTTCTGATCCTCTGTGCTGTACACAGGTTCTGGCTCTTTTTGCTCAATTGACAGTTTACCATCTGGGATCAAAACAAACTCTGACACCTTCCTCCCCTTCCTGGCCACCCTTTTTGCTGTTTCATCTGCCAGTCTGTTGCCTCTTTCTTGATCAGTATTCCCTTTTTGGTGTGCTTTGCAGTGCATTATGGCTACTTTGCTTGGCTTCTGCACTGCTTCTAGCAGCCTCAGTATTTCTTCTGCATGCTTAATACCTTTTCCTTGAGATGTCAACAGTCCTCTTTCCTTCCAAATGGCTCCATGGGCATGTACCACCCCAAAGGCATACTTGGAGTCAATCCATATGTTTGCACTTTTCCCTTGGGAAAGCTCAAGGGCTCTGGTGAGTGCTATTATCTCTGCCTTTTGAGCGGAGGTGTTACTTGGTAGGGCTTCTGCCTCTATTACCTCTTCTGCTGTAGTTACAGCGTACCCAGCTTTTCTTTCTCCCTGAGTCACAAAACTGCTTCCATCAGTGTACCAGTTATGGTCTGCCTTTTCCAGGGGTTCTTCCTTCAGGTCAGGTCTGCTGGAATAAGTGGCCTCAATTGTTTCCAAACAATCGTGAATAACTGGTTCTCCATCACCACCCTGGAGGAAAGAGGCTGGATTGACAAAGTTAGCAACTTTAATTTCTACATCATCCTGCTCCACTAGGATGGCTTGGTATTTAAGAAATCGTTGTGGAGACAGCCAGTGTCCTCCCTTGGCTTCTAGAACAGCAGAGATGGTGTGTGATACCAGGACCGTGATCTTCTGCCCCATTGTGAATTTGCGAGACTCTTGAATGTTAATTGCAACTGCTGCCACAGCCCTCAGGCATCCTGGCCATCCCTTGCTTACCTCATCCAGTTGTTTAGAGAGGTATGCCACTGCCCTTCGGTAGGGTCCTAAGGTTTGTGCTAGGACTCCGAGTGCTATCCCTTGGCTTTCATGGGAATACAATAAAAAAGGTTTAGTGACATCAGGTAGGCCTAGTGCTGGTGCCCTCATCAATTCCTTCTTTAAGGTATGGAAAGCTTGTTCAGCTTCCCCATTCCATTGCAAGTCCTTATCAGTCTCTTTCAATAATTCATAGAGGGGTTTCACAAGCAGGCCATAATTATAAATCCACAACCGGCACCACCCTGTCATTCCCAAAAAGGTTCGGAGTGCCTTTACTGTGTTTGGCAGGGGGATAGAACAGATGGCCTCCTTTCTTTCGGGGCCCAGCACTCGTTGTCCTGCTGTTAATTCATATCCCAAGTAGGTTACTTGCTGCTGTACTATTTGGGCCTTCTGTGGGGAAACTCGATACCCATTCAGTCCCAGGAAATTCAGCATACTCACAGTCCACCTTTCACAATCCGTCCTGGTATTGGTGGCCAGCAGGATGTCATCTACATACTGTAGCAGAACTCCATTGCCTTCTGGCTTGTTCCACTTTTCTAATTCTTTTGCAAGCTGATTTCCAAAGATAGTAGGACTGTTCTTAAATCCTTGGGGCAAGACTGTCCAAGTTAATTGACACTTTCGGTTAGTTTCTGGGTTCTCCCATTCAAAGGCAAACAGTGGCTGGCTCTCGGGGGCCAGGGGTAAACAGAAAAAGGCATCTTTTAGATCCAAGACGGTAAACCATTCTAGTTCTGTTCTTAATTGAGTCAAGAGGGTGTATGGGTTTGCCACCACAGGATGGATATCCTTTGTTATTTTATTTATAGCCCTTAGGTCCTGCACTAACCGATACCCTCCAGCTGGTTTCCTTACAGGTAAAATTGGAGTATTGTAAGCTGATTCACACTCTGTTAGCAGCCCATACTTTAAGAATTTTTCTACAATAGGCAAAACTCCTTCCCTATCTTCTTTCCTTAAAGGATATTGTTTTAATCTAACTGGTTGAGCTCCAGGCTTAAGATCTATTATCACAGGTAGGGCATTTTTAGCCCTTCCAGGCTGCTCAGTGTCCCAGACTCCAGGATATACTTGATCTTTTATGCTTTCTCTTATTCTGTTTTTCTCTTGTTGAGGGCTCATTAATGCAAGACTTAAAACCTCAATCAACTGTTCCTCCCTTACTCTGAATTCTACCTTCCCCTTATTAAATTTAATTTCAGCTCCCAATGCTTCCAACAAATCCCTCCCCAGCAATGACTTTGGGGCATTTGGCATATATAAAAATTTATGTAAGCCCCATGTTTTACCATATTTATATTTAAGAGGTTTAAAAAAATATGCCTTCTCAGTTTGGCCTGTAGCCCCTATCACAGAAACATAGCTCTCATCCAAAGGCAGCAGTGCTTGATTTAAGACTGAAAAGGTTGCTCCGGTGTCCACTAAAAATTCCAGTTTATTTTCTTGTTCCCCTAGCTTCATTATAACCAGAGGATCTGCTAGGGTATTTATAGTCTCCTCCGGTCCTCCCTAGTCATCCTCTTCTAATTGTGCCTGAATTCTATTTTTCCTTTTCCTCTCTGGACATTCTCTTTTCCAGTGTCCCTTCTTTTTGCAGATCGCACACTGATCTTTTTCCAACCGTACTCTGTTAGTCCCTTTAGTCTCCTTACTTTCCTGTAACGCTGCTACCAACATTCTCTTCTCTTTTCTCCTATTTTCTTCTTCCCTGTTAGAGAATACTCTCCATGCTACATCCAAAAGCGCCTCTAAATCCCTTCCCTGCGGGGGTGACAACTTTTGCAACTTCTTTCTGATATCACTAGCAGATTGCCCAATAAATAGTGATACCAGTTGTTGTATACCTACTTCTGATCCAGGGTCAAGAGAGGTGTTTTTCCTCATGACTTCCCTCAGCTTATCTAAGAATTCCGAGGGTGATTCACTAGGTCCTTGTCTGACCGAGTATAACACAGACCAGTTAATTGTTTTCGGAATGGCTTTTTCTATTCCCCTGGCTACGAACTCCCGGTATTCCTCCAATCTAGCCCTTTGCAGGGCATTGTTCGTATTCCATTCCGGATTTTGGAGTGGGAATACATCTCCAATGTTTGCCCCCCCTCCCCGGGTTTGAATTCTTTCTGTTGCTAGCTCCAATCCATGTTTTTCAACTAACTGTTTCTCTGTTTCAGTCATTTGTTCTAATAGTAACTGGATATCGTCCCAGTCTGGATTGTGCTGCCTGATCATGAATCGAAAATGTGTAGCCGTGCCTGTGGGATCGTGACGATAATTTTTAGCCTTTTCTCTCCAACTATCCAAATCATGACTTGTAAAAGGCACCTTAATCCAAACTGGGTCCCCCTCAGGCCCTACTGCTTGTCGCAGGGGGGCTTGAATGAGTGCCTGGGAAGCCGGGGCATTTGCTTGCTGTCCTCGGGTCCTTCTTGCCACTGGGCTTCCCTGAGCATAGCTCTGGGAACTGACTCCGGTGTCACTGTCTGAATTGCTGCCACTCCCAGAACTTCCTGCATTATTTTCTGAACTCTCTGTCACTACCCCTTGCAATTTTCCTGGAGATTGATAAAATTCAGGCAGGTCCTTTAATTCCTCAAGTTTAAGACACCTCTGCCCTATGCTACACGCAGAGCAACACCTTTTCAATTTTGTCTGCCTCTTATTCTTGGCCTTGTACTCTTTTTCCAGGGCCAAAACCATTGGATCAGAGGGAGCTCTGATACCACAGTCCCTTTGAAACTCCGGATGCTCTCGGAGATAGAAAAACATGTCAGCATATATTGCCTCATCCCATTTCTTTTCTCTTCTTAAAAACAACATCAATTGCAGTAAAGTCTCATACTCCAGACTCCCATTTCCAGGCCATTTCTCTCCACCGTCTAATTTATATAATGGCCACCACCGGGTACAATATTTAATTAGAGTCTTTTGATTTGTTGACCCTCCTGGGGGGCCTCCAATTTCCCCCCAGTGGGCAATTATACAACCAAGTGGGCTATGTCTTGGGATCTCACTGCTTTGTCTCCCTCCCATTTTACACAATACAACACAGTACTGTCTTTTTACAGCACACAGAACACAAAACAAATACAATTACAACAATAATGACCGGTCCTTAGCACACAGTTATTGGCCACACACACTCAGCCACACATTCAAAACCTAAACAGTATTTCTAATACTTTGTTCTTTAGGGACCCTCTTGGCCCCTCGCACACTTAAACGATACTTATAGTTACCTTTGGGACCCCCCTGGTCCCACACTACAAACAATGTTCATAATATATAAACAATGCTTATAGTTCCCTTTGGGACCCCCCTGGTCCCAACCCAAGAGCTCTTTTCCCTAGGGGTGCAATAAATGCCTCTCTCCCGCGCAGGGCGTCCCCTCGCGCCTTACGGAGTTACCCCTTTCATAGAAGCATACCTTCTCTTAGCTGGCAGTCTTGTCTGTTCCTGCAGCGATCTGGTGAGCAGCGGAGCTCTCCTCGAGAATTTCTCGGCGGGCCCTGAGAGGTCCGGCTCCTCAGCAGGTCCTGCAGCCAAACAGAGTCGTCCTGCCGCGGTCGCCAAAATTGACTTAGAGAAAGGTACACAAGAGACTCAGGAAGTTTCTTGTATTATGCTTCTATTTCAGCGCTGGACACAGGTAGAATCATTTCAAAAGGCCTGTGTGTCTTCAGAGAGTTTGGGGCAAACTTTTATACAGAAAGTTATCTGTGGTATGTCAATACTTAACAGAAAAATCCAGATGCCTCCTATCTATACAAAGGTTATCTATCTAAAAACAGCAGAAGTATACATATCACCCAGGTGTCCTTTATCTAATGCAAAAGACCCTCTTGTCCAAGGCTAACAGAAGTAAATCACTGAAAAATCCTGCTATTCCTTATCTATGCAGAGGCTGTCTGCCAACTCCTCTCCTCCTCCCTGCATTCCAGCATTCAGCTAACAAGGAAAATTCTTATCTACTTGGTTATTCTGTTAATGAGAATTTTCTGTTCATCACAGGTTTAATGTGTTTGCCATCACACAAGACCTTCACCGTGGGTTGTCTGTTATTAGCAGGGATATGCCATATTGCTGTTACAGCTACTATCAGCTGTCTGGAAAGGTCTCAGATGCCAGCTAGACAGCCGACCTTATCCTTCCAAAAGCAAAAGCTTTCATGGAAGCAGCAAGTGTAATTTTCAAAAGCAGACTGGCATGGAAGCACTGTGAGACCTGAAAGACAAAAGGAAATGGAGGCTTTAATGAGCACCTTTGTAAAAGTTAGCACACAGCTGGCCCCTAGCAAAGCACACTGCTGCTCAAATATGCGCTGTTTGTGTTATGTAAGTGTGACTAATAGCTGTGATTCATGAGGAAGCATGGCTTGTCTTGGGATGGCTGAGCTGGTTTCACCTCAAGCTGTCTGGTCCCTCTCTCAGCTTGCTCTGCTGCAGCAGGTTTGGCAGAGCTGCTCACCAAGCAGCTGATGACCTGCTATGAATGACAAGCTGACATAGGAAGGTAAACCAAAAACCATTGCTGCTGATAGAATAGGCTTTGTAGTAGTGGTCTGTTGATCATACCCATTAGGCATTAAGCCTTGGACTGCTACACAGGGTGGTGATACAGTGATGGTTTTCAGTAGGAATGTGTTTCAGCAAAGTCTGAAATCACTAGAGTCTGCCAAGGAGTACTTGTGAATGGTTTAGGGGTAAAAAAATGTGAGTCATTGACAGCAAAAACCTCTAAATTTTTTTAAAGCAGTGTGGGTTTTTTGTTGAAATTTCCTGCCTTAAAACTCTTGGATTATTGCTGTTTTGTTGTAAGGTCAGAAAAAGTTCCTGTAATTTCTTAAATACAAGGCAGCCTGCATTTGAGGCCAAGCGTAGGACCATACAGACATATATTCAGCATGTATGTCTGCTGAAATCAGTTGCAATATAGTGATAATTTTTTTCCTCCCCCTGGCCTTGGTATTTTAAACCAGTTTGTTGGCCTTACTTAGAGTTTTTCAGATCTTTACATTTACCCTGTAACTGGTCTCAAGCTGATAGTTATCAAAGTTTCATTATATAAATCTGTTTCAGTCTTGGGAAGGTAATACATCCTTGTGCAAAACCTGCTTCTTGCAGAAATCAATGAACAGCAAGGCCCAGCAGCTTGCAGGGCAGTGGTGGTGGTGTGAGGCTATCACAAGGTTAAAGGCACAAATTGGCTATTGGCTCCAATAACTCCTATGAGGGAAATACAGAAAGATATAGCTTTTTCTGTAAGTAAGATAGCATGGCAGGTAACTCTGCTAGATTTTGACCTTTGCTGTATGAAGTGTCAGTGCAAGAAGATTTTCTGACTGTAGGAAGGGGATATTTAGTTGCTCCCATTTGGGCTGTAATGGGAGGCAAACTTTTGCAAATAGCATTCGTAATGCTTGTCATGGGTTACCCTTGTGTATCCTGCTGCAAAAACTGAACTTTTATCCAAAATTTTGATCCTTTTTAGGTGGTTGAGGAAGGGACAAGAGACATTTTGCAGCATTTTTCACATGCCTCTGAACTGCTGGGTTTATTTGGAAGAGGAAAGAGAAATACCACAGAAAAAGGCTATTCTTGAAATGTTTGTGAGCATTTGGTAACCAAGCAAGAATTGAAACTCTTCCAGGATTTCTAGACCGAAGAGATGCTGGTAAGTATATCAACTTCTGGAAGCCAGCCCAAACCTCTGACAATTTGGAGGTTTGCACCATGCTAGTGGCAATTAATGGGAAAAAAATATATGCACACTTTGAGTTTTGAAAAAGGAAAACTTGCTGTGATGTATAAAACATAACCCATTTTAAAGTGTTTTGTGAACTGAAGAATGACTTCAGCTTCTTCTGCCCTTTCCATTTCTATTCCAAATAAACCTCCAACACAAAAATAAATGTTCTACCTGTTGCACCATGTTTCACAGTCACTCTTTATTTGTTTATTATTTTTAAGCTCAAACCATTGAGAGGTAGTATGCTTCTACAAATTAGCTTGTACGGAGTTGTATTAGCTTATATGGAATTTGCATTTGAAAGCAAACAGATTACAGCTCAAGAAGAGCCAAGCCTGTCTTCCCTTTTGTTCTGTTAGCATTTGTTCTCCTTTTAAGGGGGAGAATAAACTGCAGTTTTGGAAAGTGCTGTTGTGTAATGCTTAGTGATAAAATGGCTGTAAGTTCTGGCCCCATCTGCATTACCTAAAGTTATGATATTGGAATTGTGTTCATCCCAGGACTAGAACAAAGAAATTGTTCTGGTTTTATGTAAAATAACTAAATTTTATGCATTGAAATAATGGTGACTGAAACAATAGGGATTAAAAGAGCTGGCCAAACATTTGAGATTTTGTGAGCTATAAAAGTATTTACTCATGTGTCACCATTAAGGTTAAAGTTTAGAACAATGCATAAACATGTTTAACTTTAGTCTTGACGTTATTTTGTGGGGTACTTAGTGTGAACCTAGTTACATTTTATTACAGAGTTATGATGTTAATCAAATAACTAAAAAAGAACTAGTTATGCCATGGAGATGAAGCCAGCTCCAGGAACTCTTAAGTATTGGAGACTTCTAAATCAAAGTCAAAGATCTTTATAAACTTCTCTTTTATGTCAAGAGCTAGAAGCAGTTATTTTTGTGATTGATTAGCCTACTCTGACCAGGATATGTAGGTTCGGTTTTGGTTCTGTCAGACTCACCTGTGTGTTTTTCGGTAAATCACCAAACCTGTCTGTGACTTAATATTTGTCCCACCAACAGAGGTGAAACTCCTCTCTCTCTTGCCAGTTGATAAGCTTAAAATTAAAGCTGAGGCCTGTAAAGGCTCTTACATATGTCTGAGCATTATTCACATGTGGTATTCCAGCATTGTTGTAATACAGGAAAGACTCTGTTATGCTTTGTTTCTTGGATGCCAAAAAAGAGCTAGTTCCTCTGATCCCAACTAGCCTGTTGTTGGCAATGATGCTGTTTCATCAAAGCTGAAGAGCTGCTTGTGTTGGGACAGGCACCACAGACTGCACACCTTTTCTCTTCTGAGAGAAGGTATTTCGTAAGGCAGTACATTTTCAGTGAGAAGGTTTGTTGCAGTCTCCTTAAAAAAAGGAAAGCAAACCTCCTGGAGTATCCAAGTTGAAAAAGCTACAATATGTGGCACTACTCTGTGTGCTTTTTTTATCACACTGGGCAACAACCCAAGAATGCCACTTTACCATCGCAATCAGCCATTGACTTAAGTAGAGTTTAATCCTGATGAGGATGTAGTGCAACATCCAATAAGGGTACTGAAAGTTACCTTTTTGTCACTTTCAGCTCCTTCAAGGTAAGAACTCCTTTCCCCAAAGGATACTTTGTAAAGTTGGAAATCACAACTCAATAGTGTTTTTTCCCCTCTGTCCCCACTGTTTTTTCTTAAACTGAAAGTTGTTTTTGTTTCCCAGCTAGTCCAAACCCCCTCTTGAGGCTGAGAGCAGCTGCAGGTGCTATCCATTAAGATCAACTTCACCTGTTTAGCCTTGGAGATTAAAGAAATCTACCCTTCCTCCCTCCCTGCAACAGTGATTGCCTTTTGTAAACCTGCTTCAAAACCTTCTTGTGCTGAAGAACATAGCATGGGATGGAGGAAGGATGGAAGAAAATGCATGAGGGAGGATAGCAGGCGGGAAATAAAACTGATTCAGTGTCTGATTGTAGAAACATTTCTCCAGGTACTGTGCAAAGCTTTAGATCTTTACAGGCTTCCTCCCAGTTGCCTTTGTTCTTTGTGTAGCTCACTTGCAAACCTGGCATGTGGAGTTGTTTTATTCAACTTTACTGAAAGACAGGATATACCTTAGAAATATGACAGGTTATCAGCTGCTTCCCCAAATTCCATCAGATCTCTATAGTTCTTAATAGATGAACTGACAGGTTATTAACCAGATGGTACAACAGGAGCTTCAGTCTGTTGTAAAGTTTCTAAACATGTTGTTCTAACAGGTGTGCAATTTATCTCCACCTCCTCTTCTTTGGGAATAAGAATTGAGTAAGAAAAACAATGCTCACCACCTAATTTCTGGCAATATCAATAAAGAATTTGAGTTATGTGTAAAGTTAAGATTTGATATTCTGCAGTAATACTGTCAGGCACTGAGAAATAATTTTGCTGCCCAGGATTAAGTGAAGACTTGGAGTATTGAAGAAGTTTAATGTTTGTTTTGTGATCCCTGGTAAACAAACTCTAACAGCAAAAAATTATCTTAATTTAGTTGGGGAAGCCACTGGATCTTAAATTAAGTCTCAGCCAAATAGAGGTCTTAGACCTTTTCATCACTAAATGATGCACTTGGTAAAATCAATCAGAGGATAAATAAATCAGTAATAAGTGAATGCTGTATATAGTTACACAAAATTGTATTTATCTTCTTCAAGTTGTGGTAAACTGTTAACATCATGGAAATTACTATCAAGAATGACTCCTTTATTTATCTTTTCACTTGAAAGGTCAGATATGAGTCAAGAGAATTAAGGGTTGCAGTGTTTTATCAGCCCACTACACAGCTGAAAACTCTACATGTGATTCTCAGAGAACTGGGAATAAATTGAGCTGGACTGGAAAGTGTTTCACATTTCATTGAAGGTACTAATCCATCCAGGCACACCAAGGGGGAAATGCCTATCCCAAATACAATGTTGTCTGTTGAGTTTTTTCCTGTGAGAAACCATGGAATACTTCATGAGTGAGATTTGAACTCTTGAGTGTGGTGGTCCCCAAACAATGTTTCTGTTACTGGAAAATTAGGAAGTGAAGCCTGGCTATGGCTTCTGTGCCTGGGCTGTTCAGCATGGTGCTGTGGGGGGCCTGGCCTGCTGTGCCAGGCAATGGGCAGTATGGGCACTTCCTCAAGCAGGATGCAGCCATCCATGCTGCCTAAGAAGTTACTGGGCTGACTGGCAGTGTTAGTTTGCATTGTAGTAAGCTGCCAGGGGATTAATAACCTACCCATGTGCACAGTTTATATTGAGCTTCATTGATATTTCTGTTGCGTTCCAAGTGTCTGTCATCTCTGGCCAGTCTTCACTGAAGCTACCACTAAACTATTCTTTGGGTGTTGCCAATCCATATAACCAAAATCTTTTCTGGGTGGTATGCGTATGGCAAATTTTCTACCTTGCTGCTTTAGATAGGTACCACCTTTATCAGAACCTAGCTGCTAGTGATAGCTCAGGTAACTTGCTTTGCTCCAAAAAGCATAGGAAGTTATCAGCTTCCTTCCAGCTGTACCTGGCTCTAGCTGGGAATAAAGCCATGTGAGAACTGAAGTGCTCTAAGAATGTGTGTGAGTGACAAAAACCAAAGTTTTTGTCTGGCTGTACACACTTAGGCAGTGCATCCAAGGGCTTTCTCTTAGGTGATTGAAATGACTGTGCTGGCATGTATCCTTCCAACATCTTGCTCTGGGGAAGCCTGCTGAGCCCTGGGTTATTCCCAGTGACCACAGTGCCAACCAGCTAGTAAATACACTTTGCTATCTAGAGTTTGAGTTGCCTTGGAGAGAGTCAGAAAGCTGCGAAATGGGGTTTGATGCCTTTCTTGACATTTGAGTCTGGTTTTAGTTTGTTAGGAGACAACTGTTAAGTATGTGTTGGTTTCCTTAAAGTTGCCATAGTGGAAAATAAGTGACATATACCTTGGGGAAAACAATAGTAGGCTGAATTACCTTTTTTTTTTTTAATTAATTTCTTCTTGTTTTTCAAGGCAGCTGTCTCCTTGCACAGTTGTTGGCAAAGCTGAATGTTAAACAGATTACTTTTGGATTGGGAGTCATGACTGATGGAGATCTTTAGATGCTGAGATGGAGAGGTTTTGCTGTAGAGATAAGAGACAGAGAAAGAGCAAGACTCATTTACCACAGTCAGCTGATGCAGGTTTTTATATTATTACTTCCCCTACACCAAAACATTATTTTCAATAGAAACATTCCGAGTTTCATGTTGAGACTCTCTGCTGCTATCCATATGTTTTGCCTTTAGTAGTAAGCGGGTTTATCCTAAGCAAAGCTCTCTTCTGCCCCTCCTTCATCTCTCCCTTTGGAAATTTACATCAAGACGTGAATCATTCCAGCATGTGCAGGCTCTAGTATAGTTCTTGAGCCTGACCCCGTGCCTAACTCCATGTGGTAATGTGCATTGCTATTGCATCCTTAAAGTTTTGTGCTAAAGTGCTGATTGCTTCAAGTAGTTACTTCATTGCATATGAATTTCTTCAAGAACCTTTGTAGTGTTCAACTGACAAGCAAAATCCTTTGTAAATGAAGTTAATTTTCATAAGAAATTTAGTATTATTTTTTCCAACAATAGTAGAAATAGTATTTTTAAATGTGATTTCTCCCACCAGAGCTTTGGACTGCGTCCCAAATGCTGGTCCTTTGACATGGTCCAAACCGAGTTCATGCATTTCTTAGGAAAAACTAAGAAATTAAGCATTATTTTTTTTTCACTGTGTTAAGTTAGTGATTCCATTTATTATACAGGGACAGTCACACAGATGTCCAAATTGTAATGTAAATTCATAATTACGTGTATAATAGTAATGTAGATTAAGGGTGGATGGAGTGGACAAATGGGGAGCACAAGAGAAAACACACACTAGTCATTATATACACTAGGAAAAATTATTACAAATTTAAATATTCCATAAACATATCTTTGAAAATGGAAATTAAAATCTAAACTAGCTTTTTTTTTTTTTTTAACCAGAGAAAGTTGTTTTCTGTGTAGGAGAACAAATGAATCACCATAATTTGGTCAATACTGTTAATTAGAAGAGGCTGAAATTTTTTTTTTTTCCCCTTCAAAAATGTTATGTAAACATTTTCCTGTTTTGAGAATAAGCCTGGGTATTGGACTATGAAAATAATGACTATACTTTATGCTATGGCAATAATAATATATATAGGAGAAATTACTATTGATTCTGAGTTACTAATCAATGACAAGGGTTGAGTATTGCATAGGAGTAATATAATTTTATTTTTTTTTCTTCTTTATAACCTTTTAATGTCCTTTCCTAACATTTGGTGGATGATAGCGAAGAAAATCACTTGAGTGACAGCATATGTTAAAGAGAGTAAAAACAAAAATGAAACTCTTGAGCACTTAGTTCAGTTAAAGTATAAATTTATTCCCTTTTGTGTCAGCAACAATTAGTTCTCACTAATTGATAAGTTCCTTTCCATGTTCATGTTCCATGCAAACCTATTATTCAGTGCTTTCAGATGGGATTTTGGTTCAAGGATCTCAGAAATATCTTTCAAGCGTTTCTAATAGAAAATATTCCACCCACAAGAAAACAAGGCCACTTACCTAGGGATGTGTTATGAGTGAGTGCAACAAACAGGTTTTGAGCTCACTAGTTCTTGAATAAAGAAATAATAATATAATCATTTTAAAATAATAATAATAAATGCTCTGAATTATCTTGTCCTCTACGACATAGCTGTCAGTTGGACAAGCTTTTTCTGATAGACCTCAAACCTTTTAAACCTGAGTTTTCTTTAAGTACATGAAAAACATTACATAAAAACTGTGTAAACAGTTTTCTTCTTGCTATGTGGGTTGAATGAGTATAAACATTTTTGTAGTGGATGAGTATGCTAGTAATACATACGCTTTACTAACCCTGATCTTAGTCTTTTAATTGGAGATGGCTGGATGGCTGGATTCAAACCCAATTTTTAGCTGGATGGGCTAGCAAATTCCTACTGAATCCTTCTGGAATTGGCAACAAGAGAATATGAACTCGAATGTTGGCAGTTAAGGTCTCTATTTACATGCTTATCCAGATATTTTGAGACATACATACTTCAGGCACCTCTTAGCCAGAGAGAGTTAGCCTTTACATTTTATAGTGGTGTAGCACAAACATATTTTCTGTTTATATTAAACCCCCCTCATTTAGATACATATCGGCCGGGATGGGGGGGAGAGAAGTTATAAGGAAGCTGTGTAAATATCCTTAATGGAAATTTCAACAGGGAGAACTTTCAATTTAAAAATGCTTCTCTGCATTCCACACTAACTGCAGAAATTCACAGAGCTTTTGTGTGTATTTGTTGGTAAATATCCATGTGGGCATTTTTTCAGAAAAGCAGAACACGCAGTGTTTTGTTAGACTTGCAAGAAATATCTTGGATCAGAAAACAGATTTTAAAAAGATAATATCTTTTACTGTTAGATCTGGGTATACACCTTTCTTGGAGTTCCTTGCAGATCTTGAACAGTATTTTAATGTAACAGGTGCACTTAAAGCAATTACAAACTCTTCACTAATATGGGTAACAGTCTGTAAAAATCAGATTTATTAAGTCCTGAAGCAAAACCAAAGTGTATGAAATGGAGTAGAAAGGGTTAAGGTAAGCTTTTTTCCCCAAACATAATCACTACAGGGAACCTACTTAGCCCAGCTTTATTATGCCTATTAAAATCTTAACCCCAAAATTTTAATAGGAAAAAAGATACATATTTAGTGCAACAGAACTTTTGTGGTGCTTCATAACAGGGCTAAATAGCATGTATTGCCATATAGGGGATGTTTACCTGTCTTGTGGTAACCAGCCCTAAGAGTCACCAGTTCAAAACAGCTGGTTTTCAGAAGTCACTGATGTGCAGCTATTTCAAAATTTAACATCCCTCCCATGAGAGATTCTATATTAAATACATTGTGATGAAAGATACTCCAGTGAATTAATTGTTTGGAAAACGATATTCAAAATTCTTTTTAAGCATTTATGGGTTTTTAATAATGTTTTACCCTTTTTTTGAGGTAATTTATTTGTTAAGATGCAGTGAAAAAATACTGCACAACTTCTTTTTTTAAAAAAGAGATTGAAGGTAAGACATTTTAACTTAGTTTTACTATATGTATGAGTGAAAACTACAGTAGAATCTTTCTGAGCAGGTGTGGTCATCTAATGTCACTGAAGACTAATAAGGGTGTATTTTATCTGATAATTTGTATATTACTATTACCTTACACTTTTGGTGTCCAAATCCCTGGCTAAGAATTTGACTTTTAATAGTCACTCATGAAATTTAAGATTTATGTGCTGTTGCCTGTCTCCATGAAGGAAGCATGCCTGTCACCATGTTGAAGGAGGTACGTCCTGCATGTGAACCGAGTATAGGCTGCTTGTTTTAATCAGCGCAAGCTTTTCTGATGGCTTCTGCTTATGCTGAAAAGATAAACAGTGCAACAGATAGCAAAATGTCTAGCTTTTCTTTGAATTAGTCTTTTGTAATGTAAGTAAATTATCCAGAAGGTACTCATCCACAACACTTTGATAATACAGGTGTTTAAATGGTAATAGCTATTGGAATTGGAATGGGAGTGAAACAATAAAGTCATTAGGGTGTTACAACATGAAATTAAGCTATCACTATTACCGAGCAATATTATTATCCTAAAGTCTGCAACTCACAGAGCAAATGAAAACAATGTAATACCACTCTAACAGTAGTTTACATTAGGATTTAGTTTAGCCATGATGTTTGCTAGTGTTGTAATATCTATATTAGACAGCACTTGTGAGCTGGTGTGCTGTGTTGTTACACAGAAGGAAAACAGAGAGCGCTACTGAATACCTACTAAACCCCATCCCCTACAAAAAAATTACCTGTTGCTCAAAATTATCATTATAATGGTGACTGTCATCTAGCAAGAATGTTGAATATTAAGAACCTTATGCTTAATACTGAAATTACTTAATTACCTACTGAAGACTTAGATACTGCTTACTTCTGTAGGAATTATATATTTTAAAAATGAAAATTCTTGCTGTTTCAATGAAAAATCTCAGCTTCCTATTTGTTTAGTAATTATTCCTGAGATGAGGAAGAACTTAAAATATGAAAATTACATCCATGTTTATGAATATGATGGAAAAAGTAATGCTAATTAATTTTCTTGAATGTGTTATATTTTGAATGACTGCTCAGGAGGACAATCTAGTGGTTCATTCTAACAAAGCCAGTGCAGGGCAAGTCCAATCATTTAAGAGCTAATCAAATTGCTTAGCGACAGTCAAAACTTCTTAAATGAAAATTCTAATTTTTGTCTGAATTTAAAATTTCCCTGGAAATTTAGCAGACATAATTTTGTAAACAGTGAATCGTCAAATGTATGCTGCTGCATCTGTTGTTGCTGCCATTCATTAGTGAAAGGAAAAAAATGCCTTTTCACTGTTCAGACTGTTTATGCTGAAACAATACTTCCAGTTATTTACGATATTACTAGGAGGCACCCCACCTACAACCTACCTGCAGTTTGCTAGCCACTATACATGCACAGATGATAAAAGCAAAAATAATTTGTAAACTACAAAGAAAATGTTTTCTTTTTCAAGAACCCACAGTGTTTCAGCACAGATTAAAAAAACTACTGCTACTTTGAGACAGATCATGAGACAATACACATTCTCACAGTGTCACAGAAGTAGCTGAAACAAGGGCATTAAACATCA
This sequence comes from Dryobates pubescens, assembly GCF_014839835.1. Taxonomy (NCBI): domain Eukaryota; kingdom Metazoa; phylum Chordata; class Aves; order Piciformes; family Picidae; genus Dryobates; species Dryobates pubescens. Next base: position 23,346,218 of record NC_071619.1, read on the forward strand.
GCTGATAAATTACTTCCTTTTGTTTGTATAAACAGGAAGTCTTCGGTTTCAGTATCATCCACACCAGGAATTCCTGGCATTTTTTTGAGGGGTTCGCTTCCACTTTTCTATCTAAGCAGCTCTCCATGTTTCCATGTTGCTCTGTGCCTGCCTCAGCTGCAAGGGACTTGAACGGCTTATTCAGATCCTGTGTTTCTGTTTCTTTGCTTCCCACTGCCAGCCTTGGAAAAAAAATTAGGAAGCATAAAAGAAGTTGGGAATCTAAAACATCTCCAAGAGCAGCAACCCAACTCTGCCCCATCTTGCATTGATTCCACTTCCCCTGCAGGGCATAAGGTGATAAGCTCAGAAGATCTTACTGGCATTTGTTTCTCTGTTCCTCACCTACTGGCAGTGCAGCATGGGGAGCTCTCCCTGGTGCAGAAGCCCAACCTGCTAACTTTGGCTCAGCAGCTATGCTGCATGCCCCAGAGTCCTCAGTTGGCAGAAGGAGGGGTACTCTGCATACGAGGATGTATGAATTAATTTAGACTTGCTTGCACTTAAACTAACCCAAACAGGGGAAATGTTAACGTTCCTGGCAGAAGGCTGGTGCCATCCCTGTGTCACATGGCTGAATATGCACACATTGTGTTACAGGCTGCAGAGCCACTTTATCCTTTCCCCCACCTTGCGTACAAAGACTGAGATGGCTGAACCATGGAGAATAATCCCTTGATGCTTGTGGAATTATTCACATTTACAGTCAAGGCCCCTGCAGCACCTCCTGTGCTGGTATGTTGGTCTGTGCTGAGAGCCTTGAGATGCCAGTGTGGTACAAACACTGACAGGCAATACTGAAGTACACCACAGATTTGTGGCTGAATCTTGTTGAAATTGCCTTTGTTTCTGAGAGAGTAATGTATGCTGCTGCTGTCTTGTCTGTGTGGATTAACTGAGACATTGTGGGTCTAGAAAAAACCAGCAAATTTTCCCTTTTGAACCCTCTACTGTTTCAAGCTATGCTCTTTTACAGCTCTGCCCCACTACAGTAGTTCTGTCTTTGGAGGAGAGAGGAGGAAAGAAAACAAATGAGTCCTTTAGTGAATAGTTTGACCTGAATGTTAGTGTACAGTTTATCTCTAATGCTTCAAAGGCTTCAGCATAACTTCATTTGCCAGTGCAGTTACTCAGCAATACAGTTCTTTGTGCGGACTCTGAAATTTAAAAGCTGGTTGTGGTTTTGTACCTTGTAGAGAATAGAAACATTTTTGTAAGAATGGGTGTTATTTCTTACAGTATTTTTAAGAAAGCTGTGTTACTGGACTTGAACAAAACCACCCTTTGAACTGACACTACAAAATGCTTGTGTCCATCGTTTTATCTGGGCAATTGTAACCTTGACTCTTAACTTGGCTGGCAGCAGCCATACAGCTACGTCTCAAGGTCTGAAGTGACAATGAATCTACATTTAAGTACTCCTGAGCTTGTCTTGATTTATATTGCTGTCTTCTTGCATAAATGATGTCTGCTTTTTTGGTATTCTGATGTGAGATCAGTGCAATAGCTAGTTGTTTGAAATCAGAAGACAAAAATGTGTGTGTGTCACTGCATGTACAACTTATTTGTTGCCATGCCTTAAAATTTGGTCTTTTCTTGGAGCCCAGTCAGGTTTTGTGACTGTATTTTTTTGATCAAGGCACAGACACACAAAAACCCCAAACCAAACAACCCACCCCACAAACAAACAAAACAACAACCCACGAAACAACCACCAAAACCAAACACAATAAACACCCACAACAACAAAAAGCCAACATTTTGAAACAAAGGTGGGGGGAGTGGAGGGAGAGAGTAAAGGGGTAGAGGGGAAGAATGAGAAAAGGCATGCCAGCTACTGCAGCTGCAGGTTTTGAACTTTGTAGAAAATGAAGCAAGGCTGTAGTCTGTCAGCACAAGTGAAGTGCCAGAAAAGATCTGACAGACATAAACATGACTGTTTTCTTCAGCTGTAGAAGTGCAGAGGAAGAAACACAGATCTTGATGTACATCTTCCTCCTCTGTAGACAGCATTACGTACTATATGGGTAGTCCGAAATTTTATAACCCATCAAGCACAGCTCACTTGGTAACAGAGTACCTGTGTAAGCCTTCTATTTGGAAGATAATTAGGAATATCAGATACGTTACTGTGGATATCTATGTGAAGAGTTTTATGTTTTGTTTTCAGAAATTTTAAGCAAATTGGTGGCACAGCTATTCAAAATTGTATGCTGGTTTCAATGTTGCAGCTGAATGTGCACAATTTCAGAAATTACTGTTATGCAAAGGCTGAAATCACCAAGAAGCCCCAGGATTTATCGACTTTGATTCCACAAGCTTTGCATGTGCAAAGAGAGCCTTCTGTGTGTTAAAACACGCTATCTCCTTACTTCTGGAAATATTAACTTCAACAATGCTTAAAAAAATTATGAAGGCAGATAAATGCAGGTCCAGCTTGATATTAGTCATATTAGTCTTTATTTTTGCCATTTACAAAAATGACATAAATGTGATTCCATGAAGAAAACTTAGTTCCAAAACCACACATGTACTCGGAGTGAGATAAAGAGAGAATCTTTTTAAACGAAGGACATGTCAGCTGAGAACGTGATGTTTCCTGTTTGAAGAATTTTAAAACATTGGGCTTACTTGAGTTTGGAAAACTGGCTTTCCCTTCAGGAAGTGTTTGCTCCCTGCTGCTCTGCAAACACAGTGGAAAAGAGAAATCTTTTCAAGTCACTGTTTCCAGTATAAATAGAAGAACTTATAATGCCTAGTTTCCATTTTCCTCTTTGTTGTTGTTATTGGTGGGTATCTCAAAAATCCCCTCTCCCTCCCTCTTCCCTCCCCCCTCCCCGCCCCCCAGCAAATTCCGCAAGGGAACCAGATAAAAAGTTACCTAAAAGCTTGGGACGGGGGGGAGACCCAGAGAGAAAAGAAGAGGAATAGAGAGGCCAGACTTAAAGGATCAAAGGAGTAAACAAGTTGTTGTGGCATATGTTTTTTGGAAACGTTTGTGCTTGTAAGACTCTTTCCCTGTTCAGTCATGGCCCTCGGTGACGATGCATAGCAGTAATTGCATGGCAAAGCCCAGTGGGTGAGAGGAGCAACCTTTCCCTGTTCATCTGCTTTCCAGAGGTCAGAGCCCTTTCCACTTCCTTTCTGCTGACACATGCGTAGTTACTGAGGCAGGAAAACTAAAGGCATAGATGAAAAATTTGAATCATATCTGTACTGAAAGAACCTTTTAATATCTCCGTTACTCTTTTTTGCAAGGAGTATGGATCTGCAGTACCACTGTAGAGGGACCCTCTCTGCCTGGCAGGTGTGGCCAGTACCCAGCAGATAACAGGAGACAGAGAAAGTTTTGCATTGATAATTCTGCCTGTCAGTGTTTATGAAAGCTTACTTTGAAAGCACAATGAAGATGTGGGGCTATGCACTTGGTTTTAAAGTATGCTTTTGCCTAAAGAAGCAGAGAAAGAGAGAAGGAAGCTTTTAGAAGTTTTATTAGCAGGTCAGTAGTGTCCAAGTTGCCACTTTGCTAGGAAGACCGATGAGCAAAAGACTTATTTCCAAATTATTATTGGTGTAGAAGGTCTTAAAGAGTAAAGAAATGCAGTCACACTATTAATTAATTTCCCCAGTGCTGTAATTATTGTGAAATAACGTAACTTTCCCTCTTTCAGTTGCACATCATGGTTTTACTGGTACTACAGAACCCCTGATTATATTACCCTGGCATTCTCAGGGACTGTTAAGCAGGAGTCTTCTCTCTTTTGCTCTAAAACTCATCTAAATGGAAAACACATTGCCTTCATTATATGCCAGTGTTGAATGAACAGAGTTGCCATAGCAACAGCCATCTGAGGCCTTGCTGATTTCAGGCCAGTGAATGGGGTAGACAAACAAAGTACCTTCAAAACCAGAAGGGAACAATTGCTATTCATTCAAGCCAGGTTTAAGATCAGCAAATGTCTTTAGCAAAAGAAATGCAGATAAGAAAGTATCAGACATGGCTAGAGAAGAATAACAGAAAATTATCATAATCTTAAACTTTTCTGCCTGGTGATTTAGCATGAAAGATGGGGGGAAAAAAATAGAGCTGAAGAGATAGACCACAATTTGCCCACAGCCTAGCGTGGTAGTATTATTTTAGGGAGTTGATGTGCAGAGCCTTCGCTGTGCTGGCAGTCGTGCTGTTGAACAAGCCAAAGGATGGGTCAGCATGAGAAGGGCAGGTGGAACAAGAGTGCCGAAGGGTGAAGGTGGCAGTGTCCCTCTTCAGGAGGCAGGCTTTACTGTAGCAGCTCACAATGAGGGGTAAAGAATGTTGTGCATGTCCAAGGTTATTATTGAAGAGCTAAATGGCATGATTTTGGTTGTGAGCCCCCACAGATTACTCAACAGTGCTTGAAGAGAGTCAGGAGCCCCTATATTTTTGTTTCACCATTTTGTTGTTCCTGAAAGGCTGTGATATGCAGCTTTACGTATGACAGGGTTGACATACTCAACATAAAACCCGGTTAGACTTAATTTATATTCACATAAAATGCCAAGAAACTGACTGTGAAATGTTTGCCTTGAGTTGGAGATCAGGCGTGTGTATGTGTGTGTGTCTGATATGTGTAACTGTATTTTCTTTTTCCTTAGTCCTACACAAAAATTTAAATACTAATTTATGACTGAACTACTCTTTCTGATTTTAGTATTGTCTAATGTGTAGAGCCACCAAGAGGCAGAGGCAAGAAAATGAGCACACACAGGTCACATACTGTGTTGGCAGTGTGATTATAAGGTTTCTTCTGAGAGTGGTGGGAAGATGAAAGGCTCCCTCTTGGCCCCTGCATCGGATTTGACAATAGCAGTCACGTGTAGCCAACACAGAAATGCAAGGAAAAGAGCAGGGGCAGGTTCAGAATGGGCTTGCTTATGGGAGGCTGCGTCATCTTTTACCTAAGTGAGCACTCTGGGTTGGAGGTTACCTCAGGTGATCAGCTGAATCCCTCTCTGGGAGGTCCTGGAGAAATACTTCTGTGTATTTCTTTTTGTGTGTTAGTTAGCTCAAAAAAAGGGAAGTTGCAACAACATGTAAGATGCACAACTTGCTATTGCCTAGGCCCATTAGGCGGTGTGATAATATAAACGGTGTGCTGTACCAGCTGGGGAGTTGGAGCCAAGGTGCCCAAGGTCAAACCCCTTGCTAATAGTAGGAAAATTGTTATCCTGGGAACCTAGTCTTGAAGATGAAGTCTGTTAAACTTCACCTGGTCTTGCTACTATATATTTTATATAGCATGTGCATGTGATGGAAGCGTTGTAATAGTCATTAGTTGCAAATCTCAAGGGGAACTCTTTAACAGTATTGTAATACTATCAATATGTATCACTGATACTACAGCATATTTTCAGACTGTTCACAACAACATATTCCTATGTTGATCATTCTTAAAAATAGGAATGGTGTAACAAAATGAAGTTCTCACCAGTAAAGCTGGCTATTTTTTTTCCAGAATGGGGAAAAATACTTAAAAGTGTAAGTCTGTTGCACCTAGAACGTACATGAATTTGGATTGAGGAAATACTTGGAGGATGGTGCTGAAAGCAATAGAAGATGAAACAGATCACCTCACCTTGAATAAAAAATTGTTTTCTAGTTGGTTATGAGTACACAAGATAGACAAGATTTAAATCCTAACAACAAAATTACTAGTCAGAAGGATGAAGAGAAAATAAAGACTGATGTATTGAGTCTCCCTCTCTGTAGTTATTCAAAACCCACCTGGATGAGTTCCTGTGTGATCTGGTATAGGTGGTCCTGCTCTGTCAGGGGAGTTGGACTAGATGATTTTTCAAGGTCCCTTCTAGCCCCTAACATTCTGTGATTCTGTGAGTTTAGAAGACAACTACATGGGAGTGTGTCAGGGAATATGAAGTAAGGAATAGTATGGAGGTGAATCAAGTATCTTTTAGTCTCTCTTCAAGGCATAAGAACAAAGATCAGTTTGCTGAAACTGTGAGGCAAACACATTTAACACAAGTGATGCATAACACAGAATGCTGTCATTGCAAGGCCAAGATGCTAAGCAAGTTCAGAAAATTGCAATCAATTTTATTTGTGTGGATATGTATGTCTGTATGTTATATATACACGCAAATCTAAGCTTCTACATGATCTTCATTAATGAAATTTGACTTCTTAGTAAAGCACAATTATTAATGAAGTTATGTCTAAATTGTAGATAGCAAAAACTTCTCATTTCTATAGTAGAAGCTACTGGTGGATCATTTGCTGTAGCCTTCAGTAGCTGTAGCTCTGATTACTCTGAAGATACCATGCTGCTTCTGTTTTTGAAAGTTGCCAAGAGGCACACACAAAGGAAAGCTTTTATTTTCTTGTTGATGATGCTATTATTATTCCTTGAAAGCACAGCACATTCTACAGGTTTGGACCCCCTCTTGTTTTATCTAATGCCACAGAGAGTGATCCATAGGTATCTGTGCAACACTACAAACAGACCAGTGTATGCTCTGTCTTTACAATATTATCTGTTAGCAGTCGGATGAGCATTATGCCTCATGGGATGTTTTGGAGGCTCATAGTGGGCGGCTTCGACGCGTACTTCAAGCTGTATTTTCTGAGAAGTTTGAAGGGATTTAATGGGCTTGTTGAAAATCATAGATGTAACGCAGAAATTTGTACACTTATCTTATTTAGACTGTGATTAACAGCATCTTTCTCTTCTACTTCCAAGGAATTTATAATTATGCTGAAAAAGCTGTTTTTCAACGTTAATGGGTTACTAGCAGGTTCTAGGAACAAGGTATGTAAGTTGGCGCATACAGGATTGTGGTTCTGTCCTGTCGCGGTAACTGGACCAGGGTTATAACTTTAAGGTATTTCTAGCACAACTGTAGGGTTTCTTGCTGGCCTCTCTCCACATCTCTTTCATAAAGAATTGCTCCTATGACAACCCTGCACTGAGAATCAGTGTGTACCTAATCCCTTTCATCATCATTTGTGCATCCTGGGAGACGTCATGCATTTAGTCTGTGAAAGAGAATTAGTTATGCATTTACTCTGTGGCAGGAAATTAAGGTACCAGATTCTAGCATGTTTTAGTGCTTTGGGTAATGAGCAGCAAGAATAGTCTTTAAAAAAAAAAAAAAAAAGAGTTAACTTGGAGCTGTTCTAGACACTAGAAGTTTCTCCTTCTGCTACATACGGCGAGAAGGATTAAGTCAGTGATTCTTTTTAGCAAGGCATGCTGAGTATGTTCGAAGAGACACAGCAAGCAAAAACAAAAAAAAAAATCCAAAACATTGCAGCAAGATCACTTTCATTTAGGTCAGACATCCTGTCTCATTTGCTTGCCTTATTGCTTCAGTAGGGTTTGGTAGTTTCCATGTTACTTTCCAGTGTGCTCCATTTCAAGGACACTCGGGAAGAGTGTTTAGAGAGAAGCTGTTTATGAAGAAGCATAATTGTCAAACTTCTTGGGGTGAAGGAGAAGAAAGTTGTTCCTGTCCCTTCAAAACAGATTCACAGGTTGCATTGATTGAAAGGGACCCTTAAAAAATCATCTTGTCCAACCTCCCTGCAGTGTGCAAGGACACCTCCAACTAGATCAGGCTGCCCAGGGCCACATTGAGTCTTATCTTGAATGTCTCCAGGGACGGGTCCTCAGCCACATGCCTGGGCAGCTTTTTCCAGTGTTTTACCACTCTAATTGCAAAGAACTTCCTCGTTATGTCTAACCTAAATCTACCCTGCTCCAGTTTAAAACTGTTGCTCCTCATCCTATTGCTACAACCCTTCAAAACAGCCTTTCTTCAGCCTTCCTGTAGGATCCCTTCCAAAATTGAAATGTAGCTGTGTCCAGTCTCCAAGAACTTGTGATAGGAAGGGATAATCCGGAAAATTGAAATTAGCTTTCTGCAGAAATCAGAAGCCGTATCTTAAGCATCAGGGGATTTACTTTATGTATTGTACTTGGGAGCCAGCAAACTGTTGTTATCACTGTATGATAACAGCACTTGTGGTTTCACAGATTCTGAGAGGTGCCACTGATGACATTAACCTGCAGGAACTTTTCAGTTCTCTTCACATATTGTCCCATTAATTTATGAGCATATTTTCTAATACAACAATTAATAGAGAACCTCAGGCTAGGTTTTATGTGTAGAACACAGTAGGTTTCAGAAAAGGTTATGGCTACATTGTGTCTGACAGTCTTGAAATACCAGATTGTTCCTCTTTCCAAAAGGGCAGTCTGAAGAGACCAGGTATGGCACTAAAATAAAAGGGTATCTCCAGGGTCTTATTGTAGCCTGGAGATGAAGGTGGAAGCATATCATGTCCATTCAACTGTAGTGAACGTGAATAACTTGGAGGCAATAATTTGTTAGGAAGCTGCTCGATATGTATGTTGTATCACAGAAGATGAAGAGTAAAGGGATGGGAATTCCTTTCTAATGGAAAAGAAGCTTTTCAGTAAGGCAAAACAAAATTACATGGTGGCTAAGTGATAAGCATGGCCTGGGCATAAATGATAATATGCTGTTATTCCACAGCTGACCTATTGATGGTTATCGTGACAAGCCATGAGTGGTCAGTTTTCTTGGAACAACCCATTTCATCCTGGAGCATGATGCTATCAGAATTAAGATGTTGCCCGTTACTGCAGCTACTCAGTTTTCTTTAGAATGTGGATAGTAATTGGTGAGAAATACTTGTCCAAAATATTTTCTTATTTGCTGGGACCTCTTCTAATTTAATGTATGGACTTCACCCTTCGATGCACTTGCACGTATGCTGTGCCAAACACAGGTAAAATCTATGAAGGACAGTTAATTCCCAGGAATTGCATTGCCACCTTCAATTGCCATGAAAGAGAAGAATTTCTTTCTTCCCTAAGAAAATATAGTTTACTCGAGTGTGTGTCAGTGTTGGGTGAGAACTACATAAGGTGTAATTTATTGTAACTTCATAAAGAGATTGACAAGTTCCTGCATCCTTCTCTTGTTATTTCTTTGTTGGGTGTTTTCAAGATGCTTTTTAATAATAATTTTTGGTTTGCTTTTTGTTTTAAATATTCATCTTTAATAATGTTAATGTTTATTCAATATTTCATTCTTCATATGAATTATGGAAAGCATCCAAAAGCATGCTCCAAATAAAATAAAAGTGAGAAACAGTGGGAGTTGCAGGGTAGAAGAGAGCAATCTCATGTTTCTCAAAGTGATGTTGAAAGCTGTTGTTGTATACTGTGGCAAGGAGAAATACATGATTGGTGAAAAGCAGAGCTTCACAACAGTTGTAGTACATGAACTGTTGGGCAAGTTTCAGTCAGCTTCTCCTCCTTGTGCTCATGTCGGTGTTCCCAAAGATACGTATGTGTGTACATGTTCTAAGCTGCAGAGCTCAGATTACTTCTCTTGGCAGGAAGGAGAGCCAAGTTACTATCTGTCCAGAATTTTAAAAAAATGCTTCATGTGATCATCTCTGGGCATCTGCATCTTCCTTGTACTGTGCTGACTCCAGCAAAACACTTACTGTGAGAATCAACACAAGGTAACTATCATCTGATTTCAGAGGGTCTAAGCAGAATTAAAAAACACCTATATGTATAATGGAAAGAAAAATATTTTGGCCTAAGTATATAAAGTCTTCATGTTTTGAGGGACTGTTAGCAATAGAAGTGTACATAAATGATTTTAAAGTAGGCATCAGAATAAAAGCTAAGGAGTGTTTCTTGTCAGTATCAATATAAAGAATTTAGTTAAGATAGTTGTACTGAGACTTTTTATTTGGAAATACCAAGTTCTGCAAGAACAGGGGAAAAAAATGGATTCTCTGTTTATAATATCAGTAGAAAACAGTGCACCTTCCCAGCACTGTCACTGCTGATCTCAAAACTTAAAAGCCTGCTTGATTTCACGAGCCTAATGCATGAAATGCACTAGCAATGTGTCAAATAGCCGTGGAGTGGGTGTAGCCACCTCTGCTATCTGCCAAGCAGGAAGAACTGGACCCCTCTGAACATTCAGAAGGCTACTGATATTTAGCAGTGCAGTTGTATAAGCCCAAGATACACATACATTTCTGTATATGTCCAGCTGATGCTAAAGAAAATGGGAACCAGCCTAATAGCTAAATTTAAATCCAATTATAAATAATTTTATTCAATTCTGTTTCCATTTAAAAATTAATTTGATTCAGTGATAGACATGCGACTGCAAGCCCTGAAGACTAAAATGCTTTTTATGTACACAGCAAGCACACAACTGCCTTGACTCTTATCTGGAGGGACTCTTTAATCTATTAATTCAGGTTTTATGTGCATTCAGTTCTTGACCTCTCTGATTCAGCTTCCAGTTAGTGACACTCATGATTGTTGTTTCTGTGATGGAGACACCTGCCTATTAACAATGGAACTGAACTGAACAACCTTTCTCTTTTCATCTAGGCTGCTAAACAGGCAGATGGTGGCACCACTTGGTCACCACTGATTGGGCTTGCGTTCGAACTCTTGACATAAAGGTGAAGGCCACTGCATCCTATTAGGCATATGAATCATCAAATTTAGTTTTAGTTGTGATACCTAGCCTGGGATATGCGGGAAGTCAAGCACTTCACAGATATGTGAGGGAAAGGAAGACATTTGTCCTCCATCTGTCCTTTCCTTTATTGTTATAGTTAGCTCTGTCAACTCTTCATGTTAGCAGCCTCTTCCATATAGTGTGTCTTGTGTTAGTGAAAATTAACTGTTTAGAAAATAGCCTGAGGCTTATGCTGCAAGCATTGCTACCAGGCACACTACAAGATTCAGAGTTGCTCTAAGTCTGATGGATCAGCAGTTTTTATAGTACAAACCAACAGGAGACACAATGTCTCAATCTGCCTGTTTTATCACGTGGGCTGCATTTTGTCTGCTTAGGTGATGTCTGGACCTGTTCATTTAGGTATTATTTCCAATTTTAGTAGTTTTATAAATATGAAAACAGAATAAAGCAGGTTGAAAGGCTAGAGATGAGCATTTCAAAGCATATAATAAGAGGGCAACTATGGTTAGATGAGTTTGGTTTGATGTCTGTTTATGAAACTTGTACTCATGTTAACTAATCCTGAGTCTGAGCCCAGGCATTCCCCGCTACTAAGCAAATAGCCCTTCTGTAGCACTACAGTGTATATGTGATGGGACTTTCTGCAATTGTGTTAGTCCTGGGGTTTCCCTAACCAGCCAGTCAGTGCCAGTTCCATGGCCTATCAGTGTTCCATATAGCCACAGACTGCTCTTGCTTTCTCATATTTGATGCTGCATTATGGGAAGCACATTATGGTAATTACACTCTCAACAGATCAGACCACCTTTGAAGATAAAGAAGCCCTAGATAACAAATGTTAGCCAGACTTGCTCCCTGTGGAATCTCACTAGAGGGCACTCCTGGTTTTAGCATTGAAAAGACTCTCCTATGAACTTTATTTTCTTTTCTGGTACTGGGACAAGCTACTGAAGTGTCTTCAGAGACTGTGGAAATGGATAAACATTTGAAAGAAAATTGTCTGACAAAAAAGAAAGTATTGGGAATTGTTTTGTTAGGAAGAAGTTAATTATCTTGAAAGATATGAGTGTAAATGTGTTGAGACATCCTAAGCTGGAGGATTTGGATATGGTATTTTGTGATTCAACTTTTATTTTAAATCAAGATCTGGAGTTACTAACTATACTTGTGATACAGATGCCTGTAGGGGAAGTGGTAAGGAAATTTTGGCTGACTTATCACACAGAGCATGCTGTCTGAATTGTTACATGTGCATTAAGGAAGGATGCAGCCTTACTACTTGGTAATTGTTACACACAGTTGAGTGACAACAGGAGCAACCGAAGCTGGGTCGTAGTGGGCAGAAATTATGTTTGGTGAGGAACCTAATACAAGAAGACCAAACTGCTAAATTCTGAAGGTGCAAGCCTGGCTTTGTTGATCATCTTAAATTGTGACTAAGGGGAAATGGGTTTAAGAGCACCATGGGTAGATATATGATTTCTCCAATTTGGAAACAAACTTTGAGCTTTCATATTCACTAGGACCTGCTAAACAATGGAACCTTCTTTTGTTTAATAACACAGCTCATCCAGATGTCAGTAATTAGGTAAAACAGTCTATTGTCTTGATTGCCCGGTAGTTGGTAATCAGCACAGAGCTGAAGACTGCTTTGTAAACAGCAGTTGGTGTATAGAAGGCTGCCTTTGCAGGAGCTGTGCACTATTTGAAGAGAAAACATGCACCAGGACAGGTAAACAGCCATCCAGCAGCAAATGAGAAGTGCAGGCATTATGTTAGCATAGGTGCGATGAGGTGATGGCCTGTCTGTTTCTGGGAATTCATTACATGCCTACATGTCCCGAGAAAGGTGATAAGGAAGATAAGTGGGAGAGATTTGCAATTCTGTTTACTTTCAAAGTTGTAAATCAGTAGCACTCTCCTCTATTAAGGTTATAGGGGGCAAGAATGTGCTAATGGTCTTACCCAAAGTGCTATGTTCTTCATGCTTTTGTCAAAAATTTGCACTAGAATAAACTCTCCGATAAGGACAAAAAGCCTAAGGAATCTCAGAGTCTTGCAATTTGTTTATTTTTCAATATCTAAAGGTCGTAATACATCTTATTGGACTCTGGGTTTGTTTTCTTTCAGGATATTCTTCTCAGTGAGCCTTTGTCATTTTGTTTTGTGCATAACTTAGACATATTTAAAGAAAGCACTTCTGTTTCAATATACTTAATTTAGATATTTTTGTTACTTGTGTGATTGTGCTAATTAAGTAGTTCATAATTTTTATGTATCCTCATAACAACCTGGGAGAGTTCATTCTCCCTACTACAGTACTGTTAAGTGCATAGGAAGACCCTATGTCTTGCCCAGGCTTCCATGGGAGGAATGACAGGCATTGAAGGGAGCTTCCTGGATCCCTTGACTAAGGCTCCATTTTATTTTATATGTGAAAACTATGAAATTTTGCATGTTAATATAGAGAATTAGGCTTACATAAACTACTGAATGTTACATAAAACATCCATATTGTACAAAACTCAAGCCCCTGGAAAGGTCTCTAGACCATATTTGTAGACATTTTTGGAAGTGAGTTTACTCATGTTTTCCAAATCAGCAAATAGAATGTACAGTGGCATATTTACATACAACTTACCACAAAATAGTTTTTATTGATTATGTAAGAAACACTTTAATACTTTTGTAGTGAGAAACCAACTCATGTAATAATTAAGGACTCTCTTTTTGGATACTTATAAAAGATAGGTGAATAAAAATTAATGCACTTTGTAACATTAGCACACAATTTCAGAAGAGTCGTGACTCATGGACTAGAGTCCGCATCATCCTCCAAGTCAGTGAAGACTCTGGTTTCTTAAGAAATAATCTAGACAGTGGACCAAAATAGTTATTGTGCCACCCAATTTGAGGTCTGTCATAGCAAGGGACAAACTGCTCTCTCAAAGTACTGCTGTCCATTCACTATTGATGGAACCTGGGATATTAGCTTAAGCTGAAGCCTCTCTGTGAGACAGCTCACATTAAGAATCCATACCTAAGTAATTTCTGAAAATGTGAAAGTTGGTCATTTTGCTAAGTCAGGCTGTCACTAATCAAACCAAAAATTTCTTTTTCTGTGAGGAAATCTCTAAAATACCTTAAAGGATGACTCAACCATTTAATATTCTATTAAAATACATTAATTCTCCTTTTTTTTATTAAAAAAAAAAAAAAAGAGCTTTATTTGTTCTTAAAATGTTTTTTACACCACCAGAAATGGAAGACTAACACTTTCTACCACAGGATTGAGTAGAATTTGAGCTGGGTTTTGTTTTTGGATTTTTGGGTTGTATTATCATATATCAGAAAACCAAAATGACAACAACAACAAAAGCTTTTTGGATTCTGTAAAACACAGAATGTAGGGATCTAGTCCATACTGTATAGTTTATAACAATACATGTGCTAGGTACCTGTTCCAAAAAAGAAGCCAAAACTGACAGCAGATCTGGATGATCTGTAACCCATTCCCTGCAGACCTAAATCAGTTACACAGCTCAGCAAGTACTAACTTTACATACCAAGTTAAATGTCTTGTGACTCTTTCTGAAGGGGGAGCAAATGCTTTCATTTTTATTAGCTGTTGTGGTACTTGTATATAAATTTGAAAGTAAAATTATTTTTTTTCACTGATTTGTCTTTTTCCTTTCATATTGGACGAAATATTTACTGTTTCCTTTTTCTAGTAAAGCTTGAAATTTAGTTTTGTAACTATGTTTCTTATTGCAAAATCCATGACCACAGCACTCAAGGAAAGAAAACTGGCTTATTTGTAGCTGAACCTACAGAGCACATAAAGGCTTGTATACAGATTTAAATTTAAAAAACCCAAACCAATCCAAAACAAACAAACAAAAAACCCACACAGAAAAGCCCCAAACCACCACAAAAAACCCAAAACAAACCCACAAACCACCCCAGTGGTGCATGTGCATTTTGTTCAGTCGTTATTTTTGAAAGTTTAAGGAACCAGCTCAAACCTATATATAGTTACATATATAATGCTCAATTTGCAGTAATATGAAACAGTATGCTCTTTTGCTGTGTTTAAATTTGCAGTAGTATCATATCATTAATTTGATTATACACACACACACCGAGGGAGCATTAAAGGTCCATATGATGTTTTACCAGCAAAGCTTTAAAAATTTGAAGGAGTGAAAAGCTTTTAGTAGTTTGACTGTCATAATTCACCTGTAAAATACAGATTCTTTATTTTTCTCAAGCAGCTACAAAGTGAAACTCGCTTAGCCCATGAGACAGAATTATGGGGCTGCTAAAAACTCAGTCATGGATTTGGTAATATATTGATACTTTCCTGGAGAGTTAGGGCTTCTTTTTGTTGATGCAGTCTGCCTGATCATAAAGGTTATGCGGTCAAAACACTGTGCAACATTTCACAATTGCTCATGATACAAGTCTTGATTGATTGATTGACTTTTTTTCAGTTATCAATCATTAAAGTAGCCTTGGTTTTTTGTTTGTTTGTTTGTAAGGGAAAATAGCTCCAAGGTACAGTATGTGCTGAAAAAAACAGACCCTTTGCATAGTTATTTTTCTATCTGTAATTTTATTTTAAGTGATTGAGCTGCCTTTTCCTTTTATCATGGGTTTTTAAAGTGCTCTTTATCATGGGTTTTATGGTGTTAGTTTTAGGAGCAGGTACTCCTACCTCTGACTTCTAATGTTACACAAAGAGCTTCATGTTGCATCTTAGTCATAGCTAGCGGAAGGAAAAAAGATTACAACTTGTGAAGAATTGGTGTTGAAAACCAGCAGTTATTGAAGAACAGTAAGCATTGGAATATTTCAGGGGGAAGGTTTAACAGCTGGAAAAGAATTCTTCATGACTAAGAGCATCTTTGTAAAAATTAGGTTTTGTATTTTTATTGATTGGAGTAAGCTGGGATAGTTCCAAGGATAATTAAACCTGGGACAGTGAGACAGCTTTATGGTGTTATGCTTAGTTCATTTTTCACCAAAACTCATTATCTCAAAAATAAATATTTACCCTTGTGTTCAATACTTCTGTTGGGAAACAGATCTGTAGTAACAGACTTATTTTGACATCTGCACAAACAGGGATCACATTTCCCTGCAAATTTTGGACATAAACCAGAAGTAAATTACCTGAGCATAGGTACTTTATGCAAACTGTCAGTAATGGAGAATTGTAAAAGCCTGTAGCATTTATCTTTGACTGTAGTTTATACTACTTGATGTCTCAGTGTTTAGATTTTTGAGGTGGAACATCTTCAAGAAATCTAATTTCAGAAAGCATTGAGAACCTATTTTTCTTGAGGATAATTCATGTCAAGAAGTATCAAGTTTGGATACTGGAACCCGTTAAGTATTTCTAATATTTTCCCAGGTCTAAGCAAGTAGTTTAGATGTGCACTTGGTTTTAGAGAAAGTACTTTACCTCGCTAATATTGCTACAACTTTTAAGGAGGAAATGTTTAAGCATAATTGTTAGTAGAATCACAATGAGCATTTTTGTAGGCTCCTTTAAGTGCAGATAATGTTTTCTGGTTAATATTCTGAATATTTGTTGTGAAAACGTAAATTAATAAAATACTCAGCATCAGGTCTTCCATTTAGCATTATCCTTTCACACTTTGGAGTAAACTAATGAATTACAGCATGATTACATAGCACATAATTAACTTTGTAATTAATATGCAACTGCCACTTAAACTAAAGTACTGCTTATAAAGATGTACGACAACAGTAAATCACAGGTCAGAAGTAGCACTTTGGAGTTTTCAAAAAAAATGAGAGTAAATGCAGAATCACTTACAGCAGCAGAGTAAGTTAATTAAAAAGCACATTAATTGTGAATGTCCTGTTTAATTTTAAATACCTTTGCTATTTATTTTCCCTGAAGAAAGAACAAGTCTAAAGCCTAACTCATTCATTGTTTTCTTAGATGACATGTTTTAAAATTAGCAATGGTTTAGCTTTAAACTGTCTGTCCTGGTTGTGATTAGGAGTTAGTATTCTTTTCTTGTCTTGCTGTGTAGGAAGGTAGTATAAAACCAGTGGCTTTTTTACTCTGACTTAATTCCAGCTTTCTGCCATGGTCTTGTTTTCACATCAAGTCAGTGAAACAAAGTTAGCCAAACGAACTCCATCCTTTGTCCTGATGATGCATTGTTACAGAAGATGAGGATTTGTGCTGTGCTATCAGAATCAATGAAGAATGAGGTGCGGTTTTGGTTACTTCCAGCTATTTTTTTATCATCTGTCCACAACTGGTAGTATTTCCATCAGTGGTGCTAATGCTCTTAGAGACTTTTGTGCAAACAGACCATGCATTTCCATGAGCACCTAGGGTAAGGCTTTTCTAAAACTGCGTGTCTTGCTGCAGGTTTGCAAAGTAGTAGTTGGAGTCCTGTCCTATCCAACACCTTTTTCCTTTCTGTCTCCATGTGAAGTGTTGTTGACCATGGCAGGGAATTTACATCCCCAGTGTAGGTAGGGCCATACTGTGTTGGTTGTGATTGTGATTGATGGTTGAAAGCATCATTTGATATAATAACAAGCATAGTATGACAAAGGTTTGGGGTTTTTGCAAAGTGTTGGGAATTTTTAAACATCTTCACAATTTGTTTTTGTGAAACAGCATACAGCATTATTACATACTCTTAACAGCCCTGGCGAGTATGTGTATTAAGAACATTAGCATAGAATGAAACCAGATTAGCTTAGTTCCCTGTCTCAGAATGTTTGGGGTTAGAAGGGACCTTTAAAAGTCATTTAGTTCAATGACCCTGCAGTGAGGAGGGACACTTTTAACTAGATCAGTTTGTTCAGAACCCTGTCCAGCCTGACCTTGAATGCTTCCAGGGATGGAGCAGCAACCACCTCTCTGGGCAACCTGTTCCAGTGTTTCACCACTGTGGAGAGGTGTTCCAGTCCTCTGATCATTTTCATGGCCCTTGTTCCAAATCTGTGATCATTTTTATGTCCCTAATATCTTCTTGAGGTGGCATTCACAGGAGGAGTTTTAGATATTGACTGACCTCAAGGTCACTCCTTTCTGTACTATGTGAGTCTAGAAGCAGAAATGGACACACCCTTGAGAGCTCTCAACTCAAAGGCCATGGGAAACTTTTAGAGTTCTTCAACACCTTTCTGATCATTTGAAGGTGATGGAATAGAGGAACTTGACCTTGCAAGTGCATCAGATGCTGTTGTATATCATTCAATACTTAAACATAGTCGCCTTCATTTGCTTGATCTGTTGTTGGTTATATCCTGCATAATGTCTGGTTAAAAGAAATCAAAAAGGATTTCTATTACGATCAGTAGGAAATGCCTGCCCTAAGCCTATAAATACATCTTTAAAAAGCATTAGCATGTCTTGTTAATACCTCTTTTGCAAACTAAACTAATTTTTTATGTTCATCAATACATGGCAAAACAGTTTTAACTTTTAAGTTTCTATGTTTCTGAAACACTTCAATTTGTGTATTCAGTATCCATGGTGCTCAGTATATTCTTGGTTGCTTCATCCACATTATGCTATTCTTTTTCTCCTTAGCTAGCTAGTTGAAACTTCTGACCTGAAACACAGAGTGATAGATTCTTCCCAGTTGCTCTTCATTCTGGATAAATAATGGTGTTGGATGATGGGTTGGACTTGATGATCTCGAAGGTCTTTTCCAACCTGGTTTATTCTATTCTGTTCTAACTCAGGCATAATTATGTGCACCTCTCAGTACTCAAGAATATCTGCTGCCTACTTGAGTAACTGTGAAGGAATATACACTGCCCTTACAAATCCTTCAGAATTGACTTCTGCTTACATTGTGTTTAGAAAACAAACAAACAAAAAACCCCCCCAAACAAATAGTAAAATAACCAATCAACAAAACAAAGTAAGTACAGACATTTTTGTTTTCTGTTTACTGACTTTGTTTTTCTTCGTTGGGACAACTGCTCAACAGGCTAATTACTATGAAAATTGGCATGTAAGAATAAGTATCCCTAATTACTCACCCAAGAATAAAAAAGTTACTGGAAGTAAGTTATGCACCGTAAGTGGAGTCAAACCTAATAGAATTTGAAGGGATTTTTGCCATTTGAGTTTCATGTGTCACTTAATGGGTCATAATAAGAGAAACATGTCACTTTTACAATCAGTGGAATTTTGCTGCAGTGGCAAAGTGGAGGAGTTGCTTTTTTCTGAAAATGATGCACAGTACATTCTTGGAGGTTCAGTTCTAAGCATTATGAACAGATGCATGAAAACTCCTCTCAAATGTCACATTTCATGCATAAACCCTGGGGGATTAACAATATCAGAATACCCTGAAAGTACTCCTGAAGGTTGAGCTTAATACTCTCTCTCAGGGAAGCATCCCACCTACTAACTTGATGAATAAATACTTCCAGGCTTTCCCAAAGGCCTTCTCTCTAATGCTGATCCAAATGAGGCCAAGGGAAAGATGACAAAAGCAATAAATTGCAAAGCAGTGGAGCTTTGAGATGGCAAGTAAAAATCACATGACCTCAAAATTTTGCAGTGGTCTCAACAGAAGTGAAGTCATAAGATTATTTTACATTAAAGATGGAGAGCCATCAACATCTGGTAGGAGAACAATTGCAGCTCCATAATTATGATTGAATTGTAATAGTTGGGGAAAATGCAAATGACTTAAAATACAAAACTTTGTTTCCTGTCTAGCAAACATCCACCTTTATTTTAAATATTTCAGTGACTATTCAGAAAAACTTTTATTTTAGAATAATAATAGTAATAATTTGTTGTCAAATTATAGAGCTGCTTGTAATGGATGCCTCACTGTAACTGTAGAGAAATTGGCAGTATTTTTTTAACATACTAACAATTTTTCTATCACTTGTAATAGATAACCTGCAGGATCAAATATAAAAAAAACAAACAAACAAATCAAAAAACCCCAACAACAAAACCCCACACATAATATTTCGTTGAGCCTCTGTTAGAGTGAGTTCGTGCCTAAAGAGAAGATAAGGGAGGGAGTTTTGCTGCTGTCCCCCTCTGTCTTGTACATGGATTTTTTTGCAATGAGGTTATAATATATGTTAACATAATGCTGACATGGACAGCTCTAGCCAATAGGTTAAAATTGTTAGGTAGTTTGTCTTTTTGACAGATCTTGTCTCCATGTCTAGCAATTTACATGACCTTCCAACTCTGATATTTTCCTTGCCAGTGTGTGTCCTAAATGGCTCCCTTCGATGTATTGGTCGCACTTCATTCTTAGAGACTGACAAGGCAGCCCATGCTTCACTGAACCTGTGAGGAGCCCAGTGGGTCATTGTGGGGGTTAAATTCTACTTTATTCTGTTGAGTGTTAAATTGCTTCTTCAATTCTGGAACATGTTTTGTTAAATTAATGTTTTAAGCCAGGTCAAAAATTAATTTTCTTGCATGCAAGAACATGGGCAATATGATACAAAATATATCTTGTTTCCCACTATTCAAAAAAATCCCACAAACATAGGCAAAGCAAATCATGTTCTGCATGACAGATGAACTAAACTGCAGAATAAAGTCTCTGTTTCTGGAACAAATCTGCTAAATATCACTTGTGTGAACTTTTCCCCTGTGTTCCATAACACTGAGGATTTGTTGTTCTATCTTGCAAGAAAGTGTTTAAATGAGTTTGTATATAGAAATTGTTTCTTCCCCAGCATTTCATCCTGTTATATCTGTGCATGTGTGCTTATGTGCATTTTGGCGTGTGTTAACTTAATCAAAGCCTTACAAATAGCAGTTCAGTTGGTTTTCACAAGGAAAGAGGCACACTCTAAAAAAATTTTATGCGGGTGAATTATTTTTCTCAGGCCAGTAAGAAATATCACAGGATCCTTGCTTCTTAGATCCATCAGGGATTTTCTTTTTATAGTTGCATAATAGCATTGCAGTTGCTCTGCAATCCATTAGTGATTCTCAACTCTAGAACAGGTGTGATGTATAAAAACGTTTGTATTAGATACTGAGGTTTAAAGAAACTTGAGTGGTAGGTAATATGAACCCATCCTTTCTAGAGTTTTGTATAAGTCTCCAGAATCTAAAATGGGGAGGAGAGCAAAGATGGTAGATCTGATATGCTGCATCCGAATGGGTGGCAGCAGTAAACTAACTTAGGCCCTTGGTTATACTGGAGAGATGTGAAAATGAGAGAGTCATACCATGAAACTGTTGTCTAAATTGTTCTAAGACCATTTTAGAGAATGAATCTGTACTCTTAACATCCGCTAGAAAGAGAACAGGACAGCCTACTGGATTTTTGTAACATTCTTTTTCATGTGAAAGACAAGAAACAAAAGACTGAGGTGTTAGCATACCATCTGGTGCTTGCATGAATAGTTCAAAATTACCTGTGTTGTTACCTTGGACAAGTCACTTAGAGAATATGCTGCTGGGCTCCTGCGATGCATCTCTGCTGTAGAACAGATGGGAGTATCACAAGTGTGGTAAACAGCAAGTTTGGCTCCCTAGACTAAAGTCAGCCTTTCAGTGAAACACCTTCTCACTTACCAGTTTTGAAAACCATGTAATTTTGTTGCTCAGCAGTGGAAATAAGTCACAGCATTGCTATATGATGTCAAACTCCTTTCCTTTAATTTTTTTCAAGCCTTTTGAAGGCAGTTTAAAAAATAATGGTGCAACTTTGAGCCCTCATCATGGAAAGCAAAATGTGAAGAAGCTTGTTCAACTATAGTTGAAACTGTAGTTAGTCAGCTATTTAGCCAGCCTGTTCAGTGGATTTGTGATACTTGCAGGTGGTAGCAGATTTCTCTGAAGCCAGGATCCACAGACTTTTGACTGTTATCTGTAGCATTATGGGATATTTTCAGGGACTGAATCAATCTTACAGGGAACTAATACATAGTATTTTTACAGTTACAGCATTGGCATTTTAGGTTTTCCATTTATCTGTTTCTTTGTTTATTGTCAATAAGCTTAAGAATGAATTAGGGTAGATGATTAATAAACACAGATTTCTACAAAAAATCTTGCAAAGATCTTTTCTTTGCAATCATTAAAGCATTATAAAGTGATTAGCTATGCTTAACTTACACTCTACAAGCTTTGTGGCAGGGCTGCTTTTGTCATTGTTATTTTTTTTTCCCTTGCTTGCTGATACAAACTATTTTCAACCCATGTCTTTTTGTTTTTCTGGGCTGGCCCAGGTCCCAAATTCTTCAGGTTAGGGTTCCATCTATGTATAATTAGCTTATTTCTTGCATGTGCATACAGGTTCCATTCTTGAACAGAACCTTCTGGAGACAGGAAAGGGTTTATGCCCTGATTCTGTCTTGCCACGCAGATGGTCATAATACCTAGTATTACAGTAGTACCTCTGATTTTAGCTGGTAAGAAAGAGGGAATGTTTTAAAGCTTGATTTATGTCAAGAGAAGCAAAATCAGAAAAGAATGAAAAGTCTAATGTCTGATACTAACTGTCTGAATTGATTCCCTTGTCCCAGATGGGACAGGAGTGAATGGGCTGCTACCACAGCATGGTGGGTTTTGTGCCAGACTGCCCTTTACTTCTATATCCCTGCTTGGGTCAGCCATGCAGTAGACAGGAGTCTTTTAACCCTGTGATATGGCATAGTGGGCAGCTAGGCTTTTAAAAAAAACCAAATCTTTCAAAAGCTAGGCCTCCAGATTTCAGATTTTATGAACTTCGCTTACTCAGGGAAATAACTGCCAAAATGTAGCCACTTGAGGATGACAAAAATCAAGAGCAAAGAATGAGAAGAAGACAGATAGAAGTAGTTTTATTCTCTTCAAGGTTTGAAATTGTCATACCTATCTTTGAATTCATCAGAACCTTTTCAAAGCAGATACTTATTTCTTTTGAGGGGAGCCGTGCATTGTTTCAAGTAAGACATTACTCTTACTCCTGCCTGCTGCAGGCTTTGCTGCATGGCTGCTCTGCCAGCTTTTTATGCTTGTCGCCAGCACGTCACATTCGATCAGAGTGAAAGTCGCTCCAGAGTATGTCTAATCAGGCAGGGCTTCAGAAAAACTTGAAGGCTATAAAGCTGACCTCCAGAGTCTGTAGTGTTGCTGTTGGGGACAAGGAAGAAAAGTGTGTAGCTTTTTGAGGTCTGTTACACTATGTCCTAATAACCATTGAAACAAAAAATAAGAAAGGAAGGCTATGAGTAGGAGAAAATAAAATGCTTTCTAGACTTAAACTGTTTTTATCCAGGTGCCATCTGGATGCACATTATACGTTTATCAGGTTAATTTCATTCCATATTTGGAAGTCTGAATGTTGGAAATTTTGTTCTGAAATTGCAGAAAGGCTAATAATTAGGTGGTTTATCCTTGAGTTGCAATAGTACATGCATTATATATCTTTTCATTGTTTGTATTAAACTAGCATGTAGTAGCCCCAGTCTGAAGTGTAATTTGTGTTAAGCACTTCACCTATACTTGGTGAAGATAGTATCTACCCAGAGGAGGTCTTGATGTAATTGGAAAGCCAAAGGAGCTGAAGAAGTGAAGTGTTTAGTGGTTCATCACGAGAAGAGCTCAGGTCTCTGTTCACTGTGTGGATTTTGCCCTGCAGTTATAGCAAAAAGCTTCTAGGCGGGCAGGTACTTTGTAATAATGGCAGTGGTGTGAAAAACACAAGACAGTCTAGGTGTCTTAATTTATGGCCCACACTGTAAATAATTCATTAGCCATAGTGTATCTGTTTACATTGTCAGTAATAAAAATGGGAAGTCTGCCTGCTTCAGTTTATAAGACAGTTTTCACTCATAAATTGTCAGGCTTGCTTATAGCCTGTACCAGTTGAAACAGCAGTGGTGATGGAAGTTGTGCTCTCCACTTCTTAATGGGGGGTTACCACATGGATTCCTAGTCCTTCCTATCATGGTAGCTTTTGTTCACGCCCAGTTTAGCATTGTATAGTTGCTGCTTTCAAATACTTCAAAGGATTTAAAAACACCTGCTTGATGTCTGTGTTGCATTCTGCCAAATGCCATTTCAGCTTTGCTTGTGCTATCACCTGACGGTGAGAGACCCTGTGGAGGTGCAGCTAACAAAGATCCATGCTCTCAGAAGAAATGCTGTTCCTGATTATCCCAAGAGGTTTGTGAACTGAGCAGATGAGAGATCTTTAACCACAGAATTCATCAATCCTTTGGGAAATGAATTGTCTGTTAAGACGCTTGGTAAAATGGAACTTACTTTATAGGATAAAGTGTAAAATTCTCTTTGTTTGCCTGTAAAGTAGGTCTGTGACACTGACAGTTCTCAGACACAAGTTTCTAGATATATAGAGGTCCTCTCAAGTGATAAGATAATGAGAAAACAGAATGGGGTGGTGCAGATGATCACTGATGTTTCAGTTAAAATCTTTTTTGAAGGCAGCAGACTTTGCTGTCTAAAAGTCCTGAAGTGTTTTGTAATTTATGTTTACAGGATTTCCACATTACTGGAATTATGGGCACTTAGAAAACAGGAAGAGCAAGGACCCCATTATAGACAGTGAAGCAGTAGGGATGTATGTAGCTTTGACTTTATCAGAATGATAGCACTGCAGCTGGAACATGGTTTTAGATGACAATATTTTCAAAATGAACTATAGGACATAAATATTTCTGGGCTGCTTCATAAGGTTTCAGTAGCAATGGATCTGGCACTTCGGTTGTGTTTCAGGTATTTGTTGAGACTAACAGAAATAGCAGTCACATTTCAAGCCTCCCAGTGCATTGTGCTTACAAAATGTTTCACTGCCTATGTACAAAAAAAGTTTTCCTTGAGGCATACACAGTCATTTGGTTTGCTTTTCCAGTTCTGGGTCATTTTACCTAGACTGTAAGCAACTTCTCTTATAATTTAGGATTTGGTGGCAACTTGAAATATCAGACATTTGTCTGCAGGACAGTTAAAGAAAACCAAATGCCTGGGGTTTTAATGTGTATTCTACAGGTGTGGAATGATTAATATGGATGGATCTCCAATCAGCTTCTTTAAAATAAAGATTGATAAAATAGTGTATAGAGCTCACCAAAAGTGTAGTTTTGTTGTGTCTAGGTGTCCAATATCTTTAGTTTTATTTTGTAGAAATGACAATCTCCAGCACTAAATTGTCGTAATTCAAAATAAGTGCAGAGTTTAAGAGAAGCCACATTTGAGTAGCACTGAAAGCACTGCAGAAAATACAGTTTGTCCGACAGCGACTGTGTTTCTCTGGATACAAAAATGCATAGCCATGTAATTTCTACTGTATTACTTCAGCTATATTAAACCTGTACAGGTTTTACTGATCCTCTTGGAATTTAACTTGTGTCCATTCTGAGAAGTTTGGTAAATCTTTAATTAAAGTTCATCAGAACATGTCAGGATAATGGCAGATACCAAAGTTTTCAGAGCTGTTCAGTTGTTTTGCTCTTTAAAGAATTTATTGACATAGGTATGCTGCTTTTCTTCCACTCCCTGAGTGATTTTTCTCCAAAGGAGTATCTTACCAGAAGTCATTGATGATGGGAGCAGTTTCAAAGTTCTCATAGGGTGAAAGAAAAGATAAATAAATCTTATGTTTACAGACCATAAAGATAAATTGCTATTGACTGTATATGCCTTCTTCACAATGCTCAATTCACTGAAAAAGAGGAGTCCACATGTATCCTCATTCCCTTACTGGGTGCTGTATAGTTTGGAGATAGATGAGTATTGTGTTCTTTCAGTTTCCACTCACTAATGAAGAATGTAAGCTGTGATGATACAGTATCACAAGAAGAAAGCAACAGACTATTTCTTTCAAATGGTGCAGTTCAACTTCCAAAAGATGCCTAGGTAGTTTCATCAGGTAAGAGGGCATTCAATGTCAGAATGCAAATCCTTCTCATTTCTAATTCATAGTGGGTTTGAGATGTTGCTTGCTGGGAGCATTTGTTTTGGCTGGCCCAAAAGGTTTTGGCCTCTGTTTGTTATATAGTAGGCTGTCTTGTTGAAGAGAGATGTTATTGGAGCATAGCAAATAAAAACTAGCACCATCACTTTTTGATAGGTTATTGTTAAATTATTAAAAATATTTGCTGCTAGTGCCATCTCTCTATCTTTCTCCTGCTTTTGAGACCCTCTTTGTAGAGACTGAGTGTTACTGTTTCCTCTGGACCTTCAGGAAATGTTTCTATTAGGTTATCTATTCTGGGTTGTCTTTCACATTTTAAGCAAATAACATGGATGAGTATGCCCAAACCAGTTGGCTTTCTTTAGTATCTGATAAATGTCTATCAAGAGTAGAAAAAAGTTGACAGTTTATGTACTTTTTTTTGTTGTTGTGGTAGCAACTCTGTAGGCTTACTTTACATCTTACCACAGAACCTCTGAAAGAAATGATCTTTCATTAGGTAAATAAGTGAGCATCACGTGCCAGAATGCAAATCCTTTTCAGTTCTTATGCTCACCTGATTTCCACTTCAATCCTCCCACTGAGCCTGAAAGGTGGGAAGAGGTGCTGGATTCTGTATCAGTGTAGGAATATGCAAGTTATGAGGGATTTTTACAGCACTGTTGTGTTGAGTGATCAGGGACACTGGTTATGACATGATTTGGGTTTAACCCTGCAAGCTTTTAGGGATGGCTCATTTGCTTGTAGCTGTCCTGATGAGGATTAGCATTTCTTACCTGCAAGCTGCAGTACATTTAATGAACCACTGGATCAGTGGATTCTGCTGTGGAGCTGTCAATGTTTGTTCTTGTAGATCTATCTACATTGCAGTGTGCAAAGCCTCTGAAAGCACTACAGCGAGTCTGTCAGCCCTGGCTCCTCAGGAACACACTTAGTGAACTTTTGCCTTTAATTTTGTGTTATTATCTCTTGCTGTTTTAAACTGCAGTGTCCTTTTCCCTCCTTGCTGTCCCTAAAGATAACAAGCTGAGAGAGCTCATGACACTAGGAGCTGGGTGGAATGCAGGGAAACCAACCTTGTAATACAAGCATGCAGCAGGGCAATTACCCGAAACTGGGCTGTGCATCTGCTGCTCTCGGTCTGAGGAAACCAGTCATTTCAGCTGGCGGGCTGGAGGTGAGGGCTGCCAGTGCAGGAGGCAGTTCACGTGCTTTATGGTTAGTGCTGGCTGGTGACCAACTTGTTCAGCTCAAAGGAGCACTCTCTCCAGCTTGAGATGTGATTTTTTACGTGCCTGCAATACCCCTCTTTTACGGTAGAAGGTTTTTTTAATATTTTTATGCCTATACTTTAAGCACAGGTCATATCCCAGTGCCGTGTGTGCACTTCCAGCTAGCCCTACCACCTTCGCTTTTGTAATCAGGCTGCAGATGTGCTTCATGATTGAACAACTTCTGCACACGGCTGCTCCTCCTCCCAGAGGAGTCCAGCAGGCTTGCTTATGCAAGCTGTCATGCTGTCTTTTTTTCAAAAGCATGTGTGGGTTTGCTTTTGTGTGTATCCGGCTGGCTGTTCATGCCTGCATGTAATAGGCTCTGTATATAAAAACCTTCCCAAGCACACGGCTGCAGAAACAGCTTCCTTAAACCCGACAAAGCTCCCAGCTCTTGCAGCTCAAGCCACCATCAATTACAAGAACCTGCTCCCACCTCACTGAAGCCCTGCCTGCCGACAGCCCACACACACACGCACGCTCGCTTTTCCTCTCTCGCAGTCAAAAATGATAGAAAGTCTTCTGGGGATTACTGCACATTTGTAGAGCAACAATGGAAAGCAGCACAGCACAAATATCTATTCTTCCTCACTCAGCATAACAAATGCTGCTTTGTCTCACATCTGGCCCTTTTTAATAGCTCAAAGCCAACAATAGTAGCTATTTAGCAGCTTATGGTAAATAAAGCTTTATTAAAACAACACCCTTTTTCAAATGTTTAATGATTAAAATGGCTTTTCACGTGGTATTTTATACATTTTGTTGTGTTTTTTTTAGTGCCATATCTAGCAGGACAAATAAAATAGTTGCCATTATTAAACTTTTTCCAGAAAATCATCTTTAATTACATCTTTGAATTTTTCTTTTTTATTGAAAAGCAGACTCAGACTTAAAAGACCTTTTTCTATTGTGTGAGCCCCCTAATTGTGCATCTGTGCCTCCATCAATGCTTATTTGCTGAGCTGCTTCGTACCTTTGCATTTTGAGGTCTAGCTGCAGGTCTGCATGTTTTGGGTTTACTGAAGAGAGAACTAGTGCAATCATATGCCATTATATTAGTATAGTATTAATCTATGCATACGCAGAGAGGTATGTTATAACAGTTCAAGGAACAACTTTTAGAAATATATTTAATATTAAGGAAAACGTCAGTTGTAATTAGATGGGTTTTGTTTCCGACTACCTCGTTTTACTGCCAGGACCGGGCGCCGAGTGAGCTGATGTTTCTTAATTTATCATTGGCGGTGACAGGCTTCCGAGTGCTGCTGGGCTATTTCTGACCCGTCTCCTCGGGGATCCGTGCTTGCAGGCGACGGAACGCGGCTTTAACGCCCCGCGGCCTCCCTAGCGCCGGGTAGCCGCCCGCACCCCGCCTCCCTCAGGGCTGCTCCGGCCGGGCCTAGGGCCCAGCGGCGGGCGTGCGGTGGCGCGGCCCTGCGGCGCCCTCTGCTGGTGCGGTGGGGAGCATGCTCCTCGGCCCCGTCTACCCTGCCCGAGCCACAGAACCCGGCGCTTGCCCGCGTCCTCGCTTGGTGCTTCCTGCCCTGCGGGCGGCAGCACTGCCGCAGGCGCTGGGCCTCCCTGCCCCGCACTCCCCCGCATTCCTTAAACCAGCGCAGTCTTCTGCCATTGCTGTAGCTTGGCTTGTCCCTCGGTCACAGTCACTTACTACATAAAAGTGGTCTGCCCTCTTGTACGGCCCTCAACACACTGGAGACGTGCAGAAAATTACTTGTCTTAGCTGACTGAAACAACGATATTAACCAACTTCCCTACTGTGGTGGGATGGGCCTGGGAGAAGACGGATGTTTAAAAGGTGCTATGTTGAATTCCTGCATAGGGAACAGTTATCCTCTTCTCATAGCTTCATGTAAGTAATCTTAAAAAAAGAGATTTCTTGACTGATAAGGGAGTTTCCTTTGCCCACCCCCCGTGTTCTTCCATTGGTGGTTCCAAGCAGGTCTAAATTAGATCTTGTTAATTATAGCAGCCGCAGTTCCCCAAAGGGTGACCATCAGTGCGCTGGTCCTCTGTGGAAGCAGAAATCCAGCATAACTGGTGCTGCTGGCTCCCTGAGCAGGTTTCCATGGTCCATTGTCCCAGGGTGGCAGAGCTCTTGCTGTGGATGGCAACCCTGGCTGTGAGGAGAGCTTATTTCAGGGCAGAGCTGAAACCACAGTTGCTTTCAAACTGCAGAACATTTGTAGGTACGTCACTGTTTTGAAGCAGTGCTGAAATGTTTGTTGGGTGGGGGTTTTTTAGGAGGCTGTTTAGGCTGCCTTAGGAACTGGTAGGGACTTCGTTTAACTAAATTGCTCTTAAATGCTTTACTGGAAGTCCAATTTCTGATAGAATAATTGCAAACTCCTAATGTGAACTTTCATCCAAAACAGAATGTAGCAGAAGAATGTGGAAATTGTGTTTTTTATATCTGCTACATAATTTCATTCTTTTTCAACAGTGAAGAGAATTTTGTAGCAATGGTTTAAGAAAAAAGATTCAAGTTTTTTTTAGGGTTTATAAAAGTCTAACAGGTTGATACATCTGTGCCTTTAAAAAACACATTCTCTATTTTGGAGACATCATAAATATGTAAATGAAGGCTCTTTAATTACTGCCTAGGGCTATAAACTCACATGCTAGAGGGGAGGGAAGAAGCAAGGCAAAGAATAATTCATATAATTTTTAAGTTATTATTATTTTTAAAGAGAGAGAGAGAGATTGTGTCTTTACCTCAGAAAAGACAGCAGAAGAATGGAGTTTTTTGTTGCTGAATTACCAGAAGGTGCTGGGAACACTGGGGATTTTTTTGTTTATCCCTTTGGATGGAGATAGCATACAAAGCACTAGCATGCAACCTTTCTGGCTGAGGTGACCACCAAACAGAGAGGATTTGTTACAAAGCACCGGGTAAAGTTCCCTTCTCTTTCCTACACTTCCAGCACCCCTAATCCCGATCAGCACCATTATGCCCTGCTGTCTCTCGAGCTGCTCTCAACGCCTGAATCTTAGCATGGCTTCTCCTGCAGGTAGGCCAGAGGACAGGGATGGACCCTGCAAAGCCATTTTCACTTGTGACCTAATAAGCACTTGGCACTTAACCAAGCAGAAGTCTGTTCTTATTCACCCCTGCCGGCCTCTTTGTGTCTTAAGCACCATTATTTTCAAGTAAGGTGATCTTGCTGCTATTTTTAAGTCGGCATGAGATTGACAGAAAGGGCGGGGGGGGGGGGGGGGGGGGGGGGGGGGGGCGGGGTGTTAAGTTTGAGGATGTGGATGTGCACGTGGGGAACCAGACCAGTGCTCCAGGGGAAGTTTAGGCTCAAGATGAGGAGAAAGTTCTTCACAGATAGAGTTGTTAGCCATCGGAATGTGCTGCCCAGGGAGGTGGTGGAGTCACCATCCCTGGAGGTGTTCAAGAGGGGATTGGACGTGGCACTTGATGCATTGGTTTAGTAGTCATGAGGTCTTGGGTGACAGGTTGGACTTGATGATCTTTGAGGTCTCTTCCAACCTTATCGATTCTATCATTCTGTGCTTCTAAGAATAATTTCCAGACAATAAATCCCACTAATGAGCTCTGCTTTTTTTAATAGCAGAAATGACTTAGAGCCAGTGTGCTTATTTTAAAAAAATCATTCTGTTTGATGCTCTTATGATGTGTCTGAGAGAAAGGTTTAAAAAATGAAGCCTTATGGGGGTGAGGCAGCACATTTTAAGTACAAAGTGTTAATGTCAGTGTATGTGGTGTGGCTTCATATGTACAATTTTGACTGTTCAGTTCATGCAGTGTTTGCTGCCTGGGGGAGTTAGTGGACTGAGGGGCTTTTATTGACCAGAAGAGAGTGGCAGTGGTGAAGGGCTGGTAGGTGTCTGTCCAAGCAGTGAAGGAGAAGAGGTGGAAGGAGCCTGCCAGGGCAAAGACTGTTTAAGCAGAGGGCACTAGAGGTATGACAACAAGTGGAGTTGAGGATGGAAGAGAAAATACTTCCAGCTTTTAGGGACAGGGTGAGAGCCAGAGAGCACTTTTCCATGGGAGCCATTGGGTGTTAGTAGCAGAACTATTTTGAGACAAAATTTGATTAGTTTATGACAGAACTTGTATAGCATGTCTGTGTAAGAGAACAGAGGAATGCGCCCTCCCAGGCCTGCCCCCAAGAGCTCTGTCAGGCTCCTGCTCAGTCATACAAGTTAGTTCTGTGCCTTCTGCTTTTCCAAGCAGGCTTTGAGAAGCTACGCTGTGTGTGTGAGTGGACAATTTGGACAAATACAATAGTAAGCTATGGTTCAGGTAGCCAATAGCAGCCTTCAGTTTTGTTTGTGATTAACTGGAAGGCAGAGAATTGGGTTGGATTTTATATGTACAGTTCATAAATCAATCATTCAGAACAGTTTGTTGGCATGAGTGATAGTACATGAATTCTAGTCATTGTCACTGTCTCTCTTAAATCTCTCTGCGGTCTCCCAGCCCCGATGAAGTATATTGCCAGTGACACAAGAGGCAGCTCCTGATGCCACTAGCCATGAGCTAGTGGTGAGTACTGGTGTATCTGGCTGTGCTTGAAAAATTATGTTTCTGGCAGTATAGAGTATGTCTAAGCATGTGTTGCTGAGATAGGCACTCTTTTCAGCTCATCTCCCAGATCCTCTCTGTGGCTGTATGGCACTGAGGAGGTTAAATAGGTAATGCCAAAACAGACAGGAATTATGTTACAAAGTTAACCAGAAACATGGTATTTTGCTTAGTGGTTCATTAAGCAAAAATGTCCTGACTTAAGTAAAAAATTAACAAAAAACATACCTTGTTTTGCTTTTCTTCAACTATTTCAACAAAAATCTGAGTATACATTTGTATTTGTTTTCAGCATGCCCTTCTCTATCTGTTCTGATACTCAATTAAAATGCAGATAATGTGTCCCAGCTTGTAAGATGGATCACTGCTGAAGTTGTGTCATGTCTGGGATAGCTTATCTCTTGATAAATGCCTCTGCTGTTCATTGAGAGATTAAGCTTCATGACTGCTGAGGTCTGTCTGGGGGTCTTACAGGCAGATAAGACTGTGTTACTCTTTTAATAAAATATATAATTTACATTTACTGAAGGACCTTTGGATGGCATTTGCTGTTGAGAAGGTGGCAGCAGCATACTTGTATATGAAACTGGCTTTTCCATTTACTGTTACTTTGTTTACAGGAGTGCTTTATTGAACTCTATTGTGTCTTGAGTTTGGAGATGATGAGCTTGAGCTGTTGTTCTAAGACTTCATTTAACTGTCTAGCAGAAAATACTTCTTTCCCTGAGACTTATCTGGCGAGAGCCATGGAAGAACATTATCAGCTAGGTACAGAAATCTTAGACCACTTGAGTATGTAGGACAGACATGGGTGCTGTGGCCTGGAGTCTGTCTTGCCATGACAGCTGTGCAGTCAGGTTCCCACCATGGGGAACAGTCATCTGGGATTTGAATATGTACAGTGCTGTATTGGTAGAGGAGCTTCTCTAACCAAATTGTTACCTGAAAATTTTGCTGTCTCTTCTATGTATGTACGGAGTGGAAAAGAGTTTTGTCATGGACAGCTCTCTGAGTAGCAAACATCTGAGTGCCACTGAAGAGATTCATGAGGGAGAATTTTCTGTGCAAGTTCAGGACCTCAATTATGCTGGTATAAAGTTTTATATAAATAAAGCATTGGGGTATTATTCTGCTGCTCTGCCACTATAGGAAAACTATAAGGGGTAACGGGTGGAAGGGGTGCAGTGAAATACAAACCAGTGCGCACAGCAGGGCATGCACTTCTGCTTACTTGTGCTTTTAATGTCTTGCTTTTGGTCCACATTTGAGTGGCATTTTGGCCATTCCTGCCGTTCAGATCAGGAGAGCTGTTTGTGCTGTGCTTACGTCAGTCTGGACACAGGGATAAGGGAAAAGTAAACAGCAAATTCAGCATGACATGTTCTTCCCCTCTTGCAGGCATTGTTCGTGATTCCAAATACATCCATTATCTTGACAAGGAGCCACTTACATGTGATCATGGAGTATGATGTAAAGCATGGCTCTCAAAGTGTTAACAAATAACTCACTGGACATGAGGAAGAAGTTCTTCACTGTGAGAGTGGTGAAGCCCTGGAATGGGTTGTCCAGGGAGGTGGTTGAGGCCCCATCCCTGGAAGTGTTTAAGACCAGGCTGGATGAGGCTCTGGCCAGCCTGATCTAGTGTGAGGTGTCCATGCCCATGGCAGGGGGGTTGTAACTAGATGATCCTTGTGGTCCCTTCCAACCCTGACTGATTCTATGAAATACATGAAGCAGAGCTCATGCTCATGTTGATGTCTTCAGTGGATACCAGGCTCTATCCACAAATAAAACTAACCATGATAAGCATCAGTGGTGGGCTTAGGACACTACAGGTTTGCTGTTTAGAACATTATAACTTGTCACCAGTTTCAGTTTGATGATCTTATACAGCTGTAGCAACATGAATTAAAACTCCTCATACTACTCCAAGCCTTCATTTACATTTTCTGTGGTTTTCTTTACTTTTTCTTGTTTTGTTGTTTTTTTTGGGGGGGTTGGTTTGTTTTTTAAGACTCAGAGAAGTAACACAGTTTTTAGAGATGAGTCTAAGGAGTGCAGTACATGCTTTTAGTAGATTTTTCAGTTATAGATATCTTAAAGAGCCAAATTTTTCTAGAGGGCAGAAACTTCTCAGCCATTTAATCTAAACATAATTCTTTGTCTATATATGCTAGATTATCGCTAGTCATTCTGAAAGTCTTTGTTGAGTCATGAATCCCAGTAATCTACTTGTTGGTGTCTTGTCTATTTCAAGGGCTCATTAAATAGATCTGCTAGTTGGAGGAGAGTTCATGGTTTACCTGTTGCTTTTATTTTCAATACAAAAATCCAGAGTCTTCATAACACATTTTGTTATTGTTGGCCATATAACACTTTGCCATATCTGAATAATTTAATATTTCTGGGAGATACTTACTTTTAGAGGATGACTACAGAGAATCCCCATACCCTTGGCCTTGTAAAAAACAGACCACCAGTGTTATTTGGGTTATTATTATTATTACACCTTGCAGAGTTGTCAAGGGATTCTTCGTTGTTTTGGCAGCAGAAGTGCATACACTATGCTCAGTGATTTTTTTCCTGTTGTTTCTCTCTTGCAGATCGAGGGATTTTAATGGCTTTCAGGTAGAAGAAAGTGGAGACAATCAAAATGAATTCTATGGACAGGCACATACAGCAGACCAATGACCGGTTGCAGTGCATAAAACAGGTAAGCTGAAGGTGGAGATCATAGCTGCTAGATGAGCACTGCATATTGTGTGGCAGATTGTGTTGTGTTGTGGGTAATGGTTAGCTCTTGTCGCTTAATGAATATTCTTGCCTCTTAGGGGGTAGGAGAGAGTTATGAATAGAAACATTGTAATCTCATTGAAGAGAAGAATATCTGCTCTGGGAGCTGGTGTATAAACCTCAAAAGCCAAACTTTCACCTTTCTAAGAAATGTTCAGCCTGGAAACAAAACAAATCTGTCTCAGCTGAAAGCAAAGTGGTGCCAGCTCTGCCCTGAAGGTGTCACGGCAGACAGCCATCATATTTGTGCTGTGAGACAGTAATACAAAGTTTTGGGCCAGATTTGATTGTAATCCAGTGTCTGACGTGAGACATGAACTGCCTGGAGACTCATACCTGGATGGTACTTGAGTGAATCGGTTTGCTTGAAGATTTAAAAACTTTTGTATGCAAGGTAAAATTTTCAGAAACATCTGTGTGAAAACGAAGGGCCTTTATGATTCACTCAAAGGCAGTGGGATCTAAGCCTTATTTACAGATTTCCCCACTGAACTGTGAAATGCCTTTATAACCAAGGGAAACTGCAAAAGCAAGGACGGAATGAACAGATGCCATATTCCCTAATTCACCCTTCTTATTGGACTTTGCTCTCTGGCATTGCAGGCAGCTTAATGGTCTCCCCTCACATAGGCTGTTCTATGCATACAGGAATCATTACAGAAAATTCATAGCAATGATCCTTTGTGAGAGTGGGTGAGCAAGAGAATGACTTCTCATGATGATGTTTCCTATTTCAATCTCTAAACCCATGAATGCAGCAAACAGGTGTGTAATTGCAAATTGCAGACAGATATTTTAAAGATTGGTTATCCCAGACAGATCATTGAGGTGAGTTCCAAAATTCAGCTCTTCAGCACCGGCTGAAATTTTCTGGGTTAGGCTGGAAAACCAGAAAGACATAATTCTGTGGAATAATGTCCCCAAATAATTTTTGCCAGTCCTGTAAGCCATTTTGTCTGTTAGTTCAGGCCACAATATGTTCAGAGGCCAGTGTCCTGCTGTTTCAGTTTTATATTTGTATTAACTGAGTTAAAAACCTACCTGCCTGCTTTTGCCTGCTGCTCTAGGGAGTGCAGCGTTTCTCTGTTCATAGACTTCTTTGTGTTGTAGACACAAGCACTTGAAATTAAAAAAAAAAAAAAAAAAGATAAAAAATAAGCATGAGGATGATACTGGATCAGTCTAGATTTTTAAACTTGTTTTATTTTGTCTACTATTTCCTTAATGGGTGCTGGTATCCCTCTGGTGACCAGTGATAGAACACAAGGAAATGGAATAAAGTTGTGTCAGAGGAGGTTCAGGCTGGAGACTAGGAGGAAGGCTCTTCACTGAAAGGCTGGTCAGTCACTGGAGCAAGTTCCCCGGGCAGTGGTTCCAGCAGTAAGCCTATTAAAGTTCTAGATTCATCTGGATGACACACTTAATCATATAACTTAGTTTTAGGTAGCCCTGCAGAGCAGGGAGTTGGACTTGATGATCCTTAAGGGTCCCTTCCAACTTGAGACATTCTACAATTCAAGGATTATCTGTTTCTATTCTCTTAGTTTCAGCAGTCTTCATAATGTTTTGGCATGTTTGCCTACGTATTAGTAGAAGTTTATATTTTCTAGAATGTGTTGTAATGCAGAGAACAGAAAATGTGTGTTTATTTGTAGGTCTGACCATGCAGATGCTTTGAGAGATTTAAAAACAAAATAAAATTATACCTAAACCAGCTGCTTCCTTTGTTAGAGAAGATTTCAGAATAAATCAAACACTGCTAGTTTGTAGGTCAAGGAGCAGAAATAGGAATGTGTCCCTGCAGAATTGCTGGTCATAATCCCACCTTGGTCTGTAGTGGCTTGCTCTTTCTTTCATCACTCTGTGGTGAAAGTTAATGCATCTCTTGGAGCAGTAGAAGCCTTAGGGAAATATGAATTGCAGGATTTCATCCCAGTTTCTTATTAACAACTATCTGGTCCAGAAAAAAACATGCCCTGGCACAAATTGGTGTCCTTTTTGTACCCCCCCTAGCCCATAGCATAAAGAAGTGACTTGCAGCACAATTTAACCTTTCATCTGCAAAAATAGACTTTTGGAACAAATGGACACAAATGGAGGATGCTGCTCTGTTCATTTTTTGAGAGCTGTTGGTTTCTCTACCTAGAGAATTTGTATTATTCCAATTAGATAAAAGAATATCAAATTACTCTTCTCACAGCATTAAAGAGGTATTTTTGCCTATGTAATAGGTACTCTGTCAGTTATACCACTAACTTTATCTATACTGCTGTTTTGTGTATGCAGCTAAGCTATTTCTTAGAAATGAAAGCCAAGGGGAAAATCAGACTTATCAGCCGTTTGTGGAGCATTTTTGGTTTTGCTTGACCCTGACTAGAAGAAAGAACGGATTTTCTGGTGGGCAGGGACATGCTTGCATAGTTGCTCTATTTTGTGAGATGGCAAAGGATGCCTGAAAAGGGAGATATCCTACTTCTGCATGATTGTGAATTCATGGTCTCTGCATTCTGTATAGACTCTAATGAGACCATAGAATCATAGCATCAATAAGGTTAGAAAAGACCTCAGAGATCATCAAGTCCAACCTGTCACCCAACACCTCCTGACTAACTAAACCATGACTTAAGTGCCACATGCAATCCCCTCTTGAACACCTCCAGGGATGGTGACTCCACCACCTCCCTGGGCAGCACATTCCAATGGCTAACAACTCTCTCTGTGAAGAACTTTCTCCTCACCTCGAGCCTAAACTTCCCCTGGTGCAGCTTGAGCCTGTGTCCCCTTGTTCAGGTGCTGGTTACCTGGGAGAAGAGACCAACCCCCTCCTGGCTACAGCCACCCTTCAGGTAGTTGTAGAGAGCAATAAGGTCTCCTCTGAGCCTCCTCTTCTCCAGGCTAAACAACCCCAGCTCCCTCAGCCTCTCCTCATAGGGCTTGTGCTTGAGACCTCTCATCAGCCTTGTTGCCCTTCTCTGGACACGTTCAAGAGTCTCAATATCCTTCTTAAATTGAGGGACCCGGAACTGGACACAGGACTCAAGGTGTGGCCTAACCAGTGCTGAGTACAGGGGCACAATGACTTCCCTGCTCCTGATGGCCACACTATTTCTGATAAAGGCTAGGATGCCATTGGCCTTCTTGGCCACCTGGGCACACTGCTGGCTTGTGTTCAGCCAGCTGTCAATCAGTACCTCCAGTTCCCTTTCTGCCTGGATGCTCTCCAATGGCTCTGTCCCCAGCCTGTAGCACTGCATGGGGTTGTGGCCAAAAAGCAGCACCCAGCACTTGGACTTGTTAAATGTCATCATGTAGGACTCTGCCCATCTGTCCAGCCTGTCAAGGTCCTTCTGCAGAGCCCTTCTACCCTCTTATGGATCAACACCTGCTCCCAACTTGGTGTTGTCTGCATATTTACTAATGGTGGACTCGATCCATTCATCCAGATCATCAGTAAAGATATTGAACAGGATGGGGCCAGGAACTGATCCCTGGGGGATGCCAGTGGTGACTGGATGCCAGCTGGTTGTGGCACCATTCACCACCACTCTCTGCGCTTGTCCCTCCAGCCAGTTCCTAACCCAGCGCAGAGTGCTGCTGTCCAAGCCATGGGATGACAGCTTGGCCAGGAGTTTGCTGTGGGGGATGGTGTCAAAAGCCTTGCTGAAGTCCAGGCAGGCTACATCCACAGCCTTCCCCACATCCACCAGGCAGTCACCTGATCATAGAAAGAGATCAGGTTGGTCAGGCAGGACCTGCCCTTCCTAAATCCATGCTGGCTGGGTCTGATCCCTTGGTCATAGTGCAGGTATGCTTTGATTGCCCTCAAGATGATCTGCTTCATAATCTTTCCTGGCACTGAGGTCAGGCTGACAGGCCTGTAGTTTGCAGGTTCCTCCATCCAGCCCTTCTTGTGGATGGGCATCACACTGGCCTATTTCCAGTCATGTGCTCTTTAACATCTTTTATTGATGATCTGGACGAGGGCATTGAGTCCATCATCAGTAAATTTGCTGACGACACCAAGCTGGGGCAGGAATTGATCTGCTGGAGGGTAGAGTGGCTCTGCAGAGGGACTTTGACAGGCTGGACAGATGGGCAGAGTCCAACAGCATGAGATTGAACACATCCAAGTGCCGGGTTCTGCACATTGGCCACAGCAACCCCATGCAGTGCTACAGGCTGGGGTTAGACTGGCTGGAGAGCTCCCAAACAGAGAGGGACCTGGAGGTACTGGTCAATGGTAGGCTGAACATGAGCCTGCAGTGTGCCCAGGCAGCCAAGAGGGCCAATGGCATCCTGGCCTGCATCAAGAACAGTGTGGCCAGCAGGAGCCAGGGAGGTCATTCTGCCCCTGTACACTGCACTGGTTAGGCCGCACCTCGAGTACTGTGTCCAGTTCTGGGCCCCTCAGTTTAGGAAGGAGGTTGACTTGCTGGAACGAGTCCAGAGAAGGGCAACGAAGTTGGTGAGGGGTTTGGAACACAAGCCCTATGAGGAGAGGCTGAGGGAGCTGGGGTTGCTTAGCCTGGAGAAGAGGAGACTCAGGGGTGACCTTATCACTCTCTACAACTACCTGAAGGGAGGTTGTAGACAGATGGATGTTGGTCTCTTCTCCCAGGCAGCCAGTACCAGAACAAGAGGACACAGTCTCAAGCTGCACCAGGGGAGGTTTAGGTTGGATGTTAGGAAAAAGTTCTATACAGAAAGAGTGATTGCCCATTGGAATGGGCTGCCTGGGGAGGTGGTGGAGTCGCTGTCATTGGAGGTTTTCAGGAGGAGACTTGATGGGGTGCTGGGTGCCATGGGTTAGTTGTTTGGGTGGTGTTGGATTGGTTGATGGGTTGGACACGATGATCTTGAAGGTCTCTTCCAACCTGGTTTATTCTATTCTATTCTATCTGGGACCTCTCTGGTGAGCCAGGACTGGTAGTAAATGATGGAGAGCAGCTTGGCCAGCTCACCTGCCAGCTCTCTCAGCACCCTAGGATGGATCCCATCTGGTCCCATGGACTTGTGAGTATCCAAGTGGCCACCTCTCCTCCTCCCTTGCCTGTCTCTCCTAAAGAGCTTGTAATCATCCAGTGCCATACTCCAACTGTGTGAACCATCCCACCATGTTTCTGTAATGGAAACTACATCACAGTTTTCCTAGTGGACCAAGACTTCCAGTTCTTCTTGTTTGTTACCCATAATGCATACATTGGTGTACATGCACTTGAGCTGGGCTGCTGATTTCTCATCTAACTCTAGT
Organism: Dryobates pubescens; assembly: GCF_014839835.1. Lineage (NCBI taxonomy): Eukaryota > Metazoa > Chordata > Aves > Piciformes > Picidae > Dryobates > Dryobates pubescens. The sequence goes on from NC_071619.1 coordinate 23,385,620, forward strand.
TTATGTCCCTCTCTCTCCTCTCCTCACCACTCACCCCCTTCAGACCTAGTTTATAGCCCTCCTGATAAGCCCTGCCAACTCTAGTGCTAGAGCCCTCTTGCCCTTTCTAGACAGATTCACCCCATCTAGGTCAGCAGGTCAGGTGCAGTAAAAGTTGCCTCTTGATCAAAGAACCCAAAATTCTGCTGCTGGCACCATCCCTTGAGCCAATTGTTGATGGCATGGGTTCTGCTGTTCCTTTCAGTGTATACCCCTGCCACTGAGGGAACTGAGCAGAACACCACTTGAGCTCCTGCCCCATCAATCAGTTGTCTGAGGGCCTTGAATTCCTTTTTGATTGTCCTGGTGCCCTTCTTATCAATTTCATTGCTTCCAGCTTGGATTACCAACAATGGGTGATAGTCAGAGGGCTGGATTAGCTTTGGTGGTCTCCTGGTGATGTCCCTTACCTGGGCCCCAGATAGGCAGCAAACTTCCCTGTGGGATGGGTCAGGATGACATATAGGATGCTTTGTTCCCCTCAGGAGAGAGTCACCAACAACAATTACCCTCCCATTTTCCTTATGGCACTAGTCCTGATGGTTGATGGGGACTGATTTGCTTTAGGAATCCCCTTAGAAGGTTCCTCTTCTGCCTTCTCATCCACATTGCCCTCAACCTGCAGGGCCTGATACTTGTTATGCAAGGACAGCGGGGGAGGCAAAGATGGCCAGGATGGATTCCCCATGCTTCTCCTAACAGGGACCTGTACCCATCCCCCTGTTTCTGGGGTCGCCTCCCTCAAATGAGGGGAGGTCTGTAAAACCTGCTCCCACATATCTGACTCCCTTCTGCATTCCCTTATAGTCCTGAGTCTTGATACTTCATCCTTTAGCTCAGATACCAGATTAAGAAGATAATTCACTTGGTCACACCTCACACAGGTGTTGTCTCCTTTACCCTCCATTCCAAGTGCCAGGCTCTGGCACTCTCTGCAGCTAGCAGCCTGGACACCTGCATGCTTGTGCACCAGCTCTGCCTTTGGCTGATTTGTTCCTATGGCTGGATCTCTTCAGGCAGGTGAAATTAAGTTTAAGGGGTTTGATGGTTGTTTTTTAATATGTATGTTCCACTTTATTACTATATTTTGCCCAAGCTACCACAGAGGCTTCTGCACTCTGTCAGCTGACCCGGCACACACCACTGGCTGCAATCCAGCCAGAAGGCTCTCTAGCCAAATGGCGATCGCACGGCTTAGCTCTGCCTCGTTTGAATGTCCCGCGGCCGACATCACTCTCTCGAACAGGCATGTGAGAAGATGACCTGCCTGTCCTCGCTGTCTGCTGATGTCATCCCACCCCTAAAAGCCCCCAAAAGAAACCAAAATAGAGCACCTCTCAGCTCGAGCATGCTGGTCCTGGTCCCGAGCAGCTCTCTTGACAAATGATAATAGGGACACTTGTTTTCAGCTCATGAAAAAGTGTAGTTAACTAGGACCGGAAGAAATTCTATACTGTGAGTATAGCAAGACACTGGAACAGGTTGACAAGAGAGCTTGTGGATGCCTCCTTCCTGGAAGTGTTCAAGGATGGGTTGGATGGGGCTTTGAGCAACCCAATCCTAATGGAAGGTGTCCCTACCCCTGACAGGGAATGCATCTAGATGATCTTTAAGGTCCCTTTCAACCTAAACCATTCTATGATTTTATAAACTTAGCATAGCTATTGCTGTTGCTTTTTCTAGTTCCAGAATCTTGTGCTGTTACCTTTGCCATAGTGGAGAAATGGACTCTGACTAGTTTTTTGAAATAGAATCAGCTCTCTGTCACAGGGTTGTACATTTTCAGGTTGGAGACATTTACCCTGTTCTTTTGAGACAAGCCATTAACTGGCAAAATCACCATCATGCTACAGAGTCATTTCCATAGAGAACTGGACCGCACACTGTTACATGCGTGTCAGCTTTGCGAGCAAAGCAGTATGGCTGTTGCTATGTGTGGCCATATCAACATTACCTTCACCATTTTGGGGGATCAGACAAAATTCTGCCTGCCTTCACTAGTTTCCAGCCTTTTATACTTATTCCCAGGCTATGAACAGTTTTGCTGTTCTCCAGAAGAGATGTGTGCTTTCAGGGTGATTAACACAGCATTGGCATGGAAGGTGCTCTGCAACAAGGGGAGAAAAACATCCTTCCTTGGCTCCCAGCATCTCTGTTTTATAACTTTGCTGGCAGCTAGTGCTCATGCAGCCAGACCGGGAACTGTCTGCCGTCTGCCACCCTCCTTGCCCCTCACCCCAGCTCCTGAGAAACACTAAAAATGGTAATCCATGTGCCTCTTTAACTAGATCAAGTTTCAACACAGGGTCAGGACAGACTTCTTTTTTCCCAGCTCTGTGGCTTGTTAGACACCCACAATATCCTTGCTGACTTCTGTTCCAGGATCAAAGTTGTGTTTTACCTTCATCTTTTTTTACACTGTAGAGCTACAAACCCCAAACTTGTATATGATCAGCTAGTTAGGAAATCAAGTGTGTGTGTGTGTTTGTGTGTGTGTGTTAAGAAGTGTTTCAGAACAGATGAAAGGGCAAACTGAAGAGGTGGCTGTGTGTTTACGCTTTAAAAAATCCCAGACTTCTGTGGAAGGCTGGAACAGCTTGTGTGGTCTCTTTGTAGCTGATTCCCTCAGTATTTTTAAGTGTATGTGCTTTAAAATCAAACATAATTTTTTTTATATACACTGGAAAAAGCAAAAGTAACAGGCTTCCCTTTACACATGCAGTTAGTTTGACATGACATGGGAGACTCTTCAGAGTGCATTCAAGAAGGCTGGATCTTCAGGGTGCAGACTTCTTTTCTGTAATTCTTTGTCCATACAAACAAAACCACTAAACAAACAAAACCACAAAATTACTTTGTGCTCAGCGTAGGTCTGATAGGCCCTGAGAACTGCCCTATTGGAGGATGTAGTAATAATCTGTCTGATAAGTACTCATGGCTCAGGTGACTGTTGCACCATGCACTGTGGAGCAGAGGGCTGCTGGAGCTGGTTTGAGTGGGCACAGATTGAAATTTTGGGGGTCTGCTAGTGCCTAGGGCACAGGCACAGCCTTCTAAACGACCCAGGAAGTCTTTAACAGAGAACTGATTGGTTTTCTTAAGCTGTTCTTCATAATATTCAAGAGATATATCTTTAATCAAACACCATCCATTATTTTCCTTAAACGACACAAGCAAATACTAGGCAAAAATCCATGGGCTACATGACATCTCTACTCTCGCTCTGATGGGTCCATTTACAAAAAAAACTTAGAGCTATTTTAAATCTGGGGACTTCTCATTCTTTGTTGTTTCTGTTTATTGCCAGTCAGACTTTGTTACAGTTTCCTTACATCGCTTCTGAAATTCTTGTAAAGAGGAAGACGGAGAAAAATCTTTCTATATCTAAGTTACAAGGAAGTCACCCCTTTCAGAATAGGTGGTGCTGTCTTCCTGCTGTGCTGAGGATGGTTGTCATGATGCATCGTAAAGCTACGATGAAATTTTAGTAAGAGGTTAAAGGGGAAAACATGAAAAGGCTCTCTGATGTCAAAAATATTTGGTCATAGTGAGAACAGAGAAGATTGTTTCTGCTGCTTCTGTCACAGGGTTTATCATGACACACTGAGCAGTATCATCAAATGATGATGGATCACTCGGGGAACCCCACTTGATTTGAGACACACATCAAATAGTTGATTCCTAGAAAGACGTGTGCATTTCTTCTCTCTTTCCTTCAAGGAAGCTTGCTGAATTGCTGCAGTTGCAGAGCTGTAAAATGCTTGGCTGGCCATTCAGGGAGATATGCTAAAAGTTGTAATTGCTGTGTGTTTTGGTGGGTTTTGGTCCCTTGCAATTCAGAGGAAAATAGATTTCTTTGTATGTTTACATAACTGTTAACATTTAAGCCCTGAAATCTTTGAACTTGCTCTTCAGTGTTACTGTTGTAGGCTCATGTAAGTGCTCAGCAATCCTAAACATGTAATTTCAAATATATTTTGGACTGATTAATATGGACTAATGTGAAATTACAGCCAAAAGGGTTTTAATAAAGCTTCATAAAATGTTTTTTTTCTGGAAGAACTGAAAATGAGAAATATTCTTACAAAGGGCACATTTGTTTAGAATCCATATTTTTTGGTTGTAGTCCATGTAAGCAGCACAGAGTTTCTAGCAGCTAAATTTGAAGTAGCATATAGCAGTAAGCTAATGGTGAAAAAGATCTTTCGTCTCCATAAAAAGACATTCAGTAGGCCTGAAGTGTTCCAGCTTATTGGTTGAATGGTCCATCAGTGCTGTCTTAGTAGATATATTTTCTTCTTCTTTCTTATTTTTTTTTCTTTTTTTTTTCCCCTGAGACTCATAGCTGCAAATTCTTTGCTTTTGTGCTCAGTCTGTTAGACTCTGCTAGAGTTAAGTATGTTTAGGAAAAACTGACAGCACACCAACTTTCCTGGCTCCTCTAGTCCATTTAGAGACTTGTCAATCAACAGTCCTGCCCTCTTAGATCCTGCATCCTGGTAGAGCCTTCTCTGGCTCAGGCAGTGAAGCTGCAAGGGAATGAAGAGGCAAAGTGTTAGAAGCACTTCTTGAGGAGATGGGGAAGAAAATGCCTTCTTTATGTTTGCAATACTTGGCTGCTTTGTTTCTCTGGTGAAATTTCAGTAGGTGGAATATAACCCATCATCTTTTGAGGTGGGCTGGTAAAGTTGGTGTGGGTACACTTCTCCCCTTTGTTCCCAGTTCTGCTGCTTGTTTTGTTGCAGCACCTGTCCTTAAAGGCTGAGGCATTAGTTCTGATAACTGTTTTGAAATGGAAAATAAATGTGTTTTAAACTTAGAATTTCTAGTATCCATAGTAATTAGAATAATTGTGTTATTTCCCATGCAAATAACTAATCTGGCCTGAAACTGTCACAATGATAAAGATGAACATTTAAGAATTCTAGAAATCTGTAAGTTGCTCCATGGTGTTGCCTCAGTGTCAGAGGGGCATAGGATGTCATCTTTAGCAACAGCTGGGTCAAACTCTGCAGTGAACGTGTGACATAGCTGGTAACATGCTTTGAGCTTCTCTTATGCTATTTCTAGCTCTTCCTTCTTACCTATGCACCTGGTATTGAGTTCTTTCTGTTGTGTGCATTGACACAACAGCAAATCCGTAGCAGATATGACTTACAAAGTGTTTGCACAGAAAGACTATTTTACTTGTTTGTAAAATAAGGTGGTGTTTTTAAACAAAGATGGAGGGCTGACAGTACTGTCAATACCAAGAGCCTTCGGCTGTGCAGACCTCTACCATCGTCTACTGAAGGAAAATCTCACTGATGGTGTTTGCTCATAGTTTCTGTACACTATGTAAGAGCAGTTTACATTGTAGGCAGGTCATAAAGTACATGCTGCAGGCAGTTTTGTAAGCACACAGAAACGAAAAGATGTACAAGGGAGCATTTTGCCCTTTGACTTTGAAATATCTCAGTAATGTCTAGCTAATTGGTAGGACCCATGAGAATAGGTCATGTGAATTTTCTGTCTTCTGCAGTGGTATCAGTTCACACAGTGGTCATTTTAAATAGGCACCTTGAGGTATTTTTCTCTGCATAGATTTAGAGATTAAAATAATAAGGATTTAGTCAGTTGATTAAATGTCCTATAAAAAGCACAATCAACAAGGAAGTAAATTACTCAGATGAGTAAAAAACTTAATTGGGAAACAAAATGTGTCCAACAAATGTGGTGCTGTTTGGGTATTCTGAGGGCTGTTGATTATTTTCAAAATCAGTGCATTTGTTCTCCTGAAATTCAGAAAACTAATAAATGTATTTGTTTTCATTGTGGTTTCTAAAGTTGCTTGGGTACACAAGTCAGAGGAATTTAAACAGGTGTGCCTTTTTTTTTTTTCCCCTCCCTTGCCATCAACTCCCTTTTATTCTTGGGTAGCGTTTGTTTTTAAAGGATGCACTACAGACGATAATCTTCCTGTAAAGAGTTGCTGTAATACTTCATTAAGGTCTTTAAAACACCTCAATGTGATAAGAACAGCATCCAAACACCAGCCCAAACTTTTTGAAACACTGTGATATGTATCTCAAATTATTAAATGGTTCCAAACACAGAATTGTTTATGTAGATGTCCCACTTTGCCTGTCCTGTATCCTTCACCTAATCTTCTACTAACAGTCCTTTGAATTTCAGCTTTTTTCAGTTGTTTCTTAGGAATTTTTCTGTTTGGTTTTTTGTTTGTTTCTTTTTGTTGACATAAAGAAGTCAGGTAAACAAGTTGGGAACAGACAAGCCTATTTTCATCAATAGAAAATATTGACAAGTATTTACATTGTTATTCTAATAGTGTAATAATATTCTAAGGGGAAGAGCATGGCCACTGCTTTCAGATAATTAACTCCTTGATATGTTGAGATATTGAGGACTGAAACTACTGGCTGAAAATCACAGTGGCATTGCAGAAGAAAGTTCCTGTATCCTTAGGTTGTCTATTGCAATAATAAAGTTGAAGAAGCTCAGAGAGACATCTTATGCTAGTGTGTTACAGTAAGGAGGTACTGGTAGAAGATGACTTGTTTCAGTTGACAAGGACAGTGAATGAACTGGTTAGGCAAACTGATTTCATAATTCAGTTAAGCTGTAATTGCAATTTTAAAGATAGATTGGAACCTTGCATCACTGACCATGGCTTAAGAGGAAGAACAGACAGCTGTATCTCTGTTTCTTGACTTCTTTTTCCCATGAAACCTCACTTTGTGAGTGAATAAGGAAATAACTATTCACAGCCCAGTGATTATTTTGAGTCTTTTGTAAAAAAAAATGTCATTCTCAGCTGGCATAACAGCAGTCCAGATGCTGGTGGTAAGAAGGGTACGAAGACTGGACTGGGCACTGTTATTCCATCCATCAATGGATTAGCAATAAGGCGTATTGCCACCAATGTGCCCCATTTTCATCTTCAGTCAGATCTGGATCACAGACTTTAGGCTCCTAAGTCATAGTTTTATCTTAGGTGGGACAGGAGTAGGTGGCTTTATGACAGAAGTTCCAATTTGCTGCATATTCCCCTATGTAACACAAAGGTGTCTCGAAGTATGTCATAAACATACTGCGGTTATGTAGATAGGACAGGTACAGAGGAGGAAGGTAATGATGTAATTCTGATCAGCAGAGTTAGGGAGTAATTATTGGTTTAGTTCCTCTAGCTATGGTGTTTGGCGATCAGGATATTGAATTCAATTCTTAACACTTTATAGAACTTCTGGACAAGCCAAGGTTGCAGTATCTTTCCTTTCTACCAGCACATTCACATAGATGTGCAGTCTTCCTCCCAAAACTCATGGTACAGGAGATGCAGGGAGCAGAACGAGGCTATTCAGTTACCAGACATTCACCTTTTCTCGAACCAGTACTGATTTATACACACATTTTATGCTAAAAGTGTACAAGAAGCATCTATGGAAATCTGCAGTAGTACAGGTCTTGTTCTCTTAAGCTCACCGCTGGGCAACTTGCTTTATGGCAGCTCAGTAACCCTTGTAGTTTTTACTTGTTCTTTTTCATGTTTGTTTAGTCTGTGATCTTCTGTCTTTAGTGTTGACTCCCCTACTCATCTTACCCAGTATTTACATGTAGTTAAAATACCTGATACAGAGGTGATGGTCCTTTGCTCTTTTCCTTTGAAAAAGAATCTGCAGTGGCCAAATGGGGCAAAGGTGACTCCCTTTCATTCTGTTTTGGGTTTTTGTTTTTAATAAGTAGACATGGCTAACATGGTCTAAATCTCTCTCTGTGTATCTAGTGCGTCTCAAAATGGGAGCATAATAAAATATTTATAAAGCCTCCGATGGAGTGAGCCATGTAAGTGCAAGATAATTCTATTAATTAGGGATCTCTCAATCTCACAAACACTAAATTGGGAAGGGAGGATTATCTGAATACAAAATGCACAGCCTGTTCCTTTTAATTTTTTGATAAATAAAACAATCTTTGATATTGAGGGGGACTATAGAGAATTGAACTATATAAAACCTTATCCAGATAAACAAAAATCACATTCCCAAAAGACAGAAAATGGCTCAATACTCCCCTCTATCCTCTTGAAAAAGAAAAGGGTGATTTGTTTTGAATCTTCACTTGCAGATAAGTGTTTTAGTATAGCTGCATGTGGGTAAGGCACATGCAGCTATATGTCTGTAGAAAAGCAATGGAGAAACCACCTACTTCTGATTACAGCATTGTCTACATTTAAAGTGTATCCTTGGTTAATGTCCTGTATTTTTGTAACTCCACTTGAGCTCTGTTGCAAGCAGGGAGAGTGAGAAATCTTGGTGTATGGTGATCTGAAGTAGAGGCATGTGTATAGGAGAGGGAGAAGGGGTCCTGGTTGGGCTCACTTATAGAGCCTGCTCAGTTTTTCAATCCATAAAGGCTCTACTAATGTATTAACACCAAATGACCCTTGGTGCTTTGCAGGTCCTGCAAATTAGCTTGCTTATGGTGCCGAGTCAGCTATCAAATTTACATCTAGTGGGAAACGTACTTGTGTGCTGACTAGTAACAGAGACCAGCCTTGTCTCCCCCTGCTAATGCTGTGTCAAGGGTGTCTGACCAGGAATCCTGTTTACATTCTTTAGATAGGTGATTAGCTTTCCTCTGGGAGTTGAACACCCTTTGCCCAATATACAGGACCACAGTTATTCTGCTCCTGGGTTGTTTATTTGAAGGATATGTAATCTCTTTCTGTTATCCCTGGCTATTAACTTCACAGATTCCTTTGTTTTCTAGTCCTCTTTGCCCTGCTTCAGTTCAACAGTGCATTTTCATTACATGTGATTGCAGACATGTCTGGATTAATATTAAGATAGAAATAAAAGAAGTCTAAATTACCTGACAGAATCTGCCAGAGCACCTGGACAGAAAATCCTGTCCCTCAAGGATCAGAGTGGGCATGCATCAGAGTTAGAAGAGTCATGAAGGTGCAGAGCAAAGTGGGTCAGCTCCTTCCACAGCCCCTATCAAATTCAATAACTACTGTATGTTTTCTTTCACTTTTAAGTCCCTAGATTTTACAAACATATGAGCCTTTAGCTTCCATTGTTGTGGAGAAAGGCTAGAAAACCTGGGTGCCAGTGGCTGAAGATAGCAAGCAGATCATGTGAACCTTAGAGCTGTATGCTTGCATTTCAAACGTCACAAGCTCTAAGCAAAATTTATGGTATACTGAATATCTGGTGCATCAATTGGTACCGAGATTTGTATCAGTTGAAATTCTGGACCTGTTGCAAGGTTTTGCAGAACTCATAGATGAATCTGTGGTCTAAACTAGTAATAACTTGGCTGAAGTCTGAGGATTAATTAATATGTACAGTATCAGAAGACTAAAAGCATGATTTCTTTTTGGCACCTTTCTTTGTGTGTAATATTAATAACAACAACAACAAATTCTGGAGGTTTAAGTAATCAAAAGCACCATTATTTTTAAAAGAGAGTGTGTTCTGATGCAGGACACACTTGGTTTCCTCTTATATTGATGGTATAGCTCCACCTTCAGGAGAAGTTTCGTGGCGCGTTTAATCTGCTCAGAGCAGTGTCCTGGTACATTCCCAGCCCTACTTTTTTTTTGCTGTGACCTTCTGCCATGAGACTAAGTATATGAAGAAAATGTATTCTTAGTTTTAGGTCATCTTCAGTCTAATACTGGCATGAAAAGATGACATGCTGTAACCCATGACCATTCCCATGAGCTCCTGAAGTGGCATGCTGCTGGAGTGGCACACTGCTGTCTCCCCTGCTATCACTAATGTTCAAGGAGCTACATTACATGACATTTTGAAGAGCCAATGCAGCTGAAATCTGCAGTATAGGCTGAGGCTAGTTGACCATGCAGCCATGTGTCCTCTTGTGCTGTGCAGGAGAGCAGGCAGGAGAAGGCAGAGCTGTGGGAGGCAGGAGCCTTCCAGGGCTGACAGCCACCAGTGCTTGCGTTAGCTGGCAGTGCTTGTGGAACAGCAGTCGTAACTTTCTGCCTTGCAGGAGAGCAGCTGCCTCCTGGATTTAATTTCCCCAGCTGGATCACCAGATTTGCCAAGCTGGTGTGTAGGAACAGGTTTGCCACATGGTGTGTAGGAAGGGGTTAATTTCAGAGTGAAGTGAAGGCTTCCTGCCATCTAGCTGTGTTTTCTTTTTCTGTGCAGTGAAAAGCTCCCTGTGATGCTCATGCATTCTATTGCTAATGTAAAATTCCCAGACTCCTTGATTAGTGAAGTTAGACAGTAGACAAGGGTACAAGTGGCTAACCATGTGAGAAATTCAGTGACTGTAGGCTACTGTTAATTAACCTAGAATCTAGCAACATGGCATAGTGTCTGTGTGATAAGTTGTATTATCTTCAGCAGCTCAATTAAATCAAGGAGTGAGACACAGAGCAGACGTAGCTCAGCAAAATAAACAGACAACTTGAGTCAGCCTTCATAATTTGGTGTGACATCACGTAAATAAATGCAATAACTTGTTTAGCATAGTTAAGCAGTTTGCTGCTCAAAAACTTATTTGTATGACATCTCATTTTGAATAGGTTAAATTGTGGCAAATTAGGTCTGTGCCTTCAGTCTGATGTATTCCAAAGAAAAACTCATCCACCAGAGATATGCAATTTGTAAATTGAAGTTCTACATTTGCTTTCTATAGCAACAAACTGGAACATATGGAGTCCATGTTTAAATTACTCACTTTCCATACCACTGCTAGCATGTTAGCATTTCTTGATGTGTGTGTGGGATAATGTTAGCCCTCTGTAATTGCTGTTAATTTTTATTGATATTCTTCCGTTAGTTACTACACTGTTCTGTCTAAGATACATGAGTGTACATCTGGGTTGCAGTGACAGGCTCACAGGATGTTAGGGGTTGGAAGGGATTTCCAAAGATCATCAGACTCTTCTGTATTTAGAGGAGTTAAAGCTGTTGTCCTTGCCATATTTCTATGTTGATAATTGGTTTCTGCTTCTAAAATCATATTGAGTCTCTGGTTAAGGGAAGTGGTTTGTACCCACTTTGTCATGGACATGTAGACCAAAAATACTCAGTTGTGCTTTAATATTCTTTTAAAAAGTAAGGTCTTTGTTACATATGCCTATTTCACTCATAGGGGCCAGCATGCATGTGTGGGATGAAGCTTATGCTTTTGGTTCCATGTAGAGTTTTGCATATTGAGTTCTTTTTATCACTGGCTAATTGAGCGGGAGTAACAATTTGAAGTGGCCATATTTTTAAATCTTTGCAACAATTGCCACATATCAGCTGTTGTGTGTAACTTTGCATGTGACTGTTGTTCCTCTCCCTCTGGGTAAGTACAAAGCATTAAGCCATGGAACAGGCACGCAGACAGTTGCTGTAAAAGCTAATGAACTTGGGTCTTAGTGTACCTGCATCTTCTCTCATGTGTCCAGTCTAATTTACAAAGATAGTCTGCTCTTACATAAATACAACATTTAAGATAGCAGTGGCCATGAGCATCAGGTAAATGTTCCTTTTTCCCTTGGAATCCAGCCCAAATGTCAGCCCAGTCTTCAGAATGGGTCTTTGCTGGTACAAGTCACTTATTGGACATAGTAAAATAGAGAGCAACGTCCTTCACTGTTTTCCCCATCCACCTACACCAGACTGTCAGTTGAAGTGATACAAAGAACACAAGATTCCTTCCAAGACCAAAAATATATCACTCTGAGAGACTGTCTCTTCAAATCACCACCTGGTGATCCCTGCAATAATGATACACTCACTTGCATCAAGTATTTCTGTGATTTGCTCCATTCAGGCTAAGGAAATATTAGGTTTTTGATTGCACTGATTTTGATTACCTTAGGTTGATGATTACACTGTAAATTTTCTTAGGTTTAGAAATAATACAAATTGTCATGTTTCACTAATGGCCTTCTAAAATGCAGATGATACTGAAAGCAATCTGGTAAATAACCCATTTATTCAGTTCATTGGCTTTGTGCATCTCTGCTTCAGACTCTATTCATACAAATGCTCTCCACTTGTTAAAAATACCGTTGCTTGCAAGCACGGTGGTGTTACGTGGACTTTTATTAGTAGCTTTGAAGATACACCAAAGTATGTCATAGCTGGATCTGGTTCATTTTCACTTTTTTCCTATACCCTCTAGGATTGAGGTGATTTTATGTTATTTTTTCCCTCTTGTTTACATAAAGCATATTATCACAGTATAACTAAGGTTGGAAGAGACCCCAAGGATCATTGAGTCCAACCTGTCTCGGTAGACCTCACGACTAGACCATGGCACCAAGTGCCACATCAAATCTCCCCTTGAACACCTCCAGGGACGGTGACTCCACCACCTCCCTGGGCAGCCCATTCCAATGACGAACGACTCGCTCAGTGAAGAACTTTCTCCTCACTTCGAGTCTAAACCTCCCCTGGCACAGCTTGAGACTGTGTCCCCTTGTTCTGGTGCTGGTTGCCTGGGAGAAGAGACCAACCCCTTCCTGGCTACAACCACCTTTCAGGTAGTTGTAGAGGGCAATGAGGTCACCCCTGATCCTTCTCTTCTCCAGGCTAAACAATCCCAGCTCCCTCAGCCTCTCCTCATAGGGCTTGTGCTCAAGGCCTCTCCCCAGCCTTGTTGCCCTTATTACATGTCTTGCTTCTATCAAAATACTGCCAATAATTAGAGGATGGAAGTATGAATGGGAAATACTTCACAACAAAGCTGATGGATGGATCTGGTATAAGCTTTGTACTTCTGTCTTTAACTGAGAGCGAAGAAAATCTCTTTATTTCTTGTTTGATGAATATAGTAGATGTAATATTCCTATGAAGCAAGCTTTTTGTTATGAGGATGTGAAAGTCATTGGAGCTTTTTACTGTGAGTGCAGTGTTTAAGCTGTTAATAAATTAGAAATCACAGCAGGCATCTGGAATGTCGTCTTGTCTAGCTGAGGGAAGGAGCTGCACCTGCCTTCACACTTTGGTTCATGCTTGATCTTCTCTTTGTTTTCCACAAAAATGACCTTGCCCTCTGTAATCTGATAAAGAAGAATTGGAGAGCCTTAAGTTAAGGATGTTAAGAAAGTCAGAAAACTGTAAGAAATATGCCCCAGACAGAACTGCAGGTGACATTGCAAGAAGTTTCCCTGTCGGACCCGCTTTATTCTCATCCCAGAAACTGCTCAAATCCACTCCACAGAGGTGGAAACCACTGGTATTCTGGCAACTTCTCTTACGGTTTGTTTGGGGCTTTTTAGCCTATAATAGAACTAATAGAAATGTTTATCTTGCTCAGGGAGTTTCTAAAAGAGTTTCAGTTGCATAGTTGCATTTAAGAATTCAGCATCCTTTCTGTATTGAAGAAGTGGGCTATGATTGTGTGCCTCAGCACTCAGTCCTGATGCAGTGAACTCAATGGAGAGTTATAGAACAAACAAGTCATTGATGTCAGCCATGCTTTGACACAAGAAAGTAGAAAGAGCCTTTTCTTCTAGAGAGAAGTGTGAATTTAATATATGTTGGATCTTTAGGAAAGGGATACTGCCTTTCACTGGTGTTGGGGTAAGTAGAAACTGGCATTTTGTGGCACTAAACTGGAAACTTAGCATATGGCTAAGGCCCTGCTCTGCTTTTGTTTGTTTGTTTGCTGGGGTTTTATTTGGTTAGTTGTTTGTTTGTTTGGTTTGTTTTGTTAGCCCAAACCTCTAAAAATTGTTCTGAATCAGATATATTGTCTGTTTCTTAAAGGGGAAATTTCAGTGTAAGTGTTAGCAGATGATGTCTTGCATAGCTGGCAAAAGGCAACACTGGAGAAAATAAATAGTATCTATCTCTTGTTTAGGGCATTTCATCAACAAATCTCAATTAATTTCACAAAGGTACAGATTATTAAATGACTGTTTCAAGTAGAGAACCTAGCAGCTTTTAGTGAGTTTTTCTGTATGTTGTTTCAGTGTGGGAGGTGGTTTTGTGTGTTTGTTTTTCCCTACTGAGAGATCTGTGACCGGTGTCCTCCCCAGTGCAGTGTGTGTTCAGTATGGTGCAATTTGTTCTCCAGCTTGCACGCCTTTCTTGCCTTCTGGAAATGCCTGTCTGCTTTTAAAATTCTGCTATTGTTTCAAAAATCCATGCCCCATGTGTCAGTCATCTCTTGTAAAAGAAGGCCTCTGACCAAGCGTCTTCATTGAATTAGAATTACAGTAACGTGATCCAAAAGCTTACAGACTGGGAACTCCTCCGAACCTGGCACGGGAGGAATCTTTTTTCTTTCATTTGTGTAGCGTTAATATATGCAGCTTCTCAGACATGAGGAGACAAGGGGAGAAAAAAATTGCTTAGAAATGAGCAGTCCTGTTTTCCCAAATTATGCTACTGATTCAAAATCACTGATCTTTTGTTTTTTAAAAAATGATGTATTTGGATATTGTGCCTTCCAGAAGAAATGCTCATCTTATTGCCACATTTTTCTCAGCTAAGGCTGGTGTTTTTAAAAGTACCGGTAATTCCTAAATGCACTCCTTTATTCTTGTTTCTGGAGATTTCATTGAAACATCTAGCATTACCAGAACTGGAAAATTTACTAGCAAGATTATTAATGTAAATTTAATTCCTTCCTTCCTGTGCCTTCCCTTTGCTCCTGCTAAAATGTTGGAATACTTTGGCAATGTAGCACACTGAGGGATAGAACAGAGTAGAATAAACCAGGTTGGAATAGACCTTCAAGATCATCGCATCCAACCTATCAACCAATCCAACCCACCTAAACAACTAAACCATGGCACCAAGCACCCCATCAAGTCGCCTCCTGAACACCTCCAATGATGGTGACTCCACCACCTCCCCAGGCAGCCCCTTCCAATGGGCAATCACTCTCTCTGTAGAAAATACTCAGTAAACTTACCTGATACTGTCTCTGAAAGCAGAAGTAGAGTTTGTCTGGTACAAAGGCAGAGATTAATGTAACAGTTACAAAATGGCATTGGCCATGCAAATTTCAAAACAAAACCAGATTTTCCCCTCAAAATTGTGCTAGCTTCATTAGGGGGAAAAAGGGATTCTGCTCTGAGCTTTTTACATGCTTCTGTGCATGTGAAAACATTTTAATCATGACTCACTACCGGCAAGAAATAATCCCCTGCTTTTCATCATCCCAAAGTTGATCACCTGAACTGCTCATGATACATCATGGTGAACAAAACCAAAAAATTCTAGAATTGGCCAGTATAGTAAATGTGCTTTGCTCCCTCACTGGTGTTTTCTGAGACTGTTGTGTTTGCTTCCTGGCTGGCAGGCAAAGATCAAAATCTTCATTGTTGGAAGGCATGGCTGGGCTGACGTGTCCCAGTAATGGGGCATAGGCCCAAGGCAAAGACTTTGAAGATAAGACTGAAATTTCCCACAAGTTGGGCTTTGACAATCCATTAGAATTTGCAGGTGGGAGAGGTCATGTTATAGAGGAAAGAATTCAGGGGAACTCTGGTATGTCAGCTACAGCTTGCCTCCAATGAACAGCTTCATAGCAGAAAATTAAAAAATCTGCATAAGTCTTAGGAAGACTAAAGTGGGATTTTCTGCCTTCGCTGTACAATGTAAGGTACTGCTTCTGAATGATACATTGTTCCTAGTTTCCAAACTTGCATAATGTGATGCAGAAAACACTGTTAGCCCTTGTGTATGTTATTTACCATGTTGCTTTATCTTTCTTTTTCAGCACTTACAGAACCCTGCAAACTTCCATAATGCAGCAACAGAGCTCCTGGACTGGTGTGGAGACCCCAGAGCCTTCCAGAGACCATTTGAGCAGAGCCTGATGGGTTGTTTGACGGTATGTCTGCTTCTGCTCTAGCAGTGGTTCCTATCCTCTGTTTATACCATGTGCTGTCTGTCAAAGTTTATACCATGTGCTGTCTGTCAAAGCCAAGGGAACTTGGTTTTCAAAATCTGCATTTTAAGGGGGGGTTCATAATTCTGTCTTAAGCATGTGAAGGTAGATTCCAACAACTGTTCACTTGACTCCATTGCTTTACAGGAAGCAAAATGCAGTAGCAAGAAGTTAAATCATAAAAAGGAAAAACATTTACAGTAAGATTTCTTACAAATGCACATGTTTGGTTACTTGACACACATGTACAGTATTTATTTTCATGGTTTGAAATTGCTAAGTGAGCTGTGTACGTGTGGATATAATGGCTTTTTCAGGCATTTATTTTCCTTTGCTCATTTTTGGCAGGACTGGGGGAGTACTTTTGTTTTATCCTAAATATACTGTACTTTCAGCCAAACAATGTTTATGATATGCCTGTTTTTCTTCCTTTGTTACCTGTGTTGACTGCAGGTCTAATCCTGACATAGTGGTTATTGACTTCAGTGCTTTTGTTTCCTCTCCATCTTTATGAAGACCACTGTAGTTCCTAAAGCAATGTAGTGAAATTTATTTTTATTAGTGTGTACATGAGAGCATTTTTATTTTGAAAGTTTTATTTCCCATGCACCCAGCAGCAGGATCCAGCCCAAAATTGTTATGTGGAGTCAAGACTTGAGAATAATTAAATTCTGACTGGAGTGTTCAAAAACTTCACTGCAATCCAGAGAACAAACTGATAAATAGTCACAGAAGAGAGAAAAATGATTAACGAAGAGACCGTCATCATCTTTGTTGAAGAGGCAGAAGTGCATGGGTTATTTTCATGCACTATGTAGCTGATACACATACAAAACAGGCATGAAGACTGAAATTTGGTTGCCAGAAATCTAAATGTTAAGGAATGGCTCCATCTTAATGTGCTCAAGTGTATAGCATCCCTCAGATTTCTATGTCAAAAAATTAGAATAATTTTTATGATGAAAGGGTGCCCACAGCATTCTTCTAAGCAGAAGAGGGGAAAAAATAAAAAAGAAAAAAAGTGCAAGTAGAGTCCAAAGATGTTTGTTTGAGTAATAAGTTATACAGGACCTCAATCACAAGGAAGTGTACATAGGATCTGGTATGACCGTAAACATAAGTTATTTGTGCTTCTAAAAAACTTTGATAGCCTTTTCAGGTTAGTGTTTGGCAAAGGGGATGTTCAGCTCAAGTATAATTAGGCAGCCTGTGCATGGTACTTCTGTGTGGACCTATGCTCATTGTTAATTTGACCTACAACTTCCTTGCTGTTTCAACCTTCTCTTTCTACATAAGCAGATTTGCTGCCTTGCCTGGGTGAGAAACAAGGTCTGATTGTGAAAGCAAGGAAATACTCCTTGACAAATAGTGAGGTAAAACACATAATACCTAGTTATCAGTTTCTTAAAATGAAAGTACTTTCTTTCAAAGATTTATAGAATGGTTGTGGTTAGAAGGTACCTTAAAGATCATCTAGTTCCAACCCTCCTGCCATGGCTAGGGAGATCTTCCACCAGACCAGGTTGCTCAACACCACATCCAGCCTGGTTTTGAACACTTCCAGGGAGAGCGCATCAACACCATGCGCAGCCCATTCCAAGAGAAAGAAAAAAGTCCTTGTTAAGATGTGAAGAACTTATATTGCTTTTCTTCATAGCACTCCCTGAAATCTGAACAGAATGGCATGAAAACCCCCTGTCCCAGGCTTGTTATGGGAGAGCACGCACTTGCTAATGCAGCAGCATCTTTATCATCCATTGTAATCTCATATTTCAAACAACAGAAACACACAAGAACTTGAGCAGTTGGCTTATTGTGTGTTAGATAAATACACAGGATTTGCAGAATGCATGTAAACTGCAATGCATTAATGTTTCTTGTCCCTAATTTATAAATTCTTCTAAGGAAGGTATTCTTTAATTTCTCATTTGTGTATGTCCTTCTTCCTGCTTCCCAGGTTTAACTACATGCTTGTACCCCAGGAGGTCAATGTATGTTTCGAATACATGTCAGTACAGTGGGCAAGGTCTCCTTCTTTTCTTTGCTCTTTACAAAAATTATTTCTACCTGAGTTTGCTCATATATAGCTTTTTTTCCTAAGTAATATTTTACATAGAATACATAGAATACATAGAATAAACCAGGTTGGAAGAGACCTTCAAGATCATCGCGTCCAACCCATCAACCAATCCAACACCGCCCAAACAACTAACCCACGGCACCAAGCACCCTGTCAAGTCTTCTCCTAAAAACCTCCAGTGATGGCGACTCCACCACCTCCCCAGGTTTAGCAAAAGCATATGTTGAAACTTCAGCCCATTTCCAGGAAAGTAATTCAGAAAGCTGCAAATAAGTGAAAAGCAGCTGAAATACGTGAATATCATGAGTAAATGTAACATTAACTTGCTTAACTACATGCTCTGTACTGTCAGAAACCAATGTTTCTTAATGTCCACAATGTTTATCAATGTTCTTCTTGGTGAGGATTATGCTAAAAGAAAAATGAAAAAAGAGTACAAAAAACTCTTCAACTACTAAAACAGGATTATTGTTTTATTTTGTTAGTCTTTAAAATGGTCTACAAAAACAATATCCTTTAAAATTTCCACAGGTTTGCTTCTGCTTTTTAAAGCAGGTAGTCTCTATCATCACTACAACATTCGAGCTCTGTGGATTCCTAAAGTTGAGTGCACTTAATCCAAAAATGCTTGTGTGCTTCTAAGGCTCCTCCTCTGTAGTGTACAGAAGAATTTTTTTTCTTCTGTGACATTCTGTTCTGTTAACTAGGGAAAATTTTGTACATTAAACTGTTCTGGAAACCATCAAGGGATATGAAATCATAGTGCATAGCACAGTATATACTAATCCAAATTGAAACATACTAAAGTGTCATGACTGCAGAAGGGCAAGCTCTCTCAGGAATGAGGAGAATGTTCGTTCAAACACTGCAAACTTTAAATGCATCAGATGTCATGACAGAGTGTCAAAACAGATCTATTGTATTATAAACTTCAAATTTAATGGCACCTCTGTTAGAACAGATAACTATTATAGATAACTATAACATTTTTGCGAAAGCTAACATATTATATTTGATCCTGTTAACAAATGGGGAGGGAAATGCCCAAAATCTTGAAATTTGTCTTTAAACGTAAGAAGATCTTAGAAAGTAGTTCTGTTTATCCTACATAACATCTGCATATTGGCACTGTCAGTAATGCCTGGTTCACTTTATAACACCTGTTGCCAGTCTAACAGACCCTGAATGGGTACAGAATGGTCTTAGAAATATTCTGCTTGGGCATCAGCAGATAAGTTTCCAGTTTCACCTGTGGAGTCGCTGGTTTTGACTGTTACAGAAGGTTTTCTGTTCTTGAAATGTAATGCCATCCCTTACAAAAATCTCGATAACTTGAAAATTTCATGAGTTAGCTAGACAGCATGTTTTGAACATCAACACATTCCTAGTGTTTATTTTTCCTCAGTGATTTTTTTTCCTTCTCTTTTAGAATAATAGATATGCACAGTACACGTACTGGCTACTAGCAGTAGATTTTTACATATCAGCAGGAGATACTGGAGATACATTTGCTAGTACAGGCTCCAATAGCATTGTACGCAGGATCATAGGAGTGGTTTTCTTAGATCTCTCAGGATTTAGTTACAACAGCTGAAATTTTACCAGAGGGGTTTCTAATAAGGCATGTAAACAGAAGCTGTTTAGCTAGTTAAATACTTTATGTTGGTTCTACAGGATCCTTTAAATTTTAGATTGCTCTCTTAGAGGTGAAATAGCTTCCTTTTATGATAAGAACTTCAGCTGATGCTTTTAAGGCCTCTGAATAAAACTGGAACAATTCTGTTTAGTGCAAACAGTCCAAGAGAAAAAAGTTAAGGTACACAGGTAAACCTGTGCCTTGTGCTATAAAAAGAAAATATTTTTTCTTGAACTAAGTCCCAAAAGCTGTGCCTCTTTATGCAAAAATGTGTGTGACTGCACGTGTGTTGCCATTGTGTTTAAAAGTGTCTGGCTGATACTGATTCCAAAGTTTGCTTTTTTGTGCGCATCCATTACAGAAAATCATAAAAATGAGTGAGTAATAAAAGTTTATGAAGAAAACACATTTTAAAGTCACAGAGGGCCAGGCAACCTTTAAACCTGTTTTCTTCCTTGCAGGCTACGGGAAGATTTCTTTACATGGAACTTGTGCAAACCAATTGTCATCTTTCTCAGAGACAAACTCTCTTCTAACTTGCCAAGGAAAGCTAGGTAGAATTGTCTGTAGGGTAGAAATGGAATTATAAATAAAATGATTGATTCTATAAATTATTTAAATTGCAATGGCCAGTGTTCTTTGGTATGTAATGTTATTTCTTGCAGAGCTTTATGGAGAGCTGATTACAATAACCTCCCCTTTCTGCAGACCACACATATGTTTTTATTATGATTGAAACGGTTTCTGATGCTAGTGTTCATAGTTTATAAAGCAGTTTGGGATGAGATTGTTACAGTAAGGTGTCTTGATTTTGGCTAAGATAGAGTTAATTTTCTTCCTAGTTGGTTGCATAGTGCTGTGTTTGGGGTTTAGGATGAGAATAATGTTGATAAAACACTCATGGTTTGGTTTTTGCTAAGCAGTGTTTACACTTAGACAAAGACTTTTCAGCTTCTCATACTGCCCTGCCAGCAAGGAGGCTGGGGGTGCCCAAGAAGCAGGGTGGAGATACAGCCAGGACAGCTGACCCAAGCTGCCCAAAGGGATATTCCATACCATATCATGTCATGCTGAACCACAAAAGAGATGGCAGCCTGCTGCTCAGGGCCTGGTTGGTCAATGGTCAGTGAGTGGTGAGCGTTTGTATTGTTACTTTCCCTTAGTTTTCTGTCCTGTTAAACTGTCTTCATCTCAACCCATTAGTTTTATTTTTTTTTCCTAGTTCTCTCCCCCATCCCACTGAATGGGAGTAAATGAACAGCTTTGTGGTATTTAGCTGCCTCCTGGGTTAAACTGCAACGTAACACTTGATAAATTTAAGAATATAATTATCTAAAAATATACCATATCTGGCATTACCCTACTGTCTTCTGACAGAAACAACTTTGGTCATTATGCAGCAATTAAAAACAAACCAAAACAAACCAAAGAAAGAAAAAACAGCCTGTAGTTTGACTGGACAAAGGTGTCTCATTCTTTTCTGCCTTGTCTCAAATCCACTCTGGTCTCATCCCTTATGTCTGCTCTTGTTCGGCAGTTTAATGTGTACTGAGGGCATTGGCTATCTTTTGTGTTGGCACTGCAGCAAAAATGGAAACAACAGGACAGCTGAGGGCAAAATGGACAGATTTACATACTTGTTTTCAGTGAAAGACAGCAAAGGCACTACTTTGTTCTCTTACTGTGCTTCAGTGTTTCAGACACCAACTTCATCATTCTTCAGGGCTCTTCAGTGTGTCCAAAACCACAATAAAATGGTATGAGAGAAGCACAGCTCTGCAACTGTACCTAGAGTTTTAGTCTAAGGAGTTAAAATCCAGCACCAAAACGGTTTTGGACAGTAGGAGGAGCTGAGCGTATTTACCTGATCTGGCTCTTGGCCAAAGCCAATGTAACAGAGCTTCCCTAGTGAAAACTGGGTTCTCTGAGTACTGTGCTTAGGACTTGTGTTTCTCTTTCCATCCAAAGGATGTCACTTCCTAACCAAATTTGTCCAGAAAAAGCTATACTTAAATAGTCATTAAAAAATGCCTTTTTGCCTTCACTATCTTCATGTTCTAGATTTCCTCTCCAAATGTTAGGTCTACCTGAGTCATCAGATGTGGGAAACTCACCCATGTGTGTTCAGCAAATGTTTCTCTTTGAAGGAATAACAGCACACAAAGCTGTAGTCCTAGGTGTACCATATCCGAAGATGAAGGATCTCATTTCAGTCTTGTAGCTCATACTAGATCTCTGTACTGCTGAAGAGAGTTACTGAAATAACAAGCATCTGTGTTAAACTGATGGAAGTATCTCCTGTAGATTCATGTTTTAGTGATACTGATCCATGATACAATTTTTTGAATTGCATTTCTCTTGGAAAATCCTGGAATTGAGGCAGAGATTTTTCAGGTCATTTTAAGGGGAGGGGAAAAAAAAGAACAATCCAATATGTAATGATGAATATAATTGATTTTTAAAAAACACATATATAAGAAAGAGAAAAACAGTATCTTTGAATAATACCAGTTTGGCCAACTATCTGCTGCTACATTGATTTCATCCTGGCTGGGTTCATTCTGTGTAATGCAGAAAAATATGTAATCAAAAATCAACATGTGACACTCAGAAGTCAGATTTCAAATCAGGTTAGGATCTGAATGTGACTAATCACAGATGGATGAGTTGGTTCAGCATATATATACCCAGAAAATGGTAGAATGTCCATTAAACGCTCGAGATGTTGCATTTAGTATCTGAGACCAGAGAAAAAGTTCACATGGAAGGCATTGTGTTTTCATCATCCTCTCCAGGAGTTTGTTTATCACACAGTTTTATGTGTTTGCAGTGCATCACAGCGCTCCAGGGCTGTGTACGTGCTGTACCATCAGAGTACAGCCAGCAGGCACAGAACACTCTGCCTCAGAGCAGTTCATAATGCTACCAAATAACTCAGTATTACTGGCTGTCACATGACCTCATGGTGACCTTTTTTAACTTAATTTCATTAGTCAGGACATGGACCATTTTACAACTTCAAAACATTTCTTTGAGATCTGTTGCTGTCAAAATGCTTTTGGAATGCCTTCATCACTTTGTTCATATGATGTCTGTATATTTAATCCATATCATTGCTCAAAGGCTGCCAGGACTCAGGTGGCAATAGTACTGCAGTGACCCACTGATCAGCTGGCTTAATTAAAGCACAGTCCCTGGATCATCCCCTTGGAGGAAAAATTTCAGATAGAGGGAACTGAGTATAGTGATCTTTTGTGTTTACGGTTGTTAGAGACATGCAGAGGAGATGAAGAGGATGTAAAGGAGGAGATAGCCATATTCTATATGGCTTGCTTCACTGTTGCAGTAAGGGTCAAGAAAAGTAGTAGATGGCAGGGATACTGATTTATTTTGTTTTGAAAATACATTCCTTATCCACCTAATGGGCTGGGAAATACATTTTAAGGAGATCCTAGTTTGAACACAAGGGCTCTCTAGAGTATCTTACATTTGCAAAACCTACTTAATGTCTGTTTTCTAGTATCAAAGGCAAGAAACTAGTTAATGATACATAACTTTGCTCACCTGCTTTGTCTGTGTCGTTGAGGCAAACATTCTGCTGCTGGAGTGTAGGAGTCTCAATAGGTTTTGACTTCAGATCACAAAGATTTTTTCCTTCCCTTACTCCCCCAGTTTGGTTTGGTTTTAGGTTTGTTTGGCTGGGGGGTGGAGGGGGTTGTGTTGGATTTTTGGGGTTTGGGGGGGGGGGTTGTTCTGTTTAAGGCAGATTACTATTCATGTTTCAAAATTCCTCAATTTGCTTCCTGTTTATCTGATCATTGTGTGTTACTGAGGGGGGAAAAATTACCATCTACATTGCAGAATTCTAATTACAAAATTTCTGCTGTAGTCTTCAAACTGCATTCAGATAATTTCAAGTACGCACAAGTGGCTGAACATAGAGCTGTCTGAACTAGCAATCAGCTGGCATTTTTAGTTTTGAGCAGCCAGCAAATTGAATTGGTAAAATTCATTCTAATTGCAGCAGGGGGGGGTGCTCTTGACTGCTGCTAGTTAAGAGATTCGTTGAAAGTGCAACATAATGGGAACCAAGTTTTGTAATATGCAGTCATATAACTCTCTTGATTAACAGGCCTGTTAGGTTAAGAGGTGCATTGTTCCAGTACTTTGCGGCATGATGGCAAGAAGGGTGCAAAGTGGAGCTTGCCATAGTGTATAGTTCTTTAGACTTGCAAAAGCAAAAAGTGGGGGGGGGGGGGGGGGGGAAGAGAGAAAAGAACAGCCAAAAATAAAAACCCTGCAGTTAAATTGAGCAAAGTGAAAAGAGGTAGTAAAATTTATTTGTTTTTCATGTTATTAAAAGCTCATTCTCATCATTTTCCCCTCACTGTCAGTGGCTCTGAGAATTCAGGCATCTTGAACTGTACAGTGCTGTCACAGGCAGTAAATGCAATGTCTCTGTTACAAATGCAGTATTAGTCAAAGATTTAAAAGATTTGATGTGATACATGACAATAGTATTTGTTTGTGAATAAGGTCAAGTGTTCCTTTAAAGCCACGATTTGAAATAGTTGTAAGCACCATATCTAAGCTAAAATAAAAGCTAGGTGTATAAGCATATGTAGGAAACAGGCTAGTATTTATAAGGTCTAACGTGACTCAGCTGTTACTGTAAAGCAACATAGAGGAATACTTTGTGTTGGACCTTGGGCTGACCAGGCTTCTTTCTTAACCATGACAAAGGATGATGATCTCAATTTGTGATTGTGGCATCCCTAGCAAGTGTGTCTGGGCTTTTTTTTTTTTTTTTAAAGCATCACTTTTCAACAGAGTTATGACATGTATTTTTAGGTCAGCTAAGACACGTGTACAATATTGCAGAGTGAAGTCACGCTTGAACACATGGTGTCGCCTGCATATTATTGTCTGTATTTTGGCCAGTGTTTTGAATTGGCAACTTGAATTGGTGACTAGAGAAAGCCTGAGTATGTTTAGACTAGAATACATAGAATAGAATACATAGAATAAACCAGGTTGGGAGAGACCTTCAAGATCATCGCGTCCAACCCATCAACCAATCCAACACCACCTAAACAACTAACCCATGTTTGCAAGTGTTACCATATCCGTGTAACCATAACACTGAATGGATAACTGAAACTGCATTTTGTCAGTCCAATCTGACCAGCACTGTTACCTTAGTAAGTCTGAAATCACAGAAGATTTCAGACTTCAGAGAGTTCCTGGGACAGAGTTCAGATTGAGCTGTGTGGCTCCAGTCAGCAGCAGGTGTCTAGAATTGCTGAGGTTCAGCTTGTGGTGAACTTAGGGGAGCATGGAGTCCACAAGTTGGGATGTCATACAGATACTGTCTGGTCTACTGTAAATCCTCTTTCCCCCAAATGCCAAGGCTAGAGTGGTAGCCTGCTTCAATGCTTGATGAATTTTAATACTTAGAACTTTTTCCAGGATGTGTCCTTAGTCACCTGAGCAAAGGAATTCTGCTGTGTGTTCCTAATTGTCTATTTGGGCATTCAGTTTTTCTTTCCCATCTATAGTATTTCACATGTGTCTTTGGCCTTTTGGAACATTTTCCCCATTTATAAAGAGCATTTTAAAGCTTTATCCTGTCCTTCTAAGTGTTTGCAAACACTTCTGCCTGTTAGCATCCAGAAGTTTTCCGTTTACTCTGTTTCTTTGCCCAAGTCATGACTGAATAAATAGGAATTACCTGTATCCAGGACAGATTATAATTTGGCAGAGGACTATTAATTAATAATCTGAGTAAAATTTATACTACTGTCATGTAGACTATGTTTCTCTGTTATGATAGCATCATACAAGACAATGCCAAAAGGCATCTTAGAGTTGAGATATATTAGGTCCATTTTCTTCCATACATGTACAAGTCCAGGTAAGTCACCCAAGAAGAAAACTGCAATATGTTGACATACTCCTGATAATGTTCTTTCTGTATGACTCATCTAATGTTTATTTAGTAATCTGTTTTTTTATATGTCTGGGTACATGTAATTTCTGAGATTCACTTTTTTGCCATCTTAAAACCAGTGGTTTCATGTGCCTCCAAGGTCTCTGTCTTGAATGAGCTCCTAGAGATAATCAGGCACAGTTACAAGGTTTGCCTGGACTAGTTCCTTTGAGGCACTCTAAGGTAAATTTCTACAGGGGCTGCTGACCTGAATGTGTTAAACTTACCAAATGTTTTGTAGTTACTTCTTTGTGCTTGCTGGATCGTATTCCTATGATGCATTCATCATCTTGTTTCTGAGAAATCTCCATGTTTCTTTAAAAGTCCAGGAAGTTCCTTGCATACAGGTTCACTGGAAGAAAGCCTTCCAAGTACTGAGTGAGTGATATCTGACTTCCATTGTAGACAGCCTGAAACAGGGTCTTTGGAGGATATATGACCTCTTCAACTTTGATTTTGAAATAGAAGTAAGTCCTTAGCTGTCACAGCTGAAAGAAAAGCTTTGAAATACAGTTAATGCAAAAATTTACAGTAGTAGGCGAGTAGTCAAGCCTATTAAGAAACTGGAAGTAAAAAGTGAACTTCCATACACGTGCTGACCAAGGGTATCACTGAAGAATGGTGTACAAAGGCCAAGGGCTGGGGGAGAAGAGCCCAGCCAGAGAAAGCCTTCTTGATCACACTTCAACCAGTTTGTTTCACAGAGTCTTTGTGCATTTAATGGAGTGCACAGAAGTAAAATTTGGAAGATTACTTCTGACAAAAATGGAAATTGTATTAATAATGTCTATTTTCTATTAAGTAGCCGAGGGGTTTGTTGCTTTTTGAGAGGAAGAAGGCAAGTTTGTGCAATTTGTCAGTGAAAGCACTTTCTTCCAAATTTAGATTATTACTTATTTTTTACCAAAAATTAATTTGTAGTTTGTTTTCCCCTCACATTTTTTAATTAAAATCTTGAGCAGTATGTAGGGCTTTGACTGGCTTTTCTAGATTTGTAAGTTCAAATTCTGCTTTCTTATGCTTAGTCTTCTGCTTGCAGTGCTTGCTTGCTAAGATATAGCTTCACCCACTTTGAGGTCAGCTTTAGCAGGATGATGCTATGGCCATCAAGGTGCAGTCACTGTTGAGGCTGCACGCTCTGTTACCTGGAGGCTTCTGCTTTTGACCATAAGAGAGAGAGCAGTGTGAAGAAGTTAAGAAAATAAAACTAATGTAAAATGATAGTCACAGGTTATGCCTCAGCCTGTTGATAGAATCTGAATGGACCCAGACTTTGCAATCCATTCAGTAAAGATATTGCAATCATAGATTGGCTTTCATAGGCTTCATATTTTATAATTCTCTGTATTTCTTGAGTTACCTTGTAGAATGTTTCCTGTAGTTATTAAGATGCCTTTTGAAGATGCCGGTGATTTGGCCTCTGGCCAGGGGGGGTCTCAGTATTTGTACCTTAGTCTTTAAAAATGAACAAAGCACATAAGTAGGCAATGCATTTCTTAAGTTGCCCTGTGCTCACTGGTAAGCAGGTGTATCTGCCTGCCTTCTTGTGCAGTTTCAAAATAGTTCTTTTACTGTTTTTTTCAAAACAGATAGTGGGAAGACTCATTTATTTTACAGAGCTGATTAGCACTCTGAAATGCTTTCTTCTGTGATGATGCCTAACGGACTTTCATTAGTGTTACACATTAATGAGATGATACCCTCAGGAGCCTTCAACAAGATGTGGTGGGTTTTTTTTTTTGAAGGAGTCTACTGCCTACTGATCTGATCCCTTCTCTAAGCCACCTGTCAGTGGCTTGAGCTGTGGTAATGCTGGAAGTAGGAACGGAGCAGTTAGATTTCCAAATGTATGTCTTCTGTACCTTGTATCAGACCACTTCACTTTATTGCTAACTCAGCATGGAATATGAGATACTTTGTTGTTCTGATATTGTTCTTTTGTTTGTACTTTTTCTATTACATAATTTTTGCAGGTTTTGACCTAGAATCTTAGCCAGGATATTAACAACAATCAGATGCTTAAATGTAATGTGATCTACCTAGTAGGAAATGGGGTTTTATTTATTTTTTTAAATTGCTTTTTTTTAATCACAAAATATTCCTTTTTTTTCTTCTCTAAAACTTGTAACAGAAACAGAAGATAAAATGGAAGGTGTGTTCTAGGGTTGTGTATGACTGTACTGATTAGTTCAGTTTTTCATTTCATTTTCCTGAAGCTCTCTACTCAATGCTTAGATTGAGAGAGTTAAAATAAACGTCAGGGAGAGGACACTCCCACTTAATTCAAAACATGTGAATCTGAAATTTCTAAATTAATAGGAACAATAGAAACAACAAAAAAACAACTTGGGGACTTCATTAAGGCTAATTCTTCCTTAAGAAGGTGATTCAGTTCTTTCTCATTCATTATGGAAAGTGGATATTGGAAGAAGTTCAGAATAGTAAGATTCATGTGGTAGTTTTGAGTTAGTGTGGCAGAGTAATGCATTTATTTACCATTTGTAGGTTATCACATATGTTGTTTTTTCACTTTGTCCTGTATTGCTCCTTTTTGTGAGGAAGCAGCCCAGGACGCAGGTAGTTGCAGTGTCATAATTTTGGAAAGAAGCTTTCAGATGGAAATAGGGATGGGAAAATGATGTTTTCTTGTATTGTAAGCTATTTAGGATAGGAACTTTTTTTTTGCTTCACGTAAAGAAACAATGTTCTGTTTCTTGTGGAGGTCCTTTGCATTGTTTCAATACAAAGCAATAATGGCAATATTAAGAAGAATCTATTTTACCGGTGTCTCTGAGTCCTAAATCAGCCTGTACTGCTAGAAGGCAATATCAAAGCTCTGCTGTACATAATTTCAGCCCAGTTTGCCAGAATAATCAGTGTTGTGTTTATATTATGCTGATTTTCACAAGGATACATTCTTGTCTGAAAACTGTGTTACTGACCTGGAGAACTTGTTGACTTCTTTTCATTCCTTGATCACAATCTTTGATTGCCTAGTTTTGCTAAGTCCTTCTAGGGCAGTCAAAAAAAAAAAAAAAAATCATCTCTCCCTATTTAATGTATTTGGTAAATACTTCTCATGCAGGCTTATTGATTCTAATTCCGCAGAAAACGCGCTTCCCAGTACAGTATTGTTGAAATGCAGCAACTGTGACGCTGATCACAGCGTAGTAGAACACTGCCCGTCAGTATGGAGGAGGGCATTTTAACCTGAAGACTTGGGCACTGCTCTTGAGAACAGGGCCAGAAACTGCTTGTGACACAGAGAACAGAGACTTAGAGACATCTCATCCTGAAGTCTGAACTATAGTAAAATGCATTGTGTATGCTCTTTGCCTACATTTCCCTAGCATTATTTCTTCTGGAAAGCACTGTCTCTCAACTTCCTTTCTTCTGGCGAGTAGTCAATTAACCAGATCACCAGAAGACTCGTATTTTCAGCTTGTTATGTTTGTGCTGGAAACTGTTGGAGGGCAATTGTCTTATACCATGTTTGTACTGTGGCTATCACAGCAGATTCAGTTTCCTAACATTAGTGCTCATAAGCAGGTTAATGTAACTTTGCAAAGTGCTCAAGTAACCCCTAATGAAGTTTTCTCTCTTTCCCTTTGCAGGTGGTCAGTCGTGTGGCAGCTCAGCAAGGATTTGACTTGGATCTGGGATACAGGCTACTGGCAGTATGTGCAGCCAACAGGGACAAATTCACTCCAAAATCAGCTGGTAGGAAAAGTCTTTTGTTGGTGTATTACTGATTCTTGGATGGCTGTATTCTGAATAAATGCTACCTGCGACTGTCTGGCATGCTTTAAAACCCAAAACTATATTTGGTGGTAAAAGTGCTGCTGCTGTTAGCATTTCAATGTCATGCTGTTTTGGGGATACATGACTTCAGAAATCTGTATTTTCTGCAACTAGTGCTATTCATTGCCTTGTTTGATGTTGTGGATGAAATGTTACTTCCAGAAGCACGGATGTTCAGTAATTTCATGCTGGGAATGAACACACTCAGGCCCCTCCATCTTGGTAAATGATTGATTTTCTATCATGTGTCAACCACTAAATCTTTCACATTCATTCTGCAGACCTTGATAGATCTATTGCAAAGTTTTTATTCCTTGACTGCATGTGTCTCTGCAAACAAGTACCACAGTTCCTTGTACATCTAGTTGTTAGCTTTACGATTTTGAGCCAAGACTAGGTGGCAATGTTGTCGGCATAGTATTAAGTACCAGAACAAGAGGACACAGTCTCAGGCTGCACCAGGGGAGGTTTAGGCTGGAGGTTAGGAGGAAGTTTTAAAGAGAGAGAGTGATTGCCCACTGGAATGGGCTGACCAAGGAGGTGGTGGGGTTGCCGTCGCTGGGGGTGTTCAGGATGAGGCTTGACAAGATGCTTGGATGCATGGTTTAGTTGATTAGGTGGTGTTGGATGATAGGGTGGACACGATGATCTTGAAGGTCTCTTCCAACCTGGTTTATTCTATTCTAAGTAGCCAGTTTTCCAGCATTTTGCAGCAGTAATCTGTTACAAGGCTCTGATCAAGTAGCAACATTTGATCATGATGCACGGACATTGTTTCTCTGTATAGCAAAAGCAGAAAATGCACTTCAGGGGCTTTCTGCTTCTCATGTGTTTGATTTAACTGGAGCATTTAATTCTGGTTCTCCTTTTCTTAGCTGATGAATGTCAACATAATGTGCACTGGCTTGGAAAACAGGCAGATAACTGTTCTAATCCAGACTAGGCGTGGATAACGTTTCTGTTTAGTTCTAAACTGGTATGCAGTCCCCTTTTAGAATATCGGAAAAGGTTATCGTCTTCCAAACCAATAATTTGTAGTCAACTGTTTGGGTGTTAAAAATTCTTTTCCTGTTCCTTTTCAGGTGTTATTAGCTCCAAGCTTCTTTAGTTATGCCTATGTTTTGTCCCAAGTGCTCTAAGCAGTTCCTCCTGCAGAAATGGCTTTCACACCAAGGCATATTCACCAGACTTACTGCTTTATCTGTTGTATGGGAAGGGATGGTCAATTTCACTAAATGTTGAACAAAGCATCCCGTTTTCATCTGGGAAAACTACAGGGAAGATAAAACATTCCATTGATCACAGACAATCTTTTTTTTTTTCTGAATTTCTAGTAGGTTTCTCTAATAGTTAGCTATCATATCTCTTCTTGCTTTCTTTTGTTTGCTTGTTTTTTGTTTTATTTTGTTTTTAAAGAGGATTTCCAGCTATGTGTGCATTAAGTGAGACATGAAAATTTCATTTCCTTCAAAAAGATACCTATTAAAAATAGTCATACCCTCTTTCTTTTCAATTCTTCCTGAGCTATGGCTTTATCAGTGTGTTGGTGAAGGGGAGGTTGTGAGTCTTAGGAACTGTAGCACTTTTCCTTTAGGGCTTGAATGAGAGGGTAGTCTTGAAAAACTGCTGATCTGTCGTCTTGTCCTAGAAAAGCCCAGTGTCAGTGTATGATTTCTACCAGAAATTATTTTGGGGGAATATATGCCTTTTTTTACAACTCATTACTCTAGCAATCTGTTTTCAGTCTTTGCATTGTTAATTGATACAATACCTGGAAAGCTGGGAATGAGAATATGTGCTCTTCTCTCAGTGTGTTCTATAAACTTCTCAGTCCTTTGCTCTGCTTTGTATTTCCCAGTTGCATATACAACAAATTTATTTCCAGTGATTTTAAATATTTGGGATTAGTACTACTTTAGTTTTATCATGTATACAGTTGTTTCACCAGTTATTCCAGGGAGTTCATCATGTCCATCCACACTGTATTTTGTAGCGTTCTTATTGTCTCTGCTAAATACTTAGACTTGGGGCATACCATAACATATTTGTGGAAATGAAATAAGGATATCACATTCACATATGAAGTGTGAAAGCTGCGTTGTTGAATGGGCAACCTGAAAGACTGACTAGCTGGGATTAACTATGTGATGTCATTCCAGACCATCCTGACTGGTTTTGAAAGGATTAATTTCCACATCTGAGTGCAGTAACGTTTTCTGATTTCAAAAGCAACAGTGGCTCTGCTCCCTCATTCAGTTTTTATAAAAATGTTGAGATTGTCCTTTGCTTCTTTTTTTTTCCTGTTACATCTATTGAAAGACACTTTCAACACTTTTTCCAGTCATGCTGCTACAGAAGTCCCCTGATATAAATCTCAAATGGCATTATTTTAATGAATAAATGTTTATTTTCCCCTTCCTCCTGGCTTAAGGGGAATTTACAGTGGTTTGAATTTGTTCTTCCAAGTATGATTTTAATGCTACCATAGGGATTGCTCTGGAAACCATTTTAATACATTTTGTTTAGGGTCTGACATTGAGATGGAAGAAATATAAATTAAAACACATTTAAGTAGGCAAACACTGAGAAAAACATTTGCACAAAATCCTTTCAAGGGTCATCCACTATTGGTACCTCTACAGCTTAGTACAAGGTTTGTTGACTGATGTTCCGCAGGCTGAAATGCCTGGCGTGGCCTGGCAGTAGTGGCTGGCAGGCTTTGCAGCTCTGCTGTATGGAGCAGGTGCACCACCCCAGTCTGATGTGCCTCTGGTCTGTTGGTTTGCAGAAGCAACTGAACCAGTACAACTGGTAGTCCAGCTCCTGTTCACTGGCAATTCCCATCCTGAGCTTGCTCAAGGACCTATACTGTCAGAAGAGGTTTTGCTTGGACAACTTGTTTTTTGCAACTGGCCCCACACTATTTCAACCCAGTTGGTTTAAAACGTTTTGGTGGTAGCTCCCTGCTAAGTTGAAGAGATTGAGGAATGATTACAAGAGCTGCAGATGGCAGATCAGAGTACAGTTAAGAGTGAGGGGGGAAGTAGGGAGAGATCAGAGGCTGGAGCCAGGTGTGACAGTAGCCTTCACCGGCAGCACAACCTCAGCTCAGGGAAAGCAGGGGAACATACCCCAAGAGCTGTTAGCTCCTTAGCATTGCCCATCCAGGACCTTTGGTGTTGCTGAGACAGTGTTGGATGCCCTGCTTTTTTGTTTTGTTTTATTTGACCACTAAGGCAGTTAGCTAATACAAATTGTTTTGGAGAATGCCTTGAAGGGAGACCTGTGTGCCCTGAAACGTATTTAAAAGTTGTCACGTGGGCTTTAAAATAGTAAAGAAGATTTAATGACTATGCTTTTTGTCTTAGCTTTCTGGTGTTTGTACCTGAAATAATAGCTGTGCCCCTTTTATTCTTCTAGCCCATGCTGCTGCATCTGGGTTGCTGCCTCAGGAGAAGTTCAAATACAGTGTTTCCCACACTGAAGACAAATGACAAAGCCTTTAAAAGTGTTTGTGTCTCTTTCGGTGACAGCTACTCCCCAAACCTTCCACGGCAAATTCCTTTGCCTTGTTGTGACACCTATAGGGAACGGCCCAGCAGGTTAGCTGATGGCTCATTTGCTTTGAAACTGCAGCAACCTCAGTAGCTCTTACTGTATGAGCACAGGGGTGTTTGCATGTGCCTGTTTCATTTCTTTAAGCCTGAAAAATACCTTCTTTCTGAACAGTGCTTTCTTGGACCTATTCTGAGCATATTAACAGCTTTTGTCCTTCACATTCTGAGTGAGTTGGTAGCTTTGTTTTAAGGTCAAGTGAAACAGTTCACCAATCAGAGTATTTATTTAAAAAAAGGAAGATTTTTCTGTTCTAAAATCCGGGTAGGGGGAGGAAGAAGGGGAGGTGTTGGGAGTAAAATACTTTATTGAGCTATTGAACTTCATTGCTCTTGTAGATACTTTTGCTTTTGTCAGGAGGCCAAGCTGAGGCCTGACAAGGAGACATCAGGATGAGATCATACAGGGAGCTTTGTCAGAAAAGGACATTGTTTGGTGTCTCTGTAAAGAGAGAGAGGGAAAGAGCCTGAGGGCAGAACTGTGCAGAAGAGGTGCTTTAGCAGTCACTGAGAAACTACAGCAAGCAAATGCTGTGATAGCTTGGATGGGCAGCTAAGTGTTAGATGTTTGATAGCAGAGACAGCAACCCCTTTCTGATATTGCTTTGTTTCCAGTACCTTAGGCTCTGGCTGATAAGCTTTTGATTTTGCTTCTCAAGAGCAGTATTACTTAATAATCTTAACTTTATATGAAATGTTCTGATATTTAAGGGTTTTACATTAGGTTTTGTCTTTAGCTTTCATCATTGTAATGTTAACTGTAAAATAATGACTGTTCATAGTGGATATTATACCAAAGCTGTGAGTAAATTGGATCTTAGGGTAACAAAGGTGTTTGCAGTGAGAGTACCGGCAAACAATGATGTTAAAACATCACTAGGCAAGATACTGAGACCTACAGCAGGACCTGATCAGGGTATGTAATCTGTCATGGTTTACTGCCTTGTTTCAAGCAATATTATAGATTAAGCAAAGTGTAGTTTCATGTATTATCAAATCAAACTTACAGAAATTACAGAAGAGGAAAAACCAAGGCTGCAGTATGAAAATGAGGAAGAAGGTAGAAAATAAGGATAACATCTAGATTACGGAGGTCTGTAAGACTAGATGAACATTTTGCCTTCATTTCTAGTAATAATGTTCACATTATCTGTGGAGACATGGCAGAGAGAGGCAGCTAAAAGAATTACAAGCACAGAATGGAATTTACTGCAGCCAAAGCTTATGGCATCCCTCCAGCTTGAAGGGACTAAATGATCGACATGCCTGGATTTGGAAAGAAATAGCATATGAATTGTCAGTCTCATGTCTCTCACCAAAGATTTTCAGAAAGTCAGTCAAGTCAAAATGGTCTCATACCGAGGGGAGAAGAAATACAAATAGTGCACACAGACTTAGGAAGGTGGCTGATAAGAATGAGTAGACAGCTGTAAGAAAGCAGAGTAGAAGAGCTTGGCTTGGGTTGTGCACAAAATGAAATCTGAGCAGAGTTCTAAAATGTGTGTAAATACTAAAAAATACAAAAACTTTAACCAAGAAGAGCAATGAGTCCACAGAAAGTGATGGCACAAAAATATACAGGTGTGAATTGAATAAGTCATCAAAAATAAATGGGAAATTCTGAACTATTAGGGCAGCTGCATTTGGAAAAGGTTTTCAATTAGAATGACTGCAGAGAGGGAGCGAATGGAGGAAAGGAAAACAGAAAAATTAAACTGCCTTTTTAAGGAGAAAAATAAACATATGGAAGTGACTGCATAATGTGGTTCTTGATTAGTTGGAAGCTAGTTACAAACCTTTTGTATGTGTAGTCCTATATTCTTGCTACCTTGCTATGCTTGGTGCTGTGACCTCATTTTCTTTTAGCTGTTACCTTCTGAGACACCTTTTGATGCAGAAGATGACTACATTCCAGGTGATCTGTAGGTTTACTTTCCAGCTCTTAGCACAGGTTCTGACTGTGTGCTGTCCTACACTTTGCTCTCTGTTTTTTGTAGTATTCTATTTTTGAACCAAGGGTGATATACACCTTCCATCTCTCTTTTGCTTGTCTGGTTTAATTAAATTCAACATTATGCAGGACAGAAGCTACCTCTTCCTCTGTAGCACAGGGAAACCATGGTTTTTGCTGGGACACTTATGCTTAGTTATTGTGTGTATAAAATAATTCTTTATGGAACATATATTGGCAAGATGTGCCTTTATTGCAACTAAGACTCTCTTTCCTAAATATTTATTACTATTATGATTGATACTATTATGATAATTATGATAATTGCTATTATTACTATTATTTATTATTATGATGATTGTTACTTCATTCAGATTATGGGGTTAGTTTCGTTTGTTTCTGTTTCCCTTGACCAAAGAGGAAGCACAGTCAGTACTGTTGCTTAGTGGCAAGCACACTAATGCATGTCTGTAGTGTGTAACAGCCACATTCACATTGACTACCAAAAAGGGAATCCCACAGAAGACACAGTGGACTTTGGCCATTCGTCTTGCCTGTGAGTTTACTCAGAACAAAACTGTAAATGACCTGCAGTTTGGGAAATTATGTCCTGTATTGTGAGCCTCTGTGAGGTTGGCTTGGCACATGTCAGACGTGTCAGGAGTCAGCTCTCAAACAAGGTGGAGCATATAAAGAGCCCTCAGAATGAGAGATCTCTTCCCCACTGGGGCTTACTTGTTTTGAGCTGCTTTGTTCGCTTCCTGGGAGATGTCTGCTGGCTTATGCATTTGGTCTTCCTTCTACTCTTAGAAGAAACATAATTATACTTGTGTTAGACCGCCATTACTTTCCAGTTGAGAATTCCTCTTCATCTTTAATGTGAGTTTTAGGGCCTCATGTCTATGTATTATTTTGCTGGAATGGAAATTGACTGAAGTTTTGGCATTCACTTCTCTGTTGTGCTTTTCAGTACTGATCTTTGTAAGAGAGGTTGCACAGCTGAGCTGCTGCTTCTTTATTCTGTACAACCAGACTATCACATGGTTTATCAGTCCTGTTTTCTGATATTTGACAGGTCCTTGTTACCATGGTACTGATTCTGACTTTAACAGATGTAGCAATAAAACTCTGTTGCCAGGTTGGCACCTGTTTGCACTAATGCCTATACTGTAGCAGTCAGGAAAATTGCAGATTTACAGCAGCAAGCTAGCTCTGCTGCTTTCTTAGTCTGTGGCTTGGATTTTCACGAGGCTGGTACTTACCCAAATGCCTACTGTGCTGTGGATTTGAGGTGTAAAGTGAATTCACTCATCATGCAGTTCCTGGCCAATATATTTTCCTAGTGTATACAACACACTTTCACTTGGACTGAAAATATCATTCTCCAGACATTTCTTTTGATTTCTATTGTTGTTTCCTGTCTTCTGCTTCAAGGATCCTATATGTGCTGAGAGCAACTGAAATTTGGTGATACAGACAGAGGTGGAGATAGAGCTTCATCTCAGTATGAACGTTGAAGGTTGTTTTTCTTGTTGTTGTTTTGAGTAATGTATCTGTCCCTCTGAACACGAGGTAAGTCACAGATGGAAAGGAAAAAGGGAGGCAGCTATGAAAGCATACATATATTCATGGGAGAGAAGAAAGCAAACTCTTCAGAATGGCATTTGCCCTTTCCAGGTTACCTTTTCTCAGCTTACAGCATGCAGTCCTGAATGTGTTACCTTTTGAGCTGCAGTGCATCCAAATGTACCTTCCTGTCACTGCTCCTTTATCAGCCTGTGTGTCTTGGAGGCATTCAAAGAAGTTCACAAGGAGTCCAACTACGAGAACAATAACAAAACAACTTTCATGGGGATGGGTAGCTTTTTTTTGCTGCTGGAGGGCTGAACAACTGAAAGCATAGATTGTGTGAACAGATCAGATCATCACACTCCAGGACAGCAAGTTCACTTCATAAATTCAATTGAGATTCCACTGGCCAAAATTTCAGATCCATTCTAATTCCTGCAGGTTCATTTGGGGCATGGAGTCCACCCTTCAAGCATAGTTCTTGCTCTGAGTACTCTAGAGATGACACTCTGTGAAACACACTACTTAGTAGACAAGATGTTATATGTAGTTTTTCTCTTTAAAAAGAGAGATTTCCATACTGAGAAGCCTTACAAAGTTTTGTCTTTTCTAAAGCTTATGTTCAAGTACACTTGTTAAGGTATGCCAAAAGTAAGGTATTTACGTAAGCAATTAAAATTTAACTATCAGTTGAAGAATAATCAATAAATCATAGAGATTCATCATCATAGGTTACTATAATTTATATTAGTCTTTGTGCTTCTTCATGAGAGGGAATTCAAGGAGAAAGATCAGAAAGTACCATAAAATGAATTTAAAGAGAGTTGTTAAGTGATGTGTTCCCAAAACAAACGCAGTATTGTTCCTTATAATGTGTGTTATTTTTCTGAGCCGTTCAGTAGAGGTTACTATGCTCATGTTTGATAAGGCTCCTAGATTGTTTCCATTTTATGTGTTCTTTTTGTCTCAATTTACGTTTCAATAACATGTGTAAAGCAAACCATCAACTTGACTTTCCTCTGCTGGTTTTATTTTTGCATAGTCTAATTGGAACTGCAAGGATATTTGTGTTATTATGAATCTTTATGAATATCCTAATAAATATATACTTTCTTTGTGTGACACATCTGGATATGCTAAATCATGCTTTGTAGCAGTTGCCAATAGCACATGACTTAACAAATAAATGGAAGAAATTTCTCAAAAAAAAAATCCACACCATCAAATGTCTTGAAGTTCAGTAGCTTAGTTATTGCAGAAAGGTGTGAATATGAGACTAGAAGCTTCAGTTGTTTTGAATCTTGTTTCTGTGAGTTAAACCAGAGTTTTGAGAAAGTCTGGATGTCCAAGAAACAAGTCAATGATGGTGAACACGTCTCTGCTTCTGTAAGATGTCTCCATTGATGCTGTTGGGGCTGGGGCTCATGGTGTGCTGGGAGGAAAAAATTGTCAAGTATTAGGATGCCTGGATGTTTTGCAGTCCTAAAGAAATCTTGACTCTTTTATCTGCCTGTATAGTAGGTATCTCTGTTGTAGCTGTGCTTTGTTGTTGTGAATATCTGCTTTATTCTGTGCACTCTTACAAAGAGCCAGTGTTTCTTTGTATTTTGTATAAACAGAGTATCTGCTTGACTTGAGAGATTCACTGTCATCAAAACTTAAAGTAGTAGCATTTCATATAGAAAGTTAGCTTCTGCAGAATATGTAATCAAACCAGTAGTTAAATGCAACCCTCTTCAATATATTCCTTAGTTCTTTGAAACATGCCTGCATTTGACATGTGCTAGGATAACTTTTAGTGGGCAGGACAAGTTAGATACTTTTAAATACTGTCTGTGTGGTTTCCCAAAGCCCTGTTTAGGGGCCCTGTAGATTCAAACCTTCAGCCACAGACACCAATCCCTAGTTTCTGGTTCCTAGCCTGGTTTAAAATCTACAGACTCAAATGATGTTAATCTTGTTCACTCTGGAAGATACTGTCTTTCTATCATAGGGGGAAAATCAAATTATTTAGTGTATTTACTACAGGAGCAATTTCAATTAAGGCAAAGAAGTAGAGAGACTTCTAAGTTCTCAGTGTGAAAAATGACTTACAGCTGGTCTAAAATGAGACTGGGAGATGTAAATTGTTGGAAATTTAGAACAGTTGCTGTCTTCCACTGGGAATCCTGGAGTGGTCCTAGTGGTCCTTGAAAAGCCAGATACTATTGCAAGCAGTAAGGGAGTTTTGCATTAGAGGTCTTCTAGTATTACAGCCAAATGTTCATTTTAAATAATTAGCAGTAACTACATAACTGTGAATTGACCAAAAAACCAAGAAGATACTGGAGTTGCGTCACCGTTGTGCTGTCTTGAGAGCAAATGCAAAGACTTAAGGTAGATTTTCATTAGAACCAAAATTGTATGAGCCTCCTTTCTCTGTTCTGTTGCAACACCTAGTATGCTTTACAGGGCAGTGAATTGTTTTTAAATTCTGATTTTAAATTTTGTTCAAGACAAAACTTTCTTAAAGAAAAGAGAGACTGTTTTGTCTTTGTTCAGAATGTGGAAAAATCAGTTGGTAAAGATGGAGGCTTTAGAGGAAATTCTGTGTTCATTTGATTCTTTGCAGCCATTTGCCTCTATCACTGTGGGCTGGGAGCAACAAAGCAGTGGCAGTATTGTATGATAGCTGCCACTCAAGGAGTCCCCTTCCTCTGCGCTGCTCTCAGTAATATCAAGACAATTGTGTGAAATTGTGTGCTAGGCTTGGGATCTGGAAACTGATCTGCATTTTACCTGTTTTGTATACAATTTTCCCTTATGTTCACGTGGAACCTTCCCTGCTCCAGCATATGGGTTACTGTGGGACAGCCTGAATCTTAGGGTAAACCCAACATTTTTCAGATGAAAAATCTAGGTGTGTCCAGGGAAACCCAGTCATATGGTAATGCAAACTCCAAAGTAATGGGAATGGGATAATGAAGTTTTATGAGGTCTGCAGTTAATAATGTGGCATGTGCAAGTTAATAAGCAAATAGTAGTTTCACAAATAAAACCACTAGCTAGGTGTATTTTTTCCTACATCTCTTTCAACCCCATATGTCAGCCTGTCTTAGCAAACTAAACACCTTGAAAAGAATTGTTTTAGTTCTGTCACTTAAAGCATATTGCTTTAATAATTCAACTGTTACATTCTAATTCTGTTCTTGGGTCTCCAAATGCACTCATTAAGTAGATGGACAGTTGATTGCTTTGTATCATCAGCTTTCTCTTCAGTGTAATTTGAGACTGGATATTTTAATTTTTTTTCCCAATATTCTTTTGAAAGCAGAACTTCACATGTGTACCAACAGTTCTTGATTAAAGAAGGCTGGGGAGGGCCTTCTCAGGATATCAGGTAGTGATAGGACTAGGGGGAATGGAATGAAGCTGGAGGTGGGGAGATTCAGGCTGGATGTGAAGAGGAGGTTCTTTGCCATGAGAGTGGTGAAGCCCTGGAATGGGTTGTCCAGGGAGGTGGTTGAGCCCCCATCCCTGGAGGTGTTTAAGAGCAGGCTGGATGAGGCTCTGGCCAGCCTGATCTAGTGTGGGGTGTCCCTGCCCGTGGCAGGGGGGCTGGAACTAGATGATCCTTGTGGTCCCTTTCAACCCTGACTGATACTATGAAATGGAGGACTAGCCAGCTCATCACATGCACACAGTGGTAAACGGGGTTTCTGAAAAATTGAATCAATGAGGATTTCATACTTTTTTCAGACATGTTGGTATTTTGGCTATGTCTTTGCCAGTACAATTAGTGCAAACTGCATAACAAATCCATTGCTGTTCCAACTGCTTTGGATGCAGCTTAGGCACCTGGCAGCCATTCTGTAAGTGGTGAACCCTGGTGCTGTGAAATTGTCCCACCCTGTGTTACAGGGTCAGGAAACCCTGCAGCGAGCTTTGTAGGTGAGGATTGTGATAGACAGGAGAGGGTATTTAGAAAAAGTACACTTTGGGGTTCCTTGTTTATTTCAAGTAATTCTTTCTGTAGTGTATTCTATAGCAAATTCACTTCATGGTTTTCCTTCTATTTTCCATGTCCACTTTTGTGTCCTTTCAAATCCACCCATAGCTGTGCCTGCAATTAATAATGGCTGTCATGTATTCCATGTTTTCAAAGACCATAAACGCCAAAGAATGGTCATATTCAAGATGCTATCTGTGTGCTGAATACAATTGCATGGGCATGTTAAAAGACATGAGATTTTTCCCTAAAGGTATTTAGCTGAGCAGCCTGGAAGGATTTGGGGCTTTGATCTTGTGGTTTTGCTCTGCTGTGGAGGTACCTAGCTGCCTTTTGACCTCTAGGATTTGAACTGTTATTTCTGTTGTCTGGATCAGTGGTGTTCATGTTCTCTTCATTCTTCATGTCATTGTCTTTTTTCTTTCTTTTCTTTTTTTTTTTTTCTTTTCACCTAATGCTTTATTATTTTATGTTTGTTTTTACATGACTTTAAAATACCACAAATATTGGACTTAAATGCCATCATTTAAATGAACAAGTAAAATACAGCAGGCTCCTTCATACTGAAAGAACTAATAACAGTGAAAACCAATGCCTCTATAAAATTAATTTCTCTATGAAGTAGCTGGTTCCTTGTAAATTTTCATGTATAATATGTGGAGCACAACGTTTTGCTCTTTATTTACATAAATGGATTTTTTTTTTAATGTGACTTAGAAAAACTAGACCACCCAATTTACAGTACAAGTGAAATAACTCTACTCTTTCATTGTGCTTCAGTAATGAAATTGCCATTATTCAGGAAAGCACTTAAGTCCATGCTTATTTTTTGAGATGTGCTTAGCCTCTTTTTGCATATTGTGACTGAAGATGAGTTGTTCAAGTGCATTCCTGAATCAGAACCTTAGCACTAATCTTTCAGTCACTCCAAAGAATAAATGAGGGGCAAAGACAAAGGGCCAAATTAAAGTCAACGAGATTCTATTCAGATGGGCTCTGCTTCAGCAAGCACATATCTAATTATAAGCACACAAGTAGTCTCACTGACGTCAAAGTTAATTAAACTGCTTAAATTTAGGCACATGCTTAAATTCTTTGCTGAATCAGTATTTTTCAGTCAATGAATAATAGGAGAGCATTATTGGTCTAAAGCATGAGTTTTTGGATGGGAAGAAGTTTAAACCCCTCCTTTCCTCCATCAGTTCTTCTGAGGTCTGCCTGCTGGCATTTTTAGTCTCAACGGTGAATGGTTGTGTCAGTGTATTAAAAGTTTCTTTGGTAACAGTACCTCGAACATGACAGTTGGATCTCTGGTATTTTTAAGGCACCTTTCTTTCATGCTGTATGCCATGCAGTATGGCAAGACTGTACTCAATGCAGTAATCTTTTCAGCTTCCTTTTTCCTGATGCCACTATTAAAAAATTGATCCTTCTGTCCAGTCTCCAAAAGCCAAGTTAGTAATTCAATCTGGTAACAAAATCAGAAATAAAGAAAGTACATAGAAGTGTTACATGAGGAATGCCTGTCATACAGAAGAAGCTTTAATTCCTTTGATTTCATGTGTTATTTTGATTTTTTTGTCATAACTAAATGACCCCTTATTTGTTGGCCTTGAATCATTAAGAGCCTAATAAGAATTTCCCCTGTAGAAATACAAAGGACGTGATACTTCTTACACAGAAACACACATGTGGGAATTTCAGCCACATTTCATAAATGAGCTGGGTCTGGTTGTGAGCTTCTAACTATTCTTCTTGCCTAAATAACAGTAAATCTGCCTTGATTTACTAACAAGGGATTAATCAGGGAGGTGTGTTGCAAAAGATCAGGTTTCTTCCACTTGGTAAAATTCAGGCCATGGGGACTTAGGGGCTACAAAGGAAGTTAATAAAGTTATCAAAAGCATTAAGTTCAAAAAAGAAAACCAAGTAAGAGAGCTAAATAAATCTAGGCTTATCTATTAAAAGGTACAATTTTGTTCATATATACATCATCTACTAATTGCAATTCTCTAGTAATTGCCTAAGTCTAAAGCTTAAATTTAATCATATTCCTGTAGATACCAGAAAATGAGATGTATTCATTTATATATTCATATCCTTGTGGGTTTTTAAAAAAACAAACAAATTACCTTCCATCCTGCTGGCTTCTACATCAGTTTCCCCAGTTGTTGCTTTTGGAGAAGTGCTTCATTACTCGTGCAGCCTGCCTCCATAGACAATGGGTAACCTTGTAATCAGGCTTTGTCTGTGTCATGTAATGTATTTTATGCCAGTTAGCAGCTATATTCACAGTCCAAAGCAGTATGGTCTAACAGGTGGCTTGTAACTGACATCAGAGCTTTGGGTTTATTTGGTTCCCTTTGGTAGGTAAGGTAGAAGAGAAGGAGCAGCTCTTTGAACAGTGAATGAGGGGCAGTTCTCTAAGAAGAGAGCTGGGATACTGTCAGAGACAAAGCATCAGCATTCCTCTGTTGTGATCTCCCACGTTATACTCCTTTCTTCCATAGAAGCTCATCATCCTGCTACAGCTCAAGAGTGTAACCTGTAGAGAGTCAGAACAGCTACTGCAGCTGCTCAAGTCTGTGGACTTAGAGGAAGGAACTCACTCCTCCTGTATCTGAAATGCTCATCATGATAACAGAAGGATCAAAGTGGGGGCATAGTCATTTTATACATAGAAGCTGTCTAAATAAATAACAAATTACAGTGGAAACTGTAATAAAATCACCTTAGGTGGGCAGATTTAGTTGTGATTAAAGCATGCAACCTGAGGTCATCTTGAGTTACAACGGGGGTTTCAGTAAAGACTTGTCTGGATTTTTTTGTTTGTTTGTTTCTACATCTAGCTAACTGAATTTTCATTCTTAGTTACCCTAGATGTTTCAAAGGGCTAGCTGGGGGCTGTTAGAGCCATCATGCAGTCTCTTGTTTGCATGAAGACTTTGAAATCTTTGTTTGGAAGCATCTCAAAAATAAATACTTGAGAGTATATGAAAACAGTCAGTTGAAGAGAGAAAACAGTCATCTGCTGACAGTTCTTTGAGGAGCAAATCCATTTCCCACTCTCCATTCTTTTCCTTTTATCGTTTTTCTTTTTCTGGGCTTGCTGTTAAGGGACAGTTAAGAACAAGTGGTATGATCTGTATTTCATACATCGCAGACGGCAAGAACATGAGGCACATTGCAGACTCTTTAAGAAACAACACAAATTTCACCTTAAGTGCTTGTGGCAAACAACCATCCAAAGTGCCTGGATATGCAGAGTCTGTGCAGTTTGAAGTACACCCATGATCACTAAATAACTTTCTCATTCAAAAGACTAATCACACATTCTTATTAGAGAAGCTGAAGTGAAGTATCTCCAGAAGACATTGCTTTCTGACCTTTAGAGCTGTTACCTCCAGGGCAGAGTGAAGCAGGGTATGTGCCTCACTACTGAGTGTGACATTCTTGTCCCTAAAATAGATCACTACAGTCACTCTCTGGTTCAGAATAGCACCCTCCAGGGGTATATAATATTCACTCAGGTCCTGATTTCCAGAGGTTTTCAGTAGCTGGATATGCCAGATGGAATGCTAAATCCCCTAAATTGGGCTAATAAAGGGGGGGGGGGGGGGAAGAGGAAGGGAAGTACCTCACTGTGTTTTCATTTACTGTAGTACAGGAAATGTTTCTTGTGGAAAACTTAGTCTGGGCATGTTGAGATCAGAGATGATTAATCCACTTAGTGGATCCCTCATCAATGCAAAGTGGCTGCACAGATCTATGTAAACTAAGGGAACTTTTCTACCTCTTCAGTTTACATACTTAGGAGTTACTGTGTTCTTAGCCTCAAGTATATGGGGTTCATTCTGCACCATAACAAATGTTGTACCTTAATAGCGTTCATTATCAGTATTTTAATAATCTAATATAGGCATTTACTCATAGTATTTATATTCTTTGGATGTCTTCTATACTTTACATGTACTATTAATTAT
Source organism: Dryobates pubescens (assembly GCF_014839835.1). Lineage (NCBI taxonomy): Eukaryota > Metazoa > Chordata > Aves > Piciformes > Picidae > Dryobates > Dryobates pubescens. The sequence continues at coordinate 23,430,146 of NC_071619.1, forward strand.
ACTTAATTTTTTATTTTTGTGTGTGCTTTGTATGGAGAAATCAAGCATTTTTATCAATGTATTCCATTTCTTGCTAGTTTAGATGAATATGAAAGCACTAAGTGTGAATTTGCACTGCACTGCTTGAAAAAATGTTAATAAAAATAAAATCATAATGCCTTTTATGTATTTACCAACAGTGTAGTCATTGAAGGCCATGCAAACAAAAGGGCTGACCCCGTTTTGCCAAATGCATGCTGACCTTCATGGAATTGAGTTGTTCCTTTGCTATTGGTATTAAATGATAACATATGTGAGTTACTGATCATGGGAATACTGAGTGTCTTTAAAGTAGAAAAACCTCTCTTACAGTGGGACATTCAGCTTGGTCAAGTTGACATGGTTACATAGAGATCTCACTAAATCCTTTTACCTGCGTACTTCTTGGATCACATCTTAAGCCATTTGAGGTCTTGATAAGTCTTGCAGTGTTTTTAAGAAGACTGTGTTAGCTTTTGATGTCAAGGAAGACATGTTTGCCTTCATGTTTCCATTGCAAAGAACTGACACAGTATTTCAGCTTAAAGCAGCACAGAGCCATCTGAGATCCCTTTAGAAGTGCTAAGAAGACACAGTGGGAAGTGGAAACTGTAACAGTACAGTTCTTCAAGGAAGATGAAGATGGTATAGGGGAGTAGTAATGCATGTCTGAGGCAGGAGAACACAAGCGCTTGTGTTGATCACAGTCATCTGCACAGAGAACACTTTTAGTAGAAGGTCTATTCGAATTAGCTGTGGGACTAACCTTTTCTGTTTGCTTATCACCTCAGAGAACTGTTTGCTCTTCTTTTGGGGATGCAGAGAAGGGAAAAGAAATCACTGTGTTACAGAGAAGACAATGCTCACCTACTGCTGCTTCTACCCTACTGACCTTTTAGTACTACAAGAAATTCATGGAAAGTGTAACTTTTGAGCTGAGGAAACACATTCTTCACATTAATAAGCAATTTTCCACAACAAATAGCAATGGAAACTTTTGGGTTCTTCTATTGAAATGATACTAATTGTTTTGCCATAATAAAATGGCTAATAAGAGCTCCTTCCCCATATCCCCCTTTTTTCAGGTCAATTTGGCACATTCCAATTTGTGTTTGCTTCAAGGCACAGGAGGAATCCCTTATGGAGGGGAGGGCTTTTTTATTGTGCTGGAGTGCACAAGCAGTAAGCCTTTTGCTTTCTTCAAATATCTGAGTTTCAGAGTAGTCGGGAGGACTCTGGGTTTCCCCCTCTGCACTCCAAAAATGTTTTTCCACCACAAATGAACTGAAACCTATAATCTCTGTACTGAGCAGAAGTGATTAAAATAGTATGGAACAGATGGTTTAAAATCTGCCAAAGATTGAATCTTTTGCTGTTTTGTTTCTTCTGAAACAACGACACTAATTCCTGAGTCAGCTTTGAGTGGACCATCATAACTCATCGGAGATAAGAGTTTCTCTGTCTTTGGCTGTTTGTTAATGGCAATTAATTCATTGGTTTGGATGGTGGGAATGTTTACTTTTTAAAAAAATAATAATTAAAAAAAGGTCTGTGTATGCTACAAATAGAGGTAATGCATAATTTCTGGGCAGCTCTGGCCAGCCTGATCTAGTGTGGGGTGACCCTGCCCATGGCAGGGTGGGTTGGAACTACATGATCCTTGTGGTCCCTTCCAACCCTGACTGATACTACGATACCACTGTGATACTCTGATTTCCATGGAGGACAAAAATAGAAGTTTTTCACTGCGGTTTTAACAATTACTATTTTTTTCTTGGAAAGTTTACTACTTGTGTTTGGGTTTGTTCCTTGGAGTTGAAGACCATGTTTCAGTTGTAGTACTAAGAGAATAAAGGTACCACAGTACTTTGAAATGGTATGTGCAAGCTTGGCAGTCTATACACATTGACTTGTACAGAGAAGTTTCTATACAATCTCATAAAGCTGGCAGCATCAGGTGCGCTGTTCCTGTAGTTCCAGACAAGCAGATGCCTTCCATAGAAAGCTTAAGACCAGGGGACTTGCAAACAGTATGGCATGTTGTGAAGCACCTTCTTCCTCTTTCAAACTAACTTTATTTTGTGGTGGTTTTATTAGTAGGTTTTTTCCTCTTTTCCTCAGCCATAGTCTATAGTTTGGATCAAAGGAAGATTTGTACTATCAAGCCAAAGCATGTCAGCTATATAAGTGGATGTATGATGACAGAACACCACCATATTGCTCACCAGTATTTCATTTCTGACATTGGGCCACTCTGGCAGTTTTTTTTACAGTTTTAGAGATTGGTTTTGTCAATTTAGAAAAATATTTATTGGTCACTTACAATTTTCATGAAACTTCTGATTTTTCTCTTGCTGTGCAAACCTTGCATGAACTAAGTCATGTCTATCTTGTTGTCTTGATACTAATTAAACTTAAAATTTTCAAATAATAAACTCTCTAGTGAAATAATGTTTAATTTTATGCATTTGATAATGCAAAAAGTTTATGTTCAAGCTGGGCAATAGAATTCTACCTGTGTATAGCACACTAATAAACGACTTCTAAAAAGAGGGGTATCAAAACCAAGCTGCATTTTTATTTGTATTGAAGTATTCTCTTAATTTTGCTAAGGTTTGCAGTCTAAAATTACGATTTTGACATTTATTAACTCTCTGATTTCTTAGATGATGCTCTGTTTAAGCAAAGCAGTTTTGAAAATTGCAATGGAATTACCATCTTCTGTTTTCCTCTCCCACTGTAGCAGCTACCCAAGTAGAAAATGCTTAGCTAAATACTCTTATGTAGGCTCTTCTGTGAAGTGAAGAACCTGGCCTTTGAAAGATGTAGCTAGAAATAACAAGGTAGCCCAGTTGTTGAAGTGTGGGGAGTAACACCAGCAATACTGTCCCTTGGCTCTTCTAGGTGGATGACTTGTGCTGTTGTATGTGCTGCAGGTGTATTCATTAAACCTAAGTTACTGCAATACACTTGAGACCCACTGGGACTGAGTAATGTTTCATCTTCTAAATATTTGCTTTGTTTTGCTTTGTTTCCATAAGACTTGAAAATAAATTGGTTCTTATTCTCATATTTTTTTCCTTTGGGGGCATTCAATGTCTCTTACGGGCCAAACCTTGGTTACTAGGTTAATGGACTTTATATCTGCTGAAGTACCAGTTTTTTTCTTCTAAGGCAGAAGGCACCATATAAGGACAGAGGAAGGATTTTGAAGCTTCTCTATTGAAACTTACAGTTTTATTTCTTTTTAAAATTCTCCTAAATACACACTCTAGGAAGTGACATAATTGCATACACTTTTAATTTCCTCAAGGCTCTGTGTGGTCTTCATCTGACTTCTCAGATGCTGGCTACAGATGTTTAAAAACATTCCCTCCCAATTAAACATCTGCTCTGAAGTGACAAAGCATAAGACCACATATGTCTGAAAGGCCAATATATGCACAAACATTTTTTGCTGGTAGATATAGCAGAAACTTTTTCCCTTCCCTTGGCTTTTAGTGCACAGACAGTGAGAAATTGCTCTGTTTATTCAACTCTATGGGGGAGACTGAGTGCCAGTTTTAAGTACACATTTTAAAATGTGCTGCTGCTTGTTAATCTTCTGTGTAAATCTTTTAGATGCCTCTTACTCAAGGATGTCACTTGCTCTACTATCTAAGGGTTATTTGCTGTCCCACTTGGGTTCTTATTAGATCAAAAGTAGCAATGTGAGCTGATCTGGTGACTTTACTGTTTAGTTGGGGGGAACATGAAAAAATTCTAATTGTTTTAAAGCATGATGCAGTTTGGCTGTCCTACCAAATGAGGATTCACACTGCCAGTCTCATCCTTTGATCACTCAGTGTCTAGAGGTCTTTGCCTGGAATAGCAGTGCAACAGATATATGCGAGAGGAAAAGTGTCTATGAATAATGGTATAATAGTACTACATTTGGGAGAAGAATGGAGAAAATGGTATAATTATTCTTTTTGCATGACAGAGGTAGAATATTTAATATTGACAATGTTAGGTAAAGGTACCGAAATACTTAAATTAGTTTCTGAGGATGTCAGAATTTCTGAAGATGTTTTCTTGGGTTTATTCCATGAGTGAGAAACCAGCAAAAAGGAAACAGTGGCAAACAAGCAAAAAAACCCAAACACACACACAAAAAAACCCAACCCCCCTAGAAAACCCTCCTTTGGTGATGGAAATTCAGGTGTTTAAGATAGAAGTATAATATATATTGCAAATTAACTTGAATTTAAATACATATGGAGAGAGATTGTGTGTGTATATTGTTGGTACGCTGTGGTATTAGATAATATTCTACAGTATACTGTTTCTTTTGTTCTGTGCTTCCATGATGAAGACCTTAGTCTGCAGAAGTGAAAATGGATCATAAAAGTATGATGTGCTTTGCTGCATTGCTGCTGCTAAGTCACTATTTTAAGATTTTTTTTAGTGGGGGAGAAAAAGACTAAATGAGAAACATTCCAAATTAAAGGTAAGGGATAATGTTTCAAGGATGCAGCCTACTGATTAAGAGCTTATTAAGCATTAGATGACAGATGTAAAGTGAAGTTTTAAAAAAATGTCACACTTCTCAGCGCAGAATCCCTAGGTATGAAATTCTCTTTTAACTGTGGACAGTTGCAACATTTAAAAAGCAAACTTTAAAAAGTGATGCAAGTCTGCACAAACTAACCAGAAAGTATCTGTTTTAAGTCCTTTACTTCTTAATCACAACAGGTTTCAGAGAGGTTGAATTCAAGTGACAAATTTGACTGTGTAGGCAGGTGAGCTGAACTGAGACCAGTACACTCATTTTGTATATGCTGCTGAACAGCTTCTGATGGTAACAAGATAACCCAGCCCATAATGCAACCCCAAACCATAGCAAAAGTCCACCTAACCAAGTCAACAAAATCTGGTATTCAGTTGTTATAGTCACACCCATGATTATAATGATTCATATTTTTGAAATTAAAGAGAAATTTAATCCCTAACCTTCTTAAAATATAAATTTTCCTTTTTAAACAAGATGTTAAAAAACTTGGTTCCTGCCTTAATCTATTCATTAGCTAGCTAAACATTTGTTGTACCAAATACTGGCTGTAGTCAAAGTACTCTCTCCTAAGAAAGTAGTTTCATTTGCTGCAGTCACCAAAGTATAATGTGCAGAAGTTTTCAAAGGATCTAATGTATGTTTTTTTTCTGATGCCCTATGCAATGTTGCTTGGTTGTGGTGTTGATTTTACTCACTCAGGCTCTCAAAGCTGCCATATGAGATCAAGGCCACTTGCACTAAGCAACTCTGCACACTGTTTGAAGGTCCTTCCTTTGAAGAAGTCGGAACTGAGATAGACAAGAGGGTAAAGGAAAGCAGGGGTTGGAAAAGAAGAGGTGGGAACTGAGTTAACCCTGTTACAGTGCTGGGAGCTGCTGTCTCAAGTCTCCCGACTGCCTTGATCACACCGTTATTTTCTTGCTGCTGCTACTTTGGAGAGAGAGGATAAAGAATTTGTGGTAGTCCTGCGGTTTCATCCTGGTTTTCACATAATCTTCTTAAAAGCGAGGAACCTCCTGTGCAAATGAACAGTGTTAACTCAATTGCAAGAGCTTTTGGACTAGTTGCAGTTTACCACTGAAAGTTCTTGTCTGAAGCCAAATTTAACCAAGAGGGCAGAAAACAAATTTAACCAAATATTTCAGTTTAACCGTCGTGGTTTTATGAGACTTAGTTGGAAGCAATGCAGTCAGTGACAGAAGGAAGCCAGTCTTTCCACAGGTGAGTGAGGGCTCTGTATCAGTAGCCAACACTGTGCCCCTCAGAGCAAGGTGATCCCTCTCCTCCTGCCTACAGGGTATACCAACAGCCCTCATGACGATTATTCCCTCAAGTGAGGACAGCTGACAAGCAGTGGATTTGCTGTTATGCACTCATACAATCAATTACATAAATGTGTTTAATTCCTCCCAAAAGAGCTCAAAATAGTGACTTGTTCCCTTTTTTTTTTTTTTTTTTTTCTTTTCTGCTTTGTAAGTATCACCAATTGTATTGGGAGTTGGGTACTGCTTTTATTTCCTAAGTTCTGGACAGCAGTGCCTTCTTTTCTGTCTCTGTTTCGTTTACTAACACAGAATGGAAAGCATGCCAGGTTACAGAATTCCCAGTGTGGCTGCTTCCCCAAAGCACGCCTCAGTTTTTAAAGCTTTTCCTTCCCTGTGCTACCGCCTCTCAGCTCTGCCCAGCTAGAGGGCAGCAGCCGTGGTGGCTGCTTCCCCTGTCTTAGTTGCTTCTTTCACGGGTGCTCTGGCAGTTAAATGCAACAGTTAAAAGAATGCGTGGATTTTCCTTCAGATTTGCTGTCCCTGTTTGAGCTTACTTGCTAGGTAGTTGATTGACATAGTCATCTTCAGTAATGTTAACCACGGTATAGAAGTGTTGTTTTCATGCATCTTTTGTTCTTACCTTTACAGTCCTCTGCCTGCAGGATGACTACCCTCAAAGAGCATTGTTACTTAAATATCAGCTCTTTAATCTGATATAATTATTTAGAGAGTGTTTTCATGTTTTTGACAAAATCGAATCTCTCAGTCAATACTTTGTCTGAAAGTAACATAAATATTTTATAAGAATCATGTAAATTATGTTCCACATTTTAGTAGGTTCAGGGTTATTACTTGCCTTCCTGTGGTGTGCTGTAGGGATTTGTGCTTTTGTGTTTTTTTTCTTCCTGGATGCCCATAAATCATTGTTTCTGTTATATGAGGCATTGTCAAAGTCTTAAGAACTTAGTTGTATTTTTAAAGCTGAAAGTTAACAAATAGTACTATTCTCTGGGCAATAGTGATGAGCCATAGTAGTATTAATTACATTGGACCTGTACGTCTTCAGCCTGTCTAATGTCTCCTGATGGCAGTGGTGATACCTAAGGCAAGACAAAATTTTTTCTCATCATAAATGGATGGGATTTGCACACTCACTCCCAAACTGCAGAAACTACTTGTATGTGCTCTCTTGTCTTGTTTTTAAGTAACTCCAAATGTGAAGGCATTTTAATTTTTGCTGATTGATCTCTTATGTTATTTTGGAAACCACATTCAGTAACGTAAATTAAGTTGCAACAGAAAAACAAGAATGTGTGTCTGTAGGTGTCCGGTTTCTCTCCTACTGAAGACAGTGGAGAAATCACCGATCAATAGAGACGAACTAGCTCAGAAGTATTGTTATATATGGCTTTCTCTGGACACCGATAAAAAAATTGAAGCAAGAGTCATCACCTACTCCCATCCTTCCCAAAATCTTTTCTGTAGAAGAATTGCTACCAAAAAGGAGGAAAAACTGCCGTAAATCCTGGTTGCTTTCATGGATAACCAAAGAAAAAGTTTTCTTCTTGTGTGAAAAAAAATGCAAATTGTATTGTTTACTTGAAGTAGTTTGCTTATAGTGTACCTTGAGACAGTTTGCAGTTAGAGGCGTGTGTCTGGCATGTGAGTAGAGCACAGAAATTATGAGTTACTGAGAAACTAGGATTCTCTCTCTCTCTCATCCTTCCTTTTCCACTAATGTAAAAATTAAGTGAGTGAAACAAGTTTGTATTTTCCCGTCTTTCTCCCCCATACTCCTGGGAGCATGAGTTCATTTCCAACAGCATTAGATGACTGCTTGCTGAAGCAATCATTTCTGTATTCTAAACAATGAAGCTGTTAAGGAACAGTATTGAAGGGTACTCAATTTTTCTGTTATGGTTTTGTAAAGCTGGCTTCCACTTTCCCCAGAGGGCAGGCCCCTCTTACTCTGTTTTGATTGAAGTGAGGAGACTTAGTTCACTGAATTTTGCTCCTTCAGCAGGGGTAAGAACTACCATCAAAGCCGGAAAGAGATGGCAGATTGGAATGGAGATGTTACTAGAATGTAAGATCTATTTTTATTTGGGCTATAAATACTAAAATTGTAGGCCTTCACCCAGAAGAATGTCTTCAAAGAAGGTAATGGTGATTCAAAGCAAGCAAAATGCAATTTGGAGAGGACCGCCCTAAGTTAGTGTGAGAGAAAAGAAATGGTTTAGATGACACCTGAGGCACTTTGGGATCTTTGTCTTTCCTTCTCGGAAGTACCTGCCTGCTGAAGATTTAGTATCTCTAATTTCTCACCACAGAAACTGTCTTTAAGGTAGGTTCTTCCTTATGTTGACATACATTTCTGTAAATATGTCTACTATTCACTTTCCCAAAGTAAAAAGAAATGTTACTTTTGTAACTTTATTTCTCCTACCTTTGGCGAGAGCAGTTTGCTTTGAATCTACTAATTTTTCTTTGCATATATGAAAGTATAGTACATCTTTTTCAGAATGATTTTGATGTGAGTCATTTTAAAGCCTACACAGCATATTCTGGGCAGCAGTCCTCCAGGCCAAGATAAGTGGCCTGCAGAGTAACACTAACATGTATTAAGCCTCATTTAAATATCCTTTTTAATCTAAAGTGTTGAAAGGTGCAGTAGTCAGTAAATACTTGACAGTGACTTCTTTGGTCAAAAGTTAAGAGCAGACTAATGACTTGTGGTCCCTCAGCTCTTGAATACTCAATGGGAAGTATGTTAAAAATGCCTAACTTTGAGCTGCAGGAGACTGAGCACTTCCAGTAAGTTGGCCAAATCTCTGAAGTTGAAGTGTCCAAAATTTAAATTTGAGTGTCTTCTTCAGATGGTACTTACCTCATTTTAGTTTGTCTCACTACACCTGAACTTTCACTTCAGGTGTTGCATTTAAAGGGGAGGTACCTTGGTATGTATTCTCAAAGTACTTTAAGAAATTAAAATAAGTGATGAAAAATCTTGATTTCTGGTTACGCTTCCAAAGAATATGTCCAACTATATAGTTTGCTTAGCAGTAGGTTTAAATATAAAACAAAAAGGAAAACATTTATAGCTTATGGGAAGGTGCAGAATTCTTCTGGTTTTACTTTGAAGCCTTTTGTTAAAAATAGGTCGTCATCAAACCTCCCATCCTAGAGCTTTTGCCCTGAGCTGCTTGATTCACAATGCTGTGGACAATCAGCTCACCAAGGTAGTGTGTTGTATACAGTGGACAGAAAGACTATCTGATGCATATTGTTTGAAAAGAGGGCAGTTCCTGTCATTCACAGTGGAAGTGGAAGGATTCTTGACTTGATCAATCTATTTCAAAGTGTCTCTTACGGATAAAATTCCTTTTTGGTGCCTGTACATCATTAAAACACTACTTTTGAGAAACTCTCTATCCAGTGTTGCAGGAGAGAAGTAAGAAGTAGTGTTAAACACCAATGGATAGTTTTGAGGTTATGTAAATGTATGTTTTCATATCTGTATTATTGCTGCATATTCTAACAGAATGTAAATTATTTAACAGATGGTCGAAGGCATTAAAAAATCTTGATGTGTGAACTTCAGTGTTTCTCTGTATTCAGATATAGAAAAAGGGTGCTTTAAGGGTGAGGGTGGAGGTTAAAGCCCCTAATACACTTCTTTGCTGTTTTGTGTATGCAGAAATTCACTACATTAAAGAATAGAAACTTCTTAGGTCTTTCGTCAAATTCCCCATGTAGGATTGTTCCTTATGTTAGATTTGCTATGCTGTCCATAGCATATTTTTAGTCACATCAGGGAATGGGGGTAATTTTCAGTAGTTACAATAAGCATGGTTTCATTTCAGAGAAATAATTGATAATTTCATCTCCTACATTGTCTAGTTATTGAGAAGTTTGCAGTATCTGAAATTGTTGGAAATACACTGCTCTTCCATTTGATCACTGCACTCGGAATTAAGGACTATATTTTAGGTTGTAGTCATTTCCTTGGATAAGTGTTCTGAGCTACTGTATTTTCGATATTGTATTTGATAAGAGACAGTTGCTATCTGTATATGGAAGGTGCTTCTTAAATCTAAATAACAGGTGGTGAAGGGTTAAAAATCTGAGGCCCTGTTAATGTAGGGCAGTGCTGACATAAGGTCTTCAGTCCTTTTCCTGACAGAACACCCATCTTTAATTTGCTCCTCTCTTTACCCATATAACATTGTACATCTGTCCTTGAAAACAGCTCTTGCAGCATGAGCCTGTAGCCAGTGAAGTCAATTTAGCGAAGGTTGCTGTCTGTGTCCTAGCAATGCAGGCAGACAGCCTGGAGCTATGACTTATAATCAGCTAAACAGGTATATGAATAATTACTAAAGACAGAAGTCTGTGTTAATTGCTAGTTTCAATCTTGTTCTCATAAGTTGTAACGGAATTATCCGTGTCCTCCCCCCCCCCCTCCCTCCCCCCCCCCCCCCCCCCCCCCCCCCCCCCCCCCCCCCCCCCCCCAATAAGTATTTTTCTCAAATTCAAAGTAATCCAGTGGATTTTGGAACATTTTTAGTTTTAAGATCATCATTGTTAATATTTAAACATACACATAGTCCCTGAGACTTAGATCCACTTCAAAGCTTTTCCACTGCCAACACGGTAGAAGGAAACATGGCACTGAAAAGCATGAGGCCTCAAGTATTTGGAGTTGACTAGGACCAGAGTTTGCCAGTTTCTGAAAGCAAAAACTAATACTAAGCTTTTGTTTCTCTTAAAGTGATTGTCTGCCAATATATTTCCTTGACAAATCTGAGCACAACTACTTTCTTCTTGGGCCATTTTCTTTCTTCTGCAATCACTTTATATTTGATTATCAAAACGGACAACATGATAAAGATCCCTCTAGTTCTGTCTGTTTGTTGCTAATGCAGACATCCTGCACAGTAAATGGGAAAAATTAAGGGATGCTCTTAGAGATTGATTTGTGTATAGGGGCAAGAGTGATGCTGACTGCATTTGGTCTTCACCAAGAACATTTTGCCTTATTAGGCTACTTTGCAAGCTAAACTGTAGTTTATCTCACAATCTGCTAAAAATAACTCTATAGGGGTTTCTAGCAGATTGATCTAAAAAGAGTACGATGATGGTACATGGATTTGTTTAAATACAAAGCTGGAAGCCTGAGCTGGCCACCAAATGATGAATATCTTTGTCTTTGAGAATGGAAGCTTTCCAAGACAATGATGAGTAGATACCAATTTGTAACTTCTCTGTTAATTTGTAACTTTGGGCTTTTATCTCTTTGTTTATTTATATAACCCCTCATCTGTTAGATGTAGCATCATTAAACATCTGCATGCACTTTTAGTGGTTTTCTAGACTGTGCTGTTGTCTTAGAGGAAGTTCAGTGTCATTTTCGTAGATTTGGGAAATTTTTTTAATTGAAAAAAAAAATACTCTGCATCTCAGCTTTCACATTTGAATGCTCTCACAGTTCACTTGCAGAAAACAGGCTCTGAAATTTACACTCTATACATAGGAAAGTTAATGAAGGACATAGCTTCTCTTTATGTCTTTTCTTATTTCGTAGATGTCCCACACAGAGTATTTGTATCACATATTCCTTCTCCCTGCTGATACCTTCTATATTTTAGTGTGTTGGTTTGAAAAAGTAATAATAAAGAAAAGGATAGAAGTAAATAGCCTGGTTTTCCTCTCAAACCCACTTTTGGATTAGGGGCAGCTCAGTGATATGGGGCCAATAGGATTGTGCAGGGGGGAGGACAACTTAAATTGAGCTTCTCCCCAGAAGGCCAAAGCAGCCCAGCTCACAGCACTGCTTCAAGGATAGGGCTGAAATAAAGACATGTGTCAGCTGAAGAGGAATGCATATATAACCTAGAAGGAAAAACTGAAGGAAAATAGTCACTGCAATTGAGAATTTTCATGGAGGGCTTATTCGAATGGAATGGAATGGAATGGAATGGAATGGAATGGAATGGAATGGACCGGACCTCTGAGATAATCAAGTCCAACCTATCCCCCAACACCATCTAATCAACTAAACCATAGCACCAAGTGCCTCATCCAGTCTCTTCTTAAACACTTCCAGTGATGGCGAGTCCACCACCTCCCTGCGCAGCCCATTCCAATGGCCAATCACTCTTTCTGTGAAGAACTTCCTAACATCCAGCCTAAACCTCCCCTGGCTTTTGAGATCTTAGTGCAGAATATTTGTGCAATTTATATTTCTGAAGAATATTGCTAACAATCAAAGCAGCACAAACTGGATTTACAATGCCAAGAAAACTCCAGGAGCCCTAGCAAGGCTTTGACTTTCCAGTCTTCAGTTTCATTTACTCTTTTTCATCCCTTTGGTCCTGCACAGCCTCACAAGCTGCTGTTCCGATCGTTCTCTGCTTGCTTTCAGTTCGACCTGATTAGGTTGCTGCCTTCAGAACTGCCTCCTTATCCCCTTGAACTGTTAAGCAGGGAGAGAGGAAACTTAGCTGTAATTACCCCACAGTTTGCCAGAGATGGGGCTTCAGCTACAAATGGCTACATGCTCGATAAAAGCAAATATTGTGAGTGAGAATATAATCTTGAGCATTTTTAAAAGCAGCAGAAAAATGTTTTATATGAGTGCATAGTAAACTTTCTTAGAGAAGCGATATTCCTCATTGCATTTTAAAGTCTTGCTTCATGTATAACAAAGTTTTTAGTCCTTTGCAGAACATGTGAATGCTAAAAGATTAGGTTGAAATGTAAAGAAACATTTGATCAGATATTCTCCCAAAGTGGTAGCAAGCTAAAAATGTCTAAACTTTCTGAAGAAAATGGGGAAGTTTGAAAGACATGGTATCAGAAATAATCAAGAGTTAGTGAAAAAAGGAATATTTTTACATTCACTTCATCATGCTGAACATTTTGATTTAGTGGAGAAAGTGCTTCCCTTAATTTCCATTTCTGTCTAATTTGCTAGATGTCATGCACTCTAGCCCAGGTGCCAAAAGAGGCACTGAAAGTGGAGATGAACACTGAAGACATTTGTACCACACTCCAGTTTAAAGAGAGAGTTTGAATAGTAGTATCTAAAAGTTAAGACATATTTAAAATTTGGGGGAAAATTGCTTTACTGACAGATTGGGTTGGGAGGGGGCAGCTGCTGTAGTTCTGTTGCAAGTGAAATACTGCTGGAGACAATTCTGACATGATGCCATCATTATACAGTGATTGTTTTATAGTTTTATTTTAGATTTGAAAAGCCTCTCCTGACTGTCATCCTGGCTCACAGATGTGGGTTTTCCTTAGTGCACCTCATTATTTATATCTGCATGGTTTGGTTACTCGTGCTTCTCAGTTTTCTGTAAAAGTATAGCTATGAACATGATGAATGTGTGGCTTCACTCTTTAATTCTGAGGGGTTTTCCCCCATGTTTCATTGTAATTTTATAGATATTTTTGGTTTTCTGCATGTGGTAAAGACATTTAGTCAAAAGGAGGATAAAAGAAACTAGATATGAGAAAATTCCAACTTTGCATCTTATTAGATGGATTTAGGTTGACCTCCTTTTCCAAAGATTGTGGCAATTGACAGAGGTATTTCTCATTGCAGTGCCTACAAGTTATCTAGAGACTCCATAGGTTTTGAGGGAAAATATTTCATAAGGGGTAACAAGTACACAAGCATTTCCATGGTCTTAAAGTTAAATAGGCTGTAACCTTTCTTCAGAAGGTTTTGAGTGTTTTGGTCTGATAGTTGTGTGCATCCAAAACAACACTCAGTGTTTCTGGGCGTTTAGTACAGTTCAGAGGGTCCATCAAAATATTTACCTGCTAAGGGCACAGGCAAACAAGTGGTCATGGGTAGCAGGAGAAAAGGAAATGCTGACCTGTTATATTTTGTAACTATCCTATCTTTGTTTCATGAAGCTTGACAAATGGAGACCAAAGCCTAAGTACTTTAGTCATAGTAATCTCTGCAATGTAGTAATCTTTGACTTAAGAAGACAGGACTAAACCACATAAAAGCCTTTTTTAGTTTGCTTTTTACAGTGGGTTTTCCTCTCTCTGGATGGAGTTGGTTTGATTCCAGGGAAAATGGGTTATGCATGAAAAATACAATGCAGCGTCAAAAGATTTCCCCTCCCTCCCTCAAAGGGACATGGTGGGCTTCTGACTGGGATGCAGCTCTGTGATTTGTAACAGCTTTGACTGACTCAATCTACTGTGAAACATGAGGAAAAAATTCACAAGGTCACTGATCCACGCATTCTGTGTATTTCAACTACATAATTGTGAGCCTTCTGAAGAGTTTTTTTAATCTTTTGAATCAATAGTAAAATATATACATATCCATATATCCATATTGGGCAAATAACCTGCTTTAGACAAATGTTGTAAGGAACTACCCTGCTGTGTGCAGCAGTGCAGCAAAACTGATGAATAAAGATTGGTCCCCAAGTAAACTTTCAAATCTTTGGTCATAGAAAATTTGCATTGCCAAAGGGGTTATATTGTGACTCAATGGGCAATAATTAGTATTATAGCTAATTGAAGAGAATTTCCCTACCCTTACATTTTCCTTCCCTAAACAACTTTCCTGCTCTTTCCTCTGTGCACCTCTCATAATGAAATTACAGTGGAATATGATTATGTCACCTCTTGTACAATCTCAGTACTGAGGCATCCAAATGGGAGATTTGATCTCTGCCACTCTGCAGTATTTCATTCTTTTCCTCTTGGTGATCTGGATCTTTATTACAGGTGTTCATGTATTTGGTTCACTTTTGCAATATCACCAGAGAGGGGCAAGGAAAGGAGACAAGCAAAATTACACCTAAAGACCACCTTACTAATTGAAGATAAGCATCATGCCATGTATGTTAAGCAATTAAGGGCACCTGAACATAGAAATCTGTCCACATCATTATCTTGTTCACCATAAAAACTGTTGCTCCATGGGCATGCAGGTCTGTTGGACCATCATGACTGAAGGACAGACTTCTTACTTTTTAAGAAGAACACTTCTTGAGAGAGAAATGTCTTGGCATGGAAAGAAAAGAGCAGTACCATACGGATGTGCTGGTGGTAATTTGTTTCTATGCCAAGCAGTGACTGACAGGATTAAGATTTGTGAGGATTCGGATCAGTAATACATTAAACAAACACGGCCTCCTGTTTCAAGGTGAATGGGATTTCTTTGAAAATCTTTCAAGTCCTTCTCTTAATCAGTGAGAGGTGTCCCAAATAAGCATCTCCTCTTTCCTGCCCACAGAACTGAATGATGCCCCGAGCCCCTGTCTCCCCATCCCTGTGGGGCTGAGCTTCTCACTGGCCTTGTGGGAGAGCAGCCACCCAGAATGGGAGCGGGCAGGCACAGTACCAGACAGTTGGGATCCCTGGGGCCTTCACAGAGCTGCACTAAGCACATCCAAACAGTCTGCTTTCCTACCTCTGCATTTAAAAGGTGCTTCCTGGTACGGACATGCTTCTCCCAGTAGTAGATGTCTACAGTGAGTCTTAAGAGTTATCACTGCCTGAGATAACCTTCCCTGTGATGTAATTTGACATACTGCTGTCAGTGGGGCTTAAACACAGTAATCTTTAAGAATTATTGGGAATTTGCCCTAGAGAAAAAACTGTTACGATTAATTTCTGCAAATGATAAGCCACTCCTCCTTCAAAATAGTGCATGCTATGAAGTGTAATTTAATCCATTTAACTACAGAGCCTGATGCTTCTGACAACTGTGACTCAAATGTCATCACAGAAAGTGATATTTCAAGTGGCAGGGTGGGATTAGAAACCTGCTGAAGATTTGTCAAAGGAGAAGTAAGTACATAATTTTTAGATAAGTGATTTGTCGCTCTAAACCACTTCCGCTGAAAAGACAGGCAGCTTAAAAGAGAAACTTACACTGTTAAGACTAGAAAGAACATTTAATTGCAGAGGAAGGGGGGAAAGGCAGTCCTTTATCATGGTAGTTCTAAGAAAAAACAGAATAGTGGGGAATATGAGTTTTCTGTACACAAATTAAATTACCTTTTGGTTTTTTCCCTCAGAAAATAACATCTTGTTGGGGCTTGTATGAGGAAGGAGCCAGTCTCAGTATTTGGGACCTCACAACTGCCTGATTTGTTGTTGTTGCTTTGTGTGTTATATTGAAATACAAAGTAACACCATGATTACAAACTGTGCATTTTGCAAATGCAGTCAAACCTGAAGTTAGAAATTTCATTCACATGCACCAAGTCTGAACTCCATGCAGTTGTGTTAGTAGAGAATTTGGTCCCTGTTTGGGATTCTTAACATACTTCTCTTAGTGCTTTGCCAGTCCTCTCAAACTTGTGCTTGTTGTGATCAATTTACAGCTCCTTAAAGCATCCATCCACACTGAAAAAAACCCAACAAAAACAGCCATATGAGAATCTCTTCGTTTGTGTGACTGAATCCTAAATTTGATGAACTTCTGTGGAAACTTAATTTTGTGTAAGAGTTTGTGCCAGCAGCCGTGTGGGTCCACTGCAATCTCTGAGGACCTAGCTGAAGGCTTGACCATGCTGTAAGGACTGTCTGCTATGGATGCCCGCCCAGCACTGTGTTTTGTACCACCTGTAGCAGCCATGTTGTTAAGAAGTCTTCTTTTAGACAGTCTTTCACAGCTCTGATGTTGCAGAAGAATTACAGAGGGTTTGTTTTGCAGTACTGCTTAGTCTGATGGCTGAGAAGAGGAAGGCATAACCCTGTCTGACAGGCTGACCTTGAGCTCCATCAGGAGTGGAGGTTAGGTGGAAAGTACACCATACCTTTTACTTGTTTGAAGTGGATTTCCCTGGGGGAGGGGTGAGGGGGCGGGGGGAAAGAAGCATGAAATCTGACAATGCTTTTTTGTGGAATCGTTTTTCAGAGAAGAGCTGCTCTTTGATATCTGTGATAGTTTGCTGCTCCGATCTGTCATGTTGCAGACTCTCTCTGCTAAGGTGTTTACAAAGCACAGTTAAGTGGCTGTAAGCATGGCAAGGAAAGCTGAGGCCATTTTTTTTCACTGGAAGGAATTTTGCTGGAGACAGTTTTTGGGGTTTTTTTGTGTTTTTTTTTCAAGTTCTCCTTTATTGTTGTTTCTATTCTGTTTGTTTTTCGCAGGACCCTGCAGGCCAGCTTCACTGCAGAAGGGCCGGGTGCGCCTTTAAGAGGTGGAGGTGGCTTTGTGCAGGTTGTGCCGGGGAAGGAAGTGGCTCCGCACCGCAGGAGGCTGGCAGGAAAAGGCTGGTGCTCGGCTGGCCACAACTTAAACTGCCACTTTTCTCTCTGAGGGGGAGCAAGAAATTTGTCACATTAGCTTCCCGTTTGGTTGGTTGTTTTTATTTTTCCCTGAGGCTCCGCTCTCCACCCCCGGCTGCGCTGTGCCTGGCTGATCTCAGAAACTTGCTCCTTGGTGGGCAGCGCTGGATGCGCAGCGGCGTGGGAACAGGGGATGCGGTTGCGAGCAAAGGGCGGCTGACTGCGGTCAAGGTCTGAGCTCTTAAAAAACCCAACCTGGGCAAAGGGCCCAGGCCAGGCTGTACCACTGGTGGCAGTGACTGTTGCCGGCAGCCCGCAGCGCCCCGCCTACGTGCCTCAGTTTCCCCGCGCGGCGGAGGGACGGTGCCTGCGGCTCGGCTAAGCGGGAGCGCCGCGCTGGCGCGGACTGGGCGACGGACGCTGATCCCCCTCGGGCCGGTAGCCAGCACCTCCCCTCCCGTTGCAGGCCTGGCCCACCCCACCGCATCCCCGCCGGTACCTCCGGCCCCGGCGCGGGGCGGCGCCGGTCCGGAAGGAAACTCCCGGCCGCGGGGGCCGCCCGCCCCGGGCGCTGCTCCGCCGCGGAGGCTGCTCTGGCCGCTAATTAGCCTGAGTAGTTTGATGGATTTAGTCAACAGCATTCAGCAAACAGGGTAGTGGGGGAAACAACTGTATAAGATTTCCCAAATCTAAAGACTTTTCAGCCTTGGTGCCCTTAATGGTTTGTGATGCGGACTGGAACAAGTGTTGCTTCCAATTAATTGATCGAGGGGATTTATTTTAGTATTTTGGCTGGATGCCAGAGACAGGGTCTTTGTCCTAGCGTTTTAAGCACCACCCCTCCTTGCAAGTTTGAAATGTGAGCTGCCTGGTGGGTTGTTGTTTTTTTTTTTCTTCCCTCTCTCTTTCTCTTCCTTCTGGCAAAGTGTGGCTGCGTGTGTGTGTGTGCGTGCGCGTGTGCGTGCGTGCTTGAGTATGAGAGAAGGAGAGAGGTGTAATGGGAAAGCAAGAGATGGATCACTAGAGGCAGAAAAGAAAACCATCAATATCAGTAACATGCAGCTGAGGTGAGATTTTTCTGAGTGTTTGATTTTCGTAAAACCCTTTCAGAAGATTTAAAGCAGCCTTCTGCCATGCTGTGCGCTGAAGACGTACTCCTAAGCAATGTCATAGGGATGCTTACATGTATATTGCTGTTTTAGGTCTGTTCGCGTACGTGTGAAGTTTTAAAGCTTAACCTGATTCTCTTTATTGTCTCTAGAGGGTTGTAGCTTGAGCACAAATAGCCTGTTGGCAAGTACGGCATGAGCCCATTAGCAAGACTCCATCTGTGATTGGTTTTGCCTGGAAACCGGGAGACAAGCAATGAATAATTGATGTGTGTTGTGCAGTAGCTGGACAGGCAAAGAGGAGAGAGAGGGAGAAACAGAGCAGGGTGCCCTCAGAGGGGGGAGAGCGAACAAGCTTGGAAATAGCTACTGGCTGCCTTGTGCTGAGATGAAGGCAACCCCGGCTGTCTTTGTTCTGCACTGGCTGGTTTCTGCCTAGAAGTGTTTGCAGACATATGTGGCCTTTTTCTGCAGCAGCAGAGAGGCAGGCGAGCGGAGGAGGGGGAGCAGAGGAAGACTAGGCTTTTTGAATGAAACGTAACTTGTGGGTAAGTTGGTTCCTTGGGGGGGGTAAGGGAAAGTGACGGTGTGTAAGTGGGAACGTGCGTGTCTGTGCTCGCCTCAGCCCGCCCGGGAGTGCGTGTGTGCGAGGGTGTGCGTGTGGTGTGAGTGTGTGCGTGTGCGTGTGTGTGTGCCAGCGGCAGGGTGGGTGCATTGTGGGTAAGGCGCTGCTGCATCTTGTCAGAGGGGATGGCAGCCAGGCTCCACCGGCAAACTGCAACGGGTTTGCCTACAGCCACCTTTGCCCCTTAAGAGATTTGGGGACGCGTTAAGGAAATTCTCAGCTTGCTAATTTAGCTGGACTTTTACCATCTGTCTATTTTAGGGGTGAACCGTTTGCATTTTACAAGAATCTTGCTTATTGTATCTGCAGTCGTAAAGCCAAAAGGCAACAGCAATTATCAGTGGCATTTTCTCCAACTTCAGTCTGTCTGGCACTGTCAAAACGTGATGAACTGTTCTGTGAACAGCAGTTGACAATACTGCTGCCACCATTTCATTCTTTCTGTCTTTATAAGGACCTTGCCATGAAGAACTCACATCTGTAGAAGTGATTTCAAAGATGATACCAAAGAAGTATTAGCATTAGTGTCAGTCTAGGGTATTCAAGTTTCAATCTTTTTGCCCCTTGTGTTGAGTACTAACAAGTGTCTTGTTTATCTCTGCCTGTCTAAAAATTAAAAAGATAATTTAATTTGCATGTGACTTATGGACTTTTCAGAAAGTTTCAAAGTAGGGATGCCAGACAAGAATTTGGGATATTGATTTATTTTTTGTTTTAGTTACTTGGATTAAAGCACATAATGTAAAACTGAATAAAACAGCATAAATTGATGTACAGTAAAAATTAAATGCAAGAAATCTGTACAGTTTCAGCATTTGCAACTCGGACATTGACAGCATGGTTTATTGGGTGAAGAGACTTGCCATTGTAAGATAGCAACTCTTAACCGGTAAAATTGCAGATTAAGGTGAAACAGATTTTTCCTAAAGTAGTGTCAGTGATCCTGTAACCACTGAAGTTGTTCAAACAAGTGTTGACTTCTCTCGTACAAGCTACTTCTGAGTTCAGATGAGCCCACAATAAAATCCAGCTGAAAATCCTGCAGTGTATGTCAACTTTTGATGAAATAAATGCTCTCTCTAGACAGAAATGAAGGGCTTACCTGGCCAGTTTGAACCTCCATTTATGACAACAGCTTTTCTTGGCTCATAAAACTACAAATGATTATTTTTGTTCTGTAGATCTATAGATTCTGGAGAGAAAAGTTACTTCAGAGACAGATATTTTTTTCAAAAAGTCATGTCTCAATCAAGTTAAGCTAACCAGGTCATTAGACTGGTCTGACCTAAGAAAAACAATTAGCTTGTCTGAAACACTACCTGGAAGTTGAAGTACATACAATTAAGATCCAACTAAAATTGCTCTAAGTTACCTAATAATTCCTTATATTTTTTTCCTCACTAACATTAGAACTTTGTTACAGTTGTACTGGTAAAGGAAGTGATTTATCAGCAGGTAATCACACATAAGAGTAAAAGCTCTTCTCAGTGGAGCAAAAGCATATTTCCTCCATGCTGTCACTGATCTGCTTAGTGGGATTTTGTTCCTCTTTTGCTCAGCACTTAAATCAAGATGCCAGTTAAAGTACAATAGAAGTTACAAACAAAAGTTTGGGTTTGTGTAAACTTGCTTCAGAAAAACTCAGTCAGTAACACTTCAGTTTGAGTTCAAGCAGATAGAAGAATGTTAACCAAAGGCTTGGGTTTGAATTTGTGTTAAAATTTTCTGTTAAAAAAAATTGCTTAACATTAGTTTGATTCCCACCTGCCCAACTTTCATCCTTTTTTTGGAGAAGCCTTCAGAAAATGTCTGAGGAAATATGTCCACAATGCAGTGAAATTTTGCTAGGAAAGAAGTCATTTGTACATGCAAGATACAGTTTCATGGTAGCAATTGAAAATACTGATTGTGAGGTTTGAAACTTAGTCTTAAGCTCTTAATCTTGTGTAGACTGTAGTAGCTTGGGCAAAAATGTAAAATCTATGTGTTGGTGTGTCTGTGGTCCTGATAGAAATGTTGCTGTGTTTATACTTAAGTGAAATAGAGGCGCTCTTACTGGAACTGCTTGTGGAAAAAGCAGCATTTCATCCTGGAGCCCTTATGCTGGATACTCCAGGAACACCCAAGTTTGTTCCCGTGTAGTGCAGAGGGGCAGCTATTGGTTACAAAGCAAAGAGCAACATTCAAACTATCAATGAGAGAATAGTAGAGGATACTTAAGACTCAGTAAACAATTTGCATACAGTACCTGTAATAATAGGTACTCTATTAATTGCAGTGATTTATTTAGAGAGATTGGTCTGGCAGAACAGGCCTCCTGTTGCCATACAGGTTTGTATAACAATTAGATTGAGAGTCTCTGAATCCAAAGCCCCCAGATTACAAGATGTGTAGCTGAGACAAGAGAGTAGTGTTCTTATGTATCACAAGGTAAGCTGAGGTCATGGAAGTTCCCATGGTATCCTCAGTGGTCTCTGGGGCTGTAACAATGCAAGTCTGCTTCATGACCAGGACATGAGTAAAATTAATGTTACTGCTCAGTAGCAACAAGAAATCTTACTAGAGTGCAGCCAACAGGAAACTGTCTCTCTGTAGGATTTTACAGTTTAAATTATTTTTCTCTCACAACAAAAGAAAAGACAGAACATTGCATTAAACAGCAAAAGAGCTAATAAGGGAAGAAGCTAACCAGGGGAGAGCAAATAAACCCAAAACTGTACCATGTGGAACGTTGCTAAAACGATGTTCCAGAGATCTCAGTGAATCTTCTGTCTGGTTTTGTTACCCTCAGTTTGAGAATAGAGACTGCCACAGGAAATATGTTCCTCTGAAGCTGCTCCTGGAAGTGGAACTTCTGTTTTGTCTTGGGTGGAACAAGCAGAAAAGGCTGCTGTTAACAAACCACCATGAAGCTGTTTGTGTAAGCAGTGGGACAGCAAGATTTTTCACTTGGGGGGTGTGGGGGTAGAAAGTGGAGAAGAGTGGCTTCTTCCCAGCACTGCTCAGCTATTACTGTGTTGTAGTTCAGAGCCACCCAAGATAGAGCTGGGTAATCTGAGTATCAGAAACCTAGCTGGGTTGTGTGTATAGCTGTGCAGGCTGAGTGGATAGTTTACTACCTCTTGATACCTTGCAGTGTAGAGCATATGGTAGAGAGATCCTGGGGGTTTAAAAAAATGTTACTGTAACAAATGACCATGTTGCCTGTCCTCTGTTTACTCTAAGCAGTGGTTTTCCTTGTACTGCCTTTCAGGAAGAAACCAGAAAGTTCTGTCAAAAAACCACTAGGCATGGCCTCAGTTTGACTGTAGTGTGGGGGTTAATGATCATTTCTTTGGAGTGACCAAAACAAACATCCTTATAAAAATAGCTAAAAGTTAACATACTGGGAAAAAAAACCCCTACGTTGTGTATTCTCTTGTTCACTTTTCTAATGGCAGGATGGGAACAAAGTATGGGAACAAGTATGCCTGCTTCTAATACACCTTATCAAAAGGATGTTAAGGTGTATATATTGGAACAATTTGAAGTCACTGAGCAAAACCTTTTTAAACCAGAATGTAAAAGGATGAGCTAACCTTCAAATGAAATGGATGTCTCAGTAATTGTCAGAGGTACACCAGTGAACAATAAAGCCAAGCTGTAATAGCTTTCAAGGCATGGTGAAGAGTGTGTACCCGTTCGTCATCCACGAGAAAGCAGCCAGCCAGTCTGGCACGTACATAGGCTCTTTCACTGAGGATTCAGTAAGGAGACAAGAAGTCCAGAAAGAACATTAGTTATTTTTCCTGTTTTTTTAACTAGAGGTTCCCTGAAGAATCTTCTCCTTAAAATTAAGACAAGGCATAGTTATGAAATAAAATGAGTGACACTGGGACAGTAATTACTTCAGCAGTGTGGCAGGCCTACCTATAATAAATATACATTTCTCCAGTTCTTGACCTGAATCATTCTCCAAATGTCTTGAATTCTCTGGAGTGTGTTACTAATCCTGATTCTTAGCTTCTGTTGACACAGAGCAGCCAATGACAGTTTTACCTATTCCGGAGAGGACCAGAAAAAAAAATCCAGTTTAATTTTGTTCTCAGTTGTCTTTATTACTGCCGATAAAATGTTCACACACTCAGCTAGGCTCCTAATTATTGTTTATAATATTATAAACTGAGGTACAGCTCTCAGCAGCTGCATGAATAAACTTTAAAGTTTTCTACTCCTAATCCTGACGGTGTTTTCTTCTAGGTACTTTGCTGCATTCTTTGGGCACCTCTTAAGCACCTCAGTGCCCCTTACATCTTTTAAATCCCTTAAATTTCAGGAGGTAGGCAAGCTGAACTCTTGTCTGCATTGACATTCTGGAAGCGGACAAAACCCTAAAATCACTGGTAAATACAAGGCCGTTAGAATGCTGTTTGGGTTTAATGCCAAAGTACCTGGATGGGCTCCTTCTTTCATGTACTTACTAAAACTGTTTTTACTGGATTTTCAAAATAATTCTGACCTAACTTAGTGACAAATTAAGTGAGTATGGCTTCAGCAAAAGCAGAACTAGGGCAACCAGAGATACTCGTAAAAATCACTTCTTATTTGTGGACATCTTTTCTTACTCAAGCCCAAGAAGGTAACGGAGAGAGCTCATAGAAGACTATCATATGACTTTTTTTCAGTACTGAGGTCTGCTAACCATTTTTACTGACCTGTTGTTTAATGGTTTAATATATTTGACATTTTATTAACTACTTTATTTCTGGTTTAGTAAGTACTAGGAAAAGAAAAAAGAATACTATGTTTATTTTGCCACTTACTTATCTGTATTCTAGCCAGACTTAAAGAAGGGTGTTAACAGTACTTTTACTTTTCAGTCTCATCTACTGACACTATCCAACTATTCAAAAAAGTTGAGTTTTTCAAACATCACCCTAACACTGCAGTTTTCAGAGAAGCCTGGCATGATTTACTTATTCATACAAATTGCAGTGGCTTACGTAGTCTTATCCTGCTTGATCTGCCAGCAGTATTTGCTTCCATTGATCACAGGCTGTTATTTGACTGCCTTGAGCAGCTTCCAGGTCTTCCTGGTTCTGTTAATGGGGTCCACTGCGGGTATTTCTCAACGTGCTCATTTTGTTGCTCTTGGTAAGTTTTAACTCCAACCCTCCTGCTCAGACAGATGTGCCACAGTGTTGTGACACCCTTTGTAGGTTTTGATGTCTGACAGTACCTTTAGTGAGCTTTGATGCCATAACTGGGGTTTTGTCCAGATAGGGCTGTTGGATCCGATTTATGATGCATGTTTGACAGTGTGCTTGGCCCTGATATTGGTTGTCTCAATAGGGCAATTGAGAGGTTAGTCTGGAAGAAACTTCTAAACCATGTCATCTTCTTGCACATAGACGAGAACTGTTAAATTTTCCTCTTCCAGTCAGCTTTCCAATGGTTGTATAAGTTTTCTAACTATTCCTCAGGGTGGGAATACTGCAGTTCCTTAATTGGCTAGTTTATCTGAAAGGTGCTTAAAGTGACTAACTAAAGTAATTTGTGGCTGTCAAGAAACAGGCTTCATTAGACAAAGCTGCATTGGAAACAGTTTAAAACCAGAAATGTTCATGTAAGCTTTTATAAGGTTCTAGTCCATTAGAAGGCAGATGATTTTAATCTTTTTCCTAAATAACTGTATGTCTTGTGAATACAGTTCTAAGCTCTTTGGAAAATAGACGTATAGATGGTCTTTGTGTATTGTGTTTCTGGTTTTAATATGAAGATGGCCTTCTTTTGAACATGCAGTTAAGCTTTTGTCTGTTATTATTTGTGGCTACTTGTATCATTTTTATAGTAAAACAGCTCAGCAGATGGCATTTGAGCAGAAAGAGGAGATAGGCAGTGGCTGGCTTTTTGAAGAAGCGTTTGAGAGGGAGAATTATAAGGACTGAGTGATTTTACTTGTGAGGAACATGTTTTGTATATGATGCACTCTTTTCACCCTTCCATATAGACACTTTTATTAAGACTAGAATGTAGGATCTCTGGCTTTCTTGACATTCAGCAAGATGTTTCTTTGTCTATACATCTATCAAAAAATATCACATAGGGATTTATTCTTTTGTAGAGTTTTGGACCTGAAGAGTTAGTTGATCATTAGTATGCAATACCCCAAACTTGGATTACGTATTTTGCAATAAGCAGAAAAGAAGATAAAGTGTGTCATTTCTGTTAAAAGTAGGTTATAAGAGATGAGGAAAAGAAATTTTTTAAGTCTTATGGGTTGATGTAAAATGCCTCACTTGAAGCACTCAATAATCATGTTGCAAAAATGTCCTTCTTGTTAAATGTCTTCAATATAAAATGTTAGAGAGAGCTAAATGATTTATTGATGTCTGTTTCTGAGGCATTTACCTGCACCTGTAGCCAGCCCATTCCATTTATTTTGGCTTGGTGACAAATTAACAGGCTATTTGTATGTCAGGTTTGGTCAGTAGTCAACTCCCTTCCCCTTACATATTGAACAGCTTTTAATTTAATTGTTTGTGCTGTTGGCAATTTATTATCCAGATAGATGTCACTCAGAGGAGCTCTGTTAGAAAAGAAAAACCTAAAGATGTATTTGTGAATATCTTCATAGTGCCTTGTAGAGGAGAGTATGCAGAGCAGATTTCAAGCCTTTGCCACACACACAAGCAATGATTTGTGTGATGCCTTCCTTTCTGTTAGTTTGAAATGTGAAATACTAGGGTTTTTATCTAATGAATGGAATGTTAACTCTGATTATGGCCATTGTCATTGTATCTAGGCACCCTTAAGGAATAAGCAATCAAAATTACACGTTGGTGTTGTAGCTGCATAAATGTGTTGCATAAATACTCTCAGGCAGAGTTGAAGCGTGTTACCACCTGCAGCAATTATGGTGCTGTTCTTGAGTAACTTTTCCAGGGGATTTAAGGCTAAGTAATTGTGTCATTGTTTTAACTGTTGTCTTTGGAGCTCATCATAGTGAGGATCTGAATGCTGCTTTTCAAAGTCAAAATGCTATACTGTTATACACAGGTAAGTCCTGGTTGCCTGATCTTAGTTGCCAGGATGTCTCCTGCCTTGTTACTCCTTTGTGGCAGTCCCACTGCTACTGGCTGCACAGCAGCTGCTGATGTTTTCCAGTTGCAGAGGACTGGTGAAATCCATTGTATAGGTCTGTTTGCATAATGTCAATTAACCTGATCTTGCACTTCATAGATTTTAACATAGGAAATTTTGGATAGCAAAGAGGATTTTCTTGTCATGTGAGCATGCCTTGTGCTGGCCCTACCTTGCCACCTGATTCTGCTAGGGCTCCCTGGGACTACAGTTGATGGGAAGACCCACCTGTATTTTTCATCCTCTCAAACAGCACTGTGCTTGCCTAGTTAACATTGTTGGCACATTGTTTTATGGTCTTACATCTTGCTTAACCTTTAATGTTTTTTGCAGCATCTATCATGACCTGGTGGCCTATGGTTAGTAAAATGCGCCCTTGCAGGCTGCTAGATACTGTAATGGAATTAGGTCTTCAACATTATCAGACCTGTCAAAGGTGCTTATAATACTGTGAGAACTTAAAGTGGTTTCTTACCTCCACTTGAATGCTCATTTGACCTGGTTGAAATGTTTTTTCATGCTTATTTTGTTTTTACTTCCTGTTAATACTTTAGAAACTGAGGAGAAAAAAAAAATGTTTCCTTGGTATCTTTATGAGGAATCTCTTCAGTTCTGTCCCAGATGTCATCTTTTGGCTTCTTTTTTTTTCTCTTGCACTTGTAGATTAATCTCACAGAGAGTTCAGTGGGAATTTGTTCCCTTAAGTGGAATAATTTTGTTACTTGGATTAATCAGTCAGTGTATACAATGGGCTGACACAAGTCAGGAGAGAATGTCAGGCTTATTTTGGGGGGAGATTGGATTTAACATAGTGCTTACAGGAAGTGCTGAACTGGCACAAATGTCCTTTGCAGAGTGAGTGTGGGAAAGGCACTTGAGATGCAAGATGGTTTACCTTTTGCTAGTTAATTTTCAGTTAACTGTGGAAATGTAGAAAGTAATTTTGCAGTACTTTGGTGGTCTACCTGTGATCATAGCATGGTGGCTAGTGGTCAAAAACACCATGAATGATTCTGCAGTGTTTCTAAACTGAGAGAGATTGTGTCATATACAACAGAAAATGAGATATGTGCTAGAGGAGGTACAGAGAGGGACCTGGGGATGCTGATTGACAGCCACCTAAACATGAGCCAGCAGTGTGCCCAGGTGGCCAAGAAGGCCAATGGCATCCTGGGCTGCATTAGGAATAGTGTGAACAGCAGGAGCAGGGAAGTCATTGTGCCCCTGTGCTCTGCATTGAGTCCTGTGTCCAGTTCTGGGCCCCTCAGTTTAGGAAGGACATCGAGACACTTGAACATGTCCAGAGAAGGGCAACAAGGCTGGTGAGAGGCCTTGAGCACAAGCCTATGAGGAGAGGCTGAGGGAGCTGGGATTGTTTAGCCTGGAAAAGAGGAGGCTCAGGGGAGACCTCATTGCTCTCTACAACTACCTGAAAGGTGGTTGTGGCCAGGAAGGGGTTGGTCTCTTCTCTCTAGCAACCAGCACCAGAACAAGAGGACACAGTCTCAAGCTGCACCGGGGGAAGTTTAGGCTCGAGGTGAGGAGAAAGTTCTTCACGGAGAGTCATTCGTCATTGGAATGTGCTGCCCAGGGAGGTGGTGGAGTCACCATCCCTGGAGGTGTTCAGGAGGGGATTGGATGTGGCACTTGGTGCCATGGTCTAGTCATGAGGTCTGTGGTGACAGGTTGGACTTGATGATCTTTGAGGTCTCTTCCAACCTTGGTGATACTGTGATACTGTGATTTGACCATGTCATGCACAGCCTGTAGCTGGGTTTGGCAAGTCCCTTTATCTGAGCCTGTTTCCCAACTCCTGCTTCAGAGCAGTTTTCTGTCTTTGTGAGGATATTGCATCTGAACTGTTTGCTTCAAATTATTTCGATGTTGTTAATACTGCTTTTTTTAGGTGGTGTGACTTTAGCTTCTGTAAAGTAGTGCCATGCTGACTCAGTGTTTCATGGTTTAACCCCATCCAGCAACCAAGCTCCACACAGCTGCTCCCTAACTCCCCACTGGTAGGATGGGGAAAAGAATCAGAAAGCGAAACATGAGAAAGCTGGTGAGTTGTGATAAATCCAGTTTAATAGGTAAAGCAAAAGCTATACAGGCAAGCAAAGCTAAACAAGGAATTCATTTACCCATTCCCATTGGCAGTCAGGTGTTCATCCATCTCCAGGAAAACAGGGCTCCATCATACACTAACAGTTTCTTGTGAAGACAAATGCCACCGCTCTGAACATACCCTCCCTTCTTCCTTATTCCCTCCAGCTTTATATGTTGAGCATGATGCCATATGGTATGGGATATCCCTTTGGTGAGTTGGGCTGTGAGCTGTCTCAGCTGCGTCCTCTCTCAGCTTCTTGTGCTATCCCAATCTATTCACTGGTAGCATTGTGTGAGATGCAGAAAAGGCCTAGACTCTGTAAGCGCTGCTCAACAGTAATGAAGACATCCCTGTATTACCAACACCATTTCCAGCACAGACCCAAAACAGCCCATACCAGCTACTAGGAAGAAAACTAATGGTGTCCCAGCCAAAACCAGCATACTCAGCTTCTTACCACCAGCAAGGTGATGAAAGGTGAGGAAAGCGACTAAAACTAATAAAATGCTGCTGTTGGAAAATGTAGCTAATTTGAGCCCTTACACGTAAGTGATAGAGGGAAATGCACTGCAGCCATTTCATTAGCAAAAAGACCTTCTGTTACAGAGAGATTTTTTTACTATGCCTCCATTGTTCTCATGTAGTCAGTCAAGCAAGGTAAGAGAAATGTGGTACCTGCTACTAGACTGTGTGTAGGCATTAGTCCCATAAACAAAATTAAAAAAAAAAAAGAAAAAAGAAAGAGTTGTCTGTCCTATTAGTTGGAATAGATGCTGAACAAATTTCCCTCTGAGCAGGAATGACAAATATCCATCCTTCAGGAAAAGTAACTCCTGTTTAATTTTGCTACATTCAAAACTAAATCCTGAGCTGGAGTGCTTCAAAATCATGACCCTCCTACAATTACAGGTGTGCTTCTCTTTTCTTCGGCATAAAAATCTCAAGAATCCCCCAGGGCCCCCACTGCATTAAGCAAGAAGGGATGGAGATAGAGGAATGAAATCAGTTTTCAGGAAGTCCTGGAGAGTGTCGTGAGACGGGCTGTCCCTTCTGATCCAAGACCTTGAGTATATTGACAGCTAGTATTTTTACTTCATGACAGACTAGCGAATGATCCATCAGCTGTTGCTAGCAGATGCAAAAATGATGAGCTTGTGGTAGCAAGACAGACATTACACTGTTTTCTGCACTTGTCTTGGGATACAAGTGACAGACGTGTCATTGACAGTTTGCTTTTTGAATAAAATTGTCTCCAGCATTTTGGAAGGGTTCAAAGTAGCTTAGAATTAATTGCTCAGTGGAGGGAAAGGACTCATCCCAGGCAGTGGCTGCCTGTTGGTGAAAATCTGAGATTCTTTCTGGCTCCTGGGAAATGGATGTTCTAAAGGTTGTAGAGCTATCTTTAAAAAAAAAAAAAAAAAAAGTGCCTAAACTGTTGCTATTTCTACTTTAATGGTGAAAATGTGATAACAGCTTGGAAAATACGTGGAGCAATGCTTGTCATCTTTCACTATTTACTATTGTTTGTTTAGCTGCATCACATAGTAGGCCTTTATTAAACAGCAAGGAAAAGGCAGGTTTGCAGTCAGGCAAGTAGCTTTCCACAGTGGTCAGAATCATCAGTTCTGATTCTCTGCTGTGTTCTTACTGTCAAGTCAAGCAAAGCTGATGTGTATCACTGGAAAATGGGACATCTGACAATGTTCAGGAATTTAATCCTCAATGTGGGTTCTCAGTTGTGATGTTTTCTGTAACCACTACATTTACTTTGAGTTTCCTACTTCTCAATTCTAACTCTCTCTCCTGTAGTCGGAGCACACACCATAACTGCATGAACACTCAGAATTTACCTAAGTCATCTGAAGCAGTGACAGAGAGTTTACTTGAAATACGCATTTCATTTTCCAGCCATTTAATCAAATTAAGGCTGTACAAATTGCAAGGGTGTCAGGGTGACCCAAAGCAGTTTGAAATGAGAGACTTTATTTGAATGAAGGGGGGCTGATCATAAAATAATACTGTATGCAAGTTAGACATTTCTTGGTTTAGTGAAGTCCTAAGTAGGAGGTTCAGTATTTCCTTTACAATTCAATTCTGCTACTTTCAGCTCTGTCTTTAATATATAATGGGATTTTCTCCTAACACTGTCTCACTTTTTACTTCTCTACCTGCATTTGTGCAGTATCCTGACTGTCAAAATTTCCGTGCGACAGCAATGTGAAAATTTGTCATAGTGAGAGAGTAATATTTATTATTCATTGTCTTTATACTGTATTTGTTGATATTCTTAAAACATGTCAAACAGCTGACAATTTTTTGAAAGTCCCATTATAAACAATGCTTGTTGCCTTAAACTGAAGGCTAATTGGAGCTCTTGGTTTTCTATCAGTGACATCACCAAAAGCTACCCCTCTAGTTTATGCCATTTCAAACAGCGGTATGGTTTCACTCGCAGTGTTCAGCAAAATTTTCAAAGTCTTCTTTAGAGTTACATAGTTAACAGACTAGGGCATTTGAAGTTTATTTTACCAGTTATCACCATCTAAAACTGGTGTCTACAGCCTAATCTGATTTGAGATCAGTTTTGCATGAATCAAGGACCTGGCGGCGGGGCAGGGGGGGAGAAAAGAAAAAACTAAGTGGCTCTCTCCAGAAGCTTCTGCCACAGATTTCATTGATGATTAAGATATTTCTGGCCTGTCCTTAACTCCCCTCTTTCTTCCTAATAACACTAGAGATTGAAGATTGTATTACATGCTGCATGAGTATTAATATCTACATACACCAGTATTGACTCAAGCAGCAAAATAATCAATAATTAGATTTCCTCCAGTGATGGTAATTTCTCTCTTAAAAGCTGGAAATGTGTAGGAAAAACAATAGATCTGTGTTCTGGTTTGACAATACTGTAAGGAAGGAAGAGAAAAGAGAAGAAAGAGGGAAAGAAAAGGTTACCAAACAAACAATTATTTTGTTATTTTGGAATTATTAGTGGTTTGAAATTAAAGTTTGACTGCTATGAAATAGGCATCAGACTAGAAACTTCTGCCTACCTTGTACAACCCCTTCACCTTTTCTCACAGCTGCAAATGCTTTTATTGTAATCTGAGCTCTGAAAATATGAGCACTGAACTTCAATTTTACATGGTGTGAAAGGCATGCTTCTTTTGGGGGATGGTATATTACTTGGATTCCATGATTTATCTGAAACATGGAAGAAAGGCATTAAGCTAAGGAGTTTTGTGGAGTGAGGATGAGATCACCTGACATGAAATCTACATGTAGAATCATAGAATTATTTTGATTGGAAAAGACCTTTAAGATCTTCTGAGTCCAACTGTCAATCTGACACCACCATTGCCATTAAACCATATCCCAAAGTGCCATGTCTGCACATTTTTGTAACACCTCCAGAGACCATGACTCCACCATCTCCCTGGGCAACCTATTCCAATGCCTGACCACCCTTTCAGTAAAAAAAGATAAACTCCTGATATCCAATCTAAATCTCTCCTGGTACAGCTTGAGGCCGTTTTCTCTTGTTCTGTCACTTGATAGTAGAGAGAAGAGACCAACACCTACCTCACTACAACCTACTTTCAGCCCCTCTTCTCCAAACTAGACAATCCCAATTCCTTCAGCCACTCCTCATAAGACTTGTTCCCCAGACCCTTCACCAGCTTCATTGCCCTTCTCTGGATATGCTTCAGCACCTTAACATCCTTGTTGTAGTGAGAAGCCCAAAACTGAACACAGTGTTCAAGGTGCAGCCTCACCTGTGCTGAGTACCAGGACACAATCACTCCCCTGCTCCTGGTGGTCACACTATTCCTGATGCAGGCCAGGATGCTGTTGGCGTGGCCAACTGTGTGAAACTTGAGTGAGTGTGGAAGTGTTGTTAAGGTCTGTGCTTATTTACAACTCTCAATGTAGGCAGAAGTGCTAGGGTGAGTATAGTTATACAGCAAAAATGACCTTTTGCTGATGCACCTTGCTTCACTCGGAGTTAGCATAAGCTATAAAATAGCAAGATCCCTGTGCTGATACAAACTGGATTTGCAATAGGCATGTATATCAAACTTTTCGGAGGTGGTTGTGCTGGCAGGATATCTATTGAAATGGTTGCAAGAAATGGAAAAGGCAAGAAACATACTCCTGGAAAGAGCTACATCTTGTACTGCTTATGTCAACTTCCCAAAATTTTCACTAACTGCAGTTTTCTGGATAACACTCTGTTGTGTTCTCATACTGCATATTCAAATTCAGGTTGTGCCTTTAGTTAGTCATAGTATGAAAACGTATTGGTAGCTTATGATGTTAGTTAAGGTGCTTTGTTTCCAAATACTCTCTCATGGATATTCTTCAATAGCTCTCTCTGAAACAGTTCTCTTCTCTGTAGCATCATTTTCCTTTGTGCCATGGCTAGCAGTAGAAATGTCTAGTCTGTAAATTCTGTAGGGAAAAAAATGCTAGGTTTTGGAGATTGCTAAGCAGCTGAACTACACCAAGATGTTATACACTCAGTCATGGCACTCTTCTTGGCATTATGGAAATGCATAAATAAAGCTTTACTCCTTGAGAGATGTTTTTAGGATAAGTTTGATGTAGACCTTCATGTAATTTGGAGGTTTCCCTCTGGAAGGGCTTGATACTACCCTAAATTTCCTTTTGAGTTTCGGGTTCAAAGAAGACATTATGAATTCAGTTTGAGTAAGATTATAGTAACAGCAACATCTTCCATATTTTTCACTGAATTTGCAGTTGCCCAAAGTTGACCAAAATGCATCTCAACTCCTCTTGCTCTTTCAGCAACCTCAGCTGTGTTTCCTTCAATAATTTCCTGAAGAAGCAGTTCAGCCTGGTTTCAGTATAAAAATACACATCTCTACTCTGAGTGAAAACTGTTGTTCATGTATTCCCAAGGCTGCTTGGTTATTTTTTGCTCTTCCATGCAGTGACCTACCCTTTGGAAAAAAACTGGAACTTGCCAGAGCAAGGCATATTTGCAACTTTTAACATCTCTTCTCTAAAACACATCTGTGAGCTTTTAGTAAGTGAATTAAAATGCAGTTTTTCCTTTTACACCAAAATGGATGTGTTTCTTTTTTCCAGCCAAGTAGTCTTTAACTGTATTTGGGAGATCTGTTGTAAGGTAAATTTTGTCGTTGGTCTTCTTTTTCCAGTTTTATTTGCTTCTGTAGAAAAGTGATCTTTTTGGGGTTTGATTGGTTTTTAGGTTTTGACAAATAAACCTGTATTTGGTCACATGACAGTAACACAGGACAACCTATTTTCATATTGTGGCAATTTAAGTGTAATAATTATTTCTAGCATTTGAAAATTGCTTGTCTGGAACACCATGTTTACCCCATTTAAGTATCTTGTTAATCCAGCATTAATGGACTGTTGATGTTACAATTAAGTGAACGCAACCCATAAAGTGATAATCCAGTGTGGTGGATATGTGACTGACATACCCAGTGCTCAAGATGAGGCTAGAATTCTTCCTCATGAGGAGCCAGTTTGCAGGGTAGTGTACTTTCCTTAGCTGGAGAGAAAGCCTGTGCTGAACTCATAAATGTAACATTTGCCGCTTCTGACCTATTGTATGCACTGAGAGCAGGCAAGGCAGGGAGCTACAAGTGAAGTTACTTTGGTTATTTTGCTGTAGGTAGTTGTTCCATTTGAAAATGAATTGTGCTTTCATCTGCATGCTGGTCACTTGAAATAACAGTTCAGAGTAAAAGCAAATCAGTAATTTGTTTTGGGTTTAGTTACTATATAATTCAGTTGTTTATCATAAACTTAATACTTTAATTTCCATTAACGACAATTAAAAGTTTCTGTTACAATGAAAACAGAGAAACTGGGAGAATGTAAGTTCAGGCAAAACCTTAAAGCTGTAGCCTTACAAAACACTCAGGTTAGGGGAAACGTGCTCAGAACTGGGACCTGCTCTGTGGGAGTAATGAGCACAGTGGTCCTCATCTGCACACAGAGCTTCACTGAAACAACACTCTCCCTCCCTCTCTCCATAAAGTCTTTTCTGTCTGTCAAGAGGCTGGGTCTGTCAGCAGGAAACAGGTGAAGTGGTCTCTTCAGGCTGCATAACTAAAGGTGCTGTTAGTAATCTAATTTCAGAATAAAGACAGCTAAATAAACAGTTATAACACCCAAAACATTAAGCAGGGTAATTGAAGTCCATGAACATAGGAAACCCAAAATGCCAATACACAAATCCTGGTAGGAAACACACCTGAATTTGATGTCAGTCAGGGTGAGCAAGAAGCCCCTAAAGCCAAGTTCAGATGTGCTTTTTGCTTTACAAGCTTATACTTTGCAACAGTGTTTATGACTTTGAAAAGTTCAGCTAACAAAAGCATTGCAGAAATGAAGTATAAAGTGATACCAAAATTTTGTCTCAAGTTTGAGAACAGGTTTCCAAGATCTTTCTTACTCAGGAAAGGGGCTGGCCAATGTTGGTCTGTGAGGCCTGAGTATGGTTGGTCTGCATGAGTAGGTAAATAGGCACATGTACCTGCCTGACTTGCCTGCATGACAGCTGTACCCATTAGTCTGCATCTGTTTTCTCAGTATCTCTAGTGCCATATGTTCTTTTTCTTTAAGTAAACAGGTATGTGGTAGTAAAGACAGGTGTCAATAGCAAAATGGCCTAAGCAGAGGAATGATTTGGAACAAGACTGAAATGATTAATCTTGACACCAGTAGTCTTAACCAATGTATGACAGAACTGAATTAGTATGTGCTGTACAATTTGTTTCACTGTCCCTGTCAATGGAAGGGTATCTTTAATCAACTTGTCGTTTTAGTTTCTGTCTGCTTATGACTCATTAGTGTTTGCAGTTCCATCCTTTTTGAGCTTAGTGGCATGTACATTGCTTACTAATATGCTTCAAGGAGTGTTGCATATTCGTTTGTAGATGGTCTGTACAGCAGAGTAGTTCATTCAACTCTTTTGATTTAATTTCACCAACACAGTCTCAAGGAGGTAAATACTTTTCTGAAACTCCTTAGAAAACAATGGTATTAAAAGAATCAAATATAAACATGAAGGAATTACCATTAAATTACAGTGAAACAGCAGCTGGAAATGTAATCATGTAGGCAGCTACTTTATAGCAAGAAATCCCAAAGCAGTTACAGGATATATTGCTGGGTTAACACAGATTTTATTCAAGATACCAGGAGTGTGTCAGAAGATGGAAAAGGGTGGAACGTCCCTCTTCGTGTGTGCAGTGGAGGAGTGTAGTTTCTTCTGTCAGGGAGGAGTTATTTTCTTTCAATTTTATTCTCAATTCTGAAGTCTAGAAGGTTATTTTTCCTTTGGAGAAGCACATTTTTGAAAGTCTACTATTATGAATCTGATCTTTTTCTTCCCTTTCCTTTTCTGCTATTTTTACCACATCTAGTTACAAACAAATGCAGCTCTAAACTGTTAATGGAATTTTCATTATTTGCTACCTGGGCTTGATTTCTCCTTGCTAATTGGCATTAATTCACAATAGTGTCCCATTTTCATTATGGCTTTTGGAATGGACAAGATTAAGGAGGATAAATGAGGAACCTTAAAAAGACCTTGATAAGTTTGATTCTCACATTGATAGCATAAGGTAAGGATTTACAACACACACACACAGTTCTACCCTATGATCTCCAACACTGGTTTTAACCTGATTTGTTGCTGTTGCTTGTGTATTTACACTTCTCCTCTAGGTATTAGGAGGAAATAGCGTATTGTAAGACATCAGAAGGCAATTTAGTATGCACTTTAGCATCTGTTGCTGGGAAGACAGAAAATAGTTCCACTGACCTAATTCAACACTATTTTGTAAGAGCAATACTGTGCAAGTTCCCTGGGAGACTGTGACAAATCCCAGATGAGCAGAGGAAACTCTTGAGCAAATTTACTGCGGGATTCTCTCCTTAATAACCCACTTGTATTTCCAGGGTGAAGCACAGGGATAAGCTCTGTACCTTGGTTGGTATATCCTCCTCGATGAGCTGCTGTGATTAAGTTAAGTCCTCATGCCCACTGTAGGAAGCATACTCATGTGGAACTGGGGGTGCAGAGCAATGCTGAAAGTCTGACACAAATGTCTGTACTTCTAGTCCGCCCAGAAGCCAAAGAGTTGCTTTGTAATAAAGAGAGAAGCATCAGCATTCTTGACCCTAGAAAAGTAGTTAGAATCCTACCTAGCAGATAAAAATCCCAATCCTTGCTGTAGTTGATGTAGTTTTTGCTGTTCTTCTGAGTATGCTCAAGACCTTGCAAGAGGAGCTCATTTTCCTGTACTTGTTTCTCCCATTCCCCATAAATGAAAGAGAAGCTATTGAATAAATTCTCTCTTCAATTCATGTGCATTTTAGTTTTGACATGATAGCTAACAACCTTGATGCACGTTTTATAATTCAACCTTTAAGTTCAAAATGCTGCCTCAGATGTGAAAATGAACGAAGCGTATTATCAATGAGACCTGTGCATACCTCTTGTCTTTTGGACATATAATTTCTATGCATCATCATGTTTCCTTCTTCACATTCTATTAATTTTTTATGAGCTTCATCAGAACTGTAAAGCATAAGCTGTTTTCATGTAGATGGTTTTTATGATGACTAAACATTGGAGAAGGAAAACAAATAATTGTCCCAATATACAGATTGCCTGGGAAGAACAGATTGATTTAAAATGCACTGCTCCAGTGCTTTGTATAGGCAGCAGGCATATATGATTCACTTCTTTTTTTCTGGCCTTCAATTTGCTAATCCTGATTTTTTTTAGCTTCCTTTTTTTTTTTTTTTTTTTGAGCTAAGTGTGTTGCCTTTCTAATTAACACAATAAGTTTATACATGTTGCTTTTATTATGGAGAAGAGAGTTGACTAGAATCATTAGGTAAGAACTGCTGGGTCTTTTTTGAAGTTAGTGTCCTACCTTTCAGAAAATCACTGGGGTTTTTTTTTTCCACTTTTGATCTTAGATGTCACGTGTGACAAATACATGAAACTTGCTATACTTCTAAGAAATAGAGATAATGTTTCATGTCCATTTATGTCATTTATCTTTTCTAATGTCGGGGAGCAGATGTACATATAACTGCTTAATTTTATTTTGAGTTCCACTCTGTTCTTGGCTTCATAAATACTTTGTAATAAGGATTTCAATTACCTTGACTGAGTTGTGTGAAGGAGAAAACTAGCAGTAGTAAAAAACATGTATTCATTTCTGAATACTACTAACATAATTTTGAAGCCTTTCTGACAAGTATATCTTTTCTATGAAGCTTGGTGTATTGTATTTTTATTTGTATCAATAACACAGATTTTTACTCTTTAGTAATTCAGGTGTCTGTGTTTCTTCAGTCTTGTTTGCTGAATCTTTTAACAGTTTGCTTATCTTTTTAAGGCATGGAAATCAAAACAATATACTATATTTCATTGCACAGTGAGCCTTTCATTTAAGTAGCAATAATTAAAGTATTATTACCATTTCCTTTTTATGTCCCATCTTTCTAGTCTTAAATTGATAATTTAATCTAGTTTTTTTACAGTGCCATGTCCTTATCCTGAAAGTGTGTACAGGTTTAGAAGCCACTCATGTTTTAAAATGGTGCAAATAGTCATATTCATTAAAACAAAACACTTGACCATTCACTTTTTTTTTTCTTCCTCATCTTGTCTTTTTCTAACTGAGAAATACAGCATCTGCAAATGTTGGCATTTTACTTTCAAAGTCTTTTTCCAGAGATTGGGTGAAATCAGTAAACACCTTTAATTTTTGGTGTGGTTTTGATTCCACTAACCTTAATTGTTTGATATAGTAAGAATTGTTGATTCTTTTTATCTTTCTGTGAAGAAGTTCCAAGAGGATGTTGACACTGTTTGCTGCAGATTCCAGTACTACTGAGTTTGTTGAAGGTTTATTGCCAGGGGCTTTGTCCAAACCCCTTCAAAAGGGCAGCTGAGTTACATGAACAAGCATCAATTCAGGCATGTTGTCACTGACATCTTGAAAGAATCATACAGGTTTACCTCCATCATGTGTTCAATTACATATTTCTGGGCATTAATTAAGGTTAACTGATCTGAAATCCTTTAAACTGGTGGCTTGGCATGCATCAGATGTTTCGCTGTTGAAGCAATAAGATTAAATGGCCAGCTAACTGTGCACTGTGAAGGTGGACAAGTACTTGTTACCCTTGCTTGCCTTGTTGCCAATGGAGAATATAAATAATTTGTATCCTCTGTAATTGTAAGGGATATGATAAAGTGAATTCTTGGAGCTCTTAACTGGTGCTGTAAAGCCCATAATAGCAAATACTAATTGGTACATCTCTCTTTGAACCAACTTTTCAGATGTCATGTTCATAAGACTCAGGTTTCATGTCAGCAATAAAAGCTTTGCAGGTAAAGTAAAAGCAGGGACTTTGCTGACATTCTGGTGCAAGTCAGCTGTCTGCCCCTGCACTCTGTTTTTGTAAATACGGCGCACAGCCTCAGGATCTAGCAGATCAACAAGGTCAGCTTGAGAAAGCAGATGTAGGAGACACTATTGTCTGCCTGCTGTTTGCACCACGGTGGATAGATCAAATCTAATCATGTTCTGTGTTGGACACTTTTTTCTTAATTCATCATGCTTTACTGTAGTCATTTGTACAAAGGATGCTTTTAAATGAGTAATGAGTGCCTTCCTGTTTGGCAATTGGTTAAACTGAACTTTGTGTCACAGCTCTTTATGATTCACTCATACAAGACCTAAAATATTCAAGACAGCAGGCAGGCAAAAAGCTCTGTCTAGCTTGTGCTGTTTCTAGGAAAAGGGAACTTTGGAGGGGTGAAAAACCTTGCAAAGGCCTACAAATTATGCAGCGTTCTTTCTGTCTGTGAATAGTTTCTCTTGTGAGTGAATAAGGCTTTATTTTAGGACTTGCAAACAAAGCAACTTTTGCTATAACTGGCTTTTCTCCAAAGCAAAGCACACTTTCTGTGCTCATTGTATTTATTTTTATTATTTTAAATATGTAATCACAGGGTGAAAGTCATCCAAGGGCCTGAGTCAAATGTCCAGTGTCTGGCTAGTCCTGTAGTACTTCAGATCATCTTCCTGGGCATCAAGGCTCCACTGAGCCTCTCGGGAAGAGAGCCTCTCTGTTCTCCTACTCATGCTTTCACAGAAAGTAAAAAAGCTGTATCAAATTCAGATTACAGATTGCTATTCTTTATCTTTTGCTGCACCTTGTAAATAATGGTATAAAATTGCACAGTTTCATCCTGAATTACGATGGTTAATGTAATAAACACATTCAGCTCCTTCGAGTATGTGGCATCCTGTGACCTCCGGACCTAATTCGAAAGGTCTATTTGAAATATGTTAATTTTAACTTCTGAACCTTTTGAAATCTGGTATAGAGTACCAGCTTGCTTGACCTCAACTGTATTTCATCCTACTACTTCTTCTAGGTATGAATTCATACCTTTGTGGTTTAGCCTACCTGACTTCCATGTGGGAATGAAACTGTTTTGTGGCAGGTTTTGTGAGAATTTGTTATTTCTAACTTTAAAAAAGCATGTGCAGC
Organism: Dryobates pubescens; assembly: GCF_014839835.1. NCBI lineage: Eukaryota > Metazoa > Chordata > Aves > Piciformes > Picidae > Dryobates > Dryobates pubescens. The sequence goes on from NC_071619.1 coordinate 23,469,810, forward strand.
AAAATCTAGTAAGATGACAAATTTTGCTGCCCTTTATACAGAATACTTCTGATGTCATCTGTTTTTAACTACAGGGTGTTCTCCAACTACAGGTGGCTATTAAAACAAGTGCGTGTGTGTGTATCAATTACAGTATGGTTTTTACAAGCTTTGGCAATCATTTCTCAGCACCTGCATTGCCAAGTTCAGTTTCCTGAGCTGTAAAAATTAAAAGATGTCTCATGTATAATTAAAATAATTTGTTAGAAATGAAAATTGCAATCCGACAAGTTGAGGCAACTTTTAAAAAAATACATTTTATTACAATTAAAGGACACATTTTGCACTGTAGTTCAAGAACCAGCTCTTTGGTAGCATCACTAACAGAAGGGAAACAAGGGAAAAAAAGTCTAGTCGTTTGGTCTCTTTGCAGTTATACTGGTGATGAAGGTGAGAGCAAGTGGCAGGAGAAGCAGAATACTGAAAGGCTGCTATTAAAAGTGCTTATGAAATTACGTTCTTTACCAGATGGATACTTAATATGGGCCCACCCCTGTGTCACTTGTAAGGTATGGAGAGAAGTTCAGTAGTGGACTAACAGTACAAAGGCTTCACATGCAGGTGCTCCTTGACTTGGGGCAGCTGGTTGAAATGTACTTTCAAATGAGACACTGACCTTGTTCCTGTGGGCAGTGGATGGGGTGTATGGCTTTCACTTGACAGTATGTAACATCTGGGAACCATTGCTGGTGCACAGGTAAGGGGACTGGGCTTCAGTGGATATGAAGACCCTTAATGTTTTCAGCATTGTTGGTTTCTGTGAACTAGACTAATGGATTAGTGATCACATAAAGCAGGAGAAGCCTGTGAGGGGAAGGCTAATTTGTTCATATTTGTTTGTGAGCTTTCCTTCAGTTAAACAAAGGTTCTCATGCCAAAGAACAGCATTTCTGTCACTATCATGAGTTCCTAAACTTTCTTTTGGGTTTGGGTTTTTTTTGAATAAAATATTGAAATAAAATCAGTGTGGTTTTTTGCATGCTGGTAGGAATGTTACCATATGTAACATCACTGCCAGAACTGACGAAATACCTTCTGGGACTCTATGAATTGTAGTTACAGCATACACCATAATGGTTCATAACAGCTGTGAAGGAAACAGGAAAAAGGAGTTTGAAATAAATTCCTTGAAGGATACCCATCCTTCAGTGGCTGAGTTTCATTACTTAGGAATTGTAACTAGGGAAAGTTGCTTTGTGGAAGGTTTTTTTGTTTTGTTTCAAATTAATTGGAGTCAAAGAGAAGCCAACCTGACTAAGGATAGACTAAAATAAATAGCCAGGCAGGAACCTTTATCAAGGTTTTATGCCATATGCTCTAAGCAGTATTGTAGTATCAAAATTATTTCAGCAGTTACAGAGATAATTTCACCACTTGGTCTTTGTGGATTTAAAGTGGTTGTCAGAACATTTTTTAATTAGTCTTACATGGGCAGGTGATAACATTGAAGTTCAGTTTTAGATGTATTTCTAATAAAGGCAGGATTGTTAGAGCTCGTCCCTCCCATCATAAGACTGTTTTTAGGTCCTAGTCCTTTTGCTGAGTTTTAACAATGCAGGCTGAAATTTAATGAAGTAGGTGTCTCTATCTGAAGGGGAGAAAGAGAGGGAAAGGGGGGGGGGGGAGGGGAAGTAAAAGAAGAGGAAGAGAGAGAGATAAAACTAGATATGTATTTCAGTGAACAGGCTAGGCCATTCTTTATGGAAAAAAATTCTATTGACCTTTCCCTTCTAGATAGTGTGTTTCCCATTTGGCAAGATACTAGTCTTTGAGTAGCGAAGTTGTCAGGGTTTTTTTTTTTTGCCATTTAAAAGAAAAACATCTACCCACAGTTGGCTAAGTTGATCACAGCTGAATAACTGTGGTTTGCAAGTGCCCACAAGGGACCTCCTTGGCTTTAGAAGAGAAAATCTCTGAAGACCTCCTTGTGGCTGACCATGTTTGAACTGCTCACGGCTTTGTGTTCAGACATTAGCCTGATTTACCAGCTGAGCAGTCATATCCAGGCAGCACCAGTCAGTTCAGACCTCTTTGATAGCTATTACAAATGACACCTTAAACAGAAATAGTTGATATTATCACTATCTAGTTATAATAGATATGAGCCTGAAATCTAAACTATCACAAAAAATACAGCATTCATACTAGCAGCTGCATTGTCCTGTGGAGCTTGTCAGGACATTTGCATGTTCTGCTATCAAATGTATGAGAGAGTTCCTACCTGAAACAATGTGAAACTGAGAGATTGCTGAGGTGGACCATTTTGTTGAACTGACATAATTATAAATTGAATGCAGCTTACTTTATTGTAACTGTGCCAAATGGAATACTAATTTCCAAGTAGTGGACTAATACCCATCTTAAGTGTTCAGAGAAATGATTTTTTTTTTTCTTCAGATTTAATTTTTCTAGTACATGCAAACTGTAAAACCTGAAACCATTTTGAATACAGCAAAGATGTTGAAATGTATTTGAATAATGTGAAGCAACATCTACATTTTTCAAAAATGTGTAGTGCTGTTTATTCCATCAGTTACTTCTCCACTTCTTCAGGTAGCTGGTTAGAAGTGTGCACACAGAGGGATGCACACTTTCAGTTGCTGAAATGTCACTTTATTCTAATCTAGATGCTTTCTGAACCACAGTTACTGCTTAGAATGAGGCAGAATATGTCATTGAACTTTGGCCCAATATCCGAAGTGTTTGTGTGTTTTCAGTCTTCTCAAGTTCAGTCGCCACCAGTCACACTTGAATTTGTTAGTAACTGAAAATCTGGATTAATTGTAAATCCTCAAAAATATAAATGCAATTACTCTTTGTAGGAAGAGATCAACATAGAGAACTTCTACACATACTAAAAATACCATGGGCTAATGAAAACAAAATCCTTAGGGTTGGGCAGTTAATGTGTGGGTTGTTACTTTCACTCCTGAGTTGACCCCAGCCTTTTTGCAGCCTGCTGTAGGGGTTAGCATTGCAGGACCCTGTATGTCCTCTCATGCCAGGGCCTGTTGGGAGACTTCTGGTCCCTGGTGGACAACACGTTCTGGAATCAGGGCATGCCATGTGTGCACAGAGGTAATAGGAGAGCTCATGAAACTGTTACAGTTTCCACTGCCCACCCCCGTTTGTCTCTCCTGGTTTTCCTCCTCTTTTCTCCTGATCTCCCCAGTGAACATCTGCAGGTCTGTCTTGTGTGCTGTTTTCAAACACAAGTTAAGACAGTGCTCTCCTATGTAGGTTTTAAAGACATTCTGGGATGATGACTAAACCACTTCCCTGGGCAGCCTGTTCCAATGCCTGACAACCCTTTCAGTGAAAAAATTTTCGTAGTGTCCAGTCTAAAGCACCCCTTGTGCTGCTTGAGGCCATTGCCTTTCACTAATAACTTGAAAGAAGAGATCAACACCCACCTCGTTACAGCCTCCCTCTGTTCTCCTTGAGCCCATTCCTGTCTGAGCTTTTAGTGTGTGGGAATCATGCCTTCACCTACTCTGTGTGTCCTTTCTCCTGTTTACTTTTATGTTTCTTCTACATTCTTTTTGGTTAAGTCTTTGGCTTACCCAGTTGTGTTTGGAGTGTCTTAAGTAAGGTAACAAGAGCTAATGTTCTTCTTGCAGCCAATGTCACTGGTTTTGCCTGTCTTGCTCTGACTGTGAAATACCCAAAGCATTCCTTAATACGGAGTTTTAAACTAAACAAAGTAAACCGAGAACTGCTGCTTCCCCATGGTCCAAGTCGTGAGCCAGCACACAACAACATAGTATTTGGGACTTTTTTAATAGCAATTTTGAATGCTATGTGATTTTTCCAGATTTAGGCACTATCACTCTTACTAATTCACTGGCCAGGTCTTTTTTAATGATCCTAATTTCTTCTGCCATTAAAAAGTGCCAGTCACAGATGTGCTGTTTTATTGACGACAAGGCATTTGTGCTTTTTAGTTACTAAGATTGGTGAGTGCTCATACCCAAATCATAATGCCTGCTGTGCTACAGACTGTACACACACATTTGAAGAGCCTGTGTCTGCTCCAAAGAGTCCAGGTTGTAGGTTTTGCTGGTTGCTTTTTTAATCAGTGTCTATCTGTAGAAACTTGCTAGTCAAGAACCTGTCTGATAGAAGGTTGTAATTTGTTTCATCATGATACTGTAAGTAATGTTTGCTATAGATCATGTAACATTCTTCCAGTCTTCCCTTATGAAGTCTTTATATCTTTTTAAATGCATCTGTTTTATCTTCCAAAGCTGTTCACATTGGCTTACCCATGTTGTGTTCTGCTGTCATTTTTGATTCCTAGATTTTTCTGGGATGAAATAAAATTCTGTTTGACAAGGCTTCCTTAAACATACCTCCTCTATTAGTTTATTCCAGTCTGTAATAGCAGGGGCTTAGTCTGTACTCCATGAAAGCTTTGAGATACTACCTTTTATAAATACTGCAGTGAACTAGACTGTTTCACTTTAAAGCTTTGATTGCTTGATCCTAGACTTCAGCTTTGAACCCTCTTTCCTCTATTTAAAGTTCTGGCTCAAGTTGCTGGGCTGGTGCAGTCATTGCTTTAGGTGTCAAACAGGCTGCAGAGTTGAGTAGTTTCCCAGCACATACATGTGTTTGGAAATACACCTAGGAAGGAAGATTATTAGCCTTTGCCACTTTGGTATTATTTATTCTCCAGCGTTCAGTGGCATATTTGCTTGGGCAAGAATTTGCAAAGAGGTTTTGGATTCCCCATTTTATTTTCTGCAACATGAATCTGGGGGGGGGGGGTGGGGTGTTTCAGCTGCCTTGCAGGAACTCCTTCTGTCAGATTAGCATGGTCTAGTGGTCTGCATCCAGGCTAGGAAAAGAGCTTCTGAGCTCTAATCCCATATTTGATGTTAAGTACATTGATCCTCTCCTCTTCAGGATGCTATGGATGACTGTGAAAGCATGTCCTTAATGATTGGCATTATCTTACTTCAGAGCAGTTCCTCTCTCCTTTCAAGACCCTGCTCTATAGATGTGGAAATCCTATTTCTATGTTGATGTCAAAACCCATTCTCCCCTTGCTGACCTTTTTGTCTACAGTTACTCAAATGGTCTCTCAGGGAGTGGGGATAGTCTTGGCAGCAGAAATGTGTCAGAAATGGACAGAAATTTTCACATTGGCCTACCAGTCAGTAGCCCGGCAGCGACTAGATGTGATTTCAGTGTACATTTAGACAATAACTAGTCTCTCTGGCATTCTAACCTAAGTATTTTCCCCAAAGGATTAGTTCACTACCTTAACCTCCCTTTGTGAAACTAGGATGATGTTATCTTCACAGGATTAGGTGAGGATTAGCTAGTGTTTATCAGCGACTGGCAGATAAAAGCAATGCTTTGTTTACAATGTATATCTCTTAACTGCATGGTCTTGATCACATGGTGGTGCTCAACTCTGCCTGTGAAAAAGGTCTGATTTAGGATATTGTTACAAAATAATTGCTACAGACAGTTATTAAGATGTGCATATTTTAGAACTGAGTCTTGCTTTCCAAAAACGGAAGCATTTTGCAATTTGAAAACACTCTGCACTGTGGTGGTTGTTTTTTAGTTCGTAGTTCCTTTACCTTTTTTTAAAAAACATTGGTGTTCATACATAGGGTTTGTGTGGTCATGCTGGAAATACTAATAACGTTTCTGACCTAATGGCTGCAAGTACTGTGTAAAAGTAGAAGGAACTACAATGCCATCCTTCAGGAATTATCTTGCTAGACCAATAGGTGAACAACGCCTGCTCTTACCTTGCCGCACCAAATACCTCTGGTTCATGAATTAAAGTGTCTGGAAACTGAAATTCAGTGTCTTTTCTGACTCTTTTATCATTTGTGAAAACAAAGGCTTTGCAGCAGCCAGAATCAGCTAACAGTGTTGTTGAAACTACCTCTTCTTCTGTAGTGATATTGGCTCTGTGGGGCTTTTTGAGTAACATGAACAGATATGACTCAGAAGGAGTCAGAGGGAGAACATCTATCCTGTGTAGGAGGTTAAAAAACAGGGGAGGGATTACCAGTGCTTCGGCCAACAACACAGTCAAGCTGCACTGCCTACGTCCCCACCCACCCTTTTTTTTTAACCCTTCATGACAACCTTTGGAGCTGGTGTCCTGAACTGATCTTAACAATCACTGTGAAATCCAAGAGAAAACAAACCAGATGTTTTCATCATTCATTTTTTTTTCTTTCAAGAGTTGTGCTAATAATGAAGTAGAAAGATGCTCTATGTGTGTAGAATATGAGCAGGAGCAATTCCAGTGGAGATTATCTCCAATGTCAATTAGATGATCAAAAGGTGAAATTTTGAAATGCTGTAATCTGTAGTTTTCATAGCACCAAACTGGAGTTTGCTAGTGCAGATTGATTGGTGTTGCAATACACAAGATACGGAGTACTGCATGAAGATACTATTTAAATTTGGCCAAAGTAGGACAATTTGTATTTGGGGAGACCTTTATTTATGGAAAAGTATATATTTGGGCTCTAAGCAGGAAGAAAATTTAGCAGAAATTTGTTCTCAAAGTGAAATACAGGAGCAAAAGTATGTGAGGTGGGAAAAAAACTAAAACTCACACCTACTTGGAGCCCACCTAATTAGCCATTCTTCTTCTCATTAAACAGTCAGCCAGCAGCCTCAACTCTGTTCCTTGTTCCCTCCATCCTTGCCCCTTGGGTGCCTATTGCTCTTAAGGGTCTTCCTCTTCTCTTCCTTCACCCTTGTATTTTCAAAAATGACTTCAGTCTTATTCCCCTTAGAGAAAATTTCCTAATACTTGGCTGCAAAGCCCTTGTTTCTTTCAAGCCCTTCAAGTAACCAGCTGCTTCCAGAAAACACTCCAGTGTTAATTTCCCTGAGAAATTTTTGTTCATGCCATCTTGGTTTTGAACTTTTACAGAATTTCTTTCAAGTTTCTTATGGAAGGAGACAGTTCTTACATGTTTGTGAAAGGCCATTTATATTGCTCCCAGACAGTAAGTAGCCAGACACAGTTTGTAGGTAATAAATACATCTAACCTTTCAGAAACTTTATCATTCTTTAATGTATTATCTTTTGCTCTCATTTTTCTTGGGTCCCTCTGTTCTAACTACTTTCCCACATAATCTCTTAGTTTATGTTGCTAAAATTCTCATCTGCTATGCTAACATTAGTCGTTATCAATGTATACAAGAGAAGCTGGATTTTGTAAAGTTACACTTAAAATTATGTGCTTAAAAACAAAGGATCTCCTTGTTAGAGGTTGTGTAAATGTAACTTTCTGCTACTAAAATTGTTTATGGTGTTTTCCACCAGAGTATGAGCAGGAGCTAATCCCAAATGGTTCTGAAATAGAGAATTTTGTTTACTATCTGCTTGGATAGCATCTTACTGTGTGTTTTACAGTAATATTTGGTATTCTCATGTCCATTTTGAGTCTTCTTACGCAGATGAACATGAAATAGACATGGTTGCTATTTAGATAGGATGTTTGCTCAGTGCTGGTATAAACTGCTGCTTTTCTACGGGCTGTGAAACAGAAACACTGTCCCTGTGAAAAGCTCTGCAGAATTAACGGGCCTTGAAGTCTCGGGAAATCCTCTGGGTCCCTCACTAACCTTCCTTCTCCTTTCTCCTTTCCTCCTCAGTACATGTTCTCTTCAGTTTTAGCTTCCGAAGATGAAAATCTTATCCTGATAATGTCTTGTGGGTACTATAGCCGTGGATAAACAACACTATTTTTTTAGGCTCTATTGGTCATGTCAGGTTGTACTCTGGTCATTTTCCCAGAAAATGTCCTGAGGAGTCTCATACAACTCATCCGAAATGGTTTCCTGTTTGTTTGTTACTAATGCTGTGGGATTGTTTAAGTATTTGAATTGCTACTTCTTTTAATCATCCTTTTGCACTGCTCTAACTGATCTGCTTGTAGAAAATTGATGACAAAACCTGGTTCCGTGTGCTATTAGTATTATTTTCTCTTGTCATCCCAGTCCTATGCCTGAAACATTCACAGGAGGCTGGGAAGGCTCATGCTGCAGTTCGGCGCAGGATCGGAAAACTGTTCCAGCGTGTGGCATCCATGCTGTGCTGTCTGTCTGGCTTTCTCACCCGCCCACCCCTCCCCACGCTGCCTCGCTCGGGCCCATTCGCCTTTTCAGTGGCTGAGATAAGATGTCAATGAGATGGGAGGGAGGGTTAGCTGAGCTGCCAGAGGAATTGATTCTTGTCTCCCGCTCCAAGCAGTCTGTCTGCGCAGCAGCATGATACGGTTTTGCACAATACCTCACTAATACCCTAGTCAGCAGCTTCTTGGGGAAGGACAGTATTGGGGGCAGGGGGAACCAACAACAAAACAATCCTCTGCGAGCTGCAGAGTGCATGGACCAGAGCTAAATTTGGAAAGTGAAATCTTATTTTATGCAAAATTATTAGAATTGTTTGGGTTTCCAAATGTACCCATGTGTATTGCTGGCCAGCTTTTCTATGTGACTTGGCTAGATCCAAACACAGTTCTTATGTATAGATGGCAAAAGCAGTGATGGCATTATCTTAGAGAACTCTAGTCCTGCAATTACAGCACTTGTGTGCAAGGGGAGGGGGCCAGATGCCCTTGGTGAGAATTTAGGTAGACTGCCCTGGAAATGTCGATAGCATGAGATAGTCACAAATAACCCTTTCCCTTTTTCTCATTTCTTTTTTACTTTCAGACAGAAAAGAAAGGTACTGAGAAATCAGTGTGGGCTGTAATTTCTACTGACTTCTTCCCTAGATGGATGTAAAAAATTAGCTCTGTTATTTTTTAAATTTTTTTTTTACTTCTCTCCTATTCCATAGATAACCTATTGCTACCTGTATAAAACCATAAATATTCCCCTGAAGATAAGGAAACAGCAATTTCTAATCTAAAACTAATGTTCATAGTTGGGTTTTTTAATAACACAGCCTCCTGTTCGAAACTGCCATGTGCTTGTAGCTCAGCTCATTGAATGGAGGCATAAAACACTTGTGCTCGATACAGCCTTGTCTTTGAATGCTGCATGTGCAGAGAAACAGCTGCTTTATTTCCACCTCTGCAGAGTGCTGTAGCCTTGATGCTGTGGCCAGGCTCTGAGCCACAGCAGGGAATTCATCGAACTGGGGGAAAAACACAAAACAAAACCAAATAAATGTCAGGGGCAGGGGGAAATAAATTAAAAACCCACCCTCTCAGATCAGAATCCTGGTCAAGTTCACAGAGTGGTGATGCAAAGAGATGCTTCAGCACAGCCGGGAGCGTGCAAGCCACAGTAGAGCATGGGCACAGACAGCAGAAGACAGGTGTACCTGAAGACAGTATTGTTGCTGAGCACTTTGTATCATGAAAATACAATCAAAATTATTGGAAGATCAGGGTAGGGTTATTTACATATTTCTTATTTTACACCACCCTGAGTTATCTGCATGGCCCTAATCATAACAGAGCATGGATGATTTGCTGGTTTTGTTTTGTTGGTAATAAACAAAATAAACATCACACATATTTTGTCTTAAAGGACTTCAGAATGCCTTAACAAGGGCATCCATAGGTCACAAAGTCTGCTTCTTTAATACAATAGTTTGAGGTGAGAAAGAGCCAACAGATAGAGGTAGAAGAAATTAAATTGGAGGGTACGGAAGCCCTTCTCTGGCTCAAATTAGTTATGAAGTTCCCAGTGCAACATGGGAACAATTACTTGGCATTTAACTTTGGTGTGTTAATTGAATGTTAATTAATTAGGCAGTTCTCAGGAAAAGGTGATTGGTACCAAAGGAGCAGAGCATGTTGCTAGTAAAGGGAAGATGACAGGGTTTGTGGGGTGAGTAGGACACAGAGGGAAAAAGAGAGGTAATGACTTTGGTAGAAAATGCCACACACTAACAGAGCAGTGAGATGGGAAACGTCACTGCCTTGAAATTGCAGTGTGTGCACATATCTGTCTGCTCTATGATGTTCAAACAGAAATATATAATTTTAAAACTCCTGTAGGCTGCGTTTCTCTCTGCTGATGTCCTTAACTGTTTGCATGTTCAACACACAGAGATTGTGACATAGCTGGAATTTTTCTTTCAGAATTAGAAACAAGATGCAAGGATAGGGTCTAAACACTTCCAAGTTTATTTCAGTTCAAGTATAGTGTGAAAAATGGTCCCTCAACCTTCAACTTTGAAAACTAACATCTTTGTCCCTTCAGCATTTAGAGAAGTTGGCAAAAGTTGTATTACACTAATTGTACAAAAATTTTTACATTCTGAGGACACCTGATAAAACATTCTTTTTTCTTTCTTTTTTTTTTTTCCCCATAAAAATGTAAAATAATGTCAATTAAAGAGTGAAACTGCAGAACCAATAACTAAAAGTTCATAAAATTGCTTGTGGTCCTTCTCAGAAGTTCTGGCTGTGCAATGTTAACTTTGGAAACATGTTTCTGCTATAAATTTTGGTTGTGTGGGTTTTGTAATTTTTTTTCCTCCTTGAAAGACTGTACAGATGTTTTACAGTTGTTTGAAAATGTTCCATGGCAGGCACAGAGACTGGGGGCATAGAGCAGTAACCCCTTGATGTGGTGGTTGTGGTTTTTCCTTGCAAAGGGAGGAAGGTGTATGATTCTCTCTGTTCTGGGATTCATTCTGTCACAAATGGTGTGACCTTCAGCTCCTCACCTGCTTTTGGTTTCTTTCATCTTTAAAACTTAGCCAGCAAGCCATGTACTCAAGTGGCCACTTCAGCATTCTCTGCAGGAACCCCCCACTCTATAACAGAGATGTTAAGTACTTTTTATATTTCTTGTAATTTGGGAATAATGATAAATGCAAGCCAGACTTAAGTATTTTTCCAGTAGAGGCTGTTTGGTTGAAATTCCTGTGTTCACAATCATAGATTTATTTGATTGTAAAATACTTCAAAAAGTCATCTATGCCATGCCCCCCTTGCCTTGAAGAATCCCTAATATCATTATTGCTGGATGTTTATCTGACCTTTCTTAAGCATCTCCATTTATGGAAAGTCTTCCACTTACCCCTTAAGGTTTCTGGTGTCTTTTCTGTCTCTTTGTAAGTTATATTTTGGTGTTTCTGCTGTGGGTATGGATAACACTTGGTTACTAACTGCAGTGGCATACTGCTGTCAGTCTTCCCTCTCCAAAAAATACTCAAACCAAACTCACCAAAAGTTCTAATTCATGCAATCTTTTCTTGCAGATTATATTGATAGGTTTTTTTCCTAATAATTCTGATGACTTTTTCTCCACTTCCTGGCTGCACATTGTGGTGGGGTAGAAGGAAAGGAGAAGTGTGCATCCTTCAGAATTTACTTCCACTCATGCAGCTGAGGAGGCTAGCTGAGTTTGCTGTGGCAGCACAGCATGGCTCAGCCTCTGCCCAGCTATTGCCTTCAACTCCACTTCCAAGAATTCCTGCCTTTGGAGATGGCTCTCACCCTGTTGTCAGAAGGATGTGCAGTATCATACTTCGTATTTGTCCCTGTGGGACATAGTTTCACACTATTTCTCCAGACTTTCAAGATGATTTCAACACCAAATTTCTGCGGTGAACTGATGCCTTTTTCCAGCTTGTACCATCTGTAAATTGACCCAGAATATGTTCTAGGCCTTTACCCGTGTGCTATGGATATCCATAAATGAAGCATTCAGTAATTTCAGACTCCTGCAAAAACTCATCCAGTAATGCTGTTTCTATTACTGACCATTTGTTTAATCGTTCTGTAAGCTTACGTTTCCAGTCATTTTCTGCTGTGTTCAGCTGGACCTTAGTTCCCTTGTTTATTTGTAAGAATGTCACATAAAGCAGCACTGAACCCTCACTAAAGGCAGACTAATCTATACTAAAGGTCTCTTGTGTTCTAGTGTAAAGAACGTACAGAAGTGTGCATGATTTGTTCCTGACAAACCCATTTTGATTGTTGCTCATTCTTTACTTTATTCTTGGCCCATTGGAGTAGTTTGGATTATTTTTCCCCATCAGGAAACTGGACCTCCAATTCTGCAGTTACTCGTTTTTGTTGTTGTTTTTAAGATACCCGCTAGATTTTTGCTTTTCCAGACCTTGAGCAGCATATCAATTGTGCCTGGATTCCCTGTATTCAGACTCTGGTTAAATGGCTCTGGTATTTTTTTAACTAGCTCTTTTGGGTGTTAGTGGTAGCATTAGCTTGGGAGTTTCTGCAGGAATAATTGGCAGGCTCAGGATGGATTAAGGGAAACTGAGCCTCTCACCTACAGGTCAACAGTTTGAATTCAGTTAAAGATGGGTTAAAGTGAGTCACTTCCATTTTTCAGATGCCTGTATTATACGTGAAGTCTGTTGATGACTGGAACTGGCATTACAAAATAAAAGCATACAGCAGTAATGAAAGACACTGTTGTTTGAAGCCTAAGCAATGAAACCAGCAATTGGATGAGTAAGAGAACAAGCAGTCTTAATGCTATTGGAGTGCATTTCCTTTGGAAAGCCATATCCAAGATTCACTTGTTGGTGGCCTTTCACCAGTTTTGTCTTCTCTTTATAATGTGGTATGTTTTCAGATGTAGCAGTGTGGGTACAGCTAAGCCTAAATGAGATGCTTACGTATTTTATCTGGATCCATGCAGAGTATTTTGTGCTTGCCAAATTGAGCCTTTGTTGCTGTGTTTTGTAGTGTATTACTTCAAAGTTAATGTACTGAATCTGGTAAAATGCTCTGCCAAGTTTTGGCAAGTGTAGAAGGAAATTGGGGGATCCCAGTTCCACTGAAGTCATGGGATAAGGATAGCATTTAAATCTCTGTCTCCAGTATGTAGTATTCCAATTGGCAAGAGCTTGTGGGGAAGCATATATATGTGTGTGCTGAGAGGTGCTTGTGAAGACTGGAAGATATGCCTAGGCAAGTTGGACCCATACTCAGGAGCAGACTTGTACATGCTGTCGCATCTAGCAGCCTTGAAAGCACGTGCTAGATAACTCAGGTTTACAGTAAGAGTTTTATTAAATAAACCCTCTGTTAATTACTTTGGTATCAATTCATTTTAATTAGGCATTCCCTGTGTTACCTATTTTGCAACAAACCTGTACAGTGTTTGATTTTGTAATGTTAATGCATAACCATATTATAAGTCCTACCGCAGGGCAAAGCTGGTTATTTCTGCAGGGCACAGCTGTAGCTATGGTAATGGGGGAGATGTTGGTGATAAAGGACATTACTTGGGTATTAGTGGTAGAAACACGTGTCATAACCTGTTTCATAATGCTGAACTATGACTGTTGACTTGGTGTTCCTGTTGTGATCAGCAGGGCAGTTCATGCCTTGCAAAGCAGGGTTTGAGCCAGCTGCCAATTTTGCTTTGATGGGGAAGTCAGTTCCACGCCATTTGCTGTACGGTCACTGGGACTAGTACAGACTAGTAGGACCAAAGATACAACCTGCTCTCCTCACTACAGAATAACTGGAAAAGCAGATTTGTGTTGGAACTTTTAACTTCAGATAAAATCAGTTTAATCTGACTTGTTTACTTGGATGGTTTAAGCTAACATTAATGATTTTGCGTGGTGGAGAACAGCAAGTACAGTCCTCAGCTGCTTCAGAAAAGCAGCCAGCTTGGGGTGTAAGCCTCCTGGGATGAGGTGGGAGCAAATACATGGGAGCAAGCACTGGCATTTTGCCAGGGACCACTGTATGTAGAGTGGGCACGTGCCAGCAGGCAGAGAGGTAGGTCTGGGAGGACTCCCTGGGAACTGCTGTGAGTCCGTGTTGGACAGCCAGACTTCTGAGAAATTGCTACAAGTGCTTTGTAATTGGTATTATAAATATGTCTTCTGGGTTCAACATTGAGGCAGATACAGAGCAGAGGCCTGTGTAGAGTTTGTCTGTTATAGGGCTGGGACATGTGGTGGTGCCTCGAAAGAACAGAAGAGAAAAGACAAACAGATCCTCTGACTCTCTTCTATGGACAGTTACATCCCGTTTCCTTTGCGGCCTTGCTTTCCTGCCTTGACTGGCTGTCTGACAGTTTAGCCGCTGCCAGGCTCTGCTAGGGTGCATGAGGAGAGCTTCAGGAAAAGCAATCCTTGAAATAGGTCGGGATGCCCGGTTTCTCCCTCTCTCTCTCTTCATTTCCCAGCTCCTTAAAAGCAAACTGGCTTTTAAAATGTGAGGAAAACATTTTATTTACTCCTTCCCAATATTGTGGACAAAAATTCCATCCTTCTAATTCAATTGTAGTTATTTTTCTAATACTACAACATATTGAGCATTAGGTAGTTAACATTTTAAATATATTTTTCCAAACAGTATACAGTGTCAGATTTTCTGTATAAAAAGAACAACATTTTTAAATAACCAAGAAAGTAGTTTTTCCACCCCTCTCCTCCTCTTCTCTTTGCTGCTTCTCTTCCCACCCCACCAAATTATCTCACTGAATGGCATATACAAACTGTATTTAGATCACACTCTCTACAGAAGAGGATAGAAAGCCCGCAGTAGCTCTATATTCCACTTATCTGGAATACTCTGTGTAAAAAATAGGAATGTGGTTTTAAGAGCAATATAAAATTAATGGGTATGGTCTGTGAAAAAATGCTGTGTTTTCTTCCTTATACTGTAAATATCTTTTCAGCTAAATGTGTTTCCTTCTGAGACACAAAACCAAACTAGCAAAATGGTGCTGATCAGATAGTTCTCTGTATCAAACTCCTCCTTTTTTTCCTAATGTTTTCATTGCAGTGAGTAAGAAATACAGGTCTGACAGTCTGCCTATTGAACTATCTACTGCAGCTTAACTGCAGCAAGGAAGCAGTAATCCTATTGTGCTCCTTCAGCAGTCTCCCGGGAGCAGAAGGCATTGAAATTACTGAGCTGTTGTCCTATCTCCTCCTCACCTGTCTTTGTGGCTGTAAATATAGCGTCTGCCAGTAAATAACAGTTTGCTGTACCTTTAAGCACATTCCCTAACAAGAGGCAGCGATTTACTGAGGTGATAAGCTGTAACTAATACTAGGGTATCATAATAGGTAAATAGATTAGCACCGTGCTTCTCTGTATTTTGCTTTCTAGGGAGCCCACTGACTCATTCACTCAGAGATGCTTACTATGGCACTTCGCACTGCGCGGAGTTAAATCAGTCAGTTACAGGATTGCAGCTATCGGTGCCGGTGTGGTGGCAGATAATGAAATACATTAGCAAATCTATGGGGTAGCATTGATCGCTTAGCCTGTTTCCCTTCCCTTTTCCGTTCCCTGGCCCAAAAGGGATCGTAATGGTCTGTACCATATTCGGTGCTATGGCTATAAGCTGTGTCATCAGCATCCATCACTTAATTTTTGCAAGTATGCCAGCATCATTTGTTGTCAGGAAGTAAGAAATGGTGCAGGCAGCCTGGGCATGATCCATGGCTTCCCCCTGCTCGAGCTCCTTGGTTTTCATAACATAAGGGCCTGGCATTTCCAAAGTGTCTATGATGTTTCTGCTGGATGATGGGTATGCACAGCTCTGGGGGACAAGAAGGTACCATGGAGTGGGCAGCAGAAGCCTTTGTTTCCTTACTGCCTGGCAGGTTTTCAGCACAAAAGGGCACCCGCAGGAAAGGAACAGTAACAGAGGATGTGGCTGGTCTCAGTAATTGTGTCGCAAATCTTGTGATATTCGGCACGTTCTTAAAGACCTGGCTCCTAGAGGGCAAGGGATTAAATAACAATTGCTTCCTTTCTCTTTCAAGCAAGGCTTAGATCTGTGGTTGCAGAGAAATGCTTGAAATGTGACTCAGGCTGAAGGGAAAAAAATAAATCTTTGCCTTCCAACCCACTTCCCTCTCCTTGTCCCCAGGATCCCAGTGTGGATACGTTGCAATGTCTTACGATTTTTTCAATGAAACTATTGGTGCCATCTAGAAGGACATAAAGTGCAGCCAGCTCTGGGTGTGTGGGAGTATTTATGAGTATTTTAAGGAGAGGTCGGTCATGTTCTGTGCTGAGACACACTCTTGCGACGTCTGGTCCTCTTTAGAGAATGGAGAAGCAAAAATGGGACTGAGTAGAAGCAAGCCGAATATCTCCGAGTGGGATTTTTCTCTTGCTTCCTTAGGGAAGCCCCTTGGGCTACTTGTGATTGGAATTTCTCTTCTAAATTTTTCTGGGTTTCTGTGTTTCACAAATACAAAAGCTGAGGCTGCTCATGTCCGTGTTGGTTTCTGAGCACAGTCGTCGTTAGGAAATCAGTATTGATTTATTCCTGTGAAAATGCATCAACGCTTACAGTGAAACACAATCCCATTAAGAATGATACAGGTTTTGCAAATGGAGAAAAGTAGGTCAAATACTGCACCAATCATCCCAGAGCATGTCCCTTTAAGCCAAACAAATGTGTGAATACACTTAAACTGTCAGCATGTCATTTGATTGCCATTATTATGCATCTTTTGGCATGAGTTGGCAGAGCCCTCAGTGACTGAACAGGAGTTGAAAACACCCATTCTGGTGTGTTAATTAGGTTGTATTTTACACCTGGGCTGTGTATGGGGGCATAGAGGGCTGTGCATATATGGATTTTTCCTTTTCCCCTATTGCAACAGTTGACTTCAGCATAAGGAAAGCCACATCATTATATGCAAGAGACATTGTAGCAATGCAGCACAGGATCACGATTCAAATCTGATCATTAAGCTGCTGCTGCAGGGCGCTGCAAGAGACAGTGTGGATGGTCCATCTGCAAAATCTGTGTTCCTGTTGTACAAGGAGGAGGGGCAGAGGGGGGAGAAAAAGCAGCTGCTTGGCTGCGCTATGAGAGGGAGAGACTGACTGTTGGCACCATCTGTAGCTGTCCTTTGTGCTTGCTGCTTTATCTGTTCATTATAGTATGATACTGAATTTCTCGTGCTTTGAGTGTAAATGAGTTGAGATGTGCCTAATACTGTCGGCATAAAAAGCAGTAACTAAGTACACTGAAGATGAATAGTGTAATCTCTAAATTCATTTTGAGTTTGTTTTATCTTGCTTGAATAGCCCAGGAAGTGATGTTCTTCAGAAAGCAGCTGTACCAGATGTGTCTGTGTATATATATGTCTGTGGGTATATATTCATCTTAGCAAGTGGAGAGCAGAGCAGCGGAGGTAGATGGGGTAGAGGAGAAGAGAGGTTGCCCCAGCGTTTTCAGCAGAGGAGAGCAGAGTCCTTGAAAGGATTCTTGCTCCTGCTGAGCAGCACAGAGGGTGACTGGTACCTCCTAAGGTGGCTGGAAACATCTCTGTATTCACTCCATGCACAAACACTGACACAGGGAAGAGAGTGATCATTATACGTGGTACATGAATAGAAATGTCCCGAGAGGGGGGGAAGGTTAAACCTCTCGATAATGAGTGCTCTGATAGGGATGAGTAAATTCGCTGTGTTTCACACCAGAAATCTCGTAGTTTCTAAACATATAAGCCCTCTCCAGGTAACTTGTAGAATGAAACAGTTTAGCTTATCTTGAGGATCTCTTTGTTCTTTGGTGTTTTACATCTCACCTTTATAAATGTGCACGTTGGATATCGGTAATAACAATTCATGGAAGTATTTTCCTATCTTCACCCCACCAAAGCAATGCTATCTCTTTTGGCATATTCATTTTCCAGGAGTTACTATGGGTTTTTTCCAAGCAGATTTGGCTTTTGTTTGCAGATTTGTGCCCTCAGACCCATTTGGGTTGTTGCCTTTTATCTTATTTTTTCAAGTGCTTATAGGTGTGCAGAAGGAGCAGCTCCCTCCTCCTGTCAAAGCTTCATTTAAGATGGACGATTTCCATTTGATGCCATAGTAATTACACTCAGCTGTGGAAATGCTCTGCATCCACTATTACCCTGTGATGGCCGCATTTAGCATTCAGCAGAACACTTTGTTCATGTTTCTCAGAGCTCAAGTGCCCATGGTGCATGGGAAGAAACCCTGTGAGGCAGGGATTTCTATCTCCAGGCTTGAAAAGGGGGAGGGGGCCTTTGTCACTGGCACATTAATAATGATATGCCAGGGATAAAAGGTGAGCATAATTTGATCAAATGCTTGTTGACAGATTCCTTGGCTAATAGAGAAGCAGCTTAGACTGACACTCGTTGCTGGAACATTTCACAGAGCTCAGGGGAATGCTTTCTGTAGGCTACATGTGAGGCTGAGAATTTCCAAGTGACCGTATTTAGTTACATAAAGAAGTGGTGTCCCTTTTTTGTCACAGCAGAGCTCTAAAATGCCTCCCTAAACACCACTCTTGACTTTCTGCTTGATAAATGCAGTTAAATTACTACCTCTTCTTTGTCCAAATGTGTGGCTAATTTCCAGGAATGGCTGGGGCCTCTTTTCTTGTGTGCCAGTTAAACATGAGAAATTCCAGTTGTTTCTTGTACTGAAAAACCATGTTTGTGTCAGTGCTTGGCAAAGCAGGTTCTCTTTATTCCCCTACAAATACAGCTTTACAATTAGTCTCTTTGGAATTTGTTCTAAGTATGCGTTAACAGTACCTGTGAGTAGCTACTGGATTAAGAAGGTGGTGTACCCTGAAATGATAGTTTGCTGCTGTTTATAATAATGTTATTTGGTGGAAAAGCAACTATTAGAAAAATAAGAAATGAAAATAAAAGTGGTGGGTTGAAGTTTCCCCCCCAGGATTAACTTTGCCAGACCAACTCAGTTAGATGCAAATGAAGCTGTATTTGCAAGCAAGAACTACACTCTACAATGCAATGCAATGAATATGTTCAAAATATACAGTATTTACAATATTATATAGATATTTACAATTAGCAAACAACACAACAACCCCCCTGGTCAGAGACCAGGGAAGTTGTTCCACTGCCCCCACCCCCCCCCCCATCCCCAGAGAGAAAAGGAGTGGAGAGAAAGCAGTGGGTTAGACTTAACAGCTCAGCCAAGGCCAGCCGACAAACAGGTTAATCTCTCCCAAGCCAAGCAAATCAGCAGAGATTAGGAAAGAAGAGAAAGAACTGGTATGGTACAGCCCATCTTATTCTAGATATTGAGCCAACATGAGGACACAGTCTCATGCTGCGTCAGGGGAGGTTTAGGCTGGAGGTTAGGAGGAAGTTTTACACAGAGAGAGTGATTGCCCACTGGAATGGGCTGCCTGAGGAGGTGGTGGGGTCGCCGTTGCTGGGGGTGTTCAGGGTGAGGCTTGACAGGATGCTTGGTTGTATGGTTTAGTTGATTAGGTGGTGTCGGATGATAGGTTGGACATGATGATCTCAAAGGTCTCTTCCAACCTGGTTAATTCTATTCTATTCTATTCTATGAATTTGTTTAGAATAATCTTTTGTTTTCCTTTTTGCACCCAATAGTGATTTATTTTTATTTTTCTACTTTTCTGCTTAAAATCTGTAACTAAATTTTAAAGGCACAGCCTAAAACCACCAAAATCCACCCTTTTTAAACAATTTCATTGGCTGCTAATACTATCCATCTAATCTAAAACAATATCTACAATAATGAGTAAATAAAGTTCATAGTCCATTCTGGCTATCTGGCTATGTAGCTGTTTCAGAAGTCCGAAAACAGAAAACAATTTGTCTCTCCACAGACGAGGCGAAGAAAAGGAATAGGGACTTTCAGGTGACTCAGGGCTCTCAGGGTTCTTAGGGTTTGTGCACAGTAGATTCCCCATGGATTCTTCCTTTGGGCATGATGTTGTATTTGTACAACACTCTGAATTTAAACTCTCTCAGATGAAGTTCGACTTCTTTGTGGAATATGCTGAATTTCCCCATTCTCTTGCATTACCCAGTAAGTGTGATCAGGACCTTCAGCTGAAACCATCCCTTGAACAGGTTTAGCCGCTCCTGAAGCAGAAAATACCCGAACAGTTTTGCCCAACAGATTCTTTTCTTTAACAACAGGAACTCTATCACCTTCTACCTTTTGTAGCAAATCTGAGTCTGCAGGTCCAGCTCAATTTACTGAATCTCTACTATTTACCAGCCAGGTTGCTTGTGCTAGATGTTTCTGCCTGTTTTTCAAAGATCCACCCCCCATGGCTTTGAGAGTGGTCTTCAGCAAACCGTTGTAGCATTCAATCTTCCCTTCAGCTGGTGCATAGTAGGGAATGTGGAATATCCACTCAATGCAGTGCTCTTTGGCCCAGTTTTTCACAAGATTGTTTTTGAAATGAGTTCTGTTGTCTGACTCAGTCCTCTCTGGAGTTCCGTGTCTCCACAGGGTTTGTCTTTCCAGACCAAGAATGGTGTTATGTGCAGTTGCATGTGGAACTGGATAAGTTTCCAACCATCCAGTGTTTGCCTCTACCTATGCCTCAATTTTAGAGCATTCCGTGCTTGTCTCTTTTAAACCAGCAAGCCTAAAATTACATGTAAAGCCCTTCTACTCTAAACCAAACCACTGTGGCAACTTGGGGTTTGAGTAGACTTCTCATTCATACCTCCTTGTGCAATCTGTTGATTTATGTTCTGTTCATAACACCTCAGGAAAGCATTTAGTTAAAAATTAAATACAATGGATTTTCTTGTTCTGAGGGTTTTGTAAAGCATACGTTAAAGAAGGAAAAGCCCAAAGCACTTCCACTTGAGAACCATTTCTTCAACTGCAGAATTTTGCAATTAGTCTGCACTTCATTCCAGTGAAACTCTTCACTGTGTCATACCTTGGTGACTTTTTACTGGAGCCACTTCTGGTGCTGGAATTAAATAGGCAGCTTTGAGACTCAGTCAGGTGTTGCTGGAGGCTTCAGTGGGGTGTCTTGGTTGAGTGCACTGATAGGAGCCAGATTTTTCCCTCCCAGTCACTTTCTGAGCCTCTGCTTACTGCAGAGTAGGTGATTTCTGTTGTGGGCTGGCCTTTTCTGAGTGCGAGTGCGTAAGGGAGAGGCCACATTTTCAGAGGCAATGACCCCTTTCATGTCATCAGAGGGACAAAAAGCTTGCAACTCCCTCTAGGAAATCTCTGCATCTTCATAAGAGTGATTTTCCGGTAAGCATGGAATTACCCTCATTGACCAGAAGATTAGGCACATAATGGAAATGCACGTTTAGGGGTTGTGCTGGGTCAAATATAGATTCAAGTGCTTATCTTTATCCATGCATAAGTGTGACTATACTCTTTTGTGTATCTGTTCAAGACTGGTATCTGGTAACAGTTTTGGAAATTAACTTCCACACATGGGTTTCTCTTCATGCCTCTCCAATTAATCTTTTGCACAAAAATAGCCAAACAGAAAAGAGATCTTTTTCTTTGTTCCCTTCTGTGAATGATGTCTTCTGTATGTTTTGCTTACATTTTATTAGCATTAAACAAATTCTTCTGCATCTTTTTTCACTCACAGCAATTATCCCACATCCTTGCACTTCATCCATTCTTCATCTCTGTTCTGCTCAGCCTCGACAAGTTCTCTTATGCCTCCTGGGCTGTGCAGGAATTTTAACTTGTTTGTAACTTGTGTAAAAACATTCTAATGATGTGGTGGTTCATGGAGAAGCTTTTCAGTCCTGGGGTTTGCCTGCCTGTAGCTCCTGTTACAGTAGCTTGCATCTGGGCTTGGCTATGATGGCTCTTCAGTTATGTTCTTAGTGTCATTGTGTTCTGTTTGCACAGCACTGCTTTCATCGTGGTGTGAGGAGCTGGGACGGCTCTTGCTGCTTCGCCACCAGAAAAGCCGGCAAAACGATCCTCCAGGGAAGCTACCCATGCAACCGCCCATGAACTCCATGAGCTCCATGAAACCCACCCTTTCTCATAGGTGAGTCTCAGCCTAGTACATAGAAGTGGCAGTGTGTACAGGTGTACCACATGACAGATCTGTTAATTTAAACAGTTCTTACCATTGACACAGAGGTAACTACAGCGTTTCATGCACTACGGACAGCACTGGAAGTACAAAATAAACGCAGGGTTTGTCTTCACTGTTGCACTGTTGCATGGTGAAGTATTGCTTCCATCTTCAAATCTGTGCTTAGATCAAGTGGGCTTGCTTTCAAACTTCAGGTTATACCCTAGAGATAAACTTCTACAATGTATCTCTCACCAGACATTTTTCTACTGTTTATTTAAACACCACTGGCTTTTCTCGAAGTCGAAAACATTTCAACTGTTGTTCTGTTTAGTAAGTGCCTTTGGAAATATATTGGATACAAAGCAGTTACATAGTGTGTGTCGCCATAGATGGTAGAATATCCTATACCACCCCCTATCAGGTGAGTGTCACAAAGAATTTACGTTAATTTAGAGAAAACATGAGCATTAAAAGATGCTAGAAGAAGCTGTAGATGTGAAGCCTTTGATTACCAGTTTACAGGGAAGAATGGTATTTGTATTTCTTGTCTGCAGAGCCTAGGTCAAGGCAAAAGATGAAGAGTAAGGGAAGACAAGATTAAACACTGATTTCATGCTTCTGGGATGTTCTTTTCCAGGGCTTTCTTTCCCTCAGCATCACATTACAAAAAAAATCAAAATGGTATAAATTGTTCTTAGCATAGGGCATATTGGTTGGTAGTGTGAGGATGAGGCTAAATCCCTTGTACCTAGATTCCATGGTAGCATAAGTGTGGTGGGTTGAAATTTCCCCCGCAGCATTGACTTTGCCAGACCAGCTCGGTTAGAAGCAAATGAAGCTGTATTTACAAGCAAAACTACACTCTACGATAGAATGCAATGAATATGTACAAAATATACAGTATTTACAATATTATACAGATAATTACAACTAGCAATTAACACAAACCCCGCCCCCTCCCCCCCAGCCCCGGACAGAGAGACCAGGAAAGCCATTCCACTGCCTTCACTCCCACTGTCCCAAGAAAGAAAAGGAGCAGAGAGAAAGCAAGAGTTAGACTTAACTAAAACAACTCAGCCAAGGCCAGCCAAAAAGCTGGTTAATCTCTGCCGAGTGAGGCAGGCAGAGAAAAGAGAAAGAATTGTTTTGGTACAGCTGGTCTTATAGCAGATATTTCTCCAATGAATTTGTTTACAATAATCTTTGGCTTTCCTTTTTACACCCAATTGTGATTTATTTATATTTTTCTACTTTTCTCCTCAAAATCTGTAACTGATTTTAAAGGCATAGCCTAAAACCACCACAATGAGTAATTTGAACTTTTGTGTCAGAGCAGAGCTTAGGGACATCTTTGTACCAGTGCATTTGCCTGTGTGAATTTACCCAGAAACACTTCTGGTTTGGGGTTGGGTCTTTTTTTCAAACTTTCTTCTTGTTCAGGCAAACACTATGCTTTTTTTGTAGCCCTTGAGAAGAATATTTTTCTTTTTGTGTAGTATAACTAATATAGTGTCTCTGGCTTCTCAGAATATCTGGATTGCCTTTCTCTTTCAGTTGCTTATGAAAAGATCAATTGTAAGCACAGTTCAAGAAAATGCAGAAAACCTTCTGTTCTAAAGCAACTTATTTGTGCCCCCAGACAGAAGCTTTCTGAAGCCAAGGTGAAATTTAGTGGCCAGTGTGCAGAGAAAGCGTGGTGCAGTGTATACACTCTCATACGTGTAGTTTTCAGATGCTTGATTCTCATCTGACCTTTTAGCCTCTGATACCCTAGAGTCTATAAAGTAAGGATGAAAGCAACAGTCTATCTTACAGGGGCTCTGTGCTATGTTACTAGATAAGACAGGCACAATTCTTTTCTTTTATGGCAGTTTTTGCACTGAAACTCTGTCACGTGTCCAAAACCAAATACTTCTGCTAAACTTGAACACCAACATGTCTGGGATTACCAGGTGCCCAAGATTCTGCCTAATAGTAGGACATTCTGCCCAATACCAAACAGTCCCTAGAAATTTCTCTTGAGTATTGCCCTTGAAACGCTTCACTGAGGAGGACACTGGGGCTCTAAATTACTGCACTTTACCTTTGAGATGCCCCTCTGGAAACATAATTTCTGTGGCATAATTTACCTGCTTTAGCAGCCTCTTATGGATTTGGAATAAACTCCATCACTGCTTCAAGTTGTGTGCTGTTGTCTGGTCTGTAATTCAGCCATAACCATGACTGCTCAAAATCTCTCAGGTGGTAGATTAGAATGAGACACCTTGTGGCTTTCCTACTGGAACTACTTATTTTCATGGATGTTTTGTAATCAGTCTATAAGACAATAGTGAGTATAAGGTGAAGAACACTTGGGTTTCCCATTTGTTCAGATTAAAAGCCATTCAGTATAATCCCAGGGGTCAAACTGCTGATGAAGCAACATTTGTATTTGCATTAGATTACATTTGGTCGAAAGCTTAGTATTAAAGTTCACCTTATCTTATCTGTAATTCACAAGGGGGTTTTGTGAATTCAAGCCCAAAAAAGGTATACTTTGCATTTCTACAAGAAATTAATGTAACCAGCTACTTCAAGTTTTGCAATACAGATTAGATACCAAGTTAGAACAACCAAGAGTATTCAGGAACCTGATTTACCTTAACAGAGGGGATGTGGGATATATGTCAGCTGCTGTGTATTACTGGACAAAAAAAACCCAATCTTCCCCTGTCAGCAGAATATCTTGAGTACTTCACACAGAGCTTTTTCTGCTGTCACTTTTACTAGCAACAAAATGACACAGAACTTTATCCAGGGACTGGAATCCAAATGTACCTGGCACTACAGAAACACAGCTGCTTAGGCTCAAAGTTGAAGCAGGGCTTGGCTATTTAAAATAAATTCTGGCTCATGAGTGTAGCACAAGGATCTAAATGTAACATTTAAGAAAAATTTGGCACTGGAGGGAATTCAGGGCTGGCCCTTTTTTAGGGACAGCCTTTTATTTTTAAAAAAAAATAATTGAATTGTGGGAGAAAACTGAAGTAGACAGATCAAGGAGGCCTTTGATAGTGATGGCGTTGGTCAAATGCACTTATGGAGAGCAGAATATAAGTCATACAAGGATGTGCACACATGCAACAAATGCTTTCAGAGTGTGGATTCTAATCATTCTAATTTCTTTCTAAATTTAGTTTTTCATTAACAAAATGATTGTTGCATGCAGAGAAAAAATTCAGCTAAATGCCTGTTTTGTAATGTAAGGTAGTTGGTTGGACTACAAACTCCTGTGCTTTCTGAGCAGCATGAGCACTGATCCCCCTCAAAAAGCCTTCTACACTGTTTTTTTAAAGTCGGTGCAGTGAAATCATGCTTAGGTCAAACTTGAATGGGAAATTGATTTTTTTTTTTTTCCCTTCACTTATTTATTATATTTTTAGACTTTATTACTGATTCATGTGAGTAAAAGTCACTCCTATACTGGAGGACCAGTATGAGACCTATCCACCTCCTTAATCTTGTGTAATTTCTAATTTAAGTCCTACTTAAAGGATTTATGGATGTCTTAAGAGAACTGGAAGTGTTTGGGCTGGCCCTTCTGCATAGGAGAGAAATGTTAGGCTTTCTCACTTCAGGGAATAATGTAACTTCTTTGTCTTGCAGTTTCCAGTCTGAGGTAAAACCTGCAATAGCAGATACTGTTCAAGGTGGCTGCCTTTTTTTTTTTTTTACTTTTAAATGAATTTAAGGTTTTTCATTTAAGCCAGATGCTGTTAAGTACAAAGTATTGTCATTGTACACCTTCCTTTGCTTTGATGAAGTTCCTGCTTAACATTTCATTCATTCAGTAGTGGACCTTTACCTGTAGGTGGAATCTTGGTTTGAAATGGGTACAGTTTCCATCAGTCCCAGCAGGAGCTTCACTCTTGTTTAGATTAAGGTGGATCTGACCCATGCAAACTGCAGGGGGCTTCTCATTTCTTACATAGTTTATAGTAAAGCTTACTTTGTGAACAAAACACCTGAACTTAGACAGCTGTTGGTTGGAGTTTGGTATGTTGTTAGGAGTGTTCGTCAGCTTCTTGCTGCCTTCTCTCTTTTTCCACATTTTGTCCTCTGTATTAATTGCCAGCTGTAATGCAGTTAGTGACCAAAAGGGAGAAATGTCTGTATGGGGCAGTCAAGATTGACGAAAAATATGAAGATAAAATTATTTTTTAGCACAAATTACTTAGTGCTAGAGGTTTTGAGCAAATGAAACTGTAGATTAAGTAGTAACTCAATATTAAGGTAGGTGCTTTATTTATTATCATTACTGTTTTATGTTCAGGCAATCACTATAAGTACCTTTTATTGGTTAGACTTGCTTTACAAGGGTGCCTATTTTTAGTGTTTGTTTTGTATTTTTTCTACTCATTTAAAGTTTACTAAGAGCTGAACTTTCCAAGAGCTCCTACTTACGTGGAAAAGAATGGCAATTCTGTGTCTGCATTTTTACTGGGTGGCTGTTTTATTAAGAATCAGGAGTGATCTGGTTATAACATACTAGTAGAAATGGTGCCAGAGTTGCTGCAAAGGTTGCTGCATTTCTGATTTTGCCATCATAGATGGTTTTGACAGCGACAATCACTTAAAAAATAGCTAGATGAGCGAAATGGTTAAAGTGAAAGGTCAGGTGTAGCGTATTCACTTCTATGAAAAGGAGCACATGGTGCATATTTTATACATAATTTTGAAGTTGGGGATCACTTTGTTACTGCATATGTCTGTGGCATACAGGAACAATCTTTGTGAAAGAACCCAAAACTTTTTAAGTGAAAGATAAGATTGTTTCAAAGCCTTTTCATCTTTGTGGTTTTGAAGTTGTGAAATAAGTATAACTAGGAACTGAACAGATGGTAAATCCTGATATAAGAGAATATGCCCATTAAAGCAACCTATATTACTCCCCATTCTACAAAAGCAGCACTCTTTTTCTTCTGTCTTCCTTTCTGTCAATAAATGTTAAAACCCACCATCAGGAGAAAATAATGGAAAAGTTCAGAATCCACAAATGCTTCTGCAGAAGTTCTGTTTCTTAAAGAAGGAAAAACCACAGGCAAACAAACCAAACAATCAACAAAACCTCAAGATTTGTTCAGAACAGTACTTAGTTAGGGCCCTGGTGCTCTAAGTTTGTAAAGACAGTACTAATTGCTTGGCAGTACTGTCCCAACATTTGCTTGCCCACTTGTAAGTGAAACTGCTAATACTAGTTTTAGCACATAGACTTTTACTTTTTACAGGGAGGAGATGGAAGAAACCTTGAAAGCACATCAAAGCTAAAAGCAAACTATTAGGATTCCCTAGCTGAACACTGATGATGTGTAACCATTAGCTTTTAATAATGTAAACCTGTAATATTTTCATGTGGAAAATCTGCATTTCATTTTAGGTGAGATAAATTTGTGGCCAGTTCTTGTGGAGGGGCTGAGAGACACGTGTGATCTCTGACAACAGTGGGCAGCTTAACTTCTCTTGAGATGTGTTCTTCACATTATAGGATAAGGACAATCTTTTATTGCGTCATCAGCACCCTGCACAGATGTGAGAACAGGGCTTCTGTATTAATCACTCAAAGCGAGAGCTGGTGAAGTAAGAGTAGTATGTAGCAGCACAACTACACGAGTACATTGAAGTGTTATGTACCCACATTTTTTTCCTCTAAGCATTGTATATAGTAGAGGAAAAGTTTTATTTTTAAAAAATATTTTTATTTTTTTAACTAAAAAGTGTCAGCTGGTAATTTTTTTAGAACCTGATAAAGAGTAGTCAAATACTATTTAAGGTATCTGCTGACTGAGGCAAAGTCTGAGCTCCTCAGACATGTCTATGCTGATTTTTAAAATACTGTAACTAACATCTTTGAAAAGACAGGTATCATTCTCATGTTTGGGCCATACTGAGCATCCAGTTCCTATAAATGTCAGATTGATTACTGTTTGGTGATAATCCCAGTAGTATTATGCTCTTTACATGAGGGCTGCTCTCAAAACCATATGGTTTGTGCTCAGTCTAGGTAATTTTCTTCTTCCATTGTGTTGGGAAGGTTCACTCTGTCATTTGTTCTCAGTGAAACTAACTCATTTCTGATGGCACTGAAGCTCAATGATTCAGCTTGACAACACCTCTAGTTTTCACTAGTTTTGACTGTCAGAATGATAACTGCATCGTGACACTGAAAGCTATGCTTTGCCTAGCTCTGATGCAAAACTCATTAAAATCATGGGGAGTCTTTTAACTGGATTGAGTACCTTTGGATAGGGAACATCAGAACTAAGTCAGTGGTCACTGCAGCATGAGGTCTACGTGAGAGGTGTAGCAGTGCTTTCTACACACAGAAAGGCTGGAGGAGACAGCCTGTGATTCACACCAGTGAGTTCAGTGTGAGTAGTTGTTCAGTGGGTACCTCTGCTGCCAGCATCGGGCTCCTGCCTGCCAGGAGGTGACATGGCTTCTAAGCAGGGAGGGAGTTCTACAGTCTGACAGTGTTTCAGTGGAGAAAAAAGGGAAGTGATGGCACAAATTACAGCAGATACATTTTGTTTTTAAAAGATTTTTGGGTTGTTTTGGATAATTTGGTAATGGGAACAAACATGTGTTTTGTCTAAAACCTGGTATTTTCCTTGATGCCTCCTCTTTGCTGGTATCTGTCATTCGTTCACACAGATAAAAATGTGACCCTCCAGGATTTCCCTATACATAGATTACAAAATGAGTGAAGTCCTATTATCCAATTTTGTAATTATTTGTTTATCCCCGTTATTCCCATACAGTTGGGTTCTCAAGTCTCTCGAGTATCACAAGGGGAAGAAAAGGCAATAGTCATTACTGTTTGCAGTGATGGAAAGGTTTTATAATGGTTCCCCTAAAATAAAATAGGTTAGACATTCTTGCTAAAAAAAAATCCCTGACTGGTTTTCTCCGGAGATGACAACAAAGCCTGCTCAATAGACGGAGGACATCGACAACCTTAGCAGGAATGAGTGGTTCCTTCCCGTGAAAGGGCTGTTCCACGAATGAGGAATAGCAGACCAGCCGGGGCGTCTTCTTGAATGTCCTCATCTCCACTCAGACCGAGAACGCGGGGAAGGTACCACAGTCTGTTTATGCTCTCCGTTCCCACTTACCACGTCAGGGGAGATAGGATGTGATGGGTTTTTTTCCCATGTCCCTGTGTCAGCAGCACCATTTTCGAACAACTTTGAGTGTCGGAGGCGGCTCGGGGAGGCGTTTCTCAGACCTGCCCCGTAGGTGCCCGAGGCGCAGCCGTTCCTCACTGGCCAACTCGTTTGGCCGGGACCTCTGCCCGGCCTGGCCCGGCTCGGCCCCAGAGCTCAGCTCCGGGCGCTGCTCGGGTCTGCTGCCCGCAGCCGGCTCCGTTCCGCCGCCTTCAGCCCGGCCGCGCCGCGAGACCTGCTGTCGCCCTCGTCTAGGCGGCTGCCCGCGGCAAGTTGCTGGCCGGCGGCGGGGCTCAGCAGGGCTTGCCCTGGTGCCCTGCTCCCCGCTTCTCGGGCAGCCCCCAGCCCCCAGTCCGCCTCGCTTCCAGCAAGTGGCGGTGGTGCGGTGCTGCCCCCTCCCTTCCTCCCTCCCTCTCTTCCCGCCGCGCCTCTTGAAGAACGCGGGTTTCTCTGTTGTCGGGAGCGTAAATCAGCTTCATCTAAAATCTCGGAAGTGCAAGTCCATCAAATCTTCCTCCTAGCTGCCTGCTACACCTTGCGTGAGTCAGACTGCAGAGCTCCCGGTGCCCTTCTCGCTGTGCGGGGCTGCTCGTGTTTCCCCTGTCTCTGAGGCAAAAGCAGAAGTGGAATCTGCTCACGCTTTCAGCGGTTCCTTCCCTGGTTGTTGTAGCAGTCGCTGACCTCCAGGCACTATGAATAAACAGCAAAGCTGGGAACAAAAGGAGTCTTCTGGCTGCCATTATCTCACATTAACATAGCAGACGCGCTGCGGTGTGAACAATGCGAGTCTCATTCGCCGATAATCAGCGAGTACCCAGGCATTTGGATTACCAAGGCAACAGGCAATGGTAGAATACTGGGTGGGTGTGTTTTTTATTGTAAAGGAGCAGTCGGATATGGAAACCCAGGTATATTGATAAAGCAGAGCAGAAGGAATGCCTGGTGACAGGGGGGGACTGAGGGCTCGGGGTTGCATTCCGACACACGTCAGATAAATAAGACATGGATGAAGCAGGTCTGTGCTGTGAGATGCAATAAAGATTAAACTGCATTTGTCAAGCTGAAAGAGATCATAAGATAATTTCAGCATTTTGAAAAAAGTAACAGGTGGCATGTTAATCACAGGGCTGTTACCGGTGGATTTTGTAACTGTAATCCGGGCTGTAGTAATGCATTGCATGGTCTACTTGTGTGACAATAGAACTGAGTGTGATGCTTTAATCTTTCTTCCTTTGATCAGATGGATGCTGTAGTCCCTTAATGTCAGATGATGGTAACCCCTTCTGCTTCTTCTGAGGCAGGAGGAGCCTCTATCGTTTTTCTTTCTTACCTGCATAGCTCCGGTGGTTTGGATTTTTTTTTTTCCACATGGACAGAAACAAGTTGCATTATCTCTGTATCTTTGTGTATGCATGCACACACATGTGCATGGACATGTATGAAATTATAATGTAGCAGGACTGTGTGTGCATTCAGGTTCAGAAATTTCTGAATTAATTTAATTATTTGGCCTGATAGCATTTTTCTTATTTCAGGGTATAGATTTAGATACACTAACTCTTGCTGAGAAACGTGGTACTTTGCAGGCATGGCTCTCTGGCTGATGAGATTGTGTGTAGAGTCAGGCGCCAGGAAGCAGCAGCATGTCACAGCCTGACCTGTGGCAACCCAATGTGAAAGGGAAGGCAGCGTTTGTACCTCATGCAGTCATAAGTCATCCAGGCCTCACAGGCCTTGTCAGAGCTATAGAGAAAGATTTAAGGGCTTGTGAGTTTCCAGAGGTACTTTGCATTACCTGCTGAACTGCCAGCTTGATTTTGCTGTCTCAGTCGCCACACAAATGGCTGTATTGTACATATGCATGTGGCTGCATGAGTGGTTTCTGTAAATGTGTTGATATTTAAAAGAGCAGAGGCAGGAGAGGATAGCCACCTGCTAGCTTCAGGTGCTATCTGAGCTGATAAATGGCTTGCTGCCTTCACCTTTTGACTGCTTCACCTGCATCTGCTCATCTAGAACAGGTTCAGAATGTTTCTGTTTGCAGTTTCCCAGAAACCAGCCTTCCTTCTTTTTAGAGTGAATTATGAAATTTCTAACCACTTTCAGTCTTCCTTTTCAATTTACATTGTACATAGCCCAATGCAGGCAACATCCAGTACTGAAACAACACTTGAGGTAATCCTTGCTTGATAGCAAAGGACTAGATATAGATCCTCTGTGCATTTGGAGTTGGGAGAATCAAAGCTTTCTAAAGGGTTAGAGAAGGTATTCATCTAGTTAGAAAGAGTGGAAGGAAGCAACAGACTTGAGAAATTGTTGGGGAATAATTTTTGGAGCTGTGTGTAATCTATATAAGATCTGAACATTTGGAGTCACTCTGTTAAGAAGTAGAGGGAAATAAAGTCTTGCAGAATGCTTCCAGATAGGTGTTTTTCATTTTTGTATTACACAGAGATGCTCACTGATTTGGATGAGACTGTCTTATGTGTTTGTTTAGTGAAATATATGATGGAGCCTTAACTTAAGACAATTCAATGTGAACTTCTTCAAATAATATTTCTAAATAGAGAAATGTATTTGAGGAAGGTATGCATCGTAGAGCCAGCATCAGTCAAAAATAAATTACTGCTAGCCATCCAAAGCCAGTATTAGTATACAAATTTATTACCCTATCTTCTTTTTCCTCCCCCTCATCTTTAATGTAAACACCTTAGGATACCTGCACCTTTTAGTTTGCTTTTTGTCACTGTGTGATTTGCAGAGGCAGTTAGTCTTTGTTTTCTTTACAGTATGTCTTCATATTTCTTTGCTGACTGTAAGTGGCCTTCATGTCCTTTCTACATGGGTGCCTCCTTGCTCTGCCATATTCTTTCATATGAACAGAGGACATACTGTGTAGAGTGGTTTCTGCAGCGTGTGGAAGATACAGCACGAAATATCAAGGGATAACTTGGTTAAGTTTTGCATCATGATTTATTTTAATAGTAATGTGTTTTAATGTTTAACCAGGCTAAAAAAGTAATTTTAAGTGGTTTGAGTTGAAATATTTTGGTCCAGCACTTCAGCCATATCAAGATGGTGCATGCTGGTGAGGCATTGGTCTTGTTCCACTGAAAAATCTCAGTCAAAAATGAGAAGTCAGTTGTCCCCTACTACCTGCCCAAGGTTTTAAAAAAGAAAACAAAAGCAGGTCCCTGACACATTTTTGTTGTGGAAACAAATTTTGTTTTTCAGGTGTCACATTGTTTTCTTCAAGTTAGTAGTCAAGGCCAAGAATATTTTCAGTGGAAATTTGACCAGAAATAAAACAAATGTAAAAATTCATTTGGTCTATTATTTGGTCTGCTATTTATGAATAGATTGTCAGGGATTCCCAGCTTATCAAATTGGGAAAAAATTAGTTGAAGTCCTTTCTGGAGCATTTTAGTCTTGCAGGAAACTGCTAGTAGTATTCTATCTGTTCTGGAGATTTTATTTTTTAAAGAAGTTGTTAGGTTTTGATTATACTGATATGAAAATGCTAAAAATGTCGTGAACTTTATGCCTCTTCTGTAACATGAACACATCAAAAAGGCAGTTCAAATTAAGTATTTGTACTGCACCATGCACAACAGTCTTTTTCTTAAGTAACAGTATGCTTAAAATAAGTTTATGGTGGTGCCTTAATCAAGAAGGTTTGCTTACTGAATCTGTACTAATAATTAAAGCTACTCAAGTGGTGTGCATGCAAGAAATCCAAGTAAAACAAAACTAAAGCTGAATGAAAGAAGCTAAGCCACCTAACTTGTGAGACAACATGGGCATGAAGCACATGTATTGGTGTTGCATGTATTCAGGGCTTTGTTTCCTGTTCTGGTTGTGGGATGAATGGGTTGTTCTGGATGAGGTTTGAGAGGGAAAAGAGGGGTGAGGCAGGAGCAAGGAGCCTTGTTTGGAAAAAATTGTGGTTTAGTTTATATTAGTGTCACCTAGAGGCTTCAACCAACAATACAGCCGAGGGGTGCTGAGCATACAACTGGCCAGAGATAGATGCAGAGGCAGAGCAAGGTATGGACATAAAGAGGTGTTGGAGGGTGAGAACAGATCAGGCCCCCAGGTCAGGACTGTACTTGGACCATTCTGATTTTTGGCCATGTGTAACTGTACAGGAGTGTTTGGCCTGGGTAGATCTCTGACACCTCGCTCCTTGTCAGATGCTTTCCTCTCTAGATGTCCATGAGTGACAAAGGAAGATGTGGAAGCAATAAGTCATTGTTACACTGGCAATTGCCTACTCATACAAACATCAGCTGAAATTATGATAGAGTCAGTAGATTTAAAGAACTGTGTGGACTCTGTGTGTCAGCTTCCAGTCAGATAGCATGACTGTGCTTCAGAAATGTTAAAGACTCCTGTAAAGCTGACAGTAAGCAATAGAAACTAGCTACTGAAAGCCGAGTTATGGAAAACTTAATGCCAATGCTTGGAGTGAAAAAGTGCCTTTTTACAGTAGTTGATAAATTTTCGGTGTTTAAAACAGACAGATGCTTCGTAAAGGTAGTGGTTTAGGCCTTCCCAACAAGCAACATAGAAAATCATCAGGAAAGTGTAATTT
Source organism: Dryobates pubescens (assembly GCF_014839835.1). NCBI lineage: Eukaryota > Metazoa > Chordata > Aves > Piciformes > Picidae > Dryobates > Dryobates pubescens. The sequence continues at coordinate 23,503,413 of NC_071619.1, forward strand.
CAGGTTTTACCCTCCTCCACAACGTGTCAAGTACCAATGCTCTAGGGACGCATACTTCACTAAACCATCTGAATCTCTTCTTCCTCAATCAATGAAGACACATAAACAGAATATCAAATACACATACAATTGCTTTAATGACAACATAAACATATTTAAAATGCATCCTTTTCAAATAACACCACAAATCATGTATAAATTACAGTAGTTCACTATTATTAATTTACTATATGGAGTTACCTTTTTATTGAGGAACTTTTACTAGAACTAACAGTATGTATTTCATATGAAGTCTGTAACTATTCCAAAGAGACTGGGTATCTGCCTGGCTCTGTTTTCCTAGTACTGGGTTAAGAGAAGCTATTTAGAGCCAAGTACCAATGTAGCTGTCCCATATGACTGTTGTATTACCGCTGTTTTCAGTACATTTGCTAGCAGCTAAGAAATTCTTCCTCCTTATTCCTTAATTGCAGTTTCACTAGATCATAGTTTGAGAAGTAATTTCCCTCCATGCCTTTGCTCTATGGCTTCCTCTGCTGTTTGGCCTTTAATGCTGACCAGTAGTATGTATAGGTTCATTAACGCTACTATAAATTTAGTCAATACTCTTTTAGTGGACTCCAGCTGAGCCCAAACTGACTCACTGCCCTCCAGGGTGTAGTGAGAGACTTAATTACCCTTGTACCATTCAACAGGAACGATGTCATGGGCAGCATTTAGCTGTAGTTGGAGAGGTTGAAGCTTCTTTCTCTATCGGCTGCCATTTTCAAGTTCAAAGAAAGGGATTTCAGGATCGTTTACAGCTCTGTATAATAACAGCAGAAAGCCAGTGCTCTTTTGCAAATGAGAATTGGATTGGTCACGTTTCATTATGGTAGTTACATGGATTTTCTTTTGATGATGGGAGTATTCCTTTGGGTTGTCTAAGGACAGAAATGCAAGCTAAAAGAGCTAAGTGGAGGAACAAGTAATCCCTAGTTGAGTGGCACGTGTTTCAGCATCTCCTATTGCTTGAAACTGAAAAAGCCTTCACACAATGGAGGATGGGTGGGTGTTGTATCCAGTATGGTAGAAGCCATACTCCTTAGACATGTGGTTTGTGATGGATCAGAGTATCGTGCTGGGGAATGAAAAACCATGGAAATGCTGTCTATTGGGTAGCTGAAGTGAAGTTTGAGTGAAGTCCAGCACACTAAGTGTATATTAGGGTGCATAAGCTGCTGAAGGCACATCTATCACTATTTTAGTGTTTAGTGTTGCCATAATTTCTGAATATAAATGTCTTCAATGTAGAGCCAGGTCATGTGTCGGATAACATGCTAGTCAGTGTGCACAATTAATACTTCTCAGCAAATCTGCACCTGGTAATTTTTTCTGGCTTTCTTGTGTTATGCTGGGCCCTGTGCTAAAAGGCTTTTACTATGTGTCAAGAGTATGGTTTTTGAGGTGTCATCCATTTTAACTGTAATACAGTAGGAATTGATTTATTCTTCTTTGTAATATGAAGTGCTTCCACTAAACAAATGCTTTGAATTTACCATGGGAAAGTTTGGAGGAATAGTATATGAAATCTGTGTACTGTAAAAGGAGAAAAATGAGTAAGAGAAACATGCTTTGGAGGCAAAGAAAGTTAAGAAATAGTTCTAACTTCTTCACAGCAGGCTAAGGCATTGCTAGCTCAAAGTCCAAGTACAAACTGTACAGTGTATTTACATTCGAAGAACTGTCAGTATCTCTGTGCATTGATTCCTGCCCTTCATTACCCTTGTTGTTTACTCACACACTTGCAAAATATTTGCCTTGTCCCTCAGGTTTTATTACCTGTCCACAGCACATCAGTGGGGAATAGAAATGAATGGCTGCAGTGGGTCCTTTCACTGCTTATGTCATGGAGAGAGATGCTTTGCAGTCATTCAAGTATACAAACACTCATATGTGCCATAAATATCCAAACAAATCACAGAGCAGACATCATCAGAAACAGTCAGAGAAGGAAGTAAAGTAGGAGGCATCATTCAGAGCAAGAAAAAAGAGGAAGGCTTCATTGCAGTCACAAATTCTGGGTTAGTCATCATTTGTCTCCATGCTGATGGAAGGGACTTGCTGAACCATTGCGTCACTAGCAAATATTAGTCACTGAAGCTATTGTCTGAGCCTCTGACTGAGAGGGGCAAGATTTTCAGCCTTCTAAGATGGAATATTTTAAAGAAAAATGAGCTAGGAGAACTTACTGATTGCAAGGTATTAAATATGCCCTTATTCACACATCATTTTATATGGACACTGTTAGCATAAACATTACATGTCAAGTGTCTCATTGAGAATTACTAGTTTTCAGTAATTTTCCCTAACTATTTCTATGGGGAAATTATTCTTCTCCTTAATTCAGTTATTTTTATTTTTGTGTGTGTGATTTTATGGCTTAACCCAGTTTGGGTATTTTGAAATAAGGAGGTCAGTTCAAATTCACAATTATGTTCTAATATAGTGCTGTTGTGCTGACACAGTATTAGGGAATTCGTTTGAAATTTCCTAGTTGCTTGTAAAATAAATTCAGTGTTTCATTTTACCTTACACAGCTGGTATTGCTGTTACTAGAGTATCGGTTACTTGGGACATAGTTTCTAACGTCTGCACACCTACTCGTGCAATGCAATTCCTGTTCTTAAATGCCCAGAAGGCAAATCATATCCTAGGCTGCATCAAAAAGAGTGTGGCCAGCAGATCAAGAGAGGTGATTCTGCCCCTTAACTCTGCTCTTGTGAGACCCCACCTCAAATAACTGCATCCAGTTCTGATGTCCCCATTGCAAGAAGGACACGTTCTTGTTGGAGCAAGTCCAGAGGATGGCCACAAAGATGATCCAAGGGCTTGAACATCTCTGCTGAGGGCAGGCTGAGGGAACTGGGGTTGTTCAGCCTAGAGGAGACTCTGGGGGGACCTTATAGCTTCCTTACAATACTTGAAGGGATCCTACAGGAAGGCTGGAAAGAGACTTTTCATAAGGGTGTCTAGCAATAGGACAAGGGGGAATGGTTTTCAGTCGAGGGAGAGTAGGTTTAGACTGGATCTTAGGTAGAAGTGCTTCAGTACAAGGGTTGTGGGACTCTACAATAGGCTGCTCAGGGAGGTTGTGGATGCCTCCTCCATTGAGGGTGTTCAAGGCCAGATTGGATGTGGCCTTGATCAGCTGAGTCTAGTTTTGAGGCATCCTTTCCAATGGCAGGTTCCTTCCAACTTGAGCCATTCAGTGATTTTATGATGATTTACATTAGGTGTTTTGAACATCCTAAAGAATGAACACACAGATAGTCTTGGTTAGATAGATTTTGGTTCACAGCACCAAGGGAGGCAGATGTGGTCTAAGCCTGGAATAGTGTCTGTGGACATGAGAGAGTCAGAGAGTCAAGTCCCTGGTCTGCCACAGAGCCCTTTGTAGGACTTTGGCAGATTGTCATCTCACTGTGTCTCATATGGGTTAATTGTGTGGCACTTCACGGTGCTGGTTCTGAAGCACATGGATAAAGCCTTCAGTAGAGCCTGTATGGATTCTCTAGGTAAGGCCTGTATAGAATTTCAGTGATAGCTAGTAGTCCAGGCAAAAATGCAGTTATGTAAAATACAAACCAATGGCATGTGAAAATGAAAGAGCAATGGGTATGTGTATTAAATGGTACATATCGAGATGAGGAAAGATCATGTGTCTGTATGTGTACAGATAAGCAAATATAAATCTAATTACAAGTTAGTAGTATGAGACTGAGCACATTTCAAGTGGAATATATTTTACAGTTATGGGATTAATAGCTATTTTCACTGCATTTAACATATTTTGTTAATTACACTAGATGCATACTTACAGTGTGTTCATTTTTAAACCAACAATGTTTTCATATGAAAAGAACTGTAAGAAATGTTTGCTTGCATCTGTGGACAAAGCTAATGGAAAAACCCAATCCTCTCATCCACATATTTATCTGAAAGGTGTGTGGTATATCTGCAGTTGATTTTCTGGAATGCTGATTAGCTAATACTGTTTTTGGCATGCTGCTTATCCATCGTGTGGGAGAACACTATCTGAATTTCAATTTACTTTTCACAATGATGTTGAACTGTGATGCCTTTAAAGGCTTTTCTGGCCATTTGGGGACCTAGTGCAGGCAGCAGAGCTGAAGTCTGGTCTCAAAATCTAATTGAATTGATGTGAGGCAGCTGAAGCAGTGATTGTTGAAGAGCTTGAGATGGATTGCAAAAAATAAGTGTTTCTGAGCAACCTGCTTAGTGTCCTTGTTTGAAACTGCCCCTGAGTTTATTTTTGCTTTCATTGGTAACAGACCTTTATGGTAAAAGCCTTGTGCTTCACTGTAGTTAAGGAGTTCATTGGTTCTCTGTGGTTTTGATATAATCACATTGCTATTAAAGAAACAATGCCTCTGAGAGTACTGAGCTAATAATGGAAGGAGGAGTGGAGAGTTAAGGTAGTCAGGTGTTAATCCCTTTGTTCCCACCAACAACTTGCCACTGTTTGCACTTGCAGAATCTCACTTTCCTAAACATTTGTTTTTGCAGTGATGGGTCTTTCCCTTATGATTCTGTTCCCTGGCAGCAAAATACCAACCAACCTCCAGGCTCTTTATCAGTGGTCACCACAGTATGGGGTGTGACTAACACCTCTCAAAGCCAGGTAAGTCTTGTTTTTCATGCTTCCTCCCCTCTCAATAGGAGTTTTCACTGATGTTTGCAAATTGAAAGCTTTTTGTAAAATCCTTGTGGGGTTGATAATGCTGTCTGTGTTCTCTTTGTTGTGCATTTTTTCCCAGTCGTGTTCTTTTTGGTGGCAAAGGAGGTGTCTGAAAGCTTGAGTCAGTAACTCCCTTCACTGCATGCAAATGTCAGGCTTGAGTTTAGCACGTATTTTACACTGTATGGTTTCAACACTGAAAGTGTGATTTTATGTTAGTTCCAAACCTCTTGAGAATTTCAGATTGTATTTGGAGAGTTGTTTTATTAAAAATACAAATTCTAACTAGATCCACCAAATGACAGTTATTGTTGATTTTACCTGGGGTTGTGGGCTGGTGAAATCTAGTGTCAAGTCTGCTCTCATGCTGAGATGCTAACTACCAGCTATAGCCTGTGCTCTTTTTAACCTCTCCTATTAATACTGCCTTACATAGCAGAAAATATTTCAGTATGCATTGGAGCAAAAGAATGAGCTCCCTGCTTTCAGGTGAGAGTCATACTTACTGAATTTTTATTTAGTTCACTCTGCTCTTACCTCTCTTTTTCTTCTGCAATGTATATTGAATTATGCTATACAAAAAGAAGCAGGTTTAGTGAAGTAGACATCAGTTGCTTGTGATTGTGTGCTCTCCTAGAGATGTGGCACAACTTAGGCTCTCAGGCAGTCTGGCCTTTTCTTACACTGTAGATGCTGTAGTCACATCACCATCTTTAATGAATACAAATGGTATGGAAATATAACCTGTCTTTTCTACCTTTTCAAATCAAGTGACATTAGTTTTCATGCAAAATTTTCTGTGGATTTTTTTGGTGTTATTATTTGAATATTGGTCAGAAAATTTAAAACAAATTTTTTGTCGTTTAAGCCATTGGAAAATAAAATTGTTCAAGGGCCAAGTCATACAGACACTCAGATGCCCCTCACTGTGGCAGAATCCTTCTGCAAAAATAGGGGAAAAAACTACAGGAACTATAATATTATTTGTTATTGTCAATTTATTTCTAACACCTTAAAAGAAAAGGTATCCCATGTGGGAGGGAAACACCTGAATAAACATGCAGATCTGTATACTGGCCAGAGAATCGGAATACAGTTTCTTGTGGAAATCTTTCACACTCAAATAGGCAAAAGTTAAAGAAAAAGGAAAAAAAAAAATAAAGAAAAGCCTCTGAGTTTTGATCTGTTGTGAGAACACTGTCATGTTAACTTAAACTCTTCATCATACTTTAGAGGGATGTGCAATAAAAGAAGAAAAGTACTTTGGTAAAAAGAAGAAAATGCTACTTCAGATTCAGTGCAAGGAAAGGATACAACTCTGGAACATGAAGCTGGCTTGAAGCTGTTCAGAGCAGATTGAAATGAATGACTGGGTTTGCCATTCATACTCCCAGAGGGAAAGGAGTGAGCCCAGCTCACCGATTTGCTTTCTCAAACTCTCAAAGCTGATGACTCGATATTCTGTAAAAATTGTAGCCACTAAGTTTCTTTCCAAGTAGGAGACAGATTTCCACGCAGGGGATCCATCAACAGCCATACTTACAAATCTCAATGGAAATCATAGCAATTTGGGTTCCAAAAAAAAATATAAAATCTTCAAACAAGCAAACTAAGTCCTTTTAAAAACAAAAGAGAGGACTCTTCTAAGAAGCAATAAAGACACCCAGCAGACTCCTGTACACTTTAAAGAGCGTTCGACTCAAGAACAGACTAAGCCACTGAAATACACTCTTGTCACAGTTTTTGCATTTGCAGTACCCTTTGCAGTGTGCCGGTGGGACTGAGTATTTGCAACCTACTTCAAAGTCCTACATAAAAAAAAAAAAAGCCACCCTCTCTTAATCAGATACATTTGTCACCTACAGAACATAAATCTAGCAGGTCTTTATGGTAATTTTTTTCTTAAACATGGTCATTTGGGTTCCATCTAGTTAAAACTCTGCTGTCTGTGATAATTAGAGATCAAAAAGTTAAGTTTTTGAAAGTGGCGAAAGGAGAAATCCCCAGGTATGTGCACCTAGACATCAGTGGGGCGAATGCTCATTAGAGATCAGAATATAGGGTGGTTATATTAATTTAGCAGTTGCAGCAAATAATCTTAATTTAATTTGCTTGATGTAGTTCAGGGTACAGCCCCTTATTCTGATGTTTCTGCCTGCAGGTGCTGGGAAATCCAATGGCAAATGCTAACAACCCTATGAACCCAGCAGGAAATCCCATGGCTTCTGGGATGACTACCAGCAACCCTGGAATCAATTCTCCTCAGTTTGCTGGACAGCAGCAACAATTTTCAGCCAAGGCAGGCTCCACTCAGCCGTACATACAGCAGGGCATGTATGGGCGACCCAATTATCCTGGAAGTGGAGGCTTTGGTGGCAGGTAAGAATTACTTGTGTTAAATGAAAAATGGATGTAAATAGTTGAAGGAGCTTGTTTTAATGCCCTGGCAGAAGTTTCATGACTTTATTTAATTATCTAAAGTCACAGTAGCTATTTCTGCTTAACTGAAGTGCATACCACTTTTACAGGTTTGGAAATCAGCTACCCAAACTGCAATGAAATTCATCACAGTAAATGGCAATCGTGTAGGTCAATCAATTAGATCTAATAAACCCCCAAAATAAAGTTTTAATTAAGAGAGATTGTTAAACAGACCACAGGGTTAGGCATGATTAAAATTTAATAAGGCCAGGATGTGAAAAGTATTGATGGTTTAATTTCTACGTGTATATGGAGGCATAAGCTTGAGTATTAGGCAAAGTAGCTTACTTCATAATGGAGTATTTGTGCCCAAAGACTTACTCCACAGCGGGGATTTGAAATGATTTGGGAGTCAAGGTGTTTGTTAAGAAAGGTGGTCAAACTGTGTATTTATTTGAGGAAGTAAATGCTGCATTGGTGAAATAAGCCAAAACTAATAGCCTGAGTTTTGTTAGGTTTTGACTTTCTATGTCTATGCTTTGTAAACAAAGGTGGTAAGTGCACTTAACTGAAACCACTATTTATGGCCCCTCTGCAGAGCCTGCTGAAAAGGTTGTTAGCATAGTCAGTCTAGTGTGAAGAGTATAATCCTGAGACTCGAGGAACTTATCTCTCCTTTGAACTCTGGCACTGTTCCACTGAGTGACCTTGAACAAGTCAGAAAGTTGAGCTTTGTATTAACATCTCTAAAACTGGCACAGTATACTGGCTCATATTTATAAAGATAGTTGATGTTTTGGAGTGGGAAGGGCATGGTTTGGCTTAATATATGATCAATAGGAGAGATGTGTAGAAGCTGAAAAATACCTTGTGTGAGATCCAGTAGAGTTGATTGCATTGGGTCTCTCCTGGCCTTCTTGCTAAGGTTCAGGGAGAAATGTTTTTTACGTCAGGAACTCTTGGCATAATTCACCACTGAGGCAGATGAATGCGCTGGAGTGGAGGAAGCTCTCTGTTCTACAGTGTAACCTGCCCCTGCACTACTGGGAAGTGGAGCAGTTCAACTTCACAGTAAGCTATAGAGCTGCAAAGCAGTTCACTGCACCTGAAACAACTGATAGTGGTGCTGTGCAATCCCAGCGGCAGCCCTATGACTCTTCCACCTGAGCAACACCTGTGTCTCATGTACATACCTAACTCCCTGTCCTGCTGGCTTTCATTAGGCGTTGGTACATGGTTTTGGAACAGTTCCAGATGAGGATCACACCAACATTCGAAACAAAATCCATAAGGCACATCTTAATTATATCTTTTTCTTTCTTGCTTGCCTTTTTTTCTTCCCTGTTAGTTACCCTGGAGGCCCAAATACCCCTGCAGGAATGGGAATCCCCCCACACACGAGACCACCAGCTGATTTCACCCAGCCAGCTGCAGCTGCTGCTGCTGCTGCAGTCGCGGCTGCAGCTGCTACAGCAACAGCTACAGCTACAGCCACTGTGGCAGCCCTTCAGGAAACGCAGAATAAGGACATGAACCAGTATGGACCGGTAAGAGAGTAACCCTTATGTGGTCATACCTGCCTGACCGGGACCATTACAGGGAATTTGGCTGTTCTTCTTACCCTTCTGTTTATTAGGGTACCCACTCTATTTTTTGTGTGCATGAGCATGGTTATAAATGCTTACTGCTGGAATGTGCGTGTGTAGGTACGAGTCAGTCTCTGTGATTTTCCCAATAAATCTTGCCAAACTGTATTTTGTAGTTGGAGACTGCACCTTAAAAAAAAATGGAAGATCAGCCAATGTTATAGCTGAATCTGCTCTAATGCATTATTGCTGCCTTTGCCAGCCCTATGAATCTCTGAACCCAGTGAAATGTTCCAGAATCTTGGAATAGGTTTTGTACTGCTTGGGCAATTGTTTATTTTGCCAACTACAGTTGGTTGCTTGTTTTTTTCCCTTCAAACAAGGAAACTACAGTAGAAAAGAAATCTGCTGTTTTAATATGTTGTCTCTGGGAACAGCCTATGTGAGACATGTATTTCTGGTGATCCATAGCCTCTAGCATGCAATGACTTCATGTAATAACTTTTTTCTTACAATAAACAAGGGTTATCAATGCAGGTTATTTCCTCATCTTCTTTACCTTTCTGGTTTTTTAAGCGTATGGGCCCATATGCCAGGTTATGTAAAGAAACACAATGCCTTTAGGAACTGTATTGTGCTGAATTTGCACAGCCCACTACCTAACATGTTACCTTGCAGTAACAGACAAGCCAATTTAAATTATTTCATTGCTCATTTTAGGCTTATGTCTGTCATCCTTCTGAATTTTTACTATAAATTCCAACTGAATTTGTGTGATAAATAACATCGCTGCCCATCAGATGTTGGAGGACTTTGAAGGACAATGCGGCATAAACCCTGCCCTCCTTCCCTACCCCAAAAGCATGTTCAGCTCCCGCCTCCCATTTGAAATGCATGTCGCATTTTATTCTTTTTTTTGTTTTTCTTCTTCTTCCGTTGAAGGTTTGTTCCTCTTTCCAGATGGGTCCAACACAGGCTTACAACAACCAGTTTATGAACCAGCCTGGTCCTCGTGGCCCTGCTTCTATGCCAGGCAACATGAACCCGGCAAGCATGGGAGCAGGAATGACGCCTTCCAGCATGAGTGGGCCACCCATGGGCATGAACCAGCCTCGGCCTCCTGGAATGAGTCCCTTCAGCACCCATGGGCAGAGGATGCCTCAGCAAGCCTACACAGGCCCTCGGCCCCAGTCCTTGCCTATACAGGGCATAAAGAGACCATACCCAGGAGAGGTAATAAAATACATTATATTTTGTGCAGGCTGTTATATTGACTGAAAGTTGCAGCTTGCCCTTTAAGGCAGGTATGTCTTTTTTCCAGCCTCAGTAGAAACGCTGCTGTTAAAATATGAGTGGCAGCAGCTCTTTGTTTTAACGTCCAAAGTATTCAGGCTGGTGTTTGCTACGTTAGTCAAGATGACAGTCGTGAAAACCAGGAAAGGCCCAAAAACAGCCAAACCCTCAAAACCAGCTAGTATTCCCATGCTGGATGCTGAATTCGTAGACCTTAAGCAGACTTCTTTAACAGAGTGAATTTATTTAATGTGACAACTTAGAAGAGATGTTGAAGGCGAAATGCTTCATTGGAGCCCAGTACATATGTGATCTGCATTTTCCTGGATGGTTTTGTTGTTGGAAAATAATGCAGGGCATATTTTGTATAATAGTAATAACTTTTATTTTTAAGACCAATTGCTTTCCAAACTTCTTGAGGCTTGATTTTCATAGGACTGAGATGAATATAAATTATGTTGAACTCGAATCCCTCTGTGTCAGCATTTATCTAATAGAAGATTATTTGGAGTGTGGTATTTCTGTCTAAGTTCACATGCTGTTAAATGAGATCTGAGTGGCTTTGTAGACAAAATTACATGGACTTGTATTATGACCTTGGGCAAAACACTTAAGAGTCAAAATTTCAAATAAATTCAGACAATCAAAGATGCAGATGGCTGATTTTTTCGATTTTAAAAAGTACTAATGCATTTTACTGTTCAAATTGGTATGAATTAAGCAGCTACTGCTTTTGAGAAGCCCACCAGCTCTCAGCATCTATCAGCACCTGAATGTCTTTACAAATTATCCATCAGATGCTATCTTCAGAGATAATTTCCTGGTGAAATTCTGTATTAAACTGAGACTACAAGAGCTATAACTCCAGGTGTAGGGCTCTCAATATCATGATACTGCACTGACAATAATAATGGTAGTAAGAGTTTATAGAAACCATACTGCAAAGAGTACTGTGGCATGCAGAAAATGCAGCATTTCTTTCCTGATCTGCAAGTTACTTTTTTAATAACAAAATAAGCAGAAATAAAAGCGTGATGTACAGCACCTCCCTGGGCAGCACATTCCGATGGCCAATCACTCTTCCTGTGAAGAGCGTTCTCCTCACCTCGAGCCTAAACTTCCCCTAGTGCAGCTTGAGACTGTGTCCTCTTGTTCTGGTGCTGGTTGCCTGGGAGAAGAGACCAACCCCCATCTGTCTACAACCTCCTTTCAGATAGTTGTGGAGAGCAATAAAGTCTCCCCAAGCCTCCTTTTCTCCAGGCTAAACAATCCCAGCTCCCTCAGCGTCTCCTCATACAGCTTGTGCTCGAGGCCTCTCACCATCCTTGCTGCCCTTCTCTGGACACGTTCAAGAGTCTCAGTGTCCTTCTTAAATTGAGGAGCCCAGAACTGGACACAGTACTCAAGATGTGGCCTAACCAGTACTGAGTACAGGGGCAGAATGACTTCCCTGCTCCTGCTGGCCACGCTATTTCTGATGCAGGCCAGGAGGCCATTGGCCTTCTTAGCCACATGGGCACACTGCTCTGAATACCGACACTTGTTCTACAATTAAGACACAGAATGTGGCTTGTTCACATCATTTTTGTCTTTGTATTTTATATTTTAAGGAAGACTGTAAATGCTTTTTTTCTGCTTCAGAAGCAGGTTTTTAATTGTAAGTGAATGTGATCATGTTCCCAAGAAGTCGGTCCTGAGCAGTGGTCTAAATGTTACATGCTAGCTGATTTGCAGTTCTGCAGATCCTGTGGGTGCTACTTGCTTGTTAATTTTTGAGAGCTTCGTTTATGGTAACTTATTACTAATCAGTTAATTTTCCAAATTGACCTTTTATTACCTTTAAATTTCCCGTTTTCATTACTTGTATTGCAGAACTGCAGCAGAGTACTAGCTAGCACTAGCAGGGTGTTTAAAACTAGTAATTCCTTCTGTTTAGTTGTTAACATATTGGTAAATTCTCCGGCACAGTAGTTGTATTGAGAAGACAGACATGGACAACGCAGCTTCTATTCTCTGCCCATTCCAGGATTCTTTTCTTACATTATTTTTTCTTTTTGTGCTTCTCCATCTGGAAAAGAAGCCCCAGGGTTGGGGCTGGTAGCACTTCTAAAAACACGGAGATTTTGTAAACATTGCATCTGATTGTAATTCTGATTTCTTCAAACACAGTGCCCTTTGGCAGTGCTTCAAGGCTAGGCATAGTGTGTTAAGGTGCAAGTCATTCTTACCCCACTTTAGTGTACAGAACTTAGATGCTCTTGAGTGAGTATTCACTTCATCTGTCAGGGCTGTGGTTTAGGCATGAGTGGCACTAAGTTGAGGAGTATTCACCTGAGTGTTATTTGTTTGAATTCTGCTATTGAATGTATGCTGGTTATCAATTCAAGACAGCTGCCTGCATAAAACAGATCTTTCCTCCTTTCATCTCTGTCGTGACATAGCCGAATTATGGAAACCAGCAGTATGGACCAAATAGCCAGTTTCCAAACCAGCCTGGTCAGTACCCTACTCCCAACCCTCCAAGACCCCTTACATCTCCCAACTATCCTGGTCAGAGGATGCCAAGCCAGCAAAACACAGGGCAGTACCCTCCTCCAACAGTCAACATGGGGCAGTATTATAAGGTAAGAATTTCTCAATGATTTTGTTGCATTCTGATAAACATTTGTGCATGAGGTTACATTAATAACTTCATAGATACTACTTTTACATAATTAGAAAGGTAGAAGAGGGACAGTGTTTTTATGAATGTTTTGATTATCACAGAATCAAGTCAATCAGCCAAGTTGCTCTGTAACTTCAGAGCGGTTCATAAAGAAAACTGAATGTTAGTGCAGCTCATTAGAGGCTTTTACAAGAAAATGTTGGTTTCACTCTAAAAGATAGCATGTCAAAAGAAATACCTAATGGGGTTCATGTGTAGTATTTTCACCTATTTATGGCACCCTGCAAGAATAAAACTTTGGAAATGTGTAATAAACAAGTTCCACATTGCAGCATCCCAATTTCAGACCTACAGTGGTCATTGTTGGAGTAAGTCAGCCTAAGCTTAAAAGCTCTTCCAGCTGTAGAATTCATCTTTGAACTGAAGCGTGGATTATTTTCTCTAACCTCTCCCTCCCCTTTTCCCCTTCTTTTGCCTCTGTGCTGCTTGTTTGGGGCAAGAATTAGAATTGTTAAAATGCTGCCTAGAGCCTGTTTTATGGATACATCTTGAGAACTTTGTATTCTCCAAACCGAGTTTGTACTGAGGGCCTGCTGAGGTTTGAAATCTTTGAAATGTGCACAAAAGTGATCTTTTGCTCACAGATACTCCAGGGACACCTGACCTGGTGTCAAACCATTAGCTGTCGAAGTCTCTATGCTACGTTCGGATTTGGAACGTAGGCTGAAAGAAACTTAAGATGCACATTGGTGTTCAGTTGGAGTTGTTCCAGTGTGATTTACACAGAAAACACCACTGGGGGAAAAAAAAAGAAGAAAAGAAAAAAAAAAAAGGGGGTTTGGGGGGGAACTGTTCTGCATACAACTGAGCTGTCCACTGTGGTAGTGAAAGGGGAATGCCTGTTGCATCATAGCAGCTTTTGCAGTACACCACCAGGAAGAACGTCAGGAGAAGACAGATCTTCAGATCTCACTGGAGACAGACTCCAGTGAAGTCACTTATGCTAAAATAAACAGCAGGAGAACTCTATGAAGTTCTTAAGTGACAGGTTTTTTTAGGGCATATTACATGTGTTTATTTCAAATGGGGTTTAATGTTTTTGTTTACAGCATAGTTCTAAGAGGGAATCTCCCTCCCCTGTTTTGTATTCAAATAGTGATCATTTTGGAAACAATTAGAAAATAAGAGGCCGTATTAAGAAGGGAGATTATCCTGACTGGGACAAAATTCCAGCTTACCAGAGAGAGGACCTGAACCTTTGGATTGTAGTGATTGTGGAGATAGTAACTGCATGTGTTGAAGAAAAAAGCAAAGATGGTTGGAAATGTAAATGCTCAAGATCTCATAATGCAGCTCTCTCTCTTAGGTACTTTAGAGTATCCTAGGCTAGCTGCATAGTGTCAGATACAGGATCAGATCTGAAGTCTTGACACTGCCCATTTGTAAAGATTTTCATCTTTGGATACTCTCAATGTGTATATGCTTACAGGACACAAGCTATTACAAGACAGCGCTATGCAATTGCAGTTTTCTTTATTGTTAGCGTCCTTCACACCACTGTTGTTGGTTTATTCTGTTAGCTGCAGCATCCCCTTAAATCCAAGAAACAAAACTAATGGTGTTTTAGTACTGGAGCTACTGTTTATAGTTAACTATCCTTTTTCTCTTAGTTTGTTTTATTCAGCAGCAAACTAAAACAGAATCAAACTGTAGATACAGAATAAAAGACATTCCTTGACACCCAGAGCTTTCATTATGAGTAGATGAATTCAACAGGGGTGGAAGAAAAGATGAATGGAAGTAAAAGGAACACAGATATAAGATGTCTTTGGATTTTATTTTTCATGTAGACTTTTGTGTAACTGAGGCAATTTTGGAAGAAGCCAGAGATACAATGGGCTGACTGTGATAGGGTGGTGTGGAAAAACTGAAGAGAATGGCTTGGTTTTGGAAAGAACGTTCAGAGGAATATGATAAGCTTCTTGGCAGCCTTGTTTGTCTCTGGTCACTGCCTGAATTAAGCAGACCAGCAGTTTCAGTTCCTGCTTTGCTTGCCTAGTCTGTCTCTTCCCCAGAGGCCTCATGGGATGCCCTGTGATTCCTTGTCCTTCTGGAGGCAAAGGGGCCTCCCTACCTTGTTTGTAGTCTTTGGTGCTTGATAGCAGTGCCATTGACAAGACTTATTTTCATATTGCAATAACAATATGATGTTATTTATTTATTTTCTAGCCATCAAGGCCTGTACCTGTGGCAAATTACCCTCATTCACCTGTTCCAGGAAACCCCACGCCACCTATGACTCCAGGGAGCAATATTCCTCCATACCTGTCACCTAACCAGGATGTCAAACCACCATTCCCACCTGACATTAAACCAAATATCAATGCTTTACCACCACCTCCAAGTGAGTAGCAAATAGAACACCCCCACAGACATTTATTGTCCCTCTCTTCTCTACCACATACATTTCAGAGTCTGAAAACCAACTCCGGATTGTACTCCTGAGGCATTCCTTTGATATGCTTCCTGATTTTGGGTTGTGTTAGGTATGCTTGGTAGGCTTGTTTATTGTATGAGCTTTCATTGCAGTCTGTTTTGTTCAAGGGCAAAGCCATTCATTGAACAGCACTGCAGAATAGCGTAGAATGTGAATATTTATAGCAGTGTCTCTATTGTGATCCATACAGACTTCTTAAGAATATTCAGTAGCATGCCAAAAATTGATATATGTTCCTTTCAAAGCCACTCAACGTCACAGCTACATTTGGCTGGGAACATGGCAGGAGTAACAAGATCTCTCTGGCTGCATACTAGCAGAAGACATTTGAGGTTCTGAAGTGACTGATGAACAATAGGAGATATCTTTTATTAGGAAACTGGGAGAACCTTTATGTTTTCTGTAAAATAGCTGCTGCTGCATTAGCACTTTTCAACTATTGTCTGGAGTTCAGGGTAGCTGAAAAATTGTCAAAGGTGGCCTGCAGTATTATTTGGGCAGGAATACAGTGCTTAAAGGCATTTGGACTTGATAAATTAGCTGTAAGTAACCAAAAAACTTTGTTTTATGAGATCAGATTGTAACTGAATACCTGTGTGTTTGGTCACTGGATAGTTTCAGCTAATGTAACCGTTGGAAGTAAATGGATAATGTTGATCCCAGTTCGAAGTGGGGAAAATAAACATTATCACCATTGGCTATAATTAAGTGACTTGTTCTCAGTCTTCCGCCAGCAGCATAAGCTTGGAGACAGAACCTATCCAGCAATAAAACCCAGAAATTCTTGCCATGCTTGATTTCTGGTTTTGGCCAGACTACGAAGGCTGCTAATGTTGAGCATAGGGGAATAGAAGACGACTTTGGTTTGCCATTGTTGTTGATCTAAGCTGTGTCACTTGTATTGGTTAGGTGATGGGGTTACTTGTGATTTTCTTTTTTTGTGTGTATGACCCTGATAAATTAGACCCAGTAGCAAATCACTGTGCCATTTGTTACTGTTCTGTATAAATATACACATTATTATTGCACTGCAGATGCTAAAGGGAAAGTTCACACTTTCTCTCCCTCTTCGATCCCAGCCAACCACAACGATGAGCTGCGCCTGACGTTCCCTGTGAGAGATGGGGTTGTACTGGAGCCCTTCCGGCTGGAGCACAACCTGGCAGTCAGTAACCATGTCTTTCACTTACGGCCAACTGTTCATCAGACGCTGATGTGGAGGTAAGATCAGCCCTTCTGCAAGCAATTCCTGCAACTAGTGATGGAGGATTGGCAGGCCAGATGAATTTTGTTTAGGTTTGCTGTGAATTCTGTTTTAAAAATTGTGGCCTGCATAGGAAAAATGCTCTTAAAACTCATGGATACTCTCACCTGTCTCTTTCCAGAGACAACACTTTCTAAAATGCTCTTGATCTGTGTGGCATCTCCTTGCTAATAGCATATCACATACAGTGTTTGAAAAATCACTGCAGTGTTCCCTCCTTTCTGCCCTGGGTGGAATGCTTGTGGGATGTGTACGAATGACACCAGTAACGACTTCCATTTGGGGACTTTGGAAACTTTGTAGCCTCTGAAATCTTAGTTGCGGTAATAACTGTGCAGGGCTGCTACAGTTTATGCTTAAATTAATTGGTGCAGAATAGTTGATAATGAAAAATAACACACTAATGAAGGGCCTGATTTGGAGGCTTGGTAAAATCACTTGGAAAGACAATGGCTTAAATCCTCCGAACTTGAGAAACTAACTTCCTAAAATCCCCTTCTCCTATGACTCCATAAGTAAGGACATGTTCAGAAGTACTGGAGCATAGCTTTCCACATGCAAAGACTTGTGGTTTTCACTTGCAGCATAGAGGAAGAGTTTTCCTAAGTTGTACACATAAAGTGATTCCAGCTTATGTCCCAATTTCATCCTGCTCATGGAAGGGCTTTAGATCAAATGACAGCCAGAGCCTTAATTTTGTGTTTGTTTGTTTGTTTTTAAATACCATGAAATAATTTTGTCCCCTCCTCCTGTTTTTCTCAGAAAGTATTTCAGTGTTTGCCCTGGATGTTTGAGCCTGTGTCTGTGCGCTGTAGAGGCTGGTTAGTCGTTCAGGATTTTGTGTGTTGTTTCACAGGTATAGCAGCTGAGGTGTCAAAAAGCAATAGCTTAAGCACATTTTCCATCATGCCTGACCTCAACAGGAGTGATAACTTGCAGCTTCAGCTTTTTTCTCCTGTGAGGAGTTTCTTCCCATTCGCTGAAATCCACTTGAGATTTATGTTGTCATGGTATGGAAGACATAAGCTGGGCAGAGGTGTACTTAGTGCTCTGCCCCAGGAACAGGCACTGGCTCTAAAGCTGAGGCTTAATGTGGGATGCAGGAATCCTTACTGTCATGGTGCCCTCCTACCCTGAGGTAGCCTGGGGGTTGAAAGGGAGGGAAACTGCAGGCAGACCACATCCAGTAATTAACACCTAGCTTTGAGGTCAGTTATTGCTTACTTGCATTTCATTATCATGGAGTACTCGCAGCAGAGGGAGTTTTGGCAGTTACTTGCCAGTTCTTATTAATAAGTAATCACTACTGGGGATTGTGCTGGCTCATTCAGTAGATTTATAGTGCTGCACTGAGGCATGAGGCTGTTTCTTAATATCTGTTCTTTCTTCCTTAGCTCACCAAACATATAGCCTTTATTTAAACTTATTTTAATGAAGACTCACAGGTAAACTTTGCTCAGGTCTGCTGTTTTGAAAAGCTTGTTAATAGTGGGGAGAATGGATGGTCCTGTAATGAAGTCATTTTACATATAACTAAGGGCTGGATGAACTCCAAAAAAATGGATTAGTCACATGTGTGGATGGATTTTGGTTTTATAGAGAATGGTGGAATCAAGCCAATTCTGAGTATTTGTCTGCCAGTTAAAATATTCAGCAAACCTCTCACGTGTACTCGCATAATGAATAGCAATGCAACTATTTTTCTCCCTCATGGGAACTTCTCGTGGTTACGAGAAACAGAAAGGTTGGAGGTGGGGAAAATGTCGCCTTGAAGCTGGTTCAGTCTTAGCACTGCTCAGTTAATAGCGTCCCACTGCATGCTAAGAACATGAGGGTCTTCTGAGCTCTGTCACCACTCTGTGACATTCAGCAGGCCTGTTTGGGGCCCTCAGGAACACACTTCATCTGCTTGGGTTATATATCAGAGGGACCAAGACTTTCTTCCTTCTGGGTGAAGGTGGTGTATTCTCAAGAGATTTTCCAGTGCTTCTTGTGAGAAAATGTTCAGAAAATTGCTGCTAAAATACTGGGGGGGGGATCCAAAAACAACCACCAAAAACCCCAAAAGTGCTAGAAGATCTTTAGCGTTCCAGATGGTTTGGTGATTCTGTAATATAGATGGATTATGTTGAAAGGTCAGGTAATTTGTATTCTCTACCATTTTTATTAAAAATAAAATTGATTTTGGAAATCCAGAAAATAACAATGTGCAGTTTTGGATAGGAAAAATGGCAGTTGAGTTGATGATTTCCTGAATGAGCTGTTCCTTGTGGCAATCTTCCTTTAGGCAGGATGAAGAAATGAGCACCTAGATTTTTCAAGCATAAATGATAAACATTCAGTTGTCTATTGCTGTCATGAACAGCATAATCCTGACGCTTCAGTTCTTTATAGTCTTTCAAATTTCTTGTTCAGGTTACTCATTCCTAAAACAAGGTTCACCTCCATGTATGAAACTGAAGTCGTAGGCACCACCCACTCAGCTTCTTCCTTATTTGGAGGTGTTATTTAACTAATATTTGAGGAGCTAAATAGCGTGTGGAAGTTATTGTTGGAGAGGTGGGAAGAGTTTTTGCTCTGAAAGAAGCTCTGAATTGGGTAGATGTAATTCACAGTTGTGTTAATTTGGAATCACAGACAGAGATAGGGTGAGATACAGTGGTCATTTTATCTTAGTTGATATATCTGTTCCAAGGCCAGATGAGCTGTACCTGTATTTTATCTGTCAGGCATTTATTCAAATGCCTGTTAAAATGCTCTGAAGTAGTGAAGAATCCACAGTCTTCCAATACAACCCACTGCAGCATATGATTTTCTTGTTCTTAACTCCTAACACACAGGAAGGACCTACCAGACGTTAACATTTTTCATACTGCAGGATCACTACATGGTCTAGTTTTGCAAAGTAGTTTGGGATGTTCCCCTGGAAAGTCCTTTATAAGTGTAAATCATTAACAGTTTTGTGGCATTCTTGCACCAGCTCATCATAAATTGCTTCTGTTAAGGGTTTTTATGAAGAGAGTGTATTATATCCTTTACTGGCAATAATTCTAGGAAAATAGTATGACTGATAAAGAGAAGGCATTCAAACCATCACAGCAAATTCCCTCTGCAATGTGAAAGCAAAGTTTAAAGGAAGATTTATTGGTTGTACAGGTCTGACTTGGAATTGCAGTTCAAGTGCTATCACCATGAAGACAGACAAATGAACACAAACTGGCCAGCTTCGGTCCAGGTCAGCGTTAATGCAACCCCACTTACCATCGAACGTGGCGACAACAAGACATCTCATAAACCTCTGCACCTAAAGCATGTCTGCCAGCCAGGAAGAAACACGATTCAAATTACAGTCACAGCATGTTGTTGTGTAAGTACACTGAGCTCATGGCTGCAGCTGCCGATGCTGAGTTTGCGATTTAGTACAGTCTGCAGTGTTGCCTTAGCTGGAAAAGCCTTACTCTCGTATTTTTCAATGCATTTTTCTGGTGAGGTTTTTGGTTGATGATGTTGACACAGTCAGAATGCTAATATGGAAATCTTTGGCACTGAATTATTACAGAATGCAGTGACGTCCTTCCAATGTCTCTGAAAAGGCTTGTGGTCTGGAGGAGGGAAGGGAGTTGGAGCTCCTGCCTATTTAGTGTGTGCACATGTAATAAGGTGGCTGAAGTGTATTAACATAGAAGTAGATCATTGTGATGTAAACTGTTGGTCAGTGCCAGTTTCATTTGTTTTCATTTGTGTTTGTTTTGGCATGAGAAGACCAACACCATAATCATTGGTGATGATTTTTCCAATAGCTTTTCAGATGAAAAACTCACAATCCGTAATACAATCTGGACTATGCAACTTTCCACTTTCTCTTTTTCCATGGTTTAGTTACTCTCAGGGAGGAATACTGTATTTTTAATGCAGACTGGCACACACGTACAGTCGGAGCTTTTGACTGGTCTTTTGTCACTGACAAGAAAGCAAGCTGCTGCCTCTCCTAAGGTTGCAGTGCGAGGCACTTTGACAGGAAGCCATCCACCTGTTTTGCTTTACTTCACACTGATGTTTTTCCACATATAATTTCTCTGGTGGCTAAGAGTAGGGGCAGCATCCCGTGAATCCACAGTGAGCTCTGTATTGGGGAATAAGATTCAGTTAGTTCCAGACCCATCAGTAGCAAATTGGTTTTGCAACTTATAACAGTCTGAGGACAGGTAGGCTAGACTGTCAAAGAATCCAGGGTTTGAAAAATAAACCCTGATGTCAGAGATTAATATGTCAGCTCTCTGTAGTCTCAATAGTAAGGAGGGGAAAAATGCAGAAAATCTTTGCTTTTTTTAAAGATATGCACCTGGAGCACACAACAACATACTGCACAGCATGGAGTGTCCCTAGAGGAGTGCATGTGAGCAGTAGAGTGGAACCACCTTTCGTATTTAAGCATCAGACTCCTAGGGAAGCCACGTGTCCCAGGGAAGAATGCAGCACTGTTCAGCAGTGTATTTACCATGACTGTTTGGTTCTCTTGGTAACAAAACGTGTTTTCTTTCAGTCGCACTTGTTCGTGTTGCAGTTAGTACATCGGCCATCAGTTCGTTCAGTGCTTCAAGGTCTACTAAAGAAACGCCTCCTCCCAGCAGAACATTGTATCACTAAGAGTGAGTTTTCATTTTGTGTGGGTGATAACTTTTCAGAATGCCCGTGTTCAGTTGTGGTATTTCTACTCAAGGTTTACTTGCTTATTGAATACTTAAAGCATTTGTTAAGAGTTTCCAGCACATCATGTGCATATATTAAATCTTTGGTGTCCTCAATGTTGAGGGCTATTTGGGTGGGGGAAACAAAGTATCAAGGAGACAAGCTTAGTTTCTAATAAGGACCCTCTGAGTCCAGGAAAATCTCTCTGCCTTTTTCCCCATATTTGCTGACTTACCTAAAAGCTCCTTGTAGAAAGATTAATTTACTCAAGGCTGGTTAAAGTGCTTGTATGGCACTTCTTTGGTTGAAGGTATAGCTGATATGCATGTGTGTGATGGTTTGTCTCTTCAGGAGAATGTTTTAAATTACAAAGAATTACACCTGTGTGGGTAAATTGCCCATTAAATTGTCCCTTAAAGGTTGAAGTGGTGGTCTTTCAGATTTATATGTTGGAATTGACAGTGCAAGATGTACAAGTTTTGTTTTCTCACACATGCACATACTTTCATCCTGCACAGTAAAGAGGAACTTCAGTAGCGTAGCAGCTTCCTCTGGCAACGCGACACTAAACGGGGAAGATGGAGTAGAGCAAACTGCCATTAAAGTCTCTCTGAAGTGTCCAATCACATTCCGGAGGATTCAGCTCCCAGCAAGGGGTCACGATTGCAAGCATGTACAAGTGAGTAGATGCTGGTGGCCCAGCAGTATTTTCTCAGCCATGTGTTACAGTACCTTTAGCTTGGTTACCATATGGGAGAGCCTCATGAAATGGATTTCTATGTGTGTATCAATTAATTATTTATATTCTCTGTGTGTGTGTGTGTGTGTGTGTGTGTGTGTGTGTGTGTATGTATGCTTAGTGTTGAGGGAGAAAGTAAACTGTTTAGTTTTCAGGCTTTTTTCTTGGCAGTTTTACTTTTGTCCAACTGATTTGGTTAATACAGTATCGTATAGTACTTTTCCTTGATTTAATTTTAATACTCTCTTTTGGTTTGTTTTTCTTCTTCCTCTCTGCTTCTCCCTGATACTTAGTGCTTTGATCTGGAATCTTACTTGCAACTGAACTGTGAGAGAGGAACTTGGAGGTGTCCAGTATGCAAGTAAGTGCAACTGTACTACATGGAATGCAGTTTAATACAAATTCAGTTTGACCAAATTCAGGTCATATTTAAGGTTATGGAGGGGAGAAGATGGAAATAAGGTGCATGCATTGCATTTGCCTAATGGCATAAAGTCCAACAAGAATCCTTGCACTATTTCATAAACTGGGGGAACACCCTGAGTTATTAGAAATTTAGAAAGAGACAACACATGATATTTGTTCACAAAATATATAATCCGTGAGCTTGTTACAGGCTATCAGCAGGTTGTGTAGAGTTCAAAATAAGCTCAAGTATGTACATTGGTAAGACAGGTATCCACTAGAACTGGGAATCTGTCTTCCCCTAAATTATGAAGTACAAGCAATTACCAGGCAACAACATGACATGGCAAAAGAATGGATAGTCTATTCTAGAGTTATTTTTGTATCATTTTAATGTTGTAATGACAAATTACTGAGCTTCAAAAATGTAGATACTAAAATGTACAGCATCTGGCCTGGACATCAAATAAGGAAGCCAAATAATTGTCTTGTGTACTGTGCTTTGGGTCACATAGATAGGTAGTTAATGGCAGTGTTCAAGGAGAAGGGAAAATTTTGGAGACTGCACCATTTCTCAGTAATTAGGTAGGAAATTAAGTTGGATTCTCCAAAGTTCAAGTTAACAAGTGCAAATTAAAGTGAGAGCTGAAGGCAGAGAAGATTTTAGTCCAGAATAAGACTGATTTTAAAAAAAGCAAAAGATTTCTGAGAAGCAAAAGTTAGGAGTGGTTGCTTGAAGGAAAAGAGGGATACTTTGGCATACTTTCAACCTTATGTTTTGACCAGGGGGTTAGTATACTGTAGAAGAAATGGAACAAAAACCTTTGAAGTGGCTACAGACTGTCCATTCTTAACATTTAACTGAGCAGAAAAAAATCACAGAATGCCTGCACACCAGTTCAGTGTCTGTAACCCGCTGTGCTCAGTCCACAGGATTGCAAGTTTATTCCAGCCTCAGCTGAGGAGCCAGAGCTCTTTAGCTCAAGCAGCTGCAGCTGTAGCAATTTGTACTTTATCTCTGCAAGTCTCTAGTTGTGCACCAGCCAGTGCTAGCTATAAACAGGAGTGGCGACTGACCATTCTGTCTGCTTCTGGGGACACTGCAGGCTTGAGATGAGCTTGTTCTGATGACTCTTCATGATTGATCTGTCTCCTCATATGCAGGTGCTTCCTCTATAACCCCTGAATCTTTTTGGTCTTCTAAGTCAGGCTGAAAGTATCACAAGAATTGGATGTCTTGCATCTTAATTTATGTAATCATACATCCAGGACAAAATTTTTGTCCTGTTTCTCTGAGCCTGAGCACCTGCATTCAGATCTAAATACCTACATATGAAATAATTTCTGGTCTTGTTTTGTTCTGTCCCCATCTGTTCTATCTTAAGTAAATAGCTATAATACGTAGTTACTTTGAAGCCATATTGCTGTGCAGCCCCTCTAAAAAGGTCCAGTTTGAAAAATAAAGGTGCTAACTGATGTTCATAGGAGAGCTCTGCTGTGTTTGAAAAGCATTTAAATTCACATTGCATTTCACTTAAAAAAAATTTAAAGGATATGAACAGCTTGTGGATGCACACAAGTACATGTACCTTTTCTACTTCATGTAGAGTGCTGCTATCCTGGTAATGCAGATGCAGAACTAAAATTGTTTGCCCCAAATAATTCCTTAATTATGTGTTACAGATCATAAGTTGATGGATCCCAATCTGCTGATTTCATCACTAACCTTCTTCCATCCCTCTTTTACACATGTGGCATTATTCTCACATCAGCTTTGTTTTTTTTTCTTTTATAGTAAAACTGCTCTGCTGGAGGGCTTAGAGGTTGACCAGTATATGTGGGGTATTCTGAATGCTATACAAAAGTAAGTGAACTTACTCATTTTTGATATCCGAAACTAAGCAACTAGGAGATATGTTAATTAATGAGTACTGAAATTGTCACACCAAAGTAGGCCTTGAGCTTGGATGCTAGATTTCATGGCTCTCTGGGGGAGCTAGCGATGCAGTGAATCAGTTTCCATCTACTTAATAGATCTTCTGTGGGTTATCTCATGATGGCAGCCTCACCAATGAAGCAGAGTGAGAATGGAGAATTAAATACTGTGTTGTATTTACAAGTAGTCCCTCTGATTCACATGTGGTAGACCACATAGATATGTTAGGTTTTCATTGTGTGGATAAACACAGAAATGTGCTCTCACAGTTGCTTTTAAAAAAACTTGCTTCCAGCACACACTTGAGGAGTGAAAGATCTTGAGTTTGTATTACACTAGAGCACTTCAGAACATCTGTTACCATGCAGACTCTTACAGAAACTTCATCAGAATTGGTTAAAAAAAAAAACCAAACCAAACAAGTAAGTCAATGAATGTACAAAAATTTTCATGTTATTTTACAGCTCGGAGTTTGAAGAAGTTACCATTGACCCGACGTGCAGTTGGAGGCCGGTCCCTATAAAGTCAGATATTCACATCAAAGATGACCCAGATGGCATTCCCTCAAAAAGATTTAAGACCATGAGTCCAAGCCAGATGATCATGCCAAATGTGATGGAGATGATTGCAGCTTTGGGTCCTGGCCCATCACCTTACCCTTCCTTACCCCCTCCTCCAGGAGGCAACAACTCCACTGAATATGGTAACCAAGGTTAGTTTTACAGATCTTTGCACCCAGGTGCCTAGAAGTCAGTGGTTTGCTCAGCTTTGTGATTCAGGTATGTCAGTTCATCTTCTCATAAATGCATAAGGAAAGCAAATTATATGGCTGAAATTCTGCAGAGAACCTGATGCCACGCAGCCCTCCCCGAATCAACAAACCACAATATACATATATCCTCATTTCTTCTGTCCATTTTTCTTCTGTTCCACTCTCATTCAAATGAAGGCTTCTTGTGCTGCAGGAGTTACAAAGTAGGGAACCTGACTCATTAACACTGCCACTTGGGCCACTACCTTTAATTTGTGGCTTGGTGGGTGACATTTGGCAGGCTATCAAGAAAGTGGATAATTTTTCATGTGCTTGAACTGCTTTGCAAACACCTTTTCATTAGAAATCTACTTTTGAGTTTCTCTACTCGTATGCTACCAGACTGAGAAACAGGCAACTAAATACAAGCAGTGGAGATATATTTTCAAAGGTATCTTGTGAATAACTCAATTATAGTGACAATTCTGAAAGTATGAAACCAAAGATCATTCTGCATGTAATACAATATGACTCAGTTCAGCTCTGGGAAAAGACCAACTGTTCACACCATCAGAATCTCCAAATTGATTACAAGGTGATATATGTGCTTTTTTCAGGCGTTTGAAGGAAAGGATAGATTGCATGCAAAATATGGTTAATTTGCTCCAATAACTGCAAAACTGATGACAGATGATGAAGCTTTTTAGGTTTTCAAACAGATGAATGATTACAGTAACAAAGCCAAGAGCACTGAATCACAAATTTTTCACTCCTGTTGTAGGAGTGAAGTGCAGTCAGAGCATGAGATCAGAGCCATCTATTCTTCATCATATTTCTAATTCATAATCAGGAATGGAGAGAGTAGTCATGTAAAGTGGGGTTTAGGGTTTGTGTGACAGTTGCTGCCTAGACTGTTATTTCCCTGTCTATAGCAGAGCTAGTCATTGTTTCTTGGAGCCCTGACTCATCAAGGGCCGGTGAAAAACCCACACTATTTTCTCTGTGATAGGCATGTCAATGCAAAGCACCAGATTATTCTAAATGCCTTTATAGGTTTGTCCCTCAGCATGTGGCATACCTCTTTCCCCAGAGAAGGGCATGCTGCTGAATGACCGTAACTCCCTGGGCTGCCTTGAGTCTTCATTGATGGAGATGTCAATATGTGCACTGAGACTTAGTATATAGAATTAGGTAATGCTGTCTGATGAACAGTACTCTAGAGCAAAGTAGCAGTAGTAGTGTGGTTTATATTTGTTTATTTGGGTTTGACAATAGTATACTGAAGTTTAATTTGCAAATATAACAAGCACTCAATAATACAAGACTATATACCAACTCCCTGCTATTAAATCTTTCCTGAGAAGCAAGAAAAAACCCAACTATATTCTGTGACACTCATCCAGTTTGCAAATTAACAAAATGAGAATTAGTAAGGCTCTGCAGTCTTTATGCGATAGATGAAAGTCTTGACTTCTTTGAGGAATATTCTTACATGGCTAATGACTTCTATTCCTCTGAGATTAAAGTTCTGCTTGTGAAGCTGTGCTAAAGACCAAATGATGCAGCTACTTCAGTTTGTCAGACATCCTTCTTGACTTGAACATTTAAAGCTGCTGTACTTCATCTGTCAAACAGCTCTCCGAGCAAGCTCCAAAGCTTTTATTTCAGAGCTTTATTTCAGAGCTCAGTATCGTCCAGTTCAGATGCTTATATGAAATAGCCAAGTGCCTTAAGTGCAATTTTTGCAGTTCACAGCAAATAAGACAGCAGAGTTGGTATCTCAGTTGAAAGCATTAAGAAGGATCTGGACAAAAAAATACGGGGAGTAAAACTCCTGTATTGGGATCCACGCTTGCTTTAGAGTTCAAGTAAATGTCACTGGCCTGAGGTGGGACAATCAAAACATACTGTCACTGGTCATACAAGAGCAGACCAGTAGGGACCTCTGGCTTGTTGCTAGATGGTAGAAGTGGTGGGGCAGGGGAATCCAGAAGATTTACTAGAGACGGTCAAGTGAATTTTATTAGGTTTTGTTGGAAAAGAGAGAATAACACCAGAAATCCCAATTAGACATGAAGGCCTCTCCTGCACTGTCTGAATAAAAGTTGTCTCTTTATGCTGCCAAAGAAGAGGTAAAATAGGTGCTGTGCTACGGATTGGTGCTGTGGCATCTTGCTGATACAGTTCTGTTAATTGGCTTAATCCTGAACTGAAGCAGTGCTACAGTTTTACAGAGCACACAAAAGCACAGATGTAGATAACACAGGTGTCCTGTAAATAAATTTGGACCTGAGCAGTCAGTTTTGGTTGCACTGACAATATTCCATAGAATTTAATGTCCCTTTTGCTTCTCAACTTGGTTAAATTTGCCTGGTGATGTGACAGTAGTTTTTCAGAACCTCAGCAGTTTTCAGTTAGCTACAGTATGTACATGAATTCTTACAGCAGCCACTATTTGAAGGCTGGGTGCCATTTTTTCCTTCCCTATTCATCCAGCTAGCTCCAGCAACAGAGTGGGAAGGAAGTACAGCGTTGTCACGTTCAGCGCTGCAGTTGCCCTGTGCTGGGCAGGGAGGACGCCATGCCACACAGCCTTTACAAGATACTCATGACAGATCAATACTGGGGGAAAAAAAATTCATATCACATCTGTTTCTCTTTTAGGTAACAGTTACCAAGGTCATGGCAATTTTGACTTCCCACACGGGAATCCCGGTGGCACGTCTATGAATGACTTCATGCATGGGCCACAGCTTTCGCATCCCCCAGACATGCCAAGCAGCATGGCAGCTCTCGACAAACCTCTCAGTCACCCCATGCAGGAATCTGTAAGTAATGGTGCTGTGGATATAGATTTTCCTTTGTAGGGGTAAGGAGCTCTCATCCAGCTAATGGACTTGCCTTGTGAACTGCTTTTAGTTTTTGTGGATTCTTCACTTTGGAAGTTTGTGAAATAGAGTAGTCCTGAGACATGCCAAAAATGCTATTCTTAGTTTCTGGTCTTTTACAATTTTTTGGAAAAGTATTTCTGAGCTTTTTGAATAGTCATTTAAGCTTTTTTATCTGAAATAGACAAACTGGCTCAGTGTGCTTGCGTTAATCATTATGCTTTGCTCAGGCACCTGAAAAAAAGTAGACTGCATTCCCTAGGCCAGCAGCGTCTGTGAATATCCATCTTCAGCAGACATCTTGTCATAGCAAGACACTGACTGACTTGAAATCAGGTATAATATCTTCCCTGGATTTGTCCCCAAGGGCAAAATTGGCATCAACATGTTTTGAGGGGAAATTCTACCCAGGTAGCATGAAAGATGCCTTCAAGCTGGTGGGAATAGAGCAAGCCTGTAGATTTCAAGGCAAGACGTTGCTGCTGATTTGGGAGTGTGTCAGTATAAGAGACTGAAAAATGAAGGCTCCTCAGGTCTCAGATGGAGAGGTAGAACTGTGCACTGAAAAAGTAGCTTGCTTAGAGCACTGAGTTTTATATACAAAACTTACATATCTCCAGAAAATGCGGCACTGCAGCAGCTAGGTGATAGAAAAGCTACCAGCAGCATTCAGCTCTTAGGCATGGCCAGTCATCTGTTCTAACAGTGTGGAGTATGTGTGTATACATCCTTTTATGCTCATTTAAGTTACAGGGCAGGGGCTTTACAGTGTGCTGTTACTGCACAGGAAGGATGTTTAACTTGGCAAGTCATCTGTGCCGTGTCTTGAGTGAACACTAGAAAGTACAATTTCAGACTGTAATGAAGAAATGTGGTAGCAGATGCTCAGGAAAAGCCTACTCAGTCAATGTCTCCTCTGTCTGGCAGTAGGTATTCCAAGGGGAATGGTGAGAAATAGGAAGAGTGGAGAGTTCATTCTTAGTATAGCTTGGAGAGAGCCCAAGTAACAAGACTGTCTGCAAAGGAAGGGTCCAGAAACTGTGGTGACTTTACCACTTTACAGGCTAATGCTGGACAGAACAGACTGTAAAATCAACTTTACATTGGCAAATTCCACATACCCAATTTAAAGAGCAGGCTGAAGTATCTGTATCAGACCTACATTATTAGAATGTAGTAGTGAGGGGAAGTACTATCAGCCTAAACAACTCACAGCTGCTTTCCTTTGCATCAAAGCCACAAAGAATTATTCTCTGCCTCCCATTAGCTTGACTTGGTTGGTTAACTCTTACAACATTGCTATAGTAGTTGTCCCAGTGAAATTTCTGAAGTGGTAGGGTAGTGAAGTAATGGGCCAGGTTCCCCAGAGATGTGGTGGAGGCCCTATCCCTGGAGACATTCAAGGCCAAACTTGGGGGTTGGACAAGATGACCTTTGGGGGTCCCTTCTGACATGATGCATTCTGTGCTTCTGTTCTAAGTGGTTGAATATGAAAGTGGAGAATCTGTGGCTTTCTGAAAATGGAACTGCTTACATGTGATAGCAAAGGTGAAAGTTGTTCAAGGCTATGCATGTTCTAGAGCTGTAAGAGAGGGTATTTAGGCAAATGCTAATGGATTTTTGGTTCAAAGGGCTAGCCTGTAGCAAATCCGGTACTTGCTTATGGTAGCTGACAATTACAGTAAACCCTTGCCTCAGCTCTCCCTCATTTCTCATGATATACAAACTACACTGCTCCACAATGGGAAGCAGCACTAAAGCAAGTTCCATCTAGTTTATGTCAATGGCTCATTTCCTCCGACAAGGATCAGTGTTCAGGTCTGCTAGCAAAAGGGAATTAGATTGACCCTGTCAATGTAGCCATGTAGTCTTCAGGCCACATTTGAGGACTGTTAGTGGTCCCACACATTTTTGTCAGTATGAGGTCTCTGCTTTCCTCTTTATCTTCTTTCTTTCTTCTCTCTCAGAAACAAACTATTTGTCTGTAGCAGGCACTTAGGAAAGGCAGCTTTAGAATTACTGCTTTTAGAGAAATGCATGCCATTAGCATTGATAAATACTGCAGCTGAATGTCTTTGGACAGACATCTCTATATGAAAATTACTACAAATCACACTGCATAATTGAACTACAGTTTTAAGATGTTGCCTGTGCACTCTTGTCTGGCATTCTGTCTTTCCTTTTACACTTTTAAGATGTATTTTGCTTTCATCTACTATTCACTTTGACCATTTTATGTTTACAAAGTGAGTCAGGATCAGATGTTTGTTCCTATCAGATCCAAGGTCTCTCTCTTAACTGGAGCTGAATGCTGCTGAGGAAGTTCCTGGTGTTCCTATTATGAATATTTATATTGTGGCTCTTATATAGTGGTAGGCAGAGAAAGTTGATACTTGTAGAAATAGTCTGTAGGTTACTCTGGAAAACGCAGATGTCTTTGCCCATTATAGGCAGGACTGGGTAACCAGGGCTGGATCATCAGAACTACCTCTTGTCAATACTGCTGTTCCTCTCCTGTGGAAAAAACCAAAAAGCAAGACCTGTGGCCAGAAGTAATACCTCTTCCCAGTGTAAAGGGTTGTGAGAATTGTAGAACAGATGCTTCTATGTCACTGCAAGATTGCTACAAAATAGCTGCAAAAAATCACATCATGTTTGTTTTCAGAAATTCTAAACAAGTTTTAGACCAGGCTGAATTCAGCATTAGCTTCAGTTTAGTCACAGCAGCTGAGAAGTGATCTGCATCTGGGTACTAATGTGACTGAAAACTAATTCAGGGGAGGGGAAGTATAGCTTTGATTCATGTCAGTTCCCCAGTTGAGTTCATTGCATGTCTGCAAGGATTCACCCACTGACAAAGGCATGGATGGGAAAACTGACCCATGCGATCAGCAGGGCAGGATGACATCTTTCAGTGGTTATGCCAGCTAACTTAGCAAAGAGTTGGTAAAACTATGACCCCATAGCAGATAGAGATGTAAACCATCAACTTAATCTGCTAATTTTTTTTTCCTTTTTCTTTTTTTTCCCCTTCATTATCATTTTCTCCTGAGATGAAAGGAATATTGTTCTGCAGCCAGCAGGTCCCCTTATTCTGCAGCTATACCTCTTGGTATTCCTAGAGGTCACTGTCGGGCTCTATAAAGAGTTGTGCTGCTAAGCTGGAGATGTAGTTGTGTCTGCTGTAAGCTTTTC
The DNA here is from genome assembly GCF_014839835.1 of Dryobates pubescens. Classification (NCBI taxonomy): domain Eukaryota; kingdom Metazoa; phylum Chordata; class Aves; order Piciformes; family Picidae; genus Dryobates; species Dryobates pubescens. Next base: position 23,534,483 of record NC_071619.1, read on the forward strand.
TTTTATGGATTGTAATGTTTTAAGAGTGCCAAAGTTTATGCTCCTAAAAACAACTGTGAAATTACTTTGCCATGTAAGCAAATGCAGCTTTGTTTCCTAGTGTGGGCTGGTGTTTTTAAAATACAAGGATGGGTGTTGCAGAAGAAAGTGAAATATACACAAGTGTATTGCTAAAATGTTTTTGCACCATGACAAACTTACCGCTAGTCAGCTGAATGTAAACAGAAAAACCTTCAAGTTCTGAGCATTTTACTTTCTTACAGGTAGGCTGGTGGAGTCTGTGGCCTAGAAAGGATGGATTTTGAACCTCTGATGGCCTTTTAAGACTATGGTGGCCCTCAGTCTAACAGTGAACAATTGCTCTATCCAACGGTTATCTCAGGGCTCAAGACACTGCCTTATCAACTAAGCAATTATATATATAAAATTCTTGCCTATAGAAACATAATGTAGTATTTCTAACCTGCTTATTTGTTTTGAAATATGTCTGAGAACACAGGAATGTCTCTTGGTTTAAATAATTACTGATACCAGCACACCAGTATGACTCTTACTTTGTGCATTCAGGGATAGATTTAAGAGACTGTTGACAATAAATCCTATTTTGTTTTGGTTTGTTTCTGGAGACTACTTTGCCATGTGAGCAACATTGTCATACATAAATTGCTTTTTATTATTAAGCTTTCTTAATTTCCACATTTCCTGTTGCAAATGCCCTCAATGAATGAAGAAGGAAACAGTACTATTTGGAAAGACATCTGCTTTCACTTGGACTTTTGCAGACTACTTAGGCTGCAGATTCATTTACATTCAGGTGTGGTCTGTGGGCAGACTGTACAAGTTTACCCCTAAGGTAACAATAACATTGCAGAATACTTTCAAAGTAGTCAAACTGTGACCCTAATGGAGTGAGTATCAGTGATCTTTAACAATTACTTGAAACTCCAGTGTGTGAAAGAGGCTCAAATGCAGTGTTGCAGATAGAATCATGTTCATTTCCACCAACCTTCGTACCATCAAAGTATTGAAAAGGACCTCCATATAGCTGAGTATAACTGTCCCAATGGCCAGTATGGAGCAGTATTCAGGTTTCAGTTTTCATAAGTGGTGAAATGTATTTTTTTAAAAGCTTGTTTCTGTAATTTATTTTTTTTTTTAATTCTGTGGGAATGTTTTAATTAAGCCCTGTAATAATCTCCCCTTTTGTTTTCCAAAACTGAAGACAAAGGTTAACATAACCTTGCAGTTCACTGTGATATGGAAGGGTCAATGCTGACATAGCATTTTGCTGGTTTCTGTTGGCTTGGCTGGATTAATTTCATTCTGTTGTTGTATGTATCTGTGTTTTGTTTGGGTTTTTTTCAGCTCCACTTTGTGGCAATACGTAGCATTCCTCAAAAAATGTTTACATTTTTTGCTTCTCCATATACCCAATTAACATGAAACTTATGATTCTGAAGCATTCAGACATTTCTCTCTCATGGCCTCAAGGTCAAGCCCCAAAGAATCCACTAGCATTAAATGTGGCATGCAGCAGAAGGAAGAATTGGACTTGTGTATTTTTTGTTGCTTCTCTGTCATGTGAGAAAGACTTCTCCACATTCTTCCACAATAGAGTTTGGAAGGTGCCTGTGGTTTGGTATTTTGTATCCCATGGAAAACAAAGAATACTAAACTTTTGCTAGAGAATTTATCCATGAATACAAACCAGAAGTGTTATCATTAGCTTAGTTTCAGCTAATGCATTGTACTTTGCAGTCAGCTGATATGCAACCACCTGCAAGAGCTCCACAGATGGATGGGAGCTCATTTGCTAGGCCAGCTTGTTCGTTCGTCAACCATCAGTGCTGACAAATATCAGTAAAGAAAATCTTCAGCCCCTTTTTCAAAAGGGGTGTTGTCTTGCATTCTGGAAAGAAAGAGAGGGGAGGAGTGGGGAACGGCCAGTATTTGCAAGATATTTGTAATGAGCTGAAATACAAAGAGGCAGTGGTGTCAGGAAGCTGCCCAATAAGGGAGCTGAGCAGAACAGATTTTCTTGTTTAATCGGTCTCCTGGCATAGGTATTGTTAGTCAACAAATTTTCTGTTCATTCAGGGAACTTTTAAGGGCAAAAGCATGCCTTGCTAATGCTGAGCAGCACCCGTAAGCCTTCTTCCCTTCTCTTTGGGGTTTGTAATCTGCATCTTCCAAGTGCAGTTTCCCACATCACAAGGAAGCAAACCAACAGCACAAATCCAATGTGTTTATCTCCCCTTTGAGATAACCTTCAGAAAACCAAAAGACTTTGTCTGACATTGGGATATGGAGTTTTCTTGTCTCATTGAGCCCTTTTTGTTTTGTTGGTTGGTTAGCTGTTGGTTTTTTGTTGTTATGTTTGGGGTTGTTTTGTTGTGTGTGTCTTTTTTAAATTTATTTAAGTAGTTTCTTTTTTGTGACTTGCGGTTACAGAGTCAGGCACCATGAGCACTGTACCTTGTGGCCTCACTTTCTTTTCCTGCTTTTTTCCTCCTCCGCAGATCCCTCATCCCGGCAGCACTGATCAGTCCCATACTTCCATGCAGCAAGGTTTGCACGTCCCTCACCCCAGCAGCCAGTCAGGGCAGCCATTACATCACAGCGGGCCTCCTACCCAGCAGTCCCGGCAGCCACCCCCGGCCACTTCTAGCAACCATCCACACAGTGACCTGACCTTTAATCCCTCCTCAGCCTTAGAGGGTCAGGCTGGTGGACAGGGAGCACCTGACATGCCGGAGCCCTCGCTGGATGTAAGTCTGTGTCATACTATCATCTGCCTGCCATAGTGTGTGCTTTGCATTGCAGCGGGAGGGCGGGGAGAGTGTGGGATGGGGAGCCGCTTCCACAGCACATGCCATCCTTTCATGCTTTGGTACATGGGTGCAGCTGCTGCAGCTGAGGTGACAGGGTGCTCCTGGCCTGCTGGAGGGATGGTTCTGGTTTAAGCAGCTGTGTGGCACGTGAGCCATGTCCTCTTCCCAGCACCAATGCAGCTATGTCTTCAGATGGCAGTTCAGGCACCAAGCTGAGATACATCTCATCCTTTCCCCCTCATTTCTGGACAGGGGCTCCTGTTTGCTCTTCTGGACCCTGAAGCTATCACAGTGCCTGAATAAGAGGAAGGGTTCAGTGTATGAGGTTGTGATTGTGGGGCAGCTGTGTTAAGTGAGCTAAAGGCTGAGCCTTGCAGCATGCCCTGGGAGAGGGATCTGTGCTGCCCTACCCCATGGCTCTGTCCCTGTGGCCAAAAGCAGTCTGTGCCCATCCATACTTGCTCACGTAGGTAGCTCAGCAGTACATCGTCCTCCTGGTGTGCCACACAAGAAAGAAACAAGGATATCTTCTGCCTCCTTGGCCACTATGGGAGGCAGCTCTCAACTGAACAAAAATAAAGCCTAGTTTTAAGGCCCCAAGTAATCTGTCTCTTCGCATCCTTTCAGTGGAGTCAGAAGTGAGTTATCTGAGGTATCTCTCTGTTTAACTACCTGCCTCCCAAAACAGAAATTCCTTAGCACTAGGATTGGATTTTCATTTGAGTCATGTATTCTTCTATGCATATCTTCTGTCCATTCCAGAGTCTGCTGCTGCACAGTGTAATTTTTTCTGTGCCTTGGATTTATATCTGTTCTTACTGTTGCTGTGTACTTACATCTTCCCTGTTATGCATGAGCAGTGTGCCAGCAGGTAGTCTCACAGAGGGGAGGGAATGGGTTAGTGTGGAGGGATAGATGCTCCATTTACAGGAACAATGCTCAGTGGACTAACTTCTATCTGAACCAGATGGCTGTGTTTCACACAACACAGTCACATGTGCATCCTTTGGGAATGGTAGTTCATGTGGCAGTTAGAGGTCAGAACCTTTAAGGACCCCATATGAGCAGTAGTAATAGGTGAAATAAAAATGGGGTATTTTTTCTTCAAATATTTAAACAACATAAAGTATGCTATTATGGGTCAGGCCCTCATTCCTCAGTGAAAGGCAAAGTAGAAAAACCCATTTGTTTATCACAGTAGTGTGGTTATCACTGATGGAGGCATGCAGGATTCTTAGAGGCTAAAATCATCTTGGCTAAATGAGAAGGCAGTTGCTGTACAGTGTGGGGAATATAGTTTGTGAGGACTATCTGTGAGCTCAGTCATGATCAGATGCATTATTTTAATGGGTTTAACTTTCTGTGTGCTAGAACTAGGCTGAATAAAGTCACATGCAGTAAAACAAGCAGGGGACTGCACCATGGGCAACTTAGTCCACTCCCTACTGACACAATCATATTAATTCTTTAGGACTTCACTGTGATACAGTTTGAAGTTTAACCTAAGTTGAAGGATATACCTGATGTAGGTATAGATATAGGTGATTGGAATTTGTACCTCAGACAGCAGAGGCACAAGAATCAAAAGGTCCTGGTATTCACTTCAGGACAACTGAGTGCACTCCTCCAAATTCTGCCCCTAAGTCTATCATGTTCCCATAGCTTCTGCTTCTGCCCTCCTTCCCCCTCTCCTTCCTGGGGTCTCTAGTTTTCACAACAGCTGGGCAGGAGGCAGGCTGTGCTGCCTGGCCCCTCTGGCCCAAGACAAGCCCAGGTCATCCTCAAAATGTAGAAAACTTCCTCTCGAGAGATACTGAGAAACTTTACCTTTGAAAAAATCTTTTTTTTTTTCAACAATCCTCTGTATACCAGAATGCATTTCAGGGGCATTACGATAAAATGTTAAGAATTGAGTTGTAAAATTGTAGGACTTGCTCAGGAATTTTTTACTTTCTACACGTTTGGTGGGGCCACTGTTTTCTTTTGGTCTTGTGTACTCGATATTCACAAAAGCCCTTACGTCTGTCGTCCAGTACTATGACAGTAGTGTTTGTAGCATGAATGAAAGGAGGGAGTCTTGGAAGCAAAGTGTTCCTTCTGGGAGAACATGCTCCTGTAAAGGTGACAGTGCGTTTTTTTCAAAACACTTAGAAAGTAATAAACTTCTTTCCGTGATTCATGTTTAGCTTATTGAAAAATGTATTCATTCCTATGACATTAGAAGACGAAGCTGCATTTGCACAGGAGTAATAGAAGCATATTACATTTGCATGCTAAATGTGACGCAGTCAAGCTTTTATAGCATTTGAAAACACAGAACAACTTAAAATTAATTTCTCATACCTACTATTTAGTTTGTTAAGGCAGTTCATATTTTTATGGTTGTGCTTTAACACGACACTGAATATAAAGGGAGTTTATTATAAACTCTTCCCTGCTGTTTTTTATGTATGTGACACTTTTAATTTTGGCTTGGTGTGGTGACATGCAGAATAAAGCAGAAAACATTGCCTGGTATACAACCCAGGAGTTAAAATTTGCTTGTTACCTGTCATTAAAAAGACTATGAGTGATGGTTGCAAACCCAAAATGTTCTATTTCAAACACAGTAGCAATAAAATATAAATAAAGCCCCTACAACTTTTCCTTTTGATACTTTAAAACCTTGTGAAGATTAGTGCATCTTCAGTTGGATAGAGTGTTACACCCCTGACATTTTAAAATGACTGGAATTGCGTGTAATGTTATAGTTAATACTTCCAGCCACTGTAAACTCCCCGCCAGGGGAAGGACAGAACTCACCCACCTGCCTTTCCACTGCTCTCTCCTTACTCATCAGTTGGTTGGGAGGGGTTTTTTCTCTTTTTTTTTTCTTTTTTACTTTTCTTCCTGGGCTAGTTTTATTCCTGGGTACTCCAGCTCACTGCCCCAGAGCTTACATCAGTACAGAGAGGCATTAGGGTACGGCTGAGGGGTAAGCAAAGGACAGGGCTACCTCTTCTTTAGGGATGCAGGACTTAGGTGGATGTCACAATGACATGAGAGTCAGACCAGTCTCTCTTGAGCGACCTTAAAGCTCAAGGATGTATTACTGAAACTGCTTGTTAAGTTTTGTTCGGTGGCTTACGTGAAACTAACATACGTAACAAACCTGTATCAAGAAGCTTTTGTCAGCATCACTTGCCAGGAAATACACTTAATTTACTGATGAACTTTGTGATGGGGAGGTTGGTTGAGAAACCCTCACTGAGATGGTAATGTAATACACAGGTGAAAACCGAGTACAGGCTTTTCACAAAACAAGTGGATACCGCGACATCTTAGTGTGTTAAGATTATGTCGCTGCCTTCCAATTTATTTGGACCTCTACACGTGAAGGCCAGTTTCCAGGAACATGTAGTGTTTAATTCCATTTTTCACAATTGTTTTCCTGTTACCTGTAATTTTCCTTTTATTTTTATATTTTATAGCTACTTCCAGAACTCACAAATCCGGATGAGCTGCTTTCGTACCTGGATCCTCCTGATTTGCCAAGCAATAGCAATGATGACCTTCTGTCTCTCTTTGAGAACAACTGAAACCATGTGTATTCTCCCATCCCTTTCACTTGTTCACACGTGTGTGGCTGCATAGCAAGGAATCTTAACACTCCTTTTCCACAAGAGAAGAAACAAAAACCCAAAAAACTCACAACTTGATCCAATGGTGCACTCCCTGCTTTCTTCATCTCAGAACTGCTTTTGTCAGCTTCAAAAACTGCGAAAGTGACGGGAGAAAAAAACAAACAAAAAAATAAGCAAATGCAGTAATCTCTGAGTCTGCCGTGCTACACGTGACAAACAAGCATAGACAGTTGTGCAGCTATTGGAAACCCCATTTGTTGTTCATCCTCTAGAGAGAGAGTTCTGTGATAAAAATAGTGTGAAGTATCTTGGCAAAATCGAATCTTGGCAAGGGAAGAAAAGGCAACAAAATGGAACTGTCTTTAATTGGCCCATCTCAGAGTGTCCTTCCAACCCGTGTTCTTCCATTTTTTTGAAACTGTATCTCCCTCCACCCCACTTTCCCTCTGACCCCCTCCAACCATAGGTTTGCGTTGGAGCGATTGTCCTGGCCACACACAAAAACAAAAACACGTACAAAGCTCAAAAGCACAAATCCTACAGTCAAGTGGCAAAGATAGGGCAGATGTACAGGCCTGTCAGAGGGAGCTGGCAGTTTAGCTCGTGTGATTTCAGTGATGGAGTCCTGAGAATTTCCAGGCTGCAGCCTTGGGTGTTGCTATTTCTGCAAGTGCAGGAATTTTAATCACCTCTTTGCAGAGGATTCCTCTGGCCAAACATACAGATTGGAAACCCCCCCCAAAAAAAATTTAAAAGCAATGTTTGCAATGTTTAGGGATTATTTTTTTAATTGTTATTATTTTGGTTTCAAATGAGTACTGTTTGTGGCTGCATTAACATCCAGCTGTTAAGATTGCTGTAACAGATCTTTTTGCCATGTATGAGATACGGAATGGAAAAGAGAGGGAGGGGGGATGCAACCAAACTATTCCTGATTATTACCTGCAGCCTTTGGTACCCCGAGCATGTGTGTCACTGTACTGCACAATACATAGCAGGACAGGCTGGGTTGAAGGCAGCCAGGAAATCATTGCAGGATGGAGGGAGAGTAACATCTGCATAATTACTTTTAATAATTGGCTTTAGAAAGGGGCATTGACTTTGGTCAGAAATCTTACAGCTTCATTTCTGTTTGGCTTTGTGTTTGGTTTTTGTGACTGTTACAGGTAATTCAGCCTTTTTCTTTCCTTCTCCTTCAGTTTCTTTTGTTAAACTTTGGCTGCCGGGATGAGCTCTTTCTCCTGAAGGACGGGGCATGGGGAGAATAAGTAACTGTTGGTAGATTGCTACTGCCCTCAAGAGACCCTGCTGCCACAATCACTGTTTTGCCCCTGTGGTCTGTGCTTCTCGTGTGGTTGCTGCTCCTGCATGAGCTTCCTGTTGCTTCTGTGCCCATTTCTGTGCTCTTTGTCTCTCTCTCTCTTGCGCTCTCTTATAAATTTTGTACAGTAGCTGTGTAAGAAGTGCATGTGTGCCAACTTTGCCCTTGTGGTGCAACATTTCAGCTTTTGCCCACTGTACAGTTATTGGTTTTGTTTCTTTTTGTTACTAAAGAGAATCCAACCCTACTCTTTTCCTTATCCCGAACGCAGTCAAACACCCCTCGTTTGCTCGCCACAATACATTTTAAACTGAAGTGCCAGGCAGAATCCTGTTTGTTCCAGTCAGTTTGACTAGATAGCTTCCTAGCCCTCTGTGTTTAGTTTGCAGTGCTGTAAATGGCATGCTCTGTGCTTACGACTCTGGATTTGCTTCCCTCACCAAAGTCATATTTGTAAATTCTTTGCAATTTTTGTTTAGTTTTGCTCTTCTTGTTAACGTTTCCCACTACTGCTGTACATGCCTCGTGATATATATATGCTAGTCAGCAGCACCTTGCTGTAGATATTAAAGGAAATGGCGGTTTAGTTCTTTTATTTTCCAGTAGGAGTATGGAATCTGTCAAACATACTATGTAGAGATGGTCCCACACTTATATTTTTCCTGTTTCAAGTTTTTTTAAGAAAGGCGCTGTTCATTATGCAAAATCAATTATTTTAAGAATTGCTATTGTAAATATATTTGTGAATATTTTAGTATTGTCTTTGATAATATTCAACATTTTCATGATCTGGTTATACTTTTGCTGGTGTTTTTAAAAACCTTGTCTGAAGAAAAATATGGGTCCTTTTTAAGAAAAAAAAAAAAAAAAGAAAATTGAGGGTTCTTTAACAGAATAAGGGAGTTGGATTGGTTGTTTTTTTCTCCTCCCCCCCTACCCCCCACCCCCTGTTTTCTTTTGATAAATTAGCCCAAATTCCATATCCGTTTATGTGACGAATAAATTGATACATCAAGCAGTACCTGGACAATCAGGGCCCAGCTCTGTCATGGAGACATAATAATAAGTGAATGCCTAGGGCAAAAAAAAATCAACTGATGTTCATTGACTGTGGGTGACTGTGGGCTGGTAGTGGCAGAGGCTTTTGTTTATTTGCCCAAGTGAGCAGAACACCTAGGACCAGCTGTCTGAACAGGTAAAGACACACTAAGGCAAGCAGCAGGTATGTAAGGTACCATATTTGTATCACTATACTGGTGCTCTGGTCTCTGAAACTGGGGGACAGTAACACATAGGGATGCTGGTGGGTGGGGGAGGGAAACAGTATAGTGTATTTTATTCTGCTTAGAAGTGTCTTTTTTCTTATGTAGGTTTGACAACCTGTAGAGGATCTCTGCAGAATATTAAAGCAACTTTGCTGTAATACATGGTAATATGGTTGTGGTGTGGTGCTGCTATCACACAATGCCTAGGAAAGACCATTCTTCAGTTACAGATGTGTTTTGTAGCCATTTTACTGTAGTAGTTTCCCCCCTGTAATTTTGCTGCATTGTTTGTATAGGTATTGATGTCATTTGCAGGGGTGGCTAAGGATAAACTGACTTAATGCCCTTAGAGTTTGGGGGTTTTGTTTGGGGGGAAGTTTCTTAAGCCATAGGTTTGGGAATAAAGATTTCTCATTATTAGTTGGAACTGGTTGCTCAGATTTATTTTTTTTTAAATATAAATTCTATTTAATGTTCCACCCACATTGACTCCTGAGCAGCTCAATTAGTCACCTGAAATTATTTTTCTCTTGAACATAACGTTAGTATTTTAAACCAGGTATGTTAAGGATTGACCTTTTGCTAACTGGTTGTATTTAAAGTGTATCATTTAAAAGTACCTGTTGGAAAGCATAAAGGGAAAAAAAAGCCCCATAGGTATTAGCAGTATGTTTGGAGCAGGGATTGCATCTGCTTTGTACAGTAACAGAGAATTAAAGTGGATGGTTGACATTTTAAACGTACAGAAACATTTGGTTTCTAAGCAGAAATTAAGAGAGAAAATACTAATTTTACCCATCACCCAAATGTTGGACATTTGAGACAGTTTTAAAAGTTTCCTGTCAGCTACAATCAGGTACTGTATAGTGGAGTCAGTATGAAAAAACCTTCTAAATGAAAATTTAGTTATTTTTTTATCTGTTCACTGCCGTATTAAATTTTAGAGAAGAAAAAAACCTAGCAAATAGGGTAATCACAGTCATTTCTTTTAAAGCTTAATTATTATATTAAATTCAAGTAGTATTTTTATTCTTCTTTTACTCTTTTTTTTACTTTTTAATTGTTTCCCTATGGAAGTTCATCTGGGAAAGAACCCACAGAGATCTACAGTTCTGCTGCCAAGACATTAATATAGGACTGACAGATACACACCAATGTCTGCAGCGGAGACTCAAGGGACAGCTGTACATATGTAAATGACAAATAGAGACATGTTAACAGAAATGCATTCATTTTCCTTGGAATGTGCATTGTTTTTATTTTGCAGGAAAAAAAAAAAAAAAAGCTTGAAGCTCCATCTTATGTGGAAAATGAATCCTGTTTGTTAGCGTTTGTGGAGTCTCAGCATTTGTTTCATTTTCACTTCTGTAATATACTCTGATCCTTTGTTTTGTTTTGTTTTATCTACATGTAATATTTAGCTTATGTGTACTAGTCTATCACCTGTGTATTTTTAGGGTGCTACAGAAAAAAATGAATTAAAATAAGGGGGATTGAAAAAAAAAGTAAATTGTAACCAAATTCGTACTTTCTACAATTTTTGATAACATGATCAGAGGAGAATTAAAACACACAAAAAAAGTACAATCTGAAGCAACATACAAAAATGGCCATTGTCTTTGTTTGTACATTGTATGTACAGTACAATGCAATCATTTCATACTTTAAATTGGTCAGAAAAAATAATTGTGATTTTTAGTCTTGCAAAACTGTATGTAGTTAGATGATGTGACAACCTAATATTTATCTAATAAATATGTATTCAGATGAAACCTGTATATTAGGTGTTCATGTGGTTATTTTGTATTTAAAGATCAAATTATTTGACTATTGCTAGACATTTATATACTCTGTTGTAACACTGAAGTATTCTCATTTGCTCATGTTAATTTTTTTTTTTCCTAAATAAATTTGCAAAATTAAGGTCTGGCTAATTAGCAGCTGCTTTGTAAATTTTGAGTTGCATTTCGAAACAACCAACTTCCCCTTTGTCCTACCTGGTCTGTGTTAGTGTGGAAGCTGGTTGTGCAGGATGTACTTCTTCAGGGAGTAGGACTTGCTGCAGAAAGAGAAAGCTGTGAGCCGCCCTGAAAGAGTCACAAAATAAAAGATTATGGAGGTAAATTTACTGATAGTGTGGGATCACATAGGAAAAAGGTCCCTGCCTAGTCTCTGGTGTCAGCACACGTGGAGGGATTACACATCCAACAGAGGAGTTGTTTAGCTTTGATGTTGTTGAAAAATTCTCATGAGCTTGATACTTTTGTTTCAGTTGGAGCCTGTCATTGTGAAATCAGTGACCACGGAAGATGACTGAAAGGAGATGTATTTTTTTTAATGCATGCCCATCATAAAGGTGAAGGGCTTGGTTTCAGGCAGCCTTTGAGTTACCAAGTCTGGTTAATTTATCTGCCTGTTTTAACTGTAAGTAGACTGAACCGTGACACAGGGAATACACACAGGGTTGTACCAGCACCACCCATGATGCACGCAGGTTCTTTCTCAGTGGAGTTCAACACCCATACTTTGTCACAGCCACAGATGACAGTCACTTTGCATCTGAGAACTTTTTTACCAGGGATTACTGAGTAGTTCTGTATTTGCATATGGCATTTGTGGAAGCATTAAGTTTAAACCCACCTTTCACATGCACTCAAATATGAAGGAACAGCCTAACCCTTTCAGAATATGAGTATCTATACAGGTATGTTACTGAGATCTAGCAATTACTCCACAGATCCACAAGGACACAAGTCTTTATTGTTGACTGAGAAACACAAGTAAGTAGGTAGGTAGGTAGACAGATCTAGACTAGGAATTTATTTTCTCAAAAGGTAGGTAGGTAGATAGATCTAGACTAGGGATTTATTTTCTCAAAATACAGAGGCTTGTCTCTGGTCTCTTCTCCCAGGTAATTAGTGATAGAACAAGAGGGAACTGCCTCCAGCTGCAACTGGGTAGATTTAGACTGGACATTAGGAAAAAATTTTCTATGGAAAAAGTGGTCAGGCATTGGAATGGGCTGCCCAGGGAGGTGGTTGAGTCGGCAACCCTGGATGTGTTTAAGGGTTGCCTGGATGTGGTGCTTGGGGACATGGTTTAGGGGTGAACCTTGTAGAATTCTTGGTTGGACTTGGTGTTCCTGAGGGTCTTTTCCAACCTGAATGTATCTGTGATTCTGTGAAAATTGGGGAAAATAGCTTGTTTCTAACTCTCGGCTTCTGCCTTCCTTGCTGGCCCTACAAATTACAACGGGCTTTTAGGATAATGTAATAAAACTGAAACAGAAAAAATATTTACCCATTCAAACAATAATTAATGGATATTTTGGTTTTGGTGTTTTGTTTTCCTGGAAGCTCACAAGAAACCTCAGCAAGACATTGTGCAAAGCCTCTTTGGCACTGTACAGATGGAGAAAAGTATGAAGAGCTCAAGTGATGTCCCTGAGCACTGTATATTTTTCAAGCTTACTTTGAAGCCTGAGGATGGTATGACAATTCTGGAAGTGGAGTTTCTCTCAGATGTCACCTGAGGATGAAGGATAGGTATGATGTGTGTATCCAGTTGATGCCAGCATCTCCCATTACAGTTGTGCACTCCACATGTGCTTCCAGGCAACCACCTATGTGAATATCTATGACTTCCCTGCTTGCCAACTGTTGAACAACTTCAGAACACTCTTACCTCCCTGCATTTTTCCTCTACTCTTCCTAGTTGGTCTGGATCTCTGAAACACATTATTTTGATTGTGCACCTTGTACTCTGTTGCTATGCACTTCATTATGCCTTTTACAGGAGCAAAAGACTGAAAACAATTAGAAACATGGAAAAAGGGACTCCCTGTTCATTTTCTGCTTGGACTATGGGGATGGCACTGCTGGGTGTAAATAGAGCTGCTTCCTTTCCTTTCAAAAAGCAAACTAGACAGCAAACAAAACAGTCCTAAAACTCTCACCTGATACGCTATGTCTAATGCTCTCATTTGTTATCCTCTGTTTCCTCTTAGAACTAATTAACATATTTTGTGTACCTAGTCTTTTATTTCTATGTATAATTAACCAAAACCTACATTCTCTTGCCTGCCTAAATTCCAAGGCTGTACAAACCTTACTATATTGTGAACTTGTAGCCATGAACTATTACCTTTCTTTTTTACATACTATGTTATTACCAGCATGTCACCTTATTACAGGTTTCTACTTTCTGTGCCACTGAAATCCTACCAGCTTTATGTGGGATATCACTCTAATGTCTGTCATTGTGTCAATGCACTATTCACATTTGTTCTGAAAGGAACACAGGATTTTTCTTGTGTCAGACCTCCACAACCTTCTGCTGAGGTATCGTGTCTCCATCAGTCTACAAAATTTTTCAGTGGAACATAAAAGTACCCCAAAAGGAATCTATTCATTATACAGTTTCATTTATAATGCAAGCAGACATGAATTCTGTCACAACTCCTGCAGGTGTTAGCATACTGGTTTGTTTGCTATGTAGTTCATCTACGTTTCCCAACTCATAATTCTGTTGTTTAAGACTATCCTTCGGTTAGGAGTGTTCTGCATTATAAATGTGTGGACTAGGTGACGTTAGCCTTTTTACCCTGTATAATGTCTTGAATTTATCTGCTTGATTTGTCCAGTATCTTTCCAGTTACTGAAATCATGATAGTTTTTGATAGATCCAGCTACACACAATAATCTAGACCACCAGCATCTACCACTTTTAGGCTGGTCTCTTTTTTGTCTTTTTTTAGACATTTTAAGAGATTTAGGATTACCAGTTCTGATTTTTTTTGCTAGGTCAGAGCGTCCTGGTTTGGGGCCAGGCAGATCCTCTCTTGCCCCTGAAAGGGGCAAAAGAATGACACTCACACAAATGGATTGCAAAAGTGATGGAAAGTTCAAATGGGAAAGCAATTAGTGTTTTACAGAAGGTACAAAGTATAGTGACGAAAGAATCCCAAAGCATACAAAATCCCCTATAGCACACCCAAAAGCCTCCCAACACTTCCCTTCTCCCCATGTGAGGGTATACCCAAACCCCCAGGGCTCTTTCTTACCCCCCCACTACTGCTAGGCTGGTCTCAGGCTGGCCAGGTCTGAGACTAACCCCCACTTCTCATGGCTTTAGGCCTAGCCAGGCCTAAGAGGCCTTGAGATACTCCCACACCATTACCCAATAGGGAACATCTCCCATGGGAGCAGAGAAGGAAGAAAGAGGAAGAGAATGACTTTGCAGATGGATTTACAGGGTGCAGGACATTATGGGTATGAAATACGCTGTTTCCTGTGTCCACCTACTGGACACTCTGGACACCGGAGGTGTAACTTATGTGGCAGGAACAGGAGGCACCCAGCCTAAACTGCCTCACAAAGTTTTGACCAATTACATTTTTAATTGACTCTTACAATCTAGACTTCCCTGTTTGTCCATAGCTGTTTCATGATGTCAGTGTTTTGGATTTTGGTGAAGTATTCTGGAACATTTTGTTTCATTTGCCACCTCATGGACATTGATCATCATCAACATGGAGACAAATTGTTCAATGTAATAAATTTTAACTAGTCAAACACTAGAAAAATGGAAATGTTTTTCAAAATATTCAGACTGCTGTTAGGGTTCTAGTCTTTTGTTTGATTCTTTTCTTCATTTGGTTTACAAATACTATTGAAATACCTCCCAATTATTTAATGAAATGCTGGAGTTGAAGTCTTGCTGGGGTTCTAATGCATATTTAAATTTATTCTAATGTTCACCAACTATTATTTTCAAATTTGAAGCTCATTTTTTCTTTATTAATTGCTTCTGTATTACTCAAGACATGCAAAATCAGTGAATTCTGGACAGAACCCATGCACCTATCCAAACAGCTGTCCTAGTTAGTGACTGTGGAAAATACCCAGTTCATGTAGTTATGCAGAATATGTTGCTTTGCAAGAGTCCTATTTGGCTAGCAGTTTTCTGAATTATGAATGGTAGTCCCTCTGGGAAGAAGCATTACTTTCATGTTGCCACTATCAAACTGATGGCAGAACGTGCAGAAGTGACACTGAGACAGAATCAAAAGTTAAGGAACCCTAGCCGCCTCACTCTTCAGAATGCTAATAGAACTTAATAGCAATTCTTACCCTGAGCTTTTAAGTATTTCATCAAACATTTCATTATCCAAAAATTACATTCTTCAATTGTAAATGTGACACAGTAATTTGCATCTGACAAGTCGTTAGTGCAGTTGGTGGGACACTGTGTATTCAGATAAGTGTCATGTGCAATTATGTCATGTAAGTATGTCATACTGTCCCATGCTAGCTAATGTGGTAATGCTGTTCTCTGCTGATGGTGAGCAATCCTTTCTATAGGGAAACTTCAAAAAAGCAGAAGGGAATCAGATTCTGCCTTGTGAAGCTGGTTGGATCAGATTTGTTTATTAGAAACACTGGTGACAATTTTTTAAGTCTTGTTACATCTATGAAGCATTTTTTGGGGTGATTCTTGTTCAAACTGATGCTACTTGGCCATTTTTAAGCTTCCAACTCCTGTTTATGAAATTGTACACCCGAAAAACATAGAACTATGATTATTGCTGGAATTAGTTCAGTGCAGAGAGGATAATTTACCTTGTACAAGGTACAGAGGCACCTGTTACCTCAAAGCATCATTGTTCAGATTTACACACAAGACAAATTCAAGAGAAAGCCAAGGCTTTACCAGGGAGCCAATTAAAGCAGTGCTTTAGAGAAACAGTGTAGAGAACACAGGTCATGAAGACATGACAATGTAAAGAAAATAACTGTAAAAAGCTGCTAAATATTGGGGAGGGGGAAACATCAGAAAAGGGATCAAATTGAACCAGAGACCCACGTGAGAAGAATTTTTAAAACCAAATACTATAGCAGGGATGGAGAGTGAAAAGCATTCTGTTGGGAATCTGAGGTGCTGCTGCTGGTGTGCTGCATGGGACCACGGGTCCCACATGGCCCTGTGCCTCTATGCACACTGCAACCATTTCCCACTTGAGTTGCAAGTAAAATTAACTTCTAAAATGCACTTGACCCTAGAATGTCATATTATTACCTTGTCAGTCTTAAAATGCTAAATGTATGATGTTCTTCCCCTTTCTTTCTTTCCCTCTGACTGCATTTTCTAGTGTTTGTGACAGTGATTATAAGCAGTGTGGGTATGCCCCTTGTTTGGGTTTTATCAGCTGTGGATTTGTTGTATCACAGAAATAAGACCTGGCCAATGGAGTTACACAGCCAGAGAAAAGACAGGGCACAACAGGAGATAGTAGTGGTGAGAAAACAGATGTAGTTTTCCATGCAAGTGGGTTTTGTGATAACCTCTGAGGAGGGGGACTGGGGACAATATGGTGCTGACTTCTACTTCCCAGGAAGGATCTGCTAAGAATTTCTTCTGAGTAATTTATGGCCAATTGCATTTTCAGTGAGATCATCCCAAGCTCAGAACCATCTTATACAAGATGAGGTAGCATAACTAGTCCTAAAAGCATTTCTGATACTATTATCTTAGAATTTGTTCCTCAGACCAGAGGTGATACTTCACAGGTAAATAAACCAAACTGATCACTATAGGTGTTAAGTTCTGTTATAAATGACATTTCTGTGGTTCAGACAATAGAAGGGTTCCCATAACTTTTGTTCCATCTTAATACTATTTTATAAGTATGCAAAGCATTTCCCTACCCACAGACAAACCACCTATCTAGAAGTCTCGAAGCTTTGTGAGTCTGTTGGGAGTAACAGCTGCCTTTTTCTTGTAGCCTACAACTATGCATTTAAAACATCCTACATGCTTTGCCAGGCTGCTGTGATCTATCAAGAAGTGTTCATGGATCATCTGTAGTGCTGCATGGACAATCTTCTGGGAAGCTATGGGCAGCTGCAAGGTGCTCTGAGCACTGCATAAAGGCACAGTGTAATCTGAGATATTAGCAGCGAGTTTCCATGCATTATGCAGGGAGACTGAGTAATGAATTCCGAGCAAGCAATGTCACCCAGAACTTCTGAAACGAAAATGCTAATCACAGCTGTAAGGAGCATGAGTGGATTGAGGTTTTTCTTGTATGACTATTTGTAGATAATTAGTATGAAGTCATATGGGGAAACTCCTCCTTTATGTATGGTGTGTGCTGGAGAGAAGGTTCACAGTGTGAGCTGGGTTACTGCAAGTTCCTAAGAGGAAATCTTGATCAGGGGAATATTTATTACCATCTTTTCTTTTTATCTGTAAATGTACCTGTGTGGCTACTCTATGCCCTTTGAGCTCTTGTATGATTTAATTTCACACTGCAATCACTTAGTATAATGGAAGGGTCTTTCACCATCTCCCCTACACTAGTCCCCATTCATAAATAAATGCATGTCAGAGACATATCACAGAAATCCTTTCCAGCTCTCAAGCCATCTTCTAGCTTAGCCAAAACCTTGAAGAAAATATTATGCTGTGTTTTGAAGTGCAGCACATCCAGGCTTTGCAGGTGGAGGGTGGGAATACCCACTGCAAACTCCTGCTCTCCACACTCAAAATCAAGCTGAGTCCCCTCTACTAACAGTCCAATCAGCAGCATCCTTGAGATAACTAGGTCCCAGACATGCAGGGATTCTTAAAGTCACTGTTAAAATCAATACTGTGGGAATTCCCTCTATCACAGTATCAAGTGATGTTTATGCAAAATCCACTTAGGCATAGATTGCTGCAGTCAATACTTGAGTTTTTCTTGCCCCATGAGGATCATACCAAAGTCTGCCATAGACAAACATGAGTTGCATGTAGTTGCGTTTTTGCAGATGATAGGTTGCAAAACATGATCTTACCACACCTTTCAAGATCGATCCAACAGCAGCAATCCAAGTTTGAATTCATACAGTTGATCCTGCTCTGGCAGGCGGGTTGGACTAGATCATCTTTCAAGGTCCTTTCCAACCCCTAATATTCTGTGATTAACCCAGGTTCCTCTGTCACAAACAAGTGGGCATGCAGTCAGATGGCTGGAATCAAGAAAGACATCACCTTTGTACCAGTGAAATGTCTGTCTTCTTGGGGGGTTGGGGGAGGGTGTGTAACACCATTACTTCAAGCCCTTTGAAATCAAAATCCCCAAATTTAGGTCATGTTTCAAGCATTTATTCCTTCTGTTTCTTTAGAAGACTCGCTTAACCATTACTGTTGTTTGGTATCCATCTTGGCACAATGGTGGGAATATTTACTCCGTTACTTCATAGTTCTGTTTGTGAAGTCTTTTAAGTTGCAAGCAGTGTATCAATATGAAATGTCATTGTATCATTTAAGGTTCTTTTTCCTATGCAGGAATTCCTCAGCTAGGACATAGTAAGTTTTCTTTCATAGAAAAATACCTACTTAGAAAACTGTATCAAAATGTTCCTCCTTGTTTATTTATCTGTAACTTCTATACTATCTATTGAGTCTGAGGGGAGCAAAAGTGAATGATGAAATCTGTAGGGCAGATACCCAGCTCAATGGCTCTGCTGAAGTATCTGTCTGGATTTTAGTCTGTGCCACCACATTCTGTTGCCTATCTTGCACAGCACGGGCACCAGGTGCTCGTGTTTTCCTGCCAAATGTACTTATCTCCTAGCCAGATCTTGTAGAAAGTCAGTGATGGTCATTATCTTCAAAGAGATGTGTTCAAAGCCCCTCTAAAATCATTTGAGTTTGCAGATCTAGCTCTAAGCCTCCTTTGGTAGTCATTAGGGTGATCCTTGACAGAGTTTTTAGAACATTTTTCCTGGTTTTCTTGTATACTGATCTCTGTAAGTCACAACTACCTAGTCATACTCTCTGCATGAGTTTCAATTCATGTGATTTGTTCAAGAGCTACTAATTCAAGAGTGAATTAGTAGCTTCACTGCATAAGCCCGGAGACAATAATTCAGTCCATATTCCCAGACAAAAATAAACCACCATGAAATCAAGCAAGTTGTTTTGCCTTCTTGCTGAGGCCTGCAAATGAGGAAAACTGCTTTGTTTGCTCTACCAAAGACACCTGTGAACCCTTAGCAAAACAGTTCAAAGCTGTTTTGCTCATGTTTATAAATGTGAAATCAGAGAGCATTTTGCTCACTGTTCACTCCTAGCTTGGATACTGTGCAAAGATCCCCTCATCTCAAAAAGATCCATAAAAGTGGAAAAAGCTTTGAGAAGGTCAATAAAGATGATTCTAAAGATAGGAAACAGCTTTCTTATAAATGATAATTGAGTTGGCTGTGACTTTTCAGTCTTGAAATGACCAAGACAAGAAAAGACACAGGTTTAAATCATGCATAGTATGACAAAGATGGTCATCAGCCAGCTTTTCACTTCCAGTACAAGAAATAGGGCACATGAGCTGAAGCTAATAGGAGCAGTATTCAAAACAGATCCTTGATGCGCTGTGCAGCAGGCTTGTGGAAGGGCAGCTTACAGTTACAGTGCCTTACAGCTTACAGTCAAGGAAGCTGATGGTGCTAAGAGTTAAGACAGATCCAGTGAGTGGATAAGTACACAGGAAAAAAAACCAAAACAGACTACATACCAAAGTCACATCCAGCTCAGGAAGTTCTGTGAAGTGAAAGCAGTAGGAGGTGGAAAGCGCACTGGCCTGTAACAAGCACCTTATGCTATTGTTTCACTCTTAGGCATTCCTTGTAAAAGGGTTTGAGACAAGATGGACCCTTTAGCATAGCCTAAAATAGCTATGTAGTTATAAGGCATGATACATGCTACAGCCACCCCTACAATGCCACCAGCTGTTGAATTGACATCTCAAAACTCTTAACTTGCTAAATTTATCCTTGATATCCTTCCACTTAATAGGCACGAAGTATAGGAGTCTCTGTAGTGTGTACCTGGGAAATGATATTCATCTAGGATTTCTCAGTTACCTGTAATTGTATGTTGTAGTTCTGCTCTGAACTCTGTGGTCTGAGCAATGCCTTGATTGACACCTTTCTGATGATTCAGTAAATGTCACTGATAAAGTCACTTTTAGCAGCTTGACAACAAAGAATGTAGACAAATTGAAACTTTACTATTCCCCACTTAGGGGCTGTTGTGTGATTCTGTTATACTTTATTACATGGCTGTGTTACTCTAACCTTCATTAGAGTAACTTAATTTATAATTCAAGGAACGTGAACATTATAGATCCATAACTACTACCCTTGTTTTTCTTTTATTAAGAATCACTTTAGGAGCTGTTTTCCCACATTCAAGGGCTATAATTTTTAACGAGACTAGCACATAGTACTGTAACTAAATTATATTTAGTTTGGGGGACTTAATGCCTTAAAATAATATGTGTAAAACCAGTTATGTTTTTTTGGAAATGCCTTAATAGAAACAGTATTTCCATCTGGGAAGCTGAAAGAGCAGAGCAAGCAGACAGAACATCATCTATCTACAGAACCAATTTTGCAGAGACTCAGTGGTCCAGTTGTATTCCATTAACTGCAAGGGCCTGGGTGGCCTTTGTTTTAGGTGTGATGCGGCAGAACTGTATTAAATATAGCACACTTGCATGAGCTTGTCATGGAGAGCAGAAGTTCTTTTCGTGATTGTTTTAAATAATATAAAAAAGGGGGGGTGAGGGGGAGGGCTTGCATTTGTGTTATGATTTCTGGTCGAAGAAGTGCTGTTACAGTAATGGTAGGGTGTGCTTCACCTAGCACTATGAAGCTGCACCATTAGTTATTTGGATGCAATAAAATCTGTATTGGAATAGTTTTTTAGAGACAACATATACTGTCTTATGAGACGAGTTATCTTGCTGCTGTTATACTGATGGAAGAGCTTTCTTTGACCTCACAGAACAGGACCAAACCACACATTTTAAAAGTTCTTGTATATGGAATCAGCATGGCAACTAGAGAGAATTTCAAAATGCCTGAATATGACTAAGCCGTATACCAAGTGTTGTGATCCAAGTTCAGAAAAATAAAATGTTAGTGTTTTCATATAAAACATGAATGATATTTCCCCATTACTACTCACTTTTCTAATTCCTCAGGCAGGTTTCCTGGCAAAACCGAAGTCAGGCTATGAAACAATGCCCTGGGCACCCCAGGGGGTCAGTGATGCCACGGTGACACAACAGGTACTTGCTCAGGTGCACCTATTTCATCACGTGTCGTTATGCAACTCCGTGGGTGGTGTTGGTGAGTGACACTGTTTCAGGCAGCCCACCACTCCCATGTTTCCACTGCACCCGATGATCCCACGCCTGCGATGGTCGCAGCCCAGCCCTTCCCGCGAAGGTGCTCGCTGGGGCCTGCGGGACAAACCC
This sequence comes from Dryobates pubescens, assembly GCF_014839835.1. NCBI lineage: Eukaryota > Metazoa > Chordata > Aves > Piciformes > Picidae > Dryobates > Dryobates pubescens. The sequence goes on from NC_071619.1 coordinate 23,555,827, forward strand.
TAATGGGCTGCGTGCAGTTACAAAATTTTAGAGGCTTCCCATCACACTGTTGATCTCTGGGGTCAGGGTCTATGAGGAAATGTTCAAAAATAAACCCAAACCATAAAAGAAGCAAACAAAAGAATCCTCCCAACAGCCCCGGAAAATGGTTGAGAAAATGGCCGGCAGCAGGAGGGCGCGAGTCCTCCGCGCGGGCAGCGGCAGCTCGCGGCAGCTTCCTCTTCCCAGCCCGCCCGGAACCAGCCGCCAGGCCCCGCAGCCGAATCTGCGCCGCGGCTGGCGCACACCCACAACTCCGCCATGTCAGCGCCCCTTCCCCCACATTGCCCCACAACCCCCTCGCCGCCATTTTTCCCCGCGCGCCGCCCCCAGGGGGCGCTGTGGCGGAACCCATAAAAGGCCGCGGCGGCGCCAAGCGCCTGTAACCTGTGTGTGCGTATCGCTGCGTCCTTGTCTGCCCGCCTGCACGCTAAGCTTGTCCGGCTGTGGCATGCTGGCGCTGAGCGCCGCCCGCCGCCTGCTTCGCCCGCCCGGGGACCTGCTACAGCCGCTGAGGATCGGCTGTGTTGAGGTGACCGGTGCCCGTGGTTGTGCGGCCGGTACGCCGAACCCAGTGGTGTACTTGGACGTAGGCGCCGATAACCAGCCGCTGGGACGCGTCGTGTTGGAGGTAGGGGCACCTAGGCTGCCTAGGGAGCGGAGGCTGCCGACAGCTTGCCTGGCGCCGGGGCCTAGGGGACGGTGCCTGGGGAGCTGCGGGCGGCGGGGCACCCGGCCATGGCGGCTGGTGAGCGGCAAGGTCAGGACAAGCCCGCGGGGACGCCGGCTGGCACAGCGACTGGGTCCGGCTCTTAGGGTCGCAGGAAAGGCACAGTTGCCCCCATTGCAGGCGTCAGAGGGGCCTAAGGGTGAAGGTCTCACCGAGTACGTGGAACCCGAGTGAGAGAACGGTGAGGTGGCTCTCTCCCAAGTGGGTGGCGAGCAGGGGTCAGAAGGGGGCTGGAGTGGGGCACCAGGTGTGTGGCAGTAAGGTTTGCCTGTGTCAGCAGTCAGTAATCAAAGTCATCCTTGTGCGACCGGTCGGTGGGGCTTGCAGCTCGGGAGCGGCTGCGGCTTCTGAGGTGCAGATTGGGCCATACAGTGGCAGGGAGCCTCAGGGAGGAAAAAATAAATAAAGAATTGATCCATAGTACTAGAACCGAAATGCTAAGCAAAAGTAAACTTACTTACTGAAGGGTACTGTTGGATAGAGAGAAATAAGCATGGTTCCAGCAGTGGGAAAGTACCCGAAGCCCCAGCGCTGCTCAGGGGACCCTGTGCTGTCAGCGAAGAGCTGGACCCTCGTGTGGCTGCCTAGCACTCAGGGGTTGGCCTGCCCTTTGGCCAGCACACCTATAGAGCATTACAGCCACTCTTCCAAATTCGTCTTGTTTTTTGTTGTTGGTTTTGGGGTGTTTTGGTTTTTTTTCCCCTTCCTTTCTTTATTTCTTTTTCTGGGTAATTGTTTGGGTATTAGTCTTTGGGTTTTTGAGGTACTGCCACTTTGAGCTTCCTGCTTCGTATACGTTGAAGGGTTTGCACAGCTGTTTGAGCTGGCAGCTAGAAATCAACTTTATGATTAAGAGTTTGGTCTCTGAGGTACTTAGCTGTTTGAATAAAGCCTGACAGGAAAACTGTGGTAGAGGCCAGTCTCGGGAAAAGCCCAATAAGCACCAAGACTGGAGTTCTGGTATATATCCTTAAGGCTTGGCACATGCCTCTAGATAAATGTATTGTGTATGGGAAAGAATGGGGGGGGGGGTGGTGTTCCATAAGCTTGTATTGGAGAGAATATGCTGCTCTTCTGAATTGCTACCTACTGATGGAATTCAGTGTGGCTTTTTGCCACCAGTACCCAAGTTCTGTGTCGATTGATTTCTTTAAATGTAATTCATGAGGCTTTTCTCTAAAAGGCTTTTCCTTAAGGCTAAAGCTCAGTTAATTTATCTTCATTGAAAGCATGCAAATCATTGGCCACTGCCAGCTCTCTTGTTCTCAGGAGGTAACGTTTGAAGGGGTCATAGGTAAAAGTATTGCTGGGCAAGTTCATTATTGATCAATGAGATGTAGTAAATAGCTGGATGGTAATGTAGAAAATAGCATTAACGTCAGTGTTTCTCGAAGTAGCATTTAATTTCCAGGTTGGCAATTTTCAGTGTGCCCTGTTTACAGAAAATCTGACTGTATTGCTGCTGGCTGCTGTCATGATACGTAACTAAATATGCTGGAGAGACTTTGAACTCTCTGGCTGTATTGGATGGATGTTTGGGTCCATCATAAAGATACCTTTTACTTATTGCTGGATTATCATGCTGATCAATGAATTCAGTAGACTGTGCTCAAGTTGTCCTTTATTAACTAGCTAAAAGTTACATTGAGGAGATATTTTCAATTTCTAGGCAAATGGTTAGAAAGTCTTAAAATGTCCTTGGAACTTTGGGTGGCTTGTGATTACAGGTAGCTCATCACCTTGGAAAGAAGGTTCAATTGTACCAGTCTCCCAGGTAGAAGTTTTTCTATATATGTGTGAAAAAGCTGACTTAGTAATTCGTTTATTTTTCATTAACAGCTGAAAGCTGATGTGGTTCCAAAGACAGCAGGTAAGGCAGCATCTCCAGAATTCCATAATTTTTAAGGTCCAGAATGTGATTTGCAGGAACAAGAATATCCATGTAGACACGATTTCCGTGTTCCATCCCCTTTCACTGAACAGAGCAATATGAGAAGAGCTTCGTCCAAACAGTACTAGTGAAGAGTTAAAATTTGTTGATGTGTTCCAAATAGTTTAATTTTATAATTTGTGCCAAGACAGTACAGTCCATAACTTGGGTGATCAGTGATGAGTAAATATGTCTAAGAACACATTATATCAAGCTCAAACCCCCAAACAAGTGGAAAAGGGTGAACCAAAGGCATCATGTCTCGTAGTTTCCAGAGAGCACATGAAGTTTTGTTTTCCTGGTCACTAGCTGATTAGTGAACTGATTTCTAGTTATATCACATGCTTCCTTTCTCATCTGCTTATTTAGTGTTTCTGAAAGCTTGATTTTTATCTTTCAGTTCCCAGTAGATGAATATCTTGACAACCCCCCTTCCCAAAGCGAAAAACCCAGCAAACAGACAAAACCAAACCAAAAAACCCCAAACAAAGCAAAGCAAGCACAAACCCCCCCACCCAAACAAACAAACACCCAACCAAAAAACTCCCACAAAAATAAAGAGGGGTATCGTGTTCACAATTGCTATAGAGAAGCTCCAGAGTGGTGGGTTTGAGGAAGTAAGTATCTTGCAGTTAAGACATAACAGCAAAATAAAAGGATCAAAAGATGGAAGAGAATTCTCTGTACTCTGTTCTGAGGTTAAACAGGCTTTGTTTCCTTAGCTTTGTAACAGAGGAGCTTTTGAGGCATGGAAACAACTAACACATTGATAACACTCTAAAGACACTATAAATTTTTTGAAGTGTGAGCTTGGGACATGGCTAATCTGCTTGTGTTTGATTCTATTGTGTCATGTATGGCAGTGTAATACTTCATGATTTGTTTTCACAGAAAACTTCAGAGCTCTTTGTACTGGTGAAAAAGGATTTGGGTATAAAGGATCCACTTTCCACAGAGTGATTCCTTCATTTATGTGCCAGGTAATTTTGTTTGTTTGTTTACTATATGTAGACTATCTTAAACAGCCTAAACAGCTTTCTGCTTTTGTACAGCAGCATACTTGGCAAAACTGCACTTGCTTGGGAGAAGCATTTGTGGGTAGAATGACAATCAGCTTTATGTCCTAAGTGAGCTATTAAAAACATGTCCATTCTCTATCCCTAGTAGAGTAATCTGTTTACAGTAAGAGAATGTGAGTTGTTTTAAAAATAAGCTTTCTTCAAATGTTTCCCTGATGTGTGGAGAGAAGGAGGGAACCAAAAGGGTTGATTTGGGTCAGTTTTTGGGATTAGAATGGATTTTGTTTGATTTAAAAGATGAATGTTTCAAAATTCTGAATTGAGTTGAAGTCCACACAGGTTAGCAATTTTTCTTGAACAGTTACAACTACCATAACAAAACTATGAAAACAGCCTTCTTGAATGCCTTTTTCCTACTGTCCTTGGCAGGTGAGCAGGATTTTAGCTGCTGTAGTGTGTTTATTAACTGATGACTCTGATGGCCTTCCCTCCACCTTTTTTCAGAGCTAAAGAATACAGCTGTCAGACCTGTTCTCTTGCCTTTGAAATGTAAACTAAGGTTTTGTGAAACTGACAAAAGTGGCATAATTTAGGCATCTTTATGGGGCCAGAAATATATAAATAAGAAAAATAGAAATCTTGCTCTCAGTTCTAACACTGATTTGTGTCTGTTCTCCCTGCCTCCCTGTTTTGTCCCCAGAAATAGACCTGAAATGAGACTACTAGGTGGTTGACTCCATGGTACCATGAGATTGTGAATTGATGGCTAGGAATTAGTTGGTACTTGTTACCAAAGTGGAAATACTGTCATAGGTTTCAAATATCTTCCAGTAAGAGAAAACAGTAGAAACCATCTCACTTGTTGAGATGGATTGTTAATATGATTCAGGCAGTTGGTATAGCCTAATTGAAGGTTATCATACCCAGGACTTGGCAATTCAGGTGCCTCCACATGACATGCAGCATGCAGAGCATACTTCTGGGACTGCGTAACAGTAGCTGTAACATCTCTTGTGATAGATTGCTCAAGGTGAGCAAGTTCACAAGTTCTTAGCATCATGGGTTGTGTCACTTCTGGGAGAGGAGATGGCATGTTGCTGGAGGGCAGTGTTTAGTAGCTGCCTTTGCGAGTCGCTGTGGCTAGTGGTTTTATTTTCTTCAGTTTTGAGTGTCTAACCTGAGACAGGTGATCACATCTATCGCAGCAAGCAACATGTAGCTGAAGGAAGTTTAAAATAACTCAGAGTGCTTAAAAAAACAAAGCCTAGAAATAACAGATAGTAATAATGAAGATTCTGACCAGTATGTATACTTGTTGGGAGAAAAGAATAGTTTTGAGATCTTGCCTGTGGTAGTGAATTTGGGTGATTTTGTTTCTTAAAATTACTGCTCTGTTGTATTACATTTGGGAGCAACGCTGGTACCACAGGAAGTTGGTTGTTAGAATTACAGATGCCATTGTCAGCAATACCTGGAGCAGAAATTTACATTTAGTTTGATTGTATCTTCATCTAGTTGTGTGGCTTTAAATCCTTGTGTGACCATACTCATTCTTAACTTGAAGAAAATGTACTGATTTTATTACTTTTAAATTGGAGCAAGTGAGTATATTATCAGTAGTATAACTTCTGATGTAAAGTCTGCCAGTGAAGTTAACAGCTATTTCTGTTTCAGGGTGGTGACTTCACAAATCATAATGGAACTGGTGGAAAATCCATTTATGGCAGTAGATTTCCAGATGAAAATTTCATACTTAAGCATGTAGGACCTGGTAAAGAAACACTGTTTCTACCTTCTGATGATGATAAGCTATAATGAAACATTGTTTACAAAGTTTTATTTAAAAAGAAAGGGGGGGAGGGGGTTGGATGTGTGGGGAGCTTGGTAGTTAGGAAGTTCAACAATGCATGTGTTTCTTGTGCAGACTGCTGTACAAATACAGTCAGCCTGGGAAGGGTGACATTGCTGCTCTTATTATAAAAAGGACTGTGCAAAATAAAGTTTTGTATACTACTTAGAAATTCTGACCAGGTCAGATTATTGCTCATTCATAAGTCATAGACTTACTCAGATGATTTCTGCAGAAGTGAACCAAAGTGTTCTGGGGTTTCTTATTTATTAAGAAACACAGTCACATCTTTTTATGATCAAGTTAAATCTGGAAAAAGTAAAGGAAAAGCCATACAGGAGAACTTCCTCACCACAGGAAACTACTGCGCTGTTGTACCACAGTAGAGGTTACCTGATGTTAATCACATTCAGGATGTGTACAACTAATTACATTGCTAACATTCTTGCTGTGGAGAGAAGGGAGGTTAGGCTGGAGGTAATTGTCAAAGACATGAAGTTGGTATTAGAAATCATTTGGAGATGATGTGACACTATCGTGTCTTCAGTCTGTCCAGCTTTTAGACTAAATGTGCAGAGAATTGTCTTTTCCACTCCATACTTGTTACACCAATCTAACAAGCTGCTGCTCTTGTAGGTGTGCTTTCGATGGCCAATGCAGGACCCAATACAAATGGATCTCAGTTCTTCATTTGCACTGCAAAAACTGACTGGTAAGATCTCAGCCCTGCCTGTTAACCTGATGAATTGATGCCTGGATCCAGATGGTTTGAGGTGGACCTTTGATTGTGGGTTGATGGTTTTTTTTAAATTTCCAAATCACTTGACTCGTGATGGAAAAGGAGTTGTTCTGTGCTTAGTTGAGGGAGGGGAGGGCTGGGAGAGTAATGAGGCCACTATCCTTCAGAATGCTTCTAAGGTCCAAAACCAAAAGTATTTCATGGCACCTGTAGAGCAGTTGTGCCTTTGACATACAGTTGATGAGCAGGGGAGAGCTATGAAGATCTTCTGACATCCCTTCACTGAGCTCAGCTTGGTTTGGTCTTTATGTTGTTTTAAATAAAACTGCCTTTGTTTATTTGTTTTACAGGCTGGATGGAAAACACGTTGTTTTTGGGCATGTGAAGGAAGGAATGGATGTTGTGAAAAAAATTGAGAGCTTTGGTTCCAAGACTGGAAAGACCTCCAAAAAGATTGTCATTACTGACTGTGGACAGTTGTCCTAGCCTTTTGCCCTACCATTCAGGACAATTTTAATGCTGTGAAAAATTAATCATAAAAAACCCCAAACATTTCTGGTCCCATGAGTAGCACCTATGGAACTATATTTTCTATTTAACTTGGTCCAACTTTTATACTTATTTTAACAATGTTGATTAAAAACATAAACCAGTAACTGAAATGTTCGGACTGATCTACCTTGGTAGTCACACTGATGTGGCAGAGTCCCATGGCATTCTGAAAGAAGTGGTATAGTCATCCAGAGCACATTTGACTGCAGTGCTGAGGCTGTTCTTAGTGTTTGGATGTTTCGGGTGTTAGTGGTGGAGTTTGCAACTAAGTGCTCTGTGATGGGGGCTTCGGCATAAATTAAGAAATACTTTGTTTCCTTTGGTACTAATAACCACCTCTTCTGCATCTTGTTTTGAAAAAATAATGCTAACAAGAGCTTTCAAGGTTGTCTGCAACATGACTGTCAGGCATTTTTTCCCCTATTTTCTATTTCATCCAATAGAATTTATGTGAAATTGTGGGCTTTGAAAAAATAATTCTGCTTTAACTTTTGTTTGCTTTTTTGTTTCACTTTGGGGTTTTTTTGGTAGTTTCAGACCACTGTTTAAACTGTACTGTTGTGACACACTACCACAACTGTGCTTCAATTGAGTGATTTGAAGGGTTCAGTAAATGGCTTTAGTTTGAGTTACCCTACTACTAGAGCTCTGCCTGGGCAGTAAGACCACAAATCAGCCAAAAGATCATGGGATGTTTTTATTATGCAACTGTGAAATTACTTGAAGTTCAGTTCTGCTCTGAGATCTGATTTTTGTAAGGAATGTAGCAGGTCTCAACAGCCTATTTTTGCACCTTGAGGATATAGTGAGCTTGTTTGAGAAGAAGGTTTCATTCTTTTTTTTGTCCTGTTGATTCTGTGTAATCAGCCCACATTGGGTATTACTTGAATTATACATCATCATCGTAAGTCAAAATTGGTCACCGTGAAATCACGAGGCTTAACTGGTGCAGCAAAACCATTATTGTGGAGTTTGATGCACAAGAAGGAAATAATTCAGCTGATCAGGTAAACACATTCAGTTTGTATCAACCAGTACGTTTTATGCGGAGTGCCTGAGCAGTAACGAATGTTGGAACCTCACAACCTTTAGAATCACTAAAGCTGTAAAATATTAAAGCTTGTGGGAAAAAAACACTTGACTGATTTTGTTCAGTAATCTTGTGACTGAAAAGAAAGTGTGATGGCTCTCTTCAGATGTGAATTTCCTCTGATAATGTGTGGGTTTAAAAATGGTTTTGCACTGGATTTGTTTTTTTCCACTGAGGGCTGCATTTGTGTGTACAAGGTAGTATTCAGAGTGTAATTTGGTAAAATAGAACTGAAAAGCTTTTTCTTCCCACTGTTGCATCTTTCTTAGTAGTATTTAAAAAAAAAATGCTACAAATTTGTGCTGGTTTGGCTTATTTCAGTTTGATAGAACATTTTGTGTGTGTGTATGTTTCCTTAACCTGTGTATGAAAAAGAATTAAAAATTTAAATGCAATTCTACCACGAATAAAAAAAATCTGTTCCTTTCCTAAATATGACTGCACAGTTACTTGCTGGAACCTGTTGTGTTTACTGGTGCTGGTTTGTTCTATCCACTTTGCAGTGGGTCTGATTCAGTGGTGGTCAGAGGCTGTCATTCAGAGATGCAGCCAGCAAGAGACAGGGTATTGGTGCCAACTTTGCCTTTCACTAGTGAATGTGAAATACCTGCTATTTGGACAGTGGTTCAGGTTCTGAGACTTATTTTGTCTGATTCATTCCATCAGTTCATAGAGTGGGCAAAGTGTAAATTTATTGGGAGTTTTTTTTAATTCCTGATTTCAGTTTTGAAAAGTTGGTAGACAATTGAGGAAAAGTTCCTTTTTGCTGTGTGATTTAGTGGCATTTTAGACTGGAAGGCCCAATTAAAGATGCTTTGCTACAAACCACTCCATTTTCTCAGAACTGTGTTGAGCTTTAAACAAGTCAGTGTTACACATGGTATAGTGATGTGTTACATGCAGCTGTGGCTTTTAAAGGCACCTTTGTGCCCTAACTTCTGAAATGCAGAAGCCAACATTTTCTATCAAAGCCTACAGATAAATATTAAGCTCTGCAGCGTCACTGTGATCAGTAATACTGGCTTCAGGGTCTCAGTGGGGTGGTTTTGGTTTCCAGGTACCAGTCCTCTGCATACTTTCCTCTGCTGGAAGCAAGTTTGTTGTCTGGGTGCTCAGAGTGCTGTGCATGAGTCTTAACGTTTTGACAAACTAAACAGGTCAGTCACTTAATGATCTTCACATAAAAGTATCTTTCTAAAAATGGGTTTTCTGGGTTTTGTTCTTTTCAGGTTTTCTTTCCTTTTCCTTCCCTTCTTCCTTCAAAATGAAAGGCACAGAGCAATATTTCAGTGTAAGTGTTGTGCCCTGCAGCATTGCAAGAGCATTCCTATACTGAAAACTACAGCTTGTTGTAAGTACGCCAGGTCTAATTTTAAGAGGTAGGTGTGGTGCCATAGGACCACACAGGAAAGGGTTGCAGGACCTCAGCATTCTGGATGGCTTGCCATAGCCACCTGTGGTCCTGTGACTATCAGTCTTAGGTAGCTTTACCACTTTCCTATGCAACCTGAAGTCAGGATTGCAGTTCATGGTAATGGAGTTTGTGGTATGTGCACAGAAGTGGGTCTTTGCTAGTGCTGCTCTGCCAGGGCCTAGTTTTCTATGGTTAAGTGCCTGTCTCTCCTATTAGGCCTCCAGTATCAGGCACAGCTACTAGAAAAGAGTTCTTTTGCAGTCCTGCTTGATGATTTTGTCATCTTCAAAATTAGGCTAGAAATGGAGGTTAGGCAGTGCCACCACTTGTGACTTCCTTATTCAGGACTTTGTTCCATTTTATAGCACAACTGTATGTTATAACAACAATAAACTCTGCCTCATGTCTCTTGTGCATAGAAAATTACTTGGACTTATCCAATTAATCCAGTTGAACTGTGAAATAGGAAACTGCCCAAAATGATTGGTTTACAGATGTTTAGATGTTAACTGGACACTCTTTTTGACCAATGCTGGTAAAAAGCATTGAGCTTAAAGCAGTTCAGTACATGGTTCATTTTAAAGCAGCTGGGTGATCTCAGGTAACTGATACTACCTGTGTAGATATTAAATGTGGGAAAATTGTCATCTGAATTGAAGTATAGTGTGGTTTTTTCATCCCCCTGCCTGGTAGTGTGTTACCTCAGTACTGCTCAGGCAGAGCTGCCGTGCTGGCTCTTGGCTGAGGTGTCCTGACGTGCTGTGGAGTCCCTGCTTTCAGTGGAGCTGATGATTCCATCAAATCTTACCTTTTCTGATGCAAGAATTGTTTGGGTTCCTCCCCCACCCCCGTATGTTAATTGTCCAGTTTGCCTTGATCCTTGGCTACTGTCACTGGTCACAGACCGGGCCTGGACTCGAATACTTTGGTGGCAGTTCCAGCAATCTGATTCTCTCTGGCAGCTTGCAGACGTTAATGATCCGTTCCCGCCGAGTTCCCCTGTCCGCTAGTGGCCTGCTCGCTGAGCGCCAGTGGCGGCCCGGCTCCGTCACAGTCGCCGTTGTCCCGCTGCCCGCCAGGTGGCAGCACAGGACGCCGCATTGTCCTGGCGCCAGCGTCCCCTTTGCCTTAACAGCCACAGCGGAGGAGCCGGAGATCGCGAAGCTTCGCCATTTTCAGGTGAGAAACAGGTGCAGCAGTGTTGGTAACAAACTGTCCTGTCGCTTCCTTGCAGTTACCCTGAATGCGATGAGTTGCGTTTAGTTACTCTCTGAAATACCCTGAGCTGCCGCTGCTTACCTGGCTGGGTGTCAACCCTGCCAGCGCTGGAGGACCTGCTTCAGTTCCTGTGAGTTGAGGGACGAATTAGCGAAGTGCCGTCTTTCCTAACCACAGCCACACGTTGCCGTGATCTGTGGCTTTCTGAGGTGCAACAGAAGATGTTAAAATGGAGTGATTTTTGAGGGAGACTACTGTTTAGAAAGCCTGCACAACTCGAATAGGTGACAGAAGAGACAGAAAGGTGTTCTCTATGAAGCTGTGGTTTAAAGATGAGCTGAGGTATGGCAAATGTACTACTGCAACACTTAGACGTTTAGAATGAAGAGACGTTGGCACATCCAGGCTGCCTCTGGGATGGGACATGGGCACGTCAGGAAACAACCTGCAGAGGGAGCTCCTCGGTAGCCACCACTGATGTACTTCCAAGTGCAAGACATGCAAGAAATAATACTTTCAGAGGGCACCCTTAGGTAAACTGCAAATGTACACAGAAAAAAAGAAGAGTTTATACTTCAAAGCTGTTTCAACAAACACACAAACGTTTTTGTTTAGTCTCATGTTTTAATTATTTGTTCCAAACTCGTGCTTACATAAATGGCTTCCTTCAGTGCTAGACGGAGGCAATGTCTTTTTGTTTATAAAGTTTAAATGCTTTGAAGTCAAGACATTGGAGGTACAAAATGGTGCTCTTTTGTAATGCAGTATCCTCTGCTGGTAGCAATATATCAACAATCGAAACCTCAAAGAAGTGAATTACTTAGAGTACAAATAATTTTACACGACATTTCAAGGACAGTCTGGATGTCCTGCTGCTAGTGGAGAGTTTGTAGTTGGGTAGACATTTTCTACCCAATTTAGAAGTAAAGAGGCTAAAAAGACATTGATCTTCAAGTGGGAAAACCTCAAATCTTGAAGTGCAGGTTTTTGCATTGAGTTTGACTCCGTTTAAAGACATTGTATGAACCAGCTGATCACAGGTGAATTTTGACCCAGAATTTTCACAGCTCAAAACATGTGTGTGTTGGACTGTCAGAACTGAAAATTGAACATTGGCAACAATTGTCCTGAGCTTTGATGTTCCTTCTACAGTTATCAGCTTTCTGTTTTTTCCACTAGAGCTCTGGATATACCTTTTCCATGCTTTCCTGCCTCCTCTGCAGTCCCTGTGGCTGCCAGGGTCTACTGCATGGGATGCCGCAGCCACTCAGAGCCTGCATCCTGTAGTAGCCATGGGTCAACTGTCAGAATGTGGGCAAGAAAAGAGCCACAGCACTGTGAAAGTACCAGCACCTTTCCCATGTAACCTCTTTCCCTTGGCACTGATTGAGCCTGCAAGCTCCGTATCAGGGCCAGGCTGTGCCATCCACAGGCTGGCTGTACCTGCCTCACTCCCTGGACATGATTTCCATCCTGGCAGGAGGGATCTGCATACAGTTTGCTTCATGTGAGCAAAAGTGTTTTCCCAGCAGTACTGACTCAGCTGCGTGAGGGCAGACAGAGAGGCAGATGGAGATTAGCGGTGTTGGGGTTTTTTTCTCTTTTTTTCTTCTCCCCAAAATCTCCAAGAGAGAGAGAGCTTCCACTCATGCACAAGGTCATCCATTGTGACCTGGCACATTAGAGAGGTGTGACTGGAGAAGCTGTAGGACAGAAAGGCTACACCTTGGGGAAACAGATGGCTTACTACTTTGGAACGCAACAAGGAGCAAAGAAGTGAGTTTTCTTGTAGAGCTGAGGTAGAATATGAAGGGTCTTGGAGTCATCTGCCTACAGAGAAGGTTGCTGCAGAACACTCTGTATCTGCTGCCTGTTCTCAGTGGTGAAAGAGATGTCCTGGGATGTCTGGAAATAAAATATTGCTGGTCTTTTTAAACTTTGAGTTCAGTGCACTCATACCAGGGGCTAATGGTGACTCCCTAACTTTTGGTCTTCAGTGAGACTGAAGAAGTTTGAGAAGAATGGAGGAAAACTTACTCAGCAGCACAGCTCATCATCTCTCTGGAATTCAGCAAAACATTCAGGTCCCAAAGGCCCTGGAAAAGAGCAGCACAAGTGAACAGGTAAGCAGCTCTAAAATTGCTACTCCGGTCTACCTATCCCCATTGAGTGGACAATTCTTCCCCTGCTTTGATAGCATGCACTGCATTTTGCTTGATGTTAGACCATGCTCACTATGCATATATATTATGTTTCTGAAGATTAAAACATAGGTTAGAGCTAGTGTGTAAATGTCAGCACACCTCCAACCTAACAGCATCCTGTTCTGTGAGTGCCACAACACGTGTGTGTTTCAGCACAGCACCTGCATAACCGCAGCGCTCACAGAGAGTTTCTCTAGTTGCCCTCCCCCCATCCTCTCTAAAGGTGGTCACTGCAGCTGTGAGTTGAGTGAATGTAGGGTGAGGAGACAGACATCACAACTGCCCCATGCTGCTGCTGCACTGGCCCACATCTACACAGGAGCAGGGCACTGCTGAGGTCCACCACAGCACATACCAGAATGAAACCATCCTTAGCTGGCTTCATGGCATTTATTATTTATGAGGAAGTTGTATTTCTTTTCATATCCACATCCCAGACCTGGAAGCCTGAGGTGAGCAGGTCCATCCATGTGAGCTGGAGTGTAGGGCTAGAACAAGGGTGCTGGTGTGACTCAGTCCTCCTGCAATGGGTCACTATTTTTAACTATCCTTGAGAAATGTTGGTATGATTTTCCATTTCTTTTTACCAGCCAGGACAAAATCCACGTAACTGGAGAAAATAACTGTATCTTTAAGATGGGGTCAGAGAGAAGTTAAGAATGTGCAGATACATAAGTTTGGGTGGGGGGAACTCTGTCACTGTTCTCATTTTCACTTACCTCCTACTTAAAATTCATCCAGGAAGGTAGGCAGAGGAACACCGCTGCTAAAATTACTAGGTGGAAATAATTTTTAGCAGGCACAAGCATCTTGTGGTTTTCCTGCTTGCTCTCTCCCTCTTCACTCCTGCCTTGTTGCTGGCTGATGGCCTTTTCCTTTGGGGAGGCATTGGCCTGTGTCACTAGCGTCTCTCTCACCACAGCGGCTGTCACGGCCGAGCCAAAGGCAGGCTGCTAGCAACATGTGGCAGCTGCCTCTGCCGGGTCACCGGCGTGAGGAGCAGCCCTGGGCTGGCCCGGCTCTCAGGGGCTTGCTCTGGCCGCACCACTGGCACAGCTGACAGAAGGTGGTCCTCAGAGATGCAGGGGAGTGTGAGGAGGAGGAGGAGGAGGCAGCAGCTGCTAGTGTTTAGGCTTTGCCTGAGCAATGAATTTCTTGTAAGTACTAAACACTGCACGTTCCAAATGATGCAGTGTCTTAGGGTGATTTTTTCCCTGCCAAAAGTCAGTGTTTGGTTAGAATTTTTTTTTTCTTTTTTTTGGAAGCAGTCTTGCTGTTAACTTGATGGTTGCCAAGGCCAAACAAAGTGCAAACTGTCCTTGGAGAAAGCTGTGCAATTCTGTACATTAAAAATGGGGAGATGCCAGCACGCAGTCTCAGCTTCACTGCCTGTCACATGCTGTGCTTATGTTGCCAGGATCCTATAAACGCTTTTGCTGCATTTTTTAAGAGAGTGTTTCCTTGCTTAAACAGCAGAAGCTCAAGCTTTGCATTTTTAGGGCTGATTCTTTTCTGTTACAGTGCTGTACAGCTCATGGGAGGGGTGTGCAGGGAAGCCAAGGCAGGCTGGGCAGGGGTGACAGGGTTATAGCCTGGGGCCAGCACACAGTTACGCCCAAATGCAGAGCTGCAGTTGGTGTCCCCCACCCTGAGCACAGCATGACGTTAGGTGGCTGTTAACCCACTAACCCTTGGCCCCTTGACTCCTTGGCGTATGCATGCAAACAATAGGCTAGGCCTGTGCAGTGGGGAAACAATGCTGATTGCTGTCCTGATGGGTGCTGCCAGCACTAATTATCCAGGCTGACAAGGTAGGTCTTTAAGATTGCTGATGGATCTTTGGCAGCACCTGGGATCAAGAACTGGGGCTGACTTTGCAGGGCATGACATATGTACAGGTCAAACAGCTCCTGGCCCAAAGCCACCTGAAAAACAGGGCCCTTGGGCTCAGATGCCTCCCTTCTTGCTCTTGCCATTACCTGCCCTTCTCTGTGCATAGTTGGTGATGCCAAAGGAAGAGAGTTCAGAGCAAGGGAGCTGTAGAGAAGAAGTCTTCCCTGGCTCCTGACAAGAAGCTGTGGAGCTCAGCCCCCTGTGATACTGATTTCCTTCACCCCACGGAGGAAACCTGAAGGAAGCTGTGGTTTAGCCCACTGCCAGGAGATGTGGCTGTAACTATGGCACCCTTGGGTCAGCAGGGTGCAGGCAGAGCTTTGTCATGCCCTGTGAGGAAGGAGCATGCTAAACCCCTGTGTGGCAGAACTCCCAGTGCACAGTGTGCTCCTGAGGGTGGCATCTGCTTTCAGCCTAATCTGCTCTCATCTGCCCATGCAGAGCAGAGGGTCTCCTGGCATGGTTGCAGCTCTCAGGCTTTTGTCACAGCCTTGGCTCTGAGAAGAGCTTCCACACCACTTTGGGTTGCAAGCTCAACCCTCTGTAGGAAATCTGGCCTGTCTGGATGAAAGCATCAATCCCAAATCTCGGCTATGAAGCTCTGAATCCTGAGAAAAGTAGAGGAAGAAGCAAGTGTGGGTGGAGCTGGGGGCTGATTACCTTTTTCCTGTGTGTAGCACAGCTGCATTTCCCCTGCTGCTGGTATTATTTTGCCATTTAATTACTGCCCCAGTTAATTAGGTTTATATCATCTCCTTCCATAGATGTTTCAGAGAGTGTCTGAGGGAGCAGGATGGCAGAGGGCACCTCCACCTGCCAGCACTGGAGGGACAGATGTCCTTTGCCACCACTGTCACACTTGAGGTGTGACAACAGCGTTCTGTATCATGGGGGCAGAATCAGATATTTCCTCCACTTTCTATTTTCTTTGCTGTCTAAACTCCACATACATGTGGAAGCGCAAGGGTGCAAGACTGAAGAGTAACAAAGCCACGGTAATGTGCAGCAAAGTGCCAGGTGATTCAGTGAAACAGAAACAACTCTGAAACCAAATGGCTCAGCTTGGATGCAGCATACTAGAATGCAAAAGAAAAGAAGATTTGATGTCTATGGGACAGGAACAAGTACTGAAAAAAATAATAATTGAGGGAAACCAATGTATTTTGGGAGACCTGAAACTGAAAATATGAGAGCAGTGATATGTTAGCTGAGAATTTAGCTATGTATCTGAGCTTGCAGCTGGGAAAGATATGAGCAAAGCATGCTGCTACCTGCAACTGCTGCATGGCTTCAAAGCTTCCCGTCCCCATGTCCCCATTTGCCCTGCCAGTGCTAGTTTAGGGGTTTCTTCACAATGCTTGAATCTGAGCCTGAGCCAATCTCTCTTGCCTGCAGCGAGAGGCTCTGCAGGCCTGGCAGGTCCCTCCTGTGTGGCTGGAACTGGGACAAAGCCACAGGGATAAGGACTTCTCAGCAGGGCTGGGGGTTGCCCTGGGAGCTGGACTGGTGATTACCATCCAGCTGACAGGCTTCTGCAGAAATAGCCTTAAACTTAAAACATAAGGGCTCTGCCTTGCTTTCAGGGGGACTTTGCAGCTGCAGTCAATGTTATCCCACCTAAGAGAATTCAGTTTCTTTTTTTCTTCTTTTTATGACATTTGGAGCATGGCCCATGCCACCTTTGTCTGCCCAGAAGCTGTCTCAGTTCCTCAGGAATGAAGCTGACAGCTTTTCAGTGGCTGCTCACAGCCTGCAGATGACATAGATTTGCTCCCTGTTGGTTTTCAAGAACAGGGCCCCTCAAAATGCAGACTGAACTCTTTATCAAGGAGTCAAAGGGTTAAAATAATATTGCCCCCTTGTGTCATTGCTGACTAAGCTTCTAGGCTTAACAAGACCCCAAATTGTTCCTGTTCCACTGATGTAATTTGTTATCCTGAATTTCCCCCTGTTTTATTATTTCAATTCTCTTGTCTCTTAAGTCATAGCTTCAACATGTATTCTTCAGTCACTTTCTCAAAATGTGGCAGAAATATGAACCTGGAGAGGTGATTCCCTGCTGGTCAGGATGCTGAGGCCGATTCTGTCCCCAGCCTGGTGTCTCTGGCTCATTCCCTGCTCTTCAGTCACATGTGGGAAGTATTGGGAAATAGTTGTGGTCCCAAAGAGGCAAAACCCACCACTTTTTCCATGTGGTGCAGTCTTCAAGCTGATATAGATCCTCAATAATCAGTGACATTTTTACCCTCTTCTAATCCAGTATAATTTATTAGGACAAGACTCTTGGAAGGGTGGTTGTGGCCTGGAGGGGGTTGGTCTCTTCTTCCAGGCAACCAGCACCAGAACAAGAGGACAGTCTCAAGCTGCACCAGGGGAAGTTTAGGCTTGAGGTGAGGAGAAAGTTCTTCACTGAGAGAGAGTTGTTAGCCATTGGAATGGGCTGCCTAGGGAGGTGGTGGAGTCACCATCCCTGGAGGTGTTCAAGAGGGGATTGGACGTGGCACTTGGTGCCATGGTTTAGTCATGAGGTCTGTGATGATGGGTTGGACTCGATCTTTGAGGTCTCTTCCAACCTTGGTGATTCTGGGGAAACAATTTCTTATTTTTTAGCCTTTTTTTGTAGCCTTATATTTGGGAGATCTCAGTATTAGGGTCCCAGTGATGAGGTGGCGTTGTTGTTACCAGCAGACCATCAGCATAAATGAGGACAGACAGTATTTTACACATATTTTGTACTAGATGTCACAGAACAATAGAAGGCTGGAAAAGAACAAAACCCACAGACTATAGAGCAGAATGAATAGAACGAACGAAAAAAGCTAGGTCCTTTATTTTTGGAAACTCTCCAACAACCTCTAATATGCATTAGTGAGATATCAACTTTCTGCCTTGCAGGATGAACTATAAAATATTATATCTCAACCCTGCACATTTTCAAGTTCTTTACCCTTTATTACAGGTTTATTGAAACTGGAAGTAGACCTAGGCCAAATCTCTGCCTATGTCTGAAGGGCTGCATCCCAATCCTGTACCTTTTGAAAACAGACCTCTAATGTTTAAAACAATACCGAGCCCAAACAACTTCTCATTCCTCCTTCCTTAGTTCCCTACCTACACAAAAGTCCTCACACCTGTACATACAAAGTGTTAGGTTCATGGGGTAACTCCTTGTCCACTAATTTTAGAGGCAAAATGCCCAGTGTGGTTACCAGTGTCTGAGGATTAAAACGCAATCCCACTTGAGACTCTTCCCAAGTATATATGATCAATTATGAGTTTGAAAGTACATATTTTTTTCAAGTCTATTGATGTGATTTGTTCTGTTTATCAGACTTAACTGCCAGGAAAAGGTATTAGTTGCCTATCACTTTATTCCAAGTTGTCCTTCTCTTGTCCTTGTATTTTATGGCCTCCATTAAGGAATGTTGTCCTCTTGATAATTTTTTTTGGCTTTGTGTTTTAATAATCAGCATTCCTGCTTAATACAGCATTTTTTTGGTAACAAAATTAATAGCTTAAAAAACCCAAAGCAGCCCCTTTTTCCCTTGGACAGATTTGAAATGTGATTACTTTTATAAGTTATAAATAAAAGCCTGGTAGTTGATGTTTAGTGGGAAACTCTCCCAGTATATTTCGGAGCCCTGTTTTTCAGTATCCTCTGATAAAAATACTGCTGACTTTGCCTTTGGGGAAGCTGTTTTTTTCTGCTTTGTGCTCCTACTGTAGCTGCCAGAGGTTAACAAACCTCCAGGCTCAACATGGGCAAACCAGAGCTGTCTGTGCCACTGTGCTCCTTGCCAAGTTTTGCCCATGAGCTGCTGCATCAAGACAAGCTTTGGACCATGAGACTGCTGTCTCCAGGGTCTTGCTCTTGATGTCACCTCCACCAAGTCCTGGGAGGGTGTTTGTGGCAGCTCTTACCCCAACCTGAGCATCCACTCATACAAGCCTGTTGTAGTTTATCCTCGCTATTAGGTTAGAGATGGTCATCTGGGACAGCACACAAGGATGGGCTCAGAGAATGCAGCCCTGGGGTGAGCAGGGGCTGGCCAGCCTTTCCTGCCTTCATTGCTCACACAGGCAATGGGTGTGGCCATAGTTTGTGGAGAGATAGGAATCTCTGGAGGTAAACAGAAGGCTTCAACTAAAAGCAGCTACTGACAGATAGGGATGAATTACAGCACGGGTTTTATAAAGCCAAGGGAAGCATTTACAGTGATTAAAATGACACCTATAACCTTTGATTTGCAATAACTATGTTTTCTCTTGGCCTCAGCGAGATCCTTTTGTGTCAAAGATGAAGCAAAGAGGTTCCCAGAGGTTTCCTGAAGGGTTCATAATTTGGTAAATGTGTCTCTAAATGGCCTGGCAGTAATGCTTGGTTTTAAGGAAAAGGGGCTGGTCTGTTGTTGGGGTTCCCTGGCAGCCTTTACTAGAGAAGTCTACTTAGTTTTATCTTCAGATTGTGGTCAGACTAAAATAAAGTTTAACCACTTTAAATTATGCTTTCCCTCAAACACCATTAGGTTTTAGAAGCTTTCCTTGGAGAAGTGAGAAGCCAGTTCATTTGTCTTAGAGCACATAGCACTGCTGGACTTTGTCTTAGTGGAGGAGGAAGGCTGGATGTAGCTGCAGTCACTCCTAATGAACTCATACTTGTCACATATCCAGGGCATGTCTGCCCTTCACATTCATCCAAAATATAGCTGTGTCACAGGGAACTGACCTCCACCCTAGGCCTCACAAACACTAGGCGATGCTGAGGTACGCACAGGCTGATGCATCCCTGCCCAGGGTCTGCTGGGACATATGGCTCTGGTACCACTGCCAGAAAGAGATACGGAACAGCAGAAACAGCTCAGCTTTCCTATCTCACAATCCCAAAGGTGCAAGAGACTGCAGTTGCACTGGGAGTGCCATTCCCCAGGTGGAGCAGGCAGCAGGTGGGGAAGGAACTTGTGACAGGATTCCAAAGACAGGACTTTTGTCTCCAATAGTTGACATAGTCGTGCAAATAGCATTTAAGGTGAATTAGAAGAGCTTATTAATGTCAGAAGTATGACAAAATGGCCAAAAGTGTACCTTAGAGCATGATTTATTTGCCTACAATGTCAGTGCCTTCAGCAATATCCTGTTCAGGCTGGCTGAGCAATGCTGGAGCTGTGGAAGGCAGTCCTTTGAGAGAGGGGTCTTTGATTTACCTGTGAGATGTGAAAATTCCACTAGCTATCATGTCTAGGCAGTCCTGGTGTGCACAGAAGATGTGTAGTGAGGCCCTCACATCAGAAGTGGCAAATGCTGTGCAGGCCAGCCTGGCTCCTGAGCTCTCCCTTCCATACTGCCTTGTGGCACCTGAAACTTGGGGAATGTGGGCTGTTGTCTGGGAAGAGATTATAAATTTCGCTAATAAAACCGAGGCTCTGACATAATGTGCTTCACCTTCTGTACCACATGCAACTTAGGTTGTCATGGGCTCTCTGATTCAAGAAAAAAATAATCATAACATTAATAAAGCACCTGAGAGATGAATGGGGGTTTGATACCTGATACTAATCCTGAAGCGGTCACCAAATGGGCACAGTGGTGGTGGAATTGTAGTCAGTGGCATTTCACAAGGACTGTTCTAGTTCTAAACAGATTCCTGATCAATCCTTTTCATCAATACCAATGTAAAATCTCTGCTGTTAAAGCTTATGGACAGAATGGTGCTAAACAGGTACAGATGGTATCATGAAAGTCAGGTGCAGTGATGGGAGTGACTCGATAGGTTCATGTCTGCAGAAGTGGTTTTTATTAGCCACCTACAAAGCTGTGCTTCTGAGGACATGGAGGCAGCATGCATAGATTGCATCCTAAAACTTGCATATTTGAAGGCATTGAGGGCTGCCATGGATGAAAAGCCCAGTATGAGCTTCCATTACTGTGCTGTGGCCAAAGAGCCACTGTGATTGCTGGGGGGTAGGAAGCAAAAGAAGGGGAAACTCTGTCTTTACAAAGAAGAAGGAAAAAAAGGCATGCTCTGCATGGTTCAGGGACCATTTTCAGAAAGATGTGGAAAACCCAGACAAGTTGCAGTACAGAACCACAGAAATAATTCGAACTACATTTCCTTATAAAAAGAGAGATTTTAGCTTAAAGGAAAATAAGAAAGGGGAGGAGAAGAAGAAGGAAAGGGCTGAGAATGACTTTATTACACTACATAAGTGGAATGTGGGGGGAAAATACCAGGTACTCAATTTATCATATGAAAGCATAAAAAGACACAATACCTGGAGTCTGAGACATGCAAAGTAAGAATAGAAAATTAAAATCAACATTTGACCAGTGAGGATGATTAGCTTTGGACCAAGACATCAACTGATGCAAGTCTTCCAGTCAAGATGAAATGCATCTCTTCAAAGACATGCCAGAAGAGTTATTAGGCTCAATAAAAGAGTAACTGGCTGAGATTTAATGACTTGTGGCATATGGGCTGTCAGAATAGATGCTTTAATGCTCCCTTTTGGCCTCCAACTGCATTAAAACCCCCTTTTCCTGATGTGAATCTTGGTTTGCCAGCCCTCCTTGTCATTTCTTTCTACTCTTGTTCTCAGTCTGTTCTTGGAGGAGTTACTGTCTCTCTTGATGCTTTTATTATGCCACTGCAGACAAAAACTGGGGGGAGGGGGGGTTTGAAGGTCCTAGAGGGAGTTAAAATCCCAACTTCCTCTGAATTCAGAGGGAACTGGGTGCCAAATGCAAACCTTGTGAACGCCTCAAACCAGAGACCTGAAATTTAGTGTATCTTTGAAAATCTGCTAAAAAGAAAGCTTCTTAAAGGTTGTGGGCTTTTTGGTGGTGTTTGGTGGTGTTTTTTCCCCTTCATCTTAGGCATTTTTCTGATGGGATTCCTACACGATGATGACTAGAAATGAGATTATGTGTCTGTCACACACAAATTTTCTGTGAGGAAAATCACCACTGTTATTTTACTGTCTGGTTATCTCAAAGCAGCAAGTATCCAGATGGTTGTCTCAAACTGTTCTTATTAAATTCAGCAGGAAATCCATCCTATCCAAAAGAATTATTAGTTTCCATTGCTCTTGGAGATGTCCAGAGATGTTAAGTTGTGCGTGTTTGTGTTGCACAAGTAGCCAGCCAGTGAGCAGGGCCATGGCTTGGTCTCATCCCTGAGCTCTGGGAGCTGGGTGACAGATGCAAAACTGATTTCTATGGCTAGGCCAGGGGGTTATTTATGAAGGCAAGTCTTTCCAGAACACCCCAATTGCTCCAACTATAAATATGTTTCACATCACGCAGGCAGCATTTGAAATTAGTAGTTTAACCTCTCAAAGTGAGGCCCTGATGCCATTAGCAGCAGATTTTTTTTCTGTGAAGTTATTTGTCAGCTATTTCAGCCCAGAGGTGTGTGAGATACCACAGTTTCCCCTTTTCCTCAGAAAAAATATCTGCGGTAGCAATCTGGTCTTTGTCAGTGCTGTAGATGTTTAACCACAAAGCACTGGTCACTTATTTATACCATGAAGTTTGTAAGGGGTGGGAATCATTTGCTAAAGGGATATGAACCATGACAGGGGAGATTTTGCTTTGGCCGATTGCCTGGAGCAGGGTCCCCTCTTACCAGCCTCACCTCCATGCTGGCAAGGAGGAACCACCCTGGAGACCTGAACCTTCGCTATCTGGGGACCCAAGCTGCAGCAACCCTGGTGGCTTCCACTGCTGCTGGGGAAGGCCTTTCCTGCTGCCAGGGATGCTGTGCTTCCAGCCACTCTTACTGCTGCCTTGACCACCAGGAAGGTGACCAGATGGCAAGATGACCATTAAAGGTAATTCCCAATGCTTTGTCAGTCTCCAGCATACAGGTTTCCCTCTTTCTCTCTGCAGCACAGGAGGTCTTGGACATATATAACCTCTGACTGCCCCACTGGACCTCTGTCCAGCAGACAGATGATGGGATGGAGAAACTGGTATGCTCAGCCTCGGCCTGACCTCACGCTGCAGCATTACATCTGTGGTTGTCTTGGCTGTACGGAAATGATAGATGTTATCCTGGAGCAAGCCTGAAAGCCTGGCAGTGTAATTGCAGTACTCAGCCACCAGCCCCCCTCACTTGTTTTTCAGAAAGAAAAGCTCTAACATGTTTATAAAAGTTCAAAGTTGTCTTTAAAACTCTCATTCAGATTGAAAATCATTGCATTCCTGTCAGACTAAATAGATAACTGTTTTTAGGGGGATGTCTGCATCAGGTCTCCATTTAGCTCTCAGTAACACCACAGCCACGTATAGCTATCTGGCAAAAGTCTTCTAGAGAAACATGACAGCACAGAAACAATCTGCTGCAGCCTTGAGAAAACAGCCATGCAGCATGGACATTTTTCAGATGTTTGATTTTATAAAAGATACTTCTGCACAAGCCTGAGACAGCACATACATGTGTAGCAGGGCTCACGGTTGGTGCTGCAGTGTTATGCACGCTCTAGTGTTACGCATGCTGCAGTGAATGAATGCTGCGGTCTCTGGTGCAAGATGTCCCTTGGCACTGGTGGCTGGAACAAGGCTGAGGAAGGCAGCTAGCCAGGGAGTGCCACAGCTCCCTGGCACCAGCACAAGCTGCTGGCACAGTCCTAGGGTCCAGGGTGGGAGTGAGAAGCTGGGGGGTTTAGGACTTGAGGGAATTTCTCTGGGTGTATGCCAGTGAGTTGCACCTAAGACAGAAGGTGAATCCCTGGACTGACCACAGAGACAGCAGGCAGAATTTTTCAGAAGTCGTCAGCATTTCATTGTGTCCTTTCCATCGTGTCCTAGGAGCATGACAGTATACCTAAGGAGCAGTCAGCCTGGCTGGGCTCACCCTGATGTCAGTGAAACCTGCACAACCTCCTTTCCAGCATAGGACCAGTCTTCAGGGCTCAAAAATAGGGGCTGTACTTGCTCCCCTTCACCTAGGGAAAACAGCGGATGGTCATCTTGATGAATGGAGGTTTTAGCTGCACTGAAGCTTACCATCTCACTTATTTTAAGTAATAGTTCCAAAATACATGTGTAACCATGGAAGGGCAGTGGGTTGTTGGGCTGCAGTCAGCCCCACACTTGTTTCATAAATCATTAATAAATACATGACAAACCCTGCAAGGCTTTGGGTTTCACCTGTTGCGTTTTACTGTCACCCCTTCTTATGGCCAGGATGCTTGTGTCAGCCAAGGAGCACTCCTCCAAAGGCTGGCAAAGTCTCTCCTTTGGTTCTTCTGCAGATGGTCAGGGCATATTCCCAGGCACTGCCTAAATAACCTCACAGTCACTAGAGCTGTCTGTATGTCTTGCTTTTCTCTGTACTATACTGTCAGGCAAACAGGGCTGGCACTGAAAATAAACAAATGGTTATTCAGTAAACCTCCAGGTCAAGATTTTTCTGGAAAATAGATATAGAGGAATACAGATATAGAAAATAAAGCACAACCCCCCAAATTTTTATTATCTACAGTAGATTTCTTTCCCCTCTTACCCAAGTACAGTTTCTCCAGCTTAGCACCCCAGAAATCCGTAGTTCAAAGGCTCACTCCCTCGCTTCCCTACTTCCTGAGGATGTTTGTGAATTCCAGCAAAAATCACACTAATTTAGGTTTCAGAACTTCTCCATCTGTTGACTTTCTCTTTTCCCTCTTCTCTAGCTCTGAACAGGTAGCTTGGGTACCTGAGAGTTTCACACACAGCCAGTTGGTCCATGTGACAAATGTAAATGCCAGCAGTGGCAGTGTGTTGTACTCTCCTTCTTTCCTTCAGCTCACGTGTGGTTAGGTGGGAAAGCAAGCTCCTAGGTCAGCTCTTCTACCTGCTCCAGTTAGTTTGCCCTGCATTCACAAAGCTTTCCATGGATTTATATGCTTCATATATAGAACATTACTTGCCAAATGAATGAACTCTGGTATATTTGCAAATTCTCAGGGAGAAAGTAAAATAAGAAAGAGGGTTTGCTGTCCAGCTGTGTCTGGGGCAGTGTGCCCTTTCTGCCTCCTGCCACTCTGGGAACTTCATGCCACGTGCAATCTGCATCATGGTCCCTGCAAATGGCAGTTAATAACGAGCCTGAAATACAGCCATTCAAGAGAGCAGCACTAAACCCACACATAGGAGCTAAAACCACTTTTGCACTGATGAGTTCAAGACGGGTAAAACTCTTTACATGTTTCAGGGCTCTGTACAAGTAATAGTTTGAAGCATCGACCCTTAACATTTCCTATCTTTCAGGTGCTGTGTTTTACTACCTAATGGTTTACTGCTGACAACTCTTGATTATCTGGGTGATTGAGATGAACAAGACAAAGTAAAAAGAAAGACAATACAAAGCATATGACAATTAAATAGTAAGAAAATAAAATAAGAGCACTGTGGAAGGCTGAGTAGTACTAATCTGGGCAGGGGTGGACATAGAGGATTGTTTGATGGGAAAGGGCTGCAGTTCATCCAAGTCCTATTGCAACTCACTTTGCGCTCCCTGTGTTCCCAGGATGATTAATGTACAGTCTGGGTAATCAGCCCATGAGTGACTGAGGGCTGTTTTATTTTCCCACATGGCCATATAATTCCAATAAAGCATTTTGCACTGGTGGTGGAGCAAAGTGAGATCAGCACAGAGGAGTGGTGAGCATTTCAAACCAATGACCACCCCTGCTTTCCACACTGCAGATCTCTGTAAACCACACTTGGGTCGGAATAGGCAAACCTCACTGTTTGTGACGTTCTTGCAGTCCTAGAGCTGGATGGGCACCACAGGCTGGCTTTCCACAGCAAACTGGCTGCAAATAGGGTTCAATACAGGTGTATGTGAGGCAATGATTTGGGTGGGAATCATTCCCAGATGTTGTAAAATGTCTGTATTTCCCAGCCAAGCTGTTGGGGGCTTTCAAAACAGCTTACCACTAGCTAGAAAATGTTAATGGAGGGTGGCAAAACCCCAGAACATTTACTCACATTTGATTCCTAAGCATGAGTCTGGATCCCTTCCTAGGGCTCCAGGTATTTGAACAGATTTGCTGTAGGGAAGATGTGCAAAGCCATATCAGGCAGCTCATTCAGGAGTGCTCATGGCTTTCTCAGAACGCCTTTCTGAGCGGCATTTTTCCAAAGTAACCATCCTCAGTCTCTCCCTCTGGTGCTGTGACCCTGGAACAAATGTATCACAATTTTGGCATGTCTGGGACATGCTACTGCAGTACAGCAATATTATGTGGCAAACACAACAGAAGTTTTGGAAGAGAGTTCAGTTTATTTTAGCTGCTCCAAATTTACTTGACCTGTTTAATCCAGCTTTCACACTACATAATCTCAATCACTGGGCTTGCTTTTAGGCTGGGCCCCACACGATATGTGCAGCCAGTTGATCTTTCATCTGTATGATTAATTGGCCAAAATTATTTCCATGTGATTAATATAAAACACAAACACCTATGATAGGCCAGGTCACTCCATCCTCCACGTTGTATTTGGCAAGTGCAGGGTCTAACCCACTGAGAAAGGAATAGTGTGAACATGGTGTGCTAGGGAGCCTAGACAGCTTCCTAGCTGTGTGCTGCCTGATTGCTGCCCACCTAGGCCAGGTGTAAGTTAATTGTAACTCAACCCCCTACAGGAAATCAATGGGGGGCAAAGCCCATGGTATGGGCAACCCCATCCTGCTCTGGATGCTGAGCTCTGTGTGGCTCTTTGCCGCTTTGCATATGGAAACAGCAGCTTGGGCTAGTTCTGGTACGGGAGCCTCTGCCACACACAGTGGTACACAGGCGCGCCTCTCCTTTTAGGACTTGCTTCTCCTAACATCTGCTGCAGTGGAAGAAGCAGTGGGCAGAGGCTGAAGTGCAGCAGGCGAGGGTGTGAGTGCCAGGTAAATCCCAGTGCTGCTGCGGGTGATCTCTGGCACACACTAAGTTGGGGGATGGGATAGCTGACCATGCCCGGTTTACAGATCACACCAGGACAAATGACACAAGCTTCCTCAAGGGATGAACAGCCACAATGGCTGCTGGCTGGTGCACTTCTGCTGTATCTCTTCGTCAGTTTTCTGTCGTGCAGGGACTTCGTACCCTGAGAGAATTTCACACCCCATACAAAACGAGATGGTTACTGTCAGCATAGTTTCTTTAAAAGAGAGCTGCTCAGTCCTCTCTCCTCCCCCCTCGTTTCTCCTGCCAACAGCAATAACCACCACTTCTGCTTGTCAGCCGCTCCCCTGCCAGCCAACTGAATCGTACTGGAGATGGGAGGCTCTTTTGGGTACTAAAACTTTACAAGGCAAAGATTTACAGGATACACCCATATGCCCTGCCTGGAAACTGGCTCCCACCTCTGCAGAAAAAGCCAGGCAGGCTCAATTAGGCATTCATGGAAAGTGGGGACAAGCTGGGGCTGGAGCCAGAGGCTGCAAAAATTTCCACATTTGCCAGCATGGATCTTGCAGATCTGTCTGCTAACTCCATCTTGGGCTCCTTCACACTAGGCAAGTAAATGTGCTAAAAGGAGAAATCAAGAAGATAATTTTCACACCTGGTTTACTGTGTTCAGGATATTTTATTTTTTTTTTTTTGCTTCATTACAAAACCATTGAACCATGTCCCTTGTCTCCCTTAAAGTTCAGGGGAGCAAAGTACTCCCCTAAGCAATGTGCTTTCCACCCTGAAGACCTATTCATTGGTTTCAGCTGGGCTAGCCAGTGAAAAGGGCTTCAAACAGGCCATTCATGGGGTAGAAGAAAAACAGACTCATCTCTGAATGGAAGACCTTCCAGAGCTACTGGGCTGTGTGAGGAGTGACAGAAGGAGCCCTGGGAAGAAGTTAAAAAAAAGGGATTATTTGGCTGCAACACAGCTGCAAATGGTCATGCTTGGGAACTAAGAGGGCAA
Source organism: Dryobates pubescens (assembly GCF_014839835.1). NCBI lineage: Eukaryota > Metazoa > Chordata > Aves > Piciformes > Picidae > Dryobates > Dryobates pubescens. The sequence goes on from NC_071619.1 coordinate 23,583,397, forward strand.
CCAGGAACTCAGCTCCTGCCCCTTGCAAAGTAGTGTTGCCTCATATGTGACATTTTTGGTTCCCTGTGGAGCCAGTGACCAGGACTGTGTGAGAAAGACCAGGAACCACAATCACTACAGGACCTCACTTTGCTTCCTGCAGAGCAGTGAAGTAGCCAGGGTTACACACCTGCTAATCTAGATGTGGCCAGGGTTCAGTGCTGGTTGAAGTCTGAGTAGTTGGGCTAGCTATTTCTCCATGTCTTTCTAACAAACTTACTGCCCTTTCAGTACTTCCTAAAGAAATGCTTCTCATTTAAATTAAAAAAAAAAAAAAAAGAAAAAAAAAGAAGAATTGCTCCATAGTGTAGAACAAGTGATTTCCTTTGAAGTACTACTGGCAGCAGAGACCACAAGGGCATTTGCCTATGCTGCAGGTGGTGTGGGGCAGGGGCTGGTTGAGATGCATGTGAGAACACCAGTAAGGAGGTGGGGGAAGGGACAGCATGTTACTGTAATACAAATACTGCTTCTGAAAAACCAGGGCTGGGGCAAAGGGTGTAATATAACTTCAGGCTTGAAATAAAGAGGCCACAGAAGACCAAGAGCAGTGAAATGCAGGCAGTAGTTGAGAGAGGCAAGACAAACCAATGAGGTGGGAGTGATCTAGGGACTTGAAGTTTATGGCTCCAGTTATTTCATGCACAATCATGCACAAACTAAATCTATAGATGATGGGGCCTATGCTGAAATTTATAATCTAAACATACCTGACTCATTCCAATCACTGAAAAGATTTCAACCATCTGGGTTATTAGGACTGTGGGGGTTTTTTTTCCCCCTTAGGTCACTCTGAAAGTGATTGTTGACATGTTAGAGATCGGGCAGCACCTGGGTTAAAAGAAAAGCAGTTAATCTTAAGAAAACAAGAATATCTGCCAGTAGTGAAAATGAGATTCATATACCTGCTCCTGTAATGTTAAACACTTTTGTGTAGGCATTGCCTACCTTTACAAAAAGAACTCAGGTGACAAATTTCCCCAACTTTTCAAGCTGTTTGAGATCTGGAAATCTGTCTGCTGGTAATGTGTGAAACAGAAGATCAGGTTTGTGAAACGTATTAAATTCTCATTAAAAAACCTAAATTGTCTAAACTGTATTTCACTTGCACAGTCCTTGAGGAAGCAAGCTACACATACCTTAGACTGAACTTCACCTTTCCTGGGACTGTAAAGCCCAGGATCCTCTATTTCTCCTCCTGTTCTTTCAAGGAGGTGCACAGGGTTCAGTGTAGGAAGGAAGCTGAAGGAGAAAAAGTTCACTTTCTTCTCTTGGCTACATTAATTTCACATAAGCCTCCAAATAGTCAGCCTTTGGTCTGACTATTTCTAACAGGCTCAGACTGACATTTCCTTCCCTCATAGAGAGATGGGCAGAAATAATCATGGCATTAAACTGTATTTCTCCATCCAGCTCTGCATGTATCATGCTTTCCTCAAAGCTTCTGTGTGTTTGTACTCATACAAGAGCACCTCAGGACTCTGAACAGCATGAGGGGCACTCTGGCTGTGAAACTGTACCTCTGGAGTTAAAGACATCATTTAAGATCAGTAGATGGGGAAATGAGCACAGGCTAACCGACCTCCACATTAATTTGGGATATCCTTGGCTGTAGGTTGATGCTGGTCAGAAGGGCATAGTGTAGCATGGCTGAACTATTTCATGGAAGCTCATCATGGTTTGGCTACATGTGGTTGTGGCAGGGCACGTGGCTCAGCTAGAACCTACAAGCTCATCCTTATGAGCCTCATTTACTGGACAAGTAGGATGTGAGGAGGTGCTTAAATACCTCTTAGAAATTTTACTTGATTCAGTAAATTCCTTTGTGACCCTAGAACACCATATGGTGAGGCTGAACCCTGTCCTGCCATTTGGAGAGCAAGAGTGGGTGGCATGGCCCAGCAAGCAGGAAGGCAGTACATGGATGCAATTAAAATAATTTTAAACACAGCTAATTATGAGCAGAGTTTCAACAAAGTATCCTCAATTAATTAAAAAAGAAAGAAAGAAAGAAAGAAAAAAGATATCTAATTAGCTACAGTGGTGTAATATTCAGTTGTAGACTAAATTATGGTGGTGTTTCAATTAGTTTCCTGCCAATTGGCCCAACTGAGTGTGAGTGTAGGCGAGTCTCAAGGTTGTTTTCCAATGCATGAATTCCAAGGAACTAACGGGTATTTCCCTGGTTATGTCTATCTGAGCCTACCCTGAGAGCCATCAGGTGCCTGCTGGATGCTGTACAAGTGTTTTCTTACATACTGGGCCCAAAGTACATTTACATTCATATATTGCAGCTCCTACTGTCACACAAACCCCAGCCTTCTCAGACCAACCCAACAATCAGCCTAGCACCTACCCCCCTATCTTCTTTACTATGACAACTTACTGAGGGAAAAGATATTAAACATAAGCAATCAGCTTCTGCTGGCATTGTCTCTTGCTGCTGGCTACTTCTGTGCTTTGGGACTTCCTGAGCCAGGGTTACAGCTTTGTGGTTAATAATCCTGACAGGATTTTTTTTTTCTTTTAATGTGGCTTTTATCTCGTTTATACATTTGACAGCTAGAATATCCTGTGACTTTCACTCTGCTGTGTGAAATACTTGACTATGTTACCTCAGACAATTTTATTCAAGATTCCCTGCTTCTAGAAGGAAAGCATCGTAGAAGCAATTAATATTTCCTCCCTTATTCATGTAATTTATTTTGTTATAGACCACTATCACATCTGCTCTCAGTGATGTCTTCCACAGGAGATGGAAGCCCAGTGCACAAAGTCTTGTTTCACAGAGAAACTCTCTCTGTCCTTTCAACATTTCTTTCTTTTTTGACTTCTGTTTTATATTTTTTGAATGACAAGGATGATATGAAGACATTTTAATTTTGGTTTCCTGTCTCTACTTCCAAATCCAATATTTGCTCTTTTTTTGTTCTTTTTCTGTTTAGCTATTATTATCACCGAGTTGTATTATCCAAAATAACCCTGTGTGCTTATTCCTGACTGTTGCTAACTAGTTTCATAGAATCATAGAATAGACTGGGTTGGAAAGGACCTTTAGAGGTCATCTGATCTAGAGGGCATCCCCAACTAGATAAGGTTGCTTGGAGCCCCAGCAAATTTGATCTTGAATGTTTACATATGGGGCCTCCACCACCTCCCTCAGCAACCTTTTCCAGTGTTCCACCACCCTCGTAGTAAAGAACCTCTTCCTAATGTCCAATCTAAATCTACCTGTCTCCCACTTGTCCTAGTGCTACAGGTCTTTTGTAAACAGGTGTTGGAACTGGAAGGCCACTATAAGGTCCCCCCAGAGCCTCCTGTTCTCCAGGCTGAAAAATGCTAACTCTCTTGGCCTTTCTTCATAGGAGAGGTGCGACAGCCCTCTCGTCATTTTTGTGCCCCAAATCTACTACTGAATATATACCATTTGGGGTGTCTTTCACTGAGTACCTGAGAGTGCAGCTGCCAGTGCACACCTCTGGTTTTGCTTATCTTCCTCTGAATCAGGGAATTGCTGTTCACTTCCCTATGAAAGACTAACTTAATGAAGTAGGTTCAATTCATTTAAATTCTGAAAGATGCTGGTGCTATTGGGTACTGGTTTTCTTTATTTAACTCAGTCACTTTTACCTCAGTGTAATTAAAGCAATGCAAACACATGGGGTAGTCAAGTGGCCAGAGAAATAACCACACCTTAGACCAAGCTGTGCAAGGTATTCCTTGATGTGTGCAAATACTGTGTATTGAAAAACCATCCAAGACATTCTGAAACTTTAGCACAGTACATTGGAAAGCAGCTTGGATCTGTTCATTATCTGTGTTATTCTAGTTTCTGTCCAGCAGAACTTGCTTTTGTGTATCTCCTCAATGAAACTTCTACAGCTGCCTGAGACTTAACAGTGTTGAGATGTCAATTACTGTGAACATTAAAAGGAGAATTATCCTCTTTCCTAGATGTGAATGGAATTCTCCCTTGGCTCTCAGATGTCCACAAGTATTTCTGTCAGTAAAATCTCTAGCAGGCTAGAGTACAAAATTAAAGAAAATCTTTGGTTTTCATCTTACTCCACTCAAAACATCCATAAAGTTTTTGGCTATGATTTGCTTTTCCTGTAGGCATGGGCTTTGGATGGGTTAGCTGGGCATGTAAGGTCCATTTTTACCTTTTATTTAAGAAAAAAAACCATCAACAATTACTGTATTTTATTTATCTAAGTTCATGGCATAGAAGCAAAGTCTCCAAAGAATGCCCAGGCTTGCTGCTCTGATTTCCTCATTGGCCACAGCTGTATGCATGGGCAGTGCTTTTAAATGGGGATGGCTAACAGGGTAGTGGTGGTTGTCTGCTTGTCTGGGCTGCAGATCAGAGGTACTCTTAAGTTCTCATGGATGTGGTTTCCTGAACTTCAGTTTTGGGTCGTCAGAAAAAGACCAAGTAAGTGCCTACTGAGGAAAGTGTTCTTCAGCATGTTCAGTTACTGAAAGTTTCTCCTGAAGTTTGTATAAGGATTGTGAGAGGTATTTATCAGTGTTGCTTGGTAGGTTCTATCAGGACAAATTTTCTAGGATTTATTATGGTCTGAAGTGTTTTTGAGATACAGGTGGTGAGGAAGAGCAATTACTGCAATTATTAGTGAGTTGGTGTGGGCCCAATAGCTGGTGTTGCCAAGACAAGAGTTTGCAAATGTTCTATTTCTCTAAATTCAGGAGGTGAATGCTGGAGAAAAGCAAGGGTGAGTGCATGTACAAACTATGTACTACATGCTTCTTGAGAACAAGCATTTTGTGTGTTATTCCAGTTAGGAGGTTTCTTTGGCTCTTGATTTCTTAGTTCATGGTAGAAAGATGTATCAGTATTCAGCCCCTGGTGTTTCAGTTTCTTTGCTTGCCCACATCTTTTTTTGTGCATCCTTTCTCAGAGGGATATGGAGAAAGGAAAAGCCTTTATAACTTGACTTGTGTTATATGGCAGTGAATTATCCATGTATGGGCGTCTTAAGCAAGGCTGCACAAGTGTGACGTGGATTGTTTGTCCTTTCTAGTTGGGATTTAAGGTCTGATTCACATGCCTGCTGATATACTGGATCTGAAACTGGGGTTTTGATGTGATGTGACTAACTTTAAAAATAGTAACCTCGATGTAGTGTTTAAATTATGTTTCTGTGAAGAATGATGAAATAGTTTTTTTACTTTGAAGTATCAATGTTCTATGAAACTCCAAACATCAAATATGCATCATGCTTGTAGAGCAGATGGGGCATGGCAGAAAGGTGTTCTGGTGTGTCTGTTTGCTTTAAGTAAAGGGGATCTCTCATGTTAAGAGGCAGGACACCTAAAATACAATGTTAATTTTATGATGTGCAATCACAACAGTATTGGAAGTCTAAATAGAAAAACTGTTTGCCACTGAATTTTCACAGGGCACGTGAGAAGACCGTTGCAAACATGCAACAAGCACTTAGTAGGCCTAGTTCTTGCTGTTTCCTAGTGTTTGTGAAGAATGAATTAAATCCAAACCCCTAAATTCTAAGTGCATTTAAATGATCTAAAAGTGACATATGTTATTTTTCATTATAGCAAGTCTCTGGCACCTAAGCTTTCCTATCCAACTGTTAAGAGTAGAAGTGTACTTGTTGTACTCTAGGATTGTTTTTTTCAGAAGAATGCTACCGGGCTGTTAAAAACTAAGAGCTAGCACCATTAATCCAAGTTGGTCCACCATCAAAGGAGACAGGATGAAGCACTCTCATTTAGGATGCAATCAGGGTTGTTGCAGTTTAGGGACTTGGCTGCAGTGGAGAATCTGTTCGTGTGCTCTGGGTCAAGGTTATGCTGGGGCAGGTTTACACCATAAACACCAGGTTGTGGCTGGCGAATCCATAGCCATGAACCCAATGCAGCTGGCAGTAAGACTTCAAAGGAAGGAAAGTTCAAGAAAACCATACCACACTCTTGCTGTTTTTGTTGGATATTTTCTTTCCCAATACTTTAATACAGCATTAAAATGCTAGAATACTAGAGAAAAGCTGTATACTATCCAGCAAATAAGGCACATGACGGAATGCCATTTTATGGACAATTCACAACAGAGGTTTTACAGCCCCTTTAGCAGCACAGTCACCAGATGAGCAAGCTGTTGTCTTGATTGCTGAAGCAGAACTGGTGCCTCTGAAGCCTTTGTCCATAGGTTTTGTTTGTTTTAGCTGTACAGGTTTATTAACAGTTACAGAAAAAGAAATTATACAAATTGCCAACTGAATTTGACAAGGTCAGTGAGTACAGCTAAACAAATGTAATAATAATTAGGTTATTTTTTTTAAAGCTGAAAAAATTAGTAAGAGACAGTGTTAGTTTTAGCACTAGTACACAGCGCAGTGAGTGCTGTACTAAATAACCTTTTAAAGAAAACAAGAATCCAGTATAGGGTTGGGCAGACCTCCCACATTAGCATGGTAAAATCTCAAACTAAAATCCCGATCCTTCATAATATAATCAAACTACATGAAATGTAAAGTGTAAAAATGCTTCCAATACGTGCACATGCATATTCTATATTGCTATGAGTTCTATTCAAAATAAACATAAATCCCTACGATAATCTACTTCAGTCCTTTTCTCTTGCATCCTTTGATTGATATTATTGCTGTAGCCAATACTGCATAGCTGAGCTCACAGTCTGCAAAGAGTTGTGAAAGTCAAGTTGTCAAACAGTGTCCCAAACAACTCTCTTCCCCTCTGGTTATGGGAAGGGGAAGAACCACCATTTGAAACCCAACGCTTGTGCTTTGGAGAGTCTGAAAGCCAAGTCTTCAGAGTGCTTTCAGCATCCTCCGTGTCTCTCACAAGGTCATAAAGTGACAGTATACTGTTAATTGCTTCTCACTTGCTATATGTCTAGTGATAGGTTTTCCTAGCAATCCTTCCCCAAATACACATAAATAAACTGTATAAGCATTTTCATATAAGTCTAAGCACTCGAATAATACATTGGTTACTTAATACTGATATTTTCATCCAAGGATTACAAAAACAATATGGCTTAAAGAATTGCAAGGGGTTTTTTTGTCAGGATTATGTACCAACTTTCATATAATATTTTATGTAGACAATATTTCCTTCTTAATGTAGTTCTGTTGCATACTTTATACAGACAAAAGCATTGTAAAAAAAAAAAAAAAGTAAATTACTTCCATAAATATTTTCTTGAGGATACATCCTTAACTCTGCAAAATACTTAAGAAAACTCTTACCTCTGTTAGTATCCTAGTTGAGAGGAAGGCCCTTCTGAAAGCTTCCAAATTGTAAAAACTTTTTCCCCAAAAGCAAACAATACTTTTTTTTTTTTTTAAAAAAAGGCCCTCAAATATATACAAAAAAAACCTACTGCAAAGAATTTCCAGATAACAATTCAGTATTACAAGAAATATTTGTAACCATTCAAAAATTTTAACATCTAAAAAGGTTTCCAAAATACACACATAGTATTAAAAAAAAAAAAATTGAAAGAAACTCTATGTCAAGTATAACTCAAGATAAATACACATCTGCAAGTAAAACTGTAAAATACTTCATACAGGGGTAAACATTTATATCAGTCATCTATAGCTAGTAACTGCACACGATTGTCCCTTTGAAATTCATCCCAGAAACACAAGCCATCATCCCTATATCTAAGATCTCAAATGGCCCTCTGAGCACTTCAGCAATATAGCAAACTGAATGGACAGCAGTGGTTTTGTGGATAGGAAAGAGGTTACAGGTTGAAGCCCAATCAGGAGTGGAGTGATATCTTACAGAATGATTTTTGTATGGGGATAGTTCCATTACAGCTTAAAATGTTGGCAAAGGCAAGTGGAAAATGTACGTCAATTCACTGAACTTGAAAAACACATGTTGTTGATTTATTGCATACTATTCTGTGGACAACTCTTGGGTTCCATACTAGGGGGAAAAAAATATTCTATATAACTACAGGACAAAGAGCTAATCTAGGAAGTCTGATGTTTCCAAAAGCCCTTAACTTTTAATTTTCTAAGTAGTTTTTGTTTCTGGACTCACTGCTAGAGCATCACAGGTACGCAACCCATGTATAGTCTAGATTTCATGTTATGCATAAAGGTAAAATGCTGAGAATACTTCTCAGTATAAGGCTTCTCTCAGACATACATAACTTCACATTTTTAGTTTACAGACTAAGTCCCATATAATGGGGAACTTCAAAATACACCTATTTTCAGAAATAATATATACTCTTGTGTATTTATCTGACATTAAAAAGTAACTTTGAGACTAAAAAAGGCCTCCAGCTTTGCTTGTGTGGCATCATTTTATGTTTGCGGTAGCAGCAGTAGAACCTGGATAAAATGGGGCTGTTCTTTTAACTGGAGGGACTTTTCTTCATCACCATTAAATGAAGTATTTGTAACAACTTCACTGGAGCTGCATCAAGTTAAAGCAACTAAAAACCTACACCACACGTTTTAAATCACTGATACTTTTCTCCAGAGCAGTGCCAATGCCAAGGACAAATTCTATGTGAAATGTTCTGGCTGACTGAAGAAACAAATTGTGTTTAGGTTGTGCTTTTTGAAATGAAATAAATTGAAATTTAAAAATCTCTGAAGAAGAGGGGGGGGCGGAAAGAGAGTAGTGTGTTGCTGGATGGATTGGTAGAAAAGTAACAGAAAGCATCTGTGGTTAAAAATTCAGTCTGCCAAATAAATGTACAGATCTAAATTTCTTTTCAGTACACTCCTAAAGAATACTGAGTTTAGAGAGGCCTGTATTGATTTAGAACTCTTTTTATTAATGCTTGCTTTGTTTCTTGTAAGGCTGCCTAAAAATGCTTTCAAGGATTACTAGCCCATGTTCTAAATGTAGAGCCGGTTAAAGAGAACATCAGAAAACAGCCAAAAGAAAAAAATCTAAGAGGCACATCAACTCCTACTCTTTCCTGTAAAAAATCTGAATTTTAAAATTTGGGTTTCTATTTGGAAAGAGTTAGTTAGGTCTATAGGAGAATTACCTTGCAGCGGTGCGGTGGTGTAGGGCGAGAAGAAATCTACAATTTATTTAGATAAAAATTGAGAATTTCCCCTTCTGTAATGTGAACTAAAAGCCAATGATTGTAAGCTATTGTACCTTGCTTCTGCACATGTGTTTTTCCAGCAACTTACAAAAGTATGGATGAGTGTGGAGCAAATACACAGGGCCAATTGTTACAATCCTGTGAGCTAAACTGATGCAGGGAGGGACAAAGGAACACTCCCCTTGTGTGTGCTTGGTACTGATGTTCCCCAGGCACCAGCTCCCTAGGGACACAGGTTTCAGTCCTGTGTAGCGAGAATGAAAAACAAGGGGATGTCCTCATGCAGCTGGTGGGAAGCTAGAGTTCAGCCCCATGGCTGCAGAGGGAGGATGGTGGCTGCTCTCCAGGGGCCCCAAGTCACTCTCTCTCCTGGCCCCACTTTTGGCAGGGATGGCAAGGCAAGCAGGTTTATTCCAGCCCTGGGGTGCCCAGGGCATTGTTTGTATCTGCATCCTGTATTGGGATGATCTGCAGTCTGTGAGTTAGGCAGTACAAAGTATGGCAGTTTTGCTTCTTGCTTCTCCTCATGCTTTGCTCTTCATCAGATTTTCCCCTGCACTTGTGCTGGGGAAAAGCAGTTTTCCTCTTTATTTCAAATATGCTAAATGTTACTTAAACACTTTATAAGTCTGCTGCCTAGGAAAATATCAGTGATATAAATACTGAACTCGCATAAGTATGCTCTTAAGAATTATTATTCTACACCTATAGATATTGTGTTAAAGTTGTTCATGTGTACTTGTCATGAACACCTACAAGTTCAAACTAAAGGCATTGCCACGCTGTGTTGAATTTGGATAAAAAAAAATTTAACAGGGCACTGTCATGAAAATAGCAACAGCTACATATAATGGTACCTTTTAGTTGGCCTTTTCAGAACCTGGTGGTGTGCTGTATATTGACGTAGCTCTGTCAAGGTGTGCTGTTTTGCTGATCTAGTGGTTATCACAAGATAGATACAATTTCAACACAGAAAAAAAATGGCTGATAGCAACATTTAGTTTTAGGGAGAAAATGACATTTTCCCCTTCATCTAAGGAGGTTTCTCTACCTGCTTGATGTTGACTTTGTTTTCTGGTGGTGGTATTTATGTTTGGGTGTTTTTGGTTGGTCTTTTTATTTATTTTTCGCTTTGCTTTTCCCCCGATGTACTACTAAGTGCTGAAGATGGAAAAAATAGATACGGTTTAGCATGTGGCTCTTTCAAACTTATTTGAAACAAGCTATTGAGATTAATACTAGAGGTCATGCTTTGAAAATCCACCTCTAGATTTGCTGGTGTATATTCTTATTCTTACTTGTATTGGAGGATTTAATATCTTTGTTTAGAGACTTTGTCCTTAAAGTAATTTTTGAGTCAGTGCAAAAGAATTCATTTCCTTTAGAAAATGCTGAAACTGCTTCTTCACTGAGGCAACCAAACTCTTTTTAAGAGTTAACTTTCAAGAACATTAGCTATTTTAGTTGATGGGCTGGTCAACCAGGCAAAACCAGTTACAAAATGATTAATTTAGTTAACACTATTTTAGCATTACATAGCACTTTTCATCCAGTGATATCAAAACTCTTTAGATCTTAAGTAAGCCACACAGCTCCCCTGTGAGGCAGGTATACTAAAGTAGTATTAATCCCATTTTGCAGTTGGGAAAACTGAGGTGTGAAAGGGTCTTGTGACTTGCCCAAAACCAGGCAGCTAATCAAAGAGCTGTGCTCAGAAGCCAGCATCCCCATCTTCATGAATTGCTCCAGAAGTCATCCAGAAGGCTGGATCACCTGGGCTACCCATAAACAATGAAGTCTGGGAGACACATACATGGCACTACTGCCAGAATGAGCAGAATTTTGCCTTGCTTATAAGAAAGCAGGGAAATGACAAAAGTTTCACTGTGAAAAGCTTCACATTTCCTGTATGAACGCTGACTGTAAGCTTTCAATTTGCTTTATATGAACTTGACTGTACATACTGGTAATGTCCTGTTATCACTTGGCATAAAACCTCCTCTGTCTCAGGTAATGGAGGTCATCCTCAAACCACATTTAATTCACATCAAGTTATTTAGGATTTGAAGTATTTCCACTAAGTATCATTCACACAAACCAATCTCTCTAAAGGAAACTCCATAAAAATAGAAATTGTGTAAAATACCCCTCCAAACAAACATTATCCCTGTGACTTTTTTTTTTTTCCTTCAGTGAATGCTTCAAGTGAATTGCTGCTTGTGTCCTTTTGCCAATATATACTTCTGTAGACATACAAACAGGATACTGTCTCGAGGTACTTTCAGTTGATATTTCCCAATCCCTGATGAGATACTTCTTTGCAGCAGGATTCCCCTGTACAAAGCTCTACCTGAAATGGGACAATGAAATATAACTCCTACATTACTCCTCAGGTCTGTAGGTGTTTCAGGAAGACATAAAGAGGGAAGGTTATAGAGAGTGCTCTCCATGCTGCAAAACACCCCTATGGCTAACAAGTTTTATAACAAATTTGTACAGTAGAAAACAGGACACAGAAATATTTCCAGAAAGTGGCTTTAAAACTATTATAAATAGTACGTTTGGCTAATCTTTCAATCTAGGGTTTTGGGGACAGTTTTAAGTATTCTTATCACCCCTTGTTCACAGTAATGTGCTTGTGGCCTAATGACTACCCCATACACATACAGGGACCATTTCAGTGGGATTATATGACAAGAGAAAGATCTATTAGTTGCACAATCAAGCCAATTTTGTCTCCTCCAAAAACCTCTTGGAATCTCTCATGATGCTCTGGGTCTCATTATGGCATTCCCTTTCTAACCAACCCACACCCTCAAACAATTATTCACTTTTTTTGCTACATCCTGCAAAAATGATTTTGCCTAAGCCTTGCCCAAGTGACGGTAACAAAAAGTCCAAGAAATCAGCAGCACAAAACTCTCAGACTTTCTGAAACTGGAAAAACAATTTTCTTCCTTTTATGCTGTGGCTTGTTTCATCTTCCTTTGTCTTGTCATATAATAGGAATAACGTTCATGCTGTGGGTGAGTGCTTGCAATTAGTGCCCCCACAGTTATTTAACCTCTGCAAAAGCCATGCATATAACATACACTCCCTGTGAATACTATACCTTGCCTATTAAATAGCACTTCATTTCACCTGGCCATGACAATAAGATTTGTGTAAACAATCTGCAGAACCTGTGGCCATGGTTCTGTTGTGAACGCTATCAGTAACGCTTTATATATGTGTGTGTACATATATATATAAATTTACATATATATGTATGCATACAAATCATAGTCCTGTAAATACCTGTGCGTGCACAGGAGAAATGTTACATTCTATTAATGGTAAGGCATATTATTAGATAGGCAGTATTGGCAATTGTTTTAGCTTTTCCCTCGGTTTGTTGTGTTGCTGTTGATCGCATGCTGCCAGAGGATCTTCAAGGATGATGGGGACGGGAAGGCCACTTTCAAGGTTTATTGCACACGGCGACAGTAGTAGCCCAAAACTTTGCACTTCTCACACAGATGCTGGGGATGTTCTTTGCTCTGATCCGAAACATCCAGGCCATCCGGCTTTTCCAGGGGTCTCTGTAATGAAGGGAAGGAAATGAGATTAAATCCACATTTTTGTCACTATTCCTCTGTTACGCACGTGAAGCCTGGTTTTATGCCTAGCTGAACTTTCTCCTAATAATTACAAAGATACTGTATTTCTTTCCTGAAGGGATTAAATGTATTTTTCAGGTCTGCATTGGTTCAGAGTGGCCTTGCAGCTTAATGCCACTCTTCTTCCTAAAGGTGGTGGTAACTGAAGAAATTAATTGAGGACTGTATTTATGAAAGGAGTGACATAAGAGTTGATTCTTTTGTCTCTAGTACCTGAAGTGGACCAAAGATGTCAGTCTCAAGCATGGGAATCCCACCACCCAACAATGCCAGCAGGGGTTACCAATGTTAGGATTAGCTGCTATGACAAGAAAACTGTCTTAACCATGCACTGAGATTACACAGCCAAATTAAGTATTCCTCATATTTCTGAGGTTTCAGTTTTTGAAGTAGAGCAGCTGTAAAGCCATTAATAAAAACATCCAACAAACACAAACGACACAACCTCACAACACAACCTTTTGGCCTGAATCTGAGTAACAGATTGACTCTCTTATTTTTTTTTACAGTAATATTTGTGAAATTGCAGGGGTAGAGGTGTATTTGGCTAAATGAGGGAACGAAACTGCTTTATTCTTAGTAGATCTTTATTCTTTAATTTCACATCATATGTAAAGGGTTTCACAATCATTCTGAAAACAAAATACTCAAATATTGCTGAGGTTAAGTGTTTAGAAAGTCTAATAAGCAGAGCTACTGCAGATGTGAGATAAAACATCATAAAGTGCCCCATTTGTTTGAAAAACCAAACAAAATTCCTTAACCCATAATTTCATTTTTTTCCCCCACTGTGTGAAATGTACCTGACACGCTACTTCACTGCCTTCCCTTGAAGACAGCAGTTGTGCTATGGGATTGGGCTATAGACACAGGATGTGGTATAAAACCTGAAAACAAGCCATAAACTTCTCACCATTTTCACATGGATACTAGGCTCTTGCTTATCTCTTACAAAATAAGCTTCCCAGAGCAGGAGCTAAATAAATACAAGTTAGAAAATTGACTACTTTTGTTTTCACTTCTTTCTTAAATCCTGAAGAATTTCCTTTATGTGTAAAATCTGAAAGTACGCTAGACCATCTAAATCTTAATTTCTAAGTTCTTTATTTGAAAGCTACCCACCTGGGGCCCTGTGGACAGGAAGGACAGAGACATTCAAATCTTGCTTTTTTGGGGGGGGGGGGGAGGGGGGCTATGTAATACTGAAAGAAAAGCTCATAATCCAGGGAACAGAAGAGTTTCTCAGCTCTCTGAATAGCTAAAATGAGACAAAATACATTCTATTATCCTGAGCAAGAGATGTCTGCAAATACTTGGTTGTATTAGATAAGGGCAACATTTGTATTGCTTTTACTAGCTGTGCAATACAATAAATGGGACTAAATGGTGATTGACAATAGCTTGCTACTGGTTCCATGTTCTTACCATTGATACTGTCTGGCATTTTGTCTGTCCTGTCCATGTACTATGTCTTTGAGTTTAACTTCATTTACAAATGGGATTCCCCATATCAAGTAGAGGATAAGAAAACTAGATGGACTCCTCATTTCCTTCAAATCCTTTAACTTCCCCCTGCAATTCCACTGAGCTTTGAATGAATTGTTGGAAGTTGTCAGTATGTTAGGATTTGAGTTCAGAAGCAGCAGTCTGGTTTCTAGGCTTGCAACCCAACCACTGGTGCGGGCAGTGCTTCTGCCAGAACACAGAAAAGTTGAGTATGTTTATTTGGTCAGGAAAACCACCCTTCTACCTTTTCTATCGCTTACGCCCACAAACTTTCTTCAAAAATTTGCTTTAGGTAGGTGAAGTCAAAAATGATGCTCAGCTTCAGGAGTCCTAGGAGTTAATTTATGCTCTTCAGTTGAGAATTTGAGAGTTTTGAAATAGTGCTCTTAAAACAGGCTATTTGACTCGGCTCTGATTGCTTCTACATGCTAGCTGTGCTCTGATTAAAGAGAAAAAATACAGCAGTTATCATGTTTATTGATATAAGCCAGATTTTCTTTCTTTTTTTTTTTTTTTTTTAATATGCAAGGTCTTGGGAATCATTTTTCCTGGAAATAGTGCAAAGGACATTGGGAATGCCTTGAAGTGCCAAGAGTTTTTGGACAGTTTTCAGAAACAATAGCTCTCTGTGGTTTGCTTTCCCCCTGCGTTGATTGAGCTCAGCTTTTTGGCCTGCAAAGCATTTTGATTTCAGAAATGTTATTGTTAACAGTGTGTTACGACACAGAGGCTGGGGAGAGAGGGGTTATGAACACAGGAAAGCAGGTTGCCAAGGGCCAGCTGGAAGAAGCAGAGATGAGCAGAGTCTGGGCCATGTTTCTGTGGGGATTGTGGGGGGCTGCTGCAACTTTGATTCTGGTGGCATGATTGTGTGGTTTGTGTCCCCAAAAATTTTCAATCCCTTTTTTTTGCATAAAATGAAACTCCATCTTATATCAGTTTGCTCTTTTCTCTTTATGGGTTTCTTGTAGGGGGAAAAACCCAATCCTTCAAACATCCTGAGAAGCAACTGTTCTTGTCCTGCTGCTATTTGTCTGTTACTGATTGTGAAAGACTTCAATAACTTTACACCCTTGCAGCCTTTATTACACCATGCTAAAAGGGCAGGATATTAGACAGCTAAAGAGCTGCATGTCTGTCAAGGTTGGACTTCCTTGGCCCAGACTGACCTTGGTAAATTCTCACCAGCTTTGGCATGGCAGAAGCAGAGAGGAAGGAGAACATGCTGGTGCAAGTGAGGTGTGGCAGAGTGGGACTCTTGCATGCTGCATATTAGTTCTGGGGTTTGCCTGAATTATGCAGAAGTTCCAAATAGCTGAGGAGGCTGCAAGAGTTCTGTGCTGCTACTGAGAGGCTGGTAGCGTGAAGCTCAACTGTGCATTTGCAGAGGATGTGGAGAAGGGGGCAGACTGTTTGGCTGACTAAGTAATTCCTTTCCTTAGAGGTGAGATGGAGCTTGTAAAATAACAGAAAATCCTGCTCATATTTCTCTTGCAAAGATATCCACTTTATTTTTTTTGGTCTCCATTAAATGAAGAGTTTAAATATACTTAAATTTTTATCATCTTTTTTAAAATGCAAAAATCCAGGATTTGGCAGTCTGTATTGTCAGTAAAAAGGACAGGGATGGGCACTCTTACGTTCTTCATTTTTGTACATCTTTCTCTAATTTTCTCCTGGTAGTTACTGAGTGGAAATAATCTTGTGCAGCTCCACCAGGAAAACATTTGGTGGTAGTGACTGAAGCTGCTGCCTGAAGGGAATAAAGCTGAAATAAATTTAAATAGCAATTCCTGTTCTGCAAATTAACTTTTGATTGCAAACTATTGCTGTCCAAGTCTGCAAGTACCAAATGAACTCTGCGCTCCCCACAAGACAGTTAAAAATCCAATACTCTCAAAACAAAAACCTCACTTATGAAGTGTTAGGTGTCAGAGAAAACATCACTATAGGACATCCTTGAAGAAAACTATCTCTACTAAGAAGTATAATGGAGTGATGTGGCTACTTACATTTGTATTTAGAAGGTGGAATTGTTTTGGGATGGTTTTTAGTTTTGCTGTAGAATGTAACAATTTGCAATACTGATAGCTGAAGGATAATGTAAAATTCAAATGTAAGAAAACACTCAATTGTCTGGATTTGTTAGTCAAGTCTTGAGCAAATTGAAATGAGTGAATGGCAGATGAGATCTGTGAATAAAAATGGGTTCTGCAACTATAACTAGCAGGATAGTTGCTGGAGAGCCATGACTCCTTAAGACTGTTAACCGATGCTTCCCTCAAGACACTCATGCTATAATTTAGCCTACTAAAAAAATTACACACTAGGGGAAAAGGGATGCACAGTGCATCCTTGAGCAGCAGACCCTCTGCTTTTCTATGTGCTCAGAGTGAACAGGAGCATTAATGAGGCCCTCAGTTGTAACAGGCAGTGATAAGGCTGCAGATCAGAGGTGTGATGCTCAAAGCAAGCAGCCTCTGTCAACAGCATACATGTAGGACAGGCTGGTGAGGAATGAATGACAATTACATGAGCTCAATAGTGAAAATCTCCTTAGATTTGAGACAAGCAGCAGACAGGAGTGATCAGTATTTCTACTGTCAGACCACACAAAAATGGGCATGCTGGGCAGGCTTTATTAAACCTGGAGTCAAAAGAGCATTTGCATAGAGTTCAAACTGCTGAAAAGTTTTTTGGGTTTGACCAATCAGACCCCTCCCACCCCATTTTGAGGAAGGGAGGTGATTGTGGATGCATTTGCCCATAGAAGTAATAGCTTGGATATCATGAAAAAAATGTATTTACATACCAAATTATTTCCAGTCCAACAGTAAATCCCTGACAGCTGGAAGAAAATAGTGTCCAAGAGGACAAGTCGGTCACCAGATGGCTGGTTCTGCACCAGTGCAACAGCTGTCATCACAAACAGCACTGGAGTTAGCCACAAAGTCAGAGAAGGAGCCTTGATAAGAAGCCAGCCAGGAAGCAACCACAGGCACAGATGTTGCTGCTATAGTAGGCAGGGGAAGAAAATAAGAATCCAAAGCTTGGCATCCGGGTAATTACAGTGCCAAGAATACTGGTGAATGGCTGTAAAGACTGCCTTCATTTCTGGAGCAGGGTAAGAAGGAGCAAAAACAAACACAACTACAAAATCCAAATTCCTTGGAAGGTAGGAAGGAACCTTGGTAGGTTTAAGTCCCATCTGAGATGTATGTTTATGTGTGGAGTTGCTAAAGTAACTACTTGGAAAACTCCCTTTGGAATAGCCATAGAGCAGCCTTTTCAGGGTAATTCTTTGGTCTTTTACTCCTCAATAAGGCTTAAGCTTGCAACTCCAGTCTTTGCCCCATGTCCTATGAACTCCTGCAAGCACTCCCACAGGGAGGTTTACTACTTCAGAGATGTGATGGTAATGCAGTTTCCAAATGAGGAACACAACTGAGTTATGAGAATAGAAATCCTTGCAGAGCTTCTTTGGGATGAGGAGTTCTGCAATTCAAGTGTGAGAGCAACCTGATTCCCTGTTCTATAGATGAATTGGGGAATGAATGGCAGCACAAGAGCTGTAAGGCTCTTATGTTACTTTTCACACATGCTTCAGTATCTCTCTTAAATACAGAAATTCAGAGCTTTATTTATAGAGCACTCTGAAGTACATACACAGCTGTAAAATAGCTGAGAAGCCTTTTCCTGCCCCAGAGAGATTAAAGGCTCATTCTCACAGATAGAGTATGTGGAATTAGGAGCATAGGGCTGAATTAAGGCATTCCTTGTGGAGAGTTGGCACAGGATTGTTTCCTGGAGTGAAACAAGCCTCCAGGAACAAAGAGCAGGTGGCAGGGAAGTATAACTGCTCTCCTCTCCAGGGACCCACTAATGAAAGGTATGCACAGGAAATCAAGATTTGAGCAGAGATGCACAAGCCCTTCACAGAACGAGCACATGTGCTTGAATGGCTACCCCAGAGCTATCCCAGAGTGGAGATTATCATCTTCAGTGTTCTATTATTGCCTAAGCCAGTTACACATGAGTACTCATGCACAAACCACCCTTTGTGTGACAACATGGACAAGCCTACAGGACTGAGAAGTCTATAGGTTTGAGGAAAGCACATGGGGAATATGAAATGCAGAGATGGAGATGAGGGCTGAAGTAAAAGGCAAGCCTAGATTTTGAGAATAAACTCCTAATTCACTACAATAAATATCAAGTAAATCTGAAATTAAAGTTTCTTTTTTTCCCCTTTTCTTTTTTCTCCTCCTAAATTGGATAAAAGCATCCTAATCTCCAACATTGAGGGTGATGAAGTGAGGCCTGGAGGCCCTTGTGGTGGTTGTATTTTGGCTATCAAACAGACTCTTGGGAGGTTGGCCTGTTTGGCAAGAAACAGGAAACTGGGCTTCTCCCAGGCAACCAGCACCAGAACAAGAGGACACAGTCCCAACCTTGACAGGGGAAGTTTAGGCTCAAGGTGAGGAGAAAGTTCTTCACTGAGAGAGTCATTAGCTGCTGGAATGGGGTGCCCAGGGAGGTGGTGGAGTCACCATCCCTGGAGATGTTCAAGAGGGGATTGGATGTGGCACTTGGTGCCATGGTTTAGTCATGAGGTCTGTGGTGGCAGGTTGGATTTGATGATCTTTGAGGTCTCTTCTAACCTTGGTGATTCTGTGAAATGCAGAGATACCTGTTTGGCCATAGCAGAGGATGGGAGTTTGCTGTGTCTGTATCTGCACCTTTGTGTAAGTGTCCCCTGCTGCCCAGGATCACATGTAGAACAGGGTAGGTCAATCTGATCTAAGTTTTCATGCTGTATATACTGCTGTGAATAGAGACTCTTTAGAATATGCTTTCATAAGGGAAATGTGACCCTGACTGGTTTCAGATATGGTGTGAGCTGTCTGCAGTTAAGTAATTTTTCTAGTTTTGGAGGTGCATGTAACTTGACATAAAGATAGCTAATTTTGAGAAACTAACAGTGATTTTCATCTGCTGATAAAATGACTAATTTTTTAATAATGTGCAAGACACCTTTTTATCTGTTAGGACACAATGTGTTCACCAAATGGTAGGGCAAGAATAACGAAAGGAGGTGATGAATTTCAACACATTGCAGAGAAGAAATGTCAACAAGATTGTTTAGAAGTAGAAATCACTTATTTCACTAGAGATAAATGTTGTCCTCTCTGGCCAGTTCATCTGAGTTTACTTAAATAGAAGGAAAAAAGAAAATCTATTTAAGGATTACCTGCACTGTGATCACATCACACAACAGTGCATTGAAAGAATAGATGGTACAGAATAATGACAAGGGTTTTCTTTAATGGAGTTAAAATGGCACAAGAAAAACATGGCTTCTAGGGAGAGGCAGCATCTGTTCTTAGATGAGTTATTTAACATGGAAAAACTGTCTAATGGAAGATTCAGAAGAGTGTGGAAAATACCCTGATACTACATAAAAAAATGAAGTAGGAGCACATAATTATCTGAAGACATCCACTAATGCACTCGGGGAGGGAGACAGAAAGCGATTGCTAAAATTTGCTAGAAATGAGCAGGAATTCAAACAAGGCTGAGGACTCTCCTGTGGTTGGTGCCAACAAAGCAATCAATCTAAAGAAAATATATACAGAAAATGTTAAGGTGGTGTAGTAGTGCTGATTGAAAAAACCTACTACAACAATCTTAGGTGCACAGTAAGATCTATTTTTTTAATTACTTTTATTTGTTGTGTGTTAACTCTGAAACTAGAAATGCTGGATTTTTAAGTATCTTTCACTGCTTTTACAAACTCCAGTCATTACTGTAAAAGTACTGGTGACTGGGTAGAGCATGTTTTCCAAAATGGTACAGAGTAACACCACACAGATAAATGCTAATAAATGTTTACAGAATCTGGTGTGAAGCTGGAAGCTTGCATAAAAAGCATTGTATGGGTGAGCAAACACTAGGCTCTGTCAAGAAGCAGTGCTGACCTCATGCAGCCTGTTAGCTCTCCTTTGCTGCTGGCTCTGTGCATGAACTAATGTTGTTTTCTTTATCTTCTGGCCACTGCTGGTATGTTTAATCAGATGCAACAGAGGCTATAGAATAGAATAAACCCGGTTGGAAGAGATCTTCAAGATCATTGTCTAACCCATCATCCAACACCACCTAACAACTAAACCATGGCACCAAGCACCCCATCAAGTCTCTTCCTAAACACCTCCAATGACGGCGACTCCACCACCTCCCCGGGCAGCCCATTCCAATGGGCAATCACTCTCTCTATGAAGAATTTCTTCCTAACATCCAGTCTAAACCTCCCCTGGCACGGCTTGAGACTGTGTACCTCTGGAAGAATGAAAAAGACTAGAAAAAATGAGGATATTGACTCTGAGAAACAAAAAGACAGAGGCAGTGACAACCTCAGGATGTAAAATCTTTCATCTCATGGTTTTAAGTTCAAGTGTTGGGGAAAAAGCATTGCTGACTGGCTGCAAGTTTTATGTCTTGAAGCCTAGCTTGAATGCATTCTTGTCTTGAAGACCTTGAATAGCTTCAATACTTGTTGGTGAGACATGAATGCAAGACAAGCAAAGCTATTCCACATCTTGAGTTACTGTCCTTTGGAAATGCCATGGGAACACAGCAACAGAGGTCAGCAGTGGAAACTTGCACTGCAAATTCTGTGATTATTTCCTGGAAAGTAACAGGAATATGGCTTCAAGGCAAGCACACCTTGGGGAAGAACAGTATGCTGCAACCCTTCCACAGTGTGTCTTAGTCTTTAGTACTATTATGTAGATTAGACTCCTTTAGCCCTGCCATGAGGGGCAACTCCGCCCAAGAGATTACTTAAAACCTTTCTTACCACAAAACACGTGTATTCCCAGGTCTATAATATCTCTTGTATAGTGTGGATTTCTTGTGACCCTTTGAACAGTAACATAAATGATGGAGAGAATTCAGAAGAACAAGATAAATATTTATAAGCTTGTGTTACAAATCAATGATCATGTAATTTCTCTCACCCTCAAGAGTCTACTTCCATGCATGTGATGAATTACTTCAGTGCTCAGCCTGGATTTTGATGCAGCTGTCTAAACAGAGGCAAGGAATGAGAGACCTTGGAAGCGTCGAGATTGTCTCATGTAAGATAGTAAAGGAATCGCAGAATGATAGGGGTTAGAAGGGATCTCTAGAAATCGAGATTAACCCTCCAGTCAGAGCAGGCTCACCTAGAGCAGGTTGCACAGGACAGTGTCCAGATGGGCTTTGAATAACTCCTTAGATGGAGACTCCATCACCTCTCTGGGCAGCCTGTTCCAGTGCTCCACCACCCTTGGTGTAAAGTAGTTCCTCCTCATGTTCAGATGGAACCTCCTATGTTCAAGTTTGTGCCCATTACCTCTTGTCTGTTACCCATTTCTGGAACCACTGAAAACAGACTGGCCTCATCCTCCTTAGTCCTGCCCTTTAAGTATTTTTAAGCATTGATAAGATTCTTCCAGTTCTGTTTTCTCTTCTCCAGGCTAAAAACCTCCAAGACCCTCAGCCTTTCTTCATAAGACAGCTGTTACAGTCCCCTAATCATCTTGTAGCCTTTTGCTGTACCTTCTCAAGCAGTTTCCTGTTGTCCTTGAACTGGGGAGCCTGACACTGGACACAGTACTCCAGATGAGGCCTCCCCAGGGCAGTAGAGGGGGAGAAGAACTTCCCTCAACCTGCTTGCCACTCTTTTTGATATGTCTTAGGATACCATTTGCTTTCTCTGCCACAGGGCTACATTGCTGCCTCATGGTCATCCAGCTGTCCAGGACTTGCAGGATTTTTTCCTCAGAGATGCTTTCTAGCAGGTCAGCTCCTAACTTGCACTGATGTATGAGGTTATTCCTCCTTAAGGGCAGTACTTTACACTTGCCCTTATTGAACTTCAGGAGGTTAGTCTCTGCCCAGCTCTCCAGCCTGTCCGGGTCACACTGGATGGCAGCACAGCCACCCCTCCTAGTTTTGTCAACAGCAATCTTGCTCAGGGTACACTTCCTTCATCCAGAGAGCTGATAAACATACTGAACAGGACTGGACCCAGTACTGATCCCTGGGGGACACCACTTGTTATGGACCTCCAAAGAGACTCTGACCACAATCCTCTGCTTTTTCAGCAAGCTTTCATCTAACCCACACTTCCTAAGCTTGTCTATGAGAATGCTGTGGAAGATTGTGTTGAAAGCCTTGCTGAAGTAAAGATTAGACAATGTCCACTGCCCTCTCTTCATCTATCCATCCAGTCATGCCCTTGTAGAAGGCTATCAGATTAGTCAGACATAAATTCCCCTTGGTGAATCCATGTTGACTACTTCTGATAACCCCTTTTTCTTCCACAAGGACTGAGATGACATCCAGAACAAGCTTTTCTATCATGTTTTCAGGAATACAGATGAGGCTGACTGGTATGTAGTTTTCTGGGTCTTCCTTCTTGCTGTTTTTGAATACTGGAGCAACATTAATTTTCCTCCAATCCTTGGGCACCTTGCCTGTTCTCCATCTTTGAAAGGTGGAGAGTGGTCCCAGCAATTTCTTCCTTCAGCTGCCACAGCACTCGCCAAGCTTAGCTTTCTTTCCATAGATATATTTCTGGGAAAAAAGAGCTCCTTGCTTTTTCTCATTGCAATATAGACTCCAGTCTCAGTTTTGTCAGTGGAATTAGACTACAAGGTCTAAAGATGGTTTTCAGGTTTAGAATCATAGTGGCATTAGCCCAGAGAAAGGATCATATCTCAACTGGCCCACAGAAACAAAGATATTCACAAGATATTAGGGAACTCTAAATATTCATTGTACAGTTAAAAAAAAAAGGGGGGGGGGGGGGGGGGGGGGGGGGGGCGGGCACAGGGAGGGAAGATTCTCTTGTAGTGAAGTGTGCAAAGTTTACTTCAAAGCCTCTGCCACAAACGTGGCTGGCTATAAATGCTACATTTTAACTGCAATTCTTAATTATATCTCATCTGCCTGCTTGTTGCAATGAATTTCAATATTCCTTTCTACAGTAATAAAGCCTTCGGATTTTTGTTTACTCTGATTCTCTCCCCCCAAAATCTCATTGAAATGATAGGAAGTCTTCACAGTATCACTAAGGTTGGAAGAGACCCCAGGGATCATTGAGACCAACCTGTCTCCACAGACCTCATGACTAGACCATGGCACCAAGTGCCACGTCCAGTCTCCTCTTGAACACCTCCAGGGACGGTGACTCCACCACCTCCCTGGGCAGCCCATTCCAATGACGAACAACTCGCTCAGTGAAGAACTTTCTCTTCACCTTAAGTCTAAACCTCCCCTGGTGCAGCTTGAGACTGTGTCCCCTTGTTCTGGTGCTGGCTGCCTGGGAGAAGAGACCAACCCCTTCCTGGCTACAACCACCTTTCAGGTAGTTGTAGAGGGCAATGAGGTCACCCCTGAGCCTCCTCTTCTCCAGGCTAAACAATCCCAGCTCCCTCAGCCTCTCCTCGTAGGGCTTGTGCTCAAGGCCTCTCACCTGCCTTGTTGCCCTTCTCTGGACATGTTCAAGTGTCTCGATGTCCTTCTTAAACTGAGGGGCTCAGAACTGGACACAGTACTCAAGGTGTGGCCTAACCAATGCAGAGTACAGGGGCACAATGACTTCCCTGCTCCTGATGGCCACACTATTGCTAATGCAGTCTTCCTTATAATACCCATGGAAAAAGGTTTTCATAAGAATTCTGCAAGCACTTTGGCAATTGTGACACCCAAGGCTTGTGATGGAGTCTCCTTGGCATCTATTACATGTACATCCAAATGATCTATGGTTTGAGCAGTCTCTGACTGGGCAGCAGGTAATACAACACATGCAGGGCTCTATTTATTACTGAGATGCAGCTAGGATATATTACACCTCAGGCAAATCACACCTCCAGACTCTCTTAAAATAATCCTCCCCTTTTCCATGTACAACAATTTTCTGCATTTTGAAATTCCCCTCAAGCTTTTCCCTGATGGATAAATTTATTTCTCATGGGGTTATCAAAACTGACTTTCCTCATGAGATTTCACGTTTGACAAACAGTCTGTAGCCTGGTTTGTCAGGAAAACAAGGGCTATGAGTTCATGCAGTTGATTTGGTCTCTCACTAAAGACTGCTGAATTGGTTGACTGCTTGTGACTAGTTCTGTTGGGATAGAAGCAGGAACTGACAGTTTTACCATTGTGAGCTTGGAAATGCAGGAAATTACCTCAAGGGACAGATGCAACTGTGGTCTGCAGGGATCACAAAAGAAAGGTCTGTGTACCATATGAGCAATGGCTGGCAGGATGGCAGTTACAGCTTTCCTAGCAGAGCTGCTGCTTAGACATGACCCTTTTAGCTTAAAAGGCTTTCTCTTGAAGTTCTTAGCCTGGGCATCACTTGGTATTATGGAAACTGAGAAACCTCTCAAGGTGTCTTGATTTAATGTCATTAATAAAAGAATTCTGTAGGCAGGAGTCATCTTAATATTGTTATATCACAAATCTTCATAAATAGATGTAGCAGTGTGTAATGGTCTGAATCAGAACAAAAAGGTCAAACTGCACCAGCAGGTTGTTGTCTATCAGTTATATTGTTGTCTCTCAGTTATAGTCTATCAGAAGGCACGTGTCACGTCTTAATTGGTTATTTTCTGCTGGCATGCATGTAATTAAGGCATACAACAGGCTAAAATAACAAAACAATATTTTAACACATCCAACCAAATTCTGCCCAATTTCTTCCTTCAGTCACAAGATGTTTATGTTCTTTTCTGAGTCAAAGACTAAACATAACTTTCTCTAATTCGAGCAAAGGCAAATCTTCCCCATAGCCTTCTGAAGCTGTCCGAAAACAGCGCTTCTCCTACAGCAGGTTAACCTGGATATTTTCTCAACACAAGTGAGGGAAAGGTAATACGTAAAAACTTGGAATTGAGACCAAAAAAAAGGTGAGATAAGAATAGAGTTTACTGATCAAAATCAGAAAAAACACAGTACAAAACACATAATTACCTTAGTCTATTTGTGGAACAAGGATGGCAGCAAGTAGAAGCAAGAGAGCCAAAAGCCCAAGGCAGAAAACTACTCCCTCATCCCTCCTTGTCCTGCTGTCATCCCAGTGGAAAAAACCAACACCCAGAGAACTCAGAAGACAGAAGCAGCAACTGGAACAGGAAGCCTCCCATGTGGTAATCTGAACTTCAAGGCTCAGTCAGCAATTTGATTTTTTGAAGCTGGCATGACTGCAGCATGGTATGAATAACAGCAGCAGGTTCAGCTCAATCCATGACACTGTGAGGCCACATCCAGGTGTTTCATCAGGTAAAAGAAGTAGTATGCATGGGACATAACTCCACTGACACCAATACAATGAAAATTAAATTGGTGGAAATATGAAGAGAATCAGAATAACTAGGAGGCCTGTTGCTACTGCTGAACTTGTTTTATTCCATCTGTGATTATAACACCCCACATTTTGTTTCTCTAATAATGACAGGTTATGGTTTTGTTTTGGAGGTATTTTTACTGAAAGAATTTTGTAACTCTAACACCAGCCCAGATTTCTAGGACTGAGAGCAGCAGCTTTTCTGAGAATCAGTTTTTGTGGCATGTTGTAGTCCATGTCAAGTTCCTCTTTAAGTCTTACCCATGCTTTACAAATTCAAGAGCATTCCTAGTTCTAAGCATGTATGCCAGCATGTCTGTACTTTTCTTACCTGTTTGTGAGGATAAACATTAATGTGGCACTTGATACATTCTTGTCCCATATTAGCCCAGGAGTTTCCACTCATCCATTTTCTCTTGCATTTGGGGCATTTATATTCACCAAAGCAGCGTTTCTTGCCCTGGTACGGAGTCAGGCCTTCTCCTTTTGGACGAGCCTGTAAAACAAAGGGAAGAGGCAATAAATCACCAAAAAGGAGAGTGCGAGAGTAGCAGGGATCACAGGATGTTAAGGGTTGGAAGGGACCTCTGGAGATCTTTGAGTCCAAGCCCCCTGCCAGAGCAGGACCACGTAATCTAGTGCATGGGAATGCATCCAGATGGGTCTTGAAAGTCTCCAGAGAAGGACACTCCCCAGCCTCTCTGGGGAGCCTGTTCCAGTGCTCTGTGACCCTTACAGTAAAGAATATTTTCCTCATGTTGAGGTAGAACTTCCTGTGCTGCAGTTTATATCCATTGCCCCTTGTTTTATCACAGGGCACAAGTGAGAAGAGGCTGTCCCTTCCTTCTTGACACCCAGCCCTCATATATTTGTATGCATTTATTAGATCCTATCTGTCTTCTCTTCAGACTAAAAAGCCCCAGGTCTCTCAGTCTTTCCTCATAAGGCAGTGCTCCAGTCCCTTAATCATCCTTGTAGTCCTCTGTTGGACTTTCTCAAGTAGATCCCTGTCCCTCTTGAACTGGGCAGCCCAAAATTTGACACAGTATTCCAGGTGGGGCCCCTCTAAGGGCAGCACTTCCCTTGATCTGCTGGACACAGTCCTCTTAATGCACCCCAGGATTCCTTTTGGCCCTCTCGGCCACAAGAGTACATTGCTGTCCCATGGATAACTTATTATCCACCAGGACTCCCAGGTCCTTCTGAGAAAGACTGCTCTCTAGCAGATCACCTCCTAACCTGTACTGGTGCAGTTTATTATTCCTTCCCAGTTGCAGGACTCTGCACTTATCCTTGTTGAACCTCATTAGGTTCTTTTCTGCTCTCCAGTCCAGCCATTCAGCAAGGCCTAGACACATAGCCTTCAGGTGTATCAGCCAAGCCTCCCAGTTTGGTATCATCATCAAATTTGCTGAGTAGACACTCTGTCCCCTCATCAATGTCATTGATGGAGATGTTGAACAGGCCTGGACCCACCACTGATCCCTAGATGACTCCACCAGTTACAGCTCTCCAGCTGGACTTGGCATCATTGATCACAACTCTTCAGACTCTATTTTGTAACCAGTTCCTAATCCATCTCACTGTCTGTTTTTCTATCCTACATTTTCTGAGCTTACTCACAAGGATGTTATGGAAGACAGTGTCAAAAGCCTTTTGAATGTCAAGGCAGAGGAAACTAAGGGTCTTACAACTGAGATACTTCGGGCAAAAGACACTATAGACAGGCATGAAGGTCATACCACTTTAATGAAGAATTCATATGTTGAAGCCAGAGTTTAACAGTTCTGAGTGTAACTTCTGTAAGAAGTATTCAAAAGTTCTGACTTGTAACACTTGTGACAGTGAACATGGTATTTAGAAATGTGCCCATGTGCTTTTTGCAGTTAATAGCTTTAATATCCATTCTATTATGATAAAATAATCTCTGAGTACATATTGCTAGTATTATACACAGCATCCAACCAGCAGCAGAACAGGACACAGTCTCAAGCTGTGCTGGGGAAGTTTAGGCTTGAGGTGAGGAGAAAGTTCTTCACAGAAAGAGTTGTTGGCCATTGGAATGTCCTGTCCAGGGAGGTGGCGGAGTCACCATCCCTGGAGGTGTTCAAGAGGGGATTGGACGTGGCACTTGAAGCCATGGCTTAGTTAATCATGAGGTGTTGGGTGACAGGTTGGACTTGAAGATCTCTGAAGCCTTCTCTAACCTTATTGATTCTATGATCTAGAGAAACAGCTCACTACTGAAGGATTATATTTTTGAATTAGACCCTTGCCCATTACCTTAGAACCTATCATCCAGAAAACTTTTTATAATTCAGCATTGCACAGCCTTTAAACAATGAAATATTGGCAAATCATGAGTATGTGGATATGCACTATTATATGGGAGTGCACAAACAGGGACTGAGTGCAAAGGAAAGACATAGTTTTGATTAGTGAAAATAACTAATTTCATTAACTTCATTGGGTTTCTTGCTTTTGGTAAATGTAAAACTTAGTGAAACCATTTTGAAGGAAATGGGAAGGTATTCCTGAATGGACTGTAGTGGATTAGACAATGCCATTATCCAAATATTTTTACTTTTTCTAAATGCACTCACTAAAATGGTGCTGTAATTTACAAAAAATAAAAAAAAGGCAAGATACATAATATGCCAATATGTTAAGGTGAAGGTGAGAGTATTCTATATAGCTGTCCTAAAGGCAGCTGTAAAGGTGAAGCTGTTTTTCAAGAGTCTTTAAACAGCTGATGAAATACTGCCCGTATTTGTGCTGTATTTTGTTTATTCTTGTCTAGTGGATGTTACTTTGCTTTTGTCATGACTCTGTTGTTTTGGGGGTTGGTTTGTTTGTTTTGTTTTTGTGGTTGTTTGGTGGGGTTTTATCATGTTCTCAGATGAAGTTTACAGATGTTAAATGTTTCATTATGCTGTGAAAGGGTCTTTCTTTGTTTTAGGCGCTTGTGTAATTCCTTAGTGTAGATCCAAATTCTTTTCTATGTGAGCACATGGGTTGAAAAAGCAGGTGGTTGGCAAAAGACCTGAGCCTAGAAGAAACTTTGAGAGTAGAGCTCCCATAGCTGCTGGAGGTGGTGTATACTGTGGTTCCTTCAAGGCTGCACATGGGAGATAGGAAAAAGGAACATTGAATGTGTCACCCCTCACCTGTCCCATACTGGAGAGTGGATGAGGAGTAGGGGGCCCACAAACCTACTCTGGCTTCTTTTCTTCTCTGCCCCCCCCCATTCCCCCCCCCCCCCCCCCCCCCCCCCGTGATTTCAGTAAACAACATGCTCTATTTTTCATGTTATCCCTTACCATAACAATCTTCTCAATCAGATGCAGCAGCAACTTCTATTACAAAGAGGCAAACACCTATAATGTGCTTCATGACACACAATCTCACAAGCCACTGTAAATATTCTGGCTCATGCAAAGATGAAGCTGACACTAATACATGTGTATTTACAGAACTGTTGTTTAGAAGAGGGGAAAAAAAAAGAAGTTCATTGGTGTAATAAAAAGACTTGGACTTCTACATATAAATGAGCGCTGGCAAGCAGCCAGTGTGATCCTCTGATCCATGATGTCCCTTCATAAGGATAGGAGATTGTAATTGAATGTAGGGCAGGAAAATGTTAATTTATCGAGACATCCTTATTCTGAACACTTAATTTGGCTCTGTCTCTGAGGAATTTGTGGTACAATTCAAGTCAGTGTGAGCAGAAGCTACACGCTCATTTCACTTAGAAATTCTCATGGAATTGAATAGGAACCCTGGGTACAGAGAGCTTCCATGATGGAGAGACATTTCAACTGGGGTTGTGTCATTGAACAGAAGACAAGTTATTCTTGATTCTCAATTTCAGTCCCACTATACTTACACTACCTCCTGCAGTTAGACCTGGAAATGAAGCTTCATTGCCTTTAGCAAGAAGCAGTCCTTTCAGAAAATGTGCTGGTCACAGAGTACATTATTTCCAAAAGTAACATCACTGACATTGGGAGACAGTAGTCTGAGAAGTCTTGAAAATGTTTACAAATAGTATTTAAACATAACACTCCCGCTGCAGAATGTTATGCCAGCCATAAAGAGCATTTAAGCATTTAGACTCCCACAGCAATATGTTGTGCAAACTACAATTTGCAAGCAGGGGAAACTTTCAGGCATGGCCATTTTGAGCAGGCTGATAACTGTAGGTTGGGCAGCTCACTTCGAACACCAATGCCCTGAAATGCTCTGCCCTCACAAGTGCACAAGAGGGCACCGAAGATACTAGCTGGTGAAGCCCTTTGTGATACAGTTGGGCATTCAGAAATGGAGACTTTACAGATTAGGAGCTACTTTTAAAACTTGGCGTGCTCCAATTTGCTCAGTAAATCGGAAACAGAACCAGGAAAAGAACATAGGAGCCCTGACTCTGGCAGTCATTTCCTGTTATAATTACTAGATGAAACTTCTGATTTATTTTAACTATTTGGCTGTCATAGTTCCCTCCTCAGCTGGTGAATTTAATTAGTTTCCTGGCAAAGCTACAACATTCTCTGTAGGTGTTTCACTATTCTGCTGCATGGATGTTTATACTTCACCCTGACAGACATTAGTTTCCTTCCCATATCTTCAGTTTCCCAAACTGAGCCCCACAGGGAATTTGAATTCTCAAACAAACAAGCTCATTTTCTCTAGTGAGGAACATCATATAGGAAGCACTGACAGCAGCAAAGGCAACCCTCCAACTCCCTCCACCCTTCAGGTCCAAACAAAACAGAAACTTATCAGTATTTGATGGAAGGCAAAAACCTGAGTGAGATACATTAATGGCCTGAGAGCTCTGAGGTTGGCTGTCTTCTATGTTGCTTTTTTCAAAATTTATTTTTATTTTTCCTCATGTCTGTGGATTCAGCAGCAGCATAGTTGAATTACATAAACATTTCCAAGGAACAGCCTGCTCCTTGGCACAGAAGCAGCCAGCCCTGCCTGGCAGGGTGCTCAAGCACCCGGTTGCTCTGTGACAGAGGCGTCTTAGTGTTCATCCAGCTGGAGGGCAAGAACTGTTTTCATCAAAGGTTTTTCTTAACTAAGTGCCAAAAAAAGAGTGAGAAGCCACATTTTGTCTTTTGATATTAACCTAACGACTCTTATATTACAAAATGTGAGATTTATCTTTTTTAAAGATTCCTTTCCTAACCTGGCTTGATCTGAATGGTGTTTAATAATAACCGTTAGTTGAGATTTAGGTCCTGTAATTTTCTCACTGAGCTCTATCTTTTACCCTTTCTGAAGACAGGGATTTATTTATGTTCCAAGTTAGCATGGCAAAGTTATGCCCCTATTCATAATGGCAAAATACTTTGTTGTTACCGTGTTAACACATGTTGTCCCATTGCCTTTAAGATTGGCTCTTTTTTCCTCCTTGGTCTGGTTTCCAGCCTTAGCTGCAGAAGGTTAGGGGGACCTCCATGATAGTATGTTTTGAAATAATATTTGAACCAGGTTACAAACTGCAATGCAAACAAAATTTTTGTTTTCAGCAATGTCTGGGAGCTGAGAATTTTGTGCTGTAAATACTGATTCAACAGGCTTACTGTCAAGGACCAGAAGCTAGCCATTATTTGACGTATGTCTCAATGTCATATTTTAGGATTTTCTCTGGCTATGTGACAGAATGGGCTATGGTTCTCCAACACCTGTATGTATCTTCAGTCCTATGTTTCAAAGATCATTTAATGCAACCAGAGCAGGTAGGCCTTTGGGGATGACCAAAACCAAACAGATTTTTCTAGGACCAGAAAGCAGCCATTACCTGAAGTATGTCTGGTAGTCCAGTTATAGGCCTATGCAACAGATTCCTTGTGCTGCTTTGACTTCAGAAACCAGCAGGGAATTTGCAGCAGGGAGAGCCTTCCTTCCTTGAGGTACCCCTGGGGTGGGAGCTGTGGTGGTCTAGAGCCCCTTTTCTCCTCATGACCTTCAAGCACAAACTGAAACTGGTCTTGGACTGGTGTTTTTAGCACAGAGGCTGAAGGGGGCTCCCTCTGGCCTGGGTCCTCTGGCCACTAGCAGTTAGCCAAATGAAAAGACCTTGCCTTATGACTCATGAGACAGCAATACGTAACCTTGGTCTTCCAGACAAACAAAATAATCTTTGCAGATCTACCTAGCCAGTGCACATATTTGACTTAACTATAGCAAATTTATGGTTTTGGTGTTTGGTTTGGTTTGTTTTTTCATGGCACAACAATGAAAACAGTGCTGATACTCCACTGACACCCAGCTGCCTCTAATTTTTGTCCTCCTTCTTTCTTCAGCCAAAACCACAAATTTGCCATTATAAGATTTTAAATGTATTTAAGTTGATCTTTTCGGCTGCTAACTGGCCAGCCAAGCTCTCTCTCAACCTAGTGGATTGTACATCTCGGGGAGGAATCTGCCAAATCACTTGGCAGTGATGAACATAATAAAGGACTCTTTGCTTTCCCTAGACAATTCTCTCAAAGTATCTGTTTGCAGAGTCAGCAAAACCAAAACAAATCCCCTCACAGGCACTGCTTAAAACTAGATTCATTATAAACAAGGGCCAGAGAGTTCCCTCAAACTGAAATGCAGAGAAACAATTTCTTTAACATTCTTCCCTCCATCCTCCCCTGAGTTTGTATTGCACATCTGTAAGAATTACAGCACAAGGGGGAGATAAAGTCAGCATGACACTGACAGGAAGATGCCCTTCCTATAAGGTGCTTCAATAAAGCAGAAAAACAATAATAGCGAAGAGCTTGATAAAGCTGACCATCTCCCAAATGGTTTGCAGGAATGAGAGGACCAGAACTGTATTCTGAAATGTGAGCTGTCCAATGCCCTCAATTACAAGTCAGCACAACTAGGAGATGGCATAAACACCAACCCACCCCCCCACCCCCCACCCCTCCCCAGACTCTTATTTGGTGCTACTGTACATGCATAGTTTTGAGAAAGATGAAATGCTGATAAAGCATACACAAAATGTTCAATTAGAAAAGGAAAAAGAAAGTATTGGCATAGTGGATGTCCTGGCATTCTAGTCCTGACTGTGTAGCAAGTTGTAGTCCTGGGAAATTCACTGAACTCCTCTGACCTTTTTCAGTTCTCTGTCGGCTATGTGGAGAATGAGGACACACTTGCACACTTACTTCAAAATGGCCTGTAAAAGGGAATCCTTAGTTTGGTCAACGTTTTTCCCTTGTCCTTCCTGACTTTTGTATACATTTAAATCTGAGTATCAACAGAATATGCAGACACATAGAAAAGTTGTTTAGCAAATGAATTCCAATATAGCTGGTCTTGTTTTCCTTGTTGCATGTAGTCCATGCTACTGGTGTATGGTATTGCTAATCTGTGACACTGAAAACTTCTGAGGT
The DNA here is from genome assembly GCF_014839835.1 of Dryobates pubescens. Taxonomy (NCBI): domain Eukaryota; kingdom Metazoa; phylum Chordata; class Aves; order Piciformes; family Picidae; genus Dryobates; species Dryobates pubescens. Next base: position 23,616,481 of record NC_071619.1, read on the forward strand.
GTTTAAATGCAATATTGCTAAATCTTTAAGTAGTACGTGCAATATAGGAAGAACGTTTAGTTAATGCAGAAAAGAAATTAAAGCTGTGTTACAGCTTTCTTGTCTCTAGTATAATTTCTGCATTAGTGATGGGAAGAAAAATCTTACTTGATACGAAGCAGGTAAGACTGCTTAGGCTCTCTGTGTTTTGGTTGCTGCTCCAGGAGTCAACATATTCTGCTCTTGCTAGTAGTATATTGTTGCCTTATATGGACAATAATTTCACAGACAAATGTATACAGAAGCTTGCCCCTACACACATTTCTTCTTCATTTCATCTTCATACACTGACCTCTACTGAACATAAATACAGTCCTCTCCTTTCTTGGTCCTGCAGTTACTGTCTTTCTAGCAGGGTGGTCTTCAGAATGGACGACAGTTCTCCAGGAGCGGAACATTTAAACAAATCATGCAAGTTTGTGTAGTGCATACTATCCACAATAATATTAATCTTTTAATTTTGCTTGAACAAATACCCTATTTCTGCTATTACAAACACTTTCATTCTCCAAGTCTTACTCTTTGGGGAATCACATCAATTAAGCCATGTCAATGAACCTTTACAGGTAAATTCTGAAATAGTGGAATACCACGTTTCTGTTGGTTATTTTAATATAAGACTATATATCTCTTGATTGCTTTGAAAAACCAGTGTTGTCAACATATTGTATGTTAAATGTGATTTTGATGTCATTTCCACAATGGTAAACCAAGAGTAAAATTTGGCAGTTGTTTGTTACTAATAACATGCACATGGTTTCTGATAATGATTACAGCAATAGGCATGGTTGTCACGGACGTGCTGATCAAAGTCTCGAAATCCAAGAAGCTGGCTCGGCAAACATTCTAATATTTAAATAAAAATCTGGTTTTGCAGGGTTTTTTGAATCCTAGCCATGCGTTTTGGAACAAAGGTTTTTCTTGTGCTACAAAATGCTGAGTTGACCTGATCACTCGAACCACCACAGATACATAATATTTCTGTGCTAAGTCAGTTTAAAACATAGTATTTGCAGAATTGCCAGGTATTAGTTACTATCTGACGTGTTAATCGCTAAACACTGAATGCTTTAAGAAGTCAATAGTGCAGGTTTCCTTCTTTGCAAATCCTAGTCAGCACTCCACACAGCAACAGAAAATATAAAAAAACCAAAACAAAAAAACCCAAACAACCAAACCCAAACATTTAAAAGCTCAATACCATACAGTACTGTGAAAACAACTGTATTAAATCACAGAATCACCAAGGTTGGAAGAGACCTCAAAGATCATTAAGTAATAGCAAGCTGTTTTCAAAGGCCTTTGTCCTAATAAAAAATTACTTGGAGGCTTTTACACAAGTAAGCAGTGTAATAGGGAATGATTTGGGAAAGAGAGTGATGCGATTATAAGCTGGTGTTGGACTTTGAATACCTGGATGAAGTATGAAGCCTTAAGAGATGTCCTGCCTAATCTTGATCAATTCATGTAATTGGACTGTAGCATTTGTAGCAAGGAGAGTTCCTTTTGCTGTTCCCTGCCATTTCTGTGTTTTTTGTGACACTGTATTATCACTTCGGATTACATACCATGATGTAGGTTGTGTAGTGTAACCTTGAATTTCATCTGGGCCATCTAAGCACTGTTATAACATACTAAGTAAATAACACTCAAATTTCAATTGTTTTCATAGAAGAAAATGTGTGCATAGTGTATGGCACAGAAATGCGTTCTCTCAAGATGAAGCTTGTTAGTGGAGTCTTAATAGGAGGTGAAATTCCCCTTGCATTTATAATTCTAACAAACTTCATATTTTATTTTGTTTTCTGAGTGTTGGCATGAGTTTTCCAGGTTTTAGAATTTCAAACAATATGCTTATACATTCAGTTATACCCTGTATTACATACAGGGAAAGAGGCAATGATCAATTGTTTAAGATGTTTGGTAGACTTTCAGAGCCACAGAACTCGCCTAATCCGAACTCAATCTCCTGTTGAAGAAAGTTGTAAATAATTATCTTGGTTAATTCTACTTCAAGGACTTATTTTACCTGTGCATGCAACTCCTTGCATGTTGAATGACTGTGAAAGATAGTTTGTTTGGGAGCTCTACAGTTTTGGCCAATCACAGCTTTAACAGGTTTGTTCCCATAGGACCTTCAAAACAATAGAATTACTTGAGCATGCAAACAGCTATCTAATGAATCTTCTTTGGAAAGTATTGCATAACCTAGCCTAACCCAGAACCTAAAATTTCAAGAACAGGGAAAGAATAGTCTCTGGTTCTTACACATGTGAAGGTAACTGTCAAAATGTAAACCAAATGTTAATTTGTACAACAAAGCAAGCATATTGAAAAATATCCCCCCTTAGGAGGATTGTGTAGAGAAAACTGTTTTCAATGTATTATTTAATAAATATGATAGGGCTATAAGTGGGGATGGATAGTGCCTAAATGAACTTGAATCTCCGCTGTATAAGTATTGTATGTCATACAGAAAACAGGGATTTGCGTATCAAATTAGGCATGTGGAAGAGTTAAAATTATGCTCTCCTGCTAGGGTGCAGTGAGGCACTTCTTTTCAGTGCTATAAGACCATATTCTTCCAAACACCCTGAGATAAAAGGAAGTAGTTGAAATCTTTTTCCCCTTCTCTGATATAAAATTGGCCATGCTGAATTAATTATGAAGAAACTAGGAATGTATTCATTTTAATAGTTTCCTCATGTGTGGACTTTTTTGTCCCTCTTCATCTGTTGCTTGAAAACACAGAATGACAATACTCCCTCCTCTCTCCCTCCCCCTTCTTCTCTGGTAGAACACTACAGTAAATATGTTGGCATTTTCCTCAGTAGGTAGAATTGGAGGTTTGGAGCAGTAAGGGTCATGCCCTTGCTATAATCAAATGTTACTTATTCCAAGCTGAGCTCAAGACTCGTGTTTTTTGACCTGTTTAATTGCTCCGCCTCAGATGGCTTCATGTGGATTTCAGATTTCTCTTAGGACTAATGTGGGCACTGATTTAGTGATGCACTGTCAGGCTTAAATGATGATCTTCTACCCTTTAAAAAGCAGTGCAATAGCTCTGCTAGCAAACCTGGCTTCCCATTGGTTTGTGACCTTTCTAGAGGCAAAATACATTGGGAGGTAGACAGATGTCACTGGAGGTCATTTTATTCCAACTTTGAGTGTCAGGCGCTTTTGAAGCCCCATTCAAAATGTAGGATGTTGCCTTCTGCTTTATGGCTGTTTTTAGATGTGCTTATGTGAAGTTTCTACCTGAAGAGATCTGGATTGAATTATGGTGGTGATACTGTGATGGTATTTCTTTCCTTATTAAGTGTCCAGGTAAAGAAACTGCACACAGAGTAAGTGTTGTGTATTACTTGAACTATTCGTGAAAGCTGTGTAGGAGCTATAATTGCAGACATGGCAATTTGCAAAACATTTAGTACTGAACTCTTCATGAACCATAATAGCTTAACCTTACACTGAGTGCAGCTTCATATAATTTTGGTCTGGATTTACAGAGGGGAAGAGAGAGAGGATCTGTATTAAATAGGATTGTAGGTGCTGATGGGAAATAGCTTCCTCTGCTGCTCAAGTGGCTTTGTAAAATCCTGCTCTATGATTATCTATGTGTTTTGGTGCCTTTATTCTTTTATAAGGCTGGACCTGTTGTGGCTGTCCTCCTCGTCATATTTGCTGGGCTACACTTGCTGAAAGTACTTTTGGGAGAGACTTGAATATCCCCGTTATCTCAAGAAGCAACATTAACTTGGGAATCTGCTACTTTTGCTTGTTAATTAGAAACACAGTCTGATATTCAGGAATATCAGAAGAGACCACTGCTTTATGACATGGTATTTTTTCCTCCAAAGCAGAGGTGTTTGAAGGACTTAGTGAGGAAATTACAATAAATAATATCATCCAATTATTTAATTAGAAGTTTTGACACCATTCATTCATATATGTAAAAAATATTAACTTGCCTAGTGTCCCAATGAAACTGTGTCATCCCAAAGCATCATCTATTTTTCTTCTAACAATCTGTAGCCCCCATCAAGGTCAACCCGATACAGCAGATATTTTAATATCCTTAACTGAGTAAAAAATTTAAGAAACATACCACTTTCCTATGCTGATTACTGAATAGGCTCTCATGGTGGCCAAAGGACAAGTTCTTTGCTCTTGCAGGCTGGACAGGGAGGTGGTGGAGTCACCATCACTGGAAGTGTTTAAAAAGAGACTGGATGAGGCACTTAGTACCATGGTTTAGCTGATTAGATGGTGTTGGGTGATAGGTTGGACGTGATGGTCTCGAAGGTCTTTTCCAACCTGGTTAGTCCTGTATTCTGTATGCAGGGGAAGGTATAACATTGAGAGACTGAGAATGTATGAGCTGGGGAGGAAGAGAAGGTAGCGAAGCAATGACTATTTAAATTCAACTGCACAATGTAGTATGACGTGTATCTTTAGCAATGTTACACCACTGACAAAATGGCTTGTTTTGCTCTGATTTGACTGTTCACAGCTTGTTGCACTCTCTGGACTGAAACACTGTTTTTTTTGTCCCCTTCATATGTGTATGAATCATAACCGCAATGTATTTCTTCTAGTCTGAACTAGAAAAGCTTTTGCTCTTGTAAAGGTTTATCTCTTCAAAACAGCTCTTGGAAAGCAAAAGAAATGTTAGGATAATAAAAGTGAGTTTCAGGAGAAAGGATGTTTCTAGAACTCCTCAGCCTTCTTCCTTCCTTCTGCTTTGAAAGGGGCACGATCGCTTACAACTGCCTACTAAATCTCAAGGATGCAAGAGCTGGTTCACAGCATATCCTGTGTACTGTATAAGAACATGTATAACTACAATAAGGAAAATCCAACTGCAGATTGCACATCATGAGGGGAATGTGATTGTGTAGTTAAGGCACCAGACTGGGCCTCTGCAAGGATAGGCTTTTCTGACTTGACTGCAGCCTCTTTCTTTGAGTTTGTGGATGAGTTACTTGATCTTGCTTTGCTTCAATTATTCATCTGGAGTACAGGCAGTACTAGTGTACCTCACATTCTGGGAGTATAATTAATGTTTGTTTCTACAAAAGTGAGCAGTATGCATGAATCTTGAGTTATACAGTCCTCAGATAAGGATTTAGAACAAAAACTACTTCAAGACCTGTTATTGGTGACCCTGACCTCACCTTTTGAGCCATTTTTTTTAAAGGCTCTGCTTAAAAGATGTTTTTTTTTTCTTCTACACAGTGTTTTCCTTACAACCCGGCTGGTTTAAGATAGTCAAAAGCGTACTTTTCCATTAACTGTTTGTAATGTCTCCACTGATTTTGAAAAGTAAACAAAAAACACATGGCAGAAGGTAAGGCTAGGAAATTCTTTATGTAAAAGAGAAAGCATGAGACCTCTTTAGAAATTCTCTTGTTGTAACAAAAAGCAATACAAGGACTACCCAAACCCCCTCTAATCTCTCCACTCGAAAACAGAATGGTTGTGGAGGTTCCCAGGATGCTAGTACATGGAACAGGCTGTGATCTGTCCTCCCCCAAAATTAAATACCACAATAAGAGTGTCATTGCTTCTAGCTGGAATGGGCCTTTGCTCAAACTATTAAGAAACAGGGAAAGGAAATAAAGACCAGATGAACAACTGCCCTCCCTTTCTCCACCTCAGCCTCCTTCCCTCCTCCAACTCCTCCTCTCCCCCCAAGATGACATACAAAAACATCAACTGAGTCTGTCAGCCTGCATTATATTACAGCATTCTTTTTGAGTCTGGAAAAAGACATGCTATGCATAGCCCAAAAATGAAGCATGACTTCAGCTGCTGATCTCAAAACAGCATAAATGTTTATTATGCTTAATAATGTGAAAGGGTGTTGTTTCTTTCTGGTCCCATTATTCTTTCCTCTAGAAATATTCTGCCAGGTTACACAAGTGTAATGCATAGAATAAAAACTGTCTCTTTCTGCCTAGAAGGGTCACGTGCAAGTCCATTCACCTCAAGAGCCCTCAAATCCCAGCTACCTGATTTAGTTCATGCGCATGACATTACCCAAATGCTCTTCACTTGCTTTGGACCCCTGTGTATGCGCAGGTGCTGGGTAGCAGCTCGTTGCTAGTTTTCTTCTACTGTAGGGTCAGTGGCATTATTATGAAAGAACAGGTTTTTAACATCTTAACTGAAGAGCATCACAAACATCTCACTGTTTTAGACATAACCATGGTTTGCAGTGAAAACTTATAGGCATATAGACCTATATTTTAGAGGACTCAGACAACCAAGGTGCAAGGTTTGTGATAATATGAATAAACACCTCTCACCTCTTCTCTGCTTCCCTCCTTTCTTAATCCATCTTGTTCCCATAGCTGTACTTGCATTTTCCAACATGCTTCTTTTACTGTTTTTTTTTTTTTTTTTTCTCCCCACCACGCACAAAGCCAACTGGAATCAAAAAATGCTGGTGTCATGCCACCAAAAGAGCATCATCAGCTGCCCAGCTTTGCAAACATTTTTGTGACATTAATGGTTGATACTTAATAACATTACAAGAACTTTGAACTTTTTGCTGAAACTCTTATGAAAAGAAACAGAGGCAAACTGGTTCCCTCTGTAATATTTTTCTTGCTCACATACAGAAATATTGCAGTGCCTTGAAGGTGAGGAAGGGTGGACTGTAATCAATATGTAGAGAGTAGGAATGTTAATGGGTATCTGAAAAGTGAGAGCACAATCTACCCAAAATATTGGAATGAGGAGGATTTCTCATATCAGAATTATGTCTAAACTGAAAGGAAAAAAGGACTGATGCACAGAAAAGATGTTATAGCCTTTTCAGTGATTCAAATTCTGCCAAGAAGTTTAACTGACTCATTTTTTCTTCATTGCTAGTTATTATTTTTATTTCCCTAATCTGTCACAAAACAAGCCAGCAGAATGATTGGCTGAAACATGTTAGGAAACTGAAAGATCATAGGATGAATCAGGCCTTGGTTGTTGTGTGTCTTGGTCCGTAACTGTGGCTTTTGAGAGAAACAAAATCTCTTGTATGTTGAAATAGGAAACTCCTATCTGAACTCATCAGGCTGCCTGGCCATACTGTAAGAAATTAAGTCTCTTGGACACCTGTGTTTTAGGCTTGTTTTATACAGCTGTGTAGCAGGAACTTTGAGATTAAGGTAATTACAGCTATTTAACATTTTTAATGTAAACTGTTTTGACCAGAATGTAATTGGAAAAGTGAAACAAAATGGTAACTGTCTGAACAAGTAAATAATGCAAGTAGGTGACATTTCTATTCATTTTTTTTTTAAAATTATCTATGTGCTTATTCCTTCTGAAGGCAAAACTACTCAACTATTTGCAACCTATACAATATGCTTGTACAGTGTGGCCCCATAACAGCATTTCCTATATTTAAGGATTTTATTATTGAAGACACACATAACATTTCCATATCATGGATACCTAAAATCTCACTTCCTGAAAGTCACTACTTTCCTGCCTGTGTACAGAGAAGTAGCTGTCACCATAGCAGTCTCACACTGGGATGCTCTGAGCACATGATATTGGCCGTACCCCCGATGTGTTGCTAACAGCTGACCTAAAAGGGAGGAGTAGCTTGAGGTTAACTGATAGTTCCATATTCTTTGACATATACTGAACTAAGTGTGTCAGGAGATGAAGAGGCCTTACAGAGCAAACAATCTTTCTCTCCGAAGGATGAAATTTTTTTTCAAGAAGAAAAAAAATCCAAACAAAACCCACCAAACACAACAGACCAAAAGCCACCACCAAATTTGGTATCTTTGGGACAGATATGGTGCTCAGCTATGGTACATGTCTTGGAGCACATTTCTCATAGAATCAGAGAACAGTCCAGGACAGAAGGGACCTCCAAAGGTCATCCAGTCTGACCTCCCTGCAGTCAGCAGGGACATCCCCAACTATATTCACTCACTGTGAATATCTCCAGGGAAGGGGCCTCAACCACCTCCCTTGGCAGCCTGTTCCAGTGTTCCACCAACCTCATAGTGAAGCACTTCTTCCTGATATCCAATCTAAACCTGCCCTTCTCTAGTTTGAAGCCATTCCCCCTTGTCCTGTCACTGCAGGCCCTTGTAAACAGTCTCTCCCCATCCTTCTTGTAGGCCTCCTTCAGGTACTGGAAGGCTGCTATCAGGTCTCCCCAGAGCCTCCTTCAGGCTGAACAACCCCAGCTCCCTCAGCCTGTCCTTGTAGCAGAGGTGGTCTAACCCTCTGATCATTTTTGTGGCCCTCTTCTGGACCATCTCCATCAGGTCCATGCCCTACGTTGAGGGCTCCAGACATGTACACAGTACTCCAGGTGAGGTCTCACCAGAGCAGAGTAAAGTGGTAGAATCAACTCTCTGGATCTGCTGGCAGTGCATCTTTTGATGCAGCCCAGGATATGATTGGCCTTCTGGGCTGTGAGCACACACTGCCTGCTCATGTCCAGCTTATCATCCATCAGCACCCCCCACATTCTTTTCCACAGGGCTGCTTTCTAGCACCTCATCCTCCAGTCTGTATTTTCAGTGAGGACTGTTTCCTAAAGTGTTAATTCTGGTTTAGATTATACCTATCACCCCATTCAAAATGTCTGATTTCACTTTTGTCCTGGCAAACAGTTTCAGTACCCATAGGCAAATAAAGCAAAAAGCTCATTATCAAACAACAGAAAGGATGAATACATGCTCTAATAGAAATCTCATGAGAGCAGACGATGCACCAAGGGGCTATGTGGCACAGAAGGAATGACAAGGATTTGTGCTATATTCAGTACTTTTCATGGGAACATGTTTGTGACCAAAGCCATCTTCAGCTTTTCTGAAGTCTAAGGTAGTCTTCCTGATGCAGACAGTGAACAGGCCACTGCAAAACGGCTTTACTAGATGCAGCCCCTGTTTGCTCAAGGCTAAAAATGATGTTTATTTTTGAAAGGGTATTATACAAGAAGCATCTGGAAAAAATGCTTGCTATGATGTTTGCTGTGGATAGGATTAAGATTTGGGGAAGTGTGCAGTTCTTTATCCTTTTTGCTATTGTTTCCCTTTTTCTCTTTCACCCTGATACTCTTTCCATTAAGAGATGCTTGTCTAAGGATAGATTCATGACTGCTCAGCTTGCAGAGATACACAGTAGGAGTCAATTTACTTTGATCTTTGAGGGGAAGGAAAAATCCCAAACTATTGAGAACCTTATCAGGACTCTCTGATGTTTTTTCTATTAAGGTACTCCTCTCTGTTGCACAGGAGTATTTCAGATGTGTTATTGATTTAGGGGGGGGGAATCGATATGGAATGATAAAATCAGAGAGGAGTAAGTCTGTCACACCTGACATACTATAACGTTCTGAGTCTAAGGGTGTTATTTTCCCAAATCAAGGAGTACTATCAAGGCTGTGCTGTTTTGGTAAGACTCTTCTGTGGATGTTGGCACAGCAGCAAACATCTTCTAGCCCCTTGATTTATTTTTTTCCAGCATTTCCAAGGACTGGTTAACTTTATCCGCTCTGCATTTCAGGGGGATGTGCAGTTCAGTGTGTGCCTGGTGAGAGGCTCATTATTCTCCACAGGCTGAACACAAACCCTTGATTTAAAAAAGATGACAAAAGAGGCGGCTGCTCTGGGTTTCCGGTCTCTCTGGCTGAGCCAGTGAGATGGGCTCAGCGTCCTCAGTGCAGCTGCCCCTTTGTGAGCTTGGGCATAATGAATTGGGCTTGGGAGGAAGCTGACACAGGTGTGCCACAGGGCCAAGGACTTGGCCATGACACTGCCTCGAGTGTGTGTGCACGTCTCCCCACACACAGATCTTGTGTTTGGTCTTGGCCGCGGCCTTCAAGGGCCTCCTTGTCGCAGCACAAACAATGGCCGTGTGCTGCCTCCCGGACAGTGCTAACCAGAATAATCCCCTTTCTCAGCCTTAACACCACTGCAGAAATGCCATCCTTATTCGGTAACGCTGGCATTTGTCTGCTTGGTGGGAACAAAGAGAGCATTCATTGAGAGGAAGATAGGCGGAGGGCCTCAGGAAAAGCCCTTTGAGGGGGCAGCAGAAGTTCTTCATTCAAACTTTGCAGTCCACCAGAGCTGCGGTTACTCTTCAGGTCTGACCAGACTGAAGACAGAGGGCTGCCTTGGAGGGACATCTTTATAGAATCAGTAAGGTTGGAAAAGACCTCAGAGACCATCAAGTCCAACCTGTCACCCAACCCCTCATGACTAACTAAACCATGGCTTCAAGTGCCACATCCAATCCTTTCTTGAACATCTCCAGGGATGGTGACTCCACCACCTCCCTGGGCAGCACATTCCAATGGCTAATGAATCTTGGTGAAGAACTTTCTCCTCACTTCGAGCCTAAACCTCCCCTGGTGCAGCTTGAGACTGTGTCCTCTTGTTCTGGTGCTGGTTGCCTGGGAGAAGAGACCAACCCCCTTCCTGGCTACAACCTCCTCTCAGGTTGTTGTGGAGAGCAATAAGGTCTCCCCTGAGCCTCCTCTTCTCCAGGCTAAACAACCCCAGCTCCCTCAGCCTCTCCTCATAGGGCTTGTGCTCGAGGCCTCTCATCAGCCTCGTTGCCCTTCTCTGGACACGTTAAGTGTCTCAATGTTCTTCTTAAATTGAGGGGCCCAGAACTGGACACAGTACTCAAGGTGCGGCCTAACCAGTACTGAGTACAGAGGCACAATGACTTCCCTGCTCCTGCTGGCCACACTATTTCTGATGCAGGCCAGGATTCTATTGGCCTTCTTGGCCACCTGGGCCCACTGCTGGCTCATGTTCAGCCTGGGTTGCAGGGAGAATTCAGGTTTATTTTTTTGGGTGACTGACTACCAACAACTGACCTTTCTTCTGGAGCAGCCCCAGCTTCAATAATTGTACAGGTCTACTGCTCAGCCGACTTCACTTTTGCTTCACAAAATTAAACCTAAAATAAATGCATTTATTTCATGCTTACTTTATACACAGGTGCATTTTTTTCTACTGTTGGAGACTAGTATCTCATGCCCAACACTTAGCAATACAAGACCCTTTCTGTCATTGAAGGACAGTTTGAGCTCTATCAAAAGTAAGTGTGAGAGGCAGAAAGACAAAGCAGGGGAAATGTGCACTTCCTTAGACATCCTAGTAAGCCCTGTAGGATGCTGTGGGACAGTAGATAGTTCCACTGGATGCAAATATATCAACAGCAACCTACAGAAAAGACTAAGCTCTTATAGCAGTTTGCTCAATGAGTCAGCAGATGACTCCTCACAAACAGCATTGTGTCCTCATGCCCTTGCTTGTTGAAGTAGATGGTTCTGTATAGCACCATATAACCAATATTCCTCTCTATGGAAAATAGATCCAGTCATTTCCTAACTATCATATTATCTACTGGCTAAGCACAAGCTCACTAGGGAATCTCTAATCATGGTGATGAGTAGAAGTGGTTGAGGTGGTTAATCCTAGGATATTTGTGTTATGAAGACTGTTTCAATGGAGATCTGGGAAAGCTTAAGAATGTCAAACAATCTTATATTTCTATTTTAAATTGTCCTTTAGTAATACTGTGTTAAAACTTTATCATACATCACTGATGATATTTCTGTGTTTCAGTGGAAAGTTAAATGAATTTTGTGGGCTGTTTCCCACTTGCTCCCACTCCAGAGCACACAAAACCATGCAGAGTATATTTGCTGGTACAGAAATGCAGCTACCTTTGAAATGGAGAGTGGTGTCAGTCTGTGTTGCATATTGCTAACTGTTCACAGTAATAAGTCTTCTGTCTAAGAGTATTGGGGTATGCTCATTATGAATGGGTAATAAAATGCAGGGCTTTGTTAATGACAATAGGATTTGAATCAGTTTTGAGAAGCTGAAACAATTTAATCATAACATGTAATTAGTCTAAGATTAATAAGCAGCTATAAGTAAAATATCTAGAAAGATGTATTAATTAGGCATTTAACTTGCATGGATAAATGGAAGCAAATGTAGTGTTGTGTACATTTTACCATGAGATATGCAACTTACTCAGCAAATGTAGGAAATTTTCCCTAAAATGGTGAATGTTAACAGTTCAATAACATTATTGCTAGATGGATCATCAGTAAAGCTGTAATTCAGTGTCTCTATGCTAAATTTTGAGAGCTGATGGAAATGGACAGAGAAGACTCTGGGATGGGTAGGATGGTGCCTCAGATGACCCCTTCCTGAAGGCTGGCATAAGCCAAGCCAGCTCAAGAGGAATTGTATTCTAAGCCATTTCAGTCCCTTCTTGAAGATAAAAGGAAGAAATGTGTCAAGAATGTCACTGTTAATCTGTTCTGATGGTTGTGGGGAGTGCTTTGATTGTAAAACATGCTACAGCTGTCAGACTGGCCTGTGGGCAGTGCAGTCTCTGTTGCCAGGATGTGCTCAGGGAAATGTGCAAGAAATCATTTTAGAGACTGCCCATCATCTGTTTCTTTTTAAGGACATAGTTCTTCAGATGAAATTGGGATATAAGCAGGAAAAACATCCTCCTCCTTCTTATCTACATATGCAGAAGAATCCAGAGTGTCTTCACTTCCCTAAAGCATCCACAGTTTGACTTATCCATAATTCAGGATCGGGGTTTAAACAGCATGAACTGAAGTCGCATCCTCAATATCAGGCAAAGTAATTGTTAAAAATCTCTCCCCTTTACCTGTCCTGTATTTCCCATTGGCTATAAAACAGCTGAATAGGTAGTTTCTTTTTCTGAGTAGAAATACAGAAAGAAGAGTAAGGAAAACTCTTCAAAGTTCATAGATAGGGAATTAAAGGACTACAAACAATCTGTAGTGAATTCAATAGAGCTGATTAAAATAGCAACATGTTATGAAGAGTGAGATGGAAGAAAAAGGTGTGGAATCATAATATTCAGTGTAATTTGCAGTGTAGCAAGGAAGTGAAGCATTAATACCAAACAAACTTGCACAGAGATAGATGCACCCATTGGTCAGAAGTGAGTATCTGTGTTCTCTCAGCAGCTCTGCAGTGTTACCAGCTCTTCTATGGCTTTTATTTTTCCAGTGGGCTCTATTCCTAAAATATTAGATACTAAAGCAGTGCTTTTCTTTAGACGAAAGAGTAGGATAATGACTGCCCAATGTCTTAAATGTTTCAAGGTGAAAATAATAGTTGCAATGTCTATGTATATAGTTTTAATTCTCTGTGCTTCAGCTTCATTTGTGAAATGGCAAAAATAAAAAATATCCAGTGCTCTGGAGCACCTATTAGCAATTTTAAATGCATTAAAGCTTTCTAAAAAGCTGTAAGACTAGCCTCCAGAATTTACTTAATTTGCCATAAATGATAATATACTTATCAGTTTTTTTCCTCCTGTAGATACTTGTTAGTCTATTTAGGTTTATGATCCAATATCTTATTCAGCATATCCCAGAATGTTAGGGGTTGGAAGAGAGCTACAGAGATTGAGTCCAACCCCCCTGCCAAAGCAAAATCACCTAGGGTGGGTTGCACGGGAATGCATCCAGGCAAGTTTTAAAAAGTGTCCAGAGAAGGAGACTCCACAACTCCTCTGGGCAGCCTGTTGTAGTGATTCATCATGTTCACTATAAAGTGGTGTCTCCTCATGTTGAGGTGGAACCTCCTGCATTTTAGCTTGTACCCCTTGTTCCTGGTCCTGTCACTGGACACCACCAGAAAGAGCCTGTCACCTTCATCTTGACACCCACCCCTCAGACATTTATGGACATTGATAAGCTCCCCTCTTAGCTTTCTCTTCTCAGGACTAAACAGCCCCAGGTCTTCCAGTCTCTCCTCACAGGAGAAATATTTCAGTCCTGCAGTTGTCCTTGTTGCTCTCTGCTGGACTCTTCCCCAGCAGATCCCTGTCTTTCTTGAACTGGGGAGCCCAAAACTGCACACAGTATTCCAGGTGTGTTCACACTTTTCTTAATGCACCCCAAGATGCCATTGGCTGCAAGGGCACATTGCTGTCCTGGGATGGAACTTACTTCTTACTATGTCTGCCTTTGTGGTTGTTTGGTTGTTTTTTTTCCCTTCAGGCTTTATACAGGTTAACATAAAACATTGCTCTCTTCTATAAAACTTGCACAACTTAAAACGTGTAAATATTTTCTATAAGCAAGGGTAGATAGGGTAATAAAAAAAGAACTTAACCAAATTGTTTAATGCCAAATTTGGTCTCCAAGTTGGGGTTGTCCCCTAATTAGCTTGTATCTGTGACACCCTGTAATTAGTGCCAGTTGAGTGATCTATTATGACTAAATCTGTCAAAGCAGCAGTGTTTATTTTTGCGGGGGGACAACAGAAAAAAACAGCTTTTGATGCCAGAAAATTGTAGTCACACAAGGATTGTCTTTCAGTTCTCTTAAGAAGTAGATATTTAATGACTTCATATAGAGGAAACAGACCAGGTGATTACTTCAGACTTGCCTGAAAGTGTGAGTGTTTTGATCTCAGTCAATGATTTTTGAGTAGTGTTTTAGAAATGCAGAGTTTGACTTAGGAAAGAGGCAGTGTTAAATAACCAGCTTGGAGTGGTACTGGGCAAGAAGTTTGTGATGACAGTATATTTCTGAAGGCACTGTGAAACAAAGAAGTGTTCCAAAAAAGGAGATAATGCACAACAAATTCCAGGGCAGGAGAACAGCTGCAGAAGTATTTTCTGCCTTTGTTAGATCTCTGATTTTAAACTTAGCTGCTTTATTTCACAGTGCTTGCAAGAAAATGGATTGCTTCTAATGGCACTTGTCATACCTGTTGATCAAAAAGTTGGAGCTATTTGCAGCCTTCTCTGTGTGTAGACAGAGCTGTCTGTAACAGGACTTTTTAACCAAGAAGAAGTATTTAAAATGATCAGTTCAGATATTTGTTGTGATGTCTGCAGACTGCATAGCCACCAACTATTAGCGGGCATCACTGTTTTGCAGGGAGGGTGCAGAAAGGTTTGCGTTTCTGCTTGGTGCGTAAGGTAAGGACATGGGAGCAGTGCTGTTTGGTGTCCATACATGTGCCACTGGGATAACTTGTGGAGAGCTGCCTGCCTAGACCGCACATAGAGGAGCAGAAAGACACCCCTCCTTTTGGTGCTGTTGTCCTGCAGCCAGACCAGGTATGCAGACAGCAGGAGGCACCTTGCTTATGATGATGATGATGTTTGCACCCTCTGCTCAGGTGACTGGGGTGGGCCATAGCAGCCCTCCCACCATAAGAGATGGGTGGTCTGTCCTGGCTAATATGTACACAATTTTTTAGCATTTTGCATAGGCTGTTCCTTGGGAAAATCTCTGTGTTCACTGGAAACTGTTTGGGGACTTTGTAGGACACGTTCAACGCTGTATAAGGCGAACTGTGCTGAAAATTTAAGGCAGCACTGCTACAGCAAAGTCAGTTTTGTAAACTTGCAGAAGAAATTGCTTTCAACCACAACTTAACAATAGTCTGTTGAAATGTGTGGGGCCAGTTTAGCATTTGCACTCCCTCTTCTCTCAAACAATTAGCTCAGCTGAAAGTGGGTTATACTACAAGTGTTTGACCAAGAGAAAAATAGTATCTCTTCTGTTAACTAGCATTATGGAATTATGCAGAACACAAGTAAAACTGCACATGAAATTCTTGCCTGACAGTGAGAGCTTTTCAAACTACAGTTCAAAACTTCTCCCTAGAAAAGCAGTGATCAAGATTGCCTGGATTCGAGCCTGCAGTGCTTGTATTGTGCACAGTAACAGATGCTGGATCCTGGCTGGGAACAGGACTGGCAGAAGCATGGGGACAGTGTGGGGCTTCCAGCAGCTGGGGGTAGGTAATTTTAATATTTACACCAATTAATCGGAAAGAGAAAGGGAAGAGCTGGACCTTGGTAGTAAAAGGGTATATAATTAAAGGATGCAGAATCTTTCTTCTGTACAAGAAATAAAGGCTAACTATTCACAAACATGTTAACTACAGTAAATAAAAGCCTTATTGCCCAGAGTTTTGCACTTATTTTAATATGGTTATTATCTTGATAGAGATTAATATCCCCATAAGCCAAAGAGAAAATAATTCCCTTAAATGGAGAAAGCCAAACAGTCTCTTACAAGAAAAGATTGAGTTTGCAGAAGGAATTAAGCACCTAAGGCCTTATGACTTCCTATGACTGCCTTGAAATTCCTGGACTAATCATGTACTATCATGGCAAGATATTTAATAGGAGGAAAGGGCTTGTGACCATTCTGGACAGAGTGAAAATGAACAACTTTGCAGCATCTGCACTATTTGTACATTTCCTTTCCATAAGCCAAGCACTTTGTCATGTAAACACGTTTCTGAAAATAAGCCCAGATGCTAGCTGAACCAGAATGAAATGAAGGTCATTCAGGCTGCACTATCTAAACCAAGACCCTAAACCTCAGTACATTCTGGTACCTGACTATCAGAAGCAGAAAAATGAACACTGTTTGCTCCCGTATTGTGTGTAATATGTTAGTCCCCCATAGTATTTTTGGTCCTTTCTCAGTACAAATTGATATGTGAAGGCAATACTCTTGAGACCTTGTGTGCCACAAAATGTACACTTTTATCTGGTGCAAGATTTGGTCAGTTAAATGGAAATAATTAAAGGGTTTGTATTACGTCTGAGGGAGAAACAGAGCTGTCCAAAATTCTGACTAGCATTAAAGGCAGGTATGACTGTGGTGCCCCTGTCTCCCCTCAGCAGAAACAGCATGAGCAATACAATTGGCTCTTTCAGCCTTGCCTACATGTGCATCCCTCTCAATGGTCAGCTGCCTGAAATTGGTTCTCTTCCAGAAAACTGAAGAGTAAATGAGGTGAAATGACCACCAAATTGTCTGCCCTTATTAGTAATTAATTAAGAGTTCTCTACTGTTTTTTCTTTCCTGCTATGACTTTCATGCTCTTCCTTATTCTTTTCTTCTTTCCTTCTCTTTTCAGGATTAGTGTTGTTAGAGTTCAAAAACTTCAACAATGGAGTCAAAATATAAAGTATGTGTAAAATCTATAAGTCATTCATCCCTGCATAAAAGCAGTGCTCTGTGTCATCTACAAATGAAGCTTTCTTTTCAGTTACACCTCCTTCCCCACAGCACTATCCTCCATGATGACTACTTGCTCATTTTAGTCACATTATGATAAACAGAATTCCCTCTGTGGGGCTTGGTGGTTAGTAATAACTCAGCCCCACAAGGCAGAAATATAACATTATAGTCTATGTGATCTATCAGAAGTGGTGATATGTAGGACTGTACTTTAAGTAGTTGCAGGAAATGCAGCTTGCAGACCTATTTATTAAAATCTATTGTAGAAACAGACATACAAACTGTAGCAATTAATGAAAAAGTCACAGAAATGTGACTGTATATGACTTGGAAATTATTTTTAAACACAATTGTACCAGTAAACTGTTTTCAATTAGTGATTTACCAGTTCTGTTCCAAACTGAGCAGGAGATTCCATCTGAGTATAGAAACTGTAGTAGATGGGGAAATATTACATATTGGGTTTGAGATCTTCTGAATTTCAAACTAAAAATGTGTAGGTGACAATTCATTATTTTTTTTTTTTTTAATAATGATAATGACTTCCTGGAATCTTGAAAATTTACCTTTTAATCTCTTTTACATCATCAAAATCGCAATCACTTTCCCAGACTTGACTGGTAATAAAAAAATGCTCCTGACTGATGGAAAATAAATGTTAAACATGGAGCAATTAACTAAATTGTATTAAACATATTACTAATACTTGTAAAGAGACAACAAGCTGAAGTGTTCTGCATGCTGTGCTGGTTCAAAATAAGCAGGAAGATAAGTATTCCTTAGGTGCATAGAAAGATGGAAGAAAACATCCTAGAGAGTTTTTGGGTTATTTTATCCAGCATTAAGGCTAAAGCACTTCCACACAGTATGTTGCATCATCATATTATCACAGAATCACAGGGGCTGGAAGGGACCTTGAAAGACCATCTAGTCCAACCCCCCTGCCAGAGCAGGATCACCTATACCCTACACACAGATTACACAGGAACGCATCCAGGAGAGTTTTGAGTATCTCCAGAGGGGGGGAATTCACAACCTCCCTGGACAGCCCGCTCCAGTGCCCTGTCACAGTGAAAAAATCTCTTCTCATATTCATGTGAAACTTCCTATGCCTCAGCTTCCACCCATTGCCCCTTGTCCTGTCATTGGGCACTCCCAAGAAGAGCCTGGCTCCATCCTCTCAGGACAATTATTTGGCAATCCCTCCCACCCTTCTTTAGTGCAGTGGAAATGTTGTTCCAGACAGGAGTTTTCATTTTAAAATATATTGTAAAAAACGTATTTAAATGCATACTTACTAGAAGACAGACTCGAAAGATGAACATCATAGAGTGGTTTGTTGTGAACCTTAATCCTGAGTGCCCTTATTCCTGAAGCTACAACCTCCCCATTAGAAAAGGTTGCTGTTTGTGGGGACAAATGATAATGAAATTGTTGGTGATCCTAATAGGGAAACTGTAGGTACCCCTAAGTAATATGGCTTAGCTCATGAAGCAACTCAGATGAGGATCATATGGACCACATAATCAAAGATGTTTAGACTATCCCATGAACGCAGTGAAAATGTCTGCAGTACCTCAGCATGTGATCCAGTCTGTATTGTTTTGTGACAAGCTGTAGAAAACAAGCTGACCCTTGAATTGCTAAGAACACATGTGGACTATCTTTGAATGCCCTTGGCTTCCTAAGAGGTGTGGGCATTGTATTCAGGTATCCAGTACTGCACTCAAATAGAGGTGAGGAAGAAGCGAGTAAAGCAGGCTACATAATTTCCTTGCAAAGTACTAAACTGCACTATTTGGAGAGGGGAAGGAAAACATTTCCTGATGATTGTGACAAGTTAGTCTCAGTGAGTAATACTATAGTACTCCTACAAGAGTGACTAAATTTGACCAATCTTGAGATTGCACTAGCTCTAAAACGTTTTCTGAAGCTTTCTTGTCTGGCTGCCAGCATCAACTCTGTTCAGCTTCAAGCAGCTGTTTTTCATACATGATTTCATTTCATCCTACTGAACATGGGCTCACTATGTAGATGTGATATGGTTGCAGGCAGTGTAAACTAGCTAATGCTATGTGTGCCACATGTATACATATTGCTGGCATTTAAATTCAACTATGCAGATACTATTAAGAGACCCGAGGGAAAACCCTGAGATGCCACAAAACTGAGCCAATGAAGAGGGACAATTATTGGAAGTGCTGTTCCTGTTGAAAAAGAATGAAGCTACCTTAACACATTACTTTGGTTGTCTGCCACCTCTTCTTGGTGCAGCAGCTGTATCTTGTGGCCAGTAGCGTCAAATGCTAAAGAGGTGCAGGATGAAGAGAATGGATGTGTTCTTTCTTCATTGCCAGAATGAGGTCATCTGTCAGTGCCATTATAGTGGTTTCATTTGTGTTTTGGCCTGCATCCAAGCTGTGTTGGGACTGCTTCAGTTAGGTAGGGCAGACTCCCTTAATTCCTGTAAGACATATATTTCTTGCCACGGGCAAAGCATTCTTTCAAAGAACTGTATTCTTATCTATACTTTTGTGAGTATCTGCTAGCCAGACAAAAAGCTGTTCAAAATGTTCACACACAGAAATAGTGGATTGATTTTAAAGTATACCATCCAATTAACCAACTCTTTCATAAATATTAAATACTAAGTATGACTGTGCTGTTTAAGTTGCTACTGCATTGTCTTAACCCTCCCCTTCCCCTTGCTTCTGCCCTGTGCTAATTAATTGTGCAGACATTCAGGATCAAAAACTACTGGATGAAAGGTGGGGGGATGGGGGGGAAATCTTCTAGTACTGCCACTGAACTAAAGGGTGGATCTGAGATTTAAAAGCAAAACCCAAACACACACACCACAAACAAAAACCCTGAAAACCTACTGGCCACAAAATGGCTTCATCTTGCAGTAGGAGTTCCTTCAGCAAACCTATTTAACGGTTCATCTTAATTTCTCTTAGAAGAAATATAAAATTGTACACAAAATACATGTTGCACTTCACTGAAAGAGGGGAACAAGATCCCACCAATTTCAAAGAGCCATGTCATTAGTCTTAGGCTTAGCAGCCTATCATTAACTAGCTTGCAGATAATATTTTAAAGCATTCCCTGCTTCTTCAGCCTACCTGAGCAGTAGTGCCCTGGTTTGTCTGCCTTTAAGTTTAAATTTGTTAACTTTTGTGATTACAGCTGGTGTTTGTAACTCACCTGTATATTCATATACAGATTACAGTATATAATTAGTATATATATTTTACATAGATATGTATGTATATATATATAATGTATATAATTATTTTGTTTCATTTTGTATTAGCTGGGTCACCTTTTAATGTGAAGTCATTACCGTGGTGAAGTCCTATGTGTAAATCCAAAGAGGGTGGGGCGAAAAAAATATCTCCACTACTTACTGGAAATGCAAATAAATTTCCACAGATTTTTTGTAATATTAATAGAAATCAGGTGGTACAGCTCAACGTAGCACCCTGGAAGTAACTGAAGTATGCTCAGTCCTTAATGAAGATGTTAGGGCTTCAACAGCTAACGCCTAGAAAAAAAGTATTCCTCTAGGCAGGGCAAGGCTGGCTTTGCCAATCAACCTGTGGAGATAGGTTGGGCCAAGTCAGTGCAATAGCCTTTTCACACCAGAACACAGATCTGATCAAAATCTGTACTGTGCATCTACTTGCCTTGAACAAGTCTCCTGACCATACTGTTGCCAGCTCCCTTACCTTTACAAACTGACATAGCTGTCTTTGCTCAGCAGATAAGCAATCACCCATTTGAGGTCATAAGTTGATGAAGCTGAGTGATAAAATGTACATAAGACCGATCCAGCTGCATGACATATCCTTGTTTTATTCCTGTCTTCTAGCTGTAGCCTTACATACACACCTTTCTTCCAGAAATAATTTATATGTAAAATGCCAGCTGATTTTCTTCAGCACATGCTAGGAATGTTCACCAACTTTTAGGACTTCATCTTTAATCTCTCACACAATTCCATTCAGCATCCCCACTCCTTGGAGGAAGTTAAGTAAAACACACAGAATAAAACAAATTATCTAAATGTAGTATAGAAGTCTAGACTTGTGTGTGGCCGGTATCACTGGACTGTTCCATGTGGTTCAAATATCGTCTTTTGAAACAAAAGCCTACAGAGAACAAAAACCTGTCATCTCTCCTCCCTGCTCATAACCTCCAGCTCCAGTCCTGGAGCTAGCACAGTTAATCCAGAGCAGTTTATTTCACAGCGCTGAAATGTACAGCACCCCTCAACAGTCTGTGGTTTTGAGATTACTTTAGTTATTTGCAGTTGCCAATATAGCACCTGCACCAAGAACAAACTTTAAAAAGTAGGTCACAACGGCATGTACATTTATTGATTGCACAAAACAAGCAGGCTATAAAAGTGTCCTGCTGTATCTGCTTTAAGTGCTGGCACGCAATGTCAGGAAACTCAGAAAACACAGGACCACCTGTGGAGTCCTCATAGCAGTAAGATCCTGTTAAGCTAATACTCTTGGGCCTCTCTGCACACTAATACAGGCAAACATTATAGCCAGACAGGATCTTAATATGCAGGACACTTTTAAATTTTAATTTTTTAATTTTTATTTTTTTTAACCTAGAGCATATGGCAACCCTAAGCTTGCTGTGGAAAGCAAGCACAAAAGTAAGCAAGAGGTTAAAAAAGAAAACGTCTGGCTTTTTCAACAGCTGGGTTCCATTGTGAAAGGGTCATGTGGTGCCAAGGAAAACAGAAAATAGGAAGGCACACAGATTTGTTAGTTTGAAGTAATTGACCACATGGTGTCCAATGGTTTGTGTTCTCATGTTCTCCAGAGTGAGGTCCCATGGGAGCTGAGGCAGGGGTTCCAGTTCCTAGCACTCTATTGTTTACCCTGATGGTTTCCAGATGCTGGAGACAAGGACAGTGAAATCTTTGGGAAGCTGCCAAAGAATGAAAAAGACTAAAGAAAATACTGAGGGTATTTTTTAATTTTATTTTTAAAGAGACAGTACTTCTTTTCACTAAGGCCACCTTCGTTTACAGCTCCCCTGCTCTCTCAAAAACATGTGTGCACTGCTTTTCACTCCTTTTGCCCTTCCCTCCACCCCAAGATTCCAACTTCTGTTTCTCTCTCTTTTAAATTCTCTAATGCAACTGAGGGAAAGCAATGTAGGGTGTGTTTTTTTTAATCCCCTTGGCAACCATAGCTCATTTAGCTGTAATACAGTGGATGTACAAAAATGGTCAGAAAACCCCAGCAAAAACTTCATAGCAGGCAGATCACCAAGAGAGTGTCAGCATTGATGGGAAAGCCTCAGAAGGCTGTTGAGTTCGGATTTGCTTTGGCATATCTGGAAGAAGTTTGCAGAATTCTACAAAGCATTTCCAAACATCTGAACCACAGAAATCAGGGAAGGGGAGCAAGAATGGGAGAGCTATAGGCATTTTCACTGGCAAATCCAGAAAGCAGTGAAGGGCAAGGATATGTAAATTAATGAAAAATCACCAAATTTTTTGTGGTAATTAATTCTCAGCTTCCAGAAGGATGCTGTCTAAGAGCTTGACTTCAGTGTATGGTGATCTGTATTCTAGTCAAGTTTAGCTGCCACCGCTCTAAGTCAGCATAAGTTTCTTCATTGCACCTACGTATGCGTACATACGGAATTGAGGTTGGGCAGAAACTGAAACACGTGGAAGAACTCTTGTTGTTGCTTTCAAAAGGTGATGGATGAGAAAATTGTCCTGTTAACTCATTAGATATATTGGGTTGCATCTTCCCTTTTGTTTTATTGAAAGATATCTGCTATAGTCATGTTTTCGCTGCACTCTTCACATCATCTGAGTGGTAAGTGCATGGGAAAGGGTATTTTACAGGAAAAAACTCCCCATAAGTAGTCTTTGTAAGGAGTTTAATTTGCCAAAGTAAAACTTAATCATTCAAAAATAAATAGAACTTTGAAATCATCTATGAGCTTGATTCTAGAGTTACTAGTAAGTGTAAAAATCCACTCATATTTGTTAAACCTCATCTATACTTGAAACTGTAGGCAGACTGCTGGCCAGATTTCAGATTTCTTGATACTACCATCCTCTGCTTATTCAGCTTCTTCCAAAGAACCTCTTACAAAACCTGAAGATGCTGAAACCTGATGTTCTTTCTGGGCTTAAGGTACCTTTTTCTCCTTGTCTGCTGCACAGGCTGAAAGGGTCCTTACATCTCTTCCCTTTGTGATTTGGTAGTCTTTGTGCATACAGCTGATAAAAATGCCTCATTCAGAAATAAGTATTGGTAGGTTTGTTTCTATTCTACATTTCATATATTTTTTTCATGTCAAATGTGCTCCTTTTTTTTTTTCCTTATTGTGTGTATTAACATTAATACAGAGGAGTTGAATCCTGATAGCATTGAAATAAAAAAAGGGTTTTAAGAGAGTGATTTCTCATAGATGCTGTAAACAGGACTTTTCAGTGTGAGCCAGTACTCTAGAAACCAAGACTGGGGGTATGTTTGTACACTGAACTGTACACACCTAGATATTCTGTGTGTCAGACAAGCAATGAGCTGTGCTGACACACATCTCAATGCACTCACTTGGAAGGCATGTGAAGAGTAAGTTTACTTACGTGTGTGACGACATGCTAAAATCATGAACTGTCTTATTTTCTCTAAGAATTGTGCTACTTTCCAACTCTAAAACTAGATTAGGCCCATAATACCTAAACTGTATTTGAAAATAATAGGTTCCTCGTGATTTTCTAATTAACCTCTTTCATTGTTACCAAATAATATATGTAACAAATAAGCTGCAAGCCTATTTCCCTCTCCACAAACCAGGAAGTGTTTCTAAGGTTGTTATTACCTAGTATTTGAATCACATCTTGAACAGTGCCTGTTATCAGCAACCAGTCAGATAGTTCTGTGTAAAGATTTTGTTTTACAGTATAGCATGCATAATACCTCTTTTTTGTGTGTGTGTCAATATAGATCTAATGGTAGCTATGATAACTGTATCATCATATCTGAGTTGGACTTTTTTTCTGTTTTGACTGTAACTAAAGGCAGTTATCTTCTTCGTAGCTTCATTTTGTATAGGCACATATGTGCCAGAATTGCTGTACTAGGCCAGACAAAGGTGGTAATCCACTTTGCAGCAGAGCCAATAGTGGATGTCACAGGACAGTGAAAAACCAAGCTAAGCAGAAACAATATTTATACTCTTCAGGGCTCCACCAACTTGTAATTGCACCAGAGGTGGTATCTTTTTTCAAAGCCTATTCTGACTGTGCTTCTCAGATACATAATCTGAGAGTACTGATAGAGCATAGATGATAAATGAATGAATGAACAACTGTGTCATTAATGAGCTAACCATGTGGCAGTGATGGAACATAATTCACTTCCACTGAAAAAAAAGCCTAAGTGACTAAATGTTCCGTATTTCTTAATTTGGTTGGAGATAATGAACACTGACTGTGACACACTCTGTGACAATCCTTATGCTCCCCACACTTTGCTTTCTAACTTGAAAGATGCAGATAGAATCAAAATTAGTTAGCATTAAAAAAAAATATTTTTTTTTTCTTAGGCTTGCACTTTAGAGGTGCAAATGATAGCAAGTTAGATTAGTAAGAATGTTTTTATAAAAGGCTCTGTTTACTCAAGGTGTCTTGGTTTAAACATTCTGCTTCTGTCAGTGACTTAAGACATGCTTTTCGATCCAGTTCCTGAAACACAAACTCCTGCAGATAAAAGCTATTACCAAAGCTTGCTCTCTTCCTGTGCACTGATCTTACAAAGGCAGAAAGAGGATTGCAGGCAATGCTGGCAAGTCTGCACTGGTTCCTCCAAGACCTGGGCTAATCTGTGAGGGAAAGTACGAATGTGGTACTGCCATGGAGATGGTACAGTCTCTGCAGACAAGCAGGGGAGCTTTCCCTAGGGACCATCAAAGGAAAACTTTAACCTCAAGCAATTTTTGATACTGTTAGTATGATGGAAACAGTATGAAATAGAAAATGTAGATCTTGCTTAAATTAATGCACTAAATTTGTTTATTCCCTTATTAAATTTATTCAAAGACTGTTTACTGCAAAAGCACAGAAACAGAGTCCTGTAGGACTGCATCAGTTTCTGAGTGTACCTTATCTCCTTAATGTTTTGTCTTAGCAGACTTGAAATTAATAGGCCCATAATTTAAATTAGATTTTAGTATACATGGAAAGAATAAAATGTATTGAGTGACAGAGGATGAAGTGGACAGAGCTTAAAAGGGTGTTTAATATGTGATGATTTCTCCTTTTTTTTTTTTTCTTCTCCGTAACACTAGATTTAGTGAAGAAGGTTGATGATACATCTTTAGTCTAAATAGATATATATGGGTAAATGCAGCTTGATGGCTTTATAGCAGCTGTGAATCCAGGTCCTAGCATTTCTTTTTTAAACTCTATTATAGAAGTGAACTATATGGAAGCATATTTACTGTGATGTCCTAAATAATAGTGCTCTGATTTTGCCTGGATTTTAGGTACTTCTTGAGGGGTATTTTACTAATTCCCTCATACCTTCTGCTTTTTCAGGCACCTGAATGAGAGTTCCAAAAGCCTGACAAATTAGTACATTTGGGACTGCAGGTCTTTGCCAAAGCAGTATGAGTATCTAGCACATTGTGTTAAAGCTTCGCAGCAACATGGAAACCTTTCAATTCCATTGCACTTTCAGCTGCTGCCAACCTGGCACTCCAATGTGCAAGTTTTCAATCAAGCCTGGTGTATTTTTTTCCAGATAGATTTTTCCCTTACTGTAAAAACTGACTGCTCTATTTCAGAGTAACATTTCATTTATGGTATGTAAAAAGTGGCTTGAAGGAGCTCTAGGACAGGTCTTTGGAGGCTTAAAAATAAGAAATAATTTTTTACTAAATATGTTTTTCATTCTTTATCTGTATACATGTTGTTATTGGAGAAATAAGCATGAATCTGGGTATTTATTTGCTGTTCTTGTGTGTGTGCTACTGAAACAGCTACAGAAATGTTTCAAATAAATATAAGAAAGGGCAACAAGTGCTTCATAAGCAGCTAGTGCTTTGGAGAAGCTTTGGATTTGAATGTTCAGTTTCAAAAACCAAGAAAGGTTTTCACTTCACAAAACACAGGTCATCAATCTGTTTTTCAGGTATTCAACACACTAAAATAGTATTTTATTTTTTTTGTATCTTTGCTTCTGTGATTCCTTCCCCCCCCACCCTGAGAATTAGTACATGCAATACAATTCAAATTCAGTATGTAAAGGTAAAAGTGAAGTGTGGTATTTTGTTTTGTATTGTTTTCTCTATAATTATAGCTTGCAATTCAAACATTTCAGTTTGAAATCATAATCTAATGATCATCTTTGGCACTGGAGATGGACATATGGATATATATGGATATAAGTATTTCTTCAAGAGACAGAAAAAGAGAGAGATACCTTCAACATTTGTCTATGACTCCTTTGTGCTACTAATGTGCTGGCTGCAAACAGCTGATTCTCTTCAAGAACATCTGACCTAGCAGATGTCTTAAAGTTAGGGAGCTATGACCTCAAGCACTGGCTTATGGAGAGGCTGACTTCCAAAGAGGAGCTCCCAAAGAGAGAAGAGAAAATAGGAATGAAAAATGGTTTTATTTGTTGCATCCGGCTAACTGGTAACAAAACAAACAGAAAAACATGCACAATTATATCCTGTATTTCAAGAGCTTCAATTCCAGACTTTGTTTGACCTGGTTACTCTGGGCTAGCTTTAGAAAAAGAAATGTTGACTTGCCTCCTGTGCCTGAAAACTGTTTCCTGTCTGGGATTTATGGTCAGTGATGGACCTCAAAGGACTGTATAATGTTCAGTATCATAGGAAGTGAAGCAGATTTAGCTGTGAATGCAGAACTGAAAAGGGGATTATCATCAGGTTTTTGCCTTTCTTGTGTTGATCATGTGTAGCAGACTCCAAGGAGTTTTCTCTCCTCTTCTGGCTTGTTTATACTCAGTAAATTGTGTGTCTGGGGATTGTAGGCTGTGGTCAAGGTGTCATCAGTTAAAATGTCAACAGTTTAAGGAGGGTTATGTTGCTCTAAAATATTCTACATTGAGATACTATCTTGTTCCCATACAAAATATGGACAGTGGCTGTATTTGCTGCATCTGCTTAATGCCTTTTTTTTTCTGACATTTGAGTCTAAAATAGTGATTTATATTATATGCCCTTTGAGTTGTGTATTGTCTTGTCAGAATTTGAGAATAGATTATAGTATAGGCAAGCCATGATGCTTGTAATCCATTGGGAAATCAGATAGCAGAGCGCTGAATGTCCTGTGTGGTTTCAAACTGGGCTTCACTGATGGCAGCGGCAGTTGTGCTGTAGAAATTAGCAGGCATAAGGTACAGCTGTTGTCGGGATAAACGTAAATAGAGGGGCAATAATATTTTCTGTCTTGCAATTGATATCTAGTTTGAGGAGAACGGAATATAAAGTGGTAAGACACTAGGTGTTCTCAACACTTTGGTTGCCTCTTTCTTTTATATGTATGTATTCTTTCTCTTTTCTAGTAAGCCACTATTGTTTCTCAGTTTACCATAAAACAAAAGCCAGAACTCCTACTCAGAAAAAATGCATCTATGCAAAGTACTAAGTAGACATAACTTTCTGCTTTGCACATTAGGCCTGTTTTTGAATTAAAGCACAAAATATGGCTCAAGGAGAACCTGTGTTAAGGAAAACACCTTTTACAGAGCTAGAACAGGACTTGGAGTGAAGTTTGTTTACTTCCATGACATGGTTAGCATTAGTATTAACCAGGTTGGGAAAAGACCTTCGAGATCAAGTCTAACCTATCATCCAACACCATCTAATCAACTAAATCATCAGTATCACTAAGGTTGGAAGAGACCTCAAAGATCATCGAGTCCAACCTGTCACCACAGACCTCATGACTAGAGTAGGGAAGACACTAGTGCCCACTGCAGGCTTGAACTCACGTGGCACCAAGCACCCCATCAAGTCTCTTGCTAAACACCTCCAGTCATAGTGACTCCACCACCTCCCTGGGTAGCCCATTCCAATGGCCAGTCACACTTTCTGTGAAGAACTTCTGCTTAACATCCAGCCTAAACCTTCCCTGGTACAGCTTGGGGCTGTGTCTTCTTGTTCTGGTGCTGGTTGCCTGGGAGTAGAGACCATCCCCCACCTGGCTACAACCTCCCTTCAGGTAGTTGTAGAGAGTAATAAGGTCTCCCTCTGAGCCTCCTCTTCTCCAGTCTAAGCAACCCCAGCTCCCTCAGCCTTTTCGCATAGGGCTTGTGCTCCAAACCCCTCACCAGCTTTGTTGCCCGTCTCTGGACCCATTCCAGCAAGTCAACATCTTTCCTAAACTGAGCGGCCCAGAACTGGACACAGTACTCGAGGTGTGGCCTAACCAGTGCTGAGTACAAGGGCACAATGACTTCCCTGCTCCTGCTGGCCACACTATTCCTAATGCAGGCCAGGATGCCATTGGCCTTCTTGGCCACCTGGGCACACTGCTGGCTCTATCTAGCCTACTATCAACCAGTACCTTCAGGTCCCTCTCTGCATGGCCATTTTCCACCCACCCTAACCCCAGCCTGTAGCGCTGCATGGGGTTGTTGTGGCCAATGTATAGAACCCAGCACTTAGATGTGCTAAATCTCATGCTGTTGGATTCTGTCCATCTGTCCAGCCTGTCAAGGTCCCTCTGCACAGCCCTCCTACCCTCTAACAGATCAGCACCTGCCCCCAGCTTGATGTCATCTGCAAATTTACTGATGATGGACTCAATCCCCTCACACAGATCATCAATAAAGATATTGAATAGGATAGGGCCCAGCACCGATCCCTGGAGGACACCACTAGTGACTGGCTGCCAGTTGGATGTGGCACCATTCACCTCCACTCTCTGGGCTTGGGCCTCCAGCCAACTCCTTTGACAGTTTGGCCAGGAGTTTGCTATGGGGAGATGGTATCAAAGGCCTTGCTGAAGTCCAGGCAGACTACATCCACAGCCTTCCCCACATCCACCAGGCAGGTCACCTGATCATAGAAGGAGATCAGGTCGGTCAGGCAAGACCTGCCCTTCCTAAATCCATGCTGGCTGGGCCTGATCCCTTGACCATCCTGTAAGTGCTGTGTGATTGCACTCAAGATGACCTATTCCATAATCTTGCCTGGCACTGAGGTCAGGCTGACAGGTCTGTAATTCCCTGGTTCATCTATCCAGCCGTTCTTGTGGATGGGCATCATGTTGGCCAGCTTCCAGTCATCTGGGACCTCTCCAGTGAGCCAGAACTGATGAAAAATGGAGTGGCTTGGCCAGCTCATCTGCCAGCTCTCTCAGCACCCTAGGATGGATCCCATCCGGTCCCACAGAGTTGTGGGATCCAAGCAGCTAAGCAGATCTCTAACTGCTTCCTCCTGGATCACAGGGGAACTATACTGTTCTCTGACTCCATCTGCCAGCTCAGGAGGCCAGTTGTCCGGAAGACAACCTATCCTGCTATTAAAAATTGAGGCAAAGAAGGTGTTAAGTACCTCTGCCTTTTCCTCATCTTTAGTTACTATATTCCCCTCCATGTCCACTAAGGAGTGGAGGTTGTCCCTGTCCCTTCTCTTGCTTTTAATATATTTGTAGAAGGACTTTTTGTTGTCCTTCACAGTAGTGACCAGTCTAAGCTCTAAATGGGCTTCTGCCTCTCTAATTTTTTTCCTGCATGACCTAGCAACATCCTTAAACATTTCATGGGTTACCTCACCTTCCTTCCAAAGATGATACACCCTCTTTTTATCCCTTAATTCACTCAGAAGTTCATTGTCCATCTAGGCCGGTCATCTACCCTGGTGGCTCATCTTCTGGCACATGGGCACAGGCTGTCCCTGCACCTTCAAGAATTCTTTCTTGAAGTAGGTCCAAGTTGTTGTTGCCTTTCTTATTCCTCACACTTCCCCATGGACTACTAGTTACTTCTGTCTTAATAGGTATGTGGTAAGGCAAACTTAGTAATTTTAGACTTTTTATAGCAATGTGGGTCAAACAGAATAAGAAGACTGCAAGAACACAAATAAGAGGAAAACCAGATTAACTTCTGAACAAAAAATGCTCCCTTTGAATTTAAGGATTAAGGACTCCAGAACATGGCAAAATATTTGAGAATATAAAGGCTGTGTCTTTGGAACTTGATACCTAAAGCTGTATGGATGAGAGCCAAGATACACGTGTTTGTGTGTATCTTCTGTCACAAGCATAATCATTCAAGCAAGCAAGTCTTAAAATACATATATACCTTTGAAAGTACATGGAAAAACTATACTAAAATCAGGTAAATCTTATTGGATTGTGGTCTTATGACTCCAATAGTAAACTTAATTTGATGGCACCTGAATTTAAACTGTGTGGGTGTTTGGGGTTTCTTTGTTGCTTTGGTTGGCTTGTTTGTTTTAAGAGGAAAAAAAAATTACTCATTTATCAACCCAATTTCATTCCTGTGTGTGAGTGGTGTTATTTGGGGAAAAGTTCAGTGCTTGTTACTCTTCCTAACACTGACCATTTTAGAGCAGACAAAGGAGAAAAGAGCCATTGCTGAATGAGACTCTGTTTCCACTGCTTAAGATGGCTCTCATCTTGCTGTAGAAATACGTGTGAAAGCAAAAGAGACAGCTGTGCCAAAGAGCCCAGTAACCCAGAAATTTCCTGTCCAATTCTTTCCTATGGAGAAAGCAGGGATTTGGGAGCTCTCTCAAGACAAACTTGCATCTATGCTCCCACATAAAACAACAGT
This sequence comes from Dryobates pubescens, assembly GCF_014839835.1. Taxonomy (NCBI): domain Eukaryota; kingdom Metazoa; phylum Chordata; class Aves; order Piciformes; family Picidae; genus Dryobates; species Dryobates pubescens. The sequence goes on from NC_071619.1 coordinate 23,647,396, forward strand.
ACAGCTGCCAAGATTGCAGGATGCCACAGAGTCTGTAATTGTTTGAGACAAACTGTGAAAGAAATGAATAATCTTACTTTTTATTTGTATATAAAAATATATTTTTTTTGCAGTTCCATTAGGTTATTCATTTAAGTCAAATGGATGCTAGGGTAAATAAACATAAAAATGGCTAATTCCTGGGCTGTATGGCTATTTCATTGAGGCTGAGATTTTGTGACTTTTTTGCTGTAGTGCTTCATAATACTGGTGCATGTGCACCAGAAACATCATGACAAAAGAAAGGGTGATTGGTGAGGGTGGTTGTCTTTTTCTTCTTGTGATGAGCATACACATTTACACAAACCTGTGTAAAGAGCTGTGCATCACAACATGTATGGCAATTGGGGAAAGAAGTAAAGAAATAAAGGAATACAAGATCAAGGAAGCTGGTACGATCAGACTCACAGTGACCACTTTTTCCCGTTGTATGTAAAATCCACGCATTATAAAATGTTGAAAGTGTGGGTCTGTAAATGTGCTTGCTGACTGCATTGATGTAAACTGAGTTTGTTGTTACCAGTTGCTGCCATTTCTTCATGATAGTACTCCATCACTAGCAGGGACTAGTTCAGCAACCAGTTCTGATCAGAGAAAGCAGTGCCTTAAATATCACCTTATGAATATCTTGTGCTCGCCTTCATAGGTGCTTGTTTGGTTGGTTGGTTTTTTGTTTGTTTGTTTTCCTTGGCAATATATCTGCAGTGTTCTGATTTCTGCAAACATACATATTGTTTGTCGAAGAGCACTTAAATTCTGTAATGGAATTGCACTCTCTCTTTCAGAAATTAAAACCAGCTAGATTTTTTGTGTGGCAAGAAACAATAGTTTTAGGTTCCCATCTTGCAATTGGATTCACACAGGCCGCCATGGTTTCCATACAGCTGGAAATTCCCCTGAACTTTAGGTAAAATCTTCGTAAAGATCTGACTGTAAATCCATGACCTTGAAAATGTGTGTTTTGTCACTTATTGTAAGACCAGAGCTGCAGCCATGTCTTGATATTTGAAAGGGAATATATTGAAAATTCAGCCAATGAATGGTTGAATAACTCTTTCTTTGGAATTAAATATCAGCTTTTCCTCTTAAGTACTAAGACAAACACATGTGCCAGAAAGATCTGGTCTTCCAGTATGAGGCTAAAAGGATCAAGGAATTTGCTTTATATTGGCTTGGGATCATCTGTATTAGTTGAAGTACAATAACAAAAAAATCTCCTTTTCAAGAACCAGACATGCATCCCATAAAGACATCTGTGACTGGAAAAATGTGCTATGTTCTGGCCAACCTGTCTCTGCAGAGTAAAATATGGAGTAAGTGAAAGTAGTGCCCTGGAAAAGCAAGTAGTAGTAAATCTATACCAATATGAGCAAGGCTTCTCTTCTGCTCAGTGATACCTCCTGCTCGTGTAGGCCAGTGGAAGACAGGAGAGGAGATGAAACACTCAGGGAAGAAAGTTGATTTTCTTCTCTCTCCTTATTTTCCTATCAAGTGAGTGACTGCAGAAAACACTTTGAAAACAAGACCAAAAATAATGTTTCTTCAGCATTCTGGTTTTCTTCTTATATTTCTCAACTGTAACACACTGCTGAGTTGTCCTGATATGTCAGCCAGCCACTTAGCACCCACTCCTGGAGTAAGCTAGCTGACATTGCATTTTAGGAATGGCTGAGGTGAGAATGCTGTCTGTATGCAGTCCATTCATACTACAAGCTAAACAAATGTAATTAGTATTTCTTCAGATTTATGACTGATTTCTCTCTATTTTGGCAATATATTTCTAACTCCTCCTGAGAAGGCTAAAATCTGCATTGGTTATTCTGCTTGTTGTACCTTACGCCTGTAGAGACCCTGCTATCCTTTTTGGTTTGGGCTGTGATGACATCCCAGGTTTGACCTGGGCAAATAAAGGCTGGTCAGCCACCCTTTGGTCCCTTGCAAAGCCATGGGGCACATCCTCTTGGAAGCCACTTCTAGGTACATGAAAGGAGGTCATCAGGAGCAGTCAGCATGGATTTACCAAGGGAAAAATCATGCCTGATTGACTTCTATGATAAAATAACAGGATTTGTAGATAGGAGGAGAGCAGTGAGTATCAAGAACTTGATTTGAGGCAATCTGTAGACAGGTAGCAATAAAGTGTGGAGATTCGGAAGACTGTTGTGCAGACCAAATGAAACACTAGGACTGTTTGCACATAGTAAGTGAATGAGTAAGTGACAGAAGGGCAGAGTGGTAAAAAGCGGGAAGTTATCGTAGCTCTTCTGCAGAGGAAGATGTTAAACTTAATTAGAAAATAGTACACTGAAAAGTTTTAAATGACATATGCATTATACAGTGTCTAGCTCCAATCTCTGGCATTCACTGAGACTGAGAACTGCAGGGCTATTTACTGGAAATCTAGCCTGAAAATGCATTCCTTGGGTAACACTCTAAGTAGGAAGCTGCCCCAAAGGATGTGTATTACCAGATACTGTGACTTGCTGATGTAGAACATAAACCCAAACAAAACAGGATTCTCAAAAGCCTATAGCTAAATATTTATTTCAGAGTCAATTTAAAAACAGAATTTTCATCCAGCAAGAGGTCACAGAAATCCTGAAGGTCTAACTTGGCTCTGCTGTTTGCTCATGCTGTGTTCCCAGCCCAGACAGATTTTAAATGTTCAAAGACTTATGGTCTGCAGTGGGGTGAGTCCTGTCTGTGCCAGGTAATGGAACGGGCACTTTTCACAGTGCTTAACAGTACAACACCTATTTAATACACATTATGGAAACTAACAGTAACTACAACCCAAGTCTATTAGAAAAATTGTATTGAACAGACATGACTTATTAAACATCTGTGTAAATCCAATATAAATTGTAAGTAAAATAAGTACCATTTAATTTTTCAACCAACCTCAAATTAAGATTCTCTGGAACTCACCCAGAAGTCATGTGACAAACTTACCTTTCCTGTATTCAAACAAGCTTCTTACCACAAATTGATTTGTTGCTGACATACAAATTATTAAACATTAGGATTTCTTTCAGGAAGTTTTGTAGACATTCATTCCTCTCACTGAATACTTTTTCATCCATGAATAACCACAAAAACACAAATGCAATTATTTTGTAAGCACATGGTCCTTCTGAATGAATAAATGTCGCATTTGTTCTTAGCTATGGGTATCTGTAGAACTGTAGTCCCTCCATTTATTTATTTACTTAAATACCTTATAAGCTGTGTGTTAACTAAAATGCTATGGTAGCCTTAACAGTGGAATTGAAGTACTAGGGTAGCAAAATAAGGAACAGCTGTGCACGCTTTTGTTTGTGTAAACTGGCATTTACACACATGGTGGGTTTTTTGGCAGAGCAGTTCAAGGATGTGCAGGTTCTATGAATTTAACTGCAGAAACACTTTGTCAGTTTTCTATGTCAAAACAAAAGGAAGCAATAGAATAGCATAGCATAGAATAGAATAAACCAGGTTGGAAGAGACCTTAGAGATCGTGTCCAACCCATCATCCAACACTATCTAATCAACTAAACCATGGCACCAAGCACCCCATCAAGTCTCCTCCTAAACACCTCCAGTGATAGTGACTCCACCACCTCCCATGGCAGCCCATTCCAATGGCAAATCACACTCTCTACGAAGAATTTCTTCCTAACATCCAGCCTAAATGTCCCCTGGTACATCTTGGGACTGTGTCCTCTTGTTCTAGTGCTGGTTGCCTGGGTGAAGAGACCAGCCCCCTCCTGGCTACAACCTCCCTTCAGGTAGTTGTAGAGAGCAATAAGGTCTCCTCTGAGCCTCCTCCTCTCCAGGCTAAACAACCGCAGCTCCCTCAGCCTCTCCTCATAGGACTTATGCTCGAGGCCTCTCATCAGCCTCGTTGCCCTTCTCTGGACATGTTCAAGTGTCTCAGTGTTCTTCTTAAATTGAGGGGCCCAGAACTGGACACAGTACTCAAGGTGTGGCCTAACCAGTGCTGAGTACAGAGGCACAATGACTTCCCTGCTCCTGCTGGCCACACTATTTCTGATGCAGGCCAGGATGCCATTGGCCTTCTTGGCCACCTGGGTACACTGCTGGCTTGTGCTCCAAACCCCTCACCAGCTTTGTTGCCCTTCTCTGGACCCATTCCAGCAAGTCAACATCTTTCCTAAACTGAGGGGCCCAGAACTGTACACAGTACTCAAGGTGTGGATCACAGTGAGTTCCCCAAGACTGATTATGAGGTTTTTGGTCTCATGACTAATGTGTTAAGTCAGCTGTAGGTGGCACAGTTGGTAGATGCCAATGGTTTTGATTCTAAAGAAAGGCTTTTATAAGATATGGCTGATAGACTGGTGAACGGAAAAGGTTTTTTGATTAGTCTTATCATAATGAGCTGGCACAGACCCAGGGGCTGCTTTACAGAGGTGTATGTCATGATCCCCATTTTACAGAGGATGGAGGGATGGATGGAGGGAAAAGGTGTTCAGGGTGGGAGCAAGGCTGAGAGAACTCAAGTGTCCTGGCTCTGAGCACAGTTCCTAATTTCAGGCATTGTATATTTCCTTTTAACAGATAGACATCCAAACATCTGTCCTGACAAACTCTTGCTGTATATGTGATCATTATTAATGCAACCCCAAGGCAGGGCAATTTACTGCAAAACTTAGGTTTCTCTAAGTTGGGGGAGGGTGGCTGAAAAGCTACCCAGTAGAGAAGGATCTGGTTCTGTTGATTGACAGCCAGCTGAATATGAGACAGCAATATGCCCAGGTGGCAAAGGCAGCCAACAGCACCCAGTCCTGGATCAGCAATAGAGTGACCATCAGGACCAGGAAAGGGACTGTCCTTGTGTACTCAGCACTGGTGAGGCCACACCTTGGGTACTGGACTCAGTTTTGGGCTCCTCCAGGAAAGACAGTGAGGTGCTGGATCAGCTCCAGAGAAGGGCAATGAAGCTAGTGAAGGGTCTGGAGAACAGCTCTTGCCAGGAACAGCTGAGAGAATTGGGGTTGTTCAGCCTGGAGAAAAGGAGGTTGAAGGGAGACCTGGCTCCCTGAAAAAAGGGTGGAGCCACATGGAGGGGAAGTCTCTTCTCCTTAGTAACAAGGGATAGGACAAGATGAAATGGCCTCAAGTTGCACCAGAGGAGGTTTAGATTGGATATTAGAAGAAACTTCTTTACAGAAAGGGTTCTTGAATGCTGGAATAGGCTCCCCAAGGAGGTGGTTGAACCACCATCCCTGGAGGTGTTTAAAAGCACAGATGTGGTGCTGAGGGACATGGTTTAGCACCAGACTTAGTCGAGTTATGTAATGGTTGGACTCAATATTAAAGGTTCTTCCAGCCAAAAGGTTTCTCCAATTCTATAGATAAGGGGTCATTTAGGGTGTGAACATCTCAATCTACCTTACTTCTTAAGAGCTCTGCAGATTGCTGTCATACTCTCTGGAACTACAAGGTTCAGACATAGAATCAGCAGCAACGGCAAAAGTGCACGTACCTTTTTGCTTTCTAGTAAGTAGTGGGGCACTACAAGAAAACAGATTTATTGCTTGAGCACAAGGAATAAGACACAGATGTGACATGCCTCTAAGACAAAAGAATTGCAAGCTGAAAGCAAGACAATTATGGGAAATGGTGGGACTCAAGTGTCCAGTTCCCTAAGGTTCTTTGAGATATTTTAGTGAAGTATGGAAAGTATACTGCGTGTAACATAATTCTGATACCAGCATCTTTTGGAGGCTTTGTGGAGAATAAGAAGTGCTCAGCTGTCTAAAAATTAAGAGCTCAGGATTTAGATTAGGATCTGCTTTCAGTCTTGTTCTCTACAGAAAAAAAGGAAGAGCCACAAACCACCTCACTACCAACCTCAAAAAATGTCTGCAGGTGAATTTTCCTCTGGAAGCTTGATCCTGAGCCATTAATTAGTATGACTTCCTGCTCAGAAATCCTTATTAAGAAACCACAAAGCAGAGCCCAACCAGAAAAAGAAAGGCTATTTTAGCTACTTTAGGGTTTGGATTTCCACTAGGGAAGTGGACATTTCCAGAGAAATGCTTTGAGGGGAAACAAACAAACAAAAAAAAAGCCTCAACATGAAGAACCCCCAACTCATTTGGATTCTCCATCCATTGGATGCAAGGCTCTTCTGTTCTCATCCCATCATGCTAAGCATCCATTTCTGTTTTAAAGTCCTTGAGTCACCAAGTGGCCAGACTACAAGACCTTCCACATATAGTCTTCTGCTTTACTTGCTCCCCTTTTGTTCCACTGGGATAAAGGATTACAATTTTGCTGAGCGGGAATAATGTCAAATGATTATGCACAAGATGAATGCAGAATCTCCTTAGTGGAGGTGCACACCTTAAAGATAAACATCCTGTAATTGTAAGTGCCAGAGCTGCCTTTTGTTGTTTTTTTGGTTGTGGGTTTTTTTGGGCCTGCACTTGGAATTTGTGGAAGAAATCTCTGGGTGCTCTGATCCAGATTCATTACTCATGGCTTTGCTTGGTAAACATTACAAATATTTAATAGCATCCCAACATTATAAATGAGTGCACATAAGGAAAAATCCACCAAAAGATTCAGAGATGTATAAATGATTAGGAGAGCACTTGGGATTTAAAAAAAAAAATAAAAATCTAGAAATCCAGGTCCACAGTTTGGATTCTGTTCTTTTTATAACTGCAAATTCAGATTTGGGCTAGGCTCAGACACTAGACGGTTTGCTGAGGCAGCTTCAAAGATTCTCTGATTTGGAGCTGAGGATCCAAATTATTTCCAAGAATAACTTGCATTTACTTTTTTTTTTCCTTTGTCCTCCAGGGGCAAGCTATATTGCTCTTGGCTTATGAATGTACACGGACATCAAAGAGGACCTTTTATAGTAAGACAATGTGTATCAGACCCTACACAACAACAGAAGAAAAAAGTCCTTTGTATGTTTGTAAATTATCTAATTTTTAGAGTGAATTCTCTGAATATCACAAACTGGTGCTGCTTGATGCTCTGCACTGCAATAAGGAGTGCGTATCAAGTTATATTATCCCTGCCCTTATTTATCGTATTTCATGGGTTTCAAACATTATTTCCTGAAGCTAGAAATCTAGCACAAAAGCAGGACAAAATCCAGAAGCAACAGTGAAGTTATCAGCCATAGCTTTCTCTCAATGTGCCTGTACTACTTTGTCCTTTGTTCTAATTTTTAGCTTAGCCAGGCTCAGGTGATAGTGGTGAAGTGTAGTAGACCACAGAATTACTTTTCTTAGCTGCTAAGATATGGTGGCTATGTTAGGCAGAATATATATATACTTCCAGGCATGTCTCAAAGGGTCTGCTCATTGAAATGCTTACCTGGAAACCACAACTCCCCGAGGAAAACAAAATTAGGGAGGAAAATTTCTGTCCACTTGCTAGAATTTGCTATAACTAGTAACACCAGTCTATGTTCCAAAAGAGATGTTTTTTTGTTTGTTTGTTTTGTTTTGTTTTTAATGATGCATTAGAAGCTGGGGTAAGCCATGCATTGAAAGCATAGTCTGCTAGCCAGTTTTTCAGCTTCAGGAGAAGAGAGTTCTATTGGAATATATCAAATATAACTGTACTCCTATGGAGTGTGTCTAATTGAAAGAAGCTACACAATGGAGGTACTAAAAAAATACTCCAGTGAAGATGCATTTTAGCCAAAGATGCCAGCCACCCCACTGATAGAATCAAGGGCTATGCAGCTGTCTAAAGATGGTTTGTTTAGGTATTTTTGTACAAGACAGACCTGAAAAGTCATCCATCCTAGTTAGTTTTTTCATACTGTGGAAAGAAAGGAAATGAGAGAGAGGAAATCTCTTTTTCTTCCTTTTCTAGATGATATGTGCGGGATGAAACAGTTCTCTCTGGAACCACTAGGAAAACACACTCAGGAGACATTCTTGGGAAGCTCCTGGATTTTAGGGAAGTAGAAAGGCCTCAGACATCTAATACCTCCCCAACCCTACAAATGAAATGGCCAACAGAAGAGGAAATAAGAGATTGAGAAAAAAACCACATGCTGCTGGAAGAACTCTGGCATGATGGCAGTGATAGTAACTTCAAAGAGTGAGCAGCAACTGGCTTGATTGCAGTTACAGGAGGGCTGCACACATTATAACAGCTGACATTTTGGAACATGGCCTACAAAATACACTAAAATGGTGAGTCACCTCAAATTTCACTCAGACATTATGTGTCTGTGTGCATTCATGGCAGGTTGTTTGCCAGCTCTCATTTCTCCCCCTGCTACAAAACCAGAGCCCAGTTCAATTTACCTTACTACTAAATTCACATATTTTCACATCCAAAATAATGGAAAAAGGTTAACAGTCTACTGCAAAAGCAGAACTAAACTGAGATTTTTCTCCCAAGGACTCAACAAACACAATGGGAACAGTACAGTTCACCACTGCTTAGACTGCTAATCTTCCAGGACTCTGAAACCTGAGACTCAGTAAGCTACAGCAACTTAGAGTACGTGTCTTGAACATGGCTTAGCTTCAGTAGAATGACCTGCACTTCTGAAGCTGATTCCTTCTCTCATGGTTTTAGTATGTTCTCAGTTCCATTTACAAATAGAGCACCCTTTTTCATCTTGTCAGGTTCTTCCCCTTGGCACACAGATCAGTTTTACTTCTTAAAACCTGGGAGTACACAGGCATATCTATTTCTCTAGATGGATGGGAAAGAAAAGATCCAAGTAACAAATCCCAGATCCGGCCTGAAAGCTCAATTTCAAGCAAACCAGTGGTTTAGCCTTTTGTAAGGAAATCTTAATTTGGAAAATTTAAATCAAAATGAGATACATTGTTCCAATTTTGTAAGAACTTATAAAAATAACTTGAGTGGAGGCTCCATGCTTGCAGACACTTTTAAAATCATTTAAGAAGAAAAGATCAGTAAGTGTAACCAAAATATTGATAAGAGAGCAATCTTTACATGGAGAGGAATAAACTTGCTCTCAGCATGCAGAACTGGGTCCTCAATTTTTATCTGGCTGATTGAATCATTGTAATAAAAAAGACAACCCCAAAAATTCCTCATTGTATGAAAGAAATATTGTGGAGTTCTGTTTCCTGGAGCTAGCTTTAAACCAGAATCTCTTGTGTGGGTGAAACTTTAAGAATTCCTTTAAACATGACTTGATTCACAAGGCATCTGCAGAGCATTACTGCTCTGGACCATCACTTCTGTGTATGGATAGCTTCAATGAATGTAATGGCTTTTTCATTATTTCCCCCACACCCTGATTTTACGTTCTACCATCTTCTTTTCTCCAATGGAGTGTGGTTTCTTTATTTGTGATGTGGTAGCTTTTACCAGTTTTGGATGTTCCAGCTTGAAAAAAAAAGTCCATCAGCATCTACAACATGTTGTTATAATTATGCCTGAACCAAAAATTGCTTGCTTTATCTAGTCAAAATGTCTACTCTGATTTGTAACTGAACTTGGCATCCTGACTGCCCTGCACTTTCGCATTGCTTTTTTATGCTAAGAACTTCTAGGGGAAAATAAAAGCTACCTGCCATGGGATAAACGTTGACAGAGCTGGCTGCATGTAAATAGGTATTAGTAATTTATTTAAATGCATTTTCAGACCTGACTTGGCCCTAGAAAATAGGAGACATTAAGTTGCTCATACCACCACCATGTTCATCTGCCTGTTTGCAAGCAAGCTTCCTTTCCCAGGGCAGCTGCATGAGCTATGGAAAGAATTCCCTCATTGGCAGGAGCCTGGAAGGCAGCAGGCAAACACAGACCAGAGCAGCTCTTGGCTGTGCGGCCCCTGCGAGGCCCACTCGGCACAGAGATAAAGTTCAGTGCTGTGAGGTTTCGCAACTGGGTTCACTGTGGGGACTGCTGCTGTTTACTTTAGGGGAAGATGGAGGCCTGCAAGGGAGAAAGGAGTCACTCCACCATGTGCTGCCAACTGCTCGACACCCCGCTGCAGTCCTGTTCATAATGATTTATGCAGCTGCTGGATGGGGTCTGGTTTCAGGGGATGTGAGCTGCAGGAGCAGGTGGGACTCCCAGGCAAGGACGCCAGACCTGGGACAAAACAGAAAGAGAAATCTGTCCTCTTTCCAGGGTGGTGAGGGGGTCTGACAAGGAAGTATTTTGTGAGCTTAACTTTTCCCCATAATGCCAGCCCCAAGGAGCCCTGAAAAGCCACCTGCCACTTCCAGGGTAATAGGAGCCAGTGTAAAAACGCAGGAGAACTATTCTGAAGTATAAGAGCAAATGTTATTGTGCTGTACCACATCTAAGGCAATCACTGCAGTCATTTTTGTTTGCTGGGAGTTCTTTGTTTGGGTCTCTCTCTGTGCATATCTTTTCAGCTTATCAACTCTAACACACAGCACTTGCCAGGCTAGGATTTTGTATCACCTCCCACATTAACTGTGACATAAAGAGGAACAGGATGCTCTTTATTTACTGCCATTCTGGGGATTCTTCTCCGGTGCTTGCTATCAATGTTTTTACAATTTCAAGTGATTTGTAATTTAAAGCCACAATACCCAGGCCAAGGATAACAACAGTTCTTCTGTTGAAGTTCACATTCCCCTCTTTGTTTTTCCCCTTTTCCCCTGCCTGCGCTTGATGCATTTTGCTGGTAGGCTGGTAGCAGATGTAATTCTTAAAGAACAGCAGCTCCTGTGATGTTAATCTCAAGTGCTGGTTTTGCAGTGTGCACAGGGAAAATCATTCTGGTAAAAGCTTTGTGGTTGATAATGGGGCTGGGAAGGGCTGCCTTCCTGGGAAATGCTTGGGACTGTACCTGACTTCTCAGTTCACTCCTTACTCCTCTGTGTGTAATTTAACAGCCTGTGTTAGACAATGCACTGCCTGCCTCAGGCAGGGACTGGGAAGGAGTTAGTGCAAATGGAAAGCCCTATGCCTCAGTTCAGTTGGAGTTAGTGGGACCCTCTGTCTTGCTTTGAGGCCAGGCACATACTCTCTTACCCCCTGAGAGGGGCAAAAGAATGACACTCACACAAATGGGTTGCAAAAGTGATGGAAAGTTTAAATGGAAAAGCAGTAAGTGTTTTACAGAAACTGCAAGCATAGTGACAAAAGAATCCCAAAGCATAGAGTCCCCTATAGCACACCCAAAAGCCTCCCAACACTTCCCATCTCCCCACCTGAGGGTATACCCAAACCCCCCAGGGCTCTTTCATCCTCTCCCACTGCTAGGCTAGTCTCAGGCTGGCCAGGTCTGAGACTGCCCACACCCCAGCCCCCCACCTTCTCCTCCTGGCATTAGACCTAACCAGGCCTAAGAGGCCTTGAGATACTCCCCCACTGTTACCCGATAGGGAGCATCTCCCATGGGAGCAGAGAGGGAAGAAAGAGGAAGGGAATGACTTTGCAGATGGATTTATAGGGTGCAGGACATTATGGGTATGAAATACGCTGTTTCCTGTGTCCACCTACTGGACACTCTGGACACCAGAGGTGTCACTTACGTGGCAGGAACAGGAGGCACCCAGCCTAAACTGTCTCACACACATTTTGGGCTTTGTGACCTTAGGATTATAATTAAGGATTTGTTCATATCAAATTAATCTCTTTTTTTAAAACCCTATTATTACTCAGTTGTCAGTTGGGCTGCAGACCTTCATGTATGATACACTCCTTAAAACCTGGAGGTTTTTACTATTTCTTTTGGAAGATGATGCTATTGGAAGGAATTCTGAGCACATAAGGAGATGTAGAGGGGTGGGGGGAAAGCATTTAGGTCACAATTTCAAAGTGACCTCATTAACTCCTCTAATTGAGTTGTGGCAATGATAGACTGTAGGACACTACTACATGTCAGGCCTTCCTGGACTCCTGTGTGTTGTACATAATTTTCCCATAGCCTTCTCTGCACCATGGATAAGCCAAGATTTGTGTTTGGGAGAAGCTCTCAAGACAACTGGGGTCTCTTTTTGTATAGCTCTGATCTGCCCTTTGCTCTGTTAGTTTTGCTGATATAGATACTGAGAGAAAAGCTGGTGTGAAGGTTGCTGAATGAAACTTGTAAAAGGAATGGGGGACACTGAGCAATCTTCATCTGTGCAAATACAAAATTTATAGCTCCTATGCCTTCATGTATGCCGAGAACATAGAGAAAGCCTTACGTATTGAGTTTTCTCACCTACATGAAGAAGTATAGGTTTACCACAACCATTTTGAAGAACTGAAATTCCTTTCCTCTCTGGGGTGAGGAACACCTGGTGACTGGTCCCTATTACTCTTACAGAACTGTAACGATGCTGAAAATAATTTACTACGTGTACAGATTATTCTGTTTTATCACTCCCTACTGGTACCCTGCCCTCTTAGCTGCTCTCTAGCAAAAGGGATAGGATGTTTGCAGCAGAGCCTGCAAAGCTGTGCTGTCAGCCTGGGCTGTCTACAGGCATCTACATACTCCCATCTACACCTTTCCTTGTTCAGATGGGGAAACAGCTGGAACACAGAGAGCAGAAAAATCATCCCTCTGCCTTCAAATAGTCAAATTTTGCATCATATCAGTTTCTGAAAACTAAAAATTCCCTCTGCATTAGTTATTTTCAATGGGATCTTTGGTTCCTTTTTGTACAAGTGTACTAACTCCTGTTCTCTTGTGGATGATACCCCAAAGAACTTCGTGCATAAGATGACCTGGAGGGAATGTGACCGGGCTTTTTTTTTTCCCCTTCCTCAAAATAAGAAATTCCTTATGGAAACTCAGCTCTGTGTTTGAATGCATCCACATCATGATTCTTGCCCTTCACCAGGCAATTCCATTATAAACAGAAAGCAGAAATTCTTTGCAGATATCTTCCATGTGACTGGCAATTGGGCTGATGAGTTGTGAATCAGTTATTTGGATGCATCTGGATTTCCTAGTAGAACACTGATATCCAGCTTGTGTATTTTGGAAAGGGGATATATATTAACAGTCACTTAAGAGTTATTTCAATGAGCTAAGCACTTAACTTACAAAAATCTAAGCTACAAGGTGTGTAAGTAAATAGCTTTGAGATGCTATTTCTAAACAGGCTTAGCAGCACTTAAGCCTGGACACTGAAAATGTTCTTGGTCTTGTTCAAGGACCCTCAACAGTGAGTTTTGCCATACTGGTCTGTATGGTGATGACCTTTATCTCCTAACTTTGCAGTCCTTAGCAGTCAGTTTGAAGAGACAGAAATACCTATTTATAGAACAGCTTTATCAAACCCAGAAATTAAAGCAAATAGAGAATTGTAAATATCTGAAGGATTTCATGCTTGGACTTTTTTCATGCCCTGCTTGATTCCTATTTCTAAATGTGCACTGTCTGAAACACCATTTGAAAATTTAAGAATTTTACTTCATGAGAATTTCAAGGATAATATCCTTACTGAACACCCTGGAAAATAAAGACTTACTTTCTATCTTAATTATTTTTCAGTTTTCCTGGCAAGAAATATGCAATTCTGTTTTGCAATTCTGTTTTGCTTGTCAGGAAGAAAACAAGTTTAGTGCCTCACCTTTCTACTACTCGTGTGTTTCCACGTAGCACAAGCTATTTGAACCTCTCTGATCACTAATAGAAAATAAGTGCAAGATTAATCCCAGAGCATCACTGTTTGGATTAATACATACTTCTCTTTTTACGTCCATCCACTGGCCAGACTGCTCTCTGGTGCCTGCTCTGCACATCAAATGGTGCAGAGAGCATTTGGCATGGCACTGACCTGGGCAGGCAGGGAGGAACCTACTACTGGAGGATAAAGCTGTGTTTTTATTTTTTTCATTGTTTTTAAGTACATGCAAAGTCACAATTAATAAGGGTTTAATTCTTTCTTTTGCTATGATCTGCATATAGCAGTGAACTTGTACCCTTGTGGTGGTTTTTGCTTTCTGTCTCTTAACATATACTTGATTTATGCAGTTAGATCATCTGCACATCACAAGATATGCATAGCTCAGGAGAACATGAGACCTCTTCATGCTAACTATGTGTATTTCAGGATTTTTCTCAAAGATAAAAAGCAAAAAGCAAGGACTCCTGCCTCCTGTATGTTCTGCAGCTGGACTTGTTCTTGCTATTACTTGCTTAGACCAGTATGCACAGCACAGCCAATGCTTTTCACTGTAGCTGAAGCCAAAGTATAGGCAGAATGAATATTTTCAAGCTTCCTGAGATTACTAGATAAACAATATGACCAATTGGATCATTCCTACATAGGCGATTTCCCATTTTTTATTGCTTTTTGCTATTTTCCTTTTCCACCACAACAGAAATTTTGATCTTTTTTGCCAAGCTTCAAACAAACGCAGAGAGGTAAAACTTAAGAGGATGGTGTTGGGTTAAAAGTATTTAGATTATTACTGTTAGTAGGAATGTCCAGCCATGATGAGGAGACTGTGCCCTAGTGCTAAAAGGGGGCCCATAACAATAGAATATAAATGTCAGCACTCACTAGTTCAGCTGGCAACCAAAACCATAGCTCTCCTTTACTTTTCCTTTGACATTCAGCAAACAGTATGAATATAGGACACAAACAACAGTACGAATATGAGTAAGAGTAATAGCTATAAACAGGAAGTGTTTTAGCTGAGGGCCAAACTCAAGGCTCACATGGCAAACACAGCTTCAGAAGCACAAGCCAAAGTTCAGGAATAATGTCTTAGACTATATAACATCTTGTCACTCAGCTGAGGCTTCAGATCCAACTCTGAATTGAAAACATTTAGCTGTGATACCTATACATGAGCATCGAGGCTGACATGTGTCAAGACAAAGACTTGGCACACTTGTTCTTCACTTGTTCACTATGCTGGCACTGCAGCCTTCGAAAAGTGTTTTTAGGAAATGTGCGTTGTGGCTCTTTCAGCTCACCAGAAATGCATGCAAGCGGTTTTGTGTACATTGAGGGGGAGAAACAGCGAGCAAGGCAGAATCTCTGTTACAAAGGCAATTTCTGCTTTATCCGCAGCATTTATATTTTATGCTAACTGACTTTATTTGAATAAAAATTCATGTTAGACTCAGGGATGATATCAAGGTCATGCCATTTAAAGAAAAGGAAAATGCTTCTAATACTTCTTAATTCCTCTAGATAACTGCAGCATAATCCTATATTCACCTAGCATCATTTGCATAGTATAGTTGTTAGATAGTACCTAATTTAACATTAAGAGATAAACTCTTCCAAAATTAAGTGCTGAAGATGACTCACTTTATTTATAGGAAGGTCATTTCTCCTGTCTTTTAATGAGCTTTGTGGCTTGTCTGGGGTATCTGCTCTGAACAAGTACAAAATTCAAGCCTTAAGGATGTTCTTTTTTCAATGTGTCTAAAATGATAGATTTGCAAGTGCAAACATGGAGCTTAGAGTATTTGAACACAATCTTTTAATTCTTGCTACACTGTCCATCAGAGTATGATTGTATTATAATGAGCACATGTGAAAAATATATCAATTCAATATATCTGATCCATCCACACTCATTTCAAAAGCTTGCTGGAAGTCAGTGGACTTTCCATTATTCTCAGCCAGGCTTTGGATTATTCCTTACTGGTCATTCAGTGGCGTATGTGGCTAATCTTGTATGAGGGGGAAGAAGTAACCTCCAGGGGTCTTAATTTTTAATCATGAACCAATGCATTTATGATACTAGGATATGGATTACATTCTTAAGGGCAAGTGAGCAGTACACATCCTGATTTATATATTCTGTTGGAGTAGGTCTTGGCTAAAAATATTAATAGCCTCAATCCTTCTAGGTGGCACATTTTCCTTTCTTCTGAAAAAGACTGATAGCTGCTAACCCCTTCCTGCTTAGTCTCACTTGTGTAATTTATTCCTGAAGTCCAGATGGGGCTGCTGCAGCCTGGCAAAGCTGACAGCGCCAACTGGGCTGGTTTCTGCAGACATGGCCTGCCACAAACCCTGAGAGTCTGTCTTGCAGCAGCCTCTCCCCATCCAGACATCTTCTGATGGGTTTTCACATGTGCTGAGCAGCAAAGCCCAGTGGCTGACCCCTTTCTTTTTGTAGGAAAAGTAAATAGGGAAGGCTCTACATGTGCTTTCAGGTCATGCTTCTATAACTTCACTAGATCAGTATCAACATCAGAAGAAACAGGGAGTCAAATCTCATACACTACTAATACTGTCCTTGAAATGGAATTACAGATAAGGTGGAAACATAGGTGCAAATAAAGATGCTCCAAAGAACCAAAAGTTGAAACTGTAAGTTTCTCACAGACTCTAGTTTGGGGTTTTTGTTGATTGTGTGTTGTTTTTTCCCCCCTTTCTAATTTGTTGTGTACAAATTAAAGAAATATCTGGACATGGTCCTGAGGCCTGTAGTGTTTGCATTCATGATTCAAGGACTTTCTTTGCTTGATCATGCCAGGAAAGGAAGCTCTGTCTTACTCCCCAGCTATGATGTCACAAATCACATCACTAGATTTAGAAAACAAGTTGTTGAGCTGTATGCAGTAAAGGTCTACCATGTTAGAACTACAAACAGCTGCACTGGGTTTTCATGGTCATGGGAGCTCAGAGGTTTTTGTGCAACAGTACACAAGAGCATGTCCAGTCTGATGGCAACAGCTCTCTCAGTAGAACTATCCATACCTCCGACTTCTGGCAGATGGAAAGGCCAGACTCGGCCATGGTTTTCCTTAAAAGTGACATAGACACAGGAATGGTTTTGTGACAAGATGGCAAAAAAACAAATCCCCCCATAAAAGAACAACAATGAAAGGCCATAAGGGGGGAAAAAGTATTCCAGAGTGGGCTGATGTGCTTATGCAAGACAATTTACACAATCACAGCATTGTACAAAGAAACAAAGATATGGCCTTGGGGAAGCCACTGCCATTTTGTAAGTAATAGTTAAAAAATGCTTGCACTGACTGTACCAAGAAATGCCTGTAGAGGCAGGGGCCCTAATAGGGAGCAGCAGGCAGAACCCTAGCGGATAAACAATAAGGCATGCCTCCCAGAGCAAAAGACTGGCCCCTCGTAAACACAAAAGGCTTTATGCAGAGTCGCATGCTCTGGCTGTATCTCTGAGCCATGCAGCCTCACACTGGCCTTTGCATAAATGCTTCTAGGCTGGATATATTCTTAGAGATGCACAGGGACAAGAGTTTTCACAGCAAGAGCTTCCATCCTCACTTTATATTATTGTTTGCGTCTCCGGTGCATTGGGAACTCAGCATGCTCAGCTGTGTTTTTAAAGCAAGTTCCTCTAGCACGGCTTCTTTGTTCCTGTCCTGCTCCAATCTGCTTGTATTTAGGCTTCCCCAGCAGGGTGGAAAAGCTCCACAAGTGTCAGTAAAATATTAAGTTTTGTTTCCTTCTTTCAAGCTCAGAATCTAACAAACGATAAAAAAGAGCTTTGGCAATCAAATGTTGTGGGGGAAACGTGTTTTGTAGCTAGGAATACAAATTATTGGTGACTGATTTGGGAATTTTGGTAGCTGACATTTAAAACAAGCAGTAGTTCCCTAAGGTGACTGAAGCAGAATTCCTGACTAGATGAGATAGCTTTAAGAGTGTTGCACTGTGTTTCCAAAATATTAGTGATTAGGATCATAGTTTGATATGGCAAGATCCGTCATTGCTCAGAATTTATTTCTTTTCTATTAGCCTTAATGCATCAAGTACTCAGCTACAGGGGAGTGCAGTAGGATTTGATGGTAAAATCCCTGGAAGACATTTTGCTAATATATAAGTATATATTTTGTCAATTTCAGAAGTAGAATAATACTTCTGCAGATCTATCAAACACAGATACCAAAGAAGTAAAGAATTATTGTGGACAGTTCTAAATGAAGAGTGTAAGGCTACCATGAAGTACATGGTGGTAGGTGGTGGTCTTTTTACTATATGTGAGGCTTCAGTTTAAAGGTCTAAGAAGAAAATTCACAATGCCAAAGTACAACTGTCTGTGTAGGAAATGGCAGACAGGCTACTCTTTCAGATATTTGAAGTCATACTGCATAAAGTACTTCAAAATATAGTGTCTAAAACAGAGCAGCATCAGTTGAGAAAATGGCAAGGCAAACTCAATGGGCTGTTTCATTTTGGGTTGTGAGTGTTGCTTCCTCCAAGCCTCCAACAGTATCCTTCCTTTCCATCCTGCTCACACTTTTACTTGAACTGTGCAAAATCTTTTACAGTGAAACAATAATGTCAAATTTTAGCATGTCTCTTCTTTCTGATTTCCTCCAATCTCCATCATCTTCAGATTCTTTTGTGCTTCTGTATATCCTGCAAATATACACTACAACCTCACCCTTGGAAACATTTCTTCTCCTCTACTGTGTTTTTCAAATAATTTGATAAACATATTTTCCTGTATGCATCTCTGACATTATGTCAATTTGTTATTATACTGCCTGATAAGATACTCCAAGCATCAGGCAGTTGTACTAGTAACCAGTCATTACACATGGTTGTTTTATTTCAGTTTGGTTTTCATTTGAATGTAAATTGCCTAGGATAAAAGGGCTCTATAATCAGGAAGAAGTTATGAAAAAAGTGTTTCCATCTCTTGCTGCCATGTGCCTTAAGGCTAAAAATGCAGTTCTCTTTCAACCATGAAAAGAAATAATAATGAAAAAGCAGACCATTAATTAGAATGTGGAAATTACTTCAACGTGAAGCATGGAAGTTTCATCACCAAGTCATTTAAAATGAGACAGCAAGAAGGGGAAAATCCTGTGTTAGGGAAAGACTGCACCAAATTAGATGACTAAGCAGGTGTTCTCTGGCAGGATTTCTAGGGGTCTGCTGCACAGCAGATCAGCTACAAACCCAGGAGCCTGTTATACAAGTTGACACATCAGTGAGGGCCATGAATATGTTGAAACAGAGTATGTTCTCTGGAAAGAGCCTTTTTGGGGGATTGTCATTGTTTATGTTAGTAATTCTGTAATGGGAATTTTAGGTTTGCATATAAACAACGGGAAAAGTAACTGAAGCAACACGAACTAGTATTTAACTTTTGCAAAACTTGGTGTTTACTTGATAGTTGGTACTGTCCTAATGCCAGAAGACATTGAAAAGAAACGTCCTGTGTTGTCATTTACACCCCAGGAAAAGATATTTCATAACTTAGAAAGATTTCTTTATTTCTCTAGTAACTTGTTTCTAATGTAAGCTTGCTGTCTTTATATTCTGGTCATGTACAGAGCCAAGCAAAAGCAGCCCTGAGGAAAAAAAAAAGGGGTGGGGGTGGGGGTGTTTAAAACAAAAAGATAAATTGTTAGGGCCAAATCCATTCTAACGTAGCTTCACTGCAGTTAGTGGAGTTAAGCCAGGAGAGAATTTGTCCCGAATACTTTGGAACAACAATGAAGTATTAAAAAGAAGCCTAATGGAGCATTAGAGCAAACAGGAGTAACAGGAACTTATGTGCAATTAACTTTCACTCAAAATATAAAGCAAAATGGTAAAAGAAAAACTTTCCAAAGCTGTAATAAGTATGCATAACCTGTCTTCTCTGAGACAGAAGACGGACGTTCCCATAGGTTTCCATAAACATATCTCACTATAAGTACACTCTGCTATCTCCTGGTTTTGATCATCTCACTTGTCCAGTTAGGTCCACGCAACTGCTAACTTTTAAAACTGAGTCCTTTACAAAGGTATCTATGCTCTCAAAGTAAAACAAAACGTTGCATATGCTAGGGGGAAGGAGGCAGGGGAAGGCATGTTGCTGATTAAGACAATGACCTACTAGGACAGATGCATGCCCCATCACATCATAAATACATCATTTCTGCATATGGTATGACATCACAGGTGTGCCTGAATGCACTTGATGATTTAGCACCTATTGCTGTGAGATAAAGCTGTGCCAGATTAAGGCAGAAAGCAATCCAGGCAGCTGGACTATGAAATGTTTTCACAAAGACCATAAATAAGTAATTTAATGAAGTGTTCTGTTCTTTTCAATATTGCACATTTAATACGAAAGGATGACAGGTGCTTCATGATCAAAGATATTCAGTTAGAAAGATGTGTAGGATATAGAGGCAAGACTCTTCAGTGGTGGGGTTGTTTTGTTTTGTTTGGAGGTTTTGTTTGGTTTTCCCCCTGTGTTTTATTGTAGATTCTATCTAGTAGCTCTGGGCATTTTGTATAATCCAACATAATCCAAGCAATTTGCATCTCTAGAATAACAATTCAAGAAGCTTTTGTTTAGGATTATACAGGGACAATATTTAACCTGATAACTCTTTATTTAAATCTTGGCTGCATTATTTCTCTTTTCTAATCCTATTTGATAACAGCAGAATTCACAGAGGTTCAGATAAATCAAAGTTTACATTCCTACCAAAAACTTTCTAGGTCTGCTAAAGTGAATTTGATGTATCTAAATGAAGGACTTTTAGTACCACCTGTACCCTTGTTGTTTGGAATAATTTCGTAATAATTTTTCCTGTGCTACACATCATATCTGTTTCCTGTTCCTCTACAATTCATCTTAGCAAAGGTCTACAAACATGCAACTCGTTCAGAGCTCCATAAAAGGTAAACTGGGATCTGCTTCACTACAGACTTTTGTAAATTGTAATATTTTACCTGATTCAATGAAATCAACTGTTTCTAATCCTTGAGTGTTCTCCCTTCTGACCTGAAAACAGTAACCTCTTGTGCTGCTTCCACTGTCAGCGCCTAATGATGCACAAAACCAGCACAAGCTGTTGATTAGGTCACTAGTCAATTTTGAGGCATGTAACTGCAAGATTACTTGAGCATCCCTAGCTTGCCTCACGTTCTTTCCTAAATTCTGAATTGCTGCTGTTGTCCTCCAATGACCTCTAAAAAGAGTAACACCTATACTAATTAGAGATATTTGAGACAAAATACTGTATTGCCACTGAAACGAAAACCCACTTGAATCTCAGCTTCAATATCTTCTTTTGAAGGTATTATCGCAGGGTTTCTAAAATAATATGAAAATACTTATAAGGATAACTTCTGTAGGAGGGAAATTCATCAGTACTGGAACTAATAGGACTCTGTGTAGAATGTTTGCCTCTGTCTGCTCTGAGGTATTCTTTAGACTGGGTTCATCACTCTCTGCCCAGGCTTAGCACTCTTGTTAAAGAACTACGTTTCCCAGTACCAAACTATGGAACTTCTGTCTATCCTATTCCTTTCCAGTTCTGCCCATTATGAACTTGACTCTGATTGTGTGGAATTTCTTTTTTTCCTCACTTGGTACAGTAATTTGAGAGAAGTACAGACCTTGAGAACTGTACCACTTGGAACAGAATAGTACAGTGAACGTGACTGCTTTGGTGAGTCTATCTGAAGTCTAACACAGTGACCACTGTTGTGTCATAGCTGATGCCCAGATCCGATTCCAGTCCTTAACTACTCCTTTGGTGTAGGGACAGTGATGCAGAACATGCAGTGCTATTTTGTGTTTGTCACAGGCACAACCAAGGACCAACTGTTGACTTCCACTTGGGTTAATGGTTTTTGTCGTGGCATGTAGCCTTCTACTAATAGACACTTAAATTCAGGGACTGAGAACTGCAGTCTAGTGTTCTACCAACTGCAATTTGCAATCTTTAGGAAAGGTTCTATCGGCGGCGGAGATTGGAATCAATACAGCTGATCAGTATGATCTAGTATCGTTCCTTTATTGTTCCAGTATTGCAGGCCTATGGCACGGGCCTATGGAAAGAGTACAGCACAGTAAAGTATAGCATGGAAGAAGAAGGGATAGGAAAGGCAAAAGTGCATAGCAAGGGAACTGCTACAACTTATATAAACTCAGAGTGCCTTGTTGGCATGGACTCATTGGTTCCCTATGAGTGACCACACATCACACTATTATAAAGTATTGGTCCAGCTACTGATGACACGCGAGGTTTGTTGATGCAGGTGCATGTCCTGTTGTCCCAAGATAACTTGCTGTGTTTATAGCTACCAGTGCCTTGCTTTAGTTACAGTGCTGCAAGACAGCACTGTTTTGCTACACTGCTAGCTGGCTCTGCACTTATGCTGAGCATGGCCTACCACCATGTCAGGCTCTAGGCCTGCGCTGCCAGATTGCTCACACTGCTCACGCTGCTCACTGCATTGCCACAAGGTTCCACAGGAGGCTTGAAGGCTCGGGAACTACCTGTTTCTTGCGTGTTCGTTTTCCCCTCCACTTCCCCACAATTCTGCTAGAAACAAAATTTTGTTTCACTCTTCCCTCCTTCTGGATCATATGGATCGGAAGAGGATCTAATCATGCACCTTTTTTTAACCAAAATAGGCAGAGATAGCACTAGCACAGGAGCTATCTGAGAAACAGCTGTAGTTAAAGCAATAAATAAATTGCAGACTAAATGAAATTTCAGTGGTGCAGAGTATGGTTATCACCTGTCTCCAGAATGTGGTCTGAGAACATATGTGATAGGCCCTAATATGCATTACGTGTGTTATGGAGTGAGAATATTTAGGTGAAGACAATGCTCTGTGCTATTCTGAAAAAAGACTGAACAGAACAGTCTATTTATCTCCTACTTCCTTCTACTCCCTTCTTCAAAACAAACCCCACAAGGTTTCTTACTATAAATCCCTCAAGCTCTAACTTTTGGTTTTGGCAGATGTCTGCAGTGAACAAGTGTTTGCAGATAAACAGGGTGAGAGAGAAATCAGGCAGGCATGCTGGCAAAAATGTCACTGTGTTTAGAGAATGCTGCAAATAGCCATAAGCAGGTTAGATAAGAAGTCTACGGGAATGGTGTCATCAGAAGATTTCTAGAGAGCGGAAGTGTGATCTTAACTCCTCTTTTTTTTTTTTTTATGATTGCTAAGCATAGTCAAGACATCTTCTTTGTTAGAGGTAAGATGCAGAGACTTATTGTTCATCAGGGCATAAGAAAAGCTTCCTAGTAAGAGGGCCAAAGGTCCTTTCCTATTAAACCCTGTGCATTCTATGATTTGCTACATTACATGGAGGGTAAAAGCTCCAAAAGACAAAAGTCTGGTGTTCCCTATTTGTGAGAAGGTGCCTGTCATGTTAGACCTGATAGGAACTCATGGATAGAGGCAGTCCCAGCCCAAATGAGTTTATTCTCTAAACAATGACATAGACTAAGGATCACGAAATCCTGTAGGATTACTTTTGTTTTCAGGATGTGTGGAGTGCATGGTATCAGCTCTGCTCAAGGATTGTCCATGCTCAAATCAGTCACAGTGTTCTGGCAATAAGTAGGGAAGTTCTTGGGTAAAGCAGAATATTTTATGGTAGTTTCTGTTCCAAGGATTTATGGATAGCACATTTTTCTCCTTAATTCAAATTCGTATCTTTTGAGACTTCATTTTATGCTTTCAGTTTCTTCCTGTGAAAAGGGATTAAGCTGCATGTGAGGCTGCAAGTTTACAGCAGCAAATCAAGGAGATGTGAGTTACAAAACATTTAGACCTGCAAATAACACCTGGGCACAGATGAAGTATGAGAGAGAACAAGAATCTTTCAGGCTGTAGCTGAAGATCAAACACGTTGAGAGAAGTTGCTTTTTCCATTAGTGTTTTCACTTGGTCCGGCCTCCAGGCTTCAGGCAAGACCAGAAGCAAAAGTGCCAGAATATCATGAGAAAACTACTCTTGCAAAACTTCTGGCCTGACCAGAAATAGGAAAATGTCATGACAGAAAATTCTTGTCTGCTTTCCATCCCTGCTCGGCATGTCCAAAAGGCTAAGCCAGGTTCCACTTGGAAGTTTTGGATTATACTTGATTTCTTTGGTTTCTCATGTTTTTTGTAAATAGTACCTGTCAGCTGTGCTAACTTAATACCCTTATTCCTTGACCTGTGTGGACCAGCAGTGATGAAGTACTTTTCAACCTTTGCCTATATATCACTTACCACTAAGCAGAGATCCTGCGTCTGTTGCAGGAGGAGTTGTACAAAACCGTGCAAACACACTTTGGCCATAAAAGCTCAGACTCTAAAGGTAAAATAGAATTTTGCTGCAGCTCTTAATCTAAAAACCATGTATAGACAGTATCACTAACCCAAGTGCATACAACTAGTCAACATTCAACCCAGATTTTCTGAATCCCAGTCCAGAGCTTAAACCATAAGACCATTCTCTCACACCCAGATGAATGTGCTACACATTACAAGAAGTTTAAATGCAAACAAAAAATATGTGAAATGCTGCTTGTGCAGAAAACTAGCTGGGATTCAGCTAGGCCTCAGTGAGTTCACTGCCAGCCTAACTCACTAAAACCACACAAATTTCTATGTTCTGTTGTTGTGCTTGTGGCAGACAGTAAGCAGAACTGATTCAGAAGTCAATAGGCACAATGTCTATGCTTACTAAGAGACAAAAAAAATTCTAACTCCCAGGTTTTGCAACTGGTGACCTGCAGAAGAAAAATATATGTTTTTGAGACTACATGATTATACAGTTGGGTGCCTCAACCACCAAAGAAATAAAAGAAAGGTGGAGAAGCTTGCTGACTCTGCAGATCTCCATGGAAATCTGATTCTTCAGGAATTTCTCCATGACTTCCGTGTTAGTTACTGAAAGCTGTGCTATTTTGCTGTCTTCAGGGCACGTTCTTTTAGTTTCCATAATTGCTGTAATTGAAGCAGGAACATGATTTCTATTAAACAATTCCCTTCCTCAATGCAATAAGCAATAATAATTGACTTCAATGAACTACAGACACATAGTCCAGTCACTCTTTACGTTAAAGAAAAACCATAAAACCCCATATACCATTTCCAACTTGTATTCTACAGATACAAACATGTAGCTCATAGCAATATGCTAGACTGAAGGTCCAGGGACACACATATTTACTGAGGAGGACCGAGCTATGAATTTCAAAAGCACAAATTCCCTGGGGAGAATGTGTAGGGTACTACAGTGCCTTGGGGCAAACTGGTAGAGGCCAAGGAATATAATTCTGACCATGTTAGAAAGATGCCCCATGCAAAGTACATCGGGCAGAACAAACACAGCTCTGTTTTATGTGATGTTAATCGATTCTAAGGGCACATTACTCCATGCTTATAAAAAAGGATCTTCTTTGTGACTGAAATTCCAGAGCATACTGCACACTGCAGCTAAACTGGGGAGGTCTGCACACAATCACTCTGTGGTATTTCTGCAGTGAATATGTGGTACTGCAAAAGACAATAGCAGATAGGGTTGTCCTCACTGAACAGTGAATGGGATTATCTTTATTCAGGCTTCTAATATTTTCATAATTTACTGAGAACTGAACTGTCTAGGCTTTATATAGGAGGCAATATCAAAGAGCAAGTTCTAGACCAAAAGCATTTTAAAGTAGACCACAGTTTGGCCTAAAGGTACTGTGCTCCATACTGATGCAGTACAAAGGCAAAGTGCTGCTAGTGGATCTTGTATGCAGGGTGCTATGAGAAAGACCAGTCTGTCACAGAAAACTAGAGATATTTTAGGAAGGTTTCTAACTTTTATCTTCCTTTTTTTCTTTTGTATAAAGACAGTGTCTCCTCCACTGTTGACATTTCCCATCCCTGTGGGACTAGGGACTTTTGTAACTATGTAGAACAACAACATCTGGCACAGTAAATCTAAGATAAGTGACAATATTCTAAATTACTAATAGTCTCGAAGAGACAAATAAAATACTCTACAGGCATCTCCGAGAAGTCTCACAATTGCCCTTGTTCTTGTAGTGGACTTCAACTTCCCTAATGTCTGCTGGAAATACAGCACAGCAGAGAGGAAGCAGTTCTGGAGGTTCCTAGAGCATGTGAAGGTTAACAGCTGGAGAGGGAGCTAGATATGTAAGGGACCCTTCTGGACCTGCTGTTTGTGAAAAGAGAAGGATTTGTGAGGAATGTCATGCTTGGGGGCCATCTTGAGTGCAACAACCACAAAATGATAGCGTTCTTGATTGTTGGAGAAGTAAAAAGAGAGATGTAAGTCCCTTGGGAAGCAGTCCTGAAAGACCAAAGAGTCCAGGAAGGCTGGACATCCCTCAGGAAGGAAATTTTAAAGATGCAAGAACATGCTGTCCCCACATGCCAAACGATGAGTCCTTGGGGAAGAAGGGCAGCTTGGGTGAATGGTGACATTTGTTTGCAACTCAGGGACAAAAAGAGAGTCTATGGTTGTTGGAAGAAGGGGCAGGCCACTCAAGAGGATAATGAAGTTGTCATGAAGCTATGCAGGGAGAAAATTAGAAAAGCTAAAGCCCAACTAGAAATTTACCTGGCTTCAGCTTATAAACATAACTAAAAATGATTCTATTAGCAACAAAAAGAGGACTGAAGACAATCTCTGTCCTTTATTGGATACAGGGGGAACATAGTGGTCAAGGATGAGGAAAAGGCTAAGGTACTCAATAACTCCTTTGCAGTCTTTAGTAGTAAGAGCAGTTCAATGGATACCCAGTCCTTGAGCTGGAAGGTAGGGAAGGTAAAGCTCCCATAACCCAAGAGGACCACTTAGATATACACAAGTTTATGGGGCCACTCAACTTTGTGTTTACTTGATCCATGCCAGGTCCTGATCCTACTGGCCAAAAATCATACGAGATTTATGGCAATTTGTAGGGATTATGAGGGAAGAGCACTATTTTTGCTGTTTGTAAATAAGAAAGCATGTAATTGGAGACAGGTAATCAGAGTATAATCTGCCTTTTAGTTTTGTTTTCTTGTTGATAATACAAGCATAATACTGATTAAATAGAAATTTTAGTTGGATTTGAGTTCCAGATTTGCTAAATGCTGTGAACTGCTACAGAGTACCAAATCTTTTACTAACTCCACACACCAGGAGGGACATGGACATAGTGTAAGAAAAAAAAAAAAAGACTGATAAAGCCATTTAGTACCAAAAGTGAAAGCTGTCAATGCAGCTTTTCAAAGTGTCCCTAGTAGAGGTGTAAAACAGAACCTGCAATATGCTTTTACCTCCTCTACAGCAAGCCATTAAGGTATTTCCGACTACATTTCAGCAGAGCTATACAGTTATTTTCTCTATGCAGGCAAAGTACTTCTGATTTTTCTTGCTGCTATCTTCCCTTCTCCATCTTCTTGTTCACTTGGAAGCATTCGCTTGGTTCCTCCTTCAGGAAGCACGAGATCAGCCAACTGCTCATGTTCGCAAGAATTCACACTGCAATCATTGCTTTGCACAAACAAAGCATGCAGGCCCTGATCAGTTTGGTCTCAGAGAAAGATCTAAGGAAAAAATACTACTTCCATAATATTTCCCTGTGGACAGAGGGAACTGAGTAGGAATAGAAAATTATACTAGAGGAAGATGTCTATTGCACCCAGCTTTGCATGACATCTGGAAAATGCTATTGCAATATGGTAAAATGCAGAAGGTTGAGGTTTTGGTGAGAAACAGAATTTTAAAGCACATGAGAATACTGCTGCTTTGTAACAGTGTGCTCCTTGTTTGTTCTTCAGCCAGCATCCTATGCATGGTGTTGCTAAGATTGTCATATATAACTGAGATGCAGTACAGAAAAAAGGATTATCATGAGCTTTGCAAATGCTAACAGAAGCTACTCACCTTCCAAAAAGATGGAAGGCATTCACCCAGACACCTAGGCAGAAGCACATTGATACCTGTTCTTTTATTGACACATAGAAATGCTAGAACCTGTAATATCCAAAAGGTGGATCTCTGCAAGATAGCTGAGTATTTGAAGGAGGTGGATGGGGAAAACGTGCTTTGACACTGAGTAGCGTATCCAGCCTGGGATTTTTATAAGTGGACTTCCATTTTGAGATGAATGTCTTTAAATGATACTGCAGAAAATAATAATCCAGAAGTGAATGCTCAGCTTGTCTGTTGAAGGCATTCCCTCGCTATTGATGATGACAGTGGTGAAAAGTGTCTTCTAAAGAGGAAAGACTGTGAGAATCAGATGCATGGTAAAATATGAGCAAACTTGTGACATTGACTTGAATGAGCAGTAAAAGTACCAAGATCAATGGGCACAAGAAAGCAGCCTTTATTCAGACTGCTATTCCTGTAGCCTGTAATAGGTTTGTTGTAGTCCTGCAGTCCATCAAGTTATTTGTTTTCCCTTGAATTTTGGCAGAACACTGGTGTATTTGCTGTATGTTTTTTTAACTTCTGCAGTAGCCTTCTCCAGAGTGAAACACCATTAGTAAAGATAAAATAAAAGACAAAAATACTCTCATAAATGGCTCTGGAAGGAATACCCACCATGATATAACTCTTTCACTACAAAGATGCACCAAAAATACAGATGATTTGTGCAACTGCTTCTTACTCCTTTCTGGCTCTTAGTTCCTGTACATCTTGACTGGTTTAAGCCACAGCTCTTGAAAATACAAAGTTGAAAGAGAAATCACCATGGATTTAATTTAATAGAGAGAAATTAGAACAGTGACAACTTCTGATGTTTAGAAACCATTCTTTTGAGTGATGATATATACTTATGGGTGTAAAATGTGTTCAGGATTGATATGTAGGACTTAAAAATGAGACCTTGGCCTTAGCGTAAGCCCACAAAGTGTGACTGAAAGTATAAGAATTAAATGAGGGAGAAAAAATATTTCAGAGCAAGTTTTGCACCAGAACAGCAAAATGACTGGCATCACAAATTCAAACACCATTGGGTGATCATAAAAAACCAGTTTTTCCCCAGAAAATAATATTTGAGTTTATTTCTAAATGTTCCATTAGTTTGATAAAATGAACACTATGTTGTTTCAAGCCTAAATCAGATTAGTTACTTTTGCTGTTTTCATTATAGCAAGAAAATCTTATGAATTTTCATCAAATGCACCTTTGAAGCGCTTTTCATCTCAAACTCTTTTTGCAGAGGTTTTCTGGGATCTTTATTTACTAGTCTTCATAGTTAGATATTTAAGACATTATATTGCCTGCTTGTGATTCCACAATATTTCCATAAGACAGAAGACCATATGCAGAATTTTAACTATACTAATACAAACAATTATATACATCTGGTTCAAAGCCAAACATCCTAAGTTAAAATGCTTTTTATATTTTGGAAAAATACTAGACCAGTTTTGACTCTTACTCATAGTGATGACTAGTAATTCAGCCTCTGCAGTTTTGTTGATTCTGTGATTTAAGACTCCAGAGTCAGTCTGTTCTGAAGAGTATCAGGGAAAATAAAAGTGGTATGCAGTATGAACAGTGGGGAAGTTTGCAAACATCAGGGGAGGGCTTACAAGAAAAATCTCCTCCAAGAAGATTTGTCTTCCAGAGATGTACAATACGATGCTCATTACAGTGTCCAAATTCAGTTATTCAACCCAGCAAGAAGTTCCTTAAATGAGAAGGAATTGGGAATGATGTTTTTTAAGACACAGTATGGAATAAATCAATTTTACAAGGAAACAGTGAATGTTTACTGCTGGATAGTCAACTGCTGGCTGACAGTCTGACTTAACAGAGTCCTACTAAAACCTGCTATTGGCTTTTTCAAGAACTTCAGTTTATTTTCCATAGATCTAAATCTCCAGATGTAACTCTCGGGGCTCACTGCACTTTGGTGATGTTCCTTGCTGTAATGTGGACACCCAAGGTATGCTAAAAATATCCAAAGATGAAACCACTGTCTTAACTTGCAAGATGTGCTAAGCAGATAAACACGTTTTCTAGGGTGATTAATAAAATGACAGTGATAAATGAAATGACAGCCAATGGAGATTAAAAGACAAAAATATCAGAATAGAGGCTGAGTTTGGAAAAGCTAGGTAAGGCTCACGTCTCTGGGAACTGCATATAAGGAATACAGAAGTTGTGCTTTCCATTCTCCTTTCTGTCTGTTTGGCTGCAACAAATATCCATTCTTCAGCCTTTACTCCTACATCAATGCAAGGCACCTTGAAAAGACCCCACTTGAATTGGCCAAAGTATTGATCTTAGACATTCTGGAAAAGGAATGAGGGATTAAACTGTAGCAGATGGATGAGGATATGATTGAGAAAGAATTTCAAGAATGAAGGTGAGATAAAGAGAAGGTATGACAGGATGCAGAACATGGGGTTAGCAGGGTCAGACCCTCTGTACGTGCTCCAGCAATTCTGCTGGAGTCTCTGAAAGCTGACCATCCAAATTTGTTTGTCTGTCTTCAGCTCCTTCCAAAACAAGTAGGTCTCTTCCACAGACATGAATGGGAGTTAGACTAAGTCCTTACTGGACTCACCTTAGGGTCATGCTGTACAATGCCCTCTCCAATTAGTTTTCAACAGTTGGTAGTCTTTAGGCAACAGCTGTCTTCTCACTTCTCACACCTCCCTGGCTCTTATCTCTACTGGCTTCTGCTTTTGGCCCTTAACAGCCATGAAATGAATTGTCTTGTAACAGAGAAGACTATGGGGTAGAGAGAGAAGACTATGGAGTAGAGAGAAAAGACATTATATAATAAGAAATGTTTATGAAGAGTGATACTTTCATAAGATCCTACCCTTCCTCCTGAGAACGATGGGTAAGGTCCAAGGCAGTGGCCTATTACTGCTCTGCCAGTGGTCACTACTGTGGCTTCTGTGTATAACCACCAGATCAACCAGCTGAAACAAAGCAGGCTCTAATGCAGTCTGCAGACTGCACTCAACTCTTACCATTCATCATCACAAATGATCATCAATGTGAAGTAGGGTTCAGATAAGACCAGCTCATAAATAACGAACAGCTTGATAACCTGGGCCAAACACATGGCAGTGAACAAGTACTTTGAAGTGCCTGTAGCTACAGAGCGTTTTCCCACATAAGAGGTCTGTTCAGTCTTACAGCAGAGAACCCTGGAGTCTATGCAGATGCTAACCACCACTAAGAAGCATCCATGAGTAATTGTGCCATTTCCTGATGGTCCAAAGATTTATTCCCATCATAATAGGTGTAACTACAGTACTCCATGGGAAATGGCAAAAGATTCACAGATACAAAGCTGTGGCATTTGAAAACCCCAAATCTACAGAATGTTGTATTGTAGGCAAAAGGGAGCTTTTCTAGGTTACAAACTGAGTGGAGACCATATTACATAGTCTCACAGGAACTAAGGCTCACCAGGAACTTCTATTCTAAGTGCAAGGTACATATACCCAACCTAATTTTTCTGATGTTTAAGGATAACAGTTACTGAATAGAAACACTCTATTACATGTGCAAGACTGACTCTGGGAAAAGACTAGGAGAGTAAACCACAAGTATGTGTCTTGAAAACACTTGGAAGCTAGATTATAATAAAGGCCAAGGTGACTGAGAGAGAACTTTCCTTCATGGTGAGGCCATCAGCCCACCATCCACAGATCAGGAAAGTGCTTGTGTAGAAGAGAAGCCTGCTGTCACAACAGAGTTGGCAAAGCAACCTATGAAACTTTTCTTCGTCTTGCCGATCTTGAAGAGTGTGGAAACACAGACGCAGAAGTAGCATAAAAGCTGCTGTGGCCTGTTTTAAGTCAAAGATGGTTGAAATAAGGGAAGCTTGTAACACCACATAATCTGTGCCTATGGAAAAACACCTCTCGGTGTCAAAGCAAACCCAGACACACCCCAACGTTATTGGAAGTGCACAAGGCATCACTTTTATTTCAATTATTCACTTGACTAAAAATTACTGGAACATTCTTTTGAATTGGTCACATAAAAAGCTCAAGTAAATTTGATTTTTGTTAAGTATTTCTTCTGAAAATGAAATATATTTCTTTTTCCAATTGGCTGCTTGGCTCAAATGTTTTGATAGAGAAATTTCTAACCCTTTTTTCTAGGCCTCAGGTATAATACACTTAAAGGATTAATTTATCTTCCAGAAATGAAAAATAGTATAGAGAAAGAAAAATGCAAAGCTTCAGCTGTAGGAAAGACTGTACTGTTTTGTCTAAGCTTAGGTTTAGGGTTGAAAGAAGCAGAAAGCCTAAAGCTACAGTTTGATTTGGGCTGGAAAGAGGCTGCCAAAGAAGTTGAGGGTTGTGAAAAAACTTTTTCACTCAGGTCAAGTCTTGGTCTTGGAAAGGCCTTGGGCACCTTATGCAGGCTCAATGGAGAACTGGGGTTAGGTGATGGGTTGAAATATAGGAAGCCTGGAGTCATAGCTGTGAGAAACTGCAAATAACCCTCCAAAGTTTACAGGGGATGAAGTTAAAACTTCAGAAATAGCAAAGCCAAGGAATGAAACAATTTAATAATTTATATCACATGAATTTTTTTTTTTAATCTGTGATTTGGAACTTAGTGTCATTTTTCAGCAGCAGCACTGAATTTGGGATATACTAGGTCCGTTTAGGGCTTGGAGTAAACTGATAACACTGATAACCAGTCAATTTCTTCTTGATTTTCCACCAAGAATCTTGAATTGCTGTCAGTTTTACTTCCAAACTATACCCCTGCTGCTCTCTGGAAACACACAGAAATCTAAAGTTTCAGACATTCTAGGAATCTTTCCTGATTCTTTTTTTTCCAGGAGAAACCTGATCCACCAGATGGGTGGGAGACCTTATTGTTTTCTCGTCTGACATCTGGATTTCATTAGCAGACTCATGCATGCTGAATCAGGAATGGGAACTCAGAAGAAAGCAGATGAGAGCTAAAATGATGTTAATGGTTAAAAAAAAGTCCTGTTCTCCTCTCCAACTTTACAAACAAACATAAAATGTGAGTCATGCTGTAAGCTCAGCATAAACAGTACAGCCCCTATTAGCTGTACCCACTTATGCTAATATTGGATATATTTTGCTTCCAGAAGCTATAGAGGAGAAAACTTTACAACCCACCTTATCCATCCTCTCTCTCCCTAGCACACAAGAACCCCTGGCTCTTGGGCTGAGTGCCATGCTATTTAGTCAGAGATCACTGCCTTCTAAAAGCACTCAGCAGAGATGAGGAGACTCATTTGTGACTGGGTTACACTGAGAAAGAGGGATAAACAAGAAGCTTTTCATCATGTTTTAGAGGATCAGATAAGTCTAGGATATGGAATCAAACAGAATTATGAAATGGTGAAAAGCTGAGAGGGCAGAGTGATTACAATTATGAGAGAATAGATGAACATGGAAGTTAGACCTTTATATCTACTCAGCAAACCACCTCAAGAAAACGTCATACTTTATTGAAACAGGCTTCTGTTCCCTCTCCAGAACTTCAGCCTACACATTTGATGTCCCCATCACATCACATAGGTTACAACCATGTACTATAGTTAGATTATCAGAGATCTGATAGAAACTTCAATCACTAATGCAAAAATGGCAAGGACAATGTAAATCAGATGGAGACAGCAGTGCAGAGCTAATCTGTTATGGAATTTACACAAACCTGGTTTAAGTAGCACAGCTCTAACTTGCATTAAAAAATTCAAAATGCCAGTCTAGAATGACTACTACTAAGTTTTGGTTTTTTAAAGCTATTTAAACCAAACCCACCATTCTACTTTAATAATGAACCACCTTTGATCTTCTAGTAATGCCTGTCTTTGAAAAGAACCTTTCTGTCCTACAGTTTTTGCTCTTCTAATTTCCTCAACTGTGTAATCAGGTGTTTAGGACTAAGAGTAGCATGACTGCTATATAAAACCATTTCAGAGGTTATCTCTGCTCTTCTGAAGCCTTTGTGGGGGCTCTCCTTTCTTCATCCATGTAAGATGCATAGGGCAGCATTTGGAAGGGCTGAGTATGCACTTGAGCTGGGTGTTCTTGGCTGTCAGGTGGTGAGGGTAGGCTGGCTCAGGTGGAAGTATTGATTTGTCTGGGCTGTTGCAGAGTTTTATCTATAGTTGCACACCTGCAATGTTGGTTAAAATTAGAAATTTACTTGAAACCAGTACTTTCTATAAGAAACCCTTGAACCTGGAAAATGTTCAATGTCAGTCTGAAATCATGTCCAAAATTACAGCCTGAGACCACATCTAAATCTAGTTGAAATGTGCTCTTTCTTTGCAGAATGAAAAAGGAGTTGTTTACAGGGCTCAATAATGCAAAAGATCTCAAAAGGTGTTGGATGCTGTACTCCTATGCATGTTTCTGCAGAGTCAGGGAATGAGTTAGAAACAAAGAGTAGCAAGTATCTTGAAGAAAATCAGACACAGATCTGAGGATGAACTAGTAATCAAGATTATATAATTTCTCAAACGCCTGCTGTTGGTACTAAAATATACAAATATTGCCATGTAAGTGTCTATGGGCTTTATTGCCTTAGCTAGCCATTTGGCACTGAAACTAAAAGCTTTATCTTTGTCTTCTCTAATTACTATACAAACCTTTAGCTTTTCTGCCCCATGAAGGGCTACCATGTCTCCTTAAATGACAATCTTCTGTCAATAATATGACAGTTAATTTCTGGTGTTAAATAGATGATGTTAAGGAACAAAATTTAGAGTAATCCTATCCCAAGCCTGATGTCCATGAGGCACAGCCATGTATCAGTGTGCCCAAAGACTTGTACTCCTGATCCTTCCTTCCTCCAACTTCTGACAGAACTGCCTCAGCCAGTCTGAAGGATATATAAAATCCCACAAGGCATAGATGGGCATTAATTACCTGAGAAATGCTGTTCACACCTCATAGGAGACCTTTTATAGCTAGTAAAAGGGCTGTATCAAAATATACAAGGCTCCTTTTACGTTTCTTAAGTCAGATACAGCAGAATTACACCAATACGTGGACTATACCAAGACAATGAAAGAGGCAATATTTTCTATTTAGTATCTTCATTTCTTGAAGGAAGTGGAGCAGGAGCAAAAGGCACATCTGAGGGGCCATTTGGGTTGGACTTGTATCCTCACAATCTATAGACTGTTCTAGGTCAATGAGAAAATCAAGGAGAAGCTGAGCTGCTGCTGCTAGCTGTCGCCAGCAGAAATTGCTGCTCTGCCTTTAGAGATTTGCTCTCATTCTTCACTACTTTGCTATTTGTCAGCTTCATCCTTTGTACAGTAAGATAGAAGGAAAAGCGAAGAAGATACAAGGGAGTTCACTCCTCTGACAGTCACTTTCTCCTCAACAGCCAAAGCGTGCCTCATTTATCTGACAGCAACCCAGCCTACATTCAGATCTTGTACACCTTCTTTTATTCAGCATGGCATTTATCAGAAAGCACATTTTTAAAGAACAGGGAAACAAGGTTGTGTTAAAATTGAGAAGGAGAGTTGAAATATTGACACATTTGAAAGATGTGAAAATTTGCACAATTTCTATTTGGAAATGCCAAGATATAAATGTTCATTTGGGTATATGAAGCTTCTGCAACATTGCAAAACAAATTTTAACAATTCAAAAGTGGTTTCTACCACTTCAGATGTTGAATTTAACAGTTTAATGGCTTTGGAGGTTTGTTGTTGTTGTTTTTTGGTGGTGTTTTTTTCAGCTGAACACCTTATTGAAAGAGACATTTTCCTAGAGGAAATTCCTTTTGAAAAAAAGTTATTTGATTGACTTCCTAAACAGAGATTAAATAAAGCTACAGTTTTACAGGAAGTGTTTGTGCATGGGCATTTTGACAGGTGTTATTTCTAAGGTTTAGGATCTTTTGCTTTCTGTATTTGTTGTCGTAATAAATGCCTGTTTGCTCCAACTTTCATCTTTGAGCAGGATTGTATTTTGCAATGTTTAAAAGCACGGTGAAGAAGGACTGTGGTAGACATTAGCTCTGGGAGATACAGAGATTTTGATGAACAACCAATGATCTCTTGTTACAGGGTGTGAAAATTTAGTTAATCACCACAGAATCATAGTACTGCTAATTTGGGTGGTCACCAAGTCCAACCTCCTGCTCAAAGCAGGACCAACATTAACTTGAGGTCAGGTTTCCTAGGGCTTTGCGAAGTCAGATCTGGAGGCACAGATGGAGATTCCACAACCTGTATTTCACACTAAACCAAAATACTTTCACAAAGTGGGAAAACATAATTCACTTAATCTTTCATTACTCCTTTCTTATCAGTGTGAATGATGAATTGATAAATTAGTGTGGTTTAGACCTCTCTCTACCTTATTTATAAATCAGCCTGTGGAGGGCTGGAAACCAGACCTTACTTTCCATCTCAAGAGGCATGTTCACAGAGCTCACTTCCAAGTTAAGCACTTAATTATGGTTTATCAGGAGTTTTACTGCAAACTAAGAGAACACCAAATTGTAAGTAAACAGAGCTCAGATTTAGACCACCACAATAACTATGTTCAGCCTACTTGAAACAAGTTTATAAAAGTCTCTCAGTGACTTTCATAGGATTTGGATCTAGTATGCTGTGCATGGTTTTTATGTATATGTTCTGTGTATTTAAGATAATAGGCGGTATTATTAGTACACAGGTATATGATAGTAGAAACATAAGATTGGAAGATGCTTTGGGATGTTCTTTCACTTGTCCATGGAAAGGATCACCTGTGAAAATCCTGATCTATCTTCATCTACAGTGTCCTGAAAATCTTCCAATGATCAACAGCCTTCCCAGGTGCCCTGTTTCAATGCCTCACAATTAGAAAGAGCAGCTAGTTGGTAAGTCCAGTACTCTGGACTTGTTAGTTGTACATCTGGAAAACAAACTGTGCCCTTTGTACGTGACTTTCTACATATTTGAATTACTGAAGTGTCTTTTTTTGGGGAATGAACAACACTGGTTCTATAGGCTTTCAGAAGAGGTCATGTTTCAGAAATCCCA
This sequence comes from Dryobates pubescens, assembly GCF_014839835.1. Classification (NCBI taxonomy): domain Eukaryota; kingdom Metazoa; phylum Chordata; class Aves; order Piciformes; family Picidae; genus Dryobates; species Dryobates pubescens. Next base: position 23,684,047 of record NC_071619.1, read on the forward strand.
AATTAATTTGTCACCTCTCCAGTCTTCCCCTCATTACTGTGCTCATCTTGGACCCAGATGAGGCTTTACCACTGCTGAAGTCTTACTCAGTTTAAATGCCAGGTATCCATAAGGGTTTACATTTAAATAGACTTTCCTTGATATCTACCTTGTTGCCAGCGAACAACTGGCTTGAAATTATCTGGGTAGTAAATGTGCAAATGAGATAGGAAAGTAAATAAAAGGAAGTGGAGAAAACATCAGTGAAATGAAATCAAATTCTCTGGTAGGTGATCCCCCAACACCTGCCATACAGTCCATTGGTAACCATGACACAGGATGTGCAATTCCACTCCAAGGTTGCTGCAAAGACCAAGCAACTATGTCCTCTTGCAGGCTTTGCCTTTAGCACATCTATTTACATTGCATTTCCCATGGGGGAAGAAAAAAAAACAACCAACAAAAACCAGTTTGAATTTGCATCAGTAATAAAGTCTGAACTGCAGTAATAATGGCTTAGTGATGGTGCTGGAGGAGGAGTTTGGTGTTGGCTGATCTTCCAGACTTTTGGGAATTGTGTGCTAGACAAGAAAGGGGCACAGACACAGTTCACTAGGTATTTCTGCTTTCTTTTTCACTATCTAACTGCTCTTGTTCTGGTATGTTAGGGTTTAGTATCTTCTTTCCAAGCACATGGTTTATCAAATAACTGAACGTAAATGACAGATATTATAGTCACAGTTTTAAAACTAGCACTTTGGGAGCATGGTTTCAAAGCAGGGCTGTTTTGATTCCCTGTACTGAGTTTTGTCTGTCTAATGTATGGTTTAAATCCATCATATGCACAGCTTATTCAGAACTTCCAAAACTGTGTGCAGTGGGTATTTTCTGATGGTTCAGACTCTGAAACAGCTTACATTTCCAGAGATAAAACAGATGTGACAAAATTACAGTTCACCATACTTCTATTACAAGACTTTTTAAAGTCTTAACAATAAAAGTAGAAATTATCTGAGAAAAATACGTTCAGCTTATCTCAGAAACCAACAAACCTGCAATAAATTCTGTAGTACATTTGATACCATGGAGTTGTCAAAGCAGCTACACGTGCTAAAAAAAATAATTTACAGTATCTTATCCAAGTCTAAATCATCTAAAATGATTTTATGCAGGTTCTGAGTAGAAAAATATGAATAAATGAAAGCAGCATTTTGTATAAAAACAAGACTTTTGAGAGGCTCTAATTGCTCTAGTATGCTGTAAAGTGGACGCTTAGTATATGCATAGGTATTTACAGACAGAACATCTAAGAATTACAGTTTCTTACACAGATATATTTAAATGAAGAAATATGTGCTGTTTGAAATGGGTTAATGTATCAAACTGTATTTCAAATCTAAAGAACTAAGGGGCTGGATATAGAGATACTTTTCTTCTGGAGTGCCACATGCAATTTGAAAACACATATAGCAGAGATAAATAGCATGAACAGCTTTTTCATCCTTGTCATAGAACTATACAAGTTATCTCTGTACTGGTCTTACTAAAATCAGTGTTACTGCACCAGGGATTAGTTTAGCTGTTTTTTTCTTTTATTATGGGTCCCTATTTTCATCTTCACCTCTGTAATAAGAATAGCAGTATTGGTGATTCAGATACCATGCATATCAGGGATTCCACCATGACTCCTGTAATCTCTCCCTCAGCCAACAGAATTGAAGCACAAACAAGAGAGACCTATACAGCAGCAGATCAAATGCCAGCAAGTATACTCTGGTCAAAAGCTATGGTGGCACTGGCAAAATTGAGCCAGACAGTTTCAGCTTCCTGAGAGACTGGTGAGACTTCTACAACTGAATAACAACACTGATATTTCATTCAGTTCAGCGGAGAAAATATGTGTTTACTTGAAAGCCATCACCCAGTATCTAAATTACTACTACAAAATATAGCAACTGTCCAAAATTATTATTTTCAGTGTGAATGTTAAGATTTTTAAGTCTACTATGTCCCTTAATGTTTAGAGCTCTCGGAAACATCATCTTCCATTTAAAAAGAAAAACTACATTTCAATAGGTTTGTGTTTGTTTTGCATTTTTTAAAAAGATAAGATTCTAAGCTAAAAAATAGAAAGGTTAAATCTTTCCACCTTTTGTTAAGATGGCAGCTTGTTCCTCATTGCCATCTTAGCCAGCCTTTGGAACCTGGAGAAAGCACAGCTGTTGACTCCTTGAACATAGCAGACATTTGAGATCCTTGCACAACCATAAGGCAGAAGACAAATCAAATTTCAAACATAAGAGTTGCTGCAATCTTGCAGCCAAATAGCTGCCTGCTGAGCCAACTCTACTGCCAAAGATCCACTATATCTGACCGCAGAGAGGGACAGCTTCAGGGCAGCATGATCTGGCAGACCAAGCTATGGACTAAGAAAAAAAGGCTAAACTCAGCTTGACACTGATTTCTTCCACATCCTGTTTGAAACCACAAAAACAAATCTATGCAAACTCAAGCAGCCACAGTAATTACCCACTACTCTCATTGACGTTGAATTTGTGTTCTCAAGGCACTTTAGATTTACAGGATCTGCTCTAAAGATCAGTGTTGGCAATTGGAAAGACTCCCACTGTTGGCCTCATTAATATGGATCATGCCAAACATACATTTCATTCACAGACTTTAAAAGCAGTGCAAAATGAGGGTAATACAGTTTCCCATTGTGTATACATCTGTTGGTGGTATGCTTGTATGCATTTTGCTCTATGAGTACAGTGCAAAATCATGAAATACACTGGATTGAATAGTTACAGTGCACCAGGGATTTCACTGCAAATTGGTAATATTCTCCACTCCCCCCCCCTTTTTTCCTTTTCCCACCAAGTCTCCATGATGTGAGCATTCCCTGTTTGTGTAGAATTTACAGGAATTGTCAGGAAGATTTTTCTCAGAGAGCCTGGCACCCTGGCACAGGGATCAGAGCAGTCTCCTTGTTCAGCATTCAGAAAAACATAGCTGGAACCACATATTTTTTGAGTGACTAGGCCTGCACATATTTTCACAGAAGGGTTTGACAACACTTGAACAAAGTTAGGACACAGAGACCAGCAAATAGAACTGGTGCTTGGCAGGAACACAAGGTAGAACAGTTTGGAAACTCTGAACACACATGCTTTGCTGGAGCATTGAGCTTGGACCTCTACAAGTACAAACTTCTTTGCTGCCTTTGATGTTAATCTATGACTGCCCAAATTAATGAGGAATTATAAATGTAGTAAATGAGGTAAATCTGTGACTATGAAAAAGGGTTGGTCACTACTTTCTGTATATTTACCCTATATGATATGTCCGAGTTTAGACTGACATCACAGAAGGGTGCTAATGTCAACAAACCCCGTATAGCTGCAGAGTAACGAGATTAATTTTATGTATCCATGCATTATATAATGTTTATATTTTGTTGGGTACAAAAATATAAACTACAGTGGTAATGGGTGAAAAGAGACAACATAACTTTTCAGAAAAGGTCTTCTATGAGTTTCTGCTAGATAAATAAATGTTATAAAGAATCATACATCTTAACAATTACTGGCCCAGAGCTCTCATTATTTGTTCTGGCAAAGGAAAGAACCTATAGTAGTCATGCATATATAAGACATACATTGGTAAAGTACATTTGAGTACACAAATAAGTAAACAAACTTTTTAATAAACATATATATATATATGTCAGTCAACCAATCACTAGTAAACCAGGTAGGAAAAGTACTCTCATTCCTCATCTTCCTTGCTATTTAAAGAGAATATTTTCTGTATTTGATGGCACTGCCAATGACAATTTAAGAGCACCACTATATGAAGAGCACTGCTTACAGCCTTGATTCTCTAGATATTTTTCAGTTCATGCAAGTCATTGAGAGTTCTGCATGTGAGAGAACATCACATAAGTACCAGTGACATGTTTCTAAACTACTGAAACACAAAAATTAGTTCAGATAAAATGTAGGTATGCTATAAAGATGACACTGCAAAAAGTAGTGCTGTGATTTTTACAGATGTAGTAATTGTAACAAAGGTTCTTTGCAAATGTGGGCAAATTGGAAATGATGGATTGGAGTCATAACACTGATTTCTGGTAGTTTCTAAGATGGAAAACACACTTTCTATCACTGTAGATCACATAAATTGTGTTCTAAAATAATAGATGTTTGCTAAATCCCACTTTAGTTTCCAAACAGACCATTATGGAGAGCATATTGGACAAACTGTAGATATATGAGGTACTCAAATATTGAAGCTGGCCCCTTTCTTTACAATTATTTAACCTCCTAAAGTATGATCATCATTTAACATATAAATCTGAACTAAGGATATTTTCATTAGTATATCATCAACTTTGACAGCAACACAAAAAGAACATGCATCTTTACAGTGTTTATAGCAAGCAGAATTAAGAGAGGATATAAAGTCTCAAAGTTGTTACACAATTTCTTTCTCATGCAGAAAAAAAACTCCATAAAAAAAAAATCGCATTTCAAAATCTGTTTCTTATTAGACAGTTCCATAAAATGAAAATAAAAATACCATATGATTTAGTGATGTGCATTTTGTCCAAATCAGATTAGTTTACCTCTTTTCTCTACCCAAATGTAAGTACTTTACAAATGCATAGCTACAGTTCTTTTTTGACAGCACTAGCAAAACTAAGCATCAAAATCTAAGCTATTAAGTAGTGCACACAATGTGCAAATTAAGAAACCAGTTATTGTCAAAATCAATGGTAACAAATGGGGTCTTTCTGACTAAGGCCCGATCCTGCCATTGGAGCTCAATTCTTGTGCATGTTTTCAGCACTTTGAATGCAACTCATGCAAACAAGGTCACCAGATTTAGATAATGTAAGGGAAGTGCTGAAGTTTCTGTGAATGCTTAAGTCTGCTCTTTTTCAGGACAGCACTTACATGCTGACTAGACTATAAAACACTTGCTTATGTTAGAAATCTCCAGTAAAGCACAACTAATTTCATATCACCTGTTCTCTAACATAAACTTTGATCTATAGAAACAGATACATGCACGCATGGCAAAAGGCACTGATGAGATCTGTTCTGGGATTCCATAGTCATGCACATGCAAGGAGAAGAGAAGGACAAGAGAACAACCAGGAGAAAGACTAGAAAGCAGAGACTTGGTCTGCTTTTTGTGAGGAGATTGAGAAAAATTGTCTCATTAGTCCTAAAGAATAAATGCTGATGGGTGGTGTGATTGCAGTTTGCTAACACATCCTGAGAATAAATACCAGGGAGGAAGAAGAGCTGTTTCACTGGACGGCAATATTGGCAAAAGGACAAATGACCATAAAGTAGCCATGAGTTACACTTGTTCTAGAAACTGGAAGATTTCTAATGAGGGGAGAACCAAGGCTCTGGAGCAGCTTCTCACATCAGCAGTAGCAAGGGAGAAATACCAAAGTAGTTCCCAACTAAAACTTGATCAGTTTACAAAAGGAGCTGTGTGATATGGCTGACTGTAACTGTAGAAGACTACATGCCGTGAGCAAACATGAACCTGTGTTCCTTCCCTCGTTACTTACTGGCTCACAGGCCATCCACAGAGTACAGTCTGTAAGAAGTCTTTTCTTCCTTCATTTCCAGAGAAATTGAAGACTTTACTAGTGAAATCCTAACAGGATGTGCAATTCAAGTTAAACTAAGAAACTCTTCATTTGTTTGCATTTCCTGGATTTCTGTGGGTATGTCTTCAATTTCATTAACTGTTCTTTAATCCCTAGTGCCTCAAACTGTAAAAACACCTAAGAAATAAATGATACTTTACTGCTCCAACACTGCACTTGGGACCATCTGTGCAAGCTGCAGCTTGCACGTATTGATTGTCAAGAGACCTGTTGTATTCATCTGGTTTCTTATGCAGCATGACACAGCCAGCTCCCCCCAACTCAGCACTCTCTCACTCTGACACATATTTGGTAGCTGTAGATTTAATCCCCTTGTTAAGTAAAGTATGCCATTATATGGTCCTACCTCTACATTTTGCTGAAACATGCTAAGCTAAGTACATTAAACACAGAAGTAAACAAACTAGAGTATTTTTGATCTCCTGGCAAAGAAAATTTCAGTCTTTTGGTGTTGGGTTTGTTTTTGTTGTTTTGTTGTTTGTTTTTTTGTAAAGAACACTGTTTTAGTCAATGTATATTGAAATAATATTAAGTCCCAGACCCAACACTAAAAAGGTATTTTTAATTCCACAGATTTTGTTAGAATTAATGAAAGATATACAGTTAAAGTCCACCAACAAAAAAAATTTAGTCTACACATTAGGGCAGGAGGAATATACTCATCTGACATTAGACTTGATTTTGTGCTGACCTTGCTCAGCTGGCAGATGCTTTTCTGCTTGTGTTTTGGCTTATATATGTCTGACAACCTCAGCTGTGGATTAACTGCAGTTAATTTTATGCAGATTAATTTTGCTGAAAGTCACACATTAAGAGAATAAAGTCATAGTGAAATGGATGCCGATAATGTCCACATCTGTATTCCTGAGTATTGGCAGCAGTTTAATTTGGGATTCTACATAGAATATCATTGAAGTTGTGATAGTTTAAGCCAGTAACATTCAGCTAGAATTTGAGAAGATGGAGAAACCTTACACACTGTGGCTGGGAGCCTCAGGGGGGGAAAAAATGGCAGATTGGTGAGTGGTTTTAGTGCACACTGGTTTATACCTCGTTTTTAAGGAAATAAATATTGCCAGCTTTGCCACTACAAAAACGTTCAAGGAGTCCAAGACCATCAGAGCTTGCCAAGTACAGCAAACCTCTTCTATGAGATGAAAGACATTTTGCACCAGAAAGACTTGGAACTTGTGTTACTGCAACACTTACAGAGAGTTCTCATCCAGTGAAACAGTTTCTTCTCCTTTAGCATATGTATCTTGTTATATTTTTATTAAGTGCCGTTCCCAAACTGACTACATAGTGTGCTGCTTGAAAATGTATTTTACACAATCTCTGTGATAGAAAATGACGTAGTAGGCACTTTTAAAGTTTCCAAAGTCTACTTATTCATGTGCCTAGATTAATATAATTTGTAATGCTTACTGGGCAAATGAAATAGCATATTTTTTCCATCAGCATTGTGATAAAGAGTAGATTAAAAGAACACATGGCTAGGTTGGCATTTTGTCAAGATATTTCTTCAGTGCTATTCACTCTAAAAAGAGCATTTCAGTCAAATTCTGTGTTACTAAATGAAGGAATGGTGAAAACGTTGACAAAGATTTTTCCAGAATATTGTATATACCTTACCTGTGGGCAGTCTTTGATGTAATGTCCCTTGTTAAAGCAGAGGTGGCACAGGTAGTTGGGAGGTGGCCTCTTGCTGGGTTTTCTGGCTTCTGAAGAAAGGGATAGGTCAGAGAAATGCTCAGTGAGGGAGCTTAACCCATCCACAATGTTATTAAGAGAGCCGTAAGGTGATGTACTCTTGTACAGACTGCTGCTCAGGGCCTGTAAAAGAAAAGAAAAAATAGTCACATGGAACACATTATTAAGGATTGTTCTGAGACTGATCTGAGGAGGGCTAAGAATAGCAGAAAAATATTGGGGGGTTAATTATTTTTTTCATTAAGAACATGGCTGCATATTCAAGGAGAGCAACACACAGGCTATTAATAATGAGGTTTCACAAAGGCAGTGCAATGGAGCTGGTCACCATACTGCTGAGGAAACTATTGAGATTACTGTGGTTCAATTACTCCAACCTTTCCACTAAGCAGTGATTGCTTTCTTGTGTTTGATCATACCACATTTATGGTATGGTTAGAATATGCAGGCAGAAAAGCTGAAAAAGCAAACCACAGAAGGGAATGTCTTTGTGTCCAAAACTACTTATATGAACAATACTGAAGTCAGGGAAAGGCAAATAATGCCAAGAAAAACTTGAAGTAATCTTTAATTTCAAATCTAATTAATGAGACATTCAATTCAGAGTCACATGCTCAAACAGTAACAAGAAACATTCATGTCCTGGATTTTCTAAGTGGAAATCTGATGTGATTTAAATGCTTCCTGATAAACAATAAATACCCAGTTTCTCTACTTCACCTCAATAGGATATTCATTCTCTCCATCTGCAAATCAAAATCAGGAGCTGCTAATTTACTATTCAGTTGTTTTTAGGAGAGCAGGAAACCCATAATCACCTAAATAGCTAATCTCTCTACTGGCGATAACAAGGATTCATTCCCTTAACCGTGCTAAGGCTCAAAAAGACCTGTGTAGTCAGAATTTCAGAAGTAAAAAATAACTTTTAAAAAAAAAATTAACATGGTAATGTGTCACTGTAGAAACAGGACCAACTAGTGGCAGTCCTCTCCACCCTGAAATGATGGGACACATTCCCCAGAGTGTCTATGAGGTCTGATATATCTCTCAGTAATACTATGCTCATTGTCATTCTCCCTTCATCAGAGAATTACTGCTGGCTTATGGAAAAGTGAGGTCCAATCTGTGACTCTGCAGAGACCTTGTTTTTCAGTGCCATTAAAGCAAAATATTTCATTGGAGTCTTATTATATATATTATATACATATTGAAGACATACATTGAAATTGATTTAGAGAGACTGTGAAATAAATCTGAAATGGAATTACATTTATCTTAGAGATCTCAAACATCCAGTATGTCTGCACAGTGAGTGCATTATCTGGGTGACAGTCATATGCTAAAAGAATCATGTTGGCACAATTACCTGAATGAGTCCCAGCTATCACTGAATCTTATCCCACTGCAGATGGCGTAGACTGTGTATAAAAATTGAGCTACATGTCAGGCCACTGCTAGATAATCCTCTTCACCCAGCCTCACTATAGTCAAACAGAACATGCTTGCAAAGCTGAAGGTGGTGCACAGCAGCAGGGTCGATTCAAAGGGCCACAGAATAGAGTATGATCTCACAGGGGACTTCACATGAATAGAATAGAATAGAATAGAATAGAATAGAATAGAATAGAATAGAATAGAATAGAATAGAATAGAATAGAATAGAATAGAATAGAATAGAATTAACCAGGTTGGAAGAGACCTTCGAGATCATCGTGTCCAACCCATCATCCGACACCACCTAATCAACTAAACCATACAACCAAGCATCCTGTCAAGCCTCGCCCTGAACACCCCCAGCGTCGGTGACCCCACCACCTCCTCAGGCAGCCCATTCCAATGGGCAATCACTCTCTCTGTGTAAAACTTCCTCCTAACCTCCAGCCTAAACCTCCCCTGACGCAGCCTGAGACTGTGTCCTCTTGTTCTGGTACTGGTTGCCTGGGAGAAGAGACCAACCTCTGCCTGTCTACAACCCCCCCTCAGGTAGTTGTAGAGAGCAATAAGGTCACCCCTGAGTCTCCTCTTCTCCAGACTAAGCAACCCCAGCTCCCTCAATCTCTCCTCATAGGGCTTGTGCTGCAATGCGCTGGCACTGAACTGCCCATCATTCCCTCTTCAGCTCAGCACAGTTCTATGCTGGTGCAAATTGTTCTGGCTGCAGAGAGGAGAATCAGCTACTTTGTTTCAGGGGTTAAATTCTAACATTTTACAAGGAAAAGCTATTTGAAAAACTAATGAAAAGCTTTTAGCTGCTTTAGCCATCAAGCAACCAAACATATCTCCAGTGGTCACTGGGATTTATTTTCCAGGATTTATTAGACACTATTGGAATGAGAAATTTTTGGCAACAAATTGTTAAAAGGAAGGGGAAGTGCTATTGATGCCAAAATAGGATTAATTAAGGGCCTTCAAGAAGTTCTTGTCTCCCTAGGAGCCACTTTCTTTTACATACACTTGGAATAATACAAAATATTTCTTCTTCTTAAGAGCCACTCTTGCCAAGAGATTCTTAAAGTACTTCATATGCATTATAACCATCAGTAGCTTTGCAAATTCCCTATTATCTGATTTTTATAGTAGGGTGGGTGTATGGACACACAGAATGTGAAATCCCCAGTTCTTCACCCATTGCTGAAATCTGGCACATCCCTAGGGGATGTAGGTATACAACTCCTGCCCTTCAGGAGGCTGTTATTTCTGCCCCCAGGCTAACCTAGTGACAAAGCAAAACATATCTATCTGCTGCCTTCAGTAGGCTTTGATTTGGACATATGCTTACAATGGTGACTATTTTTGTTTTCTACACATCTTTACAATGAGCTATTACCCACATTATAAAGGAGAAATTTGGCACTGCAACTGGCTATTACATAATTTACTCCTTCAACAACTCTTCTTGGCATGTTTCAGGACATTACGTAGGAGATCAAAAGTAAAGGTTGCCCACTCTGTCAGAAAACCTTTGCAAACTTCTGTTTCTATCTCAGCATCCAAAAGCCTTGTCAAAGGCCAGGATCCCATCAGACTACTGTCTGTACTGACACTAAGTAATAATCTTAGCAGCTGCTGATGGCTCTGAAAGTGGCTACCAGGTTCAGCTGGAAGGGCATTTGTGTAATACATGGCAGAGCTGGACACACCAAAAGATTCAATCTGCAAGTGCCACCATGAAACACTTCCCTATAATCATGTTGAGGCCCAGTGTCAAAAAAGGGAAAAGACACAAATACAACATCCAGGAAGATGACCACAAAGGAGAAGATGGACATTGCCTACATCACTGGTACTTCAAAGAACAATGACTCATTAAAGAAAATTCCAAAATTATTCCAAAATGCAGTCCATCCTTCCTGGTATAGGGTCAGGCAAGGTGGTTCAGCAGTTCTTGCCAATATGACCTGGAAAATGGTCTTAATCAGTTTAATTCTGAGTCAAAGTGAAAAGCACATCAATCTGGCACTTGAAAGATACTATAAAGAGCACCAGCACAAATGGTGTTACATCCCGTTGCTAGCCTCCAATTCTTCAGAAGGAGATGAGGAAAAAAGCCAGTCCAAAAAGCCAGGTTACATAATAAGGGTGGTAGTGGGAAAGTTCAAACTTGCCTCTAGAATAAAATAGCAAAAGCTCAGGAACAACTAATGAATGTGAAGAAAGCAAATGGTGATTTAGGCCACTTTGTAGATGTTTGGTTTTGTTTTGTTTTTGTCTGGGGCACTTAATTGAGGAAATTAGCAATTCTGCCCTTACTAAGTGCTTGCACTGCTACAAACCAGATTTTTAAGAAGGGTTTTGAAAAAAATCTGTGAATTAGCTTCACAAAGGGGATGTCCAGGGAATGATCAGAGTGACAGGGATAGACAATGTCTCAGATAGACAACAGTAGAAAGGAAAACAGAGGAAGAGGGAAATGCATTCTGACTCATTCTGGTCTCCAGTGTATTAGTACAGATCTGGGAGGTGGCAGGGAGACTGCTCCTCTGATGAATTCCACCAAAAGCAATGACTGTTTTGTGTTCAGTGTGGCACTAGCAAAGCCAACACATTTCTTTAAAAAGCAGAGAAAAAATAATAACTCTCAAACGAAGTTTCATTTTTAGCTGTAACAGTATAGAAAGTATTTGGCAGTGAAAGAGTTAGTGTTCTCAAGAAGCTGGAAGACCACACTGCATGTCCTAATTACAAGGCTCATCAGGCCAGCTGCAATGAATTCAGGATTTCCTTATCTTGCTGAACTGGGAGGAGGGGGAGACCTGATGGTAAAACTTAGAAACTGGCTTGCTAGGAAGTTGGAGTTGATAATGTTGATTTGTTTATTTTTTTTTCTTCCTATGAAACTTGTTGACTTGGTTGAATGTGAAGCAAACTTAAAATGCGGTGTTGCACTTCCCAAAGGTAAGCTCTCTGCTCAGTAATCTTTAAACTGTTGGTGGTATTGGGAAGTAAGGCTTCCTTTGTTATTTGTTTTCTCAGCGTTTCCAGTTACAGGGCACATAATCTGTAAGGCTGCAGTGCAGTCCTTTGTTAAAGAGGCAGCTATTGTCTGCTATAGCTTCCTTACTCTGATTTCCAGTTGGGTAACATATGTGACAGATTCAAAAGCACCAGCCTTTAACCCACCTTTATGAATTCCTAGTTAAATGAATGATCTGACAAATGCTCGATTGCCTTGGCTGGTCGCTGCCCTTCAGAGACAGTTTTTGGGGCTGATGTGCCAAGAGCAGATAAGGAAACACTGAAATAGAATTTCTCTCTTCAGCTTCATTTTTAGCAATAGTATAATGTTTAAAACAAAGACAGAGTACAGTTAGGAACCTGCAACAAAATAGTTGAACAAATATATGTCAGGTGAAAATTTTTGAAAGTATGGCTACTGCTTCAGCTGTGTAGGTTATTTTTTTAAAGGGGAGTATGACAATATCTCAATTAGGATAACATTTCATTCTGCCCAAAAGCAATAGATTCATATAGTCTAGAACAACTGATAATGAAAAGCAATGGTAACCTGTTTATGTGGGAATGGCATTATTGGGACTTTATTAGAGTTAAGAAGCAAAGCTTTTAGGCATGAGACTAGAAATATATAGGAGTATCAGGAAAATTACATTCCTGGCATAAATTCCATTTGTGGCTGCTGGACATGTAAAGCAGTGATAAAGGGGCATTAGATCCACCAGTTACCTGAAGCTAGAATAAGCTGTGTTGATTTAGTGTTTGACAGGGTGTATCTGGCCAGTGCATTTGTTTGGTAATCTTAGGGTTGATTGTTGTGGGGTTTTTTCCAGTTGTTATTGTTAACTTAAAAGCTACACTTTAAAAAAAAAACACCACACACTGCCTTTCCCCACAAACAAAAAAAAAATCCCAAACCAGACAGCTACAGTGCTACCCCTACACAATATTTCACCAGTTAAAATAGATGAGAGAAAGAAGTATTCCAACTGGTCAAATGAGCATGTTGCCCTCATTGAAGTTATCTGCTGTTTAAGTGCAGTAGCTGGATAGGAGAAGCCACATAATGATCCCAAACTGCTGGACTCTGTGCATAGTATTCCTTTATCACATATGTCCTTCTTTGTTTCTGCTAGTTTTAAGCAATTCAACATTGAAATTGGCAGAGATGACTACTCCACCTTAGCAGGATAATTTCTTTTTGACCTGCTGTGTGGACCTGGCACTTAGGAACATGGTTTAGTGTTGACCCTTCAGTACTGGGTCAAAGGCTGGACTGGATATCATCAAGGTCTCTTCAACCAGATATATTCTGTGTGACCATTATTGTGACTATTCCACTTGAAATCCAGTGAGCTAACATCACAAAAATCAAAACCAACCAACCACATCCTCCCCCAACAGTCTGGTACTGAAAGATTATTCCTTATTTACAGCTGTTTAAAAATACCTCTAAAAGGCTTGTGGAAGAACCTGCTTAAGCTATAAGTTAGTATGATTTGTGCTATTGGTTCCCTCCATATTCATTTAATTGCACCTTTGGATGTGAGGTCTTGTAGCATTTCAGTATTCCTATAACGTAGTCCAGTCATCAATTCTTCCACTACATGAAATAGTCTGTAATTGAAAAGCAATGAGCAAAGAATTTTTGATGACTTATTTTTGCTTTAGTATATTGCCAACCTAATAAAGCAAACAACAATAAAGCAGTCTTCCAGAATTAAGTTTAAGTCAGCAGGCACTATGGTTGTTTGAAGTTTGTTGGAAAAGGGAGTTGGTTTGGCCTATCATTAGTGTGGAAAAAGTAAGGTTTTCATATACTGTAAACTACAAACATTCTCCAAAATGGTTACCAGACTTGCCATGCTAATTGTTATGTCCAAAGGTGCTTAAGTTACTAACTTAGGTTTTTATGAAGAACTGAGTATGTCCCCATGCTGTGTCATGGATAAAAAAGCACGACAAACAAGTTATTTCCTTCACTCAGTTGCTATTTTCATGTTGGAGGAAATGGAAATCTGAAGTGACTCAAACAGTAACTCAGCGGCCTGCACATCCTAATATCCAAAACCTAAACCAAGGATCTATGTCTGTTTTCTCTGCTAGTGCTCCAAGGCTTGCTTGCAATGTGTGAAAGCACAACAGCTGCACCTAAAACAATTGTGTGGAGAAGAGCACTTCAAGTCTGTGACTTTTCTATGCTTTAGCTCTTTGTAAGTGGTCAAAACAGCTCCCTAGTTTTGTCCCCAAAGAAAATAACCATTTCAATGTTTATAGCCAAACCCAAAGGCTTCTGAAAATAGAGGGATTAACTGAAAATACTATCATACATTTAGTTGTATTTATTTGAGCCAGAAGGACTAGGTAAATTTAATTATGAAGGCTGAACTGGAAAACCTCAAAACTGCTCCTGTATGGCTTACGTCTGCTTTAGCTCCACTGATAAATAATAGATTCTTTTAAAGAAAACAGTTTAAGAGTTTGCTTAGTAACGTTTTATCATTGGACATCTATAAGCATAGCTCATCATTCAGTGAAGAAATTATTTGCCTGGAGGAAGAAGACAACTCAGGCTTCTGCTTGCTTCTTAAGTCAATGGTCAAGTTAGCTGTCAAAAAATATCTGGTCTTTGGTCTGGCTTCAGTAAAATGTGTATTACTCTAATATATAGATTATATGCCTGGCTAGATAGATTAGTCAAGTATATCTTAATTCATCCTTCTTCTGTAGGGAGTTTTAGATAAATACATGCTTATATTAAAACTACAAACGCTAATGCCCACTTCTAAATATTTTCAGATAGATGCCACTAGGGCATTCTTTTGCAGAAACAGTATCTTAAGCAGGCAAATATAAATGCAGCATGACTTGCCAGTAGTTGTGAAGTGAGTCAATGGTAGGATGATGACTCTTTAATCCAGTGGATAGATCTGCCTAATCTAGGTATTCCAGATCTGACAGCTTGGCTGGTTGTGATGTCTCCTGTTGTACCTGCAAGAACAATGAGTGGGTGCAACACACTCCTTGGTGTATGACTGTTGTAACTTCAATTTACTGCAAGGTTGAAGAGGAAGGCATGCCACCATCTCATCTTGCTTTAAATCTGCTGATTTAACATTTTGATCTAAAGCTTTCAATGAGTTTCACAGATGCTTAGATCTTAGAAAAAAATGCTGCTCCCTGTCTACTATACAGTGGTATGGAAGCAACAAAACACGGAGAGTGAAGTCACTGAACCTCAGGTAGGCTTCTCAGCAGTAGAGAAATAAGCTCTCATTATTTCAGCCTCAGCAGAAGGTTTGCTGTGTCTGTTAGTGAAAACTATGTGAACGGACCTCACAAAAAGCCTTTAATAGCAGATGTGGAAAGGTAGAAAAGGACAGGATAGAGATTTCCTCCGATCAGAGGTACACAGTCTTAGAGGAACTTTCTAAAACTTGCACCAAGCTCTGCAGGGAACCTTTTCATTGGCTGAATGCCAAACAACTGTCCACTTACGTTAAAGAGACACCCTAGCAAATGAGCACCACATTAGGGACAAGGGAGACCATTCACATTGCAGATTACTTTAACACATCCCTGCAGGAACTTTCATTTCTCAGCCTGCCCCTCATTGCCTGCAGCTGAGCTTTCTCCAGGCTGCAGACCGCCAACTTCCCTGACCCTTCTGAGAGAGGACCATGGGGAGGGCCTCTGCCAGATACCTCAATCCCCTCCATCGGATACTTTGACCTCACTGCCTCCTTACATTATCAGAAAACAAGCCTAGTTCGTTGAGACAACGTTCTTGGAGAAAGACGGATTTATGAAGGTTATATAGCAAAAAGTGAGGGGAGAAACGGATGGACATGTTTTGACCCCTACACTTTCTGTTAACATCTCTGTTTCCTGCAGGAAATCTTGTCTCAATCTGACCTGCAGTTTGAAAAACAAGAGTCAGGTTTCCTCTCATTTGGTGGGTCTCTTGACACTCCAAACATAAGAAAAATAACACCCGGAAATAGATATGTGTCTGTTCAAGACACACTTAGGAAGGCATTTACCTCCTGTGCAACTCTTGCATGATGAAAGGTTTTGCTAAGAAATGTCCATTTTGGGTTACATAGAGCTTAAAGTCTGAGACAGTTTTGCTTATATCATTTGCATCCAGTAATGTCTTCTTGGCACAGAAACCTCTGTGATGGCTGCCAAAGCTTCAAAAAGGCAAAGCTAAGGTCGCTGTCAGAGGTAGAAACAATACATCATCTGCCCAGAACGGGCCCCTCACAAGGCACTTAGGGCCTCAATTCCTGCTCTTTTGGGAAGACAAAAACTTGTATTAAACTGAATATAGTGATGAAAATAAATTATTTCCATCTACTGAGTGACAGTCTGGAATTTCATTTTGTGGCTCTAGATGGTTTTATCAACATTTGAAGCCACTTTCTTAATCAGTTGTGATACAGCACAGCCTGAAGTGTCATCTGAGCAAGTAAACCTAAATCTTCACAATCTGCTTCAGATAAACTATAAAATAACAATTGAGTACTCTAGTTTTCAAGTAGGTGTGAGGATTTTTTTTTCCAGATTGGGTGTACTAGAAAAACAAACTTATTAATTCTACTAATTTCAGCTGGAACAAGATGGTTATAAGAATACCTATGTATTTCAAGGACCACTGATACTCAAACCCTCTGAAGATTTCTAACTGCCATTTTCAGAATGCAATGACTGTACAATAGCTCCTTTGCTTTCTGTTCAACCACAGATATCCACAGCCTTAATGATTATGCACAAATACTTGTCTAGCAGTCTGCCTCAGTGTGAAGAAACACAGGCTCCAACTTCCCTGCTACAATCACAACCAAGTTTAGAAAACTGGAGTCCCTAAGTTGGCAAAGAGAAGCCTATGGGAGCAAGATGACCCCTTTAAAGAGTCTACTTGGTTGGCAGTTAGCTGGATGAGATATAGATTTCCAGATTCCAGCAATCCTTCTAGAGTATTGCACTTGTATTCATTCAAAAGAGACACCAAATCCTCCCATGTGCAGAGGGTAGATGCAGACAGTCATTTAATACAACAGGAACATATTTCTACTTTGGATATGACAGCAAGTGTCCCATGAGGGAAGTTCCTTATCTTCACACTAAAATCTGTAGAAACACAAAATATATTTCCTAAGATGCAGTTTTGGAAGACCACACAACAGGTCTATCAGCAGCAGCTGAAAGAACTAAGAACAAGAACCTATAAGAGGCTCCTTAAAATTCATCTTAGTCAAAGCACTGGACTTTGTGAGTATTTGCTTACACCAAAACATGTGACAGAAAGTAATGGGCTGGGTTTGTGGGACGTTTAAAACCACCAAACAGCTGCACTGGCCTGGCTAGAAAATGAGGGACACAAAGCCCAGGGCTTGTAACCTGCATTTATTCTGCATTCCTCAAGTGAATCTGTCTATCATTTTAAGTTCTGCTTCTGGCAAATTTAATGTTGTGGGGGAAATTTCAACCCACCACAAGCAGATTGCAGATTGCTTGTAATCTTTCTGAGAATAAAAAGCAATCTGCAGGGGAAAAAAAAGTGATCTAAGTTATGACACTTACATGAAATACTGTCTGAATTATGCCAACATCACTGTAAGATTTGAATGGCTTTGTAAAACTTAATTGGTTATTTGATCTGTTATACCTTCTCTGGCACTCAGACAGAATCTAAGGAAAATTGCCACGAAGCAAGATGTATTTTTCCCATTTAATGTAACCATTTTATTGTGGCTTTCTAGAAGAGAAAGAAGGGCAGTTCAGGAGAATGGCAAAATGGGCATCATTTATCAGTATTGTATGGTTTAGCTTTGTAATATCTGTGCCTGAACCTTTCTGCAGCTGCACTGTGTTATTGTTTTTCATGCTTCTTAAAGAAGCAAAGTTCCAAGTGATTTAAAAGGTTTGTTTTGGTTTGGGGTTTTTTTTTAACCTGCCCAAAAGAAATCAATAGTAAAGCATAAAGCTCACATCCCTCTTCTGGATGACATTATTTAGGTTCAGTAATGAATATTTTAGCTCTCACCAATTTTGAAGTCTCTGATGTGATACCAAGTAGCTGCACTATTGTCCACTATGGTTGGTAATATTTTTGTTGCCAGTCAGTGAACTGCTGAGCCAAAGCAGTATTTGCTTCAGGTGTGGGGAGGGTTTGGAATCATAGAATCAGTAAGGTTGGAAAAGACCTCAGAGATCATCAAGTCCAACCTGTCACCCAACACCTCATGACTAACTAGGCCATAGCTTCAAGTGCCACATCCAATCCCCTCTTTAACACCTCCAGGGACAGTGACTCCACCACCTCCCTGGGCAGGACATTCCAATAGCAACATGAGATGCTCTGGCTGTTAGACTAACTTGAGCACATCTTCAGTACTTCTTATTTCTGGGAGCTTTCTGCTATTCTTACTCAGGTAAGGAAGCCTGAGTGAAACAAACAACAGTTTTTAGCATACTTCCTTAAGACAAGCAAATTTGGCTCATGTGTTCCCTTCGGCAATCAAATTGCTATTGGGTTGCTCAGCCTCAGTATGAAGAACAAGAAGAGTTATCTACCGTATGTGCTTAATTTAAAAAGGAACAAAAATGAATCCTGGAGAATAGAGAAATCTAAAGCCATGGGTAGAGGATACCATGAAGAGTGTAATCTGAATGATAACTTGAGTTTCCCACTTCTTATACAAAATACAGATCTTATTCAGACTCTACTTCCTATAGTATATTCATGCATGTTGTTCTTCCCTGGCAAAGACAGTGCTTTCCAAAGACAGAAGTAGCAGAGCAGGAGGCCATGGCTGCATAAATAAGAACAGAGTAAAAAAAAAAAAACCAAAAAAACAAACAACAACAACAAAAAAAAAAACAAACCACCAACCAAACGCCACCACCAAATAACAAAACAACCTTAAAAAAACTTTCAAAATACTTAAAAACCTACTTTTTTGCATTTTAAATCACACATCCAAGTAGAATTGTTAACAGAGTAGTCATTAGTTCAAATACCTGTAATAGGATCTGGTACTTTAAATTCAGAATAGAGAGTGGGCTGTGAAAGCTGCATTTTGTGTCCTGAGACACTATCATCAAAAGGGCTCTAGAGTCAGCTTTGTGGGAGGACTTGAGGAGGCTGATGCCACCAAAATCCCCAAATGTGTATTGTCTTCTGACTAACAGAGTCAGGTCCTTGGAATCTCTTACAAGGACCAATGCAAGAGTTGACATTTAACTCCTTGAAAAGCAGTTTGAAAAGCTTTGGCTGCTTCTTTAAGTAGCCACAAAATATGTGTAAAAAGTGATGACTTTTTAGTGATGACTGAGGTAGAGTACAAGTTCCTCCAACACAGGAATTGTTGAGCTATAGCCTTTTCAGTAACATTTGTAGGATAAGGGCACTGAAGTGTTAATACAGAAAGAACAGTGAGGAAAAAAAATTATGAGGAAATTATTCAAATAATCACTATTATTAAAAGATACCTTCATGTACTGCAGACAGTCTGTACTCTGTACACTGCACTATTCCATCAGTAATTATGCTTAAATAAGAGATAATACTGTGATTGTTTAGTCTGCAAGTGCAAAGCAAGTAACTAGTGACTGCAGTGCTGAGCACATTAAGCACTCTGTGTATCAGAAATATGCTCCGTATTAGAATAATATTCCACCAAAGGAAGAGAATTGGAAATGTTTTAGAGCACATAGCAATTCCTACCAAACTGCATCTCTGTTGTATTTGCCCCCAGACCTCACAACTATTGGTTGTGAACAACCTCTGACAAGGTGTTTTGCCCTCTTTTAAACCTTTTAATTATGTCTGTTCTGAGAGATACTACAATTTAGTGAGCCAATAGCCTGATCTATTATGACAATCCATGCATGCATTCTTCTGATACTATGAGAATGGTGGCTTTTAAAAATCTTATAATCATCCTCCAAATTAATTCATCTAGGCTAAATAGCCAGTCGTTCTTCATGAAGTACCAAGCTACTGTGTATTCATCCAATTCTGTGAAAGATGGAAAACAAGTTTGTCTGATGTAGTTTTCTGTATAAATGCCAACTTCCTTCCACACATTTTTGTTCTTGACAGTGTTTCATGGGATTCTGTTGTTGTTATTAATATATGAATGTTACTATCATACTAACTTTGCTTCTTTGGGAAGCTGCCCAATAAACAGTATTATCCCAAAGCTACAGGTCTGCTTCCATTTCACAGGTAACTGGATGTTATTTTCCACAGAACACTGTCTAATTTTTTTTTTCAATTCCATAAATTTTCTGAGTGAGTGATCTGTACCTTACTGTAGCAAACTCTCATTCCCAGTTAGCTCCCCTCTTGCCTATAAGGACTGGATTTGGAAGTCCCTAAGTTAGAAACATGAACTCCTTTTTGAAAAAAAAAGGGATTATTTTCTAATCTAGTATACAGAGTTATATGTGCTTAGAACTATTTTAGATCCAGAAAGTGGCTGCCACAGAGGTTTCTAGAAGGAATTGCCATCTTGAAAAAACATAAGAGTATTGAACATGGGCAAAAAAATTAATGAGGACACAGGCTCCTTCTCATGTGTAAATATTGGCTTGTGTCAGAATTAGCACTCTAGGTTCAAAGAAATGTGTTTGGTAATAATATGGTAATTTCCAGTTACTGGTTGATGTCTCTCCTTGACTGAAGTCAGTATTGAGGTGGTAGCATGCCTACTGCAAGCACAGGAAAATACCATGACTCTCTTACACCCTTATTCTAGGTTTCTCATTTACACCATTCAGTGACACAAAGCCACTGTTACCTGGCTGTGTCTCAATCACATTAAATCCCATGTAACCAGCCCCACAACAAAACCTCAAATACTTGGCTCGGATGGATGGTGTTATAATGAGGGTGGAGCTCAGTTCAATAGCGAGTTTAATGCATCTTAATGCTCTAACATGCTTTCATTTCGTATCTAGGACAATAAACACTGCAATAAAGGTTTTCCTTAAAGCAGGTCTGTTTTGCAAAATGAGTCCTGCATATGGAACAAAACACTCATTGTTGGTTTACTGTTTAAACCTTTATTATTACTTTTTTTTTCCCCTGGTACAATGGGCTTTTATGCACCAAACAGCTGTGTTCATCATGTTTATTTAGAAGGCATCCATTGTAGTGGAAAAAGTCTGGAGGACAAAAATCTTGAAGTGCAGGACTACTCTGTGGGTGATGGCACTTCTATTTATTTTTTTTTTCTGTCCAGTTCCTTTGGTTAGCGTGCAAGTCACATACACAGGCACTGCCATGCGGCCTTGTGAAAAGTTGCTATTATATGGGGTTTGCAAGTGCTGTCTCTTATTCCAAGCACTCCTCCAGAAATTTTCAATTGCAAGGCAATATACAGGACATGTGACTATTTTATACCCTATGATCCTATCGTTTCTCAATCTGCTGCTATTCTGGCCCCTCATTAGGTCATTTTCCAAATGTTGTGTACAGCTATGTGTCAATCATTGTCACAGCTCAGCTCCAAGCTAAGCCAACGCAGGACAAAACTGGGAGTTAAAAAAAAAAAAGCCAACCAAAGCATGCACTGTGTAGAAAACAGTCAACAGTTTAACTGTCGAAAGCTATGTGTCGTTCCACAGATAGCATAAACTCACTTGAAGCAAAAGCAGCATACAGTACTAATGCTCCCCAAAATAATTTTACACAGTTAAAATATGTAGTGTATACCCAATGGCACTGGCAAATAAACAGATGTTAGAATCTCAAGAATTAAGAGCATGACATTGTGGGAGACTCTTGGGTGACTGCTGCCAAAAAAGCAGTCGTTTCCAGCTTCTGGAAAGAATGGAGCATGAAACGTATCGACAGAACTTTTTTCCCTTTTCTTGCACAGCAGTATCTCTAACACCATCTAAAACCTTGAATGAAAGCTGCTGCACAAGCAGGCAGCATTAACCTGGGGAATTAAAGGGGTTCCCTACTTTCTTCAGGGTATATCTAACAGGGCAAATGCAGTTGTGCCCCTTTCACTCTTTTCAGGTTACCATGTATTAACATGTCATTCTGGGAAAGACCATAGAAGTGTCTATCAGCTATGCAGTCAGTGCTACTGTTGTCACAGGCTGGAAAATGAACTGGAACAAATGAACATGCTTTATCTTTTGAAAATATTAAAATATGTATAGACTGAAATAGCTCCTTATTTCCTGAATTCTCTAGGCTTTCTATAGAGCTGGTGTTCTCAGTTGTTGTCATTCATCTGCCTCAGTAAACTGTAATGAGGTTAAAACCAGCAGAATGAAGTTGCATCAATACAGATCATGGATGATAGGAATCCATGCAGAAATGCAGCTAAGGTTGTTACCTGGGCACCACAAAGCTTGTAGGACAAGCAGAAAAGCGTAAAATTCAGTTTGTAACCAACAGATAGATAGCTGGGAGTTCAAATTACACTGCTTGCTAGTCTTTTTGCAGAATTACTGTACTTATTAAGTCTGCATGTTTTTAAACTAGGTATGTTATATTGTGCTTGATGAATCTGGATACATTGGACTGAATGGATTTTT
The DNA here is from genome assembly GCF_014839835.1 of Dryobates pubescens. Classification (NCBI taxonomy): domain Eukaryota; kingdom Metazoa; phylum Chordata; class Aves; order Piciformes; family Picidae; genus Dryobates; species Dryobates pubescens. The sequence continues at coordinate 23,706,446 of NC_071619.1, forward strand.
AACTACATAGCTGCAAAAATAGTGCCTGGGTGTTTTTTTGAGATTAGTTGTACTTTTGAAATTAAGGAAGAAAGAACTTGTAACTAAGGAAAAGAAAATTTAACAGCTTTTAACAGTGCAGTTGGGGAGTTTGTTTTTCATTAACAACCTCATACCTGGGCTGACAGAACAAGTAAGTGCATTTTGACTGAGACTACTTTTAAAACCAATGTTTTAATGCACATGGCACTAAGAGGACTCTGTGATTGTGGGTAGTGACAGAGCAAGCTGGATGCATAGTCAGTCCATCTAACTCTCATCAAACGGAGCCACCGTGGAATGCCTCCAAGAGTCCCATGGCAGGGAGTAAAACTGTAACTGGATCGTTTCTGGAGACGCTGTGAGCTGTAGTGTGAGAGGTGCCACCTTGCAGTATCTCCACACATGTGAAATCCCTCCAATGCAGAAGTGCTTGACCTCAACAACTTCCTGTGACGGGGAGTTCCACAGTGAATTGTCTTTGCATACCCCAGTTTTTTTGTTTCCTTCCCTTGGCTTTCATTTAGTCTTGCTCTTGTGTTATGAAACGTATGCAAAACTTTTTCGGTTTTTGTCACAGACCTGTTTATACCTCTTCCTTTCGGATAATGCTGGCCTCTGATCTCCCCTAAGCTATAAATATTCTTTATAGTAATACTTTTTAAAAATTTTGATTTTAAAAAAACAGTGGGGTTTTTGCATGTTGTTACGGATGTGGCACTTTTTTTGTGCCGTCCCCGTCCCTCTGGCACAGTCCGGGCTGCACAAGGGAAATCAGTGTAACCATTTACCAGACTGTCAACACGGGCGCCCCTGGCCGCTCGCAGGCGGCGGGAGGAGGCGACGGCGGCTTCGCCAATGCCACGGCGGCGCCTCGCCCCGGCCCGGCCGCCGACCCGTTAGCGGGACGGCCGGCGCAAGGAGGGAGGCAGCGCACTGAGCGGTGTAGAAGTCTGGAGGCGGGAAGGGATTGGGGTGGTGAAGGAGCCTGCGCGCCCAGCCGAGCCTCCCATCCGCCGCCGCTGCCCGTCCAGCCTGGAGACTCTGTACTTGCTCAGGGGAGCGGGGGTAAGGCTGGCAAAGGCATCATGGCGGTAGTGGACCGGGGGGCTGTCCAGGGGCAGCAGGCAGGGGGGCGGCGCGCCGGGGGCGGCGGCGCGAACTCACCTCGCTGCGCTGGAGCTGGAAGAAACTGTTGAGATAGCTGGAGCTGAGCGAAGAGCCCAGCTCCGGGGTGCTCTTGGTGTAGCCGAGATCAGGGTGCTGGGACGAGGAGGGCTCAGGTCTGAAGGCATCGAAGGCGCTGGCCTGGTGCGTGTCTTGCAGCGAAAGATAGACCCAGTTGAGGAGCTGGGCGGGCTGGTAGACGGACGCGGCGCTGGTGTCGATGGCTGACAACAAGCTCATCTTTCCCCCTGGGCTCTGCTGGCGGCGGCGGCTGTCCCCGCGGTGTCGCTCCCTCTCCCTGCGCTCCGGCCGTTGCCGCTTTCCCGTCCCTGCCCAGAGTTCTTCTCCCTCGCCGCCCGGAGGAGAGGACGGGCCGGGCCGGGGAGTCGCTGCCGGGCCCCGCGCCGCTCTCTCTCCCCCTAAGGCCGCCGGCGCCCGCCCAGCCCCAGCGTTCTGCGCAGCACGGGCATCGCTGCTGCCGCCCGCGGGCTCCACAGGAAACTTTCTGCGCTCTCCCTCCCCGCCCGGCCGGTGCCTGCCCCGCTATCTGTCTTTATTCCCACTCCCGCAGGCAGCGGCGGGGAGGGGCTGCCAGCGCTTCGGCCGCGGCGCCGCGCCCCCATAGGCCTCCCGCCCGTCGGGGGGTGCGGCGGGCGGCCGCGCCGCTGGATCGGCCCGGCGCCGCTCCGCCCCCGCCCGGCCCGGCTGCCTGCTTGCTAGCCTCTGTGTGTGCGTACCCGCGGAGGTCCTGGGACCGCGGGCGACTTGCCGACCTGGTTCGCGCCGGCCCGCTCGCTCCCTGGCCTTTCTTTTTCTCCTTCCTGAGGATTTTTACGCCAAACACACACAAAGCTCTTCCGAGAGCTCTTTGCCGGGCCGTTTCGGCGTTGTCTTCAACTCTGCGAGTTTCTCTCGGGATCTCACAGCCTCCCCTCTTTTTTCTCTCTTATTTATGTTTCTTAGCTGTGCTGGGAACTCATCGTAATCTGGGGTTCCTTCTCATTAAATCTTTGTCAGAGCTTCAGGTTTAAAAAGGCTTACTCGGTTACCGAGGTTGTGCCAAGCCTTTCAGAGTTAGGGTTTCCCAAATAAGGCAGGGAAGCGGTGCGATGTTCCCTTTGAAATCCATCTAGGTATCCCTGGCGCAGGCCCTTGGGGAGCCTGGTTCGGTGGGATATACTGGAGTTAAAGCTGAGTAGGCCTTTTAAGGAGTCGGTAGCACAAAAGAGGATGATGAATGGTTCTCCTTTTAGGAAGGAGCCTGAGTGGGTAAGCTGGTAATTACAGTTCTTAAACTCTTCCCCACTGCCTTCCCTGAGATGAGCATAGTGGAGCAGGGAAGCTATTTCTTGCCTCGGTATGAACACTGTAGCAATCTAACTAGGAGTTTTCTTTGTAAAACCGAGGAATTCCCAGGAGGTAACTTTAAAACTCAAGCAGAGCTCCCTGTGCGCTTCTTGAGTGACAGGAGGCTAAAAAGGAATGTGTCATCTTAGTATGGTCTTGTGGGTAGGGGGGAAATGAAAAAAGTCTTCCTTAGATAAGAGAAAAAACCTTTGAAACATCAAAGTTGGCATCTAGGTTTACTGTAAGTAGTCATACATCTCTGTCAAGACTGAAGAATAATCTCTGTTCTAAAAAGGCAGAGTTACAAGCAATAGAAAATGCAGGTTAGCATACACACAGTAGAAAACTACTAAATTGACAGCTGCAAACACCAAAAATGGATGCATTTTACTTGTGAGAGCAAGTAGCACGGCAGCACAGCTATCTGCTCGCAGTAATTTAAGTGTAGGTGAAGATTGTAACTTCCCAGAACTGCAAGATGAGGTGAAGTTTGGAACATCTGAAACAAACAGAACTATTTTAGCAGTGATAATATTTAGGATGCCTTAGTTTGCAAGACATTTGGAACACATCTAAACATGTACATATTTGCATTAGCAGTAACAAACTATGCCATTGTAAAGGCTCTAAGTCTGTAACAGTCTACAGCTTAGATGATGATAACAGAAGAATTAAATCAAATTGCATCTCAAACTCACACAGCTGCACAATGTTTTAAAGAAGCAAAAAGGTGAATGAAGCTTAGTGACTTAATAAATTGTGGAGGAGGATTTTCCAGGATCTGCTGGTAAATGGAAAAAGGACAAGAAATACAGATCACATCTGAGGAACTTGCCCTTCTGGCAGATGGTGAAAGTCAAGTCCGGATATTGTAGAAAGTCTAGGAGGGGGAACTAGGCTGAAGCTACTTGTTTTGTTTTGTGGAGTTTTTTTGTAGGCATGTTAATTCCTTCCTTAAACATAATTCCTATTCTTATCACTTCCCTTTTATATTTGTTAAATTAAAGCAAAATGCATGCGGTTTTATTTGACAGTTCCACTGTTTGCTCTGTTTAGTAAGATGCTGTGCAAATTCTGAACAAACAGAAAAGATAACGTAACATGCTTCTTGTAATAGTAGAGGTCAAAATGTGGAGTGGCTGAAGTGATACAATGTTTTGAATGGAGAGGTTTTGGTATATTTTGATACTTTCTTTTCCAAACTGAATATAACCCTCATTGTGGTTGGTTGGTGTGATTGCTTTAGTTAGACAGAATGGAACAGAACATACTGCATCCAGGCAAGAGGAGGTAGAGTGCATTTATTATAGCAGCTGCAGTGAGAGATGCATCAGCCTTCTGTGATGTTAGGGACACCATACATTTCACCAGATGCATTTGAACATTGAAAGGGTTTGGCTGTAATCTCCTCTTGATGTTAGCCCCGGTGGCTTCTGCTAACCACACAGAGGAATGACTGATTTGAATAGATGCTTTATTTAGCATATCAAGAAGGGGAAAGGTTGCAAATACCTCTGCTATGAATAGCTTAACTAAAGAGCGCCCACACTTTGAGATTCAGTTGTTATCCTGGTCTTCTACTGCAGTTTCTTTTGTTAAATGATTTCTAGGCAGTTCCTGTCCCTTTATAGACTTAATGCTGCTCATGGCTTAGCAAAATGCTGCACCATATTTGCTTCAGTCCTGTTATGTTCAAGGTAGCAATCTTTTTCATTGTAAATATCTTCTTTCTTCATCCCTAGAAGTTATACATTAATAAGGAGAAAATTGGTACAAATGGTCGATTTAGCAGATGCATGGCTATAGCTACACACACACAAAGTAATTTGCTTTTGTTGTCCTGCAAAATATTCCAGTCAAAGCTGTCTGATGAGACTATCCAATGGCTGAAAGATATCTTCAGAATATATGCACAGTTCCTACTGATTACTTTGGGATGGAATATAAACAACATCAACTATAGGGGTTGGGTTATGCATCAGCCTTATGGTGCTGAAATATTTTTTTCATTTATCCTCCTGTTTTTTTTCACAAACAGTGCTAATGAAGTAAAAAACCCCACAATGAACACTGTAACATGAACCTTTGAATAATCTGAATGGCTTAAGAGACCTGGAAAATAGAAGCCTTGAAACAGGTCAAAGGCAAGCACAGAGATAGGATTCTTCAGTCTGAGAGCCTAAGTAGTGAGTAACCATGTATTTTATTCAAAATAACTTAAAAACTGCTCACTGAGCCTGTTGTCTTAGTGAGCTGGACTGCTTGCAGCTGCTGTCTTCTCTGCAAGAGTGAGGAACATAATTTTCCACTTCTGGCCAGGGTTACTTTTTTCATAATGTAAGAATAGAATAGAATAGAATAGACCAGGTTGGAAGAGACCTTCGAGATTACCGTGTCCAACCTATCATCCAATACCACCTAATCAACTAAACCAAGCACCCTATCAAGTCTCCTCCTAAACATCTCCAATGATGGTGACTCCACCACCTCCCTGGGCAGCTCATTCTAATGGGCGATCACTTTCTCTGTGTAGAATTTCTTCCTAACCTCCAGCCTAAACCTCCCCTGGCACAGCTTGAGACTGTGTTCTTGATTTCAGTGTTCATAACTTTAGATTACATCAGCCTTTAAACTACATATGCAATTTTAAATTTTTTTTAATGGCATTTCATATTTTAAAAGTCAACATTGTCCTAATAGCAAATATCCTGAATTCTAGTGTTTTAAAGGTGTATTGATCTGAATTGCTATTGTTTTAATCTTCTTCTAGATTACATGGCACTCCAAAAGGAAAGTAGAATGAGTACCCAAAACTGCAGGTAAGACTAAACAGGTAACTCAAACCCATCATTGTATCCTCTGGTTTCTGTAATTGGGATATACGTAACGCAACGGACCACTCAGCTTCAGTGTAGCTGGGATATTCCAAGACAGTGTTTTTCATATGGTGCATAGAGATTCTTATCTTATCATGAAATAATTTAGCTATGCAGTGGAAACTGTGTAAGCACTCTTCAAATTATGGGAAGACATTTCAGCAGATTTGTAAACTGAAGAAGTACACCTGCATGTAGCATTTCAAAGTTATGGATGTTACAGCCACTTGTGCATGCTGGGTAACTGTAATAGTTCTGCTGCCAACAATGAAACATAACATAAAGCAAAGTTTGTGAAATCAAGTCTAGGAAATGCATGTGCTTGGTGTAAGCAACACCATATATTTTTTCACCTATCTAAAGGCTCAGCTGCAACGTAGTTATCAGGTACAAAAGTCAAAACTCCAGTTTACTTCATTTAGGCTACTCTTCCTCCTATAGACTTCACATTAAAAGTTCTGAAAATGGATGAATATGCATTTATAGCTCATGCAGAATTTTGGCAAATCCATACCATATACAGTAATGGTTTGCTGTGGGTAATGTGTGAAGCACAGTTCCTGCAAGACTGTTTCAACCCATCAAATGGGTAATTGGTGTAACAGATCCCCCTGAAGTACAAGAGTTTGTACCTGGACAGATTATAGTTTCAGATCTTGAGGCCTCCTCACTTGCTATATATTAATGATGTCAGTGCATTGCTGAGTAATTGCATAAAAGATGCCCTGGATGTGAGTAGCTGTGTGAGAAATACTGTTTTGATTTTTTTTCATTGTTTTGCAACCTTTCTGCAAACTCTTCAGCTGCGGTACAGGCTTCTGAAGGGTTCTGTATTTTAGTTTGAAAAGGCAATAGCTCTTTGTCTCTAGTACTGATCTATCCCTATCCAAAAGAGTAGCTGAGGCATCTCATCCTTTTTACTTAGCCAGTCCTAGTCCCCTTCTATTGCCTGACCCAGGAATCCAAGAAAGGAAGTCAAAGGAAGAGGGCTGAGCAGAGTGATAGAAGTTAGCAAGAGGAGCAGGTGCAGGAGCAGCCAATCTGCCTTACCACTAAGTGTCTGCCTTGGAAGTGCTGTAGATGCTGGCTTCAGCAGCTGGAGAAATGGCAGATGAGCATAACCTGCTTTATGCTGGAGGAGACCCTTTATGAGGGCATTTTTTAAATGTCTTCAGTGCTTTGTAACTGGCTATCAGCTGAAGAGGACAGGTGGTGTCTATGGAGCTCCTTTAAACACCTTGGTATTAAAGCATGCAATAAAAATACTCAGAGAAGTGCCTGAGAAGGGGAAGGATGACTTTTTATTGGAATTTTTTTTTTTTTTAATGTGTGGAGATTTTCATTTGTACCTTTTTGTATGTATCTTTACTGCATGTAGTATCTTTGCCCATCTGCTTCTCTCATTAAATCTGTGGTACAGCATGCTCCAGTAGCCAGATACAGCCCATAATTGTTTGCTTCCCCAGGATCTTCAGCAGATTCTTACTTCTAATAATTATAAACTCACTTGAGTTTACTTGCTGAGTGTGACCACCACACTGAGGTAGAACAAAATTTTGTGATAATAAGAGGGCAAATTGCAGCAGACAAAAGAGAGTGACAGAGATAAAGATAAATGAAATGATGGTTAGTGGATGCCACAGGTCATAGTGGTTAAAAGGAAATGAGTCTGGTGGGACCTGTGAAAAGAGTGGCTGTGGTGATTTGTATCTATGACTGGCTTTTGATTAATGGGTTATTTCTCTGGGTTTTTTTTTGTGGAAGTACTGACTGTCCTTAAGTCAGCTCAGGTCTAGAAGCAGTATTTTGTTCACAGTGTAGGAATCTGCTTGTACCACAGAGAATATCACTTCCATCTGCTTCAGTATTCCACTCTCACTGATTTCTTCTTAATGCTTTCTTTACTTACCCACAGACAATTCTGGGTTTGCCTTTTCTGTTTTATCCTCACTTTCCATTAGGCTTGATAACAGAATGACTATTTCATTTGTTCAGGAATCTTATCCATTCTGAGTTACCACCGTCACTCTAGAGCAGGCATTTCTTTGTTAACACTGTTGCACAAAAGTTTGTTTCTTAGTTACTGTAAGTTGACACAGTATTTATTGTATTATATTTGTATCCTCTCCAAGGAGATTTTGGACAGGTCTTTACATGAAAGGAATGAACTAGAGATTTTGAAGACAAAAGATTTTTATTTTCATGGCCTGAAACTTGGACCTCTGACTCGCATATGGCTCAGTCCTTGCACGGCTCACCTGCTTACAAAATCCTTCAGGATCATCTAGAACTTTCATTGTGTATCATCTTTTTTTGAGTTGTGCAATGGAGTGACAGTAAGTACTGGAGTTACAGTAAGAGCCACTTACAGCTCAGAATAGTAAGAAGCCATCACCTAGTACCATCCTATAAAGAATCTAAAGTCATCAGCTTTTATAAAAACATGGTGTACAGATTCAGGATCAGAATTACTGCATCAGTTCTCATATATAGTTTCATGAGAACAATAGTATTGGTGCAGGCATAAATAAAGACTAAGCTACTCTAGTAAAAAAAAAAATCCCTTTGCCATTGAAGGACATTTATCAATTATAGATAAAAACCAGTGATACTACATAAATTTGCACTGCTAATAGACCAGTAGGACTTCTACTTAAAAATGTTAAAATCTGTCCTTTTCCTTTTTAAGACAGGTTGTTTTTCATCTCAATTAATACAATTGACAGACATAATTCTTTCTCATATTTTGTTAGTAAAAGCACTGTAGCCCAATCATTCACCAAGAAAAAGAAAAGGTTCACAAGGGAAAAAAGTGGTGTTCCAAAGCCTTTGTAAAGAGAGTTCTCAGTATAGAGTTGCTTGTCCCTGATCAAATTCACCTTTATGTTAGCCCTGTTTAATTCAACCAAGGGCAAACCTATGAATTTTTAGAAAGACATATTTACTTTGTTTCTTCAATACAATCCTGAATAACAAAGATGAAATTGTACTGGAGATTATAGTACTCATGTTTTATGTGTAAAAGTGGAATTATTTTAAATTATTTAACATGTAAAACATTTTGGTGTAAAAATAGGGTATTTTAAGTTAAGACTTGTACCAGCCCACAGACAACAGACCTGACCTTTTCCCTTTTAGTAAGGCAAGTAGCTTCTTCTCATATAAAGAGCTGAACAACCCTACTAGTATCTCCATCTTAGACATAGCTGCTAACCTGGTCCTGTGAGGATGGGATTAGCCAAAAGTATTCAACAACACTAATAAGTTGTTGAATGAAAAGTAAAACTGAAGGCTGAGAAAGTCTGCAAGGGTGTAATTTCTCCAAAATCAACTTTCCAGTGTTTCTGCTTTGTGGAATGTTGTATTTGCTAGCAAATATGAAGAGTCAGTGAACAGATAATATATTTTTGACAAATTAGAGAAAAAATGCATGGATTTTATTTACCCACTTTTAATATTGAGTGCACCTCATTTTCTTTCCCTTATCTCAGCTCAAGGTGTATTGCACCACCAGCTACAGAGCATGTATGTCAATACGTAGCTACAGAAACACAGTATCTGGCTGACACATCCCCCTCACTGTTTTTTGCCACAATATCCCTCTCACTCTAAATGTCTGTGTGAAAAACATTCATCTCCATCAAGCTTTAGAGACACTCCTTAAAAGTATATGAAAACTAAATTGCTAGGTAAATAAGGACATCAAGAAGTGGGTCAATGTCCCAGTATAATGCTAATGCTCACCTTACAAACTATAGCAAAAGGTCTTGCATATTTTTACATTGAAAATCTAAAGCATAGAAAATCACCGTTTCATGATGGCTTCCTTCTACACTGGTTGCCTTTTATGCCTTCAGGTGGAACATCTTTCAGAAAAGGGGCTTCAGGTCATGAGCACAAATGGCACAGCAGTGATGTCAAAGGTACTTGCCTGTTCCTGCCGTTGCCAAATTCCAGCTTTGTTAATGGCACGGTTATCTAGTGCGTTCACCAAAAATATTTTTCTTATCCCTGAGCAAAGATATACTGAAATTTTGTTCAGCAAAAATTTATCCAGTTCTGGGGAGAAATACAACAGTACTTGAGCAACCTCAACTATTGTTGATTTGGCTTGTTTCTTTGTTTTTTGTGGTTGGTTGGTTGTTTTCATTGATGAAAATTCTCATACAAAATATTCTCTTTTTCTTGACAATATTTGGGCATAAAAACTTGAACTAATATCAAACATGTTGAGTCTCTGAGTCCCAAAAACCTGATAGATTAAAAAGAAAAAAAAAGGAAGATATAATGAGTGTTTATTTATTTAACATGTCTGGAATATGCAATTTGTTTGATACTAATTCTGGTACTTAGGAAATTATTGAACATTCTCTCTGCATCTGTAATTTGTTTTTATTTAGTTACTGATGTATTTTGAATGAAGAACATGATGGTGAGTGGGAGTTCAAGTGCTGTTAAATAGTCTGTGTTCATCTCCCCTTTCTTGGATCATAGAAAAGAAGAACTATTTTTTGATGAAAAGAAACCCCAACAACAACAACAAAAACCAACACAAAACCCCCAAAATAATCCCAAACCAACCAAGCAAAAGCTTGAAAAGGGGGTTTATCTTCTATTTAAGAATTAGGACACTGTCAAGCGCAGATTACATCTGAACAAACAGATCAAATTGTTTTGTCTAGTCTGAAAGTAAAGGTGCAGGTTGTTGTCCCTTGATAGTGAGAACTAGAGGAGTCCAGAGCAACTGTAGGTTCTGTAGAAAAAAGTTCATGTTCTGCTTTGTTGCTGATGTAACGTTATAAATGATAGTAATTTTGCCTCTGGTGTGAGTACCTGTATCTTGGCTGTATTTATATCAGAATATAGAAAAGTGGGGATGACAAACACTAACGTCCATGCTAACGCACAGCACAAGAAAGGATCATGCTTTTCAACCAGATTCTTTCTAGGTCATGAATGACTTGAATGAAGATGTCACTATCCTGCATCTGTTTCCCTATCTTGCTAAATGTCTTGAGATAAGAAAAGATTCATGCAGCTAGAAAGAAAACCACTTATCTGTGTTATGTCTTTTGTGAGTCAGCAGGAGAGTATCAGGCAACTGAATGCCACCTAAAAATTATGCTTGGCTTAAGTGTATGAATATTTAATAAGGAATATAATATTATAAGTAATATCCTTTGTTTAACTTCTTTTTTTTTTTTTTTTTATCCCTCTTGAACTGAAAATTTGACTGTGCTGCAGATGACAGGGTGCTTGGTGCTGTGGGTTAGTTGCTTGGGCGGTGTTGGATTGGTGATGGGTTGGACGCGATGATCTTGAAGGTCTCTTCCAACCTGGTTTATTCTATGTATTCTATTCTATGTATTCTATGTGGACAAAATTATGATTCTCTGAATAGTATTTTGAGATGAACTGACAATGACAACTAATATCCTCAACACAATGTTGCAGTTTGGCTTTGCTTTGTGATTAACTGTGGCTGAGGTGTCAGCTGGAGTTGCAGTTTGCAGAACTTCCAAGGTAATTAATTTTCAGTTGTAGTTTGACAGTTTGCACTGGGTTCAGATTTGATATGATTCACTATTTTAGAATACCCTTACCTTGTATCATTTCTGCATTTCAAAGTTTCTCTTATTCTGTCCACTGTCATAATCATGTGATTATAATACTTTCATAAATAATGGCTCTAGAAGAAAATTAGTAAATAATTCATGCTATACCCCCTAAAGACTGGCTTTCTGGGTAGCTCAAAAACTGTAGGTTAGGAGGAGGCTTGGGTTACATTGGGACATTTTTAAGCTGACACTTACAATATGAATAATTGTTTTTGATCATAATAGCAGCCAGTCTGCAAAGACTAATAAATTCCACTGAGTTACCCAGAGATACAGCTCAGTCTCCTTGGAATCTATAATGCATTTTTAATCAGACTGTTATGGCTCCGTGGTACCTGCATACTCCATTGAAAGCATGAAAACCATTTAGTTACAACTCAGTAAAAATTGAAAGAATCATGTATCCTGCCTGGGTTTCTTAAAACTTGTATTTTTTGCTTGTAATAATTCCCAGAGATCAGGGAAAAGGCCTCATTGTTTTCAACCTCTTTCTTGAATCATCCACTTTCCCTTACTGAATTCTTCTTTATTGATAGAGTCTTTGTTCCCTCTTTCTTGGCCTGTAACAGTTTGGGTGCTTATTGTTTTAAAAATCTCTTTGGGGAAGTAAAAGTTCAGCCCAAGTGGTGGACAGCACATAGGGCTATGTTCTTTTTGTGGCTTTTCATTGTTGTTGCTAATCAGTAGATCTGGCATCCACATTCCACTCATTTCAGGTTTTTTTCTCTCTAGGACAAGCTGTAGTCTTGCTATCTAGACTAAATGCCCTTCACCACTCAGAGCATGTTTTGGCACAGATTTGTGTTTAAGGCACACTGTATGTACTCTGAAATGTAAATAAAAAGAGGATGAGGGAGATTAACCACAATATTTATGGTAGGAGCATGCTCCTGATCTGAACTAAAATGTCAACATTGGTGTTCTTTAAGTGAGCCCTACCTGAGACCATGAGCTAGATTGTTCCTCTGGCTTTCCCCCTTGGTCTTGAGAGATGATGTAGTATACCTCTATTTCTGTTATGCTGGTCCTGAGACCGAAGGCCTTTACCAGCTCCCATCTAACTAGGACTGATTATAGCAGTTATTCCTCTTGTGTGGTATTTGAGGTTTTACCAGTTACATAGCTTTTTATGTTTTCTCCTCTGTGGATGTATAAAAGAAAGCTCTATCTGGTAGCAAGAGTTTCAAAATAGTAGGATGGTTGTCCTGTGTTTCTGGAGGGCACAAAATATTATTTGAAAGCTTCCCATATTGGCATTTCAGTGATCACAAAATGTTTTCATGTCTTCACTTTACTTCTTATACTTCTATATAAATATATATATATGTATTTCATCTATTATATAGCTTATTTGTCCTTTCTGTGAGGCTTACAGAAGGACTGATGTCACATACAGTGGCCATTGTTGTTCTGGTGATCATTTAATTGCTGGGAACAAAATCGAGGCTATGGAAACTAAACAGCCATCAAGTCAAGATTGTATTGGTGGTGTGGGCCAAGTTTCAATGAACAAGGAAAGAATAAAGTGTCCCTGTATCATTCTGTTCAGGCTCTAAAAAGACTGTTTTTCTTTAATGACTTTCAGTTGAATGGTACTTTAGAATTACTAAGTAGATTATTGACACTAAATAAGGCTGCATACATCCCTTTGGTGTTATTAAAACCACTTCTGTAGATATGTAAGCTTGGATGAACTAAACAACTTAACTGTGGATAAATGTTAGCCCCTGGCAGGCAGAGCCAGCCAAAGCTGTGACCTCACATTTCCTACTCCACCCACTAACACACATAGAAAAAAGATTATCTGCATTTGGGATGCAAAGTCCTATCCTACATTTTCCTCTGAGATGAGAACAGTTTTCAGTGACAAAAAATATAATCCTGGTCAGCTAGCCTCCTTCTGAGATTTATCTGTCCTGCTGAATTTTGTCCTCTTTAAAAGGCTGACTAAAATCTGGACAGATAAAGAGTATTTCTCCTTTATTCCATTGTTATGTTTACCTTTGAGCTAGTTTCTGCATTTTTTCTAATGAGCTGACTTGGCTGCTAAAGCTGCTGGCATCCCTTAGGGCCCAGGAGCAAGGCGGTCATCTGAACCCTTCCCTTTACCCTGCTTTTCAATGTGAATTTCAGAGGAATGGTTTCCACTATTTATTGGAGCTGGGATTAAAAGTGACTGTGTTTTGAGTGACAGACACTTCTGGAGAACTGTAAAAGCCTTCATTTCACTTATTCCTTTCTTTTCACAGAACCCACACAATGTTGTAAAGTTGCACCACTCTTAAGAGTGCGAAACAGCCCCACTGCAAGGCAACTACTTTAAAGACCCCAGCTGTCTTTTGGCATTTAGCCATTCAGGCTGGGATAGGCTTAAAAGCTTAAGGCCACTCATTGCCTCTGGAATACTTGTGGAAAACAAAAATAATGCTTTTCCTGTTCTTCCCAGGACCAGCTATATCTGTTACAGTCACTGCACAATGTCATCTAACACTGATATTCCTTCAAGCTAAACTGATTACCTCAAATTTTCAGCAGAGGCTTTGTATCTCTGTGTTTATCTCCGTTTGTTTGGCCACATGTGTGTTTGTGGCTTTTAAGTGTCTGCCCAGGCCTTATAGTTTGTCATAAATTACTAGCTTATGCATGAAACTTTGCATTTTAATTTTTTTTTTTTACTTAAAAGTCTACTGTCTAACTTCTGCTCATGCAGCAACGTAAACACGGGCTAAAGTGGGATATTGGTATTTCTGGAGAATATTGTTTAGCATTAAAACAAAACCACACACAAAAAACCCCAGCTCCATTTTTTCCACTGGCTGGTCATGACGGATTCCCAGCACTAAGCCACCCTTTCTTCTAACAAGAGGAAGGTTCTGAGTCTGCCATAATTGCTCCTAGCATCCTGGCTCTACCTGGAGTGAGTCCATCTCCTGGAAGGAATCCAGCATCTGCTCTGGGAACCACAGTGCATAGCTTTGATTGTTAAAAATACTGGAGATTTACTTTCTCAAGTATATCTGTATAAGAGTTCAAGGCATAACAGTTCTTACTGGCAACTAAAGCAGAGTTATTTAGTTTTGATTTTACACTTCATGATCATTAACTTTTTGATTAAGAAATTATATTTTGCAATAATTTCTTTAGTAACCCTAAGTTCTGTCTTTTTGCATAGTAGCATGGTAAATATTTATAGTGTATTCCGATACATGGCAACACAGAATGTTCTTTTCCTCTTGATCCTCCTTGTTCTTCTGCTTCCCTTTAGATGAGAGTTACTTTGTATATTTAGTCTGAAAGATTTGATGTAAGTATTTCCAGATTTGTAGTTTGCAATTTATTTTATGTTTTGGTTTTTAATAGCAATAACAAATTTGAAATCCCAAGCAATAATTGCTGTGTAGTTGAAAAGCTTGTTATAGTTCTATAGCAGAGAAAAACTGCCTTTTTTTGTCTAAGACCAGAAGTGTGCAAAATGTGAACATATGACTTATGAAAGGTATTAGATTCATTGCCTCCATAATCAGCATACATCTGTGGGGCTAACGAAGGTACAGCAGGTCTGGCTTCTGTCCTGAGGGGTCTCTGCTGACAATGCTGCAATCTTCTCCATCTCAACGCTCTTTATCCTCCTTACTTTTAGTAAACTCTCTAGACTTGGAATAACACTGTACATCCAAGCATGGGTAAAGGTTTCAGGCACTTTGTCTCATCATTTCCTTCTCTGAAAGATAACAGATAACTCTGAGAACATAGTATGTCTTTATAACCAGTTGCAGGCTGGATGTGCCCCAATAGCCTGGCTCACAACCTCAGAGGAATTGGTCCAATTAAATATGGTTGTGGTTGGCTTTTTGTTATTTTTTTTCAAACGGTACAGATCAAAAAACAAACAAGCAAACCAAAACCAAACAAACCCCACAGAATTTAGTTATTGCTTACATGCTGTTTCAGTAAAGTCAAACTATTAAAATTTTAACATTTACTCTTTTCCATATATCTACTGACTGCTATGCTGTCATCAGCATATTCATCACTGTAGGAGAATTTTGACTGCATCGCACATGCAGTGTAGCTGATGAAGGCTGATCATGCAGAGCACTTCTGTAGAGAGAAGCTGCCTGCCTGCACTGGCCATCCCTGATATTTTTCTGACAGCTGCATGTAAGTCATGGCTTGCATGTAGTTACTGCTGAGAAGCCTTGGGAAGGAGAGAGTGGAACTGAAGCACGCTTTTTGGTGGTACCCCACGTATTTGTGTGAACATCTGCATACCCATAAAAACACCCCGTGATTTACATTGCCAACAAAGCCAGCTGTATAGAATGAGCAGCCAACCCTTGTAGTGTACTCCTTCCATATGATCTACAGCGTAAAAATCATTTATAGCAAGGACTTGGCAAATAATTTTTGCAAAATGAATAATTTGCAAAAAATTAAGATCAGATTACAGCGTTTCACTTTGGAAATCTATCCTTCAGAAAGCCTCCATTTCAGGACTTTCTTGTGCTGCTTTCCAATAATTGTATCAATAGTGCAATTCATAAATATAAATGAGGGGGTTCTAGTATTTATCTTGATTAATCTGTAGAACAGTAGATTTTTGTTTTAGATTATTTCTCCCTCTATGTCTCTGGTGACATGCACATGAGTTCTCAGTTATTTGTTTTCCTTATTAGTACTTGTGAACTAACTCTTCACAATGCCTTGTGAAGAAAACTAGCTTTATTGTTCCCTATTCTGTTAACTTATTAGTGTAGTCAAATTGCTGAGGGAGGGAACAGATTTTCTTTAATGAAGCCACACTGTTTTCACTGTGCAGTTGATGCTTTTTAGTACAGTGTTGGAGTATGGCATACTTAGTAACTTTTCACTAGTTTCCCACTAAAATGTTTATGATTATTATAAATAAATTATTTATTATAGATGACAATTAAGTTGTAGAATTTTCAAGTGTCGTATGCTAGAAATCTTTGAAGTGATTGAAGGTGCAACCAGCACCAGAATGAGAGGACGCAGTCTCAAGCTGCACCAGGGGAGGATTAGGCTCGAGGTGAGGAGAAAGTTCTTCACCGAGAGAGTCGTTCGTCATTGGAATGTGCTGCCCAGGGAGGTGGTGGAGTCACCGTCCCTGGAGGGGTTCAAGAGGGGATTGGACGTGGCACTTGGTGCCATGGTCTAGTCATGATGTCTGTGGCAACAGGTTGGACTTGATGATCTTTGAGGTCTTTTCCAACCTTGGTGATACTGTGATACTGTGATATACTCTGAAAACTTTTCCCAAATAGATATTTTCCTACATCTTTTTTTTCACTTTTTACAACACAAATCACAAAAGCCTTAGAACAAGCATTGAGAAATAAGACTCGTGATAAAAAAAATTGGTCTTAATTATTCTAAAAGTAACAAACCCAAAAATATAGGATGCCACCATTTCTTTCATGATGCTTCATGAAACAATTTAGTAATGAAAATTCTCAAACATCTTCTCTGTTTTAATGTGAGTTATTAGGACAGACTTAGTTTCTAAAAAGATTATTATTTCCTTTCTCTGGAAACTTACAAAGTATTTTCTTCTGCTTTGAAGCAGTATATTTTGAAATACTTTAATTTGCTACCTCCTGCTTCAGGCTGTACTTGACTTAAGGATAAGATGAGAATCATTCAGGCTTTATCCAACAGCACTTATTATCGTTAGCAATTGCCAATTTCTTTTCTTTTTTTTTTTTTTTTTTTTCAGGCTTAAGAAGTGGCTATTGAAATGTTGCCTTCCAGCTGTTTTGACCACTGGTTACCTAAGACTCAGTGATTCCGTTGCTTGCACTACACAATAGTGAGTGAGTTTCTTGGAAGGCTTTTAATGATGGTTGTCAGCATGTAATGCAGCTAATTCCTTCCCACTTTTCACCCAATATGAAATATGGTATGTTTTATGAAAGAATTATGTACATATATGACCTGGGGGAAAAAAAATACATCTGCTTTTTAATTTTTAACAGAAAAAGAACATTTTACCGTGAACTAAATGTCTTTCATATTGTTCTTTGACTGTCTTGCCCAATATCTGATACATCATATTACATTTTTGAGATTTAACTGAAGCTAGATTGTCTTGCAGATTTTGTCCAAAACTCCTTGCATTTGCTGCTAACTTGGGGGTCTCCAGGGACACAGAAGGGAATTCATTATTCAGATAACTCTGCATGACCTCTTTTTCCCCCCCCTGCATGTCTTGTGCTATTCTTTTGAAAATAGTCACTAGTTAAATCTCAGTGCTACAAAAGCCTGAAATTGTATCTATTGATTTGCAATACTGCTAAACTGTGTAGCTGTTATAATGGAGTTAGTTTACTTTAGCCTCGCGAGTGTACTTCTCCAGTGTGAAGAGAAAACCATGCCTACCAGCATTTGTTGCACAGTATATGTACAGCTGTATGAGAGTACCAAACCAATACTTGGGCACTTGTGTTTTTAAGTTCTGACCACTTTCTATTCTTAAAATATCAATTCATAACCCAAGCTACAGTAGCAAATAGTCCATGAATATCCACATTTAAATAGTTAGGCAAAAAATACTGCATCTATTCCTATACACCTATTAGACATTGTCTGTAAAATGTTTGATAATGCAGTATAATCCTCATGTAAATTATGTATTAAGACTTGCTGATTAGGACTTTCTCTGAGAAAGAAGAAATTCCTTTCTTACTTTTTACTTTGCTGTAGAAGTATGAATTACTTATATTCATAAGCAAATCCAGGATGAGTATAGATCAGTAGTTTCATGATGTACAGAACTGAACTTTGGTGTCACTACTATATACAGTGGGCCTCTGATAAATGATTGGTAGTGTTCCTATACTGTTGTGTTGAAAAAAAAAAATAAATTAAAATCCCCTTGGTGCTCTGTGGGATTTTTAAAGCTTTGTGTTGTTAGTTAAGCCTCCTATTTTGAAAGAGTTTCCTATCAGCACCAGAAAATATTTTAACTGACCATGTTAGTTTTGCAGCAAAATTTGGCTTTGGGAATATTATCTTTTTTGCACATTTAGTCTGCAGGGACTATTGTTACTTGTCTCAGAAGATTGTTATAACTCTCAATATTTTACTGTCTGTAAAGAGATGTGAGACCTTGGAGGAACATTCTCTAGAAGTCTGAATTTTCACAACTCATGTTATGGCCATCTTTCCACTTTCTATTCAGTGCCCAAATCTCTCCCTTCCTTTGGGGAATTTGTTTTAAGTGCTGCACCTGCCAGTCTTTTCTTCTTCTCCAAAAACATGTTGATAAATGAAGACATTTTAAACCTTGTAGTTGCTGAAGTGTCTTCTTGGAAATGAAACTTTGAAAAAGTATGTTACTGCTTGGGTTAAGAAGGGCTGCATTGTTTCTTAGAGAGCTCCCATAAATGCTGGCTTGAAGAATCTTAAAAGGAACAATGGATACTGGGAAGGAAATTAACAGTGATCCATTGATTTCTTGCTACATTTCTGAACTGCTTGTCTGTTTTCAGCTTCTAAACAGTGAATCAATACACAGTAGTCTTGATCTTGAAGAATAATTGCTGGTATGCAGCAGGACATTTTGTAGTTAGCACCATAGATGGAGCTTAGGAAGAGCTGTATTCCTATTCTTGTTCAGCCACTGAACTATCCTTAGGAAAAGCCATTCACTTCTTTCTTTTCACTTACTTTGTCCATTTGGGAGTTTTTTGGTTGTGTTGTTGTTTGGGTTGGGGTTTTTTTTAGATTTATCAAGGGACTATCCCTTGTTCTCATTTTTTGCCAAGCTCGGTACAAGGCCTGGCTGGACAGTGCAGTCACATCTATGTAAATTCATCTATTGTATCCAGTACTGTAGTCCTACAGGTCAGTTTTTCAATCAGAAATTATCAAGCCATGTAATTTTGTGTTGGAAAGATATATAAAGTTCACCATACTCTTTCTTGCCTTGAACTGTAGCTATTTCATTCTCTTGCACTTTGCTTTATGATAAAGAGTAAAGTTTAAACTAGTGCCTAGTTCAAGTTTTCCTCCCTACCTTGAGGCTGGATACAAGGGGTTCAAACAAGATTAGATGTTTGGGGAGAGTATGCATAAAATATACCACTGAGAACATTCCAGTTTTAAATCAACTTAATATCCACTGTGCTTGAAAGTCATGCAAAATGCTGTTGTGCATTATCAGGTACACTGACAGAAGTCAAACTGGATAGATTTGGAGTGAAGTAGGGTGTCGTTGTGGTACTCAGCTTCAGGTCAGAGTTGTTATCCAGCTATGCTATGTGGACTGCAAGTAATTGTTTTTAAAAGGAACCAACTTAACTAGGGGTGTCTTCTCATCTGCAGTGCACGCAGCACGTATTTCCTAGAGGGATCACAGTTAGGAAAAACTATGACATGAAAAGCAGGGTAATAACTTTCCTTTACTGTTATGTTGATTTTTAGTGTAAAGGAATAGAAGGGGAAAATTAATTGCTCTTTTAAAAATGTTCAGATTAATTCCTTGGCTTAACAAATGTTAAGGAGGTTAATTTACCACATTTAGAGGTTAAGCTTATCACTTGTTGACATCTTTGATTAGTGATGCCTTCATGACAGTGACTGTCATTTTCCTGCAACAGCACAGTCGTCAAGGAGTAAGGAAGCCTGCCTGGTCCTGTGTGATGGACACAATATAGACAACCCCACTCTTGCTTTGTTTATGCTCCTGTTACCCAAAACAGACAACTCACTTGATATATATTGCTGAAGTATTTTCATGCTCTTTGAAAAACACAGTCCCTGGTGAAGAGTACAACAAAGTAAAAGGTACTCCTTGGAAAAGACAACCAAATAAAACCCAACAACCCAACACAAACAAAAAAGCCCTGAAATAATCAATTCTTTATCCTGTCTAATTATGAAGACCATGGAGTATAAATCTGATTCTGACCTGGAATGTGCCAGGGTTTGACCTGGCTGGTTTTTCTGAAACAAGTAGAAAAACGAAGGTCAGAAATAACCAACCTGAAAAATATGGTGATCAAACGTAAAAGGGAATGCTGTGCAACCTATGACACCTAGAAAACACACTTTTTGCCTTTTGGTAGTCAAATGTTGATGATCAGGAGGTTGCCTTCACACACAGATCTCTTTATTTCCACTCATTTGGCTCTTAAATTACTTAGATAAAAGCTTTCAAACATGGGAAGATATTTCATGATGGAACCCTAGGCATTTTCAAGCTCAAATACATTCTCCCCCTCACAGCCAAAGTCTGCAGTATTGTGTAGCTTTGTGCAAGCACAGAAGACTTGTAGATTAGTGTGTTTTCTCATTAGCATTTTCCAGTGTATTTTATTGATTTGTGGGTTTATTGCCTTTCAGTGCACTCAGGATTTCTCTTAGAAAGGAATAGAGGGAAAAAAAAAAAAAAAAGTATCTGTTGTATGTCTCTGTCCATTGTCTACAAAAAGACTTACCTAATTAATTGACCACTCAGCCCGGCAGACATGGCTGGAATATGGTTCAGTTCCCTTGGGCTCGCATTTTAGCACTGGGTTTAACTGTTTCATTGTGTGTGCTCATGTTTCTTACCTTCTTCTGCTGTGAAGTAGCCACCTTCTTAAAAATAAACTTGATGTTACTAGATACCTTAGTGGATAATGGGATTTCATGTAGAAAAGTGAATCAGAAGCTTCACCTCAAAATGCTAGGAGGATTGTCTAACTCTTCGCAGAACTTAAAGAAGGCATAGGCTTGCTTATGGAAATGTTTATTCTGACCAACTCTAGTATGTAAACTATTGAATTTTGCCGAGAATTGTACAGTCTTTCTAATATCTTTGACTAGAAGTATCTTCTTCATCTGAAAAACACCCCTGCAATAGGTAGGGCATCAACTCCAATGATTAATCACTCTCTGCATTGAAAGTGGGCTAGAAGTTACCAGTTTCGGTGGTTTTTTTTTTACCTTCTTCTTCCTTCCCTTTCCAGGTAAAGAGATTTGGGGTTTTTTTAATTAGTGCTTTCTGTCTGTGGAAGTTCTTTTGTCCTTAACCACATGGCCTTTTCATTTTGCTAGATTAAATAGTTTGAGGCCTTTTATTGTTAAGTAAAAAATCAATTTGAAAGGTTTTTTTATTTTAATTTCTTAAATGTTTCCTTTCTGATACCTTTCTCTCCACACTTCAGCTGGTCTCATTAAAACATGGATGTCCGCTATCTCTGCTATGGGTAGAGTTCACCTCAGCAATAACATATTTAGAGATGAATTACTCTCCTGCTAAAAAGCAACACATCTGCTCTTGTTTGTACATCCAGATTGTCTGAAGCACACAGAAAGATTATATTGGTTCCAAATGCCTTTTAACAGGAATTTGTCAGTCTTACTCCATTGCTTGCTTTTGAATATAAAAACTTTGCATGCCTTTTTGGATTTGCAGGAAGGATATTTTTTTTTCTGCAGGTAATTAAGTGGATCAGGGTAAATGGGAATGTTCATCATCTGCCTTCTCAAAAAAACCCACGTTAAAGTAAAACTTGAAGTTAAAGTCTCTAGAATCTGAATCATTTCATGACATTGATATACTTCTCTTCCCCATCTCTCTGTACCCTTAGTCTCAAAGCTAAGGACAGGCCTTCTCCATATTACTAGTTTAAAGCCAGGTAATAACAATATGTATTGCATAGCACAGCTGCAAGAAGTGCATGGAAGTATAGGAAGATGAATGATGTACTTCAGTATGTGCAGTTGTTAACTTTTGACTTTGCTATGTTTATGTTGAATCAAAGCAACTCTTAGAGAATAAACTGACCGAATTAGCACGTACATGGATAACATTTTTCAACTCCAGCTTGAAGCCAGAAGTGGGAAAACAGTAACAAAAGGCTCACTGGGTAGAGAGGTGATATTCTGCACCTTATGGCAAGAGGCTATCAAACATGGTCCCATTTTTTTCAAGATGCTTCCCCCTCACCCTACATACTCCATTCCTTTCTCACATTTGGTGCATATTATATTTCATGGCATTTTAGCTTGTGATCAATATGATTAGCTTGGTTCCTGTTCATATTTTGAGGTGGGTTCAGATTCCATGTTTCTCCAATATGACAATTTTTGCAAACTTATCTTTGAAAGAAGGAAATAGGCTAGACTTTTCCATGTCTCACTGTGTTGTTCTGTAAGTTCCCATGTGGAAAGTTAATCTAAGCAATAATTGCACTGCACCATAAATAGAAAGAAAAGCATGACTGGAGATCAAGTGACTAATTTGGATATAGTGTCTTAATATCTTTAGGCTATAAGAAGATGATAGACTAATGAAAACTGAATTTTTAAAATTATTATTACTTGTTTTTAACCAGTTTACGTGCTCCAGAAATTCTATTTTATCAGCTGAAAAAAGCAGGAATATATTTTCAAACAGTAAATAAACTAGAAAGTGCTAGCTTATAATTACAGTGCAGAAACTTAGGCCTTTAACACTGGACTATCTTGATTTTGTTTCCAAAAAAACCCGTTTTAGACAGAATAGCAGACTTGAATCTATAAAACTTCCATTAAGGAGAAATTAGTAGAAGTTATCAAGCTGCACATAATCTTTTCCAATAATTTTTATTCTTTTTGACATAATCTTTTGATACTTCTTACACACAGAATGCAACTATTTGATGTATATGTAGCACAATACAAAATGTAAGCTGCTGGGAAACGTTCCTGCAATAACATCCATTGCTCCTAACTACCATAGGCTAACTATGGAAGGCTCCCCTGAGGTGCTAGTGTGTATACTACTGTATGTCTGAGCAGCCCTGTTGGTGAGGTGATTTTCAGGGAAAACCCTAGTGAGAGACTAGTTCCAATTGCTCTAAGCTGTCTGAGTGGATATTCTTAGAAGCAGGACTTTGTCTGGCTTTTCTACCTGTTGGCTCTTAAAAAATTATCAATTTGTTGATTTTTGTTGAGTATTTAACTGCCTGGGAGAGGAATATTGGAAAATGTAATGAAAGGCCTGGAAATCATACTATAGCTGTGCAAACAATGCTAAGATCTTCACACACTGCTCGCTGATTTGCCTTCCCTCCACCATATGGTCAGCAAAGTAAGTTGCATATACCAGACGCACAGAAAATAGAGACACTTCTAATGTAGGTTATTATGGGCATAACTTAATAATGATCATTTAAAGAGCACACTGAAACTCATTCTGTTACAGCCCCTAGGGAATCAGCAGTAGTTTAGGGGTCCAAGAGGACTGTAAACTACGATCAGCATGACACATACCAGTAGGTGTATCCTCAACAGAGGAACTGCCATGGGGCCTATTTTTAGTGTAGCTATCGGATGTCTTAGGGTGGAAAATTGCAGAGCTCTGTTCCAAAAGATCCTACAAAGCCAGACAGGATGACCTCAAATATATATGTAGATTTTTAAGACTGTACCAAGCATTAATATGTTCTCAGACAGATGAAGGGTAATTTTTGCTAGTCATGCAGTTATCACCCTACATTGTGGTAAATTATGCATTCTTTAAGTTTGTTTAAGGAGTTGTTTCTTTTCCTCAGAGTTCACAGGATCCTAATTTCCTACATATTTTAAACCTTGGCTGTACAGACTGAGCTGGTACATTACTGCCACACAGAGTTCAATGCCAGTTACTGTATGTTTTTCATAATAATTTATACAGACAATGGTGATCAAGAGATCCTTACGTGAGACTGCTTTCACTAATCATGCAAATACTATCAGTCATGTGCAGCTAAGGCTAAAACAGAACCAACAATAGCAGGTATATATGACAATGTTCACATTTATTTGGAATATAGAGTGCATATGCATGCACAAATGCATAGACACATACTCCATGTAACTACTGAAGAAGCATATGCTGAAGATTGTAATGAGAGAAGTAACTATGCTGCAAAGCCTGGCATGTGGCTCCATGTTCTTAATTTTAGTAATATCTAATTTCTCTGTGGCAGTAATGCAGCAGCTCAGTTTCCAGTCAGGTGTAACTTGTCGTTAAAGTCAGGCCTGATTACATGAGGGTAGGAAAAAAACCCTAAAGATATTTCTTTGAAATTCCTTCCCAACCTTCTATAAAAGTATATGTGAAAATGCCTGCTTGGAATGAAGGAAAGTTACAGTTTATTTGAGGACAGAACGTAAATATTCTTTTGCTTCACCAGTACCATGTCATTGGTTTTGTTTTCTGGAAACTTTAGGAATATGATGGTAGCTTTCTGACATCTTTCTACCTACCTCAAATGTGGAGAAAAACAAATTCATTTTACTTTTGAAGTCATAAGAATTGAGTAGCTGCATAGGAGTTTTAACAGCTTTGTCTTGGTTGCTTTCATGCCACTATCGATACAAATTCTATTTTAATCCAGGAAATAACAAAGTCTCTAGTCTATTGACGACTTGCAGCAAAATGTTATCTGAAAGTGTCTGTAGTCTGATATGTAGACTTCACACTTTACCAAGTGAAGTCTAAGCCTGTTTCCTGCAGTTTACAGGTGGTAATCCATAAGGGTGCTTTCAGGCTAACTCCAGTTCATATGTTACATTTTTTTACTGCTAATAGTGTTAAAAGGGGTTAGAGGATTGTAACTGTTTGTTTTATTCTCTATCTGGGTCCTTTCAGAAACTCAACATTTTGATAGTAATGTGATCTCCTCATTTCTTATTTAAAGTCTTTTACTACACTTCACGACTGGAATTTCTGCCTCTCTCCTGTTTCAGTGTTCTAGGTATGATGACTGTTGGTATTTGTAAGTCTGCTGTTCCCTACCCTGAAGATTTTGTTGATAAAATGTTAGTGCTTTCTGTAGCTTAATTTTCTTCCTTTTCTTTTGGCAGCTTTCCTCAGCTCTTGGCAGTTTCAGTTCTTTGTCCAATCTATCCAGCAGGAGATAGTCTCATTCTGAGTACATTTCTCAGAAAGGACAACTTTTGTTGCTTCTCACAGAAGCCTCATAGAAAACCACACAATGTTTTATTTTCTGTCAACTGCCTTTCTAAATCTGTAGGATCCAAAGGAGTCTTCCTGCTGTCAAACTGTAGCAGAGATTAAAGTCCTCTCTTTCACCTTAACCTCAACCTTGATTTACACAGCATTTTAAGCAGTTAATTGCCAATTTATTGCAATTAAACTGGGGACTAAGATTATTTATTTTTTTTCCTGCCAAAAGTCCTGTGCCCTGGTGTTGAACTGCGGACACTAGATCACTTTTTGAATGGAAACCTTGATGCTTGTGGAATTATTACCTATATAAAGTGGCTTTTGTACCTAACCAGTAATAGGACCAGTAGATGTATCAATTTCAATGATAATTTATTAAGGATAGGATTAGTAAGAGCTCACTTGACTTTGGAAGTGGAGTTGTTAGAACCTTGCTCAAAATCCTGCATAAATCTCCTGTGACTTCTCTTAGCTTGTCCTTGTTTCATTGCATTCAGCTGGTCATTCAGCAGAGGTTAAAATTACACACACTGAATTAGGCACTGAATTAGAGGGGGTTGGTTTGTTTGTTTGTTTTTAAGTTAATACTACTCCCTTGCAACTTCCAAGATGCCTCACAAGCAGAAATGCATCACAGTTACATTGGCTAGTGCTATATATTGCTGTCTACAACTACCTGAAGGGAGGTTGTAGCCAGGTGGGGGCACAGTCTCAAGCTGCACCAGGGGAGGTTTAGGCTGGATGTTAGGAAGAAGTTCTTCATAGAAAGAGTGATTGGCCATTGGAATGGGCTGCCCAGGGAGGTGGTGAAGTCACCATCACTGGAGGTGTTTAGGAAGAGACTGGATGGGGGACTTGGTGCCATGGTTTAGTTGATTAGATAGTGTTGGACTCAATGATCTCAAAGGTATTTTCCAACCTGGTTTATTCTATTCTATTCTATTCTATTCTATTCTATTCTATTCTATTCTATTCTATTCTATTCTATTCTATTCTATTCTATTCTATTCTATTCTATTCTATTAATTTGCTCTTTTTCTAAGCATGCGTTCCCTGATGCTTTATTCCTATCCCTTTGGATATTCAGTTTCCAAGGGAGACTTGCTAAAGGGTTATCTTGAGGGGAGATCTCCCCTACTTCACTGGGCCTTTTCTGACTAGAAATTCAAGTGGATTTTGTATGTAATTTTCTTCAAAAACATCAAGAATTGCTTTGCAGAATATTATGAAGGAAGTCCTCTTACCCACAAAACTCAGCTTGGATTTTGTGTGATTTGGTCTATTATTATTACCTGTTAGACACTTGTATCTAGTATGGATACTAGACAGTTTTAAAAATAGAGTCTTACTCTATATATCAATAAAGGATGTAAGTAATTCCTGTTGATAACTTGTATCCAGAAACTTAACTGCATTACTAAAGCCTTTTTCCCCTTGCAGATTGTGGAAAAGAGATTTCAAAAATGAAGTTGTTTTACTCTGCTATTTCTGGTCATAGAGGTAGAATTGAGTGTCTAATTTGAGACAAATGGTAAGTAAATGGTTTCTTAAGCTTCCACTCCTAGGTCTGTAGAATTTAATTTGATAAGCTTCAAACAAATTTTAAAATCTTGGAGTACAATACATCTAGAGCTGAACTCAGAGTTAGAAGCAATAGAGTGTAAATACAAGGTATAGTGGGAGATAACAGTGAACAAATGTTTATTCTGGTTTTGGGTTGTGGGGTTTTTTTGTTTGTTTTTGGTTGTTTTTTTTAATCTTCTGTGCATAGATGAACCAATTTATTTTTTATTTAAAAAAACCCAACATTATTTTAAAGTATATCATGGGCCTACTGTAAAAGAAAACAGGAGCAGAATATTAGTAAAATATTATGATAATACCAGACTAAGAGGAAACTGTAAATGTTAGAGTGAGATGAAAAATAAGATGCTTGAGTAAGAAATGAACAGGTATGATTTGCCATGGATCATTGCAGCTTTTATGCCATCATTCTTTTATGGAAGGATAATTGAAAACTAAAAACACAGAACAATGGCAATAATGCCCTAGCTTAAATATGTTTATTCAATATTCTGGCAATGAAATATATCTGGTATAAACTTGGGGTTGGAGGCACAGAAGGTAGTGATCAAAAGTGGTCATTGAATTGATATTCTCTACCCAGTTACTCTATGTGGTTAATATGGACAGACTAGAAAATAGATGCAGAGGAAAGATTAAGCACTCAATTAGTACTTGATATAGCACATTAGTAGAGTCATGAGTAGGGAAATAATTTTTTTCAAACCCTACAAGAGATGAAGTCTCCCAGCAGAGAATTCAAGGTAAATGCTAGCAAATACTTGATGTACACAAACATTAGTGAGTGAAGTGAGTAATTAAATGGTGGTTTAATAGAGACTAAGAGACTGTAGTCAGGAAAGGGAAATCTGCTGATGGTAAACTCTGTTAGACTGTAAAGATGGAGACAGCAGGAACCACATTTTCAGATACAACAGTAATTTGGCTGGAACATGAGTAAATGTACAGTTGGGATCAGTCTTGTTTTGGCATGGAATACGACTAGGAAAATCAATGATATTTCTTCTCCCTTTCTCTCATCTATGATGTCACTCCTGTAAAAAATACTTCACTATGGAAAAACAGATTAAAATCTCTTCTTTGATATATTTCTTCAGTGTACTGCAGGGGTGGAAAGTCATTATGCTGAGCTGTCAGAGTGCTGGAGAGTAAAACCTTCCTTTATGATGCATCATTGGCAGTGGCAGGCCATGATGTGGGCTTCAACGTTAATTAGGTTTCATAGCATGTGTATCTGTGGTCTTTTTACAACCTATTGCCAGAATGTACTATTTTAAGAGGTGAGCATGTGCCTGTTGAGGATTGATCTGAGCTCACCAGCTAGGATCTTGCATGCTACCAAACAGCTGTGGGAACAGAGAATTCATCTCCAGTCCTTTACTGAATTTCATACAAGCAGACTCAGCACCCTGCACAGAGCTCAATGAGGGATTCAAGTAGGCATCTGCTTGTTCCCTGTAGCTGTTTTCCATTATGTATGAAGTGAGATAGTTCATATCTGAAGCTGCATACAGGCTAGTGGCTTTCTGATGCTAGGGTCCTTGGAAATGCCAGAAGGAAACAAGGCAACAAGGCTGGTGAGAGGCCTTGAGCACAAGCCCTGTGAGGAGAGGCTGAGGGAGCTGGGATTGTTTAGCCTGGAGAAGAGAAGGCTCAGGGGTGACCTCATTGCCCTCTACAACTACCTGAAAGGTGGTTGTAGCCAGGAAGGGGTTGGTCTCTTCTCCCAGGCAACCAGCACCAGAACAAGGGGACACAGTCTCAAGCTGCGCCAGGGGAGGTTTAGACTTGAAGTGAGGAGAAAGTTCTTCACTGAGCGAGTCGTTCATCATTGGAATGGGCTGCCCAGGGAGGTGGTGGAGTCACCGTCCCTGGAGGTGTTCAAGAGGAGATTGGACGTGGACCTTGGTGCCATGGTCTAGTTATGAGGTCTGTGGAGACAGGTTGGACTCGATGATCCTTGGGGTCTCTTCCAACCTTAGTTATACTGTGATACTGTGAAATGATGTTTCTAATTATTTTTCTTAAATTCTTGTTTTCAATCAATAACCCAAACATTGAGTTTGGAGAGCAATGTCCTAGAGGAAGATGCACTGTTTCTGAAAGAGCTTTGTCTATGTCCTCCTTTCCTGATGGAGCAATGATAACACAGAAAAGATCCGGGAGGGATGGGAGAGAGCATCCTTTGCCTCAGTGTCTGTATGACTGGGACTCCCTGCTGATGGTGGGGGCTGTAGCTCCCACAATTGATGGCTGCCTTCATCCCTTCCTGCTGTTCTGTCCTCTGTACTGCAAGAGTTTTCTCATAGGAAAGAGTTATTAATTATGCATAACGATGCAAATTGTGAGGACTATCAGATTCTATCAGTTAGTCAGAAGTCCTGCTTTATAATTCAGTCTCACTTCTGGAGCACAGCTATATTTCAAGATCACATTCTATACCAGGACAAACCTGGCAAATTCAGATGATTTATCATCTTTAAGATGCTCTGTGGCCAGACAGCAATAGAAATGTACATAAGAGATGGATAATCCTGATTTGAACTGTGATTCCAGCAGTCTTATAAAAAGTGAGACCTTTGCCAAGTCTTGAGGTATAAATATAGCCCTCTCACCTGCAACACTTTCATAGATCACCATCAGGCCTTTCAGATGGATGTATCTCCACTTGAACTGTTTAAAAAAAACCCAAAACAACCCAAACTGTGTTTCTCAACAGTCATTTTCTTTACAATTTCCTTTACATTTCCTCTTTATAATTTCCATGCTTTTGTTGTTGCCTTCTCTTTTTAAAAAAATCCTTTAAAAATACAACATATTACTAGAAAACTCTTGAAGACATTAGTTCCTTTGAAAATACTATCTGCAGTATGGCAAAGAAACAGAGTTATGGTAAATCACTGGACATGTTTGACCTCTAAATAACTCAGAACTTTCAGAAACTTGTATGGGGTGAGGAGTAGCCTGCCTTTTTGCACATAGGTGAAGCAATTTGTGGAAAAGGAATAGTGATAGGAGTTTTTAACAGGTGGTTTGGGAACTGCTTCCTGAATACCTCTGGGTTTGCTAGAAAGGATGAGTATGTACTGAGCTTCTGCTAACTTTTTATTACCAGATTCAGCAAGCACTTGTAGACCTGCTATGATGCCATGAAAACTGCCTTGACTAAGCAATAGACAAAAGACAAAACTAAAGTGCTGTATCTGATCACTTTATATTTAGGGACTTGAAACACCAGTTTAAATCCTGAGGTGATCATTCTTTGATTTCCACTTGTTTCAACTGTAGACCTAAGTTCAGGTTCTGAAGGACTCCATAGGAAAAATGACAGGTTTCACTCAAGAGTGCTTTCCTTCAGCTTTGTACTGTCTGACTCAGTTGCAGTAGTACAGTAGTAAATCAGCTCAGAAGGCTTATACACACAGATTGTGCCTTTGAAAAAGCTTACTGTGTTGTCATGTGCAAAACAGGAAATGTGTAATGGTATGAACCCCAGAGGAGTTGATCCAGGGCAAACTCTACTGACCTTGCAGAAAACACATCCATCCAAATCTCACAGTGAAAATGGAAGCATACAAGGTAACTACGGAAGTTAAGAAATATTCTTATCTATGTTGTATTGCTTTCACATGGAAACTTTTTTACATGAGAAGCTGAGTGATGAATAACACAGCCTGCAAGCTGCTACCACCATGCAACTCTTTTCATGTAGTTGTTTTGGTTTTGTGGGTTGGTTTTTATTTTTCTTTTCAGAAGCAAACTTCATACCCTAGTTTCTGTTCATTTTGCAAGCAGAATATGTTTTGGAGTGTATGACATACTTCTAGATTTACACACTAGTAGATACTACTGCTGTCCCCAAAGAGTAAGAAACATGTAAATAATAAGAAGGGAGAGACATGATTCACACTAACCTGAGCAGACAAAACCTAAAGCATTAGTTAAAACTGAGCAGAGATTTGATTGAGAACAGATACTTTGCTCTAAAAATGATCTCTTCTGGACCAGACAAGTTCTCCACTCTATATAATTTTGCACTTGTCAGAACACAAGGCATTCTTAAAACCAGCTGGCATTTCACTCTTGTCCCACACAGGTATAACAATAGGATCCAAATCCTGTTCCTAGCAATATCTTAGGCCATGTTTCTTAAAATATAAGGCCAAGGTTTATTTGATATTAAACAAGAATTATAGGAGGAATATGCTATTTGAGACCTTACAGGTTTCATATAAACTATTAGTTACCATTAATTATTTTCAAAAGGCCTGGGAATAGATTTAAAGTTAGAAACTACGTAAACTTTGTACATTTTATATATTCCAACTATAAAACCTACTACATAGAGATGTATTAAATATCTAAAGATTAGTATTAATATATTCCTTGAAAATTTTGGTGGTTTCAATAGTGTGTGTCTTCACCCAGTCACTGAAACAACATTATTTTAGCAGGCTTTCTGCTACATACAATGCTGAATTTATTCAGGGCAACATAAACATTTAGCTCTGCAGTTTAGACTGTAAACACTTAAAAGGCTGGAATGTTTATCTAAAATGTCCAAAACCTGCAAAACTGATACATTTGCAGTGCTTACAAGGAGTGAAAAACATAGAGTTTTAGTCATTTGAAAGAGAAGGGAAAAATCTCATATTTGACTCACACCAACAATTATATTCAGTTTTGTTTCAGTTCTTAAGTTTACTCAGCACTGTTTTGTCCATTATGAACTTATTTCAGAAAGGAATTAGTTGGGATTAGGACTGCTGCTAGAATCCCAGTGCAAACCCAGATCTCAGCAAAAGGAGGGGAGGGGACTGAGGCAGGCAATGCTGGTTTTCTGGCTTTGTTTGGATTGGTTTTGTTTGTTGTTGTTAAGGTCAAGCTGAACAAAACCCCAGAGATTTAGGAGCTGCCTCATGAACACTTAAATCTTAACTGCTATAAAAATGTCCCATTTCTGTGAGAAGGGAGAAGCTACTGTCACACAGATGTGACCATAATCTTGTATTTTAGAATGGAATGGAATGGAATGGAATGGAATGGAATGGAATGGAATGGAATGGAATGGAATGGAATAGACCAGGTTTGAAAAGTCCTTTGAGATTATCAAGTCCTACCTATCATCCAACACTATCTAATCAACTAAACCATTGCACCAAGCGCCCCATCTAGTCTCTTCTTAAACACCTCCAGTGATGGTGACTCCACCACCTCCCTGGGCAGCCCATTCCAATGGCCAATCACTCTTTCTATGAAGAACTTCCTAACATCCAGCCTAAACCTCCCCTGGTGCAGCTTGAGACTGTGTCCTCTTGTTCTGGTGCTGGCTGCACAGGAGAAGAGACCAACCCCCACCTGACTACAACCTCCCTTCAGGTAGTTGTAGACAGCAATGAGGTCTCCTCTGAGCCTCCTTTGTACTTGTGGTACTAAGTCACCATACCTCTAGGCAAGTAAACATGATTGCTCCTTAGTTGTTGGTTTGCTTAATAGCTGTGGAACTTAATAGTTCCACAGACCTCTGCTAGCGCTGGGAATATATTGTATTTGTAAAGAGTTTACTTTGATGTAGTAAGTATAAAAGTTATTTCTGCTTAATTTTGTCTTCCTTCAATGCACTGAGACACTGAGTGCAAGCTAATCCAGAACATAATTCATATAATCACTGGATCAGCTATTGAAATCTTCCCACCAATTAGAGGGGAACTGGCCACTTAACATAGCAGAGAAAATAGTGATCTGAACAATGGTTCCAAAATACTAAATTAAATTTTCATAATTCAAAAGAAAGTTTGGTTAGTATTGTGATGAAAGAGTAAATGAAGTTGGGAAGGGTCTTACTGGATACAATTTAGTTCCACTGTGATTAGAATTGCACAATATTTAATGAAATTACAGTGTAGAAGAAACTTACTGGATTTGGGTTTGTGTTTTTTCAAACTGCAGCAGGGGTTAACTGAATAGCTGCTGTTCAACAAGCTCTAACCACAACATCAGTTGTGGTTAGTCAGTTAAACATTGGCTTGCTAACAGAGGGGAACTATATAGTTATCTGGTGTAATTATTCTCAATGTATTTAAAAGTAATTATCCTCATAGGTGTTTCATAGCTGTGTCCATGGATACAATTGTTGCAATGACACAAACGGCCACTTGAATTTTCCAGTGCACTTCTAGTGATTGGATGGCCGGTATTACCCCATGTTTTGATCTGCTAAATACCCTGAGGTGACTTTATTTTGCAAACCTTCTTCATTCTTGCTATTAGCGCAATGATAGTCGCACAGCAGGGACACAGTTCATCATTTGAAACCTCTCTCAGTATTTGCTGCAATAGTTTTGATAGGCAGTAAAAGGACTCCCTCTGTTGGTAAATCTATGTGTAACTATAAGGTAATTGTGTTGTATATACCTTCCTGAGATACCTGAATTTTTTTAAGCCTTCCTCAGAAACTGATCAACACAGTTGAGATTTAACAAACAATGCCAACTAGCCACAATCTGTAACTGAACTGTAAACTTTGACACCTCCATCATTCTGGTCTGTTTACATCTGAGCATCACACATAATTTTTTCACTTTACACATTTTTCATTCCCTGCTTTAGGATTAAATTAAAATTGAAGAAAGTAGGAATGTTAGTGGCTTATATTTGTGGCTGTTAATTATGTGGGGAGGTGAAATAGCACAACTACTTAAAAAGACAAAATGTCTTTCCTGTTTCCAGGAGAGGTCTCTGATCCACCATGAAAAGTATTTTGACCGACTGAAGGTCTGAATCTTACGTGTCAGCACGTCATTGCCAACTCAGATAACAGCTTTTGCTGATGACTGTTGCTTTGTAAAACAGGTTGGTGTTTTTTTATGTTACTCCTAAGCATGAAAATTCAACTCTCATTTAGGATACAATGATGCTCCATCCCTTACAGCTTCAATCAAAGGAGTTTTGCAGGGCTTAAAGTAAGGGTGAGTGGTGCAAAAGAAAAAGCAAAACAAACCCAAACAAACAAAACCATAAACAAACAAAACCCCCCAACAAAACCCCAAACAACAACAAAAAAACCCAAAACCACAAACCAACCAGCCAGCAACCCACCCCCCAAACAACTAAATAAACAAAAATGTGCCTGACGTCAGTTGTAACCATCTAGGACTAGCTGAGTTGGAGAAAGAAGGAAAAAGAGAATTCCTTGGCCAGGGTGAATTACCATCACACCTGATTTGCACATATTCCCCTGGCTCCATGCACAGAGCTGCAGTAAAAGGCCACTATTGGGACCCTGGGGGAAGCTGTAGAATGGACCTGGGTGACATGGCACTGCCATCCAACATTCTGTGGCTGTGCTGCTTGTTGCCACAGGGAAACTCTCACTCCCTGCAACTGAAAGGCAAGGAATTTACTGATGCAAAGTATCAGCTAAGCAGGCAATGTTTGTTGGACAAAACTCTGAATTTACCTTCTTCCCTTTATACAAACACTGCCTCATTGTTGTCAATACAGAGAACATAACACTGATTTTATTCAGTTTCAGTTAAAAATTGTGTCATCCAGCTCTCTCAGGTTCTCATCCTTAGTCTGTGGTTAGGGTGCTTACCTGGGGGGCTGGGACATCTATGAAAGGCAGTCTTTCAATGCTTGCATTTCTTAATGGCTGGAGAATATTTTGAGTAATCTTGGGTAAAATTTCAGCTGTGCTAAAGATGGCATGAATGACATGTTTTTTTCGTGAATGTGGAAAAGTCTCCTGGGTGAGTCAGAGCTGAGTCATGGGAAAATTATGCTGCTTCTGTGTATAAGCCCTAGTTTATTATGTCCCAAGAGTTGTGCCCCACAGAAATATTTTACCACAGCAGTATGCTGCTGCAGCTGGAGGCATGGTTTGAGGTGGTGCTCACCCATATCACTACTGAGGTGAAGCAGGCCCTCAGAGCTTACTGTGCACAGATGACCTTTCCAGGCATTAGATTCAATGGACAGAAAGTCTGACAAGTTACACTTTTACCTACAGTTTGAACTGTGTTTTAGTAGTCTTTGGAATGTTGTTTGTTGTTTTTTTTTTTAATGAAGACTTTCAATTTTGACTAGTAATTACAAAGAATAATTGAATATGTAGCTTTTTATCCTCACACTGACAATAGAAAAATTCTATTTATCTCCAGTTTTAGGGAGGGAAATCTGAAGCACGGACAGGCTGAAGTCACATATTAGGCCAACAGCAAGATAATTTTACCCAGACCCTGATGTTCGCTAAGTAGTCATAAGAAAGTGGGACAAATAGTAGATGAAGGAATAGAAGGATAGTTAAATATGGTGTATCCTAACATAAGATTTAAAGGTGAGAAAAGCAGAAGAGAGGGGAAGTCTAGAGGTTCAGATCTAGTCAATAGTACAGTAAAGGTGAAAAGCTGTAGATGCATGGCCTGATAGGAGGAGCTGTAAGGTGTCAAGGCCAGAATCAAGGCTAAACAGAGCTTTAAGAGTGACTCCAAATCCCCTCTTTTTTTTTCCATTAGAAATGGAAAGTGATGAGAAAGTAAAGAGGAGGTAATCATAGAAACATTTTTTTAAGACAATAGTAAGAAATAATACCATAGGAGGCAAAAGGATATAAAAATTGAGATATTTCTTTTCTAAAATTGTTTCCCAAAGTGTGTGGTGTGTTGGGTGCACCCACTCTGAGTTAACAGTATTTTGGTTCAGGAATCACAAATAGGCCAAGCTGAATCTAGCCCTGCAGTGGAAGCCTTGAAAATCTGCCAAGATATATCTTCTCAGGAACCTAAGGAATTTACATCATATCTTACCAGGTGTTAATAGTACCAGCCTGAGCTGCCATCAGATGAAACTACCCACACGTATACTAAAGGGGAGTTTGATTACAAGTCAAGCACTTTACACTACAAACATTGGTAGCTCCCACAGCCTGTTGAGCTCTCCTGCATGGCTGTGGGCTGCATGGTGGTGAAGTGTACTTGAACAGCAATGTCTCTCATGGTAAGTGACATTTTTTATTAGATATAAAGCATATTGTATACAAGCTAGATTAATTATTAGAAATATAGTAAGTAGTAGATGTGGCGAATGCATCTGACTCCTTGATGAAACCAGTAGCAGCTTGGGTCAAGCCTCAGAAGATGTAAACCTTTAGGTTGTGAGCAGGCCATGACCTTCTCTAGTTCTAACCTGTTCTTTGAAAACCCACCCAGAAACAGGGTGACATGGTGAGCCTTGATGTATAGGAGCCT
This sequence comes from Dryobates pubescens, assembly GCF_014839835.1. Lineage (NCBI taxonomy): Eukaryota > Metazoa > Chordata > Aves > Piciformes > Picidae > Dryobates > Dryobates pubescens. The sequence continues at coordinate 23,742,249 of NC_071619.1, forward strand.
GGAAACTGAAAGACCAAATATGTGATTAACACATGAATAGCAGCTGGTTCTTCCAAAGGAAAAAGCAAGTTGTGGGTACAAGGAGTCTCATGCATACGTTTTCCATCACATGTAATTTGACTATGAGCCAAACATTTTATTCCATAATTATGATAGCCTGAGTGAGCCTTTTTTGAGCTTTTCTTGCTCAGCAGTTGGCTGCATGGTGGTGATCTACTCCTGAACTGGGACACCTCTCAAGGTTATTTCTCAAGGTTGAGAGAGCCCTTACCACCTGCAGCTCTTTGATAAGTGACTGATATTTCACCTAAGTTAAGGGCATTAAGATCTTGTACTGGTAACTTTGAATCATTGTTATGTCCTCTGTGTAGTAATAGATTGAACCTTGCCATCAGACTTTGTTAAGCCTCAATCTTGCAACATCTTACTTCAATAAAACCAATTTTGCTGCTAGCTTTGGCAGTGGTTAAGCAGTCTAAACCTCCCCTGTGACAGTAGATTGTTTGACCACCATTTAGTTTGATTACTGTTTAATTATGGTTTAATAATTATAATTTAATCACCATTCAATCATCATTTAAGCACTGTTTAATAAAATAACCTGGTTAACCCCACAATGATACTTCTAATAATTCATCTACAAGAAAAATCGGTGTAGGCAGCAGAATGGTGGGTTCAATGACTGATGATTGTGGAGGCACAGATCTGTGACTTTGACAGTTGGACTTTCTAAGGCTGAAGGTTGAAGAACAGCTTCCAGGAGGCTGGAGACACCATGATAAATAGCTAGAGGCGAGCAGGAATAATCAGAAGAACTTGTGCAGAAGGGTGACTGTGAACTGGTGTAATTTGCTTGTGAGCTGCACCCATGGTGCCTGGGACCCACCTCAGCATCCCACCTCTGACCCAGATGGCTATTGCTGTGGTCATCGCCAACTTATTAAAAAGACACATTGCTTCCTGAATGCACTCCCCGTAGAATTCCCTGTGTGGTCAGTTAAAAAAACAGACAGGAGATGGCGCCTAGCCATAGACTACAGAAAAAGTCAAACACCTCTCTTACTGCTGCAGTCCTGACTATTACTGCACTAACCTCCTCCATTGGAATGAACTCAGGATCACAGGATGTCAGAGGCTGGAAGGGACCCAAAGAGATCATCAAGTCCAACCCCCTGCAAGAGCAGGACCATACAATCTAGCTCAGGTCACTTGGTGCTGCTTCACAAGCTCCTGCAACATGAAGACATATGAGCCTTATAACAAAAGACACAACAGCAAAGCAAAACTACATTAAACTGTGCAACACTATAGGCAATAAATACATCATATAATAGAAAGAGTGAAGAAGGATGGGGAGCACCACTGGTGGAAAAAAGCTATTAGAATGGTCTCCAACAGCAACAGGTGTATTGAACAGCACATTACATCCTATGGTTATAACATCTGCTTTGGGTGATTGGTATTGTTCTTACTGTCTTTTCATATATTTGAGTTTGGGTTTTGGCCCAATCAGTATATCTCATGGTGAAATGTACAGAATAACTTGCTGCTCATTATATAAAGCTATTTTAACCCTTTTACATTTTGTATTTATCACTTAAGCCTTCAGTAGATAACATGATGGCTATTATTGTCTTGTATCTGTAGCACAGAGGCAAGAGGTGATTGTACCACCACTCTGAAGTTAAGTGCATTGACTATAGTCATGGGGTGGAGTGTGATGGGTACACCCACTCTGAGTTAACAGTACTTTGGTTCAGGCATTGGAGACAAATAGGCCTGGCTGAATCTAGCCCTGCTGGATTTGCTTCAGCTAAAGTTCCCAAAATGTGAGGACTTGGAGGTTATCATTCCAGTGGAAAAATTGCCAGAAATTGGCTAAGTTATGCAAATGCCTCACTCCCTGCCTGTCTGCAAATAGCAGATAGCAAGGTTTGCATACAAGATTTCCTTGTCAGAAAAATATTCCATATGCTGCCATAGATAGCCCAGTTTCTGGGTTTGCAGTGTCAAACGTGTGGGACTTCTATGAATTCCTCTGTTTCTCCAGTGTCAGTGGCTGTGTTACCAAAGAAGCTAGAAGTGAGCCAACCTGGACTTCAGTAAAATCCACAGAGCACTGCAATTGACTTCAAAATCAGCACAACCAGGCCTAGAGTAAATACTGGGCTAGTTGCAGCAAACCTCCTCATAGATTCCTTCCAGCCTAACCATGATACTCAAAGGGGTTTTCTACATGAGAAAACAGCAGTACTTATGTTGCAGAAATGTGTTATTTTCCAAATCCTGCTGGAAGAAGTAACCCTTTGTAGAGGCTACTGTGCCTTTATTAGATGAGATTGGCAGCTCCTCTGAATGGCCCCTAACATGTTTCAGTCAAAATTACTCTGATTTACAAAACTGTCCCGTTAAAGTTAACTTTGCCCCTTTCAGCTGGTACAAGTCAGACAAATTAAGTCCCAAGAAGAGCTCTACCAGCACAGAAAGCACAATGATCCCTGGCCTTCTTTGCATATGAGTGACTCTGTAGGCACTTTTTTTCATCTGCATAGTGAACATCAGAATGAACTCTCCATCAAAACCTATGCTGATGTTTAGGTTTGCCTATTAATCAATCAGAAGTTCCTTTATTGGTGAGGCTTAAGATCAGCTGGGAATAAACTTGCAATTTATGCTAAACCACAAGCCATTCTTAAACTGAAATACACATATTATTTACATGCTTTGGACTACTTTAAGTTTAGCCATTTTCCATTGGTGAAGCCCTGGCCTCTGGGGTGCCATTTAACATTTTAATGAGGGAGGAAAAAGGGATTTCTTTCTTTAGTTCCATCGTAGTCGTCGTATTCCAATGATTGGCCACAATGGTCTGTTGAAGCTGTATGAAAGGAGAAAAAAAAACAGTTCCTGCACTGAAAGGAGTTGGTGAGTGAACAGGACATAAGTGTTAAGAAGCATGAACAAATTCCTCAAAATCAGTTTAGTTCTAAATCACATCACCTGTTAACAAAGTGTACATATGAAGGAAGCAAGTGTTGGAAAGGAAGTTCTAAGACTCTGTTCACAAAAATCCCAGCTTGTAGGAAAGAGATTATTCCCTGCCTAAACTATATAATGCTGTGATTCAGTCTGCAATGTTACTTTGGTGAGTGTCTTGGCAAAAGAAAGGCCTTTTTATTTTTGTTATTGTGCCTCTCTAAATGCTTCCATGTGAGCAACTTCACTCATCTTTAAAGAATGTGTGTAGGAAAAAATTTATTGAAGCATTTAGCTAGTACTGCTTGTATTAGAAAAAATGAACATGAAACAGCTTCTTCCTTTTACATTACTGTAGGATTTTACTGGAGGAAATTTACATTATATACAACACAAGGGGGGGTTCTGCTCCACCATGCTTGGAAAACGCCTTTTCTGAACGTTTTACGAATTCCTGATGAAAACAATCAGTTTTGGGGTTTAAATCTGGTGATTCACTGAACCTTGACTTGGACTGTAACTTCCTTGATTTGGTTTTGCTGCTCAAGTGTCACCAGTCCCTCAGGACACTACGTACGCAGGGGAAAGCCTAGGCTGCCTTTGTGATGGGTGGAGTTCCTTTTTTTCCGTTTGCTTTGTCCTTTTATGAAAGGGACCTCTCACTGGAAACCGTCGTGTTGCCAAACCTGTTTTGCGGAACTTGCCGATTCGTTTCCAGCCAACGGCCGCTCAGGCTGCCCTGCACAGGCCCCTGGCAGCTGCTCCGCAGGTCCTGCCACAGCTGGTCCCCGAGGCACGCCGCCTCCTTCTCGGCCTCGGCACCGGGCCTGGGCTGACGGAGGCACTGCCCGAAATCCGGGACAGCTGACGTGGCGAGTGGGACGGGCCCCCACCCCAGGCCAGGCCTGCTGCTTTCGTCACGGTTTCCATCGGCGGGCATTACCCCACCCTTGGCGCTCCCTCGAACCAAGGCCGGCGGAAGGAGCCGCAGCCTCAGCTCCGCCTCCCTCTGGCGCTCCCGCTGTCGCGCAGCGCCACTGAGCCGGCAGCAGGGGTGGCGGTAGTGGCAGCGGCTCCCGAGAACCCGTGGTAGGAGCGACCCCCGCTGTGGGTCGGGCCGGGCGAGAGGTAAGTACTACCGTGTTCCCCGGGGTTGTTGGCCGGGCTGGGCTGCGCGGGTGTCCCCGGGGTGACGGCAGCTCACGTCCGCCTGGACGGGGCGGCAGGAGCCGTAGTGCCGTCAGGGTGATAGGCGGCCAGGGGTGAAGGGTAAGGGTTTGGGACTCTCAGCATCTCCGCAGTTCGTAGAAAGGTGCGCTTGTTTCATAGGCAAGTTAGGTGGTTTCAGAGGCAAACTGATGTTGTGGAGTTGCAGTTCGTACTTTGCTGTGACCTTAGCTCGAGCTCATGTTTTTCATGCGTACGGTTAAAAAGAGAAGCATAAGATGGGTACCCCTGTCAGAGCCGTCATACAACCGCTGGTTTTGGTGGGGTTTTTTTTGGGGGGGGAGGGGTTGGTTTCCTTATTTGTGGTTGGGTTTTACGTCTCTTTCTTTAGAACGCTTGTAATGCGCTTTACTTTTTATTCTACTACATGGGCTTATATTGTCTCAAAACAAACTTTTAAACTCTTGCTCTACCTTGTGTACGACAGAAAACACGTGTGACTATGTGCAGGGCAGTGAGGAGTATGGTCTTGGGATAGTTTTTCCTCATTTAGCAGGTTAATGGTAGTTCCTGGAAGCTTCGTCCTGAGGAGGAGCAGCTGAGAGAGATTATTTTTTGAAGGGAGTGGCAGAAGTCTGGAAAGTAGTTCAGCCAAAAATGGGTACAGATGCATTGGGGCAGAAAAGCTGAGGTAAAGGTGTGAAAAGAAAACAGTCTGATTAGTAGGGAAAAGGTCTGGTGCAAGAAGTTTTGATGAAGCTGATTAGTAGGTTTTTATGCATCTAAAAGCCTGGCTGCTGTAGGAAGTGGGGGGCTTATTCCCTGGCATGCCCCCAGCCTATGGTATTTTCTGTTAAGTGCCTCTCAGGAGCATATACAGGTGTCAGAAATGGTGCAAAACCAGTGCTAGTTTGAGTGCAAAAATACTTTCCCTAGAGCTTGTCTATTTCTGTAATTTCCTGGTTTATAACTTGAGTAAGAGTCATGCAAACCACTCTCCTCCTACTGATGTTGCAGATAACTTGCATGGGGTAGTGGTTCTAGTTTTGCCTGTGGCCTAGTCCCTGCTGTATTTCTGCTGAATTTTTTTCTTCCTGAAAATGCCTCTGTAGCTAGTCTTGTGAGTTTTCCCCTTCTGCCCCTGAAGCATCATGTATAATACAGTATACCACATATAATAAATATGCAGCAAGATTTTGAAGGTACTCACAATTCTGTCCTTGTCAACAATGACATTTATATACCTTTCTCTTTCCTGACCTGCGTATAAGGTTGTGGAGACAAAACACCTCTGTTAATCTGGGCTTAAATTTTCTGGAATAGTTATCACGTTCATATGCTACATAATTTCTTTAACTTGTTGTCTGTAGGAGAAGAGTGTTTTCAGATAGTTTTGGAAGGCTATGTTTACTCTCTGGCTTAGAAAAGCACGTAAACATCTTGTGACTGAAGGAAGAAACTGGGCAGAATTTGGTTGGATGTGTTAAAATATTGTCTTGTTATTTTAGCCTATTGTATGCCTTAATTGCACGCATGCCAGTAGAAAATAACCAGTTAAGATGTGACACATCTGCCTTCTGATAGAGTATATAACCTTGCTGTATAACGTAATAGACATCTTTGCTTACATCTTGTTCTGGAAGCTGTGCTTAGGGTGATCAAACACCTATACTACAACAGTTCTCTTACAGTTGCCAGAAGTTTTGAATCATTAGACTCCGAATTCTGTGAAATGTCAAGAGTTACTAAAAGATGTAATGAAACCACAGCGGGGTGGAGGTATTTCAAGGAGGTATTTGTACACTCAGTATATTAAAGAAGAAGCACAAGTGTAGAATTAGGTAACAACTTAAAATGCATAATCCAATCTACTACAAAAACATTCAGAAGATGGAGCATCCAGAGGGTGCTAAAATAGAGCCTATCTTAGTTTGAAAGCAATCTAGGGATAGAAGAGGAATCTATAGTTAAAGCTGAGATGCAGTCAAAAAGAGCAGATGGTTTAATGCAGAATAGCAGGACTTTTGAACAAATACAGTTTCATTTATTTTTAGCCAAGGCTCAGGTGTAATCATCCATAGAAACTTCTCTGTCACCTTCAAATTGTAGTTAGGGTTCTCCTTGAATTAACTACACAACTAAGTAGCAGCAGCAATGTACTTTATTTCAAACATATGATTTGTCTGCTATCTTGAAACATGTTTCTTATTGGATATATTTTTAAATTGTATGTATAAATTATTGTCTGCTCTATCTAGTGACTGTTGCTCCACATTTGTTGCTGATTTGTTGTTCACTACAAAATCTTTGGGAGGTCATGCCCTGGCTGGGGCAAGCCTGGAGTCAGATATGGAGCAGAGTGGCAACCTGGCTGTTCTTTTGAGAGACTGTTTTATTACATTATTCTGGATAGCAATTCCTGCCTATGCCTAGAACCTGGTTTTAGGTATGTGTGAAACTGTGCCTGTACTATTCAGATGTCACAGATGCTGAGTGTGGACTAGTGCTGATCATCAGGCTGTAGCAACTTAGACTGTGTAGACTTCATGTGTTGGGGTTTTTTTAAACACGAATCCACCCCACACAGTCATGCTGTCTGGCTGTTCCCTGTACAGTGCAAAGCAGTAAAAACATTTTTTTCTAAGATAATATACCACAGAATTGAAGGGAAAGAAATCTTTCACAGATATTGCTTCCTTCACGGGTGGTTTGTTGGTGGGTATTTTTTGAAGGCTTTGGGAAGGCATCACCAATAGGTCACTCTGTTCTAGCTTTAGTTCAGCTGTTGTTTTGAGGAAGCACTGGACTTAAATTCCTCCTTTCTTAGTATTCATTTAATCATTAGGAGAGGTAGGCCTCTGATTCAGGCTTTTGGATCCCAGCTTCTGACAGGTTTAAGAAGTGTCAACGAAATTAATCTCTTATTAAATATCCAAATGAAATTTAAATCTTCAGAAGACCTCTGTGCTAAAACTTACCATTCAGTCAATATTCATGTGAAGTGATAATGTGATTAATTTATACACCTAATTCATATTCCAAAAGACCTCTCACTTGGTGAGAAAGCATGTTTGGTTTCTAACTGTTGCCTAGCAAGTTAATCTAAATTAGGTGCTCAAGCAGCTGCCTGAAGTAGACACTGTGAATATCCATTTTATTGTTGCTAGAGAGAAAACTTTCAGTTTGGAAAACTGCACACATTCTGTAAACAATGCACCTGTCTGTAGTCCCAATAACTGGTTATTGGCTTCAATTGGCCTATTTTCTGAAAATACTGATTTTTCCATTAGCTAAGAGGATACCTGTATCTTACAAATCTGAGAAGTTGGGGTGGGGGAATACTTTTTTTTTTTTTTTAAGCTCTAAGGGCTGATCCTGTGTTCAGACTAGATTTGAAGGCCATAGTCTTGCTTTCCTTTAACTTTGTATGTTTATGGTTGTTCTGAAGTACAAGGCTCTCTGGGTTTGCTGAACTGGTTCTTTCTTTAGTAAGTCGATTCCTGTAGAGATGTGATGGTCAGTAACTCTTTATATTCAGCAATGAATAAAGCACATCCATTTGTTTACCAACGTAATAATCTTCCTAGTGTCACTGGACATCTGTGTGTAAGCCTTTCACTGTCTAGAAAGCATGAAAGCCATCACCATGAAGAAAAAGCTGATGCATTTGCACATTTAATATTGATCTTTTCTTCATCTGGAGAGTCCCAAGGCTGTCAACCTGGTACAGAGCACAGAGGTTTTGTGTGCAGTGTAGGGTACTTCCATATGGGTTTTAGCAGAGGTTCCATGCAGTCTTGTAAGTGTGTCTGTCTTTGTGAGGCTGGCACTTACGAGCTTGGTGTTGCTGGCTGCTTCTGCATCTTGAACAGTAGGAAGTACTGGCAGAGGACCTGGTGGCCTTGCAGGCCTGGGGAACGCTGGAGCCCTCTGCTTTTGCAACAGGGTGGCTCCCTGGCTCTGCTCTTCAGGCTTGAGCTCAGCAGCTAATTAAAAATCAGTGGTGTGAAATGAACAATTAAGTGCTTTGGTAGTTACACTGTTGCTTTAGTTCCAAAATATTTCCCCCACAGATTTTGTGAAATGCAATAATAGTTATTTGCCAGTTCTGACTGATGATGTAAAAATCTGTTCTAGCGTGGTAGAACTTAAAATAGATGAGTATAAATACCTGAGGCCTTAGTTGGAAATGTAATTCAGCCTATTTATAGCATGACTCTCTTTTTTGCAGTGGATTTTTTCATGTGACAAGGTCAAAATAGGACAAATGTTTCATAAACCTATTTTGGTATTATTTCTTTCTTCTTGTGTTCTATGTTTTGACTGTCTGTATTGTAAATATTCCAAAGAGAACACTGCAAGAGTGTGCTACAAAAGAAAATACTTGGATCAGGGCAGAACAGGAAGACAAATTGAAGTTGATCTCCTTGAATTAACTCATGTTGCAATTGTCACTGCAGCTCAGTTAAGTTCTTTGGGTTTTAAGTAGTAATGTTACACAGTTTTCCTCTGCTCATTGTCCACTGTTCAGACTTTAAGACAAAGGTCTATAAAAACAACCACAGTAGTATGTTTTTCTAGTCAGCCATTTGTAATCTCTGGATTCATGTTGGTGAATAGTATTATGTTGCTGTCTCCAGCAAACCCAGTTCTGCTGGCTTCTAGAAAATTAGTTTGGCCTACATGTCCTTTCACATTTGGACCCTCTGTGAAGGATGTGGGTGTTGAGTTGTCAAGCAGATGTACCAATGAGAGGAGAATATGCTCAAGCTAGGACAAGCCTGTCTGGAGATGACAAGGGGGCTCATTATAGGAACGTTTGGTCCCTATTTGCTTCTGTGGTGTGGCAGGTGCTGGTTATTGTTACTAGATACGCAGGGAACTTTGTCATGAAGTGACTGAGTTGCCTGGTAACATCAGAATTGTCCTTTGCTGCGTACTGAGGTCTTAATTGAATGTGGAGTCAGTTTTTGGTTTGGTGTTTTGTTTCCTCACTATGCAACAAAAGCAAGCAATTATAGGTACTAGTTGTAGGTCAGTGAATCATCTGGGAAATTCCTTGTGGAACAGATGATCTCAGAAGTTCCTTCTAACCTAAGTTATTCTATGAAATACAAAGCTTGCACTGGTGCAGCTAACATCAAAGCAATTGTTTCACTGTCTCAGAGAATCTCATTTTGGTCATATATTGTTCATGCATTTCTCTTTTGCATGGAGTGTTTCCAATCCTGTTCAAGTTACCTGAAGGGAGGTTGTAGCCAGGTGGGGGTTGGTCTCTTCTCCCAGGCAACCACCAACAGAACAAGAGGACAGAGCCTCAAGCTGTGCCAGGGGAGGTTTAGGCTGGATGTTAGGAAGAAGTTCTTCACAGAAAGAGTGATTAGCCATTGGAATGGGCTGCCCAGGGAGGTGGAGTCGTCACACACTGGAGGTGTTTAAGAAGAGACTAGATGAGGCACTTGGTGCCATGGTTTAGTTGATTAGATGGTGTTGGATGATGGGTTGGACTTGATGATCTTGAAGGTCTTTTCCAACCTGATTAATTCTATTCAAGTGGTGTTTAATAGTATAAAATATTCGAAGTGGGATTAACTTATATGTAACTTAAATTATGAGTAGTGATTTTAAAAAATAACTTTTTGTTACTAAAGGGTTGAGAATTTCAGTGCAAATATTTTAACTTTTGTCTGTAATACAGGACACCTTGTGATAGCATCTCCTGCTGTAATGTCACAGTTTATGCATCTGTCACTTAGCTATTTGTGAATGTTCTTACTTGGTATTTTTACAGTGTGGTTGTGGCTTATGGGTCTATCTTCCCATTCATCTCTTCTTTAGAAGACAGATGCCATGTCCAACATTCTACCTTATTTTGACTAAGGCTTGTTAGTGTTACCTATCTGATACTTCCCCTCCCTCTGCCCCTTGCTTATCCCAGCAGGTCAGAAAATGATAGATTACCTTCTAATAAAATATTGGATGATTACATTGAATGGCAGTACTCCTGACTCATAATACTAGCAAGCAGTTCAACTGGATGGTTTTTAAAAGCCCCCTTGTTTGAATTTGTTACTGTTTCACCATCTATTCAGAGCTGTGGGTTGGTTTGTTGGGTTTCTTTTTAGGAAACTTGTAGGAAATGTACCACGTGCTAGTACTCTTTAAAAACACATTTTTAGATGAAGACAAGTAAAGATTTTAAAGGTGAACTATGAATGTTAAGTTCTGTATAAAAGAGGTTTCCTTAGTTTTGGCTGGCATGAACTCAAGCTATATTAAGCTTTGTTGGAAGGGGAGTGCTTGCTACTGAATTAGTGTTTTTTGTAGTAAAAGGAAGGCTAGACAGGGAGCCAGTTACACAGAGGATTTAATGAAAAACCAAATTGCAGGGCTTTTTATATGCCAGGATGAAAAATATTGTACATGATACAGGACAAAAACAACTGTGCTGCAGTGTGTAAGTCAAAGATAAATCTTGCTGAGGCTGCTAAGATAGCAATTAGCTGGTATGATGCTGACTGTGACTTATCCTTGTCTTGCAAAAGCACAGTGGTGGAAGCCTCAGTTTACCACTGATAAGAATCCACAGCATATTATACGGTGTTACATTCTGTTCTGCTGGTTTCACAATCCAGGATCAGTCTTGGAGCAGGTTCTAGAATTTATAGCTTTAGGCAGCCTTTTGTACTACATCCTGGTAATTAACCTGGAGGAGTAAAGGTCGAAGGTTTAACTTGGTGTTCTCAGGGAAGCAAGCATAATTAAACAAATTATTTTGAGCAAATATAGTTCATGGTCTTTTCTTTTTTGTATGCGCTGAAATTACCGGACCTTGGCATATCTGGAGACTGAACAGCAGCTACTACATAAATTCTAGAAATGGGTATGAATGCAATTGTTAAGTTTTTCTATTGCAACTTTGTTATGAAATTATTAATATTTAATACTTAGGTGGAGATATTAGAAAAGCTTTATTTATTCATGAATATCAAAATACTGCCAAAACACATTTACAGTGTATATTTATAGGTACAGCTATTCGGTTGTGGTTAAAGTATTTCACAAAAAGGAACACGGAACAATTTAAAGAATTTAAGCTAGCTAGGGACTTTCAATCAGCGATTCAAATCAGGAAGGAGATACACGGCGAAGTGCTGGCTTGCCCACGAGGTGGACTCTCGGTCCGCTTAAGGAACCACAGAAAAGGCTTTATGGGAATTAGCAGGTTTACTCACGGCTGCTGCCGGCTGGGACCTTTTCGGACGTTGCAATTATAATCCAAGAATTATGGTGCACGTTTGCACAAATAAACAGAGCAATCAATGTGGGGTCCTCTATGTGGAACGCTGTGGAGTTTGCAGCTTCTCTTTTCTGGAGCAGTCTCGGGAAGAGCTTTACCACCAAGGGCTTTGTAGAAGCGTGACACTGCCGCAACTGGTCTCCAAGACATCTCTCTCTCAGCTTGCGGTGCAGTGGTTCCTTTCGCAGCTCGGCAGCTGGCACGGTTTGCTGGCTGGGTGTGGAGCAGGCGATTCGGGCGAGTTCTGCGCTGGCGAGCGGCTTTTCACTCACAGGCTGCAGCTGGCATGGCTTACTTTGCTGGCTAGGAAAGACTTTTTCAGCTGCGACTTTGGCGGGGGTTTATAGACTCATAGAATCAATATGGTTGGAAAAGACCTCAGAGATCGAGTCCAACCTATCACCCAACACCTCATGACTAGCTAAACCATGGCTTCAACTGCCACGTCCAGTCCTTTTTTGAGCACCTCCAGGGGTGGTGACTCCACCACCTCCCTGGGCACCACATTCCAATGGCCAATTACTCTTTCTGTGAAGAACTTTCTTCTCACCTCAAGCCTAAACTTCCCCTGGTGCAGCTTGAGACTGTGGTCTCTTTTTCTGTCTCTGGTTGCTTGGGATAAGAGACCAACTCCCACCTGTCTACAAATAGAATCATAGAATCAGTAAGGGTGAAAAAGACCTTGGAGATCAAGTCCAACCTATGTGTTGCAGCCACTCTTCTGAGGTCAGCTGCTGGACAAGTGCAGAGTGCATGGTATTGCAAATACTTTCTAGCTGACCAACTGCATGCTGCAAAAAGCAAAACAGTAACATTCCATGGGTGCCAAGAACAACATCCTCACGTTGACACCCTTTGCTTGGAACATGCTGCAGAAGCCACCTCCTTGACACACTGGCACCTCTTATTGGGAAAAGATTTTAGCGTATATATGTGGTTGGATTTTATTGGTTATGTGATTGATAACAAAGAGTATGTGAACAGACACTCTGAGCTATATGGCAGACTGGGGGATTAGGGCTTCTCTAGGAGTTTGGTTAGGGATTTGGCTAGGGATAGACCTGGGACTTCTGCTAGCTGCTGGTTCTCTTAAGGGCTACCAAGACTTACACTGTTAAGGACACTCTAAGACTCTAGTGCTAGGGATTCTATGACACAGTAATAAAGGACTTCTGGGAGGACTTCTGAGATTATCTGCTCTCTGCATTTCTGGAATCTCGTTGCTGTACAGCAGTGGGGTTCGTGCACCATTTGTCACCCACTGGCCCTCAAATTGGGTAGAACAACAGTATGTGATAAGGCTGCCATAGATAAAGTCAGCTTTCACTGGCTAGATTCTGGCTGCAGCATGGCTTGGCTTTTGCTCCTTTCCAGGTGAAAACAAGGCAAGGGTTTTACCATCATAGCTTGTATTAATAATTTCCTGAAGACTAATGGGCAATGGCAGGAGAGAAAAAAGTGGAGAAACACAATACTTCAACCATACATATGTCCAAACATACACAGATGCACATGCAGTCCATAAGCATGGCAGAGTGGCAGATGGCCAGGTACACGTGCAACATATGCAACATGTACATTTTGTTTACCTTGACCCCCAGATATGTCTAGAGAAGCCTAGGTGTGTCCAGGTTTTGCGGACTTACAGGTGTTTTGCCTGTTTGCTTCGCACCAAAAAAGCCACTTCTTGGTGAGGGGCGAAAGGGGGTTTAAGTTTGGGCTTGTACAGAGTCTCCGGGATACCTTGGCAGCCTTAAAATTGTCATTCTTTATTGTTGCAATTGTTTGTGTGTTTTTGTTATAAGTGTCTCTAGTTGTAGTACTATTCTGCTGCACTGTGGCATAGAGGAGTTTATTTTCAAGATTCTCACTGAAAGTGTATTGCAAGTTTAATCTCTTAAAAACAGGGCAGTTTGCTCTTGCCTTTGTCAAAGCAGCAGGAAAATGCTCAGGAGTCTGGGTGATTCATGGCTAGCTATGTGAAATGAGATAGCAGTGTCCGCTGCAGGAGTAAAACCTCAGATATTTATTTAGAGTTTTGAGGTGGAGCTCCAGGGTGAACACTGGAAACAGTGTTTGTTTTGTTTTCTTCAAGGCACTCTCTCTTTCCGTGTGTGGCTTGGTGGTTTGGATTTTTTTTCCTTGTCTTATATACTATTTCTTTTATGGCTGAGCAAACACAGACCTTGCTGTTCCTGTATCCTCCCACACTGTATTTGTATAGCAGGGTGAACATCTGCATCTTCTGTACCCTGGCCTATGTGACCACCACTTTATTGTCAGCAGGCAAGTGCTGGTCATCACTGACAATTTTAGTAAGATTTTATGGGTGTAGCAAAAGAAATTTGGGAGGATGGGAGCTGAAATGAAGACAAGGTTGTAGAAGTACTTATTTGTTAATTTAGAGAAATGGCCAACAGGGACCCAATGAAGTACAGAAAAGTTGGTGATCAGGGAAGTTTTTGAACCTCAGAAACTGGGCTGTTTGTGGACCTAGTTTTCCTGGAATCAAACCAGTGAGGGGAAAATGAACCTTGGAAAACTGCTGGGTAAATGCTGCATTCAGAGAAAGCAGGTGGAAGTGTGTATATATGTGTGTGTGTGTATATATATATATATGGTAACGTTTGGGGTTTATGACTGATGAAGTTAGTCATTATTTCTCAATCTCGGCTTTATTTGCCAAAAGGCTCTTTTAATATATATATTTTTTTTTTTCCATTTGAAAGGAACATTCTGCACAGGATTAAAAACAAGCAAATAACCAGTCCTTTTAAGAAACATGACACCCCTGCTCCCCCCCTGTTCACCAAAGAAAAAACAACCCAAACCTTTTTTCCTTAAAATTGTACCTCAAGCTGAATTGAAAAAGCATATTTTTAAAATTATTCTGTATTTTATTTATGCATTAAGCTAAAAGTAAATTAAAAAAAATCTAAATCTAGTATTTACATATGAAGGATAAAATAATTTTAATGCTTTAATAATTTGCAGCTAAAAAAAACCCATGCGCTTTGACTAGTAAGCATTATACATGCTAAAAATCTAGGTTGTAGGGTGGTTTATTTAGGGGGTTTTGTGTAGTTTGAGTAATTATTGTTCCTTTTTGTTTTGGTATCTATGACTGTGCGTTATTATGTAAAGGCAGTTGGTGATTCAGTGAAACTCTGAAGTGCCAGATTGCCTTCTGTTGATGTTTGGTTTGTGTGTTTTTCCTGGCTTCTTTGCAGTTCCATGCCAATCCTACCCATTTCAGCAGTGAAACAAGCTGTCCATGTGCACTGTCCTGTCCCAATGTGTGGCTGGGGCCTGGCAGCTTCCTCCAGCAATCACATGCTGGTGTAGAGGCTCTTAGGAGCATGGCAAAGTGCCAGGAGGGAGGAAGCTGCCTGCTGTTTCCAGCAGAGGAGGATACTTGTTTTTCTTTCAGCTCTAATCAGAAATGTTGAGGGTTTGCTTTTTGGACTCGCAAGTTTGGGATCTTACCAGTCATTGTATGGGTAACAGCAATCATTGCCTCCAGGAGTTATGATTCCCTTGGGACAGCAGTTCCTAGCAAGTGTCCTTTGGATGGGTTTTATAACCTGAATTTGCATCTACCTCAATAAAGTGTTTGGCTTTATCAAGTTCTGTAAAGCTGCAGTGAAGTGCAGTTGTGTTTTGATGCTGATCTCTCAGGAGCGTTGAAAGAGACCCCATGCAGCTGCTGCTGTACCTTTACGCTCTTTATTTAGCATCAGTGAACATTCAAAAGTAAACATCCATTATTTATCTGAACTGCAGGGATGATCATGAGAGTCCTGTTCCCAGGAGTTAGTTTCAATCTGTGTCCTTTTTAAATGCTAGAATCTAAATGTGGGATAAGCCCTGGGCACGTCTGGAAAAATAAGCTTGATCTCCCTGCTGACTGCGAAGGTTGTGCCCCCTGGTGTGTATTGTATAGTCACTGTATGTTGGATTCACTTCTTGGAGGTCTGATGTGCTGTGTTTGCATGTGAAATGGAAAGTTACATAGAGCTCAGTCATAGAGAAGTGCTTATATAACCAAAACCTTGTTGTCTTTCCAGCTGCAACAGACTTGAGATTTAAATTCTTCCAAACCTCCTAAATAGCACTGCAGTGAAAGATCTTACTGGAAACCAAGCTGAAGGGAATATGGGAAAATTTATCAAGTTATAGAGAGCATCTTGTAAGCATGTGATAATGATGTAAAAAATTCTGTGAGACTTTACCCTTCAGATACAATCTGATTATGAACAGTGTCATGTTAGCTAGTCTATACCACTGAATATGCAGAATTGTGCTTTGCCTTCCTTGAATGTTTCTTGAGGTTTAAAGTTAGACATTTGTGATTGACAGTTGATGGATTTAAAGCCTGGTTCTCCAAAATGTCAGCAAGTTTCCCAACTGTGCATTCTGCTTGGTTTCATCATGTGTGGAGCTGGGTAAATTGTTAACTCTGTTACACCTATCAGAAGAGGAGAAGTGGGTAATGGAGGGTAATGATTATACTCTTGGCTGATCTTACCACCTCACACTTCTGTTTGTAGTAGGGATGGAGAATGAGCAAATGGCACAGTTGGAAGGACAGAATTTAGATTTGCATGCACAGAAATATTCCTGTTAATGATATTCCTTATCGATTTACTGCTAAACAGGCTTTTTTCACATGCTGAGAAACTGCCTTCACTTATTTGTTGAGTCTGTTAAGACACTTTACACACTGGACTAGAGGCAAGGTAGGGGTTCTGTTTGTTGTAATTTCTGCTAGTGTCTTTCTCTCCTTTTAAGGTTAAATGAGTACATGTAGCATGAAGTGCAAACATTTTTAAAATAAACTGACAATTTCCCATTTGTGTTTTCTGTAAATACATAAATAAATAAGGAAGTATTTTTCTGTCCTGCAAAAGAGCCATGCAAACCAGAAAGGGAAGCTAACAGGATTATGCAAAAGGAAAACAATCCAACAAAGAAAAGCACACACCCCCCTCAAGTCAAAACAAAACTAAACTCTGCAACTGAAATCCAAAACATGGCAAAACAAGCCCAATGCAAAAGGCAATACTTCAGGGAAAAGAACGGAAAGGGACACTGTTTGAACAGCAATTTTAGACTGGGAGTTGTCACTGAAAATAACCTTGAAAAAGCTAAGACTAACTCTGAATGTTTCCTTCATCTGGAACAAGCTGCTTGGGTTAATTTTGCCATGCTTCAGTGTAAAGTAAGACTTTCTGTATTCTGGAAAATACTTTTTGTTCTGTCCTTCATTTTGCTGTCCTTTTTAAATCTGCACTTCTGTCTTGGGCAGCTAATGTCTTTGTGTGCTTCAGTGCTGACAGAGGCACTATCAGCTCTGAGAGATCCAATTTGTTATAGTGATCTTACCCTCTCAGAAAAACCTTCATATTTTATGGCAATGCTGTAAGCATGAAGTGTGTCCCTTTTGCTCTTTACACTGACCTTGAGCTTTTGCAGACATTTGTATTTAAAGACCTTCTAACATTTTTCATACAGTTACTTACTTGAAGACATGACTTGTGTGTTGGATAATTTTTACACTTGATTAATGGGACTGTTCTGTAGAGTTTGCAAACTTCTGGAGACTTTAATAGCATTTTCAAATAAGACTTCCTTAACAATGTAATAGACAAAGCAAGTCAGAAGTACTAACTGAAAGAAGAAAAATAATCTGAGGAGTGACTCTACAACTACTTAGGGATCTGACAGTGTCTATTGGTCCAGCAAAAGAAAATGAGAAGTTTCTCAGGGAAAAGTCTGTGCAACTTGTACTGTTGATGTCTAAATTTTGTTAACAGGCTGCTGCAAGTATGTTGTTTGTTAATTCTATGTGGTGTAATTAATGAAGCATTACAGAAAATAACTGTATCACACATACTTTTCAGATCTTTCCAATGAATTACCCTGGCTATCCCCCAGCGGGTGGATACCCACCAGCTGCCCCAGGTAAGTTGTTTAGATGAAGTACATGTTAAATGGCAATGATGGTCCTATCTGGAATGGAAAGGTGGAATGGTTGAAGAATGAGGCTGTGAAAGGTTTTATTGACTCATTGAAGTTTTCTGTGCTCTCTTGTTAGTTCCTGCTTCAACTTGTCTGGGATTCTGGCTTATATAATATAGGTGCTCTACAAGGTGCATGTGTAAGGTCCATTTTCATTCATTTGAGGTGAAGCACGCAGTACTAGAGATGGTCATAATTTGAACAAAAATAACAACTATCAAGGAACAGTGTCCTGTCAGCACTGAGTCTTGAGGGCAGCTGGTGAGAAAAGTTAATATGGGAAGAAATCAATTACAGAATTCAAAATCATATCCCACAAAGAATTAGGGCTTTAGTGAGGCTGTTACCCCTAATTCACTGGTTTTAGGCAGATAGTTCAGTATTCAGTATCACCAAGGTTGGAAGAGACCTCAAAGATCATCGAGTCCAACCTGTCACCACAGACCCCATGACTAGAGTAGGGAGGACAATAGTGCCCACTGCAGGCTTGAACTCACAAGCTTCCCATTAAGGGTCTTATGTGCTACCAACTGAGCCACACCACAGGCTGAAATGATTATATGTTGTATATGGAAGGGAGAGGGCTGTTAGGATATAAATTATAATAGTATAAAGATGATAAAGTATGTAATCACTGCTTGATATCAAGGTAAACTTTATAGTTCTTAGTAATGAAGTTTAGAGTTGTTACTATTCTTGGTAGAAAAAGCAAGATGAAGTCATAGGGCTATGGTGAAAAGTGGAGCGAGGCAAGCTAACTCAGGAAGAGGAAGCAGTGTACAATGAGAAGCCTAACTAGTCTCAGCAGAATATTCTGTCTTAGACTGCTGTTCAGACAAGACTGTACTGCTGTATGCAGCTAAGTGTTGTGACTTGGGTAGCTGTGAATGTACTGGGTTGTGCTCTGTCAACATCTCTCAAATTAGCAGCCCTAAAAGAATTAATAATACCTTACTGCTGGAATACCTGGACAACTTTGTAGTTTAAGGGAAGCTACTAAGCAGTCAAAATATGATGTTCATAGTATCAACTCTTGAGTGTTAACCTCTGAACGTTTTTAGAGTTGTTTCAAATGAGAACGTATAGATTGAGTGATAGCTAATGTGATTAGAAATATCCAGTGAGGCCTTTCTGTGTATCTAATTGCGCTGCTACTCTGCATCTCTTAACCTGGTTTTCCTTCTCCCAAACTGTGGCACTGAACAGACAGTACATTAAGGAAGGAGTAGGTTTAAAAACGTGTGGTTTCTTGTTTCAGCATGGCATTCTTTGATTGCAGGTAGCAATCCCTGGGGTGGTGCTGCCCATCCACCTCCAATTGGTCTAGAAAATGTGACTGGCTATGCCAATCAGTTCAATCCCAATTACATGGCTGGTATGGTGAGTTTGCTTTCATTTAATATCTTTTACTGTGACTTTCTTAAACACAGATGTGTGTTTCTCACATTGCCTCTGGGGAGTTTTCTGTGCCTTTATATTGAGTCAAAGTGTTGAGCATGCAATATCCCCCGTTGAAGAAAGCAGGTAGTGTAAGCTATTCCTTATTTTAGGAAATCAGACAATAATTAAATGTCAAAATAAAGAGCTTGACTTCAAAAGTCATGGACATAAAAGTAATAGGACTTGGCTTTTGCTATGCAGAGGAATATAAAAACAGACTCGGAGGAATATAAAAACAGACTCAGTATCCACTGTTAATACATTCGCATTGACAAATGCAGACCAAATTTTGCAGTTTTGCCTATCACCTGTCTGAATAAGGAACAAGGCTGTGCAACCCAAGATGCTTTCTTAAAAATACTGATGTTTGACAGATAGCAGTAAAAAGTTTGACATTAGAAATGTCTGCATTTTCTTCAGTGTGACTTTTTTTTCTTTTTAATGTAATAGAAGTGAGTGACACTTTTGACAGCTTCAGTCTTCAGAACCCTATTATGCTGCATAATGAATGCAGAGTTTGTAGGAAGACATTTACATTATAGATGCCTTTCTCAGGCAATGAATAAATGAAGTGATTGGGTAGTCAGCAGTCAAAAGGAGCAGAAAACTATGTGGGTGCGTGCACATAGCAATGTGCACAGCAGCTAGCTTCTGAGAGCACTGCAACCATCAAGTATCAGTTCATCTTGCTCCTTTGTAGGTAGAGGGTCTGAGTGTATCTCGTGGGAAGATGATACTGCATGTGGAATGAAGCATCTTTGTAGCAGTTTCTGCAGACGTGTTTCCAAATCTAGTCCAGGGACTCTTGCTACATGTAAACTGCTAATGCATATAGTGCATCATATAACAGACAGAGCTTGCTTCTGCATCATAAAACAGCTGGAGCTTGCTCGTAGTAAATTCCCGCACTCAGGTGATGTTGTGGGCACGTAAGGCAGCCGTGGACAGAGAAGGGATATGCATAGTGTTTGGTTGCTGGGATCAATTGGCACAGGATTTTAGAATAAGAGGTGTGTAGCTGTTGTTCTCCTGTCTGAGTGGTTTGTAATGCTGGATGCAGCAGCAGGTATGTGTCTGTTCATCCAGCTTCTTGATGTATGGCAGCTGATGACTACAGTAAATCAAAAGTCAACAGAATACAGTGGTGTTTTTTTCCATTTTGCTTGCTAGTAAGACATGATTCTTGCAGATTTCTTTTGCAGATGCAGAACTACCTATCTGTGTTGGTAGAGAAGGGAGTTGCATTGTATTAAGCACGTTATTGAAACTCAATTGTTTGTACGCTTTCCCACCTCTTGCTTTATTTGCTGTCATTGCAGGCATCCAACCTTGCAGGGACCTTTGCGGGAGCAAATGTACCACAAGGCATGTATCCTTCAACACCAGGGGGTTATCCCCCAATTCCTTCAGGTGGCTTTGGGCAACCTCCACCAGGACAGCAGCCCTCTTATGGAGGGTATCCTCCACCTGGAGGAAATCCACCATCAGGAATGCCAGCTTACCCAGGATACCCGGCTGGCACTGTGCCAGGCCAACCCACACCACCACCTGGTCAGCAGCCTATGAGCTATCCAGGACAGCCACCAGCACCCTTCCCAGGGCAGCAGCCAATGCCAAATTATCCACCAGGCCCAGCTGTGAATCCATCTATGCCCTCTTACCCAGGACCTACAGGGCCTGCAGTTTCTCCTGTAACAGTAAGAGCATTCAATGTTTTTGTTCTGAGATGTGACCATATATATGTTTTCTCTGTTTTATTTCTGTACACCCACCCTAAAATTGTAAAGGAAGTCACTTAAGTTTGACTAAAGAGAGAGATCTTTTCCAAATGCAAGCAATATAGACTCATATGCCTTGAAATAATTTTTGGTTTATGACATTATCCAAGATGAAAGATTTGGTTTGAATTCAAATTTGCCTTCCCTGACTTAACAAAGTACTTACATTTTTATGTACAAGCTCGTGGACTCATTGAACAGTTTGGGTTGGAAGGGACCTTTAAAAGGTCATCAAATCCCAAGTCCCTTGCAGTGAGCAAAGATATCTTCAAATAGGTCAGGTTGTTCAGAACCCTGTCCAACCTGACCTTGAATGTTTCCAGGAATGGGGCATCTATGACCTGCATTCCACCCTCACTGTAAAGAAATTTCTTCCTTATGTCTAGTTGAAATCTATTTTTAGTTTACAACCATTACCCCTTGTCCTGTTGCAACAGACCCTGCTAAAAAGTTTGTCTCCATCTTTCCTATAGGCCCCCTTTAAGTTCTGAAAGGCTGTAGCAAAGTCTGCCCCAGGCTTTCTCTTCCCCAGACTGAATAACCCTAACTCTCTCAGCCTTTCTTCCATGCCATCCCTCTCGTTATTTTTGTGGCCCTTCTCTAAACTCCCTTCCAACAGGTCCATGTCTGTCTTGTGCTGAGGACTCCAGAGCTGGATGCTGTACTCCAAGTGGGGTCTCACCAGAGCAAAGTAGAGCCTCCCTTGACCTGCTGGCCATGCTTCTTTTGATGTGGCCCAGGATACGGTTGGCTTTCTGACCTGCAAGTGCACATTTGCCAGCTTGCATCCAGCTTTTCATCCACTGTGGTACCTCTAAGTCCTTCTCAGTAGGACTGCTCTCAATCCCTTCATCCTCTAGCCTGTATCAATACCAAGTATTCATACTGGGGGTCCGTCAAACTTTAATAAGTTTGGTAACAGATTTAATATTGGTGAACCTTGTGCATTGTCTCGTATTTTGAGTTCAGAAATGAACAAATTGTTTAATGTGAGGTTTTCAATTACTTTTTTTCTGTTACTTTTCAAACAAAAAGGAAATTTATAGCATTCCTAAATAGTAAAGCACTAATATGTAATTCAACTTGGTCTGATTTTTTAGCATGGAAATCGAGGCACAATCATTGATGCACCGGGATTTGACCCTCTGAAGGATGCAGAAGTCTTAAGGAAGGCCATGAAGGGATTTGGTGAGCAGTCTGTGGATATACATTTCAGTTAAAAGTAGAACCGCAGCTTTGATTCAGCACTGATCTTTCTTCATTGTTATGTGTGTTCTGAGTGAGCTAGTTCACTCATAGCATCTTTGGATATCAGAAGAATTACTGAAAGTTCATATAGGCATTTGCAACATCATGAGTTTGGTGTTTGGTTGGGGCTTTTTTCTTTGTTTCACTGTTTGTGACTGGGAGTAGAGCTTGTAGTTCTGTAGTTGTACACAAGAGGAGATCCTGTAGATGAATTAAAGGCTCACATGACCTTTGGTTGAGTTTGGAAGAAATAGGATCAAATGGAACAAGAAAGTTGAGTCCTCAAATGATGTGCATGCTCATCCTGTGGTTTCTGTGTGCACGCACAGGAACCGATGAGCAGGCTATTATCGATTGTCTTGGAAGCCGTTCAAACAAGCAACGACAGCAGATCATCCTATCCTTCAAAACAGCTTATGGAAAGGTAAATACATTGTGAGAGCGGAAGGAAGAATAAAGGAGAACCTGCATACCCTAATTGGAAGTCAGAAGACTTAGAGTTTGGCCAAAAAAAAATTGGAAGTTGCTTAAGGGGAAGGTGGTTGACAAGTCATTCCTGTTTAGGGCTCTGCTTCTACCCACTCTTGACCTTTTCATACAGTGTTTCAAATGAAACACATAGAGCAGTTTCTCTGCTGAATGGTTACTTTGACTCTTTGGTCTGTGCAAGTCTACTTAATTGGACATTAATTATCTAGGTGTACGTGGTACATTATGCTGATTTTTAGGGTTGTTAAGTATTGTAGCTTTACACTGAAGATACATCATGGATGCTTATGCATAAAGAATTCTAACTAAAATCCACAATTTTTATGCTTATATTTGTAAGTTTGGTTCTTTATGCATTTTTTTCTTTGTTTTTACTTCTCATTAGGATTTGATCAAGGATCTTAAGTCTGAGCTATCAGGTAACTTTGAGAGGACAATCCTAGCCATGATGAAGACACCTGTCATGTTTGATGCTTATGAAATCAAGGAAGCTATAAAGGTTTGTATAGGAGATACAAATTAAAAGGTAGAGGAAATATTTGAGCTGATAAAACTTTTGGTAGTCATTTAAAAGCTTGAACATACATTCCCTCCTTTCTGTCCAGATGCTCAACCCACTCTTTGATCTGTATCCCATTTTTTGGAAATATATAATAGTGAAATTGAGAAATGTTATTAAAATTGAGAAGTAACCTATTTTATATGTTAATGTTAAATACTATTTAATGGGTTTGTGTGGTAACAAAAATATATTAATAAATACACACACAAAAAGGGCAGAAACTGGCTTTTATCCATCTCTGCATGTCATCAGTTACATAGTTTTGAGTAAGCCACTGAGGTGACTCCCTTCTAAACCAGCTACTGCATGGGAGGTGTTTCTTTCTGGGTTTTGCTTTGAGCTCTGATGGAACTGATGATAAAACCACTCAATTTTGAGTTTCCACTTTTTCTGCACTCAGTGCTCAAGGGAAAACTAGTATTCTAAACCCAGATTCATAAAGATTTTGGGCAGGATGTACCTTCTTTTTATCTTTTTCCCCACCTCAAAAGTGTATTTTCCTAGCTCATGCTTAACCTTTTCTAAAACATAATGCAAGCGTTGTGTGTTTTCTCTTTAAAGCAATGTGATTAGTTTATAAAAAATTAGGTTTTATAAACAAAACCAGTCAAAGATTTGTATAATGAAACAACGTTTAAATTAAGGTGAAATAAGTATTTGCATTACTGAGTCATTGTGTATATTTACCCATTTTTGGCAGTTTTAAAAAGGTAAGAAGATGGAATAATGTTACCTGTACTGTAACTGCAGCTGCTATTTATTAGATAATGAAAGTTACTTACTAAAGTTTTTAAAAATCCTCTTAAATGGTGGAAAATAATTGATTCTTAAGATGCCTAAAATCTGATGTGAAGGATGGCATTTAAAAGTGATATTTTGTTTTCATAATTATATATCTTTTCAATTTGTGTCTTTAGTACATATCTGTATCTTGAAATCACGTTATAAGCAGTGTGTTTCCTCCTTAACTTTGCTTTTAGGGTGTTGGCACAGATGAAAATTGTCTCATTGAGATCTTAGCTTCTCGCAGTAATGAGCATATCCAGGAGCTCAACAGGGTCTATAAAGCAGGTTAGATTTGTTACAGTTCCATCAAAATTTTCTTCCTTCCTTAATCACTGACTGACAATATGAATTTAAGAAATGAGCAGGGTTCTATGATGATTCATAACTGTCTCTCTCTTCCAGAATTTAAGAAAACTCTGGAGGAAGCAATAAAAAGTGACACATCAGGACACTTTCAGAGGCTTTTAATTTCACTTTCTCAGGTACTTCCATGCCAGGATTTTGGAATTTGGGTCTGTGTGTGTATGTTTGTAGAGTTTGGGGCTTTTAAAAACTAGAACACCAGTAACACATTTGTATCTTCTAATTCTTTCAGGGAAACAGAGATGAAAGCACAACTGTTGACATGTCTCTTGTCCAAAAAGATGTGCAGGTCAGTAAAAATTCTTTGATATTTCTAGGTATAGTCAACTCCATACACTAAAATTTGACTGCATGGTTTCTGCTTATTCTTCATTTCAGACACCTTGTGACTTTTTTGCTGTAGTGCTTAAGTTTCAGTAGATGGAAGTGATATGGCAAGCCCTGACAGGGCATTAGAGCCATGCATCTCCATTAGAGTTGACGCTTTTGGGAATAGAGACTGTAGGGGGGTTTTATCTTACAGTCTGTCAGCTCTCTGGCTCTTCCAGGTGTTGCATGACCCCACTGTGCTACTTATTAAGGGAATTGTCCAAAGTGATTTGAGGTGGTATACGTGGATTGAATTTTATTGTATCCAACATCTGTATTATCCTTTACCTATTATTTAAGGAACTCCTAATTTTTACATAAAATAAAGGCAGTTAGATCTAGTAAACTCTTGCGTAGTTACATTTTTGTGTCCCATTTCACAACATAGGAAAGAGAAAACTCTGGATTGTTTAAGCAATAGAAATAGTATGCCTTAGCCAAAAGGCATATCTAGAGGCACAGGAAAAAAAAGCTAGGTGTAAGAGCTGTTAGGAACAACAGGTTTGGGGTAATTTTTAAACAATTTCCCCACCTAATCTGGAGCACTTAGGCATCAGTAAGATAGGAAGATTGCAAGCATAGCATATTGTAGGAAGGTTAGAACTAGTTGCTGTTTGTTGTTTGCTCCTGTTTCCCAGAAGTGCATATAATAATTATAAAAAGAGGAGAGGCTGCAGCGAAGCAAATCTGTAATTCAGCTTTTCCTAGTGGCTGCTTTTTTGAGTGATGAAGTGTGAATTCTCTTCTGTGTGTAGGAGCTATATGCAGCTGGAGAGAACCGTCTGGGAACTGATGAATCCAAATTCAATGCCATTCTGTGTGCAAGAAGCAGAGCCCACCTCAGAGCAGGTAATGGTGTCCTCTGTGTACAGAGTAACTTGACTGCGTTGTATGTACTGATAAGGAGCATGATGACACAGCAATGGAGCAACATGGTCGATAACTTAGTATTAGTCTCTGAGATATTAAAGCTTGTCTCAGTGTAGAGTAGTATCAGATGTAGAAATGTGATTGAAATAGCCATCCAGGGTGCACCAGTGCCATCTGTTTTGTGAGGCCAATGTCTTAAATCTTTCTCTTCTATTAACAGTCTTCAGCGAGTACAAGAGGATGTGTAACCGGGACATTGAGAGTAGTATATGCCGTGAAATGTCTGGAGACCTGGAAAAGGGCATGCTGGCAGTAGGTATGTGTCCTCTTAAAAAGTCCATTCCCAGTGTTCCACTACAACTGGCTGGAATGGTGGCATCTGTGACTCCAGTTGAGGATGTCCTCCTTAGTAATGCCAGTTTTCTACTTTTTACATTGAGCTTTCTGTGAAGTCAGTTGTGGTTAGTAAAGCAGGGCATGTAATTCACCTCAGGATAACAGATAAGCTTTTGCTTCAGGCAGCTGTAGAATCTAAATTTCACATGTTAAAGTGGGGAAAGAATTATTAACTCTACTTGGCATTGGTTTAAGCAGGAAGTGATTAGAACTTGTACCAGCCGCTGTCAATGAGCATGGAATATTTGGGACAGCTTTGGAAATCAAGTAAATATAGGCATTAACCCTCTAATCAGTTACCTCTACCTCTTTTTAGTAGAAAGGAAACTTATATTTGATTGCAAAGGGGTTAAGTTTTCCACATTTCCTGGGGAAAAGCTTCCATAAATCTTTGTGTGCCACCAGTACTTCTGAAGAGGAAAGATTCTTACCTCAAGTCTACTGTTGTCCCTTGAGAGGTACTCATTAGTTTCCATGAGACTGTGAGAAAGCCTCAAATTGTGCAGTAGCTTTAATTTGGAACGTTTTATTCTAGATGAAATCATGGACTTTTTTCCTCTTGTCTTTTGTCTCTTATCTCTTAGACAAGACTGCTTCTTTACATCACCATTTTTTTCCTGTGAATTTATTGTAGTATTTAGAGCTGCTGCTTTAAAAGTGTTGTTCTCTGGTTTCGAGTATGGTAGTGACTAGAAAAGTGATGTAACAAAAAAACCCCAAACAAATCCAAAAAACCTGCCTATTAACAGGAGAAATGTACTTTGCATCACTTGGACAGGAGAGAACATTTGGCTCAACTGCAACAGATTTTTTTTCAATAGAATTTTTTCTCAAAATCTTAACAGCATGGGGATCAATTTTTAAATTGTCATTGTTTTCCACTCCTGTCTTGTGCATATGAGAGCTGTGTAACTGTTCTTACTTGGCCAAGCTGTCATTTTAGTGGCCTTTTAATTACCCAAACTGGGTCCAGTTCTGCTGACATTTTCCAGGATTCAGAATATGCCACTTCCAAAAGTATAGTGAGAAAACCACTTGGGTGAAAGAAGTGTTTCCCAATGTTGTAGAAAAAAAGATCACCTCAGTAAAGAAACTGTCCTGTCAGAGTTTGGTAGTCATTTGACTTCATGTGCAGTCACTTGACAGGACTCCATGTTGATACAGGTTTAGAATTGGGACTGTAGCTTACAAACAAGTGAGAAGCCTTTTGTGCAAGAATTGTCTTTAATATTGAGTCAATAACTCCTTTATTGAACAGATTTTTGTTTGGGTTTTTTATTTACATGTGTATGTATGCATATACACATACCTGTTGCTGTCAACATCATTTCTTCTGTGATCATTGTTTTCAGGAAAAAAAGGTTGTCTAATTGAAAATATTTAATTTTGCTTTCTTTAAAGCTTTCTGGATTGTGCAACTGGTAATTTACAATAACATCTCCAAACATCTTAAGAGTGCAAGTGTGTTGTTTTAGCTAAATACAATGATAAAGAAACATGCATTTCATTTGTCATTTGTTTTTGAATTGTGTTATATGTATCATTGACGATTGTGCTTGGTGAACTGCTATCTCTCATCTACATTTTTCCTATTCAGAAAAATACTTTTTCCTGTCCAGAATGTGTGTTACTGTGAAATGCCTGTTTAGGTTTACTCCTTTTTGTTCTGTACTGATTTTACCTGATTGTTTTTGCTACCTTTTTGTATTATCAATATAAGCCAGGTGTGGTTTGGTTTGTCTGTAGTTTGCCACAAATTGCATGATTGTATACTAGTAACCATCATAGGATCAATTGATAGATTTTAGTTCTGATGAGTGATAGAGAACTCTCTCATTATCCTGATTAACATGACAGCAATTTGATTTAGATTTTGCTCTTTCAGATTTCTAACAAACTATGCTGATTAGATATAAAGTGTAGTCATTAGTAAATAATCATGTCAAGAATTCAGGAGTCTTGGAACTTAGTGGTGTAAAAAAGGGAAGTAAACAGCTTTTGGTATGAAATATCTGTCTTAATGTGGCTTCCTAGATTGTATTGGGACAGGACGTGAATTGGTCATACATTGCAGATGAATGACCTAAAAATTGTTAAATGAGGGGGGGAAAAAGCCACAAACACCACTAATTTATATGTTCCTGCAATCTTTCTGTCTACTCCCTATGCCTTCTTTTCCTTTCATAAGCAAGAATCTGATCACCAGACTTCAAATATTCATTATGGCTACTTTTATGTTAGATGTTTTCTAGTGATGGAAAAGTCTGCTTTGAGCCATGTAGTGTAGTAAATGCTTAAACCTTATTGCAGCTACTGTTTGAATTAAACATCACTTCAGTGACTAGTTGAAGGGGTGGAATCTGCATTGTATCAAGTGTATGTTTATGTAAAATTAAAGCACGTCACTATTTAGGGTATTCTCGAAAGATGACTGTGATTTGTGATTGGAGTATTTGATCTGGGTAATTCTGATGTCTTTTTGCAGTGAAGTGCCTCAAGAACACACCAGCTTTTTTTGCAGAGAGATTACAGAAGGCTATGAAGGTAGGTTCTGTGACAAGATACTTAAACTCCATGTCTTTTGGTGTTGTTTTTTTTTAAATGGTTGTACAACTCAATGGAATTAATTGTTCATCTTTAAGAATTTTTTCACTGGGCAGAGGACTGATGAGATGCAGTCATTGTTATGAAAGGCTGGGAAAATCCAGTTAATTTGACCTGTTTAACAGAGAGACGCATACACCCATACCTTAAACAAATAAAGCCTTCACTTGGTAAAAAACACAAATAGGCTTAAGACTCATTGAAATTTATATCTTTTAAATAGGAAGGTCTAGCTGAAATAAACAATTAGGCCATGAAACTCACCAAACTTTCCTGTCCCACTGACAATCCCCCTTCCCTTTTTTTTCCTAACTGTTCTTGTGCAGAGAAATGACTGTTAGTGTCCTACCAGTACATTCATTAAAGCACGATAAGCCAAATTCTGTTCAAGCTTACTGAAGTCTATGGGGTTATGCTAGTAAACAGCTGTTAGTGGAGTTTTTTGGGTTTGTTTGCTACTGTTGTGTCATCCAATATTTCCACACATTATTAGTACCTTATATTTTTATTTTGTTTGTTTCAGGGAGCAGGGACAAAAGACAGGACTCTGATTCGAATCATGGTATCACGCAGTGAGGTTGACCTGCTGGACATACGTGCAGAATACAAGCAGATGTATGGCAGATCCCTCTACACAGATATCACTGTAAGACTTGGAGGTTTTGTCTTCCCTGCTGTGACACACTTTCTGCTAGTAGAACATGGATCCTTATGCTGAATATCTCTGAACTGCATGGAGTGTGGCTGACTGCGTTTGGTTTGTTGCATTTATTAGGAGGGTAGAATCTAAAATGACAGAGAACAGAGAACTCTTGCTTTTGTGTGAGGGCTAGATGAGATAGAGATGGGAAAGAAACCAACAAACATGGAAGGAAAGGGAAGCTGGTCCAAAGGGGTTTCAGTGACCTGTCTGGTCTCTGTGCCAATCTCTGTATATGATTTTGTAGAAACCACTTAGTCCATCAGCTGAGGAATGATGGTGTTCTGTCTCTTGTGTGTGTGTTGAGAGTGTAAAGCTCTTCATATACTTTTAAAAAGTTGCCTCCTCTTTCTCTTGAACATACAAGGTTTTAGAAATAGTCTTTGCTTTCTTCAGTGGTTGAGCCACCCAACTACTGCTATTAACAGCTGTAGCAACAGTCAAGGGGATACCTGAAGAATGAGGAGGGTAATAAGAGGTGGAGGAGAGTGAGTGGCATCACTTTCATATACCTTGTAATGAAGGTGCCAAAATTTTTAAGCCTCTCTTTATTCCTTCTGCTCTTGACACCAAGGGTCTGCAGCTTGGTGGTGTTTGAAAGGAATACTACAAAGATAGTGAAGGACAGTATGTGCCTTCTGCCAGTAACTTACATGGCCTGTCTGCCTATGTTCCACAAAAGATCACCTGGCGAAAGCTTTTTCCAAGTGTCTAACTGTAGGTAAGATGTGCTTCTACTACAGCAGTAGCCCTGTAACCACCACTGTGTGAATAAAATCCAGTGAGGTGTTGGTGGAAAAGCTTTATGTGTCTATTTTTTTTTTTCCTTCCCTTGTGATCTGGCAATAAAATCATTCTGCTGTTCTGAAACAGGAACAGGCCATACCCCTGTGCATGTGCAGTTATGTGTACATAAACTCTACTTATTTCCATAAAAGTAGGGCTGCAAACATCCTTGGGGAAAAAAGTTAATAATTCTTCCTTTTTGAGTGTGTGTGTAAGTGAACAGCAGGTCTTTCCTTTCAATGTGTACATAAACAGGAATGGTTTGTATTTTGTGTATTGTCCTTTATGTGTGCACAAGTTTCATTCTGACCTCTGAAGTGCCTCTTTGTCACTATTGTAATAGTATTGATCTGAACAGACCAGTTTTCAGTCGTACCTGAGGATGAAGGATGAGATAAATGCACTAGTTGAAACTGTTCTGTGAAAAGAACTGGCAAGCCTCAATCAAAACTAGTTAATGAACAGCTCCTAGGGAGCACTTTGCTCATAAGAGCACCAGGCAAAACTCAGCTAGCAGGACCTTTTGTGATTAATTGCATGCTTGTGTGTGCATCCATACTGACTTTCACTACCTACAACACATGAGTTCTCTAACTGTGGAGGAAAAAAAAACTTTGATCTTATGATATCAGGCCATATTATTTTGTTGTTTGAACATTATAGAGAATAAACTTTCCCTTACTACCCCAAAAAAATAACTGCATTGACTGTAAGGAGAAGGGCTTCTGTATTAATTTTTCCATGTTTTCTTACTTCTTGCTGGAAATTGACTTCTCAGTGAGATTATTTTATTAAGGTATTCCTGTGCACCAAATTCAGTTTGGACACTTCTGCTTCCAGTTAGTGAAGATGTAGATTTTACTGTGTGTGTGTATTAGAGTAGTTTCTAATTATTCTAATTTAAATTTCTAATTTTAATTGTTCAGTTTTGTTGTTTGTTTGTTTGTTTTTTAAAGAGGTTAACACTTGCTTTCTTCCAGCCCTGTCTTCTTCTCTTTTGGTCATTATTGTCATGTTTAGGATGCCTATACTTACTCTTCCTCTATTTCAAAGCACAAGTCTTCAAGTTTTCTTTTTCTGTGTTTCCTTACAGGGTGATACTTCAGGAGACTACCGGAAAATCCTACTCAAGTTGTGTGGTGGAAATGACTAAGTGCAGCATTGAGCTTTTCTTTGAGAGGCTGCTATTTTCATTGTTTTGCTTTAAAGCATAATTTTTTTTCACCAAAAAATAAATACATATATCTATATATAATTAAATATGTAATGACCTGTTTCTCCTAGAGCAATTACATTTTAAAAGGCAATAATGCACGTACCTTCAGTTAAAAAATAGTAGGTAGTAAATGCCAAAAAATAAAATAGACATGTGAAGCTCATGTACTATCTATTCAAGATTCTCTATAGTAATCTCAGCAATCAGTGAATGACAGACAGGTTGTTATTTCTTTTCTGCTTATGCTGTTTGGTTTATGGAAGAAAAAAAATCACAATTGTATGATTTAAGCTTTTATTTTGTATAAACATTACATGCCATTTTCATACAAGTTTTATATATATTGTGTGCTGAGTTGGTTTCATGCTAGCCTATTCCCTGATATGCAGAGAAACCAGCCTTGAATTTTGGTGTCTGGTCAAGACTGTTTTTAAGTTTTGTCAAGTTCTGTTTTCTTTCCCCGATTGTTTTTTAAGAAAGGTGTGTTCCACATTTCAGTATTGCTAGGGCAGCTGTCACAAGGCAGTAGTAATGTTGACAGTAGTGAAAATTCTGTTGTGAAGTTTTAAGGTTTTGGATTGTGACTTGTATGTATGTAAGAAGAAATTACTAAATTAAAGCTATGTATCTTCTAACTCTTTGCAGACTGTGGGTTTTGGTATTCATGTTAATGCCTGTGTGAGTGAGCACTCAGTTTATGTAACAGTCTTTATTTAGAAGTTCTTTGCTTGAATCCATAGAATTATTCAGAAACCGTTGTGTTGATAAAGAGTTTGGGACTTGTGTGCTATTGATGAGCAGTTTTCTGTACCTGATGTATGTAATCTGTACTTAACTGCTCAATATTTTCATTTCATATGTTGTAATTTCTCTGGCTCTTGGAAGACTATTTTTATTCTCTGCTAGCACAGACAACATCTTTTCAGCTTGTCATTCTCAAAATAGGAACATGTAAAGCAAAAATAAAGTACAAGGGGAGGAGGAAGTTTGGAGTGAGGTCTGTGAAAATAGACTGCTTGTTAATCAAGAATGTGCAAACTCCTCCTACTTCACACAGGTACATGTGCTCTCTCTCCATTCTCTAAAGGTCTGGCAGGCTCTCTTAGAAGAAATTGTGTTGCTGTTTGTTGTGGAAGAAAATGGGAGTGCCATGAGGGTGACTGTAATTCTGAATTGCACTGTCACTATGGCAAGGGAGAAGAGTAAAAAGAGTACAGAGTAAGATGGCTCTGCATACAAATGACAAATTCTGACTAGAACACACAGATAGGACTCCTCTTTCTGGTATTGGCAGTAATCTGATGTATGTTGAAAGCCAGAGCAGTTCAAATCTAAGCATATCTTGGGAGGAAATTGCAGATGACAGTGTCTCCTCACAGAATTATGCCAATATGGAGAGTTCAGTGCTTTGCCAGGGAAGGAGTAAGGTTTTGAATCAAGGGAAGGTTGTTAGCTGTGCTTAGTCCCACATCCCACCCAGTGTTGTAGTTTTTACTGAGAATGCTGTGTTCAAAATGCAGCTTTGGTAAAGTGGGGCTGCTGATGATTTAAAGGATGAAGTTCTGAAATAATGTCTGAAGGCAAATACCTGTTTATTATAAAGCACAGGAACACAGGAGGCAAGCTACAGCTGGGGAATTTTCATCTCTGCTCAAATTCTGGAAAACCAAACTTAATAAATGAACAAAAGTGCAACTGTCTGACAACCAGTTACATCCAGCTGTCTTCTGTCTTTGCAGTGCTCAACTGGTATCTGTATAGAGAAGAGTCCATGTAATTATTTTTTGTTACAAGATCAAGTCCTATCTACAATTTGTGAGCTTTTCGGCAGTTGTACCAAGCACCATTTGAATAGCACTTACTGCAGATGTGCTACAATATGCTGAATTTTTATATTCTTTAGACCAAACATCCACAATTTAACAAATTTTCTGTGTAGCTCATCTATCTAACTCCTTGACTGGGTTCTTGTTTGGTTGGTGCTTGGGTTATTTCCACCTTATCTTACACTCCCTGCTCCCCCCCCCCATCTCTTTTGAAACCCATTGTCCAAACCTGGACACAGGATTTAAGCTGAGCCTTTAGCTGCACTGCATTGAATGAAGGATTTACTTCACAAGGGAAGAAAGATGACATGTTTGGTAATAGCACATGCAATGGTTGTTTCAACATAGGTCATCCCACTAGGTACTTACCATCATAAATGTCTATAAGTGGGGTTCCTGGAGCGATGGGGATGTTCGGTGTCTCACTGATGATGTTGAGGAGTGATTTGACTTCTGATTCTAGATGCTCCACTGTTTTTATTACCTTCTAATGGAAAAAAAAAAGGAGACAAATGGAGACAGGGTGTAGTCAAAGTGTCAAGTGGGAGGAATTGTAACAAATATGTTAGAAGAAGTGCAGATTTAATGTCCCATAATGGTAACAGCACACTTAATTTATATTGCGCATTGCAGGTTTCAGTATTTATTGTGTTATGCTGTCCTCTAGTGGCTTGAAGTATTAAAGCTTTGTTTCTCAAGAGATATAAAACCTCTGAGTAAGGAATGACCCAGAATTTGACTTGTTGGAGAGAGCTTTGCATTAGTTTGTTTTTAATTCTCTCGCATTTCTGAGCCATGATCATATCCAAGAAAATAATTTACACAGAAGATGGGAATAGTTGATGGAGTGGAAAGAAGAGGGCCAGGACTAGTGTGAGAGAAGTAACATTGCCATTTGAGAAGCAGCAGCATGCAGTATGGCAGCTAGCAATAGTTAGCACTGGACACATCTTCTGAGTGATTAAGACAACAAGAAAAACAAACAAACCCCACACAAACAACAAAAAAACCCCAACTTGGCAGCTTTTGTAGAATCTCGGTTACAGAGTTCATTTAGTTTCTGAGTGTCTGCAAGAATAAGCAGAAACTCCTCTGTCAAGTCCTGGAGTCACCTGTGGAATTCACATCTAGCCATGAGCAGATGTGAAACTTTACAGGTATCAGTTCTGAGATTGTGTTAAAGGCACAGTTACATACATCAGAAAGGGCTGATCTGTAATAGTGACTGTTTAATCAGTTGTTTGGAATTCATCAACATCTTTCTGGTAATAATGAGAAACCATGACATCAGAAAAAAATAGTCACACCTTGAACAGAATAAAATCAAGAAGAGACAGTGTCTAGAATACATCATTCTTTCTTTTGTCAAAAGGATGGCGCAGAAGTCTGGCGAGGTCCAGGAGCCATTGTAAATACCTCTTACCTCTTCAATAACATCTAACCGTCCGTGGATTGTGTCATGTTCATTACACCAGCTTTCTCTTCCCAGACTGCCAGGTAACACACTGACAGGGTCTGCAACAGCTGGAAAAACAGCCACAGTTAATTAGCAGGAGCTTTCTGATTCCTGAAGTATTTTGCCTGCTAAACAGCATTGTTTATGAAAACAAATGTGGGAGTCTGAGGTAGAAATGAAACCCTGTCCCAGTAACTATAGCTGTACCTTCATGCTGTGAATGTCTCCTTGCCTGTACACATTATCGTTGTTGGTTGGTTGGAACAAGATGTTTGCTCTTGCCAAGGATATGGTACTCTTTTGTGCATTGGTGTTTGTCGTACCTGTGTAGAATGAGTTTATATATAGATTGTAACCCTGCCTTTCCCAGTACAAAACCTCAGAATTGGAAAGATCAGCCTTACGTATCAGTTCCTCTTGGACTTTCTTCAGGTGTTGACACAGCAAAGCTTTAAAGAGTAGAGAAGAAGGGGAACCATAAATGTGTGTATAGCTGATGCCATTTGCTGACCAAGTCACTTGTATATAGAATCATAGAATCAACAAGGTTGGAAAAGACCTCAAAGATCATCAAGTCCAACCTGTTAGCCAAGACCTCATGACTACTAAACCATGACACCAAGTGCCATGTCCAGTCCCCTCTTGAACACCTAAATGATGCTGTATGCAGTGTCACTCACCTCTGTCAATTATCTCTGTTTACCTCTTGGTACTCAATGAGCTCTTGCTCTTTGAGTGTTTCATTCTGCTGGCTCTACCTTATGAAAGGTTGGTACCTCTGATGTCTATGCTTTAATGGAGACTGTTTCCTTTTCATAACTTATGCAACATTCAGTAGCATTTAGATTTCAATATGTGTGCATAGAAATGTAGTGGATTATTTTAAATCCTGCTAAGGTGCTAGCATATATTGCTTCCTGCAAAGTTAGGCCTTGTTCTCATTTGAGGCCTCTATAATCCTCTGTGAGGTTTCTCAATGAGAAAGCAGCAGTATCTCATTCTGTTGTTTGATTGTAACAGAGAGAAAGAAACTGAGTTTGTGTAAAAGTGAACAGTGAGAGACATAAGAAGATCAGCTAGTTCTTGCTTCAATACTGTTGTGCAAAGATAGTGGTTTGGAACTGCAGCAGTGCTTTACTGCAAGTCTGTGCCAGGATTTCTGGAGCGTAGGTATCCAGTGGTGGCAAACACATCAACAAGGATTGTAGCTATTGCAGTTTCATGGAACGAGAGATGTACTTTGAGTTGGAATGACTTTGAGTTTAAATTGGAGGGCAGTGGGTGGTGAGGAGGAGAGGATTAAGATGGGATTTGATGTACTAGGCATTATTCTGAAATCGGTTTTGCAGAACACAATTTCTGGTTGTTTGTGAGAAGATTTTGATTTAGTTGTTGGGTTTTGTTTGGTTTGGTTTGTTGGGTTTTCTTGTTGGTTGGTTGGTTTTGGTTGGGTTTTTTTGATGTTGGTTTTGTGTTTGGGTTTTTTTTATATGTTCACCAGCAGGTGGTGCTGTTAGGACAGAATCCCTTCAGAGAAGCCTGGTTAGGAATTTAGGTGCTTCGCGTTTCCTCTTTTTTTGCCTTTGTTATTGCTGTTGGTCTTTCAGGAATGTTGTTGCCAATGATTCAAGTGAACCATGCTAATTCTCTAATTCTCTATTTTTTTCCCCATTTTTTCCCCTTATTTACATGAGGATTTTTTCTATCATGACTGGGGCAATGTAGAGATACTTAAATTCTGTGACAGAACTGGAAGTTACAAAGCAGGACCAGTCTTTGTCTATGAACCTTGGCTTTTCTAACAACAGCATCATAGCAAGGTAAGCTCCATTGTTCTGTGAGACATGAGCAGAATTCTAGCTCTAGCTCTCAGCATCATGCCCAATTCAACTATATGCTGAACTAACACCTATTGCATTGGAGAGCAGAGGACCAAGGGCAAGCAGAAAGCATGGTGATGAGTTAACTGTGGATCTGTTGCTGACAGGTGGGAACATTCCCAGATCTAACTATAAGTGAGCTTTGAAGAGGCAGCAGAAATTATTAGGTGGACTGAAAATAAATGGAAGAATTTAAGAATCCCTCAAGAAGTTATTTTTCACTGTATTGACCCAGCTGTAGGTGTCTGGATACCAAGGTTAGGTGGAAAGTTTGGGTGAAGGCCGGAACCAGTGGTATGCAGTTGTTAAGGGATCTTTTGGCTGGTCTTGAGTTATCTCCCAGGCCTGTATAGTTTTGTCCATTCCTTAAAAATGGAAATGCAAGAGGGTTAGTGTTGGGTACCTCAAGTTAGTGTTTGCCATTTCTCTTTCTTTGATC
This sequence comes from Dryobates pubescens, assembly GCF_014839835.1. Lineage (NCBI taxonomy): Eukaryota > Metazoa > Chordata > Aves > Piciformes > Picidae > Dryobates > Dryobates pubescens. The sequence continues at coordinate 23,778,921 of NC_071619.1, forward strand.
ATGCCTTTTTCATCATACTAGTCCATTAAAGAATGCTGAGAGCTCTGCTGTAGGAGAAGCGGAAGTAGCTGTTGATCCGGGCCAAATTGGAGTCTGACTCAGTGATTCTCTGGCCTTTCCATACTGCTAATGGCACAGTGGTCGTTCCCATTTGCACTGTGCAGGGAGTCCTTTCATCTTTATCAACAAACCTTAAATCCACCAAATTATTTCTGAAGCAGGAATTGTATAAAGCCTTACCCAAAATGCCCCTTCAATCATTGCTTTAGCTTAGCCTTTCTGTGTGAAAGAGAATTATGTTCAGCCCAAATCTCAGCACTGTGTGGACTTCAGCTCTAGGCAGGTGTACATAGATGGGGAGGTTAGGTGTGATGGATGACTTGGTCATTTGTTGAAAGCAGCTCATGCCATGATAGATACGTATAGCCAGCATAAGGGTTGCTGCATCTCACTGTGAGGTTACCAAAACACCGTACACTTTGTGTACACATGCATGTCTAAAGAACTAGGTAAAGGGGTTGCTGTGAAATGCAGGATTCAGTAGTGCTTAGTTCCTTGGGGTGGTTGGTTTCTCTCTTCTGATACAGAAACAGTTTTGTAGTGCTCGGAGCGCGTTGCTGTGTTACAAACTGTCACAGACTTGCCAAAGGAGGAAGGATCTCACATCCTGACAGGACTGTAAGATGTTACCCAGAACCACAGATCTAGTGCTGTGCCAGTAAAAAAAATCAGTAAATGGTGCAAGCCTCAGGAAGCACCTAATAGCTCTTGCTTGTGAGTGAGAAGAGTTAGAAACATGAACATGTTTAGTTCCCACACTTCACTTTAGGGAGGTAACCAAAGGCTGAAACCTTCTCAGCCAAGGGCCTGGGTGTCTATCTGGTTAGTGACTCTCATGCTGCAACAAAGGTGCTCTTGCACTTGCCATTGACCCATCACCACCATACTGGAACAGGGTACTTCAGGTGGGCAGTTGCTGCTGCTGGTTGGGCAGCCAGTGCTTTGGCCTGTGTGACTTTATTCTGTTTCTGAGGCTTGGCTGCTACAAATCCTGATTGTTATTTTGTTTTCCAACTTTAGCTCCTAACCCACAGCCTTTATCTCTGGGATGAGCTGTTCACGGGACACATCCGGCCCTTGTAAATATGGCATGCATCTGGGTCACTATTGCTTCAGCTGAATCGTGTGACCATAATTTCCATGTGTTCAAACAGAATCACATGGTGCCTATGAGTACTGCCCTTCTCTGTATTGCAGTTGGCAAAAGAAAATTACAGTCTGCCTTTGGCACAGAGCTTTAGCAGCATCTCGACCTCACCTAATAATAGCAGTCATCTTTTAAAGAGAAAAAAAAAAATGGAAGGCTGCAAATCACATCAGGAGAAGACTGATGGCCTTTGAGGGTACTTCCACATACCTGCTCTCTTTTTGCTGAAGAAACATTGTCTGTGTCAAAGCACATGCATAAATACAGAAAACTTTGACAGCAAATTTTGTTCTTTGAATGCAACAGTAAAAACTATTCTTTGTGTGCTGGATAAGGTGCATCTTGAAAATGTGTAGGTATTTACATTTTATGACAGTTTAAGCAAGTGCATAGGAGGCATATTTCAATGCCCAAAATATTTGATTTGAAGCTTAATGAATTACTTCAGGCAAATATATTTGTTGAAACGTTTCAGTATAGCAGAGAGAACGTTACCTTTCAGGTAATTTCCCATCTGCAAGTTCACACCTGATGCTTCCTGCAAGTGACATGATTAGTTCATTCTTGAACTCCATTCTATTGGTGATTATTTTCCATTAAGAATCAAAACTCTTCTTCAAGATAAGAAAATGATCCTTGATTTTTTTCATCTGTGATGCGGCGTTGATGGTGCCCACAGAGATGGGTAGTTCTAGCTGCCCTGTTCTGTGATACAGTCACACAACAGCAGAGGGAGCAGGAAAATGGAGAAGGTCTGAGTTAGTTGCTAATGAAAATGCTTCATAGAATATGCTTAATGTGTGAAAGAACTGTCATAATGAAGAGTAAAGATCTATGCATCATGGTCAGCCTGACTGTAGAGAACTTGATCTTACAGTAGTGGATAGAGCAATGAAGTAAGAAGTAAACCAACCTTAACAAACAGGTTAAAGAACAAAGACATCAGTTTTAGAGTACCTCTCAGTTAAACTCCTCTGCCTTCTTTTTATTTTATGTATATTTCCCCAAGGCGTTGCTTCTACACAGTCCTTGAAATCCCCTGTCTATCTGAGCAAACCTCAACAACAGTCTCTTCATGGACATTCAATGCTGATACTAACAGAACTGAAGTATGCAATCACACATATCTGGTAGGTTTTTATATGTTTCTTTCCTAAAGATGCATTAGTGATCAAACCGAAGTTACAGGCTTGATACAGAAATTACTGGGTTGGATTCTTTGGTGTGCATTGGAGAAGGTCAAACTGAGTGAACATAATGTTCTTTATTGGTCATAAAGTCTATAAAATTCCTTTTGCATCATTCTGTGATCAGTGTGGTTTTGAAAATTAACTGAGAAATCATGTTGTGCTCAGTAAGGAAGGAGGAGGGGTAAAACAAAGTAGGCCACAAGCCAAATGAAAGACAAGTGAGATTGAAACAGGAACCAGATGGCAAACAAGGAAGCCTGAAATCATGTAATACACCAAGGGGAATAAAGGAGATTGTGTATAACTCTTCAGGAAAGCATGCTGTGCTGTGTGTTTGTGTTTGCACTGACTTAAGTTTAGCAGTATCATTTTATTTCTGGATAAGTGGGCCACATAAATAAATTCCTTGTGTTAATTATTTGTAGAATTAATTTTAGAAGATAAATAACCATATCAGAAAGTCATGTTCCAAACTTGCTACTGTTTATCAAGATGTAGAATACACTATTATGGCTATTATTTCGGATCCTACCTCAGTTAAGATTGAACTAATTTTGTTATTTTTTTTCCTGACAGAGAAGGACTAATGAGAAAATTTCATGCGTTGTGGGATGTATTAGTGATGGTAGGTCAAGATATCAGCCTACCAGTTCTCATTTCTGTAACTTGTCTGTCCCATCAACCTACATGTGAAACTCCATGTGCTTGTGAAAGAGGCAAAATCAGAAATGGGACTTGATAGACATTTCCCTGACTAGGAGATGGCTGCCATGGAGTCCTGCGGAAAACCGCTTCGTTTGGAGGAAGATTTTGCTATTGTGTTTCATGTCATTCTCCTTTCACAATGGAGCTTCAGTGGTGGAGCTTGAGGGGAAGTGTACAAGACTGGAGATAGTTTATGCTGCTAGGAGGTACTTTTTTCCCAGGAACAGCAAAATCTGGGGCCACTGCCATGGCTCTCTGTCAGATGCATAATTACTACTTGAAAAACCACTTTTCTTCTGCTGCTGTGTTGGCATATTTGTGATTGTATGAAGCACTTTATTTAGTATGTTTTCATTCAGTGGAAAGAGGATAACACTAAAATGTTCCTGTGAAGGAGCTCTTCTCTTGGAATATGTTTCTATTATGCTGGTTTTCTGAACAAGCAGCCAGAGGATGTCCTTGTGCATGCTGTTGCAATAGAAAATGGCTGCAGGGAATTGGACTGATAAGACTTCTGAGCTATATAATTTGCAAGTAGGTTACTCTAATTAATGGTGTGACTTCTGGTGGGATACCCTGACACTTTGGGCTGCAAAGAAAAGTTTCTCTTTTTTATTTCTATGTAGATATATAATTGTTTTATAGCTAATATTAATAATAGGTTTATAGCTAGTAGCAGTATAGGGCATATTTATGTGTGGAGAAGGGAAAGAGGATCTGCTTTAGCATATGTAAAGAATGTAAATTGCGGAATGAGTGAGCTTAAGGCTGGTTTGAGAAGGGATGTGGTGAGACACATGAGTGTTTGATGATACCATCAATTTGAGGATGACCACTGGTATTTGGAGGGGAAAAAGAGTTTTTAAGTTTTATAAGAACATGGCTTTTGGTCTGAGATATGGGTTTGGGAAGTGAGTGAGGTGAATTTGTGACTTAGTAGTCAACTCTGTTGTGTAGTTTGCATATTTGTAAGTTGTGGTAGTAGAAATACAATAGCACAGTGAAAGAATATCCTCATAGCATTTTTTTCCCCTAATATTGGAGTCTAAGAACTTGCTTGAAGAAATATTTTTCTCTAGCAGACAGTTCATGTGTTCTGCAGCAACTCAGGATCACATGATAATAGTGATATATCTATATAGATATATAGGTGTAAGTATATAGCAGTACACATACACATGAATACTAGATCCTGGCATTCACAGACAAGACTTACAACTACTTCAAGTAGAGGAGATAAGGTGTGTTTATAGATACAGCTGCATCCTGCAGGTGAACAATAGGAGTCTAAACCTCTGATTTACTTTTTGAGTTTGATATTAAACTTTACTTTACAGGTAAAGGTTATGAAGTCCAGAGAACTTAAATTCCTTTAAATATAACAAAACACAGGGGGTTAGAGCTATATAAAATCTGTTAAAAGACTCATTTTTGTACAGAACTCCTATCTTCAGGTGCTTCCTGGTATTAAGAAACATATCTACACCTGGGTACCCTTTGTTGTGACAAAGTTCTTTCTCCTTTCTTGTTGGAGCTTGGAGATGAGTGTTTTCAAAGACTACAGTCCTTGCTTTGGAGACAATAATGCCAGCAGATTTGTGTAAGGACAGAAAATACCTATAATATAGAATATAGGTTAAACCACTGCTAATTCATTACTAGAGAAATATGAGTCCCAATATGGTTTTAAATGTGGCATCTCTCTTAGATTTAATGCAGTAGTGTAACCTTCTGGAGGCAAAACATTGTTTTGTGAGAATGCAGGTGGTCAGTCTGGGACAAAATTAGGCTGTTCTGTTTTTCTCTTCAGTTTCTAGGCAGTGGTGGTCTACCTTATAGGTCTTCTTAGCTTTGGTATTGCATATGGATATTGGAGGATCCAAAATATTCTGAGAAGTCATATTATGTTAGCTGAAGAAAAACATTCTTGGTTTACTTGAATTTGTAGTTAAAACCAAATGAAACCTCTACTGTTTAAAGCCAGATCTCGCTACAGGGTGGAGTACGGAGTAGCAGTTGCTTCTACTGGAGCTCTCCTGTTTCTGTCTCCCTAGTACTATACTTAGTATTTAGTTTGCTCAGGTAAATGGAGCATGCCAGTGAGGCCAACCTGCTTTCCTGCTTGCCAGGTACTTGTTTACCTAAGAACTCCTGGCCACCACTCTGCTACACATAAACATCCAGCACAGACTTTTCTGTTGGAGTGCTACACAATTTGCCCAGAGGTTTTTGTAAGAATGGAAACATGTTGAAATGAGGCAGGTATTGAATGCTCCAAGCTACATTGTCCATATACGAGCAGCACCCCACAAACTGAACCAGCAACAACAGCAAAGAATAGGAACTGTGGCCACTAGGCAGGAGCACATAGTTTACATCCAGAAAGTCCCTTGCACCAGCCTCTCTGCCTGAGCTGTTTGAAGGCTGAGATCTATGACTATGAGGTTTGTTCATATTAATGGCTGAATTATAACATACATTCTGCTTTGGCCAACTTGAACCATTTTCAAGAGGAAAATGTGGGAGCTGGGAGGGAGAATCTATAAGGAATTAAAAAGTTTGATTCCCTGACTCAAAAGTAGCAAAGGGCAAGTGGAGATTACTTTTTAAATACTTGTCAGCCAACCAGGATACTCCCCTGGCTGTAAAAGACACAAAATTTCCCATTTTACATAAAATACACCATTGAGACAGTAAAAATTATTCCCTCAGTAGCTAGCACCTGGCATGATACTGAATACTAGTCTCTGCTGCAGTTATTATTCAAGTACTGTTCTATTTAACTGGCTTTTATATGAGTTTGCTAATGATTTCAGCTTTAAACCATAATTTTGGGGGAATCAATTAAAACATTATTCTAGCCTTTTTTTTTTCCCCATGTGTGAAGCTCACAAAACTCTCAAGCGAATAGTGAGTACTTGTACTTGTGAAATGAAAACAAGTTAGAGTGCCCTTGCCAGTGCATTGATACTTCAGTTCATCACTAATAAACATTAGAAATCCAGTTGGGTGGGATGGAGTCAGGGCAATGAAGAGTGACTAGGACTTGTAGGTGGAAGAGACTAACAGTTTTTAAGTTACTGTTTTAGTTGTAATGTAAACTTACTTACCCTGATATGAAATACTAACATTGTGTGTTGCTAGAAGAGCAGAAGGAAAATAAAACTGGGCTTTAGCTAGCAGGAAACACCTAATACAAGCAGACAAGGAAGCCAGGTTTGTGGCTACATGGGGACTGTTAAACCCTGGAACTAGACAAAATGAGTAGCTTCGGTCACACTGTCAGCTATGGTGTGATTACAAGTTATTCCAGTGCTAATCTGCTGTTAATGAAAGTATAATTCAGATACAAGCATATGAGATGTTTTGTGTTTATACTTCATGCTCCCAAGGCATTTGGAAATGTCCTCCAAAATCTCAGTAAAAAGAAATCCAAAGCAGAAGAGCATAAAATGTTGTGCTGTTACCAGCAAATCTAAAATGAAGGGTTTGAATATAGGAAAATCTTTCCCTATTCACCTTGAACTTTGATCTCATTCCTGAGTGGATTAGTGTGTATGTTAATAAGGCAGCCAGAATATTAATTATGGACATGCAAGGCACTGGCTTCAGCCCTTGCATGTAGCTCTAAGTTTCTGAAAATACAGTTATAGTCTATCCCATGAAAATTCTCTACCAAAGCAGTATGCTTCCAGGATGATTTCAGTAGCACCAAAACTTTGAGTTCTTCCTATTAAAAACAGTATTCCCACAGAATTTCATCACATGCCTGTATGACCTTCATATAAAGCTCACAAAGTAAGAGATTCTTTACCACCTTCTCCTCCCACCTCATGCAAAAGCTTTGACCATGCTACATTTAAGATACAGTTTCTGCTTTGCAGTCTTGGAATCACTTACCTAGAAGATCTTGTTCCTGCAGGACTAAAATAAAGGCCAGTGCCCAAAGGCAAAGCATGGTTTCAGCCTCTTCAAGTTGTGCTGTAGTCCTAGTGGAGAGCCCCACAGCCTCCCTCCCTGGTTCACGTCAACTACTCTGTCTAGGCGTTTGTGCTGACAGTTAGCCAGAGTGAGGAGGAAATATGCCCAGGCTGAGCCAAGAATCTTGAGCTGTTCTTTTCTGCTTCCCTCCTTTAAAAAAACACCCTTCCAGCTCTATGCAAAGTCCAGTTACCCAGGCAAGCTGGCAGTGGTCCAAGCTCCCCAAAGTGTTTTGGCTGTGTTTTGTTTTTTGGGTTTTTTTACCCTTCTATTTATTTACAGAGACTACAACTGGAACGTGCTGAAGAACTTTGGATTCTGTAAATAGAGCAAGCAAGGAAGAGAGAAAGGAGGAGGAAGGGATGCTGGATGTTTCTTTCCATCTAGGATTTCATCCAGGGTGGGGAAAGCAGGAACACTGAAAAACACAGTAACTTAGATCTTGTGAGCTTACAGGGCTTTTCCCATTGTTGTCATTTTGAAGACTGCAGAAACATCTTTCTGGGGCGCAACCATCTGTGATGCTTTATGTTTGGACAGGATTGTAGAAGGTCCTGAGGAGCGACATGAGCTCTTTTCAGTTTAGCAGGTTTTAGAAACCGCTTAAGCTTGATAACATCATATGCAGAAATGGTGCTGTTGATGGTATTCTCACAATGTGTGTGATTCTTAGCAGAGTCTTAATTACATGTTAATTATTTGTCCTGAGGGTTCATTGGTGCTGATTGGGTAAGTGTCAGACTTTGACCCCACTGGCCTCCTTCCTGGTATTGTTCTTCATGTTTATTTGAGCTACCTTTTTTCCAAACTGTTGCAAGGAAAATGTCAAAGGCCATTAAGGTGTCCTACTTAATCCTAAAGGCCATTGTCCATCATAAACTGTGTTAAAAACCAGAATCACAGAATTACAGGAGTTGGAAGGATCTCTGTGCATCATCTAGTCCAACTCCTGCTACAGTAGGTTCTCATGAATCAAGTTGCACAGGATCATGTCCAGACAAGGTTTGAAATTCTCCAGAGAAGGACAGTCCTCAGCACCTCTGGGCAGTCTGTTCCAGTGCTCCATCACCCTCAAAGTAAAGATTTTCTTTATATTTAGGTGGAAGTTCTTGTGTTCTAGTTTGTGCTTATTGGCCCTTGAGAATGAAACCATGAAAACTAGAATAGGTTTCCTTAATCTTTTCTACCTCTCTACAAGCAAAAAAATCCAGTTATTTGAGTAATATACCTGAAAGTGAGCCTGTAGAGATGCTGTCATACAGGGATGTGGTAGGTTCTGATATTTGGAGTGAGAGATTATCTGGGTGTTTTCTGTGCTTTGGAGAGAGGAGACTGAGTGACCTTTACCTTTGTCCTTTCTTAAGCAAAATCGCCCAATGCATTCTTTGCCTTGCAAAGGGAGCCTATCTGTGGATGCTTTTCTGCATGCTTTCTGCCATCATCTAGACCATGATAATAAAAGCAAAGAGTGTTCATTGAATCATTTTTCCCTTTGACACACTGAAAAATGACACCATTTCCATTCCAGACCACCTCTGCTGAAGTCACTCATGCTCTTTTCAGCACATTTCATCAAGGTTCCCCCTGAATTGCACTCAGACTCCTGGAACAGTTCAGTCCCTCAAAGGCACCTGCTTCTTATTTTTATATATTGTGTTGTGTTTGACCATAGCAAGATGCTGGTCTGATAGCCATGGAGAACTAATCAAAATAGTGAGGGTTTGCTTTAGTATCATACTCTAGGGGTTGTTCCTGTAATGAGAGAGGAGTTTTCTCCAATGAAAGTAAATGGAGACAAAAAGAATACTTCTGCTGAGTGTGATTCTGGTTTTCAGTAGGACTACTTGTTCTGAGAATTTTTATGATCTTGGTTAATTACCTGAAATGACTTCTGTTATTTATAAATACTCAGAATGGAGCTACAGATGAAGACAACTTAGCTAGCAACATGAAGTGGAAAATGTCCAGGGTATGTGACAGAAATCATTAAATTGCAAAGTAAATTTTTCACATGAGATTTGAGAGCAGCAGAAAGAATATGATACAAACCTATTTGTCTTCTGAAAATTAGTAACTGATTACCATCAGAGAAAGCATTCTTCATGTTCATCTTGGAATTGTCTATATATGAGAATATAATGAGATCATATGCATAAAGGTTTGCACAAAATCCAGCTGTTGAGATGTTCCCAAGATCTCAGCAGCCAAAAAAAGCATACCAATGAGCTGGGATGTAAGTTTTTGCCAGCAGGCAGTCTGGTGGAAGCAAGAGCAAACATAAAGATTAAGTCTATTTTGGGAGTGGGTTGGGGTTTGGGGCTTTGTTTTTTTTTTTTTGGTACAGTCTGGCTGTATCTTTCTTGGACTAGTCAAATGCTTGGCAAAAGCTATAAGCAAGTGCACTGTGGTCCCGCAGTGAGAAAACAATGAACAAAGGGCATGCGTTGGCAGAGGACATATGTGACATGTGAAGAAGTTCATACTTACTGGGCATAAAATGTTGCAGTATGGGTTGACAGAGGATATAGCTGAGCATACTTGGAAAAAAAAATGGAGTGTGCTGTGCTGCAGTCCCTTGGGACTTTTTAGTAAAAGAGAGAAAATTCAATGGACGTTATTTCAGGGGAAAAAAATATGGTAGAGATCCCATCCTTGTAGGGAGAGAAAAGCACTGTACACTGAAGAGAAGGAAATGAAAGATAATAATCTCTATCCTGGATTTACCATTGATGGATGATGAAATCGGTGCAAAGTTCATGTGTCCTGCCTACCAGTCCCTGGGAGATTTTTGAACATTAGGAACCATGGAGATTCATTGGGCTCTCAGAACAAACACAGTATCTGCTAGGTGCTCATTACCAGAAGTTCTTTCCACATGGAGGCTGTTGAACACTTTATGTAAAATGAGGCTTGGCTCATGACCCTTTTAGAAAAGGCCATTTACTTTCACTCTCTTCATTTAATCAGTTTCTGGCTGCTGGGTTGAAACAGCAATTGAATAGGCGTGGAAGCAGAATTTTACCTGAAGAAGTTTGTTCCCACCACAGCAGCTCTGCAGATTGTGGACTGCTTCTAAGAAAAGCAGAAGCTTGCTCTGCCATCAGTACATCTGTTTGGTAAGTGATGATTTCACCAGCATGAAGTAGGCATTGCCATTTAAAGTTTTTTTATACTAGTGACTCTTTCTCTCATATCCCTGACAGTCCCCAATGAGTTCATGTTTCTCTTGTTCATGAGGCAACTTCAGTTGGTGTTACAGGTCTCATGGGTGACAGCCGTCAGTATGTGAATAACTTCAGATTTTGTGCCAGTACAATCTCCTCTCCAGTCTGTTATATATCAGCTTGTACTAGTGTTGATTATCTTGATTTGCAAGGAACATCAAAAAGTGTAAAGTTCTGCTCTTGCCAAAAAAGCATAATCAGTCATACTTAAATATATATATATATAAAATAAAGTTGATACTGTCAAAATCATCTCTGTTTCTAATTGTACCCTCCCTGAAGAAATTAACAAGCAGATGTGTCATGGAGCAGACAGCTCTGATCCAGCCTGCTGCAAAACAATACATTCTGTACTACGCCTAAAGCCAACAGTGAGTCAGCTACAGGAATTGACTCTCCTGTGTCATCTCCGTGCCAACACACTAGGCTGGATTCTGTTTGCCAGCATTAGGTAAGCATCTGATGGCTTCAGGCTGTTTTGTATCTGTGGCTTCAGCTTCCTAAGCAGTCATCTGCAAGGAAACTGAATCAGAAAGCTGAAGAAAAAGGTGGGTCACATGGAATATTAGTGAATAATGTTGTTTGTTTTGTATTTTTAACCAGTTGTTAGATCCTTTCATTTGATAGATTTCATACATTTTATGAAGCCTGCCCATGCCTCAGAAACACCTATGAAATATGGTATGCAGTGTGCCTGCCCAGCTTAGAGAAAGGAAAACTGTCCTTGCAAAGATGAATCAACTATATTCCCAGTTAAGTTAGTCACTCAGCAATGGACTTTTGACTCCCAAGTCTTGTTATTGCACACATGGTAATGATAGCATGTGTTATATTTCCCATTACAGAAGGCTGCATCCCTTTGCTGTTGTAACTTTACATCCACCCATTTGAGTCACATAAAAATGTGAAACAGATTTGTGAGTCCATGGCAGACAATATTCTATAAAATAATACTCATAGGAGAAGTACCTGATCATTCTCAAATTAGAATTACTCAGCTAGTGTCTTTAGCAGATTGATACTGTGAACCACTCCAATTAAATAAGATAATTACTTGAAACTGGACCAATATTTTCATTCTGTGAAGGACCAGCTAAGATCTGAGAAGCTATTCACCTGTTGAATACTACCATGCTGAACATGAGTCATGACAAGCAGCAGTAAAGCAGAGGTCTGTATTACTTAATATGTGTGAACTTTTCTCCATTAGGCAATGCATCAGCCATGTATATGAAGCCTTTGAATATAGATATTTACCTTACGAAGTGGAGATACCTAACAGAACAGCTGGAAGTAAACCTTATTTCTCATTACTAGTCAGCTTGTTCCTCTTCCCTCTTAATTACCACAAGGTCACAGATGGATGTAAGGAAAAGAATGACTTGCCAGAGAGACAAGCCAAGATAATCACTCCACTGTTGTTCCTCTGAAAATTCACAGTACATGTATTATTTTACAGCCAATGTAGTAAAAATCCCAGGTTAAGACTCATTTTAAAATAAATGTGTCAGAGTAAATAGAACATATAACAGGGTGGCAGTAATTCCTCTCTTATTACAGATCCCTCACATATTTAGCTGCATTTTTTCTTCAAGCGCGCTTTTGCCACATGCTTCTAGGCAGAGACTGAACAAGAATGTGGATGATTTTTTTCATCCTGCTGTCAGTGTAGTTAATCATGTGATGGATCCTGACCAACAAGATTCCTCTGGAGCACAGGTAGGTATTACTGTATGGTACTGGCTTCTCACCTCTATAATTCCAGCTGCAAAACTGCATTAAGACAACTTAAATATTTTCTTAATGCCACTATTAAATAGGAAAATGTGTGGTAGCTGTCATAGGGAAATTGTATAATGAATGGAAAGAGAAGTGCCCATAAAAAAAAAATCCCATTAAAAGTTGATCTGAGGCATGAAAATCCTTGTGAGAGTATGAGCATATTAATAGATTAACAAATTAGCATCCACCATGAGCTTCAGAGGCAAGGCATTAATTCACATTGTTAGAAAATGGATGTGGATTCTGGATTCTTGTCCTCCACCCCTTATTCTGAATTTTTTTCTGATGAGATCCTTGAAGACTGATCAGTTCCATATGTGTTTGGTGTGGAGGCTGATGGTGGCTACACCTGCTATTTGTTTGCTGCATCTTTGTGGATATTCTAGTACGTGTTATGCATGAAACAAGACAAAGAATTACCACCTGAAATGAGTCCTTGCAGGAAATCAGGATTGTATGGACGCTGTTTCTAATGTCAGATTTTAGGTCATCCTACCTTGGTTTAAGAGACCAGTTGGCTCCAAGTATGTTAAGATATCTGTAACAATACTCTTTTCAGATATAATAAAACATAATATACAAACTATAATATAATACATAATCTGTCCCAATTGTTATTTAATTCACACCCATCACTGGAAACCATTATAAGAATAACAAAAATGTTATTTCTTTATTCAGGTGTTTTATCTATATAATTTTGTGGGGGATTTTTCTGTAAGTACTTTCTGTTTTTTCCTTCTTGGATACTTTTAATCATCTGCACAAAAATAAAGTGATAATTTTCTGTTTCACAGTGGAAGCTATCTCAGATCTTTTCTAATAGCATTGAGAAAAGATGAACTAGAAGATTAGAGGATAAAAAACATGGAAGGGGAATGGAGGGCTGACTGCATGTGTGCAAGGAAAAAGAAGCAACAGAAGTGAGTACAGAAATCATGTGACTCATCAGGACATTATACACAGTTCTGAGGCAATCTCTTTTCTTTGAATTATCATTAAGAAAGTGAATTAGAGAGCCTGTGGTTTGAATTTAGAAGAATAAATTACAGGGTACAGAAAGTGTTCTGCTGGTATTAGATACTAAAACCAGGGAAGAAAAACTGAGAGGTACTTGACTGTACAGCCTTGATGGAGTCACTGAAAGGAGAGTGTAGGACTGGGAAGAGATGAGGCAAAGTGGGCAGGAGTGTAGCCCAGCAGAAGGGCAGGGGAGGAGGTGCTGGCTGAGGTGGATAAGCATTGCCTGGCAGGCAGGGAGCTGCCTCATGGATGATTGATGAAGTAATCTATTTCTGTCTGAAGGGCCACCAGGAGCCAGTACATCTCCCATCCCTTGCCTTTGGCTCAGGCAACTTCTTCGTTTTCCTCTGCCCACAGTGGCATTCAGCAAAACTGATGGGCCAGGCTGGGTACAGCCCAGGTGAGCTGATCTCCAGCACAGCATGAACTGCAACTGAGAGTTCAATGTTTAAATTAGACTCAGCAGGAGACAAGGGAAGAGGATTTAGATCAATGATAGTCTAAGTCAAAGTAATAGACCCAAACTGTTACGTACTTGACCTTGAGCTTGCTTAGACTGAGGGGGAGGCAGAGGAATTCACATAAATACCAATGCTTACAGGGGCTGACGTATGGCATGCCAGCAAAGCATTTATATATTTCAGCAGAAACTGTCATCTGTTCATTACTGCTGTTGGATATCTAAGCAGTGATGTCTTAAGCATCTTTTAGAAGCTTTTTGAGTTTCTGAAAGCATCATGTAGTAGTTAATCTATAGACTGCAGCAAATCAAAGTCTGTTTCAGTAAGTCTGTAAAAACCTTTGTGTGTTTTGGCTCACATCTGCTTTTCATTTGAATGCTTGGTGATTTTTGTTAGTGAAAAGATAATAATTATAGCAGTAATTTGAGATTATAGAGTGCCGCTGTGATGCTCCAACGCTCTCTGAAATAGCGGAAGGTGAAACTGTTGATCACAGTTGCTGTGCTCGGCACAGACAAGCTAATGCATCTCTACAGGGATTTACAGTGTGGGCTTCTGCCAGTGCACATTTCCTTTAATATGAATGCAGCCTTGTGACTAATGCTTTAGACCCAAAAAATCAGAAAGCCTGGAGTCAGTGATAACATAGGATATCTCACATTATCCAAAGATATCTAGATAAGATCTTTGTCAATTTGAAACTGCATTGTCAATTTACTGCCTCTGCATGTATTAAAAGTGCTATTCTACAATTGGAAATTGAGGTAAGAAGAATATAGAACCATAGAATAGTTCTGTTTTTTTAGTGCAGCTGAGCTAAATATCCCATATAGCAACACAAAACGTTTTGCTGATTCTTATCAGTTATTTAGTCTCAATGGTAGAGAGCATGTTTGTTTGGTTTTGTGCCAGCAAAACACAAGATCTGTGCTGGAGTTCCCAGTTTTTGCTCAGCTATTGAAATGTATTGGTTCAGAATCTTACCTCTGATAGATATGAATAATATTCTGGGGTGATAATTTTGGGACCTCTAATGTAAAATTTTGCTTTTTGTCTTGAGAAACATCTCACCCTTTCTTCAAAATATTTACCAAATACAGTCTGCCCTGCACAGTTTGCAAAAAGCACTCTCAGGCTTCCTTCTAGCCTCTGGTGTCAGCAGATATGTTCTTGAAATCAATGTCCTTTCTCTTAGCTACTACAAAACATAGCTTGAGGAAGCTAGAGTTGTTTCAGTTGATTTCAACCTACCTTCTGAGTCTCTTTCTCAGCTCCCTAAAAATATCAAACAGGATCATGACATTTCACTGCCCTGGGTTAGCTGCTATCTGACATAGAAATAGTGAGGGCTGTAACTCTGGCCTGCTTTATAAATAATGATTTACTTAGAAACTGAGATGGAAGTGAAATTAGTATGCTGAATTAGAAGGAGCCTTGAAACTTTTTGATGGCTATTCCTTCTTCCTCTCTCATTTCCTTAAATTCACAATTCTTTTTGAATTGTCTATAGTTATTTATCCATAGTGATTATTATAGTGGTCTACCACCACATTTGCACCAATACATTGCATAATCCTAAATGATCAGTTTGGTTTTCTGTGTTGCTGCTCTCTGAATAGCTTCTATTGTTTTTCTTGGCTTAACTGCAGACTGTCTCCACCCTCTTTCCTTCTGCAACTGATCAAATTCAGCAAAGAATTCTCTGCTTTGGATAGACTATCACTTCCCACCCATGCTGTTCTCACTGAGGTTGGAAACATTATTAGTTTTATTTAGTGTGGGGAGAAACTTTGGCAAATTCTTCAAAACCTCTTCAATGGATTCTTTATTCACAGTGGTAATAGCTATTTCTCCCAATGCTATCCAAACTGAATTTTCTCTGGTTACAAATGAATGAAGCACTGTTTTCCATTTTCATGTCAAAGTGGTCCTATTTTATTTTTCAGAAGGTTTTCTGTGAAAAGAAGCAGCTATTACTTTCCACATTATGATAACTTTTAGTGGCTTTTGTTGCAGGGACTGAAGAAGACAGGCAGGCATATACAACCCAGTGAGCATAAAACTTATTCTGAGACTTGGATTTTTCATTTCTTTCCATTAATTTAATCCTTAGTCTTACACACTGGCACATAAGCACTGAATTCCAATTCTGTTCCTTGATTAAAGTGTTGAGGTATTTTAGACTCAAAATTATCTAAGTACAAGACAATAATACTGTAAATAAAGACACTTCTCAAGAATGGCACTTCAGATGTATGCAGTATCCCTGATTGAGCCTGGTTTTACTGAGATCACAGTTAACTATGCCTAAAGCAGTGCAGATATAAATGATTATTTGCTTCCACAAACACAAACCAAATCTTGGGTGGTGGCACTATGAAAGATGTAAATGAAACCTGCAGAAAGCTGGCACCACCTGCACAGCCTCTGGGGTTTTGAGTGGGCGAGACAGGAAAAACGATGAATCTGGAGCTTCTTCTGGATGAAGTCGGGGGACCTGTCTGCCATGCCAGTGTAGGAAAGGCTCCATCAAGACAGCTCAGAGTTCCTAGAGATCCCAGAAGACTATCTGATCATTTATTTCCTTATATATTTTTCACAGTACACTGTTGGGAGGGTTAAGTTACAGTTTGAGTTAGATTTTACAATGTACCTCTCCTCTGTATTAGTGGTTAAGATTTTGTATGCTGGCAGCAGAAACTAAAGGGTACTAAGGGACCACAGATACCTGGAAAGGGATGCCCTGAGCAACCTGGAGCCTGCATTCCATCAGGGCTGTATTCCAGAGGGGGACTGCAGAAAGACCTCCTGCTCCTATCCCCACTGCACAGTCATTCTGCACCTTGGAAATGTGGCCTTTGCTAGTGTGCTCTCAGGACAATGAGCAACAGATTCAGATGTTCAGGGTTTTTAGTATCTATGGCTTCCTGTTCCCTAGATGATCTTTTCTGTCTGTATGATCTGGATATCTTTGGTTTTCTGCTACAAGGACTTGTGCCAAGAGAAGGTCCAAACAATGTAATCAGTCACAAAGATCTATGTCCCCAGGTGGTGCCTGAAAGGATCATTGCAGCTGACTCAACCTCCACTTAATGGGCATCTCTTTCTTGCTGACTGTCTACCTAAGTTCATGCCATTACACTGCAGGCCCTATAGCAGGCTCAGATCGTGAACCATAGCTAAGCAGTATGTAACTAAAGCTTCGAGTGTCCAGCTAACAGAGTGTCACCCAAGCATAATCCAGGCCTTGACTCAAATTGACAAGGACAGGTTGGCCTCTGAAATAATCTCTTTAAATAGCAGCAGACATCTCTCTGAAAGGCACTTCCCTCCCCCAGCCAGCTCTGGAGAGCTGCGTACAGCACATCACCCACTATTTCCCATCCAGGCATTGCAGGGCTGGCATTTTTCACAGGCAAGTGGGTGTCCTGCCTGCAGTCTTCCAGCTTTACTTTACCCCAGGAATTACAATGAATTTTGCAGCACAGTTTCTCTACTCCAGGGTGTTAAAAAACAGAAGTCCCAGGGACCGCTCCAGGGAAGATGAAGACTACGATCCTTTCTGGCAAAGGTTGGAGCATATTGCTGTCTGACTTAGAGCTATAGCTCTCCTTTCTCCCCCTCAGAGGTCATGGTCAGCCTTTGGGGTCCACCCAAGGCCAGGCCTATGGACATGACAACCCCTGGACCCTTCCTGCCTCCTTACGGTGTCGTAGTTGGAGTTTTGCTTCACCTCGTTGTTTATTTAGTCGCTGTGCTGTATAGGTAATGCTTTCTTCTTCCTTTCCTTACTTTCTTCAAATAAAAGAGGAATGTTGTTTGTAATTCTCCAATATCTCCTAGAGTTCTGTGAGTATGAGTTACTCTAGAAGCAGTGGAGATCTGAATACTTTAAGCCTGTGGAGTTCAGCTTTTTTATTTCTTCATGAGTATGGTATTAGAAATAGCCCTAGACAGGCTGAAGTACTGCTGAAAATTTATCTTGGAACAGCCTGGATCAGATCTTGTTATTACAAGTGCTCTGTGGTTGTCTTTGTTATGGTGCTTATGGTCTTCTTGAATTCCTGAATTCAGACTTGAATGGTGCAGATGGAATTTAGGATATGTCTAGTGCCCTTGTCTAGCACCAGCTGCAGGGGGTTGCACCCATATGGCATGATTGTGTTTTCATAGCTTCACATTTAACCTTTTCCATAGTTACTTTCTTCCCCATATTTATTATCTGGACACTGCTAGCAAGATCACAGCTTGGTGTTACCAAATGTTGTGTAATCAAGGGACAGTTCTCATTGTTCTACCATGCCAATAGCCACAGATGATGGTAATATTTAAAACATGAATTGTTTCAGTGAACTTAATGCTCTTAATAAAATTCCATGAAACACCAAAGAGGAAGACAAGGTTTCACTTCTAAATGGAAAAAATGGCTTGCCCAAAGTCACTCACATGATGTGATGTGTTCTGCAGTGAGCTGAGAACCTTAACACAATCCTTTCATTGCAGAACCACTCTTCTTGTTTGGGTCATGCTATTCATTCTGTTTCAGGTCAAATATGGAGATTCATTAATCACCAGAGACCACCTCAACTCACAATACATTTAACTTAATGAGGAAAAAAGTTTAATTACTTGGAGAGTTTTATATGTCTGTTAGTGATAATTTGACATTCACAGTTGTGAACGTCCTGTAAGAACTGTTTTGAGGAATGCGTCTGAAGGGCACTTGGAAGGTGTTGAAGCAGAGGTAACCAAGAAGGATCACCTTCTGAGTTCTTGCTTCCAGATTACTTTTTGTCATGTTATCTGTTTAGCATCTGACACTCAGCTGTCATTGCCAGCAGTAAGTGGTGACATTTCTGTCATGTGTACAAAAGACTGGCAACAGATTATGACCACAGATGAAGGCAGATATAGCACTAGGCTCAAGCTCTGGTAAATCTGACTTACTGAAAGTAAGGAGATATTTTATCAGAAGTGATAAAGCAGCTTGGTTGTTCCCTGCATGAGCCTGAGCTTTCTTTGGATTTGTGGTTGGCATATCATCACATGGTTTTGTCAGACCTCTATATGGTCAACAGAGTTATAAATGCCTGCTCAATCTCATGGCTTGGTTATTATGCACCTATGTATGCTTACAGTGCATACATACCCTAACATCTGTCATGCAGGTTAGTAACTAAGCCCTGATCTCTTTGCCTTTAAGACACTTTGATAAGTAGCCCTGCTATGAACTTCCTGTGGGAGTCTTAGGCAAGTCACTCGATCTGTCTGTGCCCCAGTTTCTATCAATAAAGTTGAGCTAATATTTACTGAATTTCTGTTTAGGGGAAGATGCATTGTCAAAGAGAGATCTGTCATACTCCTTTCCCGTGCCTGGGGGAGTTTACTTGTCACCCTGTAGTCCTGCAAAGGATACTTGGACACTATTCAGTGTAGTAACCTAGAATTACTAGCAGTGAAGATAACATCTATTATGATGCTTCCTTGTATTTCACTAACTCTGCATTTTTCTGTCATTTCTCCTTCATAAAGACACACTTAAGCTGCTGAGATGCTTGTAGGAATTTCTGTGTGTTTGTGGAGAGGAAAATAGAGATGAGGATTGGATGGGGTCAGTAGAGTTTTTGCAAAAGTTGATGAGCTCACAGGGATTTACACTGCAAAAAGGAGTTGGGAGAGAACAGCATTATTTAGGGCGTTTTGGGGAAGGGGAATGGAACAAAGAGGGAAGGTGTCAGAAGGGTGGGGGAGGCTCAGGTATTCAGAGGGGTCAGGGGAAATGAGGCTGGGGACATGAAATAAGAAGGATTAATGGAACTGGGAAGATTCTGGATAAAAGAGGGATTTGGATGAGGGAAAGGGCCCTCTCTGTCATATCCTGGGATTACCTCTTTCTCACTCCTTTGAGAGGAGATCCCAGCCCTAGTCACATCTCAGTCATAAGCTGAACAGACCTACAGCAGGCCTCTTTCCTCCACCTCATGTCTGCAGTACATGATCCATCTCTGCCTAGGACTCTGAGAAAATAAGTGATGTGACTTTAAAGGGATCACCTTTTGCTGTAATAAGAAGCATCAACTTGTAGGCATAAGATCTGAGCCCATTTATCTAGAAAGCAGATGGCTGGTATGTCTAAAACTTTACCAGTGTCTGCTACCTGGTGTGCTCCAGGAAGGTGTTTAGGAAGCCTGAAGAAGATGGCAGCATATAGACACAAGCTTAAGAAACCCCCACCCCCAAAACATTGTTCTGGCTTTGCTAGGACAGAATCCTAGGCCAGTCACAGCCTGTAGGCCATGAGCAGTTCCAAGTCAGCCAGGGCATTTGACCTGAGTTGGCTCACAGGTGTATCCCAGACCCTAAATGTCATGTTCAGTACAAAGGAGGAAGTTTGCTAAGGATGAGGCCTCTTCCTGCTCCTCCTCTTCTGTCTTCTCCCTGTTCCTGGAGGAGCTCACTTCTGTACTTTCATGGGGCTGAGTATAACTTTGTACACTTTAGATTGCATTTTCCCCCATTCCCCTTCCTGGCTGGGGAGGGGTCATTGGGTTGTAGTGTAATGGCTGTAGTTTGGTCCCAGGATGGGCTAAAAGGGTGAGACATTAAAAAGGAACGAAATAACATCCATATACACACGTGTGTTGCTGAGTTAATGAGGGGCTAGCCCTGATTCACTGAGGTGGCTTCAAGTAGTATTCTAGCTCTATCCAGTTTGCATTGTACCACTGATCAGCCCAAGTTAGGCATTGGAGTTTGAAATTCTTGTCATGGCATAAATCTTTAAGGATTCTAAAACACTATATGGAACTTACACTAAAGTGTTGGTCCTTCTTCCTTATGAGTGTGCATCACTATAAATACAGTGACAAAAACCTGCTGTGGAAATGAAAAAGAAATCCTGATCTTTCACTCTTACACCAAAAAGGTCTTTGTTTCCTTTTGTGTCACTTGAATTTCTATTTATGAAAGAGCACAGTATTTTTGGAAGGTATGTCCATAATTCCAGCTTCATTCCTGCCTCAAAATGCATTGTTGTGACTCATTTTTTAAGAGGTGTAAAAGCCACCAAATGGACCAAAATCTGACACTGGATATGTCTGCAAATCAAAATGGCAACACTGGGAAAGAACAAAGCACTGTCTACTTCTGTGTCTTGTCAGTAGTGGTGCCCAGTAACAGGAATTTGGAGAAAAACAAAAACCATGTAAGATGCAGTCTCTCATATGCTTTAATGGAGTCTGACACCTAAGTGCTTAGGAGCTTCCTGAATCACAGATTGCTTCTTGAACAATGTGTTTATCAGGCTCTATTAGACCCTATATTCATACATTCGCACAAATTTTTAGGAACCCAATTACACTATTGCCTTTCATATTATCCTTTGGCAATGAGTTCTTCAAGTTAATTGTTTTTGTAAGAAAAATCTTCCCATTTTTTACCTGAATTTTCTACTCATTGTTAGTCCCCTGTGAGGACCAGTGACTAATTCTTCCCAGTTGACTCTGTCCTGGATATCCATGACTTTGTAGACTTTTTTGCTCCTTCAGTTTTAGAAGCTGAAGAGAATTTAGTATATCAGTTTAATCTTTATTCTGTTGCCACATGGATCCTGAGGAATCCAATCAGCACATGCTTCATCTGATGGAGACACGTAATTGTCCCATGATTGCAAGAACACTGCACGGGCATTTCTTTCTCCCTGTCACAAAGGTAACCGTAGTAGTCTTCAGGTGTTGTATGTGCTACTACTGTATTTTATCTTCCCCAAATTATTTTTATTTGTTTTATTCATTACTTGGTTTATTATTAGTGTGTTTTTAAACTTGTTTTCCCCAGTGCTGCTTATTTGATGAAATTTATCAATATATTTAAAATATAAACCAAACTGGAAACAGAAATTACTTTTCATTCTGTGCTGTTGTTTTGTATCATTCTAAGGGTACATTCCAGCACACAATCTCTTTGCACTGGCTTTAAGACTTCAAACTATGTACAGATATCTGCTTAAACAAAAGATATTTTTTTCCAGATCCTTAATTATTCATAAAATGTCTGCATATGGATCTTTTATTTTCCTTTTTTTTTTTTTTCAGTTATGCTGAGCAGCTGCTCTTGAAAAAGTAGGTTTATAAACTGTGTTTCCATGTTTGCTGTTACTAATCACTTTAAAGGTAAAATGTGGTCATTTATAACTACGTAACAAAGCTTGCCAGCTGGATATTTGTGTTAAGGATGGAAATAAACAGACATTTTCTTAAAACTTTCTGAAACAAACTCCAAAAATGGAAGAGTGATGCGTTTGAAGGGAGCAGTGTTTTATAATGCTGGGGTTTGTATTTATATTGGCTCAGATTTTCATCTGGTCTTCATGATTGCTACAACAGAGGCCATGCTTTGTTACTGTGCATGGGAAGTAACATGCTGTCTTTCTGTGAGCACTTGCATGCTTGGCTGCCTGCTTTGACTGTTCCTGCAAAAGGAATTCCCAACAGACAATAATCCAATAGGGTTATTAGTTGCCTGTTTGTGATGGATTATCAAACCTCAACCTACTGTTTACCTTGGAAGTTTGAAAGCTCTCAGGTTTAATAGGGGGAAATGTCATTTGCTAATGTAAATGAAAAGTATGTACAAAGAAGGAGACTAAAAATTCATCTGAAATAACTATATAGAATACATACATATACAATAGCACCATGATATTCCTTTGATAACAAAGCTGATGACCTTTCAGAAGCAAACAGATGATAGCTTCCACATTAAATGTTGAGATTATGATGTTTTGGGTGTACTTGAAAACTATCTCAAGCTTGAAAAGCCTGCACATATTCTATAGCTATTTGACTTTCAGGTTTTGTTTTGTTTTGTTTTGTTTTGTTTTGTTTTCCCCAGTGATCATTTTCCAATGACCTTAGTCTTGTCTCCATGATGGTGCTGAGAAGATATTCACTGTTCATTAAAGCATTGCTGCAGATCAAGAACTAAGAAAATTATTTACTTCCATCCTTTGTTCTGCTGAAAAAAGAAAATCCAAGACTGAAGCTAAAAATTTTGGCCTTTCTATTTGCAGATAAAAATATCTGATGGCAGTTGTATAGTGAAGCATTGCCCCCTAGCAGAATCCAGATTCATTAATGGAGCTTTTGTGGTCATCTTTGGCTGTGATTTTTTTTTAATGGACTTTTTGTAGTTGACTGACACAGATGCAAGGAAAAAGTGTGACTTTATTTTCTATCTCAAATGTCAGCCAGTTAAAAACAAACAAGCAACAACAACAACAACAACAAAAACTAGAAAAATCAAATGTATCTACCTATATGTATTTCACTCTGCATATATCTTTTTAACCCATTGCCAGTGTAAGAAATATCATTCATTGCTAATGCTTGCTAAACATTTTTGATAATATATTCAGAGATAAGATGTACATGTTCTCTGTTCGGTGTGGTTATGGCCTATGGTCATTTGGAAAATGTTCTTTTGGAGCAGGCAGCCCCCTGTGCAGTAAGAAGTTCTTGGGAAGACAGTGTGCATGCAGTTAACTAATATGCATGAAAACTAACAGTGGGAGTTTAACATCTTTTATGATGCATTCCAATTTTCTAACCCCAAAGGAGAATGGAGAAATTATGGAATAGAGTTATTTGATAAGCTAATTGTTTCAAAGGCAGCATGTCAGCTGTTTGGGTGTATCAGGTTTGTGGTACAGTATCAGGAAAAGATTTTAAATCAAAAGTTTCACTTTAAAAAAGTTATGAATGTTCAAATTATTTATTTATCTTAAAAAAAAGGTCTTGATCTCATTAATTTTGTAAAGAGAAGACTTTGCTACAAAAATTGTCCTTCTTTTGCCTCCTATGTGAGGATGTACAGAAAGATTGATACTACTGATATTTGACTTGATTCAACAAACAAAACCTTTTATGTTGTCCATATTGTTATGTGAAATTCTCTGTTGGAAGTGTAATAGGAAGCAGAGCTGCTGGCACATATTATTGGGCCCACAGAGAAAATGGATGATGATGATACTGCTGAAAGCAGGGCAATTGCTCAAAAAGCAGCTGTTTCTAAATATTTTTAAATTCTTTTTGGAAGTCATTGCAATGCATAATACAGTGCTGATCACTGCTGTAAAACTAGGGCAACATTTGCTCTAGCCAGCCCTGATGATGAATGACTGCATAACTTAAACTGAAGTTATTTTGTGAAAGTGTTAAAAGTTTGGAGATGATGCAGGAATCTCTGACATAATTTAACACATACCTTTTTGAGAAAACCCTTTCTTCCAAGCAGTAAATATTGAGTCCTTCATGTTCAGAGGCTTATGCTCTCTGTGTAATCACAGCCGTAGACCAGGGGTGGTTTCAGTTCTTTTCAAAGTCACTTGTCTGCTTAATGCTCCTTTTCCCCACATTGGTTTCCAAATTCCAAGAATTTCTAGAAGTTTTGCATTTATTTGTTACCAGGACTGCAAAATCCTACACTACAGTATATTTTTCCTTGTGAACTCGTAAAACACTGTGGACCATAGGGTAAGGCAGCTGAAGGTAGGAAAACTCACAAATTTGTAGGAGTATTGTCTTTCTGAAGTTTATTGGGGAAGGTTTTGTGTGGCATCACAGTGTTGTCCTATTTACAGATGTTTTTATCTATGCAGTGCTAACTGACAGATCAGGAGACCTAGTTCTTTAGCTCTGAAGTAAGATATAATTGTTATCCCTTATCAAAGTAATTTCTTTCCCGTCACAAGGCAGTAACGGCTGTCAAGAGTATGCTCTACGAGTATGCTCTGCAAGTACGCAAGAGAAGAGAAACTGACCTCTTGTGTATGATGTAATGACATTTGTTACTGTTATTAATAGCATCAGGGAATGCTCTGCAGCAGCTATTTGCCTTTTTATGAAATCAGGGAGTTGTATACAGCAAATACAATTCCAGTTATTTCAAAATCTCTGGAAGCACTGAACAGGCATCACTGCTGATTGAGACTGAGTACTGAGAAAGGTCTGGCTGCCCAGACAGCACCAATTTTATGTCTATCTTATTTTCTTGGGTAAGACATTTTTCCAGTTTGTCTGCATGCCAGGTTATCTGAGACTTTTCTAAAGGCTGGCTAGTTATAGTAGCTTTCAACCCACCTACAAGATAAGCAATTTAACAGTAATTATTCAGTCTGCCTGCCTGAGGCTTGCAAAGAGCAACTGAGACGTGCATGCTTCTTAAATGTTAAATGTCAAGTCTTTCCTAACAAGTTTCTTTTATTTGTTTTTAGGGATGAAAGTAAAATAAAGAAACAAGATACCCCAGCACTTTGTGATCTTCACTGCTGTAAAGATGGGCTGATGAGAAATGGCCTTATTGGGCAGAAGCAACCCTCTATCAACCCTGAGAGGCTGAAAGATTTTGGTGAGGAGGATTACCTGAATGGAGATGTGAAGACCTGGGAAATGAAGATAGTGAGCCGTAATGAGGAGTTACTTAGGGATGCCCTTTCCCGCATCCCCCAGTCAAGCAGTAGGACCAGCCTGTCAAGCTGTAACAAGCTGATTCGCTTTGAAGATATTAGTGCAGCAGCTTTCAAAATCCAGTGTGGTGTTCAGAAAACCCCATGCATGGTAGGGAGTCTTCATGGCTTTTCATTGTCTTAATGTTTATTTCCTTTATGAAAAGTATGTGTGAGTTGCAGCAGACAGATCTGTGGGAGAAGACTCATGTTTATACTGGTTGTTGTTAACTGTCAATAATAATTTTCTTCTTATCTGTTTACACTAACCTAAATCCTCAAAGATTGCAGTGACCTGTAAACAAAGGATAAACCACATTAGGCATAGACTTAATGCACTATGGTATTATGCTCCTAGTGGAAAAGTCTTGCTACCAGAAACACGAGTTGGTGACGGTGGACTATCAGTGTTTTGGTAAGCAGCCTTGTGGCAGGGGCTGGTTTGGAATTAGCCCTCATATCTGAAGATTTGGAAGGTACAGATTTTCCTCACTATCCTGGCCAGCCTGGCAAGGCTGGATATGTTCTGTAACTAGGTGGTTCTGTCACATGCATCTTCAAAAAACCAAGGACACTAAGATACCCATACACAAACATATGCACCTATCATTCAGCTTGAGTATGCAAATGATTGAGACACTCCCATAAAGGTACAAACTTTTGCTGAAGCACAAGAGAAGTACAGTAACAAGCTATTTAAGCTGTAGTGTATTTCTACTGTTGGGGGCTATTCATGATGGCTATTTATCAAACATACAGAGTATGTAAGGGTGGCCAGTCTACCCATTTGTCATAGCTGTTGATGTTTGTTGTAATGATGATTAGACAGTAGTCATTAGCACGAGATGTGTCATGGTATTGTAATTGTTATGAGTTCCCACTGAAGGCCAGAGGTTACTAGTAGGGGAAAAGAACATCTTAGCCCCAAATCACTCCCTGTTGCTGACCCAGGATACATTGCTAGCCTAACTGACTGTGGATTTTCTTTCTGGCCTGCTCAAGGAAAGGGGACTTTGGATGTCTGAGCCACTGCTTGAGGTTGACAGTCCCTGTAGCAAAGTGATTTGGTCTGCAAGGCACAGCATTTTTCCTGATTCCCAAATAATGGTTGCTGATACAGAAACATCATAATCATTTGTTGATTTTAATTTTTTTTTTTAACTTAGAATTCCCAAAATTAGGACAGCTGTGTTTTTGTAGCATGCTACTGAAGAAGAGTGCTTCATGAGAAAGGGCATGACACAAGACCATTTGGGGCTGCAAGGTAGCACAGAAAATTTGCGGAGTAGTGCTGGCCACAGTGCAGCAAGGTGTACTGGATGCCTGTTCTGAGTGACTTGGGAGTAAACCATCCTGCCAGCTGTACTTGGATGTCCTCCCAGAGTGGAAAAGTTTCCTGGCCTAGGAAGGTGGTGGGGGAGTGAGCAAACACATGTGCAGCGCAGGTGGTCGATGTGTCAGGGCCTGGGTGAACAGAGGAAGTGCACCAAACTTTGCACATGACATTGTTTGTCACCAAAATTCCCAGACTGTCATGCTTGAGAAGACAGGCAGTGTGCTAGACAGAATAGTCAGTCTTCTGCTTTTCTGGAGAGCCTGTTCCAGGAAAAGAAGATCTGCATTATATTGCAGGTAGTGAGCACTGCACTCATCTGTGTTTGGCAACTCTGGTCATATATATTAGGGGGGTTTAATCTTGATGTACAAAGCTAGCTCTACAGGCAGAGAGAATGAGGATTTCATGGCTTAATTTGGAAAGCAGAACTGGCCGTCTCTGCACCCTTTGATAGCCTGGGTCATGCCTTCATGTACCTCTGCCCAACAGTTTTAAGATGCTATCTGTATGTCTGCCAGTATGAGACTGTGGGAGCCTTGTCTGTGTGGGTCATTGAGGGACTTCATTAATATTTAGCTCAAATAGGTCTGACCAACAGTGCAAAACTAGTAAAAGTCTACCTTGGCCCTGTCCCCTGAGCCATTTACTTGCTCCCAAGGCATGGCTGTCAGTTTGAAAATTAGCCAGCCAACACATCCCAATGCAGGAAAAGGCACTACTGTGCTACCAAGTCCACCTTTTGCTCCTGCAGGCATCTGTGTAATATGAAGCTTTAAGGAACGTTAGATGTTGTTTTGTGTTAGCTTTGTGGATGCGAAATGGAGGCTTGTGCTGTGTCTCTTACATTAGGCACAGTATCTGTAGTCCTTAGATAAGATTAGAGTGACAAAAGGGAAGGCTTACAGGCTGGTTCAATGCTTCTTACAAGGTCGTGCATCTGGTCAGTACAGCTGAAAATAGCCTTGATGTTTCCTTTATTAGAAGTAATTGCTATATTTAGGCTGTGGGGGAAAAAAACCTCAGTTAAAGGAAACAAATGGATAACCCAAAGACTTAAAATATTGAGTATCAGAATTAATAATGATCTGAACTATACCACTGCTGTGGGAAAGAGTGACTTAATGACACATATTTCTAAATATATGAGACTTAGCAACTTTATAAAGTCACAGGACTGATCTCCTTATACCCTTTTTCTCATTGCTCACTTTAGAATCCATGTCTCTACAAAAACAAAAATGCTAAAACTAGTACTGCATGTGAAGAACGAGTAAAGGAGTGTTTCTTGTCTAGTGTCCTTATTCTGTTTTACATAGGCATTCTCCATAGATTAGGCTGTTTAGGATAGAAACCATTATCCTATTAGTTTACTAAGCACTTTCCATTCTCTCAGTTCTGCAGCCAGATTTGCAAAGGAGCAGCAAGTGCTAGATCCTATTGCAGGCTTTTCAAAAGCGAAACACAGAATCTGATTTTATCTACGGGTGAAAAACTTAATATGTACTTGTAAAAAGCCTTGAAACATTAATTTGAGATATCTAGTTTTATTTTATACCTTAAAGCAAGTATCTGTTTCAGTTATATTTAGGTTTTATAAATTCAATTTAAAAGTCCCACAGCCTGAAAAATGTCAGTACGTATGGCTATGTGCTCTACACACCACATGCATGACTCTACCAGAGACTTTTTGACATAAATATTTAAAATATATTGTCAGGCTGTCTTTTATCTCTCTTTGTGACTTGTGATAAATGAAGGCTTGATCCTCTAAATCCCCAGGACCTCATTTGCTTTGGCAGCCAGTGGAGCAAATAGAGCCAATTACGAAATAGAGACACCTAGAGTAAGCCTAGGGAACTGGAGCCTACAGGCTTACAGAGGCTCTGTTTCAGAAGCTATCTTGTTTAAAACTCTTGATTTAGACAGCATGGTAACAGCAAATTAATGTGCCAGTGCATGCCGTGAGTGTAGTATTATAAAAACTGATAAAGGTTTGACATTAAAAAAATCCGTTTAAAAAAAGATATAAAAACCCACTTGGACACTGTATCACTGCATGTACTATGCTTGCTGATTCCTCTCAGCTCAGAGACCTTTCTGCTCCAGACGCTAAGCATTTTCAAACAGCTGCTGCTTACACTTCCAGTCCTGGGAAACTCTTTCTAGATTTCCATTGTTCTTCAAATAAATAAATGTCTTTACTAAGGTCATATTTGTGAAAATATGACCTTCAATAGTGAATCAGTGGCAGAAACCATGGCAGACTCAAGGAGGAATTTTCTAACTGCTTTTGTATCTGTTAGGAGCCAACCTTATTTTTGGGGTATTCTTAGTTCTGGCAAGTGCTAGAATATCAGACTGTATGGTGAGTTTTGAAATAATTGACAATACTTATTTTAACATCTGTATTTGAACAGAAAGACCAAAACCAGTGTTATTTTCAGAATTTGTTATGACTTACTTACTTCACTAATGTGAGTTTGAAAATTACTTCCATGAACCAGAAGAATCTGGGAGGCAACTATACACTGTCATGTATTTCTAAAGAAATAGATTATGAAATGTAGTTTTTAGAGCTCATATATAGCTGTTGAATGCATGATTCACCAGGGAGCTCATATGGGGTGTAGAAGATTTTTAAAATTTATTTTATAAACATCTCTATAATAAAATCTCTATGCCCCAGTATTCTAGGCTATCCAAGCAGTATGGAATGGACATCTACCTAAAGAAAGAGTTCCTCCAGTACACAGGATCTGTAAAGGAACGAGGGGTACTTTACCTTCTGACATCACTGCCACAGGTATAACAAGACGACAATGTTTAAGTTCTGCTTCACAAAAAAAAGAGTAGAAGTAAATGCAGCTTTACCTGTAATGTCCATGGAATCACAGCATTTCTTAGCTTTTGAACCATTGTGCTGAACAGCATAGACATGGTGAAATGCTTAAAATATTCAAAAGAAAAGACTGCAACATGGAAATGTGAGCATTTTTCTGTGGCAAGCACTTGATGGTGTGTATGAGTACTGTCGTTCTGACACATCCAAATCATCAAACTTGAAGTGATGATGAAATTAAGTTGCAATGACTGATGAGAAGCATCTAGATCATCAATTGATTTTGTAATTAATTTCAGCATTGTTACATGAGTAGCTTGTTTATAATTTGTTTTAGGAGGTTATTGAGTCACTGCAGCAATAATAATTCCAACTGGCATGACACAGAAGGCCAGAAACAGCAGTTATTTCTCTACTTTTGTAATAATATGAATAAATTCTATTAAAGGGAAACATGAATGGAATAAAGCAGGGAAAGAGGATCCGGGTGTCAGCTCTGAGGGGCAAGATATCATCTCTTCTCAGATGAGCTGGAATTTTACATCTAATTTTAATGGAACAAGAATGGAACTCATAGGAGTGCAGGAACAAGGACTGATTTCTTGCTGTCTTAGCTGTGTGTAAGTCCTGAGATCACATCAGACATGCATGTAGTAGAGGAAAGGAAGAAAATCAGACCATTAGAATGATCCAGGATCATATAGGACAACTTTGTGATGCTGTATGATGTGCAATTATCAACCTGTGTTTTAGGATCAGCAAAGAAAGGGGGTGATCGTGGCTTCGGACAGTAACTTTTCCATGGCTGTTGCTTACCATGCTGCGGAGCTCCGCATTCCGGTGTTTGTCATCATGTCAACCAGCACACCCCCTGCCAGAGTGAAAATGTGCCGTGAGTATGGTGCCATGGTTATATCCTATGGCACCACAGCTAAGGATTCCCAGACCCATGCAAGAAGGTTGGCACAGGAGAATGGTTACCTCTACCTCGAAGAGTAAGTGGAAAGTCAGGCTGATTAGAAAGATTATATTAGATACTTGCACAGTTCTGAAAAAAAAAAAAAATCTTCAAACAATTTTGTTTCATTAAAATTTGAAACAATTTAGTTTCATTAAAACTTGATCACAGATCATCAAAATATCCCCAATACCCGGATTACGAACAGTTGTGTATTGCCAGGCACAAATCATGAATCTAACTCTAACAGTTGGGTCTGGAAACCAAAATGATACACACTTTTTCATCAAATTAGAAATTATATGGGCTAGCATGAAGATGGTTATATGTTAAGTCTTTATGAACCCTGCCAGAAAGCATTAAGACTAGCATTTGGTTTTGGTCTCTCTAAGTGTGCAAAACCTAATCTGTAATGCAAAGGATTCAGATGCATGGTGTAGAGCAAAAGAAGGTTAATGCTGCACAATTTTTGTTTATCTGGTGGAAGTGAGAAAACTGAGACTCTGGCTTGAAAAAAGTATTATTAAGAGGCTACTTCACATGTATGTTTAAAGTAGTTAAGGATGACTATAAAACTGTTTGAGGTCATCAAACAAGCCACAATTAAAATAAGGCAGGCAAAAACATTCAGAACTGATCCATTTTTCCTTTCCTTTTCTTTCTTTTTTTTTTTTTTCTCCTTCTACAATCTCTTCTACATTCCTCCCCCTCCCCACCCCCTTCTCTCACCTTTTTTCAAGTAAGATTTCCCAAAGCATGGAGGGGTGAATCATTAGCCTGAGATAGCCTGTGATCTCTCTGGTGCATTGACCTGGAATGTTCTGTCTCCCTATTGCCCACTCTGCAGGCTTTATGCAGCACTTCATATTTGTATGGCACCTACTGCAGCAAGTGCCTGTTCCCCCTTGGGCTCCTAGAAACCACTTCATTAAACATACCAATAATGAATAATCTTGCTTGGAAAAAGGATCCCAGAATGAGCAGATGGAGAAAGTTCTCACTTCTTTCACAGCTAATTTATTGGGAAGGTGATATTAAAAAATATACTCTTCAACTGCACTGTTTGCGGGTCAAACACTTTACACATATCCAGGTAGATGACATCAGTTGTACTTCCCTTGTCCACCAGTGCTGTTACCCCATCATAGAAGGCCACCAAGATTGTCAGGCATGATTTACTCTTGGTGAAGCTGTGTTGGCTGCCACCAATCACCTCCTAATTTTTCATGTGCCTTAGCATAGTTTCCAGGAGGAGCTGCTCCATGATCTGGCCAGGCGCAGAGGCCTCTCAGAAGGAAGTCACCTACTACTATTATCCACTGCTTTTTCTTAGTAGCACTGGTTGCTAGACAGGGAGCAGACTGAGCTGCCTTACCCATAATATAGTAATATATATTATATCTCATAATAGAATAATTATTTATGTTACATGAGGTAGATATTCCCCAGGTCCATGAAGCTCCAGGGACAGCGCATGTGAAAGACTTCAGCATCTAATACGGATGAACTCTAAATGTACATGTTACCACTAATAGTATCAGTGCACTCTGATTTGTTTCAGGTTTCAAGAAACTCAGTTATTCAATCTGTTACTGAGATTAATTAAAACCTCACAGATGCAATTTTTCAGACTCTGGAGAAAACAAAACAAAACAAAACACCTGCACTATCATTGTGAGTCTTTTCATAATGGGACGACTGAAACATGGTTTTTTAGGTGTAGACTGGCAAAGCTTTCCCAAAGAGAGACGCGTGCATACATGGATAGCCATTCCTCTTCAACATGTCTGCCACAGGTTCATTGTCACTTGCCAAAGCTCTCTGTTAAACATCAGCTCATCTCCTGTGCTTTAGAATGGAACTTCTAAAATGTCATTTTATTTCTGCTTGTGGTGGGTTCAAATTACCCTCCCAATTAATTTGGAGAAGCTACCCCCCAAAATAAATTGTCAGTTTGGGATGGAAGCAAATGAAGCTGTATTTGCAAGCAAACTAAAATCTAGAAATCTGAAATGCTATGAATATGTGCAAAATATACAATATATGTACTATATATATATACAATTTATAAACAATGCAGAAACTGCTCAGAGAGATTCAGGGGACCTGTTCACCTCCTACCCCACTTCCTCCCTTCTTCTCATTACCTCACACAGTAGTCAAAACAGAGATACCTCTGGCAAGGCCACAGAAGAGAGAGAGAGAAGTTGCAAGCAGGAGTGACAGAAGAAAAGAGAAAAAGAACTGTTTACGCCTCTATTCTATATCCCCATTAGCAAGCCAATGAATTATATAGACCTTATCATTATTTTTCTTTTACATCCAATGGTAATGTGCTTTCAGTCTTTGCAGTCAGGGACTAGACTGAAGTTCCCCCTTCAAACTGCAACAGTGTTTAATTCTAGCCTGCATAAAATCCCTAGCAACTTGGTCTGTGGATCTCCTTAACTGACAATTCATTCTCCCTTTCCTGAAGTAGGCATTGTGTGACTGCCTTTGGTTTTACCTGAATGGGTAATGTCCTGTAGTTAGGTGTGTCAGTGTCAATTCCTCCCGTTTCTTGAGTGCAATTAAAATACTGTGTTATGAAAATTATTATGCAAGAGTTCAATTAAAGGGAGGAAACTTTTTTATCCATCTGCAACTTCCTGTGAAATTCCAGGAAGGAAATGTGATTTTTCAAGTTGGAATTCAGTCATTATATCTACCTAATTACTGCTTAGGTAACATGGGATTTTTAATACCTATAGGTGTTTGGGACCTCATTACAAATGCAATGTGAATATTGCTAATAAGTAACACAGTACCTCTGGGATGATGTGAGAAAGGTTGATTTATGAATCAGAGAGGTAAGAGTACTGCAGATTGAATTACACACCTTACCTCCTAGAGACTCTAGTTTTGTCTTGTGTAACTCCATATTCTAATATTTATCAGACCTGATCCTCATTTATTTGTGATATGACTAGTCTGATACTCTAGGAAGGAGAGCTGACAGCTTTTGGGTCCTTTACTTGGATAGCAGAGGAAGCTAGCCACCACGTAAAAATGTCATTGGGAAACCAAAACCTGACAGCCTATCTTTGCTGATATATTGTACATTTCAGAAGGCAAATGGCCAAATTTCTAGCTCTGATTTAAAAGAAAAATTGTTTGTTTAAATCTACAGGTTTCAGTTATTCACCCTTATACTTGATTTTCCTTCAATGGCATATGATATTTAAAGAGATACATTTGCTTTCAGAAAGCAAAAATAGTCCATCACAGTGTAAATAAACAATCCATTTTATCATCCTCAACAGCAGGAGAAACTTTGTGAGGGTGACAGAGCACTGAACAAGCTGCACACAGAGAGGTGGTGGAATCTTCTTCTCCGCGGACTTTTAAAACCCACCTGAATGCATTCCTTTGTGGCCTGTCCTAGGTGATCCTGATTTGGCAAGGGGGTTGGACTAGATAATTCCTAGAGGTCCCTTCCAACACTTAACATTCTGTGATTCTATGACTGTAAAAAGCTGAGAGCTGATAAGTGAACTAGTATTCTAATGAAATATTAGCAAGGAAAACATGATTATCTCAAACATTCATTCAAACACTTAATAAATCCCCATGCCAAGAACAGTCTTCTTCGGATAGAATTTTCAATTGTTAGTGAAATTTCAGTTGTTAGTGAAGTTTCACTTGTAAATTCACTACCTCAAGTCCTCATTCACTTCAGCAGGTCCTTGTGGCTTCCCATATAGCCATGGCAGATGTAACTGCAAACTCAGTTCAGAACCTTGTTTGCAAAAAAGACTTCAGAAGAATTTTTGAGGAAAGCAGTGATATATTCTGTAACATGTAAGAAGGAGGAGAAAGCTCCTTCAGTGTCTTGAGAAAGAAAACAAATGTAAGGGCTCAGTTCCCCACCCCATTATGTTTTCTTGCCTTTGTCTTTAGCTGTGCTACAGGAGTGAAAGTTTCCCACCCTTTCTTGTATAGTTTTATAGATTCTCACTCTGAGGAATTTGCTGTGTTTTGCTATATATGTGAGAAAACTTCAGAGGACCTTGGTCTCCACCTTGCAGGTGTTATGTGCTCCTCTGCTGAACCTCTCTATGCATGTCTAATGGTAATAAAAGCATAGCTTCCAAAGACCTGAATTCCTGGGTCATGCAAATGAAGTTAAATAATTGGATTTATCTTTATGTTTGCCTATCTGTTTGCCAGAATAAAAAGAACATACAGGCATACAGAGGCCTCATATTCTCCACCCACATATCACTCTGCATTTACATTTTTGCAGATTGTTAAATTAAAATGTAAACCAGCTTGTAGAAATAAATCCAAGTCAATTGTGTGAGTGTACAGTAGACTTTTCTTCATTCTTTTGAATGTTTGTCCCTGTTCTGCTTATTGAATCACCTTTGTCTGAAAGTGGTTTATTAGTGAGTTTTCTGACAAGACTAAATGCTCCTCTTACCCTTTCAGAGTCTTCCAGAGTAATGGGAAGATCACAGATATCTGCCCTGGATTGTGGAAAGACTCATATCTGTATCAATCTGGTGTTTATGAGGTTGAATGCAGTGCTTAAATTTCATGAAAATTCCCATTTCGCATAAACACTGAATTCCACTTACAAATACAGAGAAGGAGGTCTCCTTCTGAGGCTTTGCTTTTGGCTTGGGCTACCACAATTCAAATTTTATGAAGCAAAAGGTAGTGACAGCAATGGAATAATAACTTCTGTCTTTCCAGCTCTGTAAATACCTGATACTGCTAACAACTGATGTATATGCTCTCCACGCTGCAGTTTGCCAATGGCACAAGTTTTCTACCACCATCCCACTTCACACTGCACGTCATAGTCAGTCTGAAGGCAGTGTCCTTTTCTATCACCCTTGTGATGGTGATTTACTCTCATGTATTATCTTTTCCTGCAGAACAATGTCTTTAAAGTAGTAGGTTGAGCTGTTACTGTATTGACAACTGTGAACCCTGCTGAGCTGTGCCCTTCCTTCCTGCAGGGAGGACAGTGCTGTGTACCTGTCAGGCCTGGGGACTGTGGGGCTGGAGGTGTACGAACAGGTGCCAAAGCTGGATGCAGTGATTTTCCCTGCAGGAGGCCACTGTGGCTTGCTGGCAGGGTCAGCTGCTGTGCTCAAACATCTCAACCCACATATTTCTGTAATTGTAAGTTTCCTTTCACCTGTAAAGTGTTGTATTTTGACAGCTTTCACCATAGACTTTTTCAAAAGACACTGCTATCCAGTGATACACTAGCAGAGACTGCATATGCTGGGGGTGAGTACTGTCTGGCCCTTGTGGAGACAAAAGACATGGAAAACCTGAGAAGCCTCCTGTCGCTTGGCTGTGTTTAAGAAAAAATAAATCAAATCCAGTTCTATGCTTTGAAATAATTTCTTATTAAAAGTTTGGCCCTAAGTAAGCCACAGGATTGATTTAGTGATAGCACAGCTACTTTGCAATTTGAATTTCATTGTTAATTCTAAGAAGAGATTTTTGTGTAGCTTTTTTGGTGTCTACTTTGGCAGTGACTTCTGTTATAACTGGATCAGTACAAACGTGACAACACTTGTCTTCCCCAGGGGGTTGAATCTGAAAGTTTCCCTGTATTGCAACAGTCCTTAAAGGCTGGCCACCCAACTGAAGACCAGGCTTGCAGCAATCATCATTTTTATGGAGGTAAGAAAATGGATTATTCTTTTGGAAGTAAATTAAAGGTTTTCATTGATATCTTCAACCATATTCTCATTAATTCAGTTCAAATGTACTTTAAATTAAACCTCTAAAGAGACAGAATTTAAATGATGCTGTAAGAGCAACTTCTGACGCTTTCCCCCCAAACATACAGCCTGGGGTGCACATGAAAAGTTCAAGTGAACACTCAGAAATACAATAATATTTATCTGACTATTGTGCTCACAAGCATCTAAACCAGTGAGGTCAATGGGAAAACTTATGTAGGAGACTAATTTGTGAAAAGGCAAAGAAATGCAGTGCTCATAAAACTGTTCTCAGAACAGCAGCACTTATAAACAGCACAGTTGTTTACATATCATTTGCTCACAAAACCTCAGCTGATAAGCAGTTTAAGAATATATTTATCTGAAGTTCAAATCTCTGAAAGCTTTGGGTTAAATGGAAGTTTCATAAACAAGCAGCTTCTTAACTCTCATGGTAAGCTTTGCCTGTCTCTGCACTCATCAACTGTCCTGCCGCAGCTAACAAGCCCAGTGCCATGCTGGGTTCTTCTCTTCTCCAGACTTCATTGTACAGTGAAAACTGCCTGGCGGCAAGGTGCCTCTCGTGGTGTGACCGGGCCAGTGAAGAATCACAATTTTCCAAATTGCAAAATCCTCCTGGGAGGTTTGGTCATTCATTATCAAACACATTTTTGTTATATGAAAAATCAAGCAACTTAAGATCACATAACAGCATGCGTTCTGTACTCAAGGGCATGAAACAGTCAGGACTGTAAAAACTGTTGAACTCCTCTAGAGCAGCCAGCTTCACATTTTGTCTTTTGAAATCTGCAGATGTGAGTGGGCTTTGCTTTGGCAGCAATTCTTTGCAGCTGACTGGGAAACTTGTGGATAAAGTTGTTGCTGTGAGGTATGTGGAAAAAATGGAAATGATATGAATAATACTGGGAGAACGTTGTTGTGTATGAGAAATGTGCTGTACTGTTGGGGTATAGTGGCTCTTCATGTACAGTGGAGGGCAGGTTGGCAGGACTTGCAATCATACACACACTGAGAGAGCATGGCGGCAGTGGGCTGTCTTTTCTTCCAAGAGGGGCACTGAAGGCCTTCAACCCAGACCCATACATCGCACTCCTTTGGCCAAAACTTCACATACTGCTGGATGTAAAACTGGTCCTTGCTGAATTCTACAACACATGAAGGAGGCTTTTGGCAAAACTATTCTAAATTTTCACTGAAAGGCCAAGTTTGCAGAATATACTTTCCATTAGGATTTAGCCAGCAAATGGTTCTAGTAAAAAGTGCCATCCTGTCTTTCAGTTACTAACAAGACTAAGATGCCCACTCACCCCCAGCAGCACAGCCTGCTGCAACATTGCCTTGGGGTTGTTGCGTACCCAGGAGGATAGAAGGAATCCCTTTTTACAGAAATTTATTGTCTTCTGCTTTTGGTAGATCTTTTGCATTGTTTTGACATAACTCTCTTGCCTTCAGGGAGGAGGACATCCTCATTTCAATACTGAGATTGCTGGAGTATGAGCGAGCCACGGTTGATGCAGAAGGGGCCATCGGACTTGCAGCGTTGGTTGCAGGGAAGGTGCCTGAGCTGAAGGGTAAAAGGTATGGCAACTACTACAAACAGGGAACTGTAGCAAAAGTGTGGGGTTTAGTGCCTTTGTCCTAGGAAATGGAGAGAAATTATTTGTTTCATGAGTGACAAGGCAGTTCCTGCCCCTGAAGAGACCACTCACACGTCAGAAAACCATGCTGAACATGACAAGTGTCAGCCTAGAGACCAGAAAAAAATTGAAATTTTCCTGTATTCAAAAATGACTGGGGGAAGGACTGTTATGTGCTGCTTCCTAAGGCATGGTCACATCTGTCAGGTGAGCATCCTTCTCTTGGCAGCCTGTTGCCTTCTGTCATTCCAACTGTGGAAATTAGCCCTGTCTGTGGTAGGACAGGAGCTGCGCTGTCTTCTGCAGCCACCCAGTGACACCTGCTTCCCAGCCCCAAGAGCTCCTGCCCAGGTAGTCAGTTGGATTACCCTTGTCCTTAGTGTTAAACATCTGTGTAAGTGCCTTCATTCCTCTGGGCAAGTACCATGTACTCAGTACTTCAGTGGATTGAGCCTTGGCTAAGGATATGGTCCAGAATGTATTTAAACATACATACACTCGAGACAAAACCAGACTTCCAATGCACAGCATAGTATGCTAAAATACTGCTGAATTCTTCAGAAGAGGCTGGCAGGGTACATGCAGAGCAGCAACAAAGTTCAATTCATTACAGCTAAAATAAATTGGAAAATGTAAATATTTAGCTTTAAAGATATCAGGTTTGGCTCTGCAGCAAGAAATTATCACAGACTAATCATGTGGCTCTTTGCTTGCTCTTCAAACATTACTGCATTTACTTTGCAGGGTTGAGATGGATTTAATGAATGGTTATAGGGAGCTTTTAACATCCATATTAACTCATCATTTAGAGGCTAAGACTCAGGGCTTCCAGGAAAAAAAAGAAAAAAAAAGTCACATTTTAAAAATTTGCAACAGAACCAGAATATCTCTGACAAACCTAAAATCTCCAGGAAATGCAAAATGAACACAAGGTTTTAGACCAAGTAATGCAGCCAGCTTCTAGGCTCCCAGTGCCTGCCCACAACTGATGCTACAGCCAGAAGCTCTCTGGCAAGTAATACATATTTACTGAAGGCCAGCCCCAGCAGCTCTTATGCTGATATTGAACACAGTGTCTGTGATTTATGGTTCCTTCACAGAGAGGTGCCAATCAAAAATCCAGTTTTTCTCTCTGTTTTCAGAGTGGCAATTGTTATATGCAGTGGAAACTTGGAGTTACATTTGCTGCAACAGTGCATAGCTCGTGCCCTGACCCTTGATAAC
The DNA here is from genome assembly GCF_014839835.1 of Dryobates pubescens. NCBI lineage: Eukaryota > Metazoa > Chordata > Aves > Piciformes > Picidae > Dryobates > Dryobates pubescens. The sequence goes on from NC_071619.1 coordinate 23,817,738, forward strand.
AGAGTGTGCAGATTTTCCCTTGTGCTTTCTGACTGCCCAGGAGACATCTCAAAGCTACTGGAGATTTTGGCTCGGGAAGAAACGAGGTAAATCAAACTATCAGTGGGGAAATATAATCACAGAATAGCACAAAATTGATGTTTTCTCAATTTTCTGTGAAGGCAAGTCTGTAAGTAACTAATCAAAGTAATTTTTCTTTTTATATTTCAGAAAAACGTTTATTTCCTTCATGTTTTGTCCCAGTTTGAAAGTACCTTTGCAGTACAGAATAACTGTCTAATACAGAAAGCAGCAAAAATGGCTACTGTCCAGACACTTACAGAAACTATTTAACAAATATAAACAATTGTTGTGGTCTCTAATTTCTCCCTCATTTGATCTAGAGTTTTGGATATCAAACAAGAACGCACGTTTGTGACATCTGAGCTCTTCACTGTCGAGGTAAGATGAGATGCAATTCCAGTTTCTCTACCAGTACTGACCTCCCCTAGTTCATTCTTTTTCCATATATCTCTATATGACTGTGTTGGAGAAGTCCAACAGAGTGTACACAGTGATTCGGAGAGCAGTCTGACAGATAATTTCTTGGGTGCTATACAGCATCTTGCCTCACCAAACACTTATCTGGCATGTAAATAATACAGGACCTGTTCTGCCTGCTGTTGCGGCACCACAGATGAAATGGTCCAGCTGTTACTATTGCCATCCTTCCTCACGTGTGTGGTGAGGTGGTGAGTAAGCTGCAGCATCCGTCCAAAACTTGAAGAGCCAGCTTTGCATGCTGGCTATAATTATCCAGGATCAATTTGCCTTAAGGCGGTGTGGAGAACACCCTTTACTCTTAAGTAATTCTTCATTTTAAGTAGGGCCTCAGTTTTGCACTTTATCCACAAAGAGCACAGAACAAAATCATTATTGATTTGCAGAGTACTTGATATAGTGAAGTGAAGAGGGTTGAATCATTTAATGGCATCTCTTAGAAGGATCATTTGTCTCATGGTGTATCTCTTCTTTCAACTGGTTTGGCAAAGGTGTGGTTCTTCTGACTTCATGCTACTGCTGTCTGAGTCGAGCCTGACTTTGTGAAATCACATGTGGAAACCACAGTAGGGATCTTTGCTAAACAAGCTTACAACTCGAATTCAGTAATGCTATTGAGTTAACAAGTTCTTCTATTTTGGCATTGAAACCTAATTGCCCACTGGGATGCAAAAAGCTGCTCATTATTTTCACTAGTGGATACAAAGAAGAGATTAGAGTAAAGAAGATTGTAGCAAAGGACTACAATGAAGTTCACAAATGTCTTTCAGAACACATTACTATCAGTTTTCTCGGGTTGTGATAGACCAGCTTACCAGTTTGGGTAACTTGAAGATAACATGTCACTGCATGGGGTAGACAAATCCCTCTAATTCAGTGACTAACTTGGGTTCAAAAAAACTTTTAAACAAAGACTGGCTTTGACAGACCCTGTAACTATTCTAATGTTTCCAATGAGATTTTAATGAAGTGATGTCATTTTTATTAGTGCTACTAAGTAAATTAAACTAAATCTATTCTCTTAGGTTTTGATTGAGAATATTAGAGCAATTTTCCATTGCAGCCTCTCCCAATGAGGCAATTTTATGAGTGTGTAGTAAATACAGTCCCTGAGTGAAGAAATGCCACATGGTATTAACTGCACTTTAAACACAATGTATTTTCACTGACTGTCCACTTCAAGAATCTGGCAGTGTTGTACAATGAGAGGGTTGAAGGGAGGAATTTGTGTTCCTGAAAAATTTAATTGGATGTTGGATTTGCGTGATGGCTTCTAATCATCCTGGGACAGGCTGTTGGATAATTAGATGGGAAGTGCAAAGGAGTCATTGAGATTTATAGTCCTCAGTGTCTTCAGAGGCTGCTGTGTCTTGTGACACCTAGTGAATTATGAAGCTTTTCTTCAAAAACTAAGACATGGATAATCAAAAAGGGTAGAATATTTGTGGCGGTTTGGCCCTGGCTGGGGGCCAGATGCCTGCCAAAGCCACTCTATCACTCCTGTTCTTAGATGGACAGGCAAGAGGGAAAAACAGAACAAAAGCACAGGAGTCAAGAGAGAAGAAATTTAATTGAATGCAAAGCCAAACAAAGGCTGTGCTAGGAAGCAAGAGCAAACAAAAATGCTGTTCTCTATTTCCCATCAAAAAGGCAATGCTGGGTCACTCCTGATAAGCAGGGCTTCAATACGCAGTGTGGTTGGTCTGGAGGACAGACACCATCAACAGATGTCCCCACATTTCCTTCTTTCACTTAGCTTTTATATCTGAGCTGATGTCTTACGGTGTGGAATACCCCTTTGGTCAGTTTGAGTCAGCTGTCCCAGCTGTGTCCCTTCCTAAGATCTTGCCCACCTCTCAGCATACTCTTGGGGCAGGGGAATGCTGGAAAAGAACAACCTGGGTGCTTGGTTCAGCAGCAGCCAAAACAGTGGTGTGTTACCAACACGCAGCTACATCACTGCAAAACACAGCACTATAAAGATGCTCTGGGGAGAATTTACTCCAGCTCAGCCAAACCAAATACAATCTTGAACGTATCTTTCAGCATCAGAATTAATTTGCTCTAATCAGATATAGAAAAATGTATACATTTTCATAGTAAAGCTAATAACTGGGGGGGGGGGGAACACACATTTTGCTTTTTTCCTATGTTGCTTGTAAGAGCCAAAGCCCTCTTTCAGCAAAGCATTTTAAGCATTTATTGCTAAAGCAGTCCTGCAAAGAGCTTTGTATCATTTTCATCAGTGTCAATCACAGCATATTAAATTTAGCAGGCATTTAAATTTAGATCAGGAATCAAAATTATCATGTGTTTAACTGGTGGTAATAACAAGAAAGGTATTACAGCTATACCCACTCCACTCAATACATACTTTTGACTGTGGGTATAGATGTAGTGTTTGACAGAAAATAGCAGTAAGTGTAGAGGCTTATGTGAAACATTAAATCAGTCCTGTCAAGACTTTCATCCCAGTGTTTAATAATCCTATTATGTTAACTCCTTAATTTCCAAAGGAGTGAAACTTGGAGTCTAGTCAGGAAGACAGAGCACTTTTTTTTCCTCTCTAGTGAAATGCCTCACTGACTTAGTGTTTACTCATATGGTGCACCCTTGGAATGCTCCATGGGAAGATCCATACTGATAGTCTGATTGCCTGGAGTAGCAAGGACTTCCTAAAAGGAAGCTTTATGTTCAAACGGTGCTTCTAGAAAAATAACCTTTTTGACATTTTACTGGCAAGCACAGATTTTTTTTTTAATAATGAGGATTTTGAAAAGCATGCAGCTGCCCAGATATGAGAAGGATGCTATCATTCCTAAAGCATCTCCTACATGACCTAGGCAGGTGCTATTTCCATACTTCAATTGCCCATCTACAAAATGGAGATGTCTGGAGTGGGAAGTCTGACAAGAAATTTCTTCTGATGTTCTCTGAAAGATTCTGGTAGTTTTCTTTAACAGTATTCCACAGCAGACAGACTTGGTACAGAATAACCTGCCCTAGTCGTAGAAATAAGAACCTGAGTCTGGTGAGGCTAGGAGTGGACCTGTTGGATTATTATCTACTTAAGTAATGCAATGGTAACTTGTTCGTGCTCGTGCTCACTGACCTGAATGCCAGAGGTTGCCAAAAGATAAGAGCTCAGGTTGCACAACCAAGTGACAGCTGCAGCAGCTGTTGCACTCTTTCTCAAGCATTGCATTGCACTGACCTTGGGGACTCTCTGTTACCTGGTTCCCAAACCATAAGCTGAAGTGCTGTTGCAAAATAATCTGTAGCAAGCAGTAGCCTACATTGGGTGTTTACTGAATAATTCATAAAATTGCCCAGTTGATTTTTTCAACTAGAAAGGCAAAGTGTGGATTTATTTATAGAACTGAAGCCAGTGTATATAATTTTTTCATTTCTACCTCCGGCAATTTTTGTGCAAATAAACTTGCACTCTTTCTGGGCATGGTGTATCATGAATATTAAGTTATGTGAATCTGCTAAGAGGAATGTCTTAAGAGATGACAATGAAGGGAGGTTGTAGACAGGTGGATGTTGGTCTCTTCTCCCAGGCAGCCCGTACCAGAACAAGAGAACACAGTCTCAGACGGCACCAGGGGAGGTTTAGGTTGGATGTGAGGAAGAAGTTCTATACAGAGAGAGTGATTGCCCATTGGAATGGGCTGCCTGGGGAGGTGGTGGAGTCGCCATCATTGGAGGTGTTCAGGAAGAGACTTGATGGGGTGCTTGGTGCCATGGTTTAGTTGTTTAGGTGGGTTGGATTGGTTGATGGGTTGGACGCGATGATCTTGAAGGTCTCTTCCAACCTGGTTTATTCTATGTATTCTATGTATTCTAATATGGTTTCTAGAATTAAAGAAGTGGGGTACAAAGTGGATGAGTCAAGGGGATAAAGAATTGCAGTAGCTTGTTATGGTTTATATTTACAAAAAGCCTGGAAATACACAAAAGACTGAAATCTTTTGATTGAGCAATGTCAGTCGCATTTCCTTTGCTCTCTAGCACTGACTCAGCATGCTCACACAATACCCTTGTTTGCACACACAACCTAAAGGTGTCAGGAATCAGGTAGTTGAGTAGCACATCAAAATAGTTTTTAGTATCCAGGAAAATATGATCTAAAATACAAAGTGCCCACATGTGAGACTTGCAGTGAAAGGGGAGCAGAGGCGACCATCCTGTTCCCCAAATTATTCTGCACAGAATTTTGCAGTTTTCTTCTTTTTGTGGACTCAGGAAGTTTCCTCTCTTTGAGATGGAATTAATTTCTATTATTTTTTTTAATTTATGCATCTAGATTTTGGTGTTGCACAGAGTAATAACTTGTAATCATTTTTTTCCTTTATTTTTTTTTCAGCCTTTGTCCTGCTCCCTCAATTATTTGTAGTTATTAAGTAAAATCCACAGGACATCAATATTCTACAAAGACTGTGCTGTTTTCTGTTGCTTGTGGGCCTGCTACAAAAAACAAACAAACAAACAAACCAAAAAACCAAAACCAAACCAAACCTAAACCTTAGGCTGGAGTAAATCTTTAAACTACCTGACACAGAGGCTGGAACTATAAACACAATAAAAGATCCACCTGGCTGGTTATTTCAATGATCCTATAAGATACTGGTTTATTATTATTTTGATCCATCAAGGACATAAAATGCAGGGAAGAAATGCATTTTTAAAATTCATTTTTGTTGGTGGTGTTGTTTTGGTGGCTGGTTTTTTTTTCCTACACAGAAAACAAAGGTCTACTGTGCAGACATGATCCTGCCGTCAATGACAGCCCTAGATGTACCAAAAAGTCTATGTCTAGTACCGAGGGCTTATGGGTTTGAAGCAAAGTAATGTGTTCTCTAGTTCACAGTATCAGAGTATCACAGTATAACTAAGGTTGGAAGAGACCCCAAGGATCATCAAGTCCAACCTGTCTCGACAGACCTCACAACTAGACCATGGCACCAAGTGCCACGTCCAATCTCCTCTTGAACACCTCCAGGGACGGTAACTCCACCACTTCCCTGGGCAGCCCATTCCAATGACGAATGACTCGCTCAGTGAAGAACTTTCTCCTCACTTCGAGTCTAAACCTCCCCTGGCGCAGCTTGAGACTGTGTCCCCTTGTTCTGGTGCTGGTTGCCTGGGAGAAGAGACCAACCCCTTCCTGGCTACAACCACCTTTCAGGTAGTTGTAGAGGTGATCCTTCTCTTCTCCAGGCTAAACAATCCCAGCTCCCTCAGCCTCTCCTCATAGGGCTTGTGCTCAAGGCCTCTCACCAGCCTTGTTGCCCTTCTCTGGACACGTTCAAGTGTCTCAATGTCCTTCTTAAACTGAGGGGCCCAGAACTGGACACAGTACTCAAGGTGTGGCCTAACCAATGCAGAGTGCAGGGGCACAATGACCTCCCTGTTCCTGCTGGCCACACTATTCCTAATACAGGCCAGGATGCCATTGGCCCTCTTGGCCACCTGGGCACACTGCTGGCTCATGTTTAGGCGGGTGTCAATCAGCACCCCCAGGTCCCTCTCTGTTGGGCAGCTCTCCAGCCACTCTGTCCCCAGCCTGTAGCTCTGCATGGGGTTGCCGTGGCCAAAGTGCAGCACCCGGCACTTGGGCTTGTTAAATGCCATGCCATTAGACTCTGCCCATCTGTCCAGTCGGTCGAGGTCCCTCTGCAGAGCCTTTCTACCCTCTAACTGACCAACATCTGTTCCCAACTTGGTGTCATCTGCAAACTTGCTGATGACTGACTCAACCCCCTCATCCAGATCATCAGTGAAGATGTTAAAGAGGATGGGGCCCAGCACTGATCCCTGGGGGATGCCACTGGTGGCTGGCCGCCAGCTGGATGTGGCACCATTCACCACCACTCTCTGGGCTCGGCCCTCCAGCCAGTTCCTAACCCAGCACAGAGTGTTGTGGTCCAAACCACGAGCTGACAGCTTAGCCAGCAGTTTACTGTGGGGGATGGTGTCAAAGGCCTTGCTGAAGTCCAGGTAGACTACATCCACAGGCCTCCCCACATCCACCAGATGGGTCACCTGATCACAGAAGGAGATCAGGTTGGAGAGGCAGGACTTGCCCTTCCTAAATCCATGTTGGCTGGACCTGAGCCCTTGGCCATCCTTCAGGTGCGCAGTTATTGCCGCCAGGATAATCTGTTCCATCACTTTCCCTGGCACTGAGGTCAGGCTGACTGGCCTGTATTTTCCAGGTTCCTCTATCTGACCCTTCTTGTGGATGGAGACCACATTGGCCAGTTTCCAGTCATCTGGAAACCCACAGCCAGTTGCTGTGGGTTATGTTGCCTAGAGTATCAGAAACATCAGGCAATAGGATTTGTCATTTGTTCTCAAATAAGACCAATCTGGAGCACTTACTCAGTTAGGTACACAACCTCCTATAGCTATTAGTACCTAGGTGACTGTTCATCCTAGATAAATATAATCCTCATATAACTCCCCATGCATAGGAGGATTGCTCTGTTGAACACTTAGGCAAATCTTACTTGGCAAAGCAAGCAAAAGAAAGAAGTTCTGTGATGGTAAAAAACTCTAGGGTAAATTGGCTTCATCTAAGCAAGGAAGACAATCTTGCCTGCCGTACTGTCTAGATCTGGAGCTGGCCTAACTGTAGTGTGATTCTCTGTTCACTCCTGCTGTGAGCAAATATTCTCTCTTCCTCTATTTTGACAAGTGTGAAAAATCAGGTAAATTTGTGGAGTTGTTTATTACTGCTGGCAGGTCAGTGGAAGTTAGTAGTCTAAAATTGTGAAGCATAATGTCCCTTTCGTACCTTCACTTTGGTGTTTCACCTTTGGTAGTGCCTGTAGTGCCTTTGTCTGAGATTGCTGCCGTGCTATTAGAAATGTTCCTAATTCTTTTCCCAGGTCACCTGCACCGTGGAGACCAGAGACAAGATCCACACAGCCCAGCTGAGGAATGCACTTCTGGAACGCTACCCCACAGCCACCTGGATAGAGCGGTGATGGGCAGAGCACGAAAAAAAGGGGCCGTGGTCCTCTGACAGATATTATACAGAGCCCTAATCTTGAAGCACTCAGGGCAAATATTATCTTTCAAGGCTGAACAGTTAGCAAATAGTCTCAGAATATTTATCTCCTCCTCAAAATGCAGTGAATGTACTCAGGAATAAGGTTAAACTCAAAACTTTAGCTTAGCTAATGGAAACTTCTAGTCTCTGCTGTTGTTGGAATTCAGTAATTCCTTATCAGCGGGCTATCTGGATTTTGGCTAGTGTATAGGATCCAATGGTGTTCAATAAAGAAACAGGGAAAAGGCATTTTTCTTCATAACTGAATATAGACCTCTGAAAGGGCTTTTGATTTTGATATCCCTAGTTAAAGTAATGAAGCTCCTTTTGCTGGACTTTGCCATGCTACTGATACAGTAATTTTCCATTTCCAAGCCAGAAGCAGTTCTTCATTTGCTGAAATTGTTTCAGGAGATATATACATGTGTGTGAATTTGAACACACTTCTGTTCTTATCTTTGCTGTCATGTGAGGAAAAATCATGCTGATAAAATGCAATTAATAAAAACAAACACACAAACAAAACCTGAGAAACAAACACTGAAGATAAAAGCCAACATTGTATTTTTTTTTTCCCTAAGGGGAAGTGATGCTATTTATAAAGTCAAGTTCCAAAAGGTATTGCAGCAATAAAAAAAAAGGGCAACAGTATATTCAGAATATAATTAGACCTCATATGCAGAAAACAAATGTCTCAGCTTTTGGGGACTCAGTATGAAAAAAAAAATAAGCATATAAAATGGCTTGTGTCTCTTTTGTAAAAAGGGGCTTCTTCACCCATGTGAATGTTGTGATTAGCATTTCACTGATTGTCTTAGTTTCCCTCAACCAGACTCTATTCCTCTTGTCTGACAGATTAAATATACTGTTAAGGGTGAAATAAATTTGGTGAAATATATTTCAAGACCACATGTTAATAGCCAAAGGCAGTGCTGGAAAAAGAGTTAGCCTAAGTCTTAGGCACATGGCTAATGCAATTAACAAAGAACACAATGACCTAAATACCTTTTTCATCACTACAGGCAGACACCAAATAATAAGGCTACAGAGTGGGATGGCAAGAAATGTAGAAGAAATTCAGGCCCACTTCTGAGCATGCATGCAACAGTTGTCTTTCCACTTGAGCAAAACTGCCTCTAGTATATCAAGTTGATAATTAAGTATATTAAATAAATATGATGTATTTAGCAGTGCCCTAGCAGAGCCCAGTTGGAAATCCAGTGAGGTCAAAGCGAGCATCTCCATGGGCTGTCTGGGATCAAATCATTCCAGTTCGGAGGCTGAGTGAGCTGTTGCTATCTGACCATGAAAACCAACTTTTTCCATAGCTTTTGGGGGAGGAATATGCTGCAACTCCATAGTGATGCTCCTTTGTTGTCATGTTATAATTTGAGCTTTCATCTTTAGTCCCCCGTGCAGTTAGGAATGGCCTGGTGGTACCTTTCCTCTCTTAGTTCTGCAGAAAACTTTTGTCTCTAAAGCAGAACCAAGAAGTCATGTGGGCAAGAGGAGATGCCCTGGGTAGGTGAAAGTTTTCTCTGCCTTCTCTTAACTCTACTTAGGCTATGCAGGACATCATCCAGAGAGTTAGGGCAACCTAACCAGAGGGTAGGCCCTATGGACCTGCATATCCAATCTTATGCAAATCCCATTTGTGTTGTATCTACTACTTATGGAGTAGTTACATCTTTGACTTATGCCTGCAGGGTGGATGAAGAGGGCAGCATTCTGGCCATCTCTGCAGTACTTTTTCTTAATGGGAAATAGTCTGGCAGGAGCAGGAGCAGAGAAGCAACCTTCATAAATGGACAAATGTTGAAAGCTCAATGATTTGGACTATTTTTGGAAGCATGTGTTGGTTTAAACATGGAACTAAAAAGTGGTGGTGCCCCAGTGGTTGGTTTCTTTCCCTTCTTGCCATCCAGAACAATGGGTATAGGGCTTGGTCTCCAGAACATGTCCTGTAAATCACAGCCCATCAGACATAACACCTTTTTCGTGGTCAGAAGATTCTTAAGAAAGCTATGTGAAACTATGTGATGACAGATTACATATTGCATATGTGCTACATCCATTAAAACAAGCAATGAAGCACATCACCAGAGAGTAGATTTGGGGATGTAAGACCACCATAAACAAGGGTCTAATTATCCTCTCACCTCTTTTTGCAAAACTCTTTGGAAATTTTGAGAATCTCTCAGGTGAGAAGAAAATGAGACTATAACCAATGTTCTCAGTACTGGTCAACAGCTTCTGCTGTCTTAGTGCTTGGTTTATCATTCTGCATTATTCTGGACTTGTTTTTTTAAGAAGCTCAGAGCATTAACAGCTTTTATAATGTGAGAAAACTGCATTTAGCAAGCCTTCAAAAAACTGAAGCAAGAGAGATGGCAGGCAGAACACAAACTGTAAATTACACTTCAGTGCTAAACACTTTACATGTGAATATTATGATAACAGAGGTATCTTGCCTCTGTGCAGGTCCATTGGCTTTAAAGCCAAGATAAAATACTTCCAAGGTGTGGGGGGAGGGAAAGGGGAAAATCAAAATGAAACACTTAAATTACTGTATGTAATTGGAAACAATACTGAAATATCTGTGCTGCTAACCTTTTTGTGTTATGAAACATAATGGGACTATGGAACTTCAAAGATCTAATGATGTGATTTTAAATGTTTCTGCATCCAGTTATGGAGCCCCTATTACAGGAAGGATCTGGATGTGCTGGATTGCACATGACACTTTGTGCCATGGTTTAGTAGTCATGAGGTCTTGGATGGCAGGTTGGACTTGATGATCTTTGAGGTCTTTTCCAACCTTATTGAGTCTATGATTCTAAGAGGATGATTAGAAAGCTGGAGCACCTTTCCTATGAGGACAGACTGAGGGAGTTGGGACTATTCAGTCTGGAGAAGAGAAGGCTCTGAGGAGACCTTATTGTGGCCTTCCAGTATCTTAAGGGGGCCTACAAGAAAGCTGGGGAGGGACTTTTTAGGGTGTCAGGTATTGATAGAACTAGGGGGAATGGAACAAAAATAGGAATGGGTAGATTCAGACTGGATGTTAGGAAGAAGTTCTTCACCATGAGGGTGGAGAGACACTGGAACAGGTTACCCAGGGAGATGGTAGAAGCCCCATCCCTGGAGGTTTTTAAGGCCAGGTTGGATGTGGCTCTGAGCAACCTGATCTAGTGTGAGGTGTCCCTGCCCAGGGCAGAGGGAGTTGGAACTGGATGATCCTTGAGGTCCCTTCTAACCCTAACAATTCTATGATTCTATGTTCCTTCAAAAAGCAAACAAACAAACAAAAAAGCCTCCAACCAACTGAAAAAAACAACCCTAAACCAAACCACTTTGGAAAAAATACTCAAACCTAACTACTATGTAAAAATTGTTAAATCAGAAAAAAATTAAAATATAAGCATTGTATTTATTTGAAAAAATAATTAAAATCATGCTATGTCACCTCAGCAGTGCAAGAACTGTCATTCTCTCATACAGTACTAACAGCAGACTTGCATGTCTTGCATTAAAATTTCTGAGTTCTATTTTTTTCCCTTCTCTGCCATTGACATTGACGTGAAATCCATGTCCATGCCCATTCATGGGTGGGGAGCTCTGGGCTGCTAGGGAGGTGAGCACAGCTGGGCAGGACTGCTGCCCTGTGGAGTGGGCTGGGAAACTGCCAGACTGCTCAGCAGCATGGCTGGGTGAGCATCATTCTTTACTGGCTTGAAAGGAGACTGCTTCATGTACTGGTCCTTGCTTGTACCTGGCTGTGATCCTGGGTGATGTATAGGGCTTGGTGCAGAGGTATCCTGGGCTGGACTTGTGTGGGTAAATGAAGTCCATGGTATCTGGTGGGTGGATACTCATCACAAATATTGTGAACTTTGGTAAACCAGTTCCTCAGTTTCAAAGTGCAGCAAACTCTACCAGCTAAAATATGTGTTTGTGTCTCCAGTTGAAGAGGGTGTTTTGACCCAGGCAACTCTGCTAGAGCTAAGATACATAGTTTTGGGAGCAATCTTGTGAACACAAGGTTTGTCAGGGACACTACAATTTCTTCCAAGGACTGATGTAAAGAATGTCTATCTTTAATTGAAAAAAAGTCTCTTCCCACAGTGATTCCTTAATTTCTTCAGCTGATCCCTGTTAGCTCTGACATCTTCTCATGCAGGTGGTGTGTCCTCACAAGTAGCACCTTGCCATCTAGCCCATTACTGGCAGCTTTAGAAACGTGCAGTAAGTGCATTTGACATGCCATATCATGCCAGATATGCATTTGACATGCCATATCATGCCAGATACAGACCTAGCATGTGGTTTCATGATCAGAAAAGGAAATTGCAAGACTCCAGGGCTGGACTGTAATACCTGCCAGTCATTTATTTGATGGCCTTTGTTCTCCTATCACCTTCTTTGCTGTTTAACTGTAAACTGTGTAAGATATTGAAGTTTGCAGAGTTTTTTTTCTGTTAAGGATTTTTGCTTTCACGTGCTCCCAACTTTACACTGCATCCCAGTAGAAGGGGAATCTTGCTGAATGAAATGTTCTCCTGAGCCAATGAATTTCCCATTGTTGAAAACCGTGTTATTTATTTGTTTGTTTGTCTATTGCTACAGCAAAAACATAGTGGCTGTGGTTGGAAAACATTATAGTAAATATGAAAACTTTGAAGTAATGGTCCCTAAACTCATAAAACCTGTGCCTCTGAAGAAAGGAAGAGCTGGGCAAGTCCTTAAGGAGCAGAGGCAGATCAACCACACATGAGTGCATCCACAGGAAGGCTATGAAGGGCTTGCCCTGCTCTTTGGATGGAAGGGTGTGTTGGTGGTATTTGAAACATCTTCTAAATGCAGGTACTCTTACTTGGTACTTCTGGGATTTGTGGAAAATGATGGTGTTTGTTGCATTTTTACTTTTGATCAGAATTCTAGAGTATCTTTAGAACGACATTTTAGCTTGTGTGGTTTCTAAAGTTGGTTGTTTTCCCTATTTCCCTGAAGGGTGCCTAAGAGATTTTGCTTTGAGAGAGAGCAGTCTTGAAGGACAGTGATAAATGATACAGCAGTATTCCTTATGCCTCTCTTTCCTCCTTCCCAGTTTTGCATGTGCTGTAGTTATGCAGGGGCCTTGTAAATTCCAGTAGAGCATGTGGAGTGTGCTGTATTACTCCCTCTCCTCTGAAGAGCAACAGTAAAGGGACTGTTGAAAGGGGTTTGGTTTTTTTTGCTTTCAATAAACCATGACAATTTATTGAGCTGCTCATGTAGGCCTTGCATACAGGCAACAGTCTGAATAAACATGTTGCTGACATGATAAACTGAATGCATAGGCTGTTGGCCATATGCCAAAAGTTTTCATTAAGTCCCATTGATTGAGTGAAGTCATTAAAAATACCTCCAGAAAAATGTCTTTGTGTGTGGAGATCACCTGCTGGGGGGCAGGGGGACAAACATGTAAAAGCTTGTAATTAAGTGAAGTAAGTCTGATGGCCTTGTTAATGAGGGCATATAGGCAACATTACTGTTATGAAAAAGTGTGAATTGAGGGGGCCCACCCCTTATTCAAACAGGAATGTATAATTCTGATTCACTCAAGGAAACATTTACCTTTTTTTTTTCTCTCTTGGCAAAGAAGTCTTAAAAATGTGAGCTAAAAGTTGCTTTTTGTAAGATTCCTCTAAAATCTGTGTATCTGTGGAAGGTCTGCCATATTTGGTCTCCCCACCCCCGAGATAATGCCAGACTGCCCACAAGCAGCAGACTACAGGACTTCTAAGACTTTGCCTAGGGTGCTTCAGGCTTACTGCAGATTCTTAGGCAATGGTCAATGAAGCCATTCTCCCATCTTTAACTGGGCTCAGGAGACCAGATGCCCAGCCCTAGAAAAAAATGGTATGTCCTTAATGAACCAACACTTGAGTAATTCCAGAGGCTGGCTCAGTTGACTCCCATTGTTTTGGGAAATGTAGGTCAGCAGAGGCAAGACAAAACACCATAACGTGGTTCTGAGAGAAGTTTTTCACTGCACCCTTGCAAAAATGAGCTACAGCACTTAAGGCTTTAGAAATAGCTCTTGGAAACAGATGGGAGACATCTCATTGTCTCTTCAGGATCAGCAGTTTCTGAGCTGATGCTGCATTTCCTGACCTAGTTTCATGTCAGCAGAGGTTGATTTGAGCAGTAATTTGTCAAACATGCTGATCTGGATTACTTGCCTTTCTTTAAGAATTACATTACACTTACTTCATACATTCCACATTTTAAAATTTAAAGGTGAAAATGGATCTGGGTAGTTTCTTTGTGTTTTCTCCTGTAACGAAGTTACCAAGTAATCACAGCACAAAAGCACTGTTGTAAGAAATGTGGTTATTTGTGACTTGCATGAAATAGTTTCTTTGCTCACCCAATGCAGATCAAATAAATGATGTCTGATTTTTTTTGGTATGCAGATAGATATAGATGTGCCTTGGCATCTACTTTATACTGCTAGCATAAAGCATGCCTAGTTTTGCACATGGGCTTTCATGGCAAGGGTGTTTTCCTTATGTTTTCAATTTGAGATGGATGGCTAAACTATTTCTCTTTAGTATTGTCAACAGCCTAGTTGGCAGAAACATCCATCCTTAATAACCTTTCTTAATGTCAGCTTAGTTTTCTTGGTGATGTATTTTCCTGTTTAGTGTTGCTCTTTAATAAAGCCCTTTTGGCAGGCCAGGTTAGTTGGGTGCTGATGGAGATGGTTCAACACAGTCTAGCCTTTGAACTGCTGTAAGAACTTCCGTTGCTCTCCTCTTCTGTTGTGGAAAGGATATTTTGATGGCAGTGGAAAGAATTGTTCTGTGTGATTAGGTGCAATCCTTTATTGGTGCTACTAGGGTAACTTGGAAAAATAGTTATCCCTGGTGCAACCAGTGCTGTTTCCCATGAGCCTGTTACTAGCCATAACTGTTTCTTTATGGGCTTAGTAAATTGCTGACCTGGAGGATTTGTGCTTCCACAGGCAACTTAATTTTGCAAAGTACTGTGGTATATTTATCTTGCTATGAGCTGAGGGACATTATAAACAACTATTCAGCAATTGTATCTCGGTATCATTTTGAATCTTATCTTTCCATAGATGTCTGTCTTTATCTCAAGACTATTTTTCATTAAAAGTTAGTCAGCATCACTGATCTTCTTGGCGCCGGGGATCTCATGGGCTTCAAGAACATTAGAAAGCAGATAACTAGGACACAGGCTGAGAGTAAACACTTTTTTCCCAGTTTTTTTAAAAAAAAACAAGGGCAGGGAAGAGAAAATGTTTGAAGGTAGGCAAGTACAATGTCCTTGGCATTTGTGAAAAATTTGATAAGCAATGGCCAACCAACTCCAAACAGCCACTGAGATCTGTCAAGCTAAAAAACAAACAAAACACAAAAACCCCCAAACAACAAAAGCACAAAAAAAAAGCCAAAACCAATCAAACAAAACCAACAACAACCCTCACCAGAGAGCTTTCAAAAAATCTGTTGATGCCGCCCTCTGGCTACAACTTATAACCTGAGAATACTTTTTACCTCAGTCATTATTTAACCGATTTCCCGCCATCCACACCCTCCCCCCCCCTCCACGCACTCCCCTCCCCCCACCTTGGGCTGCACTGAAGAGGCTTTTCCCATTGCTTCTCTAAAAGGAAGCCTTTCTAATTGAGTCTTAACAGTAAGCAGTTATCTTCTCAGAGCTGTGATTAATCTATAGCTGCCCCAGAGCCCTCATGAAAATGCTGTGAAAGCTGTGATGGGGAGCATCCCAAGTGCTCGGTGGGCAGACAGGAGGTGGAAGAGGAAGCTTACATAGTATTTCTGAGCTTATTTACTGATGAAAGCAACAAGTGGGAAACAGAGAAAAAGAGTCTTTTAGCACCTTTCCTAAGCCTCTAAATAGCCTTGGCATTACCGTTACAACTTTTCCTGTGTCCAGAAACATTATGAAAATGCTAAATCAAAGCTACTACTTTTATCCCCTCACACTTTGAATTTAATGCTCATTAAGACCAATCAGAATTCATCCTGAGTATTATCCCTATGGACACACAATGGACAATTTTTTCTTTAGCATTTCTGACAAGGTGAGGTATTGATATGACTTGTCTCCACCAAAACTAGACTCTGCAGGACTGGCTTTGGAAAGTACATAGCCCGCTGATCCTGCAAGATCCAATGTGAACACTGATAGTGGTGTAAAGATGATGCCTATATATTTTTCATAGACATTTATTTCCAGGATAAATTAAACAGAAAAGCAACTTCTTCACTTTTTAAAAATCTTTATTCCAGGATCACAGACTAAGATTAAAAGGTTACAGTGAAACAGAGCTTGGGATTTTTACATTCCTGTTTGATTTTTACCTACTAAACATGAGTTTCTACCTCTCCACAAAATGTTACCAGTTAGACATTTAAAAAATAACCAAAGCATTCCAAACTATTCAGCTCTCCATGCTTTTAGTACCCACTGAAGAGCAAAAACTTCATGCACCTGTGCTTGAGTAAGACATCTCCATCAGAAGTGTTACAGTCTGTAGATATTGCACAAGGCGTAAGTTTGTTATGGTCTCCTGAAGCTCTTTGTCAGAGGAAGAACCACCTTTTCTTGTCCTTCATTTCAGAGCAGCAGCACCACAGGTGTCATTGTAAAACTTCCCCCCGCACCACAGTTAGTATTTTAAATAGTTACGACTTTTAAAAGTGCTACAAAAAGACTGGCTAAATTCTTCTTCAAAGATTCAAAAGTGAAAGACAGGATGATAAAAGCCTCACTACACAAAGAAGTACTCTGAAGGGTGCTTAAGATGGTCTCTCAACCACAGAATTCAGGGTGTCAGCATCTGGGAAACAGTGGTGTATGTTTAGTCCCTACACTTGATGTTATTCGTGAGTCTAAAATTTTCAACTAGGTTTTGGAATGCTAATTGATTTTTATTTTTCTTCTTGGATAATAAATTTTTTTTTTAAAAAGCTGCCCTCAAAGCTACAGAATTGCTACTTCATGTTATACTAACTCAAAGACTGAAATTTTCATTCAAAAGATGAGGTCATGCTGCATCAAATTTAAGGCACACATATTGAACCAGGTTAAAGTGCTTTGTGTATCCAAGCTTATCACTGCACTTCAACCTGAACTGAGAGCTGGTCTTTTTAATGTGCCTGCAGCAATACTGTGGTCTGCCTCTTCAGCAAAAAGTTGACAAAACAAAGTACAAAGACCAGGCTCTAAGAACAACAAAATACACTAAAACTTCCTGTAGAGAAAATACAGCTAAATTTAAATCCTATCACAAAGCAGGTGCAAGTTACCGTGTGGCTGTAAATAACTCCTTGTTGTAGAAGAATATTCTCCCACACAAAAAGGTAACTTACCAGCCACTACTACCAGATGTCAGGGACTTGTCAAGGACAATTAGGGTATATAAGCTATGTCAAAAACTGCAGAGGGGCAACTTTTGGCTTCTTGGAAAATAAATGGGATTAAACTCAGGGTTGAATTTCTGCTGAACTATCCACAGGGCCCTGTGAATTATAATTGCCTCATTTAGTAAGAGGAGAGTTACCTGCCTAGAAGGGCACTGCATCATGTAGCAGGAATGTAATTTGGCTAATTACAGCACCCAGACATGTAAGTGAGGATATTTTCTGAAAAAATGAGGATAAAGAATGTGAGAAGTGACTTCCTTCACTGTCTTCTAGTACTGCTTCTTGGCTGAAGGTTTGTAACACACCAGCAGACCAAAGGAAGCATACCCAAATAGAAGTGTCTGAATGAACCATTGAAACTGAATTGCCGGGTCTGTGATTCCTTTAGATCTGAAACAGTAACAAAAGCATAAAATGTGTTAAAACAGTTATGATCTTTCAGCCTATACACTGACACTTGCGAAACAATGTTGGATATTTCTACCTACCCTTGATACATCACACTTCATTAGAACATCTGAATTTAGTATCATTAACTTCTGTCTACTGAGACTTATTTGCTGTGCTAACTAAACATACCAGTTCTTGTGATTTTAGTAGATTTAAGCTAGCTATAAAACAAAAGGCTCTTTCAGAGATTTCTTACATGCAATTTCCTCACTAATATATAAATTACAATCTCAGCCTATACTGTTTGACATTGCTTATCCTAGAAGTTTATGTACAAAGAACCAGGAAGTTAAAGTAGCTTAATAGTAACTTTAATATACAAATCTGTATGTAACTTCTTGTTGACTACAGTTACTAAACGTAGGCTGTATGCTGGCAGGACAAAGAGGCCTCACAATTACTGTATGGTGCAGGATGAAGAAGCACAGTTACCTGAATTTGTAACTAGAAAAATACAGGCACAAGTGAGCTCAAGACACCTGACTTTTTTGAAACAGAGACCTTCCTATGTCAGTTAGCTTTAACCTAGCATACATGAATTTTTCGGTATATTACAGAAAATGTCCCTTTTTTCTCCATCTCTTTATTGTTGAGAAATAATACTGAATTTTCAGATAAATGAACTAGTATAAACATGACAGTAAAAATCAATGGATTTCACTTCTCCAGTAAATAATTGTGCCAAACATAATTGTTTCAACTCTTTAGTTTACAAGGGAGCTCCCTCTGCTGAATTTTGATAGAACAGCTCATCTTCCCTGTGCACAAAATGATTGTGCACCAAGTGTTGATTAACACAGCATTTCTCAATGTTCAGTCTTAAATTCTCTTACCAGCTGTGAAAAAAACCTTTTTATAATCCTAGCTGCAGCGTTCTAAATGAGTGCAGAAACTGGAAAAGCTAGGGCTTGAGAAATTTATCTGCCTTGACAAAGCAGGCTTATTTGAATAGACTAGATACAGCAATATAGGCCAACAGTCACTTACAGTATTACTAACTATTAAGAAATTTGTATCTGCTTACTTGCTAGTTCTTCCTCATGCCTCCTTCATGATGCTCATAAGCAGACAATTATACAAGTAAACAGTATACGGTGTCTAGTGCTTATAGTAAAATACAACTGTTCAGTAACCCACAGAAGTGTGCATGAAGAGACCATGATGGACAAGCAATTTATGGTCTTTCTTATGGGCTTCAACACTACTCTAAAACTTGATTAATTATCTTGATTACAATACATCCATTTAGTATATCCATTGTTAATCAAATTCCCTCATGCTTAAAAACCACCTTAAGCCTGTATACTTATCTGCAGAATCAGAATTAAAGTTTTAACTTTAAAGCTACATAATTTAAAAGTGCAGCCTGGTAAAAAATTTATTACTAACTCCCATTCTGAAGGCAGAAAATGTTCATCCATATTCTATTATCTCAAGAACCACCTTTAATAGCTTTCCATGGAACTAAATCCCTTTGCCTCCAAAAGATGTTACTTGAGAAGCCTGTGATAGACAGCTCTGAACTGTTTGTTACTTCCTACCAAGAAAATTCAAATGAACTGAAAATTCAAATGAAAATGAATGATGCTGTGTTTGGACAGCATACCTTTCCAAACAATTTGTTATCCTAACATAAGACTTAGTTGGCTTTACTTTTATAGTCTGCTTAGTCGAAGTGCTTTATCCCACAAACCTGCAAATACAAGCAGACCTTAAATAGTCCTAAATGGAAGTGTCCAGTTGTAATCTCATGACAGAGGTGCAAACAATTAAGCAGGTAATTGGCAGTCTCAAATTCCTGATGAGGTAAGATCTGATGAAGTTGTAACACCTGAAGTTGTCAGGTGATTTCTATTGTTCCCTCTGTTTTCTGAAGTGCAATGTTACTCAGTGAACAGTGAGTTCAGAGATAGGTAGACAAGCTCTGGCAAATCGTGCTCATGCCAGTTCTGCAAGTTACCATCCCTTGCTTTTGCACCCTACACAAGTGACCACTAGCAGAATTTGCAGTAGCCTGTTGTGGAGGATAGCAAGCTATAGCTGTAGTAAGAATTTTATTGGTGTCCTCTGAACTGAAATTGCTGCTAAGCACCACCAAAATCATCCTGTTTATAGTGCTTGTATCAGAAATCCTTTGGAGTGTCTGTTGGGGTGAGGGGAGGGAGGAACTTACTGGCATAACTTAACACCGTAGAAGGCTTCTACTACGTGAATCAACCAGGACACCCAGAACCTGATAAAAAGAAAACATGTTTTATTGGTTGACAATTAGGGAGAAGACTATTGTATCCAAGACACATTATGCAGAATGTAAAACTGGAAGCACAGAAGTGACATAGCACTTCAACGCAGAAAATGAGGTGTGTTTCTTATCTTAGGAAAAAAACCAAACTTGGTCTTAAGAGAAACTGAAGTCCACTGAGAAAGTTTGAGGACGTGTAACTCATGCAGTATGCCTGGACCTGCCATTCCAGGTATCCACTGCACATTTCCAAAACTTTCAGCACTTAAGCCAAAAAGCCAAAGTTTCAGTGAAAACAGTCCAAGTTAATCTTAGTTAAGCATACAAAATCTACCCTTTTGCTAACACAAGTATTTTCAGTGCTCCTAACAAGTTACTGAAGTTTTCATAGGTTTAGTTCTGTGAAAACAATCCTTGTGTGTATAAATTCAGAATATATAATATGGCTTGATTAGTCAAACTTGGTCTACAGATCTTCATATACAGGCTTTTTTAAAAAACAAGTTACACAGGATATTCAGTTTGGCTCAATTCAATACCATGCTAAAGCAAAAGATGCTCTGAGCAGAGTCAAAGCAAAGAGGCATAGTAAAATAAACAAGAAAACCTTGCTGTCTTCCTGTCTTTACAAAACATCAGTAAATGAGAGGTCTGCTTACAGGGCAGTGTTTTCCATCTCTGTGGTTCATTAAAATAACAAACCATAAGTTTTGGAATGCAGGAAATCTTAGCACTATGTAGTTTCTTCAGCAGGTTATTTTTCACATGAGCACAAATCAGGATAAGTTAGCAGCAGCACAGAAAATCTTCTCTCATTCTCTAAACTGTTCACTTTTAGGAGGTCTTACACATGGACTAATAACTGTCTCCAGAAGTAGTATCTGAATTTCCTTTCTCACTGTTACAACACGGGTGTACCGAATTCTAAGCTGAATTTTAAAACTGTCATACTGGTCTTAGCTTATCTAGTCTTCTGTATAATTACTACCTCACACCTTCAGCTCTAATGAGCTTGAAAGGAGAGCTCTTTAAATGTAATTAACAAGTGGGTTACAGGAAAGCTTGTTATCACAGACTAAGCAGAACACTCAAAGAGAGGCAACAGGAGAGATACAAAATAATTATAGTCAGATGTAACTTACCCATAGCATACCCATTTGTGGTGGTTTTCCACTAAATAATTAAGAAAGGTACCAAATATTCCCAAATAACTATAAGGTATAGTTGAAGGCCAAAGTGTTACCCACTAAAAAAAAAAAAAAAGGGAAGTTAAGTTACCTCCTAGTAGAATTACTATCAATTTAACCTTCAAATCAGCTTCCCCTCCACCCCACCAAATCCACTGAACATGGTTTAGTGCTCATCTATTCATAGTATTACAATCCATTAACCTTGTCTAAGACTCATACTCTTCAACAAGACTGCTAGCCTTCCAAAGCACATTTAAGAAGATTCAAGCCTATGACATTTCCTTTCCTTGACATACAAGATGCCAAGGTGGCAAGTTTAAAGTTGCTGCGTACCAAGACTGTCTCTGCACATTAAGTGGCATTTAAGTTTTAAGCTCATTACCTATTAGACAGGGTAGCTGCCAAAAATACATTGTCTATGTCCTGAAGAACATCTGATGCAACTAACCTGAAGAATTCAAACAATGACCAGACTGAGAAGGAAGAGTAACTACTTATCTATTAGTAGGGAAAGTCCCTTTAAGATGTCACATTTTGTTCTATTTTGAACAGGGCATAGAAGATAATTGAACACAAAACCCAAGACCAAAGCTGCACAGAGTGTTCAGGGATCTTTCTGGTCACTTGAGTTGTCTGCAGTGCTTATCACTGTCTACCTTTATTTTAAACAAGCTGTGGAAGAAAAGCAGGCAGTCCACTGGGTAAAGGCTAAGCTTGGCCAAAGCTCACTTTTATTTCTCACTCCTCTGGTATCAGTGCTGCAGTTTCCAACTACATGTAAATTTGGCTATGCCAAGGATGTGGCAAGATAATGGATTTAAACAGGGAATCTGCTTAAAGCTCCTTCTATTTCTTGAAATAGTCCAAAAGCTGTTTTGTGAGCTGTTTGGCCTGCCCTGACCATCAGGTTTTTTTCAGTAGTGGCGCTTATCTGTAGAAAACCCATGCACAAGAAGAAAAGCTGTACCACTTGAAAAATTAATAGATGACCTTCATAAACTTGTCTGATACAGAAAACTCTCATTCATCTCCCCACTTCAGTAATCTCACCTATTTTGGCTAAAGTCTGTTTTTTAGAAATTAAGACGGCATGGTGACTGAACCAGTCTGTTTTCCAACACTTGTCCAACAACACTACCAGTTAATATAGTCTGTAGCTACAGCTGTCACTTGTAAAAGCATCTTGTTGATCACATAACCAGTGGCTGTCAAAGAGCGTATTTCAATTTTGTGACTGTTGAAGACACATTCACAGGGTACCAGCAAAGCAAACCCACACAAGCTGCAGCACTTGGGTGACTGTAAGCACACCTAGGGATGCTGCGCACATCTAGTGCCACAGCCTCGCTTTGCTTTGGAATCCAATTCAAGTATTTTATTTTTCATCTCTGACCTTCCTTCATGGATTTTCTCAGGTCCTCCACAAGCTGATCTAGCTAAAGCAGCATTTCCCATTTCCATTTTTCCCCCTTTTTTCCCCGGGTGTATGTCAGAAAGTTTCCACAGACGCTAAGAATATAAAGGAAGCCAGAGCGCCACAAGCCCTGCACCTTCCCGGCTACCCGCCAGGCTCGCTGAGGACGGTTGCCGCTGTGGTAGCAGCCAACCTACGGAGGTCCCCATCGGGTACGTGAGTTTTGTAGCTCCGGGCAGCCCCTGCAGGCCTGCACCCAAGGGCCGCGGGTACCCCCACCCCACTGCTCCTTACGCCGAGAAGGATCATGCCGAAGGTGATGGCAATCATCCAGATAAGTCGGGAGCGCTCGAAGTGGCAGCTGCCATCGCGGGGTCGCTCCGCGCTCGTCACCGCAGTCATCTCTGCCAGGCCGCCACCGACCGCCGCTCTGTGGGCCGAGAGCCGCCGCCGGTCCTAAGGCCGCCGCGCGGTGGGGGGCGGGGCCGGGGCGGGGCCGCCCTGCCGGTGACAGACCAGCGGGACCATGACGCACGGCGGGGGTGGCGCCGTGGTGGTGCCGCCCGCCTGCCTGCTGCTCGCGGAGAGCCGGGGTGCGCCGTGCCGTGCTGCTGCCGAGGGGCACGCGGCGGAGCCTTCCAGGGCGAGTGTGAGCCTGCCCCAGGGGCCGCGCGGGGCAGAAGTGGCTTTCGGGGCGAACGTGGCCAGCGATGGCGCTGTGTGCAAAGTCTCTTTCAGCTGCTGATGGCGTCACCTGCCATGAGCGGGTGGCCCTGTGACAGAGGCGGCAGCAGGACGGTGGCGTGTTCTCGGGTTCGGCGGCCGCAGGCAGGGCCGGCAGCGTCCGGTCACGTCGTTCAGTGGGCCTGCCTGCGGCCGCCTCGCCACCACACCGTGCGGCCGGCGCGGCCTGGCTGCCAGCTCTTTTATAAAGCTGTAGTGGGGGTCTGCGGTCAGGAAGTCGGCCAGCCCCCGGGCCGCCCTGCCCTGGGAGCAGGAGAACTGCAGTTCACGAAACGCAACGCTAGTTGAGAATAGAATAGAATAGAATAGAATAGAATAGAATAGAATAGAATAGAATAGAATAGAATAGAATAGAATAGAATAGAATAGAATAGAATTAGAGTAGACCAGACCAGGTTGGAAGAGACTCTCAAGATCATCGTGTCCAACCTATCAAAGCTACAGCTCTCCGCTTCAGGGATAGAGGAAAAGCAGAAAACGTAGGAAAACAGACAATTACAGCAAATGTAGAGTGCCCAAGGCTCCGCGCACGTCCAGGCAGGTACTGACATCCTCTATTAGCACTTGTCTCAACTCCGTGCACCTTTCTAGGCCACCCCTTGTCTCTCAACTCGGAGGTGAACGGTGCCGTAGTTAAGCTACGAGTGCCCTCTTGTGGCACAAATGGTGAAGTCACAGGGAAAATGCGGTTGAAAGGCGTCTTCCAACGGAAGGGGCAGAGGACTCTATTCGGTACAGACGGGCACTGTAGCACTGGCTCAGGCCACGTGTGGATTGGAAATAGCAGTGGTTCTCGCTAGGTCCCTTTCAATCGAAAATATTCTATGATTTCTATCTCTGAGCAATTCAGTCCTGTTATTTAGAAAATATGTAATTGAAGCCTACAGATTTAAAGTGTATTAAGTACAGAATTTTCTACTGTATGCCCTTTGGGGATAGATTTGGACTCGGTCCACAGATAGAAATGTTGGAGGGAGGGTCTCATGCTTTCGTTTGAGCTTTGCTATCTGTTTGCTTGACAGTGACTTTGACAGCATAGAAGATACGGTAAGAAATGTTGACTGTGCTGTCCCCCTTGCCTGGAGGCAAAATACACTGTTCTTTTGACTATGTGATGATGACGAGCCTGTAAAACTCTTTTCTTCAACAACTAATGCAGCAAGTGCTGATATTTTCCCAGCATGAGCACTATGTTGTAGAAAAGAATCGCTGTAGAAGGGGATTGACTTTGCAAGTGTTTGGATTAGTTTTGTTCTTTCCTAAGACAGTTCTTTTTCCCTGTTTCTGTATTTAATTCCCAGCTATTCTTGCCCAAAGCACTGTGCTTATTTTGATGAGGTGTTCTGTGGAGATTATAAGGCAGTTTGGTAAGAAATTCACACAGTGGTAAAAGCTGTTTCTGGGAGGCCATCTGAGAAGCTGGCTACATGGATTGCCACCTGCATGATAAAGTTGCCTGGGTTGCTTTCTTGATATAAGGGAAAAGTTTGTGTGGCTTCATCTCCAATGTCTTGGTATCTGGCAGAAATTTCTAAAATTCTGCATGTTTTTGTGGCTCATGACTTAATTCCTTGCTCTTCAGAACATCCTACACAAATTGTTTCTCCCTGCCTGTAAATCTGTGTCCAAAGGTTGTGCTGAGATCCTGAGACGGTCCGAGCTTTGTGGTAGAAATACCTGGAGTTGTTGTGCCCCACACAACAAGCTCTGCCCACACACCGAGAACTTCTAAGGGCACAATGAGGCGATTAGAACGGAAACAAAAAGCAAGACTTGTGAAAAGGATGGATGTGCTGCTCCGCGGAGGTGACTGGAGAGGGCAGTCAAGTACCCAGGAGAGAAATGAGCTGTCAGCTGGCCGCTGCTATGGCAGAAAGGCGTTGGCAGAAGGGTGTTGCAACCTCCGTCACGGGGTGTGTACCCAGCAGCTGGGGACGGAGAGTCAAACCCTTCCCCTTCCTACTGACCCTTGGGGGACACACACATCTCAGCTGCTTGTGCATCTCTCTGGACATTTGCTTTGTTAGACTGGCTTTGGTGGCCAAAAGCAGCCATGTGAGTTCAGAGGTGGTATGTGGATGATGTTGTATTGTCCTTTCTGCCATACTCCACCACATCCTTTTGGGCAGAGGCAGGGAAGCCGACTTACCCTTCTTTCTGTCTCACCAACAGTAGTTGATTTATATTTAAATCATTTATGTTTAAATGGTATGCCTTAAGCAGTATTCTTCCTGTCCCAGGTAGACATTGGTCACAAAGAGAGGCCTGTCTTCATGTGTAACAGCAGTCCTTATTTGCTGCCAGTGTTGTTGATGCAGGTAGCTCTACCAGTCCCAGGCATCTCCACAGCCTTGAACTTGAACAGTTAATGAAGACAAGTCCCTGCTCAATCTTAAAAACAAGTCAGGGGAAAAAAAAGGTTTCCTCAGGATTACCTACAAACATTTTTTCTTTCACTCGCATCTCTTGGTTTAGATTTCAGATTAGGTTGGCAATTAAAGCCATAGCTACTTTTTAAGAATCTGACCAAAAGAGAAGTTTGTTACGAGATCAACAGGTAAGGTTACTAGCTGTACAGTAACATGAAAATGTGATGTATAATCCTCTGAGATTTCACAGACAACTACATCTGTTTAATGTTTGTTGTTGGGGTGTTGTTTTTTTTTTTCATTGAAGTTGTGTTTGTAGGGTCCTGACATCTCTATAGTGACTGGATATGAAAACTAAATGGACCTGTGCATTCTTCTTGCTTAATCCCTGAGACATAACTAGCCCATTTCACACACTATTTAGATCAATACATCACTGTCTTAGATTTTTCAAATTCTGATGTTTCTGTTGTAACTAGTAATGAAGAAAACTTGCTCCCCCTTCAGTTCAGAAACATTTGCTATCTCTAACTTAGAGATATTGACTATCTCACTTTCATCGGAAAGTACAATGGGTATTTGCCAGGTAGTCTGCCTCTTTTGTTTGGTGTTCTTGGTAGATGCCAGAGACTAGATAGAGACAGGTTAGTTCTTTAAAATTCTTTTTTAAAAAAAGGGGAGAGTGGGAGGGTTAGTCTAATTCACACCAATCTTTATGGTATGAGTCATCTTACTGGAGTCAGTGAGGTGGCTTGTGTAAACAGCAACTTTTTGTGTAAGTAAGAGGGGGTTTGGCTTCTTCTAGGAAGTTACTTGGAAATGAACTTCAGCTGACTTTAAATTGGATTTGAAGCTGGTATAAAAAAAGCTGAAATGTATTCAGTGAAAGTCACCTAAGGAGATGGGATTTTAAAATCAGGGTTAAATGACAAAATGCTGTAATGAAACTACTGCAAGCAATGTCTGAGTCCTAATGTAACTAATTAATGTGAGTGTTCCTCTGTTGTTTATAAATGGGGAATTAAAAAATATTACACTTCAATCTTTTAGTTCTAGGATTAGAGAAGCTAAGAAAAAGTGTGATCTTAAACTGCAATATGAAATATTTTTAGACTAGCGTTACTGTTTTGAGGTTTATGATTTTCAGCAGATTCTCACACTTAGAAAAAAATGTAAAGAGTAATGAGATGCACATAAGAAGAAACAATGGAGTGTAGTAATCCTGCTTGTTGTAGTGAATACCCTTGGTGACTTGGAAATAAATAAACCTTTGCATATATATCTGCTGTATCCTCCTCATAGGTCAATGGATTTCTTGGATCTCTGATAAAGCAAATTCTCTGCTATCACATTTTTAACACAATTGGGAGCATAATTCAAGTCTTGGAAATTACCAGTTATAAGGGTCCCAGCCAAATATTTGTTCTTTGCAAAGTTTAAGAACTAATACCAATAAGCTATAAAAGTGTGAGTTTCTTGTTAATTTTACTACAAACTCATTTTGTGCATTTTAGAGATTAATTTATGTTCTATATGCTCATTTTAACAGTACCACTGTGGGGTTTTTGTTCTTATTAAAAAGGAACAGAAAGGTGAAACATGCTTCAGCCAATTTTGCATTAATAGGCCCTTCTAAATAGAAAGCCAAGGCTCACCAGTTTGAAACCCAGGAACAGATGTGCATTTTACAGTTCTGTAAATGTTTTAACTGACATTTTTACTGGAAGTCAACAACTTTAATCCTACTGAAAATATTTTGTCAACATTTTTGGTGGCTTTCTATTATTGTGTGAGGTAGCTTTAAAAAATGAAATAGTAACACTGACTTGATATCTCAGTAACAGTTGGATTTATGCTACAAGTATTTGGTGGGATTTTTTGAAAGTAAATGTATGCTACATGTATTTTACAGGGGTTTTTTGTTTGTAGAAAAACCTCTGTAGTTTATTCAAAAATGTATTACACACAGATAAGGGGTTGTGACTGCACACCAGCAACCTACAACACTATAGACTAAATAATTAAAACAGTCTGAGGGAGGAAGTCTGCAGCAAACCATCAGAATCTGGATGTTGCCTTCTGTCCCTTATGCACTTGATGAAAGCGAATGTGTAGTTTAATACATAGTATTTGGTATCTGATGTCACTTCATGTTTATGTCAGAAAGAATTTCTAACTCTTGGGTTCTGCTTCCTGTTATCAAAGACACTGCCTTAGGTTGTCAAGTTCTTCACATGCATCGCAGTAAACACAGAAGTGCAGTATTGGGAAAAAAAGAAAGGTTTACAGTTAGTTCACTGTTCCTGAGGGTCTATTTGGGCCAGCTAATTGTGCTTCTCAATTAATGAACAAGTTGTGTCAACTAACACAGCTTGCTAGCTCTTGAGTATTTTTCCCCTACATGTCTGGAATAGGAATGTTCTGATGGAAAAGCTAATAGTAGTACAAAAAAAGACAGCATTGATCTAGCAAAGAAATGGGGTTACTAGCAGATGGGTGGGAAGAACATTTCATTACAACCACATGGGTGGAGATGTCATTTGGGACATGAGAAGGAGTAGGACTGACTTGGGAAGTTAGAGCAATAGTTCTTAGAACAGGGAGAAGACTCCAGCCAACTTGTCTCCAGCCCCAGCAGACTACCCTTAAGGCCAAATTCACTCATCTTTAGGTGACTAGGTATCGTAATCATGTTTGGCAGACTATGATGTTGCAATTTGTTGTATTTCTATAGTATCACACGGGTGTGTTTGTATTTTGACTGCAAAAGAAAAAGATACAGTAGTCCTAAAATATCTGTTCAGAGGTCTGTTCCTTTCAGGTGCTAAGAGTCCATAAGTGTTTCTGGAGCCATCAGTCATAGGGCATCTGCCAGTTACCCAAACAGCATGGGTAAGGATGATGACAGAGACATTCCTACAAAGGAAAAGAAACAAGGAAGGAGACAGCAGGGAGTATGAGGGAAAGAATTACCATAATGTGATGCAGACTCTGAACCTCACTGGACTGGGTACAAAATCCTGCTACATTTAAATGAAAATTGTATCTGTCCAAATGATGCTCAAGCAAAATGAAAGCTTGGGAGACTGAACAGCACTCAGTAATCCACTGGAAGTCTTGGATGGACTTCAGGAGAATATTTTATACACAATTTTTTTGACATTTCTTGAGTCAGGATTTTAGTAGACATGTTTGCTACTGCATGGGTTCCTGTGCAACTTTTCTACTTGGCATTACAAGGGCTCATGAACACTGATAATCTCTGTAGAAAACCTACTCCAGTACATTCCTGAGCTGGTTTGGCCCCTGCTCTGCTGATTCACCCATCCCAGTGGACATTCTAACTCTTTACAGGCTCAGCCTGTCCAAACTTTAAAAAAGTGTTCTGACTGTGTGAGGGAGATCTGGCCCATAGAAGACAGATTTCCCTCCACCAGAGCAGAAGACTTTGTACTGCATTAGAGTGGCAGCGCTAATCACTATCTTCCCAGCAAATCTGTGCTGTTCTACATCTATCTTCCCTAACAACTGCCCACGAGAAAAAGGAATGGTGTTGTACACCACTGGGCTACCTTTAATAAAAGACACAATTTGCAAATACTTTGGTTTCAGTTTTACCTGAGTTGTATTTCCTTTAAAATTTGAGGCAGTCTTCTATATGAAATGAATCACAATTTCTTTCAAGATTGTCACAGGCCTCAAAACCTTACCAGCATACAGCATAATGACAGTACAACTAAGTACCTATTTTCAGGTTCAGAAAATAGATTACTGTTACAACTCAGGAGTAGAGTTTGATATCTTTGTAAGAATGCAAAGTCAGTGATAATAAAAAATGCAAATGTTAAGAACTATTGGGATAGCAATGGAGAATAAACACTATAATCATAATATGTAAATCACCATGATCCCTCTACATCTTAAATTCTGAGAGTCATTCTAGTCTATCTCAGGAAGGATACAGTAGAAACAGAAAAGGGTCTGAAATGGGTAACATGAATGATCAAAGACATGGAACAGTTACCATAGGGCAAGTAATCATGAGTAAGATGGGATTCTTCAGTCTGGAAAAGAGGTGGCTGAAGGAGGAAAGCATTTGGGCTTGATGAAAAAATGGGCAGTGTGAACCACTGGAACCAGCAAAGGTAATTTCATGATCTTGTGTGGGAGACAGTGAGTGCCAAATGATTCTAGCAGGCAGCATGTTAAGAACACATACAGAGAAATACTAGTTCATATAACATGTGGTTAAGTCCTGTCCAGAAGATGCTGTCAAGCTAAAATCATCATACTTACTAAGTAATGTTGCTCATTGGGCTTGTTATAGATACCTACCTTGCCTAAACATTGTCCATTTTTGGCTGATGCAGAAGAGTTAAATGTAAATTAGGCTAGACAGACATTTGATCTTAGCAAGTTTGACCCTTTTTTACAGTTACTTTAGATTTCAGTAATTGCAGTCAGTGACATGAATTATTTTGAGGGCTAAATATAAGAAAAATGTAAGTGTGAGGTTATTCAGAAGTTATGTGAAAATGGCCTAATGCTTTTTCACCTTGAGATCTATAGATTTTAATGGCAACTGAGTCATGTTGCAAAAGTGCATGATGTTTTCAGCAGTATTGCCTTCCTCTGCCTTCAAGTGTTAGAAATAACATTAATTTCAGGTAGGAAAAAAGGCTGTAACAATGCTTCAGCATAATAAATGTGTTTGCTGTAAGGAAAAGCTCAGTAGCGTGGGTGACAGCTCTCCCAACAGCCATTTCTGAAGTGGGGAATGAGCACTCTTAGAAAGCAAAGGTTATGGTAAGTTCTGCTCTTTTTTTTTTTTCCTCAAGGTGCAAATAGTGCTTCCATTCTGCTTGCCCTGACACAGCATGCAGGAAGTCTGGGCACTGAATTGTTTTCAAAACAAGACAGGCTACTGTAAATGTGCCTTTCCCTGAACAGCAGGTGAGAGCATCACTTAGCTGCTCATGTTGCTTGGAGGGTTGCTAGGTACACCTGGCTGTGACACAGTACTGTGCATAGGGAGAAATCTTCGTGGAGTAGAATGCACTTCATTTTGCTGAATTCTATAGTTCTACATTTGAACATGGAAACCTCTTTGCAATTCCCCAAGGTTGTTTTGTAGTCTTTCAGTGATGTAAGAGCTGCCTTTTACTGCCTAGCCCATCATTAAAGCAGTGTTGCCTGGTAAGTAATGGGCTGCAAAAGGTGTACCAAAAGATAATTAAAGATGCACTCCAGATAAGCAGGGCATGAGCATCCTTTTTATGAGGTGTTAATGCCTGAAGAACAACTAGTGAAATTGATCTTGCCTCCTTCAGGATGAAAGTTCTGTTTAAACATCAATAGCTTTGTACTGCCCTAGAAAAATGTTTGATGTAAGGGATTTCTAAACGGCTGTGCTTGTCCTGACTCCCCAGGCAGGCGCCTGGTGATTCAGACCGTTCTGCACTGGGTAATTTGGCATCTCATTCAGGCTAGCATGATTCTGGGGTCATCCTTGCAACTGTGGACACTATGGCTACTCCGGAGTGAGACAGGACAGGAGCTTGTGATGCCCTCATCTGGATTAGAATAGATGCAGACCTTTTTTTGAGAGCCATTTTAAAGAGCACTGTCCTTGTCTAACAACTGTATTCTTTCCCATAAATGTCCTTTATATACATGCCTGTAATTTTTGTTGTGTATTCAGCATATCTCACCAGTGATTTGGATTCCTCTGTAAGATGCACTTTTACCATGACTCTGGCATGAAGGAACATTAGCAGAGGACACCATGCTGAAATCTCTAGCGTAACTACATGGATTTTTGTGAGAGCCTGAAGACAATCTGTGAACCAAAGAGATGCTGGTTATGTTAAGCATGCTGCTTTCAGTATTCCTGCTTCTTTCCCCACACTCCTCCCATTCCCTTATTTGTGAAATGAGTAAAACACACAGGGGAAGGAATACTATTTCCCTGATACAGTTTAGAGATAGAGGAGCTCACAAACAGTTGTTTTGATTATGACTGATACTCAACAGCATGATGCCAAGGGAACATGGGCAGCAAGGTCTGGTCAGTGTTGTTGCCTGGATTATTGTATGGTCAAACTGTAGGTGTAGCAGGAATTTGTTCTTATATTAGGTCAAGTTCATACATCTCAGCAGAAGAGGGGGAAGAAGTGGGGGAGGCAAAGATTGTCATCTTCTTTCCTGGAATTTCTCTTCAAAACTTGCAATCTAAGTCTCTATCAATTAGCATTGCAAAGAAAATCTCTAAAAATGAAGGGTGTAAAGAGGCTGCCTGGCAGAGTGCCTGAAACAGTAACTCCGGGAACTGTGAATTGCTCTCCATAGCCAGAGGATATTAACAAAAGCCTGGTCTATTTGACCTAGCTAGTAGTCATGGACAGTCACTATCAGCAAGTGGTGCAAGTTGGTGCAAGCCTCTGCTGACTCCTCTCGATATCTCCTCTGCAGTGGCTGTGGCCATAAGGTGTGTTTGTCGGAACAGGGTGGCTTCCATATCTTTTTAAGATCAGTATTGAAGGCTGCCTACAAGGCCAGGGTTATAGTTACTCCTATGAGATGATGCTTTGTGCCATGAAAATTGGAAATTCAGAAGGAATGACAGCATTTGTTCTAGCCTTGCCTGTGGCCCAGCTAAATGAGTAAGCTGTCTTTGTATCCTACAAACATGTTTGGTATTCTTGTTCCAGTTTGTTATGCACTCCACAGATAGTTGTACTGGAATTGCAGAGAGGTGGAAAGATCATGTGCAATTCCATACTTTCAAGTGGCAGTTTAAATTGGGGTTCCCCAACCCTCTGCTCCTGTGCCTCCCCACCCATGCTGGTGCTTGACCTGAGATTGCAAAAAAACTAACTTGGCCAAAAAAACAAAACCAAGAAAAGTTATCTTGTGTAGTTGGGTTGGGTTGGATTTTGTTTGTTTGTTTGTTTGTTTGTTTTTTATTAAGAAGTAGCTTTGTGATTTGGCTCATTTGCTATTCACATGTGCACTGAAGGTGGTGTGTGCAGGACTGTGTGTGAAGGCATATAGGGGCTTAAAGGCAAGTAGAATTCCATCCAGGGGCTTAGAACAAGAAGGGATAACTGAAGGTGGATTTGCTGTAGAGAAGACTGTCAATAAACTATGTCACCAAGCTTTTAATGTCCACCCCTCCCTACATATGTATCTGAATGTTAAAAGTGAAGTTAACCTGAAGCACTAGCAGCACACCCTGACTGTACCTAGAACTGCTGAACCGCTTGCTATCTGGCTGCTTTTTGCCCTTCTCCCACATAAAAAGTCTTGCTTAAATACAAATTTTATTGCTTACATAGACAGGAAAATGTGAAGTATCCTGGAGTTCTGGGGGAGAAAAGAAATCTTGTGGGATGTTTCTGTGCTGTGACAGTCCAGGCTTATGGGAATACAATGGTAGAAGCCATGGGAGGACTACTGAGGAATTGCTCTAAGCTGTTGTTTCCAGATGTTTTGAACTATATGCTGCTTTCACCCCTCTGAAATTCCAACTTCCCATACACTTCTGCTTAAAAATGTTATTTAGGTACACTGGTTTCTCATGGCATTTGCCCTGCCTTACATCAGATGAGCTACTAAAGGAATCCAGACTCTACTAGACTCACAGGGGCTGACAGTCACCCTTGCCTGGAAGAACATTCCTTTATGTAGTGAACTACTGTGGTGGTGTGTATTACGTTAAAACTCTCTCCCAGCTCAGCCCAAAAGTGGTTGCATGGGAGGTGGATGCACTGTTCCCTGCAGAATGCAAATAGTATTGTGACAGCTCACATACTTTGTCCTTGTACCCTTTAGTTTCAGAGCAAGCTGAAGCAGGTCATAAATATGAAAAATTAATGAGGACATGTTGAGGTGAAAAACACATGAAAGTAATGATGCTGTTGTTCTTGAACACCTCTAGCAATAGCCATTAATGGCAGCATTTGACAGATTATTACATTGACTGATTGATTTGCTGCTGTTCTAATCCTGTTCTAACATGTAATCCTTTTCGGCACTGCAACTGTTGCTCCCTGTAAGTCCTTATGTCACTCTTGGCTCTCTTACACAGTATCACTGGCCTCTCTTTTGGATTAATACATTGGTCATGATTTCACCTTGTGCTGAAAGCACAGACCTTGTTTGTTCTGTACATGACTTGGATGCATAAAGCCGTCTCTACTCACCCAGAAGGGGGGGTGAGGGGGGGGTGGTAAGAGCAGCCCTAGGAAAGGGAAAGCTTGTGCTGAGCTCTTCAGCACACTCAGGAGGGAGATGGCTTCTTCTCCCCCACGTCACCTCAGAGTGTGTTGGGGGAGGCTTTGGTGAGTTTGGATTCAGTATCTTGTAAAGCTGGCAGCATTTTATGTACTGCAGTTAAGTTGATAACAAAGATCCCATAAATGGGAATAGGAGTTGGGTAACTGAATGGGGAACACACGTTTTGTCACCCGGGTGCTGTAAGAGCTGAGATGGTTTCCTTCTGGCATCCAGGGGAGCCACTAGGTTTCCAGTCGAGCCCCAGGCCTGCAGTTCAGAGAGAAGGGGTGCCTCCCCAGAAGGCCAAACTAAAGGTGTAAGATAACGTCATTAAATTATTCACTCCATCTGAATTAAAGAAAGGCAGATGGGTTTGTGGCGGCAGTGGGCTCTTCTCTGGGAGACGCTTTGGCTCCTTCGATGGGGCGAGACCTCATTATGTGTATTTTGGTGATGGGATGACAATGGAGGTGTGGGAGACGGCTCTGAGTCACCCTCGCAGGCCTGGAGGCCCCGGCTCCATTGGTGGGGCTGGGCCAGGAGGGTGGGGGGTCGCTAACGGCCGGGGCGGAGGGCTCATAAGGTGCGGAGCGGCCTGTGCCGCCCTGCAGCCCGCACGCCTTGGCACGCATGGAGCTCGCCACCCTTCCCTCCGGTCCCAGCCCTACCACTAAGGCTTCCCGGGGTTCAGCCGAGTGGGTTGATGGTGGTGGTGGTGACAGCGGCGGGGTAGGAAGAGAGGAACGCTGCTCGCCGCGGTCCCCGCTGGCCGCCGCTCTCTTCTCGCTCCCTGCAGACGAAGCCCGGCCGCGTCCCACCGTCCCTGGTTCGGGGCGGGAGGGCGGCCGGCGGAAGCGGACCACCTTCAGCAAGGCGCAGCTGGAGCTGTTGGTCTGCGCCTTCGAGAAAGAGCCTTACCCCGGCATCGCCTTGCGGGAGCAGCTCTCTACGCTCACCGACATCCCCGAGTCCAGGATCCAGGTAAGAGGGACGGGAGAGGCGGCGGGGCGGTCTCCTCTGGCCTAGCCGAGGCGGGGGCAGGTGCTCAGTCTCTGTTGGCTTCGCAGGTGTGGTTTCAGAACAGGAGAGCCCGGCAGCTGAACCACAAGAAGAACGAAGCCACTGCCTACCCCAAACCGGCCTGTGGGAAGCAAAAGGCGACCCGCTGCGGCGGCGGTTGCCTGGAGAGATCCCGGACGATGCAGGTGCTTGGGACAGACCGGAGCCTTGTCCATCCGCAGCCCGGCCTACCAGGAGAAAACCAGAATTTTGCATGCCATACGTCGCCTTACCCGGGACAGCCGTACTCTAGGTTCGATACTCATTTCAGGAGCTTGGATAACACATTTGTTGCCCAAGGTCAGACCCCAGATCACTTCGGTTTGGACTGTATGGGAAAAGGGGTCTCGCTAAGTACAGGTGGCATGGGAAATCCCTCCCAGGTCTCACTCCCTGTGCAGGAGGCACAGGAATATCCATACCTGAAGAAATCTTTCACTGAAAGCTACTACTCAGATGCAGATGTTTTTCAGTCTTGTATAGAAGATCACCAGTATCTGGCAGCTAAAGAGAACATGTATAGAAAGCCTGTCTTAAACTATTTAAATGCTAACCAGGGCCTAAGTGTTGAAAACCATTTCTATATCAAATCAAACACTTCTTTTGACACTTTCAATTATGGTGAAGGGGAATCTCAGCTTGAGCTCGACCAGATGAGGCACAGTCCACCTCTGGTCATGAGTAGTCATGCTAGTTCTCCTTTGGCGCTTCCAAAACATGAAGTGGGGTACCAAGGGACATTTAGTGCTCCAGCTCCATTGTATGGGCAGCAGCTGCTGGAAACAGTAAATGACTATGACCCTCATTGGCTGGGTGTGAAAAATGAAATTTTGGGAACTGGATTAGATTTGCTGTTTGAGAGTGAGCAAAGTGGGGAGCAAAGTGGGCCAAAAAGTTACCTTTTTGCTTTTGGTGGCCAGAGTTCAACCTGTCATTTGGGTCACACATGAAAATGACAGTGGATATGCTTGGTTGATGAAAAAGTTAGTGTGTTTTTTTCTGTATTGGCAGTGTTGTCCTAAGTGGCTAGAGGTTTTACAGGTCTGAGCGTGGAGTGCTTGCTCAGAGTCTTGTGTGTTACGTGGAAGAGGAAGGAAGATAAGCAAAGTCAGCAAGGGCTAGAGGAGAATAACCTGCCAAATGTGTGCTGCCTTCCTGCCCTATGGGAAGCCAAGCTGTGTGTGTGCATTTGGTTATTGGCAGCATCATATTAACTTACATGTCAGTACTGAACGTTCACTCTCACTGTGTCCAGAATCTGCTAGATTAATTCTGCCAGCATTAGGTTTGTGGGCCAACTGCCCAAGTCGTTTCTATTCTGGTCAGAATTCACTTACTTTAAGAAATCTATAGAAAACAGACTAATTTATAGCTTTTAGTGGAGAAAGCGTTAATACCAAAGGTGGGGTACAGACACGGGAAAATGACCTTTGGGGTGTCAGGGGATTGCTCACTGGGTTTGTTTGTGTTATGGGTTTGTTCCTGATAAAGAATACAGCTGGCCTTTTCCGAGATACTTAATGTACAGTGTTTTCATTTAAAAATGACTTCATTTGTAGCCTTATGAAAGGCAGTATTTTTGTGATTTGCTTTTGTATTTTTAATTGTTGGGTAATTTTCCATTTGCCAAATGAAGGTTTTCTACATGGGTGATCATGAACTTGTACAAATGCACTCGCATACAAAAAAAAAATATTAAACAATAAAATTCTTGAGATCTGTGGCCCTTTGGAAGACCACTAATCATGGAACTGCTCCTGATGTGTACCTCTGGAGAGATACACATGCCATGGTGGTGTATGAAAGCAATATTGTACCTAGAATATTGAAAACTATATGTGAAAATCCTGTCTGTGTTTAAAATGTGGCTCTGCACTAATTTTAAGTATGCCTAGTTTTTAATATGTATGTCATTAATTACTTTTTTATAAAACAAAAGAAATGTAATAAAAATAAAAAACACATACCCCAATAAACCAACCAAGGTGTAGGCTTTTGGTTTCATCCCTGGAGCCAGTGGCCACCTGGCAGGCAGAAACAGGTCTTCCCATGTTATCCTGCCTGCTAATCAAAAGGCATAGTGCTCTCATATCTCATAGGGGTTTGATGTAAATGATTGGAGGGTCACTATCACAGGCTTCCTTAAGTGAGCCCAGTCCTCCTCAGTGCATCCAGCTCTTAACCCCACTCACTCTGTAGGCATCCTATTGTGTCAACGCTCACAAATCTGCACCACGGCAGCTGTTTTCGATGTCTGGTGCTATGGTGTCATGCCTGATTTCTCTAGTAATACTGGGCATTACAGCTCCTTCATGTGGTCTAGGGAACAGGCTTCCCTTATTAGCAAACCCCATTTCCAACACAGAAGTAGAATGCAACCTGATTATTTATTGTGAGCAAGTCCAAGAGAAAAAAAATAATCATTCTCCCATCACAGAGGTAGAAATTTTTCTCTAAGTTGCTGTTTTTTAACAGACCTACCTAGCATGTTTCACAAGCAATATTTATGCAGAGCAGTTGGATGCAACATTTTTTGTGACATTTCTATAAGCTTATAAAATGGAGAAAGCCAGGACACAAATAACATGCTTATTTAAGACACTATTTTCACAGCTGTAGTATCAGTAGCTTCCCCCAGACTTGCATGCCAAAAGCATCTCTGCTGTCATACAAGTAGGTGTTACTGAGGAAGAGGTGGGGCAGGAACCAAGTGTGTTCAGTGTAAGAGTACTCTTCCACTGCCCGTAAAATTCTCCTGTTTATTGAAGACATCAGGATTTTGCAAATACTGAAAAGTGGGGGGTTTTCCCATGTAACTTGTCAGAGAGTGAGGACTCAGGTTTACCAAATATGAGTTTTAGTCAACCTGGGCCTATTCCACTGATAGGAGTCTTGAATTCCTCATTTTGTGGGACCCTGCAAAGTGCGTTCTTTTATTCTCAGACACCTTCACCAGCAGCAGGACCGTAGTGAGAGCCATGGCCTCAGCTGCAAGCTGAGAGTCTTTGCTGGAACCTACCTACCTACCTGGGACTTAGGATCTGGCTAGTGTTAACAGAGGCAAGCAGTTCATGACCTAGACACCTCTTTAGCAGCCCTGCTCCTCCCTATTTCTTGGCAAAATGCAAATTACCCTGGAGAGGAGGGACCTTCGCTTAATTAAGCAGGGCCAGTACTTCTGAATAGCTTCAGGAGGACTTGCCTTAAGGCGTAGGCACAGGCCGGAGATAAACAGCGACTCACTTCTCACCTATAGTTCCTTGAATGCTGCATGCCTAGTCATGTCCTTGTGAGGTGGTGGACAGAATATCTGAAATCGAAAACCCCATCATTTCAGTACTCTATGTCTGTGTTCATAGCACTGACAGCCCTTAGATATTTTTAACCCTCTGACTTGCCTTCCCTTAGTCCTTGGTAAGGATTTATTTTTTTCAAGAAAGATCTTTTTCACATTGATTTCTGGAACCATGACAGCCAGTGAGTAGGGAGACACCCTCGAAAAGCTGCTGCATGGGAGCTCCCGGGTAGCTGTCTGAGCCGGTCAGCCGCTGGCGGGGCCCGCACACCTCCTCAGTCCCCGATGCTGTGGGGTGCATCACCAGATAGCTACCGCGGCTCTTCACAGCGCTTGCGGGAAAGCTCTTACCCCCACACCAGGCGTGGCTAGGTGGCCGGGCTCAGAGCGCGGCTGTGTTGCCGCTGCGGAAGCAGATAGCTCCGCCCGCTGTCCGGCCGCCGCTGTGTGCGCCAGCAATAGAGCTCCGCCGCAGCCGCTTCTCCTGGAACTTGGGGCGCAGCCGCTGTTTCCGGGGGGTTGTAGCGACAAGCCGGTCTATGCGGGCCCACGCGTGCTGTGTTGAGCTGCGGCGCAGGTGGGTGGCGGCGGTACCACATGTATCGCAGCCCCACGCGGGGATCCTCTTGTCCCTCCTTAGGGGGCGCGGGGCTGCACTGCTTCGCGCCCAGCAGCACCCTGCCGCGGTGCTTTGCTCGGAGTGTAGTGGCGGCCCGTGCGAAGGTCCCGCACCACCGGGAGCGGGTTGCTGGCCTGGCCGGATAGCCACGTCCTGCCGGGCTCGGAGCCCAGTCTGGGCTGCGGCCGTGGTGGCGAGAGCATAGTAGCCGGCGGGCTTCCAGGAATGCTGCTTTGGGCGGGTTTCGGCTCTTTTCGTGTGTGGCCAGCGGTGACATAAATTAGCTCTTTTCCCCCGAGATGGTTAAGTAAAGTTTCATAGTGCTGCTGTGTTTTCTTCCTAGGCCAGCTGCACACAGCGCAGAGGGAATCTCTCCTATTGATTGTAAACAATTGTTGAAGGAGTACGATGGAGGAAAAAGAGAAGAAGAAGCATCGTGCAAAGCATAGTGGGCCAAAGGCAGAGAAGAAAAGGAAACGTTATCTCAATGACCTAGGAATAGGAGATGAAGAGAATGCACGGAAGAGAAACCCCAAAGCCTTTACAGTCCAGTCTCATGTGCGGATGGCCAGAACTTTCCATAGGTAAGAAATGGGAATTGGTTATAGAGCATGCAAGGTCGGCTGGATGGATAGGTGTTGGTTTGAGCTTCAGTGTTACTTTGTGTAGAAATATACATAGTGTAATTTTCACTTTGTTCTTATAACATTCATCATTTCCCAGGTTGTGATGTAGTTTATGCATGTGTCTGAAGTGTGAGGTTTTTGGTATCTGTTACATGCTAGGCTATGCTAATAGAAAAAAATAATTGTATAGACTCTTTAGACTTAGTGGGAGTTACACATTCATGTTAGTATCTGGGTGCTCGGTGAAGCTTTGTGTTCAAGCTTTTGCAAGTGCTAAAGATTTTCAAAGAACGAATGTAATTATATATAAAAAATAGTTCTTGTGTTTATTCATTACCCGTTTCCTCTCAGGACTCAGGATTTGAAGACTAAAAAACATCACATTCCAGTGGTTGACCGTACTCCTTTGGAGCCACCTCCTGTAGTGGTTGTTGTAGTTGGCCCACCCAAAGTTGGGAAGAGCACCTTAATAAAATGTCTCATTAAGAACTTCACAAGGCAAAAACTGGTTGAGATCCGGGGTCCTGTTACAATTGTTTCAGGTGAGAATGGAGAAACAAGAAATGGAAATGCTTCTTTTGCACTCCATGTTTGTCATGCTTTTAGAGCTAGGACAAGTTAATGTTCTGATAATTTTTAGTCATTTTGAAGAAATAATTTGGATCATCAGGCACACTTGTTAGCAGTAAAAGAATAGTGAGATGGGGTGGGTGGCTTGTGCTTCTAAACTTGTTTTCCATCCTACTGGGATCCCAAATCTGGTGGTGTGGTTTTTTGTTTGTTTTTTTTTTCTCTCTCAGTCTTTTTTTCACAGTTTCTTCTACACCCCCACCCCCCGACTTTTCTGCTGGGTTCTGTTTTTCCTTTTGAACTGTTTTTTCTCTAGCTTTATCCTAACCTCTACATTTTTTTTTCATGTTTCCCATTCTATAGTATTGCTTTCTTTGTGTCCCTTTCTTAAGCCAAAAATTAATTTGCCTAGCCATTTCCAGTTACATTTCTCCCTTTTGTCCCCTAGTCAGTTCCTTTTCTTTTTCCAGTTTTCAGTCACAGTTTCCACATGTTCCTTTCATACTTTTCTCTGAATATTGCTGGGATGGAGATCACTGAGGTTCTAGGGGAAGTACAGGCCAAGGCAGCTGAAGGAAACAATTTATAAGGGAAATCTTGCTTGAGTGCAGACAGACTTTTCAGAGACTTTTAACAGATCTCCATTTTGCAAGGAATAGTTGACAGATATGGGCCAAAAAAATGGAAAGGAAAATTAATATGTTAAATTGAATTTCCTAATTGGTCTCCTGAGATGCAAGGGTTGAATTTTATAATCAATGACCTGCATAAAGAAGCCTCTGATGCTTGTTACAGTTGTTTAAAGTTGTTACTCCTGTTGTCTAAAGTTCAGTCAAGCCAAGCTAACAGAGGGTACTTTATCCTCATTTGGATGCACGTTAAGAATTTTTTATTTATATGCAAATCTGCTTTTTGAAGGCTAGAACAGAGTGTAGTTTTCCTAATAATATCAAAACCCCGAACATATTGGTAAAGTAAAATCCCTGCTATTAGTTTTGGAGCACTGAAGATGAAAACTTCTATTAAAAAAAAACCAAAACCCACACAAATCAAAATAACCCCCAAACTCCAACCAAACCTTTTTTTTTTTGCTATTAGCATTTTTTTTTTTACAATGTTTAGATACATTTTTACATTGTTTAGGTACAACAACTCCTTTGAAAATAGATACTCAACCTAATAATTTCAAACCAAAAATTTAGCAGAATTAGAAACTTTTGAAAGCAGACACTTCCACAGTGGTACCTATTGGACAATCTGTGTGCTAGACAAGAATTTGAGTCCCAAATGCTATTTAGGAAATTCAGGACTGTGACCTGAAAGAATAGAATAGAATTAACCAGGTTGGAAAAGGCCTGTGAGATCGTTGAGTCCAACCTGTCATCCAACACTATCTAATCAACTAAACCATGCAACCAAGCACCCCATCCAGTCTCTTCCTAAACACCTCCAGTGATGGTGACTCCACCACCTTCCCTGGGCAGCCCATTCCAATGGCCAGTCACTCTTTCTATGAAGAACTTGTTCCTAACATCCAGCATGGTGCAGCTTGAGACTGTCCTCAAACAGTGGACTCAGTTTTCTCCCTTGTTCCTGTTTTTGATTATTAATTTTGCTTTCAGGTAAAAAACGCAGGCTAACCATTATTGAATGTGGCTGTGACATCAACACAATGATTGACCTGGCTAAAGTTGCCGATTTGGTAAGTTAAGAACAGCATGTGATTTCTGCTGTCATTTATGTTGAAAGTACTCCTTTTGGATGGGCTGCACCAATGTCTGCTTTCCCTACCCATTGCTGTCAAAAGCAAAACTCTCATTGGTTTCACAGAGGTCTAAGCTCAACAATAAACCTAGTATTCTGCAACAACCCCTAGGAGGTGGGGGGAAGTAGAGTCTGTATGTGTGGTGATGGGGGGGACGTGGAAGAAAATAAACGTAAAATTTATTGCTACTGCAACTGGCAAACTTTCAATGGAAGATCTTGTAACAAGCCAAGGTTGTATAGTAACTTCATTAAGGGACTTGGTCAAACCATGTAAAGTCTGGTAATGGTTTTTAGTCAAGAAATTGTCAGCTAATATGTGAAGTAGAAATATGTATAAGTTTGCTGGTTGGTTTTATCTGTTGCACTGTGATGTTTCTGTCTTTGAAGATCGTTATGTAGTGAGTACTATTGATTTCAGTGCAGTGTGGTGGTCATTCTAATTTAGTTTTAGCTTCTGGTTCTGATTATGCCATCAGATCTTGGGGCCCCAATGCACAACGCATTTGGCTATTTAGAATTTTACTTTGTGTGGATTTGGAGTATAGTACTTGTAGGTGATTGGGTTATTTTATAATTGACTATCTAAGTATTTAAATGCATGCAATAATCCAGATATTGTTCTACTTGCATGGTTTCTACTTCAGGCAGGGAAATGTATTTAAAAATGGATGTTTGAGGTTCTGTACACATATGGTGATGGTGAGAGTCTGGTTTTATTGTTAGACTGAGATTATACAATCATTTGCAGATCTCTCCTCGGTTCCCAGGTGTTTTTAAGCTCTTAATTGCTGAGGCCCTAGTATGACTTTGCTTGCATTTTCATGTGACTGTTTGCTCCTGTTTTTCTATGTCAGTGTGTTTTGGTGATGCATAACAGTGTGTGAATTGTTTGTTTCATTTTACTGAATGACTTGGCCTTGGAGGCATTAGTGCACCCAAGACACAGAAAAGAATAATCATGTTCTCAGACTTCCCTGCAAATGTTGAAAGATACTCAATTTGCGTATTTTAAATTCATACAAGTAAACGTTTGTCCAGACCTTATTATTGATACTGAATGTTACTACTTTCATTGGGCAGCCTTATTCCTCTATAGCCTTCTTGGAGACAATGAGCAAAGCAAATTATATGAAGGAGATTTGACTGGAGGAAGAGGTTCAGTTTCCTAAACCACACTAACTTCTAAAGCAGCTAAAACCTACACTTCGATTAAAAAAAACAAAGTTGATTTTCATGTTATATGAAGATAAAGAACAAAACTTTATGCAAGATTTTGGCTCCCAAGAAGCTTGTGACTTTAAAGGTGTGGTCTTTGAAATTAGCTCATGTGGGCACTGTGATGATATTATAATGAAATGTTGATATTGTGTTTTCAGGTTCTAATGCTTATTGATGCCAGCTTTGGGTTTGAGATGGAAACATTTGAGTTCCTGAATATATGTCAGGTACACGGCTTCCCCAAAATTATGGGAGTTCTTACTCACCTGGATACATTCAAGAACAACAAACAATTAAAGAAGACTAAAAAGAAGTTGAAGCACAGATTCTGGACTGAAGTGTATCCGGTATGACATTCAACATCCATTTTCCCATATATTTTTTGCATCATGGAGACTAAATTAAAACTGGGGCAATACTTAAATGCTTCTTTTCTTACATATGTTTAAATAATACTGTGAATGGGCAGTACTGGGGGTGTATCAGATTAAGTAATCCTCCTCCTGTTTGCTAAAATACTTGTGTAATTATTTTCTATCCTAGTGTGACAAGGCATTAAACATGATAATAGCAAAAAGGTATGCTAGGCAGATGCTGTGCAAGGAGGATCCATCTGTAGGTCTGTGAGATACTAACTTTTGTATGAGGTTTTCTGGATGTGAGTTTTTTTTCTGCATAAGTTTAGGGAGCAAGGAAAACTCCTTAGTCTGGTCTTTTGGAACCATTTATAATCTGCAACTTCTGGTTATGATTTGCAAATTAGAATTGCGTAAAGTTCTGTAGGTATTAAATTGATGGTTAACATTTTAATGTCTTTTAAATGTATTTAGGGTGCCAAGCTGTTTTATCTGTCTGGAATGGTTCATGGAGAATATCAAAAGCAGGAAATTCACAATTTGGGGCGTTTTATCTCGGTGATGAAATTTCGACCTCTTACTTGGCAAACATCTCACCCATATGTTCTTGCTGACAGGTTTGTGCTTTTCTGTCT
This sequence comes from Dryobates pubescens, assembly GCF_014839835.1. NCBI lineage: Eukaryota > Metazoa > Chordata > Aves > Piciformes > Picidae > Dryobates > Dryobates pubescens. The sequence continues at coordinate 23,861,630 of NC_071619.1, forward strand.
GTTCTTCAATCTTAGATAGCATCTTGTTGTTTAAAAACCCCTGCAGTGTTAAAGCCAGGCAGCTCTATGTGTGAGTGGGCATTCAGTCTTGTCTAGGTGGCTTTGGGGAAATGAAGGTGTACTCTTCAGGTTTGTGTCAGTAAGCCATTCAGTTTTCATTTACGTTGAATTGTGTAGGTAGGCCTTTGACTTGTTACAAATAGTTTTGAAACACAGAAATAAAATAAATCTGTTTGTTGAAGATTATATTGACTTTCTGTGGAAAAGAAACAGCGTTGGAGCAATTTGACAACAGCTGGTGAATTAGTCCTCTGAGTTCCCTGGAGTACCCCTTCTGCTGCATCTCCATGTATAGCATTTGATTCACGGTCTCTTTGGAATGTGGAAGTAATCTTGATGGTGGCTGTGCCTACCTGAGAAATTACCTCACCTTCCATATTTTACTGCCAGAATGCTCACAGTTATGACTAAACTACCACAAGAATCCAAGGTGTCTAGAGCAAGTCTTTTTCAAAGCTCTAATTCTTCAGAAAAAAATGTCAGAGTAGAAGATAAACATCATCCAAAGTCCTGCGAAACACAAAGCAAGTAGCAGGAAAATGAGAAAAAAAGAATTCTGTATTCTTTCGGTGGCATTGTTTTAGATTTCTATAGCTGTTAAAATTATTTTGATTGTTGGCTCAGTTTTAAGCTGATCTGCAGCCAGAATGTCACATTCTCTTCTTGGCCTGTGTGTTTCTGTTGCTTCCCTTGTGATCATTTTCTGTTGATTTTTAGAGTCTGCAGAGCACACAGTAGCAGCAGTGATGCTACTATTCTCATTACATTGGCTTTTTCCCAAAAGCTAACATTAGGACTGGTGGATATTGTGACTTTTTTTTTTTTCTTTCCCTTTTGGTGTGTGTGGATGTTGTGTAGAATGGAGGAGCTGACAAACCCAGATGATGTGCGCATCAATCCCAAATGCGACAGGAAGATATCGCTTTATGGATACTTGAGAGGAGCACACCTGAAAAACAAAAGTCAAATTCATATGCCAGGTATTTTATCAGATTCTTAAGCCTGTTTGTACTGATCTCTGACTAGCAGCATAGCTGTTGCTATTTTTATTGTGGGATGATTTGTACCTCTAAACTGTGTGTTGTATAATAGTTTTTTTCGCCTTTCTAAATACATATTATGCTTTTGGGAATTCTTTTTCATAATACATGTTTTTGTGGAAATAATAAATACTTGTGAATAGTTTTGCTATTAATTGTGAAGTGGGTTTTTTGGCAGTGTAAAACACAATATTGGCAGCCTGAAGCTTTTCAAAGCTGTTTCACTTAAAGTGGTGCTTGAAGTGCAAAATGTACTGGCCCTAGTAGTGAAAAGTGAAATTGGTTTATGTGAGATTTCTCACATTACTTGAATGAATTCAATACTTCAAATGGATGCTTTGAAGCTTAAATAGGAAGTACTTGAATAAATTTACAGACCTACTCCGAAAGGCTTTTTAATTGAAAAACAGCAATGGCACCCCAAAGCTTTGCAGTAGTCTGGTGAACTTAGGTTTGCTTATCTGAGTTCAGAGGTAAGGCAGAAGAATTGTCTATTTAATACAGAACTCTCTGTTGATGAATCACTAAATGCTACAGTGTTCTGGTGTTGTGGTTTGGGTTTTCCTCTTCCTGGTGATTTGTACAAACTTCAGAATCAACGCTTTGTGAAAAGCTTATTGCTTCCCTTGTCTGTTACCCCAGGTGTAGGAGATTTTACTGTGAGTGATGTGAGTTTCCTACCAGATCCCTGTGCTCTACCTGAACAGCAGAAGAAGCGTTCTTTAAATGAAAAAGAGAAACTTGTCTATGCCCCTCTTTCAGGAGTTGGGGGCATTGTGTATGATAAAGATGCTGTTTATATTGACCTTGGTGGAAGCCATGCTCACAAAAAAGAAGAGGTAAGGGAATGCTGTTAGTAATTTGAATTTTGTTGCAAACTGTAGTTTTTATCCTTGGAGTCAAAATAGGCATTTGAAAATAAGCTACTTCAAAATAATAATCCTTATATATTTGTAGTGGAAATTTCTCCTTCTCCTATAGTGATTTCAAAGGAGGGATGATTGTATTATCTCTGTATAAAACATTTGAAGGATCAGTTAATAAGTACCTATAATTAGACTCATAAACTTTCCAAACATTGACTAAGGATTTATAAAAATTCCTGGTAGTGGTACTTGCTGTTGTTTTTGCAGGGCAGAGGGATTGTGGGACAACATTTAAAGGATTTGTCTGGTCAGAGTCAACATAAACTTTTGTATACAAACAGATTGAATTCAGCTGTTTTCCCCTTTACTGTGCTAAGTGTTAAATATGTTTGAGTCTATGACAATGTGCTTGCTGCTACTTATGGTAGAGGTTGCATACTGTGAAGGAGGCCCTCTTATGTTTTCTTGGGTTAATACTGTATGTGTTCTTGAAATGGGAAGAGGGGAGGAGAGACCTTGCTATTCTGAGAAAATGTTTATTTAAAATGCTTGGGAATTTTGCCTTGCATATGCATATTTGTTCTGTTTTAGGCAGATTAATGACAGTGTTCATTAGATGCTTGTTTGTTCATTTTAACTGAAAAGTAAAAAATCTTGGCTTTTCAGGAAGAAGTGAGACCAAACCATGAACTAGTGCAGAGCCTCATCTCCACACATTCAGCCATTGATGTTAAGATGGCGTCAAGCAAGGTCTCTCTCTTCATGGACTCTAGACCCTTAGGTTCAGATGATGTAGGACAAGAGTAAGTTTTGAATGCTGAGCAGTGTTTGAACATGCATCTCCAATTTCAGGCTTTAATTTAGGGAAAAATTCTCAGTAGAGGACAGTTAGTACAATGGTTTACTGACTAGTTGTTCTTCTTCTGAGACTGCTCAGATGCCACCTGTGCATTTTGAGATGGAAATAATTGACATTAGAAAGGTTTTGCAAACAGTATAGTCCAGCTTTCCAGGAATTGCTTGCTGATATAGCTGTACATGACACATATTTCTGCTTTTCTTCAGGGTTTTGGAGAATGGCAGTCTTAATTTTTCAGTAAAATTATTTGTATAATCTATTTTTAATTTAATGGAAAATGAAGAAATTACTTGAAATTACTGCTGGCTGTTATCATGGGGTGTATTCTTGAATTAAGAGGCCTTCCATACTTAAAGCCTTGCATTGCCTTCTTAATATTGTCCATAACCTTGTTCTGGTTTTAAAAAAAAAAAAAAATATTCACATGAAGCTTCTTCGTTTCATTAAAATTTCCTTGTACTTTCACCATCTTGCCTTAAATGTTGCAGGTTTGCAATGCCTGAAGAAGAGAGACAACTTGATTTGAAGACTGGAAGAGTACGTCGGAAGGCATTGTTTGAAGAAGAAGAGGAGAAAGAAAATGATGATGCAGTAAGCGATGAGGAAGATGACCAAGAAGAAATGATGTCTGAGGATGGAAGTGACGGCGATGATGAAGATGATGCTGAGGAAGAAAGTGAGACAGAGCTGTTAGAGAAAGAGATGGCTGTTGGGAGAGACAAACATCTGAAAACAGAGGTGGCTAAAGAAGAAACAGTAAATGAAATGCCAGCATTTGCAGACAGTGATGATGATCTTGAGAGGAGTTCAGAAGAAGGAGAATCTGGTCCGGAAGACAGTGAGATGGAGGAAGATGAGGAGGAGGAGGAGGAGCAAAGGACTTCTGAAAATGAGAGCTTGGATAGGGAATTTGAGGCTTCAGGCAAAAGAGTAGCTGAGTCTAAGCAGTATAAAATAAATCGTAGAGATACAAAAATGAGATCACAAATATCAGATCACAGTCTGAAAAGGAAAGGAGTGCTCACTACAGACTCAGGAAACTGCACAGCAGAAGAGGCATCAGAATCTGAAGCTGAAAACTCTTCCCTTGAGGGTGATGATGAAGAGGCATCACAGGATGAATTAGAAATTGGAGAGTCAAATAAGGAATTTCATCACACTCAAGCGAAGGAAGGTGATAGGGTTAGACAGAATAAACTTAAAGCTGTTGAAGCTGAGGATGATGACGTGGAGAATCTACTGAGAGAGGAAGAGGAATATGAAGAAAAAGTAGATTTTTCCACTGACACGACAGGTAAAAATTTTTACTGCCTGCTTTTAATGTGTCTCATTGTTACAGAATATTTGATTTACTAAATATAGAACGTTGCCCATCCTGTATATGAAATTCTTAAGTGGCAAATATCCAACTTAGGAAAGCTGTGATTATCTGCTGTTATTATTAAGCTGTTGATTTGCAGTGTGTATTACACAGGTCTTGGATTTCCTTCCTCGGTTATGGAGGTGATTTGCATTATAAACTTCATTGATCTCCTGGACCTCTAGAAGTCCATTTTAACTGTGACCATTCTGTGAGTCTGTGAAGAAAACACGCATCATCATGAGAATAATCAAATCTGTTACTATTGCTAACATTTTGCCCTCAAGTTAGCACTTGTTAGGAAAAAAATTTGTAATGTAGTTCCTTAGCCATAACTTATGTTTGTATATATATAAGGAATAGGAAAAAAAGGAACTCAGGATTGTGTCTACACTTCTCAAGTCTGTTGTTCCTAGTTTTGTTTGTATAGCTCCGAATTGTTCTTTTTTGGAGATAGAATGCATTTTTTCCTTTTTCAGGTGCACTTAAGTGGAAGGAGGACCTTGCAGAGAAGGCAGCTCAGGCCTTTCTAAGACAGCAGCGTTCAACCCCTAATCTTCGTAAACTTGTCTATGGAACAGGTACAAGTCTGTTTGGAAGTTTGTATTGTCTCCATAACTGACACCTTTGTAGCTGTTACCAAGTTTGCAGGTCTAAATCTTTGTGCACTGTCTTTTGGAGAGAGGTTTGTGGAGAGTCAGTTGACTTTTTTGGTTGCTGATGCTCATTTTCACTAATAATTGTAATAATACCAGTTTTTGCTTGTATAATTAAAAAGCATTTCAAGCTTATTTTTCCAGACTATTTAATTGTTACTCAGGTTTTCTGCTACAACTATTTCCCCCCAGACATTTAAAGTTCAGTCATTTATATAATTATCTGGTAGATATTATGCAAGTCCATTGTGGTTTTCACATCAATTGATGTGTTTTATAAAGGGATGTTGGTTGTTGGCTGTTTTCAGGAATTTCTGACTTGAGAGTGGAATATTCCAGTGGAACACTGGAACAGGTTGCCCAGAGAGGTAGTTGAGGCCTCATCCCTGGAGATTTTCAAGGTCAGGCTTGATAAGGCTCTGAGCAACCTGATGTAGGTGAGGATGTCTGTGCTTACTGCAGGGAGATTAGACTAGATGATCTTTGGAGGTCCCTGCCAACCCAAGTCATTGTATGATTCTCTTAGATATGACTTAGTGGGTGTTTGCAAAGAGAGGGGGAAAAAACCAAAACAAGACAAACCCAAAACACTTGTCTGGCTTAAAAGGAAAAGAAAATGGCTGCCTTGGATGAGACCTTGAGCAGATGAGTCTAGTTGGGAGGCGTCCCTGCCCAAGGCAAGGAGGATGGAGTAGATGATCTCTAAGGTCCCTTCCAAGCTAAACCGTTTTGTGATTCTCTCTATATATATCATTTGTCCTGTTTCATTTGCAGCTTTCTCAGTAGTCTGAGTGTATGAACCTCATTATGCAGTACTGCAGAGCAGAACGAGGATGTGGATTTTGTAAAGACTCCACAGTGCAGGAATGGGAATATGTTCTGACAGATTCTCAAGTCTGGAATTCTTGATTTACAGGCCAGCTAATGTCATTTCTGTTTGCAGATGATTTTGGCATTTTTTTTTCTGCTTATGATGTTGAATGAGCATCCTGTGTTTACTTACTGTTTACTTAGCTGTTGAGGATGAAGACCATGAGGGTGAGGATGCAGGAGATGAACTTGGAGGTTTGTTTCATGTCAGCCGTCCAGACAAAGAATCCAAACAGAAGGCTAATGGTCTTGACTGCTCCAAATTTCTGATAGAAAAGCCTCGAGACTGGGATTTAGAAGAGGTAATACCATTGGGTTATTGCTTTGGTTATGTCCTGACTGTGTCTCAAACTACTACAGATCTGTCACTGAAACACATCTAGAAGAGTTATGGCCAGAGTATTGTATCTTCTGCTGCTTGCTGTTGCTGGAAATATTTGTTAGCTAACAGATTCCAGGGTCTGTTCTTACGGGAAATGAAGATTAGAATAAGTCAATTCAATGCTTGTCTTTCTTGACTGTTTGGTGGATCATAGTTTGCTATTTATTTAACAAAAAGTAAAAAGCAAGTGAATTATGAGTGAAAATATGATGTAGGGTAGAGACCTTGTTAGTATAAAGACATTTGGGCAAGAGGCATTGTGTAGTTGTGGTAATCTCTTAATGTGGTCCTGTGTGTGAGAATATCAGATTATGTCTGAGGTGGTATCTGATGGAGGAGTGGGGATCATATTGGAGAATGTTTCTGTTGAAGGCAAGCTGTGACTGAACAATGATATTTTGCAGGTTATGAGCAGTATTCGAGACTGCTTTGTTACTGGAAAGTGGGAAGATGATAAAGATGCAGCAAAGCTGTTGGAGGAAGATGGTATGTGTCTAGAAATGATTTATGTACACGTGGTTTTTAAGAGAAGTACAGCTGTCATTTTGTATGTAGAAAGTTTTGCCTTAGTGATATATTGTGTATGGAAACAATACACAGAATGGTTAACTTGCATCTTGGGTACTTGTTGTTTCAGAAGAACTGTATGGAGATTTTGAAGATCTTGAAACTGGTGTTGTGCACAAAGGAAAGCGTGCTGCTGCAGGTGATGAGGTCTGAACTCTGTTCTTTACTGACCTGCATGTATAAGAGTTTCTGATCAAGCAATAGGCGCCCTGTGTAATAAATTCAGTTTTCCTTTATCAATAGAAAAGAAATCAATGGGAACAAGGAAGAAAAGGTTGTGTTATGAACTTTGGAACCTACAAATATCTAGAATGTGTGCTTTTAGTCTCAGACCAAATTGCTGTTTGAAGTTAATTATGTAGGAAAGTCACCTCGCTTATTTAACAGTAGGTGTCAGGCTTATTCAAAAGCTGGACGATCTGGAGGTGTGAGAGTAGTGTTTTAAAGCCAAATGTGATCATCACTGTTTGTACTGTGTCATTTAATCAGATGCAGAAGATCATAGAGTTCTGTTTAAATACAGCAAGTACTGGAAACTGACAGAGTTTTCTAGTCATTCTTCATATCTGCATAAAAGAGGCTGGTGGAAGCAATTTTATGCTGTGGCTTGGATGTCTTCCAAGAACAAAGCTGTAGTTGTCTGTGACAATACAGATAGTAAAAAACCCAATTGTTTTTCATACTGAGAAACCTCATGGCTTTGCATTTCATTATAAAATTGTGGGTAATGGCATAATTTTGGCAGTTTTCAAATGGTCTGTGAACAAACTTTGGCCTCGAGAGTGCTGCCTTCCAGCACAGTATTACTCAGTGCTATCAGTAATTACTCTGGTGTTCCTCCTGCTTTATTATGTGCACTATTTTAGCTGTAGAAACACAGATAGGTCAGTTCTAGGGTCTGTTCCCTGACATTGTAATAAATAGCAGGTAGAGAAGTTTTTCCATTGAAAAGATATGTTATTAGATAATGAAATGTTTTGGCCATTGCTGAAGCAATTTACTAATCTCTGTCTAAAGCTGCAGAATTTAAGTGTATATGATTTGCATTATGGCAAAATATTAATATATACTAAATTGTTAAACAGAGTGGGTTGTTTTCAATGAACTGCTTTACATGTTTGATAACTTAATGTTGATTAGTCTGGAAGTGAAGAGGAAGAAGATGGGGAAATAGCCAAACCAGAAGAACCTGAGGAGGAGGAAAAGAAAAAGGAGCGGATGGACAAGAAACGGAAACTGAAAGAAATGTTTGATACAGAATATGATGAAGGGGATACCACATACTTTGATGATCTTAAAGAAGAAATGCATAAACAAGCACAGGTACAAGCTCTCAACTTGGCAGTTTATCTGGCTATACATCCTGAGAAATATCCCACAGAGTTTGCCCCAGAGGTTTTTGTTGGAAAAACGCATGACATTCAGGAGCTACTTCAGAAAGTACACACGAAGAAATACAAAGAAAAACAAAGCCAAACAACTGAAAGCATTAATTCAGTTGACTTAAGTAATTAACCATATTCTAAATCACTGAATAAGTCAGCACGTGTCATCAAAACTTAAATGCCATCAAACACATGTACTTAAGGGACAGAAGTGTAACTGTTAAGAACTTTTACTAGTGAAGCTAGGATGATAGATGTCAAAATACCCAAAATATGAGAGAGAAGATTGCCTCCAGGAAAGGCATCCTTTTATGTGTATGAAGGTGAAAATATTTCTCATACTAATGTGTCAGATATTTTCCAGATACTATTTTTAGTATGATTTTTGCAATATTATTAACTCGTAAATTCGTTCTGTGCGGCAGTCTTTTTCATCAAACTGTCAAGTTGTTTTGAGAAAAACAAATAATTGATTACCATTTCTCTGTATCCGTGGCAGGAGTCCACAGTGCAACTATATCCAGAATTGGAGGTGTTGATTTGTCTCAGGCCTTGGTTTTTTAGATAAAATCTGTTAAGTTTAAAAGCAGCTTCTTTCTTTGGCTGACTTGGGAGAACATTGCCTTATAGTGCTAATAACTTCAGTGTCTTTGCTTCTGACAAAATGCTGCCCTAAAGAGTCATTAAATTAATCATTACCTCCTTGCATCATCCTCTGTCATAAGTGATTGTATGAGCTCTGGAATGCCGATGTGCTTGCTGAGAGCGCTCAAAGCATAAAGTAGGATATTCCAGTAAAAGAACACAGGACAATTTTCAACTGTTTCACTTGAGGTCTGTTACAGAAATATGTATCAGCAAGATTCCTATTGCAGAATGGAAGGACAAGGATCTCAAACTTGACATGTATAAAGGCTTTTAGAAAAATAAAGTTGAACCTGCTGTATCTCAAGACCCTGAGAAATGAAATTAATAATTAGTTTGTTTAAACAGGGCATGTTATAGGTAGCCGAACATCAGGAGCTAGACCAGGAGGGTAAGGCTTCCGTTATTCATAAAGATATCTTGTTCAATATTTACATTCACATGATACAGAAGAGTTTTTAAATCCCCCTTGTGACAATAGACGGTGTCAGTATGCATAGAAATATTTTTAGTCTGAGTAAGATAGGAGCCCAGCTTCCTCACAAGGTAGCACCTTAAAGATCAGGATGTTAACTTTTAAAAGGCATTTTGGCTTCTAAATCAAAAGTACACTTTTGACAGTTGTATTTTTAAAATCCAAAGACACCATTATGAACGGTGTATCAGAAGTGACTCAGTCATTTGTTTCTCTTGGATACTGTCTTTCAAGTAGACTAACAGGCCCAGCTGGGATTTCAAATTGGAAGGAATTCATGGTGGCAGAGATCTTGCTCTGAATAAAAAGTCACAAAGCCTATCAGATCTTTCACAAAAGATTCTATAAAGGTTAGCATGTTTTAAATAGAACCGGCATCGCACGAACAAGTTGTTAATTCTTGAGTTTTGTGAAACACGTGGTGACCTTCTCTCTGTCGCATAGCTTAATCGAGCAGAATTTGAAGATCAAGATGATGAGACCAGAGTGCAGTATGAGGGCTTCCGGCCTGGGATGTATGTTCGAATAGAGATTGAGAATGTCCCATGTGAATTTGTCCTGAATTTTGACCCTCATTATCCTATCATCCTGGGCGGTTTAGGCAACAGTGAAGGAAATGTTGGATATGTACAGGTACGTAGTTAGAGCTGTAGGTGCAGTTTATATTGTTACAGGTGTGCTTTGCAGTGTCTGGAGTTAACATGTATTTTCTATTTAATTAAGATAAACACAGAGAGAAACTTTCATCTTTGTTTCTTGAGTAGGGGATTTGATTTTGCAGTTAACTCTACAGTAGCTGACACGAACTATTTGCAGGCTTATATGGATAATTGGAAGAAATTAGTGTTGTTTAATGTTCATCTACAGAGGTGTCTCCAGACTAAAGTCTGCTATTGTGATTACTAAATTGCAAACATGCATTGTACTTCGAGGCTGATGGTCTATGGACAAGTGGCTATAGGAAAGTTAGTAGCATATCTGTATATATGTATTAATATAATACTTGTATGCATGCAAACATGATTTCCAAGTAAGTAAAATGCTAACTGGCTTTGTCTTTACAGTCAGCCTGGTATTAATGAGAATGTTCAAAGACACAAATCTTACTGAAGAAAAATTTTGGTGTGGATGGAAGGTGTTTTCAGTTATTCGTGAAAACTAAGGCTTCAATTTCAGAATAAATGTTATTATCCTGTGATAGCATTGTTCATATTTTCTTCTGGTTAGCTGCGCCTGAAGAAGCACCGATGGTATAAGAAGATACTTAAGACGCGCGATCCTTTGATCCTGTCATTAGGGTGGAGGCGATTTCAGACCATCCCCATGTTCTACATTGAAGATCACAATGGACGTCACAGACTTCTGAAGTACACACCACAGCATATGCATTGTGGAGCAGCTTTTTGGGGTGAGGGCAATCTGGAGTTACTATTCTGTACCACTTAGTCATTATAAAAGCCTCAAGCTTTACAGCATGTATCAGGAAATCTCAAAATATAATGGCACATAGTGTGTGTGTGTGGGAAATTGCCAGTTATTTTGGAGTTATTTGAATGATTTGTGAACTACTTGATTTTTATGCAAATTGTGAATGTTCTGCTAGGTTGTATAGTATCCAAGAGGAACTTCATTGGTTGGCTGTGTGCAGAGAGACGCTTGTACACGTTATAGGCCCAGCCCTGCAGACGCTTCCGTACATAGTAATGCCTTGTTAACCATTGCTTTAACTTTCTTGGGTCTGTATATGTAATTGGTAATTGATATCATTCATTAAGAATATTTGGCATTTATATCTTAGCCTTCGGGCTTCAAATCAAGGCCAGATGTTGTGTAGTACAGCTTTTCATATTTTTTTAAATGTGATTTTCTTGTAGGGCCCATCACTCCTCAAGGTACAGGATTTTTGGCAGTTCAGTCTGTCAGTGGCACAACGGTAGGTTCGTTATCACAAAGTGTTGATTACTGCTTTCTGGGAGTCTTTGAATAAAAAACATAGATGTGGGGAAGATTTACATATGGTAAGCCAGTGATGTGGGATCTGAGAAAGTAGCTGGATGCAACCTTTTAAAGCTGTGTGGTTTTGTGTTTTTTTCCCCTTTGTGATGAAATAGGAAATTGGATGAAGGCTGTTTTGTTTGTTTGTTTATTTAATATTTTCATCTTCTACACTGACAGTAACAAATACTGCTTTTTTTATTTTCTGTGAAAAGATTTATGCTTACTTGATTTTCAGGAACTAAGTATTTAAGTAACTTTAAAAACCTTTATAGAGGGTGAGATGCTCATATTGTTGTTGAATAAGTTTGCCCTCAGTGGGATTTCTCAGCATTATGTGAGAATGTTTATGGGTATTTGAATTCAAGTAGTGTTAAACCTGTATTTATCAAATATGATCATTGTTTGATATATATTACCCAGAGGTAGATTTATGTTAATGTACAAAATAATAATGAGAGCTTTACATGGCATTGTAATGAGCATCACAGTAATCAGTGTGGTGATTATTATCTCATTGCTAAAACAAGCCTTGTTTAAGTCCTACTGTGGAGTTACCTTGTTATGTATTAAAAGTTATTTTTGTCATGTCCCTAACATAATATAGTGACTTACAGCAGTGCACAAAGCTCTTCTGCTTTGAGACTTTGCCGGAGTATGGTTCTGTTTCATAAAGTGAATACAGTGAGGTAGATGACAAGGACTCTTAGATTGGTACCAGGATAATTAGAATGGCAGTTCTGAAAATCTTATTAGTGAAAGGTAGGAATGTTATGTCAGCGGCACCTCGACTAGGCTGTAGGAAGTCAATTTGCATTTGTCATGCTGCTGTACTACTGTAAAGATTATAGATTCTGAACTCAAACTCTAAAAGCAGTGACACTGTATCAGTGAAATGGTTTCTTCATTTTTTGGAAAATACACAGAAGTATAAGTACAGTATTTCATCTCTCTCTTTCAGCCTGATTTCCGCATTGCTGCGACAGGAGTTGTGCTCGATTTAGATAAATCCATAACTATTGTAAAGAAATTAAAGCTAACTGGTTTTCCATTCAAAATTTTTAAGAACACTTCTTTTATTAAGGTAGGTATGTATACTGTAAAAGCACATACACTGATGTTAGGAAGGAATGCAACCTGGGACTGCATCTGTCATTCCCAAGGCAGGTGTTCCCCATAGCTGTTGCATAATGTTCTGGATTTTAGTAGCTGCTCGGGTTTTTTGGGTCAGGTTTTTTTTAAGTTATCTTCTGTGCGGTGTCTAAAGGTGCTTAATCATTAACTGATGAATATAAATTGTTGTTAACCAGATAAAAAGTCTGTAATAGTTTTCTGGCTCATGTTCAGTGTGATTTTCCACCCCCATTTTGTTTAACTTAAGGCACGCTCCCTCTCTGATTCTTCCCTCAAACCCACTAAACCCACTGATTAGCTTCCTACAGTGGCAGACACCTCTGAAGAATGTAAACCTGTCCCTGGTGTCATTCTGGCAGTTTTATGCCACTTTGAGCTCTGGGATTAAAAATGCTAGCAGTTCTTTAGCACTTTACAGTTACAAAAGTGTTTGTGGCAGGAAGTGTTGCAGAAATGAATTTTCTTTGACCTTCCAGCTGTCCTTAGTTGGGCTTTCAGGGGCAGGAAAAGGTGAGACAATTCTGCATTTGGAGCAGTAAGAACTAAGTACTGATCCCAACAGAGAAGCACTCAAGAATTTACACCAGGCATGCACAGAATTTTTTCTGACTTCCTTGTGATTCATGAAAGAAGCACAAACCTTGGAGAGCTGTACTGTCTTAGAGACTCACAGCTGGCAGCTTACTTGCTTTTAAGGTATGCTGTGTTCCAGCAAATAATAAAAGACAGCTCAACAGGTTCTCTTAAATGTTCTGTGCTGAAATTTTAAATGTATGTATTTAATGCTGAGAAGCCTTGCCTGTGGTATGTTACTTTTAGTAGCTTACTTTAATGTCAGCTCGGTAGGTTTTTTTGGTATGATCAGCACTCCTAGTATAAAGACAATGTTACGTTCTTCCTATTTCTTCATAAGATATGCTTGTGGGAATTAGTTAGGATTTTTGTGGCCTACATAGGTCGCAGATACTTAGCATCCTGAATGATGGTGGGTAATTTACACTTTCAGGGAATGTTTAACTCTCAGTTGGAAGTGGCTAAATTTGAAGGTGCAGCAATTCGTACTGTGAGTGGTATCCGAGGACAAATCAAAAAGGCCCTCCGAACTCCAGCAGGTGCTTTCAGAGCAACATTTGAAGACAAGTTGCTGATGAGTGGTAAGTTGCACTTTCCATGGAAGTTATGACACACTTTCATCCAGCTTCACAGATTGAAAAGCCGTGTCTCAGAATCTCTGGAATCTGATAATTGAGATGTGAATTCAAAGAGCACAAAGTGCCTGCTGAGATGCAGAATGAAATAAAAAAAAAAAAAAGAACATTCTGTGTTGGATTTCTTTCAGTTAGAAGTCATATAATATGCAGATGAAAAGATTTGTCTTGGAGACCTATTTTTCCAAGTGCTTTAGAAGAGTTTTGCTTAGCGTGATTTACTTTTCTCCTTGAATGTGGAAATGAATTTTATTTAGTGGTACAAGTGTTAGAAGGATGTTTTTCCGAGAAATCCCAAGAGTGGCATTGTAACTCCGGTTAACTTTTTCTTTCCTAACCTTTTGAGGAAATTATGCATGGGGTGGAGGTAAGTGATGTCCTATTTTGAGTGTCACTGTGGTGTTGAGAACATGAGTTTGTGCTCATTTGGGTTTATGTGACACCCATTGTCATAAAACAATTGGAATTATGGATAGTGAAAAATAAAGACAAGTTCTTTTGTAGAAGTAGAGTGTTGACAAATTTTTTTTGTCATTAACAGGAGAGGCTTGGATATATTTGTGAACTCTGTTGCTAATCTTTTAACTGAATATGAATAGGGTGCCCTTCAGGAGTATGTACTGTTCATGGCTTCATAACTTTTTCACAGAATCCAAGTGTACAAAGAGTTAACATTACTTTTGCCTAATGTTGAAGAGATCAGGCATACATATAGCAAATACAGTGCTGGCATGTAGAGTAGATGTTTTATACTTACTCAACTGAGCTAATCTTTGCTTAGAATGTGGATATGATGAACTGTGTTGTTACAGAGCCAAGTAACATTTCCTTTCCTTTCAGATATTGTTTTTGTGAGGACTTGGTATCCTGTTTCTATCCCAACATTTTATAACCCGGTAACATCCTTGCTGAAGCCAGCAGGTGAGAAAGATAGTTGGAGTGGAATGAAGACAACTGGCCAGCTGAGGCATGAGCAAGGCATCAAACTGAAACAAAACCAAGATTCTCTTTATAAGGTATATTTATGTGGTTAATTTTGCCCCACCTTTGTTTTTTTTTTAACTTAAACCAGTCATCACAGCAGATTTGCACTCTGCCTCATATCTGTGCAAGCTGAGAGCAGTGTGATTACATGGTCATGTGTGATTTCATATTTTTAACCACAATTCACAGCCTTTCCTGGCGTGAGATAGGAATAAAGCAGTAGAAAGTAGATTGTTCTGGGTCAGTCAAAGTTTATCAGTTAGTCTGCAGGATAAAAGTCTTCTCCAAAAACTTACTGAGACTTTTCTCATTGTGAAATTGGGATGAACATACCATTCAGAGTTCAGTATGTGGATGTCAGAGTATGTTTTTTGGAATTTGGGGTTTGGTGGTGGGTTTTCTGTTTGGTTGTTTTTTTGTTTGTTTGTGTTTTGCTTTTTTTCTCTTGAAACACAGAAAGTAAAAGCTTTTTAAGATCATGACTCATATCTATCCTATAACAATTCTTTCAGCCTATTGTGAGGGAGAAGAGGCATTTCAATAAGCTTCACATCCCTAAAGCACTGCAAAAGGCACTGCCTTTTAAGAACAAGCCTAAGAATCTTGAGAAGAAAGGCAAGACTCCAAAAGACCAGTGGAGACCAGCTGTTATCAGGGAGCCTCATGAAAAGAAGGTAATTATCACTTACTATGAAACAAGGACTCTGGAAGGGTGAATGTGTTTCTTAGACCATTTCTGACTATTGTTTTAGCACTTCAGTCTACTGCTAGTGCTAAAGACATGTGCTCCTAGTGAAAAATGATAGCCTGCAATGAATTTTGTTCCCGTTTGGCACAAAGTATATGTAGGAAACTGTCACTGAGTAGATGGTGTCTGTTTTTGAAGTAGTAGGTCACCTGAAGCCTAAATACAGCTTTTGTCCTTGTCACAGCACTTGCAAGCTATTTCAGTTGGATGTAATGCTCTCACATTATGGGTGACTTGAATTGACATGTTACTTGTCGTTGCTATGCATTATTAACACAGGCAGGACTTGAAGCAAATACTCTACTTCAAAAATGGAAAATTAAAGGGTGCTTGCAAAGGTAAAAAGGTCCAAACTGCAGTTTGTGTTCTACAGTATTAATTAGGCATAGCCTTTTAAATAGTAACTAACCAAAATCAGAGTTCACAAGAATTGAACCTTTGATTAGCTTCCTAATGAGATGAGATAAGTAATCCATTGTAGAAGTTGAGTAACTGGTGCAAAATAACTAGGAATTGGCCTTAAGTCTGATTCATTATAGCTCTCTGCTAAGGATGAACTGGTTCTTGCTTACCAAAATAAACTGTATTTTCATTCTCTTATTTTCTGTTTCAGATATCAGCCCTGCTCAATGCTTTGAGTACAGTGAATAGTTACAAGATAAAGAAAGCCAAAGTAAAACATCGGGAACAACTTAAAGAATATCTTAAAGTTAAGCAGAAGGAGGATGAACAGAAATTCAAGAGGCAAAAAGAGGCTATGAAAAAAGTCTATCGCATACTGGGACAAAGGGAGAAAAAGAGGCAGAAGTCAAGCTTGAAAGGGTCTAGCAAGGGAGAGAAGAATATGTAAAAACTCATTGTATTTCAGGCCAAAAGAGGAAATATGGTAGCTGTGTGGTTTTCTGTTGAAGAAACAAAAAGGCCTTGGAGTACGTTGACTGTCCTTTTAAGAGAAGAACAAAATGCCACATGATTCATGCTCTTGAATATGTTTAGCAATGTATATATATCGGTTGTAGAAGTATGGATTGTAGGTTTTCTACATGATATTCTAGAGGACTTTGTATTTCAGTATATTTCTAGCCATACTGCACATTCTATATCGCAAATAAAGTATTTTAATGCCAATTACAGAATATTGTTTGTTTATAAGTGTTTTATCTTAGTGTGAGTGGACTTCTGCAGGAAAAAACTCCTCCAAATGTGTTCTTATGTTGGCAGTGCTTTAAGGCATTGCCTAAATTTTGCCCTGAGAAAACCTTCCTTTGAAAGGTGTGAAAATCACCTCTTGCTGGGCAAGAGTTTTGGATTCTCTAGCTTCACTGTGCCAACAGATGCCACCAGAGTAGCTTGGTCCTGTGCTTGGATGATCTGGTCCTGCATGAAAGCTGCTCATTATTTTTCCTTCTTCTGACTAGATACTAGGTAGAACTTCAGCATAACATTTCCAGCTTTCATTACATGAGAGTTTTGGCATCCTGAGACTAGGCAAGCAGCATCTCTCTGGGCAAGCAGTAGTGGACTCTTCCCAAATGTGTCTGACTGGTGATTTTTTTGAGGCAAACACAAACAGAGTAATTTGCTTTCTTTCTGGGTATCTTCCAGACAGCTTGGTTTGATGATGTGTTACAGCTTCTTAAGATGAACGGAGAGGAGAGAGAGAAGATGGTTTCAATGCTGTTAAATTAAATTGTTTAAGTATTTCTCTGCATGACAAGTAGCTTTAAACATTCTGTTGAAAGAGCAGAGGAATGAATATTTTTTTCTGCCATATATGGCATCAAATAGTTACTGTGATACACGTATTTTTAATACTTCATCCTCAAACAGGCAGTGGGACAGATAAAATCAGTAATTTTGCAGTCTCCTTCCTGAACAAGTTCATTCTTTATCAAGCCAAAATTCATAATTATTATTACACTGTAGTAATATTTGCTATCTCAGATGGGAGATCCTGCATGGATCAGGCTGCCTCACACAAAAGCTTTCTGCTGAAGGGGTTTGTAGACTTTGAATGCTCAGCATTTCAGGATTTTCTCAATTAATCTCACAATATTCTGTGTACTGATATTCAAATTCTAATGCATCCAAGTTTGCCTATATGATATTAGGCTGAAGCCCAATGCAAACTAATTTGTCAGTAATTGGGTTTTGCCTATGAGATTCAACTGAGGTCATGTGAATACAAAAACATGATTTATGCTTAAATAATTGAAGGTTCTCTGCTGAATAGACAACTGCTCCCTACAGAGATTTACAAGCTGTTGGCATTCTTTGCCCCACAGATTGGCACAGGGTGGCCCACCATGCAGGGCTGTTTCTTCTGTCATATTGTGCTAATCTAAACCATCAAGTGTGTGTTTTCCATTAATCTCTTTTTATGCTCTTGTAAGAAAAGTTCCATCTTACGTATTTGTGTGTGACAAGTTGTTGTCTTTTTGAGTGCCTAAGGAGTTGCACTGCTTTGGACCCAGGGAGCCCTTGCACTAGCCTGGTCACAAGGTGATCTTGGCTAGAGCCACCTCACTTGCTTGTTGTTCATGGGCTGTGATTTACAGTGGTGCAGGGAAGGCCGCTGTAAATCCTCTGTTCCAGCATATGGGGAGCAGAATGCACAGGTTGAAATCATTACTGTATTTATCTGAAAATGACATCTGTGCTACACTCCCAGCTACAGCTGGGAGAGATCTTGATACTGGGTATGAGGAGAGCTACCAGAGTCTTAGTAACAAATGTTTGGGTTTTAGCTAGCAAGGCTAAATAAAATCTTGGCTTTAGTACTAGTAATGTCCTCTAATAGTTTTTAACATTGAATATTTTAGGTTTGTCCTTTAGATAAAAAAAAGCAGTGGTTAGAGCTGAGAAGGCTGCACTGTGTTGAGTGCTTCACACCTCCTTTGTGCTGTACCAGCACCTGTGCACCAAAGCTGAGGGAGGCTTGTTCTGGAGAGCCACTGCTTACTGACCTGGCAGTGGGGAAAGCTGCTGGTCTTGGAGAAGAAACTGGGGCCTGAAAAGCGAAATGCCTCCCTCTGTCCTCAGAACCCCATTTCCCACTGCCTATCTGAGCCTGTAGTCTGCATTTCCCTCTTGCTTGGGCTTTTGGAGGGCAGGAGGCTGAAGCCACAAGCTCTGCCTGTTACTGCAGCCACCAAGTAAAACTGCCTGCTAGGAAAAGAAAAATACTATTTACTCTTCTTCATAGCTGAGAGGGGGGTGGGGGGAAGGCGAGCCTGAGTTACCAGAGAGAAGCACTGGCAACAGTCTATGCTGGCAGGTGGTGGAACAAGGAGCTGAACTGTTCTTATCTT
Source organism: Dryobates pubescens (assembly GCF_014839835.1). Classification (NCBI taxonomy): domain Eukaryota; kingdom Metazoa; phylum Chordata; class Aves; order Piciformes; family Picidae; genus Dryobates; species Dryobates pubescens. Next base: position 23,880,175 of record NC_071619.1, read on the forward strand.
GGATAAACCTAGTCAGGGCTGCAGGAGGTATGAATAATTACCAGTCTTGTTTGTGATTTAGCCCAAGGCAAACATGAAAACCTGTAAGAAAAGCAAAGTTGTTTGTGTAATGATTTCCATGTTTAAGGAGAAAAAAAAAAAACCCAACAAAAAAAAAGTAACCTTCTGGTAGAAGTCACTATAGGAACCTTCTGAGAGAGTAATGTAAAATGACCTGTGTCCCAAAATATATTATCTTGGAGAGGGGACTAAATGCCTGTGAGCAAGGGGTTTTAAACAGCAAGAGTTCAGCCCAGAAAAGGATGATCGTGGGTCTTGGAATGTATCTCCTATGAAGAAAGACTGAGAGAACTTGGAAAGGCTGAGAGGGGATCTTCTCAATGTCTGTAAATATCTGAGGGGTGGGTGTCAAGATGAAGGTGCCAGGTTTTTTCCATAGCATTATAGGACAAGGAACAGCTGGTGCAACCTTGAACACAAGAGGTTCTGCCTCAACATAAGGGGATGCTTATTTATGGTGAGAGTGATGGAGCACTGGAACAGGCTGCCCAGAGAAGCTGTGGAGTCTCCTTCTCTGGAGACATTCAAAACCTGCTTGGATGAGTCCCTGCCTAGTCTGCCTTAGGTAATCCTGCATTAACAGAGGGCTTGGACTTGATCTCTAGAGGTTTCTTCCAACCCCTAATATTTTGTGATTCTGTGATATGAGGCTGCAGAAATGTGTAACATGAGAGAAATTGAAATTACAGAGAAACAGGTCACATGCAGTTTTGAATTAGAATTAAAAATAGATGGGATGTGAAGGGGTGATGGTGTGCAATCAAGAGGGCAGTTGTGTTCTTGAATATCTGTTATGTACAGTTCTATCTGTGCAAATGCTTAAAAGAGGCCAATACTATGTGAGGAGCACCTGAGACATGGCTTTTTAAATAAAGCCTTTCCTAGGAAGTATAAAGGTAGATGAAGAATAGTTTCCACTTTGACTACCAGATTACTTTAAAAAAGTCTCATTCCTCCTAACTTTTAGTATCACTTCAGTGTGATTTCAAGCTGGAATTGGTGATACATATACTAGAGCAGACAAGGTCTCATGCCCTGTCCTACAGGCTGGGTTATGGGATAGGTATCAGGCAAATGCCTGCTACAGCAGTTTGCAAAGTGTCTGTTAGGTCATCCCCATGCCCTGGCTCCAGTTGCTCATTGTGTGTTCAAGACTTCACCCCACACACTTTCAAGCCACTCTCTTCTTTACTTGTGGTAGAAAACTCTTCTCTGACTCAAGAGAATTAAAAATACCTGTAATGGTAGCTGGCTGTATGACTGTGGGAGAATCTAGAGATCATACTGGGGCTAAACAGTGATGAAAGAAAGATTTTATATGGTTTGCTATTTTAAAATGGAATTACATCTTTGTAATGGTTTGCAAATAAAACATCTATTCACATTGTATTTAAAACTGTTAATGTGATATTGCAGCATAGTTATTGGATTCAATTGATACAATTAAAATAACCATGTTAGACTGTCAGAATACTTTTGTGCTGTGTGTTATGCTCAATGATGCTTGCATACACAAAGCTATGGCCAGTCTTGACTTCATTGCTCAAGCTAGGTTGTGTCTGTGATAGGTGATGCAGCTAAATATGGAGCTCTTTTATTTATTTATTTACTTACTTACTTACTTACATACTTTTATTAAGCAACTGCCATGGACCCACAGCTCTAAGTGAATTCATTGACATCTGCAAATGTCCATTGCCATTTCACATCAGGACTGTAATTTGTTCCTGGCCGCTAACAAACTGCAAACAGATTCAGAGTGTTGTAGCATTGACACAAATGAATACAGTTAGACAAAGTAGGCAATGTTTTCTCTGCAACTCCTTTTAAACAACATCCTTGCTGTAGCTTTAAAGGTCACTGTTGATGAAGCCTAGCATTCGCAAATACCAAGCTTAATTTGTTGTCTGTTTCAATGTATTGTCCTGAAGTTATTGGGTTTTGAGAACTTAGAATCTATTAAGAAGCTTAATAGAGCAGCTCATTCTAATTATAAGAAAGGTATTGGTGGAGAAAATGGAAATGCATGGAAGATCAATATATCAAGCTGTTGCCTGAATGGAGGGAACAGAGGAAATAAATTAAAATTAATTCTCCATGGTACAAAGATATTTGCTTTTATATAGTACCAGAAGTGTTGGGTTGCTGATATTGTAGGGAATGAAAAAGCATTTCAATGCTTTTTCCTGAATCAGTTTCTTTTGGGGGAATATTGGGAAATTCAGTATAGTTGGAATATTTTACCTTTAATTTTTTTTTTTTTATTTTTTCCCTCCCTGGGTTATGTTTTACTATTCTGGAGGTTCTTAAATTCCTAACCAGAGTTTGCTTTACTGAAAACTTACTTGGCAGCAAGATAACGTAGCAGTGAACCTGAGACACATCACCTGTGAAGATGTGGCCTGGAGCAGGTGGCTCTTTGACTTTTAATTTCTGTTGCTAAATACCAGGGTTTCCTGGGTGTAAAATCAGGGTCTGTGGCCAAAGGACATGGGCATTTGGATAGTAATCCCGAATGAATGCTGCAGGTTTTCTTTTCTAAAGGAGAAAACAGAGGAGGTACTTTTGATTCGGATCAGTTCTCTTTAGTTTGCCAAGTGGCACAACTCAGGCTGTCATATGCTTTGGCAAAAACTCACAGGGAAGCAGAGGAGGGAGGAAATTCGCTGAGCCATTTTATGCTTTTACTTCCTCATTAAACTATAGCTGCAGCCCCTCATGCTCAGTGCAGTCACTGTTCAAACACAGATGTTTGAAGAATGCTGCCATAGTTACTTTTTACTTACTATTAAGGGCAAGTTTGATAGAACTATAAAACAAACTTATGATCCATAGAAATTAAATAGTAAAAGCTACTTGAATTGTTTACAGTATCATCCATTTACTAGTTTGGTCTTCTTTGATACAAACAGGTTGCCGTTTAAGCCTCATGTTAAGTCACCCATGCATAATATCTATGATGGAACTCCCAAGATGTTTTTTTCATGCAGGAGTAGGTTGTAGCCTGAATGTAAGAAAAACCAAGCTAAAGACTAGCTAACTGAAAAGTTAACTCAAACATAAATTATAGATTTCACCCCCTCCCCGAGGAGGATAGCCATCGGTACAACCTAGAGACAGAAGTCCCACCACCACATCAGACGAAAGAGCTAAAAGAGTGATTGTGAACCCGTTACTGTCTTTCTGGAGCTTCTTTCATATGAATGGGGCAAGGGGTAAAACCATTGCGCCAGAGACAAAGCAAGCTAATAAGTGGCCTATAATTGGGGCAGAACTGATATGTGCTCATCTTTCTCCTCTGAGGTTTGCACTAAATCTGGCGTTTCAGTGCCTGAGGACGAACGCGGCTTTAGTGAAGCAACAGAATTAAGTAAAACAAACCCCAGATAGGTTAAAGTAACTTTTGTAGCTGAGAAACACTTTTGTCTCATCAGGCCGGCTAAGATTGTCATAGGTCTATCACTTTCTCTGGTTTGGCTCATCGTAAGTTCTTTGCTTTGTTTTTGGTTGTTTGATTTGTTGTTTGTTTGCTTTCTTTCATTTGTTTCCTTTAAAAGACAATATATATCTGATGCCAGACTAAAAACACAGCCATGCTATAGGCATTTGCCTTTATGCTGGAGTTTTCAATATGTATTCATAGTGTTCTCTGCTCTTTCAAAAAAGGTCAAGACAGACTGCAAATATTATAAGGCTGCAGACTGATGAAGGAATATTCAGATGTCTTTAGATCTTGCAATGTTTTCTAGGTTACATTAGACAGCAATCAACACAGGGAAAGTGATGAATTATTGAGAATCTTGAGAGATGATCCTGTGATCTAACAGAGGATATAGATTGAAAGAAAAAAAAAAAAAAGAGTGAGGAATTTATTCTGAAACCATTAAACCCCTGACTGATGGGATAGCTTGTATGATTTAAAATAAAACTACTTTTTCTCAAATGTACATATTATTTTAGCCTAATTTTCTTGCATGTTCATCTGTTTCCAACATTCATCATTTAAGTACTTTTAAAAAATCTAATTGTCAATAAGTTGTTTATCCCAGTCCTATATAAAGCAATTTAATTCACTTGGATTTACAAAAAGGCTTTTCATAAAGTTCATTACAAAAAGCTCCTCCGGAAACAAACAGATCCTGAGTTCGGTCCTGCTGCCCCCACGATGGTCCAGCTGTCTAGATTATTCTAGACACATAATAACCTTTGCTCACAGACTTTCAAAAATTACTCCCAGAGTTGAGCTGTGTGTGTTTCGGGGTAATTTTCTGTTCTATAAGGTGTCCTTTCTGGCAACAATGTAGATGTGTCAGGAGGTTTCCCATAACAATTTTGCTTTGCGGAGTACATTTACAAACGTTGGACTTAGTGTTACTATTTACCTTACTTCTATCATAGCTTTTTGCTTAATGGGGGCTGCTCCCTGTGGATGGGGTACCACAGTGTTTTGAGAGCAGGAATGTCTGCTATGTCTCTTCTGTCTCTTCAGAGTTGGTCTCTGCAAACTCCACAATATTCAGAGTTTGGTTTAAAAAGCACCTTTCCAAAATGCAAAACTGATTTGTATGGATTTAGTGTTAGTGGTTAGCAAGGAACAGCAAACTGGGAGACTTCCAGTATGGGTTTTGGATTGCATCAGCTGGGAGAGAGTAAAAGTGTTTCCACCTGTTGGCTATTTGGCCGCCCACACAGATGAGAGCCCTCCTCCCACCCTCCCTGTAGAGGTAGTGTTTTTCTTGAAGATTAGCAGGAGAAAGGCCTGGTGAGGTTATAACTGACTTTATACCTCCCAAAGCCTCAGCCCTGTTTTGACTCCTCCACCTTGTCAGTTATAACTTGGTTCATAACTTGGCAGTTATAAACCATTGATAACCTGGGGGTTGTAAACTGGTGCTGAGTGTGTCAGAGGCTTCACCACAAGCAACCAGCATTCTGACTGCTAGTCTCATAGGGCTGAGACAGATGAAAAAAGTATGGGATGTGCTCCTTGTGCTGTGTACAAAGTTGAGGTGAGTTTTGGATTTATTTTTTAAAATCTTTCTCTTGGAGAACTGAAGTTTTGTTCTTGCTATTTGTACTATCAGGATGATTTCTTTTCAATTCTAGCTAGTCCCAAAATATGGGGAATATCTCTGTGAAGAGTTTAGCAGCCAGTTCGTTGCTTCCCCACCCATACTAGCAGAAGACTGCAGGTGCCTGTCTTAGGCATTCCTGATCCTTGTTAATGTTTTTGCCTGTAATAGCTATGCTATAAAATGTTATTTTGCTGAGACAGTAATGGGTCCTATAAGGTTTTTTTTACAGCAGGAAACTGCAGTATTGCACAAGGGAAAGTCTTGATTTAGAACATGTGCCCCTGTATGGAGGGAAAAAAGGGAGGAGGGGTAAAGGCCACATTCAGAGAATCATTGCTTCTTTGAGAAAAAGCCAAAGGACCCACTTTCCCTCTGAGCATCGTGTTTTAATTCTGGCATTTGCATCTTTGCTGGAGGCTTAGTTTTCCTTTCTGTAAAGGATGTTGGCGTATATCCACAAGTACAAATCTTATTGCTGTGATTCCACTTTGCCTTGCTTTCACCCTCACAACACAGGGCTGCAGGGCAGGAAGTTCTCTTCAGTTCTGTCACTGCAGGCAGATGGTACTGAGGATGAGGCACTGACATACACTGTGGTACCAGTGCCTGCTTTCACATCTGTTGTGAAGCTTCATGCATTTTTGTAAAGTGCTTTAGAAACTGTGGATGAGAGCTGGCCGCTGTTGGAGGGACAGCATGAATTAAGAGCATTGTTGACCTCCAAGCATCATTGCCAAAATGTAATGTCATATGTAGAAGGCATAAATCATTGAGCAGTGCAGGCAGGCCTTGTCCTAAGGTGAATCAATCATAAGTTCAGATACTTGGAAGATCCCATGACACTTTATAAATCCTGTATAGCACTCTCCAAAATCTGGAAGCTCTGTTTCCTCTCACTTTGAAGCCAAGAACTTCTAGCTAGCTTTTTTTTTCTTTTCTTTTTTTTTTTTTTTTTGTCCTTGCTATTGACCTCATTTATGGAGATGAAAGAAGTAAAAACAATTAGCTCACTGGGAAATTCTATTATGTGGAAGGGAGGTAGATGTTTGATCAATACTTGTGGCTTATACTCTCAGCTGGAAGGGCAGATTTTGTCTCCCAGATGGAGTGATGTCTGTTAGTCCCAGAGGTTTTGCAAGTGGGAAAGATAGCAATCCAACCTTTCACTTCTGGAAAACTGAGAGATGCCATTTTAATCTTCTGAAGTGGTGAACTGGAATATATATTGTACATAATTCATCCTGTTGGTACAGGGGTAAAAGGACTCATTAAGAAACTGTGCCCTTCACTTAGCTATGCCTAATTGCCTAAAGCAGAACCTGCCCCAACCTCTTGCTCCTTGAGCCTAGGAATGATTTATCTTCAGTTTTCATAGTTGCAAGTAATTTATTCCATTCAACTTCATAACACATTCTCTGAGAGGGTTCCTCGCTCCTGCACCTCACTGATGTGAAGGGGGTTCCTGAACACATAAATATGCCTTGGACTGGAACATCCAGTGCTCCTGGGTTCACAGCCTATCCTGCTGAGGGCAGTCAGTGCAAGTGGGCTTTCAGCTGGGGCTCCAAATCAGTCTTTCTGGTAAACTGAAGCAGGTAAAGCACATCTGGCTGGTGTTACTTGCTTCAACGAGAACATTAACAATTGAGTATATATTAGGTGAGGCAAGGATAAGTGGACTTTTGCCTTTGTTGCATGATTTGAATCAGTGACTTTTCCTAGCCTCTACAGTAAAAAATTTATCTCATTTGATGTTTGTTATCATGAAAAAGGCAGAGAGGCCAATATTTTAGAGTTCAAGGTTTAATTTGTATGAGACAATTGTTGACAAGCTTCAGAAAGGTATGGCTAATATGCTGTATAAACATAAGCATGAACTAGCACTGTTAATGGTAGGGAATCCTTGCATCGCTGCTGATCCTTGCACCTCTGCTAGTTGCCTTTTGGAATAGATAATGTGGCATATTGAGTAGAGCAATTTGTCTGCTGAGTCTCCTATTTTCCTTCCAGCTATAGCTAATGTGGAGACTTAAAATGTTTTGCAGTTTTATTCTACCTCCCCTCTAAGAGCCAGCACAGTTTTTACTCATGTTAGTGTAAGAAGCCTCTAAGCTGTTTGGAGAGCAGAGAGATTATAAATTATCTCCCTTTGCCAAGGTGGGAAACAGAGCAATGTCATGAGAGTGCTTTAGTATTCCTGATACCAGATGTAGAACATTGTAGCTGTGAGAGACATGGCAGTAATTCCATCTTTATCCTATCAGTTAAAATGTGTTTTTCTCAAAAAAACCAAAACCAACCTCCCCCACCCCCCACCCCCCAAAATAAAAAACAACCCCCCAGCCCCTCATGATTTCACATAATTTTGGCAGCTTTTATTCTGGTTCATGTATCTTTTGTTGTTTTCCAGTATGCAACCAGACCTTGCACCAATCTTTTTGCAAGTTACTTGTAGCTCTCTTGTGCTTGTTTTCCCTGAGAAGCTCCACACCTCACACAGACCATGTGTGTCCCTGGCAGTCTCTTAACTCCCCTACCGACCTTTATGCCAGATAGACCCTAGAAAATTTGCTAGGGCTCAGTGGTCTAAGAGGTGAGATGCAGGCTTTTCTGGTTAAGGTGAGTGATAACTTATCTGCTACTTCGTGTTTTGCAGGTCTTTCAGCATCAAAGCTGTAGGTGGTGCTGCTTGCTGTGTCATGTTTTAGTGTGGGGCCCCCTTGGGTGCATGTCCCTAGGAGCTGGCAAGGACTAGAGGACCAGGTACTGCGTGCTGAGTTCCTTGTCAGTGTCCTTGGAGGGGCCCTGGCCAAGGCTTGCAGCCTCTGACCGTTTTTTTTTCAGTCGTTACTCCTGGAGCTTTTTCCTATCAGCCTTTGAGAAGACAAATAGCAATGCAGGGCTGCATGTGAGCAACAACAGCGGTGACTTGTTCCTGATAAAAGTGAGGTTTCTATGGGAAAGCTGAGCTGGACCCTTGCATGTTTTCCCCTCTGCTCATCAACATCAGGCTTCTGACCTCTTCTGCTGTACAGCTGATCATTTCATTATTGTTTGGACTTAACAAAATGTTCTGTACCTAAACATAGCAACAGACCTCCCCCTGGGTAGTTTCTGGTATAGCAGATAAGTAACAGTGAAGTTATGGTAGCATTGAGGCAGCAAGGAAAACCTGATGTGGGCAAAAGTAAGTGAGATGGTTTGGAGTGAGGTTTCTTGCTGTGGATTGTGTCCAGGAGAAGCATAATTGGTCTCCATCAGCAGAATGGGTATGAGGAAGTAGTCCTGGGTGTGAGAACGAGTGCAGTGTCAGAAGCATTGGTCAGTCAGCTGGCTAAAATGGTGTACAGTTCTTACAGTGCTGAGATGCAAATAAAGGTCTGATCCTTCCAAGCAGCCTTTCTGCAAGGCTGTTTCTTGAAATGTGGGTGACCTTGGAAACAGAAGGGCTCTCCTTCCAAGAGAGCTGCTCAGAAAGCCTTGCAGTATTGCAGAAAAGGCATTTTGCAATGCACCAGGTGGTGGGGATCAGCACGGGCTGGGATCAATGCAATCTGGAATACCAGGTGGCATGCTCAAGCTTGGTGCCAGCACAGACTTGCTATCATTCTCCTCACATAATTCATTGGTGATCTTGCTAATTTGAAATCCTATCTGTGTTTTGTATTGTCTTAAATGTGTTCTGCCAAATGAGTGGTAGTGTGAAAATCTCACATTAATTGTTTGTCAGGACAGAGTCAAAGCCACTGTCAAAGTGATAATAAGCATTTTTCGCATTTATTTCTCCTTCTCCTCCCTTCCTGCTCACCTTGTTACCCTTATCTTTGTAGAGTGACACTTTAGGTAAGCACTACAACTTTGGGCAATGTGAATTGTGCAAAGGTACTGTTCAGGCTGTTCGAGCTACTGAAATACTGAGTAGCAGATGACAGGTTTTCCATCACTGCTGCATTTTTGGTACTCTGGATATTTTCCTGCATGTAAATAGTGGCATTTCACAGTGAGGTCAGGTTCAGTAACCTTTTGATGGGGCATCAGCATGTGGCCTATTCTCACTTTTCATGCAGTTGCAAAGCAAACACTGCTGGCGTAGTTTGCAACTAAGACTGCACTGCAGATGAACCTGATGTGATGGGACTGCTGCAGTCTGGAAGGATGAATGTATGTAAGTTAACTTTGTAAGTCTCGATTGTGATATGGGAAAACAAGGTGACTTTTTTTTGTGTGTGTGCTTAGTTTAAATAGGTGGAGTGTTTTTCCTTCTCCTTGCTACAGCATTTTGTGTCTGTTTCAGGGGGAAAATAAATAGCATTAACAATGTGGATGTATCTGTGACAGCAGTAGCACTGAATAGAAGCAGTGTGAAGAAAACAGTAGTGTTTGCAAGCTGTCAGAGAAGCTTGTCTCTGTATTGATCCTCTGGGTTAGCAGAATGTGACAATCTATAGCAAAGAAAGTAAACAAGTGTGGAGGAATGTACAAGGTCTGATTAAAAATTTATTAAGCTGAACTCCAAAACCTTGGAAGAATGTTTGTGTTGGGATTTTTTTTTTTTCTTCTTTGCAGTGTTTTTAAACAACCTGGGGTGAATCAGGCCCCTACAATTGGAAATTTAATTTGAGGTCATCTTTAAATGAACGCTAAAAGCATTAGACTCTATTTGGCCAGGGTATCTGCTTTGGGCCTAAGCCCAGCATGTCATCTCCAAATCAGTTCCAAGGTCTCTTTCCAGCCCAAGCTACTATTGATTATTTCTTTTTCCTTTTAACAAAAAGTCATCTCAGTAGTGATCACATTATATATCTTCATCAGTAAAGCCAGTTTCAGACTGAAGTAAGCTGCTGCATGAAGATGCCCTGTGACTTGTGTTCTGCAGCAGTGCAGCAGCTGGCATGTGTGCTCAGGTTGACCATTGTTCCCCAGGCAAGTCCACATCTTGGGCTCACAAGGCTGTAGCTACTCTGAGGTCATGCAAGAAGGAGCATGTGTAGATACCTAACGTACCTGCCTTTCTCAGTCTTGAGCCTTGGAGGCAGGCTGTCTTACGTTTTGATGCAGTTTGGAAATGGAGTACAATCCACCAGAAAAGGTGCTGCAGTTTGGTGGAGTACTGTTTCTAATGAGCTGCAGCATATGAGAAGTGCTGGGGTGTGGGTTGTGTCACCTCTGCAGTGACAGGCTGTGACACAAACAGCAGGATGTCTTGTTCTTGACCCAGCTGTGGTGTGTTGCTCTGTTGTATTTTGACAGAAGTCTTGTTTGATTAATTTGCAAGTGTTTTTGTCAGAGAGACTACATGGGATTTGACAAAGAGCATTTTAATACCATGCTGAAGTGCACACAGAGTATTCCCTTTTGAGAACTCCCATTTGTAAGTAAAAGTTCATGCAAAGTAACACAGTCACAGCTGTTTTGTTGGGATTTTTGTTGTCTTACTGAAGTCATAGTTTTGTGTGTGGGTCATATCTTTTATTGTTATTGAATAGATTTAATTTCTTTCTGTGCTTTAGACTGATAAATGGGTCCTACACACATTGTTTTAACTAAATTAAGGCCATTAAACTGGTGCTACCCTACATGCAGGTCATCTCTGTGCTTCTGTTAAAGGGCTGAAGTTCAGCAAGCACACTGTGTCGTGCCATAATGGTGTGTGCATTATATTCTCACAGATGTGCCTTTCTCTTCAATAAACTTTTCTTTTTTACAAATGGCAAGATAAAAATAGTGAATAATTTTTTTCTGTCAGTGTCTTGATGTAATTTTAAAGATAGAGATGTAGAATGACAATATGATAGGGAAGAAGGAAGGTTTTTGCGTAGCATGCTTTTTTGTAGGCTTAGTTCAAATTTGTAAATCAACAGATTGTTTTATAAGTAAAAATTACTCCTTCTTCATATAAGTTGTTATGGGAGTCCAGTGGAAGATAACCCTGTATAAAGGACTGATGTGAATGTAGTTTGAGCCAAGACAAGGAAATTAGAATAAAGGCCAGGTGGCAATACAAGCCAGAGCAATGATGCTTTGTGTGCTACTTAGTGCAGCTACCAATAATTACCACATCCTTAAATGACCATATTGTATTCAGCAGTGTCAGTAAGGTCAACTCACAGTCATAGGATGAAAGGGGACACTCCAGTAGCTCTTAATATGCATCAAAATGAGAAGATTGATATTGACAAGGTGACCTCAGCTCCAAAGGGGCAGTTTATTTTGAGTGCCTGTAGTTTTTCTTGCTTATGATTGACAACCTCGATGGTATGACTATTTTCTCCATTTCTGTGTGGCTGGGTTTGGGTTTGTTTTGTTTTGTTTTGGTTTTGGCTGAAGGAGCACCACGGTTTGTGCCAGATATTTCAAGTAACATAGCAGTAGTACAAGTATGTAAAGACTAGTTAAGATTTTCTGTAGAAATTTGGTGTGCCCAATGTCCTCCCAGTGCCCTTTGGTCGTTCTCCGAATGACCCCAGCTCTGTGTTAATGTCTGGCATGCAGTTCCGCAATTAAAATGTATGGCCTGACATCAGTTCCGAATTTGTCTTTCCTTTAATTTTTCATGTCCACCCAATTCAGTCTTTTGTCCTCTTAACTGTCCCTGTGTCAGATAACTGTTTTATTTTTGATTTGCCATTACTAGGAAGCCTGCATGCCATTTACTTTTCAATTTCTCATCTTTTCCCTTTTTACAATGAGTTTTGTACTGGAAAGCATTTGAATTGATATTCTGTAAAATTTGGAACCACCCCCATTCTTCTACATACCATAAATGATTTCCACCCCCCACCAAGTGAAACTATTAAAGGAAGAACTGCACATTCTTCTCCTTTTTTTTGCTTGGAGAACATCTAGATACATGCAAATTTGTAAGATCGGTTAATTGGATGTAGGCCTTGAAAACTGTTCTCTGATTACAACGGGTGACTAAGAGTTCAGGCATAGTGATCACTGCTACTGTTAGCACAAAGAGAAAGCATCTTAAATAAAATCATTGCATGACTCCAGGATCTGACTGTTGGAGGGAGGTTATGATATTATGGCTTGAATAACCAACACTACTGTTCTGAGATATGTGGAAGAGGAAGGAAACTTGGGAAGTGCAGAAAACTTGTGAGAAATCAAATTTCAGGAGAGGGCTTTTTAACCTAATCATCCTTAGAGATTAAGGATCTTACTGTATTTCTTCCTTCAGAATATGGTACTGCAACTGTAGAAAAGGCTATGTAGTGAATGAAATATATTGTACAGCAGAATGATACCCTCTCCCCCTTTTCTTTCTAAGCCTGTTTTGTATAATACAGTATGAAAAGTATATTGTAAGACTCAAGGATGAGTAGTGGTTTATTTTATTTTACAGATACAAAGCAGCTCTGAAGCAATTTCAGGCTCTGAAGTCTGTGCTTTTGCCTTAGGTGAGAAGATGGCAAAGGGACACTTGGTAGGAGGAAAATCTAGAAATGTGACTGTGCTCAGAAACAGGAAATATGAGGAAGTGTCTTGGCAGATCTGGAGTTAGAGAGACAGACCTCGGATCTCCATGTCCTTGTCATCTTCTGTTTGAAGTGTGCTTCCCCATGTCAAACCTTTGTTGATCCCTAACCAGCAGCATAGAGTGCCTGAAGCCTCTAGCTTGAATGTTGAGGCAGAAATAATGCCTGATGTGGTGTATAATGTGGTAGAGAGCAGTTGTGACATCCTCCATCAATACCTGTGTTTCACACTGTGCAGCTGTGTGTCCAAGTTCATAAAAATCTGGAATGAGTATTGTAAATAGCAGACAAGTATAACTCTTGTCTTAATATATTAATACTGGGCTTTTATTGTTGTTTGTTTATTTTCAGTATTCAGGAAATACTTTGCCTTACTAAAGCTTTTATGATGGGAAGAGGGTTCAACTAACTTTTACTGTCTTTTATGATCACTGGCATATTTGGGGGAAAAAAAAAGAGAAAATGGAATCTAGAGAAAAAAAGAACCTGATACAAGCCTAATATCTGAGTAGCTTCTAAAAATAAGTGTATAAACAATGCATTTATAAGAAGTTTACATTGATTTTTTTTTTTTTTTTTTTTAAACTTGGATATTAAGATTTATTCTCCCTGGAGTGTAATAAATCTGAGGTGGAAACAGGCCAGCGTACGCTCATCTGTTGCGTCTTGGGAAATGATATTTGCAGAGTGATGGCTGGCATGGAGACTCACGTCATCAGCCAGAACCTGTCCTTCAGAAAAAGGGGTGGGGAAATATATATATAAAAAAATTAAGGTTTAATTGTAATGGCTAAGTTTTTCAGTCTCTAGGCTAGTAAACCCACCTGACATTTTGTGGAGGTTGGGCTGTATTTGGTGAGAGAATGTGTAGTGCTTACAAAGCTGTGCATCCTGACAGGCATGAAGCACACTCAGGTGTGTCTTGTATATGCGTGTCATCTTGTGACCAGGGTGTGCAGCCAAACAGCTCCAGGTTAAGAACCATGAGAGCAGAGGCATGGATGAAATCAGGTCAAGGACTCCAGGGTGAGCTGCACGCTCAGGAGGGTGGAAGAGAGGTATTTTTATCAAAGAGTTTGAAAAATGGCTTTGACTTCAGTGATGGGTTTTGGCTGATCAGTTTGATGTTGCTAGGCCCAGTCACACTACATGCTATCATTGTTTGAAGGAGCATCTTTTTGTATTCATCTGGGTGACATAAGTTTGATAAACCAAGGATGAGTTAAAAGAAAATCTTTAAAGTATTCTTTTAACCTCAACACATTGTCTCTGTTGCAGCTTTTTAATTTGGACATTGAAGCAGTTAGCTTCCCTATGTCCCAGACTTCATCAAACTCCCATTCTGCTCTCTGGCATTTTAGTAAAGCACTGGGTAAGGACCTATCTGCTGGGCTTGCATGGGAAGACTGTTTCTGCTTCATGGGCTGAAAGCTATGGCTTACATACTTACTAAAAAGGACTTGAGAGCTGGACTGCAGCTGTTTTGTTACCAATTGTTATGTTTTGTAAGGTTTTTGTAAGGAGTATTTTAAGTCCTCTCCATTTTCCTAAATTATCTGCCATAAATGTTAATGAAAACAGATGAGATGCAGCTAAAGTCTATGGTTTATTATATGACACAGTATTAGACACTTTCTATGAGATTCAAGTCACACTGGTGGTAAAATGTAATTTGTGCTGAAGATGTTTACCCTTAACTGCTTTTCATTGATGAAATACTGCTAAGGTGCTAGGTCTCCTCTCCTATTAAGAAATCTTATGTGGGAAGTACAGGAAAGGGTCACAAGGTAAAGGGTCTATCTTTTTTCAGAGCAGCAGGTAAGAAATTGCTACAGTCCTACTGTAATCCCAGGCTGCTTTCTTAAACTGCAGTCTGCAGAAAAGGGTTATGGTAAGGCAAGCATGCTGCTTCTGTGGAATCACTTTTGCCCTTCTGTGTTAAGAAAGGGGGAAATATTGTTGATTTTTTTTTTTTTCAAATTGTCTTGAATTGCTAGCTGAAGTCCCAAATGTCTGTTCCTCTGCTACTCTGCAAGTAGGAGCAGTAGGCTGATGATCACTGGATACACACATAGTATGTAAGCAGCACTGTTTGATTCTTATTGTACCGAACCTCTAACCTTCTGTCAGGATGTTACTGACAGCTACAAGGACCCAGCTTGAGTTTTAGAGGTCACTAACAAACACTGGTTTAAGCTCCCACCCAGAAAACTTTAAGCTAATTGCCCTTGTGTGGAACAAGCTGCTCTTTGCCAAGTAATGTAATAAAGTGGTGCTTTTTTGAAGGGAAGAAAAGGGAGGGAAGAAATCATGTTTGTATGTGCTTAGACAGATTGTTACTTTGCCCAGATGATGTGACATTCCTCTCTAATGGGGAGGCACCAGGCATTTGCTGCCCATCCTGCAGCAGGGAATATAGACAGCCCAGGATGCTGAGAGACTCCTTGCCTATTGCTGCATGTGAGGCAGTGCCAAGAGAGGTTATCAGCTGTAATAAAATGCGTATTTTTATGTATTTTATAATTAATATTTCCTGGCAGCGGTATCTTCAAACACCGCCATAACTTATTTACAAAGTATATTTACAGATTCTATTATTTGGTTGTGGGTATTACATTCCACATATAAAGACAGTTAAATGATTTAAACACAGATCTAAGAGTTTCCAATACAGCAATTCACATAGGAAATAAAGGTTCTGTGATCTGCAGTTTCCCACAAATGGGATTCTGTGGCAGATTAGCTGGGCACTCGCGACTTGCTCCTCTGTCCGGTATCTTCCCAGATGCTGTGACTCTAAGTTGAGTTGCCCTTGGCTCAGAGGGGGCTAAGGGGCCCCTCCTGCCCAGTTCACTGTCTGGAGCTTGCCCTTGGCTGGGGGGGGGGGGGGCTTTCTCATGTGCTCTGTCTCCAGGCTGTACTTTTTCGATGACTCTTCTAGGATTCAGTTCTCTTGGAGCTTTCCCCTTTCCGCTTTGGTCCAGGTGCAAAGCCCAAGTGTAGCTGGTCTGTTAAGGCAGGCCCTTCAGCTGCAACTCTGGCAACATTTGGCTCTGGGTCTGTTGCTGGATGAGAACAAGGCCAGTTGCCTAACTTCTTGTCTGGTGTAAATACAGTCCCAAGAGAGTTAATGCTCTTTGGTAACACAGAAACCTGATAACTGGACCTATAGGATGGGGCATATCCAAACATGGCCAGGGGTGCACACAGTTCACAGCTGTGTCATAAAGTTAATGACACGTGCTACATGTGTATTTGTACCCCAGGAACTGTCCAGGTTAGCACATTTGTGGGTGCTTAGCCTATTGTCTGGGCTAGGACATGTTTCTGCATTTGACCCTTCAGGATATCAGCTCACAGGCTGCAAGGTATGGAGGTCTTCCCTGCAACAGAAAGACTGTCATGGTCTTTTTGCAGCTCCTGTTTCCTGGTAATGAGAATCAGCCTTTCTCAAGACAAGAGAAATAAGACTGATTCTTTCTCTTGAGGTGGAAACATCTTGTGACCTGTTAAACACTGAAAAGTAGACCTAGAAATGCTCTTTGCAGAGAGTGTAATTTATATTTTTGCTAATATTTGACTAATACTAGGATTTCCTGAATGAGAATGAGCCAGGTGTTTTTATTTTGTGACATGTAACTTCCTGTGTTGAGCTTGTTGCTGCTTTTTGTTTTGATTACTTGTGAGGTGTGAAACCAGAGCATGAACCTGCTGAAGCATATCCCTGGTCATCTGGATTAAAATGCAAAAGGGGCTGATGAAGTAATCTTTTTATTCTATGCTCTGGAAAAGAAACTCACTGTGTGAAAGAACCTGTGGCAGGCATGAAGAATGGCCAAAGATGGGAGAGCAGCTGAACCTGGCTTATGCCACAGGCAAATCCTTTGGCACAGAGCTCTTCCAGATGTTCCTGGCTTCCATCTCATGACTTACATTCTTGCTGGTTCCTGCCACTGTACCAGGATGCTATGTGTTCTACTGATTATGGGGCATGATACATATCTTGTTTGGCATGATCAATCAGTTTCTTGTTTCTTTTCTTATTGTGATAGGAGGTTTAATCTTTCTGGCTTGTTAGAAAACACAAGACTGATTTCATTCAACAAAGTTCGTGCAAATATAGGCAGGAAGAGTAGGAACATTATAAAACATATTCCATTCATTCCCACAAAAAATGACTTCAATTATTTTATTTTCTAGAAACTCCATGGTAATTTTATTTCCACAGTCAAATAGCAACTGTATCTTCTGAACATATTGTTTTCACTGTTTTTTTTCAGTAGTTTTTGTATGGACTGTTGTTGCATAGAATCATAGAATTGTTAGGGTTGGAAGGGACCTTAAGGATGATCTAGTTCCAACCCCCCTGCCATGGGCAGGGACACATTACACTAGATCAGGTTGCTCAGAGCCACATCCAGCCTGGCCTTAAAAACCTCCAGGGACAGGGCTTCTACCAACTCTTTAGGTAACCTGTTCTAGGGTCTTCCCACCCTCATGGTTAAGAATGTCTTCCTAACATCTAACCTGAATCTATTAATTTCTATTTTTGCTCTATCCCCCCTAGTCTTATCACTACCTGATAGCCTGAAAAGTCCCTCACCTTGCATGTTTACGAATACCATAAAACAATGGGGGAAAAAAAGTGCTTTATGCTGGCAATTGCGTAAGAGATTTCTACAAATTCCTAGTATATTATGGATGTAATTGCTCCTGAATGATGCTTAAAAAACCCCAACCAGATAAGAAGTTTTTAAAGTAGCTGAGCAATCTGTTTTACTGGATTGAAATTAAAAAGACTTTTACATAGGTATTCTCCTCATGATGCTGGATTTAAATGAATGCTTTGTAGTTGTTGAAGCTAATGTGTCTCTACAGAAGAGGGCTGCAGACAATGAGGGTTTTGCTTTTTATCTTAGGGTGCACAGAGCTACCCTGTGTGTACTGTCACAGTGCTGGGACACTCAGTTTTGTGGTGTTCTTGCTGAGTCATCACTGTCTGAGACCTTTCCTATATGCCTCTGTTAACCCACAACAGAATAATTCACCCTTTTTCTGCATAGCTCTGTTATAGCTGAAAAATGCTGTGTGGGATTTGGCATTGTTTTGTCTTTTCATTTCCTCCTTGACAGACTCGATACTATGCATGAGAACTGTGGTAAATACCTGCTAATTCAGCCAATGTCAGGTACAGAAAATGATGCTGGCATCAGGTAATTCTTCTGATGAAGAATTTATTCTGTAACACATTTTTGATTACTGAATTCTCTAGCCCTGTAAATATGCAGAAGAGGGAAAGAGAGAGCAAACATCACATGTCATATATCTAGCCTGTCGACTTGCAGATCAATAGGAAATAGGAAGTTCAATTGAACTCCCCATGACAGGGGTTGTTGCAAGTATCCTACATTTCTTAATCTGTACAGCCTGGTTTCATGATGCAGCATATGTTAACGTATCCTAACACTAGCAACATCTTTCTGTTTGAATTGTAATTATAGGCACATACTAAAAATCATATTCATTGTCTAAAGTTCATAGCTGGGATATTTTCCTTCCATTTTCAAAAAACACCTGAGATTTCCTTTTAGAGCTTATATTTCAAAACTGATAAAACTCAGAGGCTTTTTTTCTTGCTGCAGTATTAACTTTATGAAGAAAGGTAAGGTATCAAATATTGACCTGACCTAGAGAAAATATTGACATTAGAACTAGAAACTTTACCAGCTAAGATGCAGGATAAGAACAGGAATCCCTTACCCAGGGTGCACTGAAAGCTTAGAGGTATCTTGATGCTAACAAGAAGAGACGGGTTGTCTGGGTTAATACCAGCTGGGCAAAAACTCTGCCAAACCAGGAGGGAAGAGAATGCAGAATGTCCTTCTAAATTTTATTAGGCTTTGAGGATCTAGTCTCCATTTCATAATGTACTGCATAGTGATTGATAGTCTTATAATAAAATGGTATTGCAGAGGTTTAATAACCTCTCCCCTTTCCAAACTGTAAACCCTCCACACTGCCTTTGGAAGGCAAGATCTGACCTGTTTCATGTACAACTTTTCATTTTGCCCACTTCCTTAAATACTTGGCATTATGACCAGCAAAGTCCTAGACAATTCTGTGAACTTTATTTATTGGACTTGTGGTTTTAAAGTGCTTGATTATTTCTAGGTTCTTTGAATTCACTTAGCATAAAAAAATATATAAAAAATCACTATTGCAGTTTCAACTGCAGTACTGACCATTGAATATTTTCTGTTGCTTTGAATTGTTCTTAAAGGATGTAAGAAGCAGCTCAGGTCTTTTGAAAAGACTGAGTAGAAAGAGATGGTTAGTTGATGTTTGTCATTATTTATAAAGTGAACAATATCAGGCAACAGCCATGAAGCCACTGAAAGCACCTAGTGAGGAAGGCTGCGTAGCCCAGTGAAAATGGAAATGGGTGGGAATAAGATGATCTGGATTCTACTGCTTGCTTGGTCAGCATGGTTAGAACAATCCTGCTTCTTGGGTTTCTTTCCAAACTGCTGACTACCTGTTCACTTTTTGCTTCTCATACGCCACACATGTGGCACCCAGCAAGCCATGTGGTGGGTTTTGTCTTTGCTTTTCACTTTTTCTTTTCAGAGGGGCTGAGACAGGTCCTGTCTCATTTGCTACTAAACTAAAAGCAATATAAAAGGTCTAACAATGCTACGTGAGTGTTGCATTACAAGATCTTTCTGTTACCAATTACTTGTAGTGCAGTAATTATTAAGTAAAACTGATCTGCCTGAGGTCATGAAGCCAGGAATAGAGCACATATCTCCAGACTCCTGGTCCAGTGACACAGCTGTTAATTTACACAATTTCTGCTCAAGTTCATTAAAAATCTTCTCCCACAGCTCTGCATTCCTCA
Source organism: Dryobates pubescens (assembly GCF_014839835.1). Taxonomy (NCBI): domain Eukaryota; kingdom Metazoa; phylum Chordata; class Aves; order Piciformes; family Picidae; genus Dryobates; species Dryobates pubescens. The sequence continues at coordinate 23,899,692 of NC_071619.1, forward strand.
GCAACCAGAATTTTCTCCTTTTAATAGAAGAAAGGAGCTTCCTTTGGGACCTTAGTTCCCCTCACAGTGAAAGAACACATCCATCTGAGAGTATGCACTACCTTTTGAAGTACCATTAGCCCTTTCTGACCTGTGAAATGAGAGGGGAACTGAACACTCTTGTGGAAAGCACATCTAATAGAGTCAAGGCATGTGTGCTAGACACTTTCCACATCCAAGTACTGCAAATAATGTTTTTGAAGTTCTCTGAGATGAAAATTTGATTTATCATAACAGGGAAGATGCTCACTCAGCCTTCTAAGCCAACTAAACTCTTAAATAAGACTGCAGAATGGGGAAAATGAGTCAGGTGTGGCATATGTGGTTTGGGTGGTATTTTTTTGTTGGTCCTGCTGTCCTGTAGATAGACAATTATGGCTTAATCTGCTGAAGAAGTCAGTGATACAGAACTTCATCCTGTGATTTCATCATTGAGCCTATAATGTGTAGTTGAGCATATCTATTTGAATTAATATCATGTGAGAACTAACTCCCCTTTTCACATGCCAAGTTGTTCCAACTCTTAAGAACTAATTTTAATGCTGATGACTAAGAAGAAGAGTTGTATGTACCTTCAGAGGGAGTGCAAGCATACTTCACTACAACCAGGATGCTCAGAACGTGAGCTAGCAGATCATTTGGTAACAAACTAGATTACACTTATGTCTTGCTTCAGATAATGTACCAGTTCAGAACTATATAGAGTTCCACAATATTACAGTACTCAAGGTGTGGCCTAACCAGTCCTGAGTACAGGGGCAGAATGATTTCCCTTCTGCTGGCCACACTGTTCCTGATACAGGACAGGATGCCACTGGCCTTCTTGGCCATCTGGGCACACTGCTGGCTCATGTTTAACCTACTGTCAACCAGTACCCCCAGGTCCCTTTCTGCCTGGCCGCTCTCCAGCCACTCTGACCCTAGCCTGTAGCACTGCATGGGGTTGTTGTGGCCAATGTGTAGAAGCTGGCACTTAGCTGGCTAAATCTCATGCTGTTGGACTCTGCCCATCTGTCCAGCCTGTCAAGGTCCATCTGCAGAGCCCTCTAACAGATCAACACCTGCCCCCAGCTTGTGTCATCTGCAAATTTACTGATGATGGACTCCATCCCCTTGTCCAGATCATCAATAAAGATATTGAACAGGATGGGGCCCAGCACTGATCCCTAGGGGGCACCACTAGTGACTGGCTGACAACTGGAAGTGGCACCAGTCTCTGGGCTCAGCCCTCCAGCTGGTTCCTAGCCCAGCACAGACTGCAATGAACCTGTCCAAACCATGGGCTACCAACTTTGCCAGGAGTTTGCTGTAGGAGACAGTGTCAAAGGCTTTGCTGAAGTCCAGGTAGACTACATCCGCAGTGGGTTGCCTGGTCATAAAAAGTCAAGCAGGACCTGTCCCCTTAAATCCATGCTGGCTGGGTCTCTTCCCTTGACCATTAGTTTACTTCCAGAAATCATTTTGGGCAGTTTGGTCTATTGAGAAGTTGTTTTGGTGTATGTTGCTATTGGCCAATGATGACTCTTGTATGTTTCTAGATGAACCTTCTATGTATGCTTAATAGTTAGTGTTTTAAGATCTCTTTCTAGTGTAACGTTATCTATAAAACTACAGAAAAGACTCAATGTTAGTATTTTCAATTATGTGTAAAAAAGCTTATAATGGAAATTGTTGCTATGTTCACATTCAGCTTTACTTTGGATTATCTTAAACCACTTTGGAAACATGACTTGGGTTTTATATATATATATATATAAAATATATATATATTTATCCTTCTCCAAAGCTTTAACTTCAATAGTGGAAAATAGCTAGTTACATGTAACTAAACCCCATGTAGATGTCATTTTTCGGTCCTTGGGACCAAATAGGTTAGGGGGGTTTCTTTTTCAAATGCTGTGTTGTCTATGAGTTCTCAGTACAATTTTTTTTTTTTTTTTTTTTTAAGCTGCTATAGAAACAGTGTTGTGAGCTAAAACTAAACAAATAACTGGGGCTTTCTGTTGTCAAATTTAAGTCAATATTGCAATATGGCACATACACAAACATCACAAGTGCTTTTATTTGAAAGTGGCCAAGAAGTGGGAGAAAGAAAAGAAGAAAGAGCAAATCCACTCATTTCTGCAGATGTTTGAGCTATTGGAGACAATAGAACTTTAACAGAGTGTTCTTCCTGTCTGTTCCAGGAGCAATGCCAGTGCTCACAGGAACAGGAAATTTGGCAATTACAGATGTCTCTTGTTAGTTGTCTCTATTAAACTTTGTCTCATCTACCTCAGAAAGTGGCAGAATGAGGTTGTTTCTCAGAAACAAGGGACTCCAGCTGCACTAGAAACTGAATTGAGGTAGAGAAATGTGTATATCCTGTGTATGCGAGAGTATGTGCATGTATATATATATCAGAACAATTAACACACATATATTTATTTCTGTTAACTCAATACTGCTTCACTGCTTTTCATTGGATTTTGTCTTATGAAGCAGAATGGAATTTTCCTTTTACAAAAGGATATTCTTTTAAAAGGCCATCTTTATGTAGGCTTCCAAGATGTAGATCTATATATATTGCTTCCATTTTTTTTGCTTGTGCATGATTTTTGTTAAACTATATAGATACCTATGTAGATATAAAATTAAGCAATATCTATATAATTACATGCAGAGAAAGTGTGAGATTTATACAGCAATGTTCTCACAGATCTTGTCAGTGTGAAGGAGCAAATGAGATGACCCTGCCTCCAGCCACTTCTCTAAACTTTTCATGAAGGGAATTGTCAGACTTTGATTGCTTCTGTCTACTTGTGTCAAAGCATTTGTACCCCATTGAATTTCTAGCCATAAAGAATAGCAAGTTTTTTAAAAATATATATAAATACGTATGAATTACAAAAATCAGGCTGATTTTCTTCTGTTTTTCTTATTCTTCCTTGAAATGTTTAGAGCCCTATCAATCTGTATTCAGACATGTTAAATACTTGAACATCAGAAAATACAGAACACTAAACCTCAGAATTGCAAATAATCACCTGAGCAGTATAATTATTATTGGTTTATAGATAATAAAATTTTAGATGAAGGATTATGGTTTACCTAAGGTTGCAAGAGAATCCTGACTGAATCTGGAACTAAATGGAGGTCTTGTATGTCCTGGTCTAATGTTCTAACTATGAAATCATGCTTACTTTAACTTGTTCATCTACAGGCACAATATATTATTGTTCAGCAAAGGTTGTTTGGGGTTTTTTGGTGTGAGTGTATATATATTGTATATATATTTTTTAATACTGTATGGTAATAGGTTGGGAAAGTGCATCACAAAATGTGTGTGTAAAGGGGAAGAAGAATAGAAGAGAGGTGCCTCCATCTATTGTAGTGATGCAGCATCTAGGATGATATGCATTACTTGGAAAAAGAATCCATTAAGAACAGCAAGCCTGAAAGCCAAAACAAATGACAGGATATGTGAAGGATTAGTTAGATGGAGCATCTGTTATTAATACTGAACAGTGCTTTTTGAAAACAAAAGTGAAGCATTACCACGGTGGTGAGAATAAATTTTAATGCTTTTCCATGAAAGAGTGTATGAATGAGATTCACATTTTTCTTTATTTAGAAGTAATGTTTTCATTTCTTGCTCTATCTGAAGTCTGAATGCAAATTCAATCCTAAGTGGGGAAGTGATGCCTGGAACGCTGGCTCTTTCTGATCCCCTAGAGGGAAGCACGTCTGGTGCAACATAGCAGATTACTACTTTTAGAAGGCGTTGACTACAGGCTTGAACAAAGGAAAGTCGGGCTGGCTAATGCTCATCTATTGAGTGACGAGCAATGGAAAATTAGCAAGAAACTGTGGCACGTTCTGAGGGCTTAATTGATCTGATTTCCCTGCAGAACTGATTTCTCCATGAAAGCAATCTACCTGCTTTCAGGACCCAAGGCATATACATTGAAGTTTAATTGGGTCTGGCAACCGTGATAAAATACACAGTGTTCTCAGGAGTCTTTCTCAGGTGTCACCAAAGACCAAATGCACCGTAACCTCATGCTTGCTGTTTCCCTGCCTCCCCTCCTCTACCACCTTCCCCCTGCCCCCCCCTTAAAAAAAAAAAAAAGTTGCTTAATTTATTTTAAACTGTTTTAAGTGTTACTACTCCTTTTCTGTAGCAGAATTTAAGGAGTACTTTTCTTCAAAATCTGCAATAATGCTTCATTCCTTTTTGTCAGGAATTAGATGAAAGATGACAGCAGCAGTTGTGAAAGTTACTTTTTATAACTGTAGTGAACATTAAATGTCAAGTACCTTTTATGCTGTGAGGTCTGTGCACTTTTCCCTCAACTACAAACAAAAGTTGACCAACACAGATCATGAACAGAAAGGTTCAACCACAGCTGGACCCCTAAGAGGTGTTAGTTATTGCAGCCTGTGCTCAAATGATGCAACTTGATAGAAGCAGTTTTCCTGGCAGTATCACAGACTGCAATGTTTAAGCATATTTCATAATCAATACAAATAAAAGACAAACTGTACTATATATTGAATACACTGCAATAACTCTAGACTGTATATCTGTTTTGGACACACAGGGGGGAAGTATACATCTCAGCAGGCACTCCAGTGGTTGGCTTCCATTTTCTGTGTCAAGAAGCTGCTGTTCCTGCCTCACTCTCTTCCTCAGCTCTTAGACTGCAAACTGGCACTAAGGTGTGCTAATAGAGAGGAAGGAGTGACAAATATTTTTCTGGCTTACCATATAATACTTCTGTACTAAAAAGACAACTGATAAAAAAGCATCTTTCTGCCTGAATTTATACCTTATTGAAATGCATTTGTAGATCACATATTTTGCTCAAGTCTCTGGCTGTCCTACTGTGATGTGAGCAGCAATTCTGACTTGTTAACTTGAAAGCAGAAAGGTTATGTCTCTGTTTCTGCTTAGATGGCAGGTAAATGGTAGAGATGGATTGTTGATGTGCAACAGGAAATGCCACAGAGTACATCTTGGCTGCTTGTATGCAGATCTACTGACTAGATTACATGGTTTTAGGCATTGCTCGTGATTCTTGCAATATGGCAAATTCTTAGTTGTATTCAAGTCCCTGGCTCCATGAACTTAATTGAATTTGAGATTTAAATTAAGGAAAATAATTCAAATAATTTAAAGTCATATTAGTATGAATAACTGGAGGAGATAAAATATTAATTTCTTCATGATCTAAAAATTCTAATCTCAATACAGAAAATACTGAAGGCCTTCATTCTAACTACTATCAATTGTTCTGCTATCTGAAACTCCAGTGGATAAATTATTTTGCAAATACTTATCATTGATATTGCTATTTTCATTTTCAGTAGGAGCAGGGATGGGAATACTTGTGGACGTTGTACATATTAATTGGTTAGGTTTTTTTATGGCTAGTTGTTGTATGGAAACTTGCTTACTTGTGCTGTCAAATTTTGTGTTGACTCCTAACCAGCTTCAGACTGTAACAAAGCATTAATTGGCTGGAGTATGGGAACATGCAGTATTTTCAAAGAAGCTGTCCTGGGTTAACACAGCCAGCTCTCACAAGCCCTTCCCCATCTCCCCCCACACTGACCCCACAAGGTATGAAGGAGTATATTTCAAGTTCCATAAGCCCTAGCCAACCTCTTCCTGTGATGCAGTGAGCATGACATCAGCATGGCATAGAATATATGACCTGCTGTCACTGTGCCACGGTGGAGGAAAGCGGGGAGATGACCCCATCCCTCGTCCCTTCTAGTGAGGCCAATTAGCTTAAGCCAATAGAATAAACGAAAGCTGAAATGGCAAGAGGTCTACATTCTTCTTTTCCATTAATTATTGTGCTTTAATATTGGCTATGTTAGAATATATTCCCCTCTCCTTCCAAATTATAAAACCAAAGAGGGAATTACCTATAATGATTTTTTTTTAACCTTAAAGCTACAGAATTCTCATCATGAGAAAATCTGTAGCAATTTCAGCCAAAAAATGGAGTAGTTTTGATGATGTCTCAGATGATGTCTGCATAGCTGCTGCTGCTGGACTTTCTAATGTGGAGTGTGCCAGCAGGGGCCACCATCCTCCTCTGCAAGCAGAAACTGATGGGAGGGTACCTAAGTGGTGGGAATGCCCTTGCTTCCTCTGTTGCCCCATCTCCTCAAGGGGCTGTGCTTTTCTCTCCAGAGTATGGCGAGTGAAAACCTGAGTGGCAGGAAAATGTTTATTGTGTTTTTTCATAGTTACTGGCTGTTTTGTGGCAAGGTGTGGCATTCAAGTTACCCTGGTGCTTTAGGTCCTGAGTCAGGTTTTTGATGAACCTTGCCCAGAAGTTCAAGAATTAGTTATTGTAGAATTGGTTCTAAGAAAACAAAACTTTTTTTTGGTTCTCATTTGATATATACATGTGCTAAACTTCTCTTCAAAATTGTGGGTGAATTTTGATTTTGAACAGATTTTTATCTTCAGATGAAGAATTTTTTTCTTTATATAAGGAAATCCATGCACAGAAACGTCATTTGCTCATCTGTAGCAGTGTTAGTGACTGTGCTTGGGAGTGCTTTCCCTTCCTGAAGTGCTGTGCTCCCAAGGATCATTCTACACAATCCTGTGTCTCTGATCTAACCAGCCACAAATGTGGTGTCAAGTGACCATGCAGCCAGGGACCCAGTGCATTTGCACACCTTGTTTGACATGACCTTGTAGTCTCTTCAAATCCTGGCAAAGCTAGATTAATGTGATGGTGAGAAAAGTTTGTCTATTAATTGTGCAGATTGTTTATGTGAGTAATCTGGGGACATTACTTGACAGACTTCACATGGAGGTATGTGCATTGCACAGTTGAACAGATTTTTCTTAAGGCACTAATGTTTCATGGTGTTCTGCAGAGCAGAGGAACATGCAGTAGAAACAAATTAGAAACTGTTTTCTAGCACATCAGCATTACACTTGGACCTTTTGAAGGGCCTTTTAAAATCAAAGCTGTCACTGATGTTTTCCTAATGTCCCGTTTTTGAGCTCCTACTCCTGTGTCCCAACTCCTGGGTTGTTTTGGGTTTTGTGGACCTTGTTTACAGGACTTGTTCCTGTAAATCTTTGTGTTTCCACAGACTTCTCTAGGGTACTCTGTGTGGGAACTTTGCAGAATTGCACCCTTTTTGTATCTGTTGAATTATAAACGAAGCAAATTGAAAATAGCATTCTTGCTTTTAAGCATTTCTCACACACTAATTTTTCCCTGTGGCTACTTCTTGTGGTTAATTCTGCCACCAAAGAAATAAATGCAGGCAGCTACTATCAGACCACTTATACAAAGAGGGATGTAAAAGCTGCTTATTTCAGGATACATGTAGCAATCCTGCTAGTATACTCTTGTTCTTTTATATTACAATGACTAGAACAATGTTATCAAGATACATAAAGACTTCCTTCCTGTCTAGAAGAACCCCCTAATTGTACTACTTCCCTAACTTCTCCATGTTGTTATGTTGTCTGGTGCTTATCATCCTGAAATCTTAAGAACTGTTCCTTCACGGATTCAACTTTTTCTGACTATATTTGAATAAATTGGTTTATTGGCACCTCAGCTTTTGTTAGATGGGCTTTACAACCCACAGAGATCAGGCATAATATTTTTAGCACTGCATCAATTGCGACTGTGTTGAAGGAGTAATGATTTCTTACTGGCTAGCTGGAAAAATATTTTGAATCAGCAGGACAGTGTAAATTTGGAATTAATCTAAGACAGTTTACCATTCCCTAAATTACAATTTTCAAGCAAGAATCTAAAAGCTTCTTTTTAAGTAACATACAGAGAAAGCAGTTAAGTGTGCTTATGCAAGATATTTGTGAAGCTAAACCACTACTTTCCCAGCTGGGATCTGCTTTCAAAATATAAATTTATCAGACACACACAAAAAAAACATTTTTCGTTTGACAGCAGTAGCAAGCAGGGGGTCTCAGACCATTTGCTGGTGAACAAGATTACATATCATAAAGCTGTCATGAGTTGGCACTAATTTGACAGTTTGTTGGCTCAAGAGACTCCAGCACTGTGAACACAGGGGATAGAAATGGCTCTGTGATACCATGGGGTTCACATGGAGGGCACTGATGAATGGCAGACAAATCGGATTCTTAAGTAAAGTTGTCTTGTGCTTGGGGTGGGAGGAGAATGTGAAACCTGACAAATTTTGGTTGTAAAATGTGTGATGGAAAACAATGGAAGGCTTGAAGATTTCCTAAAAGTTGAAATACCTGCCTTTTTTAGCCTTTTTATTTTTTAAAATCTATCTCTTTGGTGGGCCAGTTTTCAATACTTTAACTTTGAATTAGTCTGCATGCTCTTTCCCACTTTAGAGAATTGTTTCCCCTGAACTCTTCTATACAACGTATAATTTATTAGTCTTAAACTGATAACTTTTGGAAAACAGGCAGTCTGCTTTTTGTGTCTCAGAACAAATGGAGAGGGTGTGTTTGGGAAAGAAAGTATGTGAACAGAGATTAAGGAAACTATTCTGGGGAAAATGTGAATGGGTAGACAACAAGTAGGATAAATGGAAATGAAAGGGCATGCAGGAAGAAAGAGATGTTCATGGACACACCTTTTTTAGAACCCCATCAGCAGACTATTTCAAAAGCCATTTTACCATATTTTCCTGCCCATTAGTGAAATTATTGTGGAAATGTTGGCTAATGTATTTGTTACACTTTATGTCAAAGTGCCTCATTCACATTACTCTTGGGTATATTCTCAGCCTTGCTTACCAATCCATACGGAATACCAGAAACATTCAAGGTGAATGTCTCAACTTGTTGTTGTTGTTTGTTTGCATTTTAATATGCATACAAAACTGGAGTTTATTTTTGGCAGAAACAAACAAATGAATTAAAACAAACCCCAGCAAACTAGATCTAAATTATTCTGTATCTTCTGGGTACTGTGGTAGGTTGAGACCTCAAACGGTCACAGGTACCTTAACAATGGCTATTCAGATCCAGAGTATGAGTAATTTGGAGAGAATATTTTCTTTGAGTTCCACCCACTTTAAATTGGATGTAAAATAAGCTTAGCATGGCTGGAGACATTTATCATTCAATGGAGAGAAGTTAGAGTTTGGTAATTCACCCCCCCACCCTACCCCACCCCTCCCCCCCGTGTGTGTGTGTGTTGTGTTTCATTTATTTTCTTTCTTTTTTTAAGGGTGTGATTGTGGCTAGTTGTTCAGCGTGACAAGCAAGAAATGAAAGTACCCATTTTTAAATAGCTGACATTTATGTATTGTTTGGGGGTTTTGTTTGTTTGCCTGCCTTTGTTGTTGTTGTTGGTTGTTATAGTGTTTTTTTAAGAAAAAATATTATTTTTGCTGTGCACTTTTGTGCATAGTTTGTCCACAACCATTGGGCAAACAATCAGCCTGCTCCACATCGCTGTCTGCTCCAAATTAAATATTGACCAGATGTGCTGGCTTTACAACGTGAACTTGCTCTGGGAACAAGACAAACTCATTTAATACTGAAACTCTGTATCACATAGATTAAGGCACCTGCGTAAAGTATAACAATGTGTATGGACTTATTTTAGGTGCAACTCTTCCCACGCACGCACTAAGCAAAGTTTGGCATACCACGTAAATTTAAGCAAAGGCATATGCTTAGGTATCTAAGTTGCTCTACTGACCGCATTTTGATAGAATATTTATTTTAGTCTCCTAGAGAATTAGAATTCTATTGCTGAGATATATCAAGGTCAGTGATTGTGCTCGCTTTCAAATACGTGACGTGAGTGACTGAATTTCTGTTAAATCTGTACCTTATTTCAAGAGTACTTATGTAACAAGCAAATGGACAAACTGCAGAGTGACTGGAGAGGTCTAATACAGATTCAGACACTGTTCACTTACGCTGCATCTTCTCTCCTAGCAACCTGGAATTGCATATAAAGTTCAGACTGTGAGGCTTGTAATCCAGAAAAGATGAAAGAAGCTTAATAAAATATATTTAACCAGGTTTGCAGCAAAGTAAATAGTCCAGTTTTGGCTGTCTGTATCTGTACATAATGGATACTACTTAGGCTGATATGAAGAACCCAAATCATGAGTGTAGGTGTTGAGACATCTCTATTGTTACTCTCTGGTAGGACGATTACTTTCCAAAGTTTTAGGGAGTTGCATATCTCTATGTAGGCGAAGGTCTCAGCATGACAATTGGATCGAAAGGAAACCTTCAGCCCTTCACAGGCTGAAACCTTAACTGCCACAAGGGCTGCTTATGTTCAACAAGAAAGTGATATGCAGTTATTGATTTCTCTCTTGCTTCCAGTGTCTCATGTGTTACAGTGAGGAAACATACAAAAAGGACAACTATTTGTGCCTCTTAAGGGCCTAAGAAAAATCTGTGTCTATGGTGCATCAAGTTTCTACCAAGATTAAGAAATAATGGAAGTAAAAAAATCAATATTTTGTGTAATTTAAATTTCACAACTTCTTCTGAATTGCTGAAGTGGATGAAGGGAGTGCTCTTCAACCAGGAGCAGTTTTTCCCTTTAGATTCAAAACCAGTCTTTGCTGGGTGCTTAGTTTAGATAGCCATGAGGTGACGTGAGCAGTTACAACACAGCTATTTAGTAGACATTAATTTATTACTTGATGTGTAATTAATTATTATAGAAAGGATAAGATGTAACCTGTATTTTGAGGCATTTATATTCTTTCCAGGGTAAAGGAACAATATAAAATGAGAAATTTCTTTGTTTCCATTCTCTCTGGAGACAGGCATACCTAATCTTTAGAATAATCTTGGTTCAAGTGTCTCTAAGTTTAAACTTGAGCAACAAAACCTCAAGTTCAGGACTATGGGTTTGGAAAGAAAGGACAAAAGAAGTTGCATGATGCTTTCCAAGACGGTCTTTAGCAAAATAGTTTTTTTTTTTTTTTTAAATTATTATATTTTTAGTCATGGTACAGGATGTCATGGGTCAAAATTATTTCAGTAACAAAAATCACTGGTTATGTGGAGAGTGAAACAGGCATAAAATATTAAAGATATTAAAGACAGGCTGCTGCTTATTTGGTGACGTGCTTATATCTCTGTGTTTGTCTGTGTTGCAATATAGTTGAGCTCCAAATGGACAAACAAAGCAGTTTCTAGGTGACAGCTTAAGCAAACACAGCCACATGCTGACAAATGGTCACTTGCTAGTAATAGGGTATGAATGACACCCTGTGAAAAATGCCCTGTTATGTAGTTATTTAAATGTTGTGAGCCATAAAAAAAAATAGAAGACAGAACAATCTGTTTTGGAGCATGCATGGGGAGTAACCTTCATTTGGAAAGAGTTAGAGAAGTCCTCTTTATTCTTGAAGAATGGAGAGATGGGATCAGGGGCTGTTGCCACCTTCACTAGCCTGGCTTTGGGATTTAGCTTCTGCAGTACTGCATGTGTGCAACCAAACAAACTGCTTCCAGGTGGAGTCAATTATTTTAACACTGTCTGGACAAATGTTTGGATCATGAGCTGAAGTAGGACTGTAACAGCTGGGTATGTTGAGCTGGTTCCCAAACTGCTAGGAGATTCTTGCCTGGACAGACCAGCTGGATAGACTTAACTGCTATAAAATGTACAAGAACTTACCAAAGAGGGAGCAGAATAATAGTATTTTGAAGATATGCCTCAAAGTCAGTAGGCAAGATTGAATATCCAGTTTTGAAAGTTGTCCTCATGGGTGTGGGCATAGCACCTTTAGATACACAAGTTGCTGAGAACAAACGAGAGCTACTCTGTGAAGGGAGTCAGTAACACAGATGAGCTGCACAAGTGTATACTAAGGCTCATTTTCATCCCAGAAATATTTTTGCTAATACTGCAGTGCTGATGCTTTTTGTTTGGTTGGTTTTATTTGTTTGGTGGGGGGTTTCTTTGGTTTGGTTGGTTTTGGGTTTTTGTGCATGTGTGTGATGACAAAGTACTGAGTTATTTAACAGTTTTCTTTTGTGAAACAGGAGTGAGTAGAGATGTCCACAGTATGCAGGTTACTAGTGCTGTTCTTCTTCCCTTTGTTTGTTGAGGACAGTCTGACAGGAAGCTGTTTTGTGTAGTGGTGTTATCCATCTCTCATACCGAAGTTGGTCTGTTACCTAGGGGTTCTCAGAATTCAAATAGAAAAAGAATGAGGGGATTTTCATGTGCTCTAGGAAGAAATCTGCCGATGTGGTGATGACTCTTCTAAAGCCACTTCTGGATACAAAGCTTGCAGAATAAGAGGTGGTGTGGTGTGTTGGGGTTTTTTTTGCTCTTCCCCCCCCCCCCGCCCCCCACTAGGATATGCTATGAAAGAATGAGGTAAGTCACTTGAGTTGACATAGATTGATAAATCTTACTATGGAGTTAAACTTTTTCAGTGTACTGTGGGAATGCCTGCCAGATCATCTCCTCAGCTAAAGTATGTGGAAGTAGTTTGATCTGTGTTAGCAAAATACAGATGCAGAGTTCTGAATTCCTCAGCCTTCCTCACCTGTCTGACATGGGTGTGCAGATGACAAACTCTAGGCAGATGGGGAATTTGAAATGTTGAAAACTAATGTATCAGAGGAATTTAGGCAGTCAGAGAATATAGCTTTTGAAGTTTAAAGTTTTGGCTTAGATTCCTACATTCCAGTAACTCCAACTTTCAATACAGTCATCCCTTTTAGACGGCAAACTCTGTTTATGTACCTTGTTTTTCTGTGTGTGAAAATGATATGATTTCCTGGTGGTCACAGCCATGCAAGGGGAAATCTGTGATGAAATTCTCCAGCCAAAATGTTCATGTTTAAGTGATCAAAGGGAACAGATTTAAAATATGTTTGGGTGTTTGTTTGTTTGTTTTGCAAGTCCTTTGATATGAAAAGGAAAGTTGGCTTCGTGTTATGCCCATCTACTCCAAACCAAAACTGAAGTCAGAACAGCAGTAGTAACAATACATCTTTAAGACAGACATTGGGCCAACTGGTAGCTTACAACAGACTTTAAATGATATCTGTAATCCAGTTCCTTTGAATTAGTTACTGTGTAAAATCTTCACTGGCTCAGAGGAACAGGGAATTAGGCCATTGTTACAAAAAATGCATGGGTGAGGCTCTAGGAGGAAGCTATTTTGCTTAATGTACTGATTATATTCTCATCCACTTTCAGTAAGTAAATGTGCAGCTCACCCTCCCCATCTCACTTTTCATAATCATCTCACCCCCACACACTTTTCTTAGTTAATCAGCACTGCTTACATCTGTGCTTGGTGTTATTAAGAGTCAATTATGGACGTTATCTTCTTAGGCTGCACAGGATCAAACCTTGAAAGTTCAAGGGATTCCATCTGGCTTCTTTTAATTACTGCTTTTATTCCTTATGATTCTACATCCTTCTCAGGGAAGGGGTTTTCTTATTGCTTCTAAAGGACAATTTCCTATATCATAGGATAAATATTCCTATAGTATAGGAATAAATAAAGCATATATTGTTCTTTTTATGACCTTTTCTAGTAATAACATGTAATACTGATATCTTCACAGAACAGAGTGCATTTTCTTATTATCTTGGAATATTAAATATTGCAGTGTGAAATGTATAGTTCATTGAAAAACATGTAAATACGTCATTTTTCCCAGCATTTAAAACACTTTACACAAATATTTTGGGGCTGAGAAATAAAGAAAACATCATAAATTAGGAAAAGAGTGACAAATAAAAACATAAAAAACCCCCAAACCTCCAACCCTCACAGCCTCAACCAAGCACACCCCACCTTCCCCATCCCCCTGAAAAAAAGCCCCAAACCCAAAAAACCTCAACTCACTGTCCCCCCAAAGCCCAATAAGTACCCAGACATCTGTAAATATGAATATTTCAAGATTGTTTGGAAGACTTGCATAAAATGAAAAGCCCCAGGAAATAAATGATGTGTCTGTTCTATCAGACTTTGTTCTGCATCCCATCATTTAGGAGGCAGTTTTTAGTAAGTTTGCCATTAAAATCTGACAGTTATAATGTTAGTAATTAATAATGCTAGTAAGTTTAGTAGAATCACAAATACTGTACTTCTATACAGTGTTCTGCCAAAAATTTTTCACTTATTATCTGCATATCTCTTGTAAGAAATCCAGGCATAGGCAAGGGAAATGTTTTGCTTGTCACTCACAAAAATCTGATGGGTTGCAGTTTGCTATGTTCTGTAAAAGCAGCACCAGTCTCTGTGTTATTGCTGTCCCCACCTAATAATTTAATCTCTTTTACCCATGACTTCCATGTGCTGATGTTAAGCAGTGTATAGTATGTGATGACACAACTGTGGGCTTACTGCAGAATCGAAAGCCACCTGTGGAAAACTTGGGGGATTGTCAGCATGTCTGCTTTGCTGGTGTGCTCTGTCATGTATTAGTGATGCTCCAGAAATAGGCTAAAACTGCTGGGTTATTGCAGGAGCCCTGTACTCATCCGGGAAAACCTGGTGTGAATAGTCAAGCACATTCCCCAGCAATTATTGTCTGAATTTCCTTGCTTCAGCAGGTATGCAGCTAGTCTTTCTGCTTGGAGTTGTTAACACCTATCACACCCGTGTTACAGAACAGAGCTAAGCAGAATTGAGAGTAGGCTTAAGTATTGTGATTTTCCTGTACATCTGTTTTCCCTTGCTCTTTCTCTTTGCACCTGATTTCCATTTCTTTCTAGCCACCAGCCTAACGGATGAATTCCAAACTCAGAGCCCGTGAGAAAGTGCTTCCTTAGTGGCAGGTCTAGATTTTTCTGTGAAAACTCAAATCTTCACATAGGCAAGGAAGAAGGACAGTGCCTTCAGAAAACAAAATCTCTAGACACAAATTTTATTCTACTGCACTATTTCTAATCACACCCTGCAATGTGTTATAAGCCCTCAAGAAAGCCAAATATCATCTTACCCTGGTTTGCCTCTGTTTTTTCTTCCACCTATTGAACAGAAAATTCTCAGATGACAGAATACATATCTTTCAGCACTTTGAGCTTCCTCTGGAAATAAACTAGGGAGAGCTGTCATGCTGAACAGCACCACTGTACAGTAGTCACTGCTAAAGATATAGATCTAATTAGGACGCAGTCTTAATTAGAATGAATTGGAAAAGTTGACCATATGGTGATAAAGATGGACAAATTGTGTAGCCTTGTCTAGTGTAGAAAAGTACACTTAAAAAAAACCCCAAAACCAAACCATAACCCAAATCTTTAGGGAATCCAGGCTGCAAAAGACCTTTCTTGGATTAGAAACCTAAGAAAGTACCACATTTTAAAGCTGAGGACACATAGTACTTGGGATCATAGCAGCCTGTGTTTGACCTGGAATATAAGTGCTCTGTCAGAAAGCTAAGCAAATCGTAGAAACCTTTGTTTTTGTTTTGTTTCTAAGAGATGCTGTAGCTGCCTGCATTTAATAACACAGGACCTGGAACCAATTCAGGGAGAATCATGATAAAGCCATCCACACCCTCCCCATGCACATATGAGTATTTAAAACAAAACTACTTTAAAGGGACCACCTGTTTTAACATTTATTTTCAGTTATTTTCTACCTGCCACTCCCCTTCATCTTCCAATCTGAATTATCTCCTTTGAAAATGAAGTGTGAGGTTACTCATATGTCACTGGGGGTCTTTAGTTTGAAAAGGACAAGGCTGAGGGGAGATCTCATTGCTGTCTACAACTACTGGAAAGGACATTGTAGAGAGGCTGATGCTGGTCACTTCTCACAGGTAATTAGTGATAAAACAAGCGTGAATGGCTTCAAGCTGCAACTGGGTAGGTTTAGACTGCACATTAGGGGAAAAAAAAATAATGGAAAGAGTGGTCAGACATTGGAATGGGCTGCCCATGGAGGTGATTGAGTTGCCAACCCTGGATGTGTTTAGGAGTTGTTTGGATGTGGTGCTTGGGGATATGGTTTAGGGGTGAACCTTGTCGAGTAGGGTTATTGGACTTGGTGATCTTGAGGGTCTTTTCCAACCTGAATGTTTCTGTGATTATATTCATGTTCACAAATGTTACTGTATTCGTATCTCTCCTTTAAGAACAGCAAAGCAAAATGTGGAAACTTGATTAAAGTCAAGATTAATGAGTAGAGATTCTAGAAATAGAAATTTTTTTAACCTGTTTAGGATGAGCCCTGTTTTACTTGGGACACAGCTATAACTAGGCCAATAAAAAATAATCATCTTGCCTCTGAACTTTAGAGAGAAGAATTACAGTATTTCACATCTGCCACTACAGAGCTAGCAGCAGCTTCAGACAGACCTACTTTGTCCCAGCAGCTGCTGACTGGCTGTTAGCTTTGAAAATATCCTTGTTACAGAAATGTGGATAACTCTTTGAGTCTTTCTTCTGCACTTGCAAAATGTTTTAGAAAATGTGAAGTGGAGGCTACTGGCAGGGAAGCCTCCACCAGGAGGGTTTTGTCAGATCTTCTGCTTGGTCTTCTTGACCTTGAAGGAAGAAAAGAGGAATGCAAGTAATACCCAGGGCTTGCTTTTTCTATAGTTGTCAATAACTTTGAGTTACAAACTTATGTTTTCTGATTCTAAACATAATGCTGTATCAGAGCAAAGTTTAGCTCACTGCTGGAGTTAGACTCATAGTTAGTGTGTGAAATAATGATATTTTAATCAGGATAGTTTTTCAGACAAATAAAACAAAGGGCTGAAGGTCCGTTGACATGCCCCAACAGCATGCCCAAGATCCCCCCCAAAATGACTGAGATATAAGCAAAATTGATTGCTGAAGAGTTTCAGTCAAGTACCCTTGCAAGGTTTCAGACAATTTTTTGTCTCCCGCTGTCTCCTCGTTCCTTCATTCAGCACGCTAACTTGCATTAAGTATTTGATGCAACTACCAAGAGCAGTCATTTCCTACAATTCAACAGGGGTTGGGGATATTTTATACAAACATCCAGTATTTGTACCAAGTGAAAATAAATACACCAGTAAACTTCATGAAATTGTCTTTACCTGTCCTTCTGCATTACTAATAATAATTTTTTAAAGAGTAATGCTAACTAACTAATTTGCTCTGCTTTTATACTTACCAGACTAGTGACTAAAATTGTTGTTTTCATTCTCCTGGACTAGTACAAGGTTTACTTTTCTTGCTTTTCATTCCATTTTCGTGGAAAAGACAATATGACTTAAGCATTCATGTTTTGAAAAATCATTTTCCCGGTTAATCCTCTTCTAAAATTATAATAAAAATGATGGAGCCACTTCAATTTCCTTCTGTTATAAATGAAGAAAAATAAATCTCTGATAAAGGCTAACCCAAATTAATCTAATCAATTAACTGACTTAGAGGAATGATGAGCCTGGGAATCTACATGCAAGTTAGGTTATAGAATTTTAGCTAAAACATAATATATACATCTATATTAATTTTATTTCAAATAGCTATATTAATAGCATTATAATTATTAAATATGGACTAGCATTTAATATGTGTCTATTTAACTGCTTGAGTACTTATCTTAATGCCAGACAGGTTTCTAAAAATTCTTTCTAATGTCACTGCTTAAACTCTAGCCAAGAACAGACAGTATCAGTCCTTTGACTAATGTCTCTGAGAGTCCTTCAAAGGTTTCTTTTGTCTTGCCAAAAACCTGGAAAATATATGATGACAATAATTTTAAAAACTCCTATGGTCGTTGATAGCTTAGACAAATATTTAATTTGTAATGCAGACAGGCTAGCTAATGCACAGTTAATCTTGTCTGGGAACATGAGCTGTTGCTTGTGTTTTGGCTTTCTGTTAAGTTCTTGCACACTTCTGTCCTCTACTTTGGATTACATTCTTGCCTTCCAGGAATCTTCACTTTTTTATGTTTACTGATCTTTTTTTTTTATTTAATGTATCTGTGGATAAATGGAGAATGTGAGTAAGAAAATGTGAGTTTCTGGAGAAGAGATCTGTACTATGAATGTGCAGATACATACTATGGAGGAAGATTATCTGTAGCATGTGGAAATGGATAACTTCCAGATACAGCTAGTTGAGTGTGGAACAATGCAGACTCGTGGCCTGAAATTAACAGTTTGCTCTGAATGCTGAAGTTGGTAGCTTCTTGATATTTCTAGAATGTGCTGCACATTAGGTTGCTTTGAAGACTTTCTGTTTTCCTACATGTTCTCAACTAAGTTTAAAGGACTTCTACTAAGGGGCATATTCAGTTGTATGAGTCACTTCCATTTTTAATTTGTAAGTTTTAGATACTCCTAATTCAGGAAACAGGCAGGTATATAATCCCAAGGAGTCCTGTTATTATTCCCTTTGCCAGGCACACAATCCAGAGCTAAATTCTACTGCCAAGCAATTTTTTTCTTTTTTTACAAGAACATAGGTTCTGTGTGCATGTTCAGCAGTTTTACTTATGTTTTAGATTAATCTATTGTCAATCAGAGCTGGCTTGACTAAGCCAAGTGTTTTATCTCATCTTTTTCCTTGTCCCTCTCTTAGCTCACTAAGGCTTCCCTGTTAAAACAAGAAAAACACAAATTAACTTCTTGTACCTGAGTGAAGATCCCAGAGAGTGTTGGGGGTTTTTGTGTTTATCTTGTGTTACAGAAGTTTGGGGTTTTTTTCAAGGAGGAAACCAGAGTTTTAAATGAACAGAAATTGCTGTTTCTGGTAAAGGAGATATAGTTTGTGGAGAGGAGTTAGTTAATGGAAATGAACCATCTCAGCTCTTCTCTATTATTAAATGCTTGCAATGATGATTGATCGCAAATATTAAGCCTCTGTTCACTCATTTGATGCAAAGCTGCAGCACAGGACTTCTCCTGCAGCATACAATTAACAAGAAAATTGGAGCTCTTTTTCAATTATTTTAACCACACTGAACTTCAAATTATGTTGTGCCTCTGAAATTTTAGTGAAGATAAACAAGTTCCTGTCTCAAAAATTTTGACAGAGCTCTTAAGCATTATACTCTCCGTTTGCCCCTGGGCAAAAAAGCAAGTGATGGTGCAGTGACTTCAATAGGAGAGTTTCCCAGAAATTCAGAGCTGCTATCACATGCCAAAAAGCTTTGTGGTGTACACTGTGCTTTAAGTGGGCCCCCAGAAAGTCTTAGTCTTTTCCTTATGAAGTTGAGAAACCTGAAAAGGGTCTCTGCTTTTGAGTCACGTGTGGCGTACTGACTGTGAAGATCATGCTGTGGGGTAACAGAGGATTTTGTGGATTTTGTAGATGGTAGTCTGTTAATAATGCATGTGCATTTGAAACAAGGAGAGTTATGTGTAATTTGAATTGAAATTCTTTTTGATCTATTTACTACTTAAATGTGTGTAGGGGAATAATGACTTTCAAGTCTGGTGTGGTTGCTGATTTTCCAGATGACTGTTGGAGGTTCCTTTGGTGGCTGAAAACAATAGAATGAAATATCTTTATGAATGGAAAGGGAATAATTAAAACTGAAACTTCTCCCAAGAAAATGATTGTTTTGAACTTCCTATTTTTTTGAAACACTTATAATGTTTACAACTTTCCCCGCCATATTAGATTACTTTTAAATGTGTCTAGTTTTATATTCACAAAATGCAATTGTGCATTCAGTCATTCATTTTGAATTATTTAATAATATAATTTGTTCCTAGATGTGCTCTAGATGATTTAGAGTCTGCTTAAAAAAAAAGTGTTTGAAATTTCTCAATATTTAATTATTTTGCTTTGATCATAAGTATATTTCCCTTCCCTTCATGCTCTGTTTTCATGAGACAGGAATAGCTATTTTCAGCCAACCCAAATTACTGGTTCTTTAAGGTCAGTGTCTGAAGCCATGCTTGATAGATGGTCAACAATAAAATAATAATCCTGAGTATATGTATCTCATAAATATGCTCATAAGTATGTATATATGTGCAGTAAGGTACTTGTAGATTTATCATTCAATAAAAGAGATTACATCCAATAGCTAAATTGATGGAAGTTTTGCACAAATAGAAAACTGGAGCATTATTCATTAATCCACAGAGTTGGTTGACTAATGAAATCTCTTCTCAGGAAAAGCTTATCTGACAACACAGGCATATAGACCAACTCTGTTATTGGTGAATATTAAGAATTAGAATTGAACCAACACATTAAAGATTTTAAAGCAACCACCTGTCTTCCACAGGTACTTTGTATTGACTATTGCCCTATTGACCTGTTCCATGGCAGGAAAAATGAGTGATTATTTGCAGTAAAATATGGGGAAAATACCTGCAATCCTCTTGTTCAATTTCACTTGGCCTTCTCAGTAAGCTGCGCTTTCATGCTACATTAATTCTGAACCTAATTGAATGCTGTTGTCTGTGTGTGTCATTTCACTGTAGGGACTGAGCCTGAAATAAAGAAGAAATTTACCTGGAGTAAGGAAACATGTTGGCAATTTCTTTTTGAAATGCAGAAGTATGCTTCTGTAGCAAGTATGCTCATGTGCTACCCCATCAGATTAACTGTGAAACTTGAAGGAAAAAACTAAAATTAATTTTTGTTGGTAATTCAGCTAAGACATTAAATTCTTCAAGTTTTAAGACATTACATGTAAAAAGCATTTGGAAGGCACATTACTCTGAATTTCCAGCTACTGCTGTATCTCTTTCGTATCTGACTACAAGAACAAAGCTCTCAGTAATGGAGTAATGTAAACACATAAAACATGAGCATTTTGGTACCTGAGTTGCTGGTTTGTTTTGCTTTTATTTCCCATGGCTGCCATTTTCTTTCTTGATGCTGAGAATATTTAACCTGAATGTGTATATATATGTGTGCGTGTGTATTTAATCTTTCTGAGTGTGGAGAAGGCTTCAGGGTGACTTTAGTCAATGGTTCATAGGACAGTGTTTCCTGACAATTTTTGTTGGAGAACTGCTGAGGTTCTTGTTGCAGAAGTGGTTCCTGCATGCTGTGTCACATAGGGGAACTCCCTCTACATGAGGTGATCTGTGAACATCTGTTTGTGAAGTAGGCAGTGTTCTATTAGCTTAGCAGGAGCAAATATATATAAGCCTGTGAAATGTGCCAGGCTGTTGCTGCTCTGCAACTGTAAACTTCAAAGGAGTTATTTAAATCACACTGAAGTCAGAGTGAACCTGCCCTTGTGCAACGCTGGCCCTCCTGAAATAAGCATCTGTTGTACGTACAGTGTGTATAGGGATCAACCTATCAATCAATAAGACCTTTTTGCTGTTGTCTGTTATCTTTTAAAAACAAAACACCTCAAGCAAATAAAAATAACCCCTCAAGCCCCCACTTTTGTCAATGATGTCGCATTTGCTGTGATACAGAGAGTGTTGCCTGTGTTAAAAGAGGGTGATAATTTCCTTTTGATTACAAAATGAATTAAATTCAGTGTTAGGTGTGGTGCTCTTAACACAGATAAGCACATGATTTTGTTTTGCTGGTCTGAAATCTTAGGTTTTTACCATTTAAAATTATTTTAAAAGCTGTGCATCTTAACAAATGGCTACTGCTAACATTCCTTTCTAAAGATACCATTTAAGTCATAATGTTTATTTGTTGCTTCGCTTATTACCATTTTAAATGATGGTTGTCCTTATAATGATTAAAATTTATTTCTCACACATGGGGATCTATGGATCTATGTTTAATGTGTTTATTCTGGTGCAGGAGACTACAGATTCTGAAAAAAAGTTTTTTGTTCTGAACAAACACAAAATATACCACCTGATAAGATGGGTGTGTTCTCTCTGAAAGTTTAAGTTTTACATATGTATACATTTCCTTACCTTAGCCCCCACTCCAACTGGACTGGTTGCTTCATGATAACCCTTTTAGTTGAGATCATGTTTTGTTCCTTATAAACACAATCTCCTATGAAGCCATTCAACACTGGCCTTTCCTGAGGTGCATTCATTTATTAAGCAACCATTCTACTGTTAACTCTGTACTTGGCTAAATGTTATGTTGTCACAATAGCCTGGATTTTAATTAACCAGTGTTGAAACATTTACACCTTGTTAACTTTTACAGCTTCAATCAGTAGGTGCTTTATAGGTATACCTGCAAAAGATTGCTTATATACATTTAAATGTATTCTTCTCTACAGGCTATAGCAAATGACCATGGAAATATAAACACTCTTTAAATTTTTTTTCTCTCCCATTTTGCACTTGTCTCTGACACTAGTGTCTATGGTTTGTTTTCTTTTTTTTTACTTATTTGAGTTTGCAACCCAGACTTTTGGCTAATGGGTGATAATTGTAGTTTTTCTTACATGGAAAGATTTAGTGATCAACCAAATACAACATTTGAGGTCGGAACACTTAGTTTTGCTCCTTTCTGTATTTATTCAGTTATTGCCAAGCTCCTTTCCTTTGCTTAAAATGAAACTGCTACAGGCATTATTTTTCATCCATTTTCTGTGAAGACAAAGCCTAACTCCAAACACTTGGAATGTATCACCTCTGCTTAAGTGAAATCCAGCCTGAAATTAGTCTCAGTGGCAAAAGCAGAGTTTCTGTTGGCGAGTTTAATTTTCTAGTTGTCCTGGGTCAGCAGGACAACTGCTGTTATTAATCAGCGGATTCAACTCAATCCATGACATTAGTGAGCCAGATTTACAAAGAGAGTGGCTGAAAACTTGTCATTGTAGAGCAGAATTTGATTCCAGAAAGAGCAGAGTTATTACTCAGTTTCAATTCCAGATGGAATTTTCAGCAGAAAAGTAACTGCCCCTCTCTTTTATACGAACAATATCTCTCAGAATAGATTCTGCCAGCCCTTTTTAGGGATTGCAAGTTTTATAGGCTTGGAATAGGTAATTTTTCCTTTCATTTGTACCCAGCAGAGCAGAAAATCCTGTAAAGCCATTGAATTAATAGGTTATATAACAGCCTTTTTATGCTGCTTAAGCTCTATTCTCATCCACGGTCACTGAGCATAGCCCACTTTCTGATTTCTATACACCCATGGGACATACACTTTAATCCAAGAGCTTGTAAGAGAGAATCCTTAACTGGCAAGATTCATGATACTTTTAAAGAAACAAAAGAAAACAAACCAGCACAGTTCTTTCTGAGTCCCAGACTACAAAGCACTGTACTATAATAAAAAGAGCTTAGCGAGTTCGTAAAAGGACAAATAAGTTTATGCATAGTAGGAGTGCCCAGGGAGGCAACTTTCAGGTTTATTACGAGGGAAAAATAAAATACATTTTGATGCAGAAATGTAGCAGGAAACTGAGGTTAGAAAAGATGATGTAACATGCTTTAAACTTGGTGTTTTCTTACTATTGAGGCAGGAGGTTATTCATTGAAAAAATCCTAGCTTAGGGCCCTGGTCTGTGATATGAGAAAAGGTGGAAGCAACCAGCACTGTCCTGAAGAACAGATTATGTTGGCAGAAGGATACAAGTAGTGAGCCAGGAATGGAGTAATACAAACTCACAATAAAATGTTACTGTTTAACAACACAGCCTTTGGTCTCATTTACACTGCCTTAGGGCAAGACCAACTGGCTGCTCAGTTGATAAACCAAAGAATATCCACCAGAGCCTGGGGCAATTGGTGTGTTGGATAAGTTATCTAATGGACAACTGGGTGGATGGATGACAGCACATTCAGAGAAGTGTGCCACATGATATTATTTTCAGTGCAGTATCAATCTAAATAACACTTTTATAATAAGAGAATGGACTTCTATAATTCCCTCAAATCTGGGGAAGATAATTCTGTAATACATGTATGTAGATAGTTGAGACACTCTTCAGATTCCTATGCTTAAATCAACTTTAGGGTTAAATGTCTTATTCATGCACAGCACATGCAATTGCAGCATTTGCATGGATGTGGTGCCTTGAAACCTCTCAGACATCTCAGCATGTTTTTGCAAAACTTAAGGAATGACATGGTGATAGTTTGCCCTTTGTTCTAGATATTAGATTTTTAGATAGGGTGCCACTCAACTACAGGTACAACACAGCAATGGACAATGTTCTTGGTTAAGACCTGGCTATTAAAAAAAATCTCTGTGATATGAATAGTACAGTTAGGATGCACACTACTTCCCCCCCACCCCACCGGTGGAATTACACATACTGAAACTGGAAAACCATTGCTCTGTGCTGACGCCTTCTTTCCTTTCTTCTTCAGCCTTTCCTCCTTCTGAGTGGTAGGAATTGGTTCATTTGTTTAGGTATTTGCTTCTAGAAAAAAATTCTTTTCTGGTAGCTCAACTTGCCATATGCCTTCATAATGCAGAAAAGAGCTATATTGCATGTAGCTGTACTTGATCACTTCCTTAAACAGAATTACCAGTAAAGAAACACAAACACAAGAAATAGGTACATTTAGAGCTTGAATAATGCCTATTCACTTTCCATGTGTACTTTCCGCACAAACATGGGTATTATATAAGGGTGTTTATAATATTACCTTTATTACAGTCTAATGCCTAATCCTATGGCTGGAATCCTTCTCTGTTATTTGATTCTGCAGAAATGCCACTTTAAGACATAGAGAACTTCCTTACAAAAGAATTAGGTCCATTGCTTTCCATGTTAAAATTTGTCTTATCAGTTCTCCCCAAACAGATTGTTAAACAACCCTGGAAAAGGATTATTAAGAGACAATCTTTGAGGGGTGAGGAAAAAGTCAATAAAATGTTAAACCAAGCAAACAGTTTCTTGCATATTCTTTAGTGGGTGGAATTGATAGTAACTGTTGAAACCTACTGGAAGATTAATCAATTTAATGTCTACTCTCTGTATCAAAGAAGAGCAGACACTGAGGGATGAACAGCGTTGCTGGGTTCCATGTAGATGCTTGTAGATAATGTGAAAAACGATAATCTAGACATGAAGGAGTAACTCACTTAAAAATATTTGTATTATAGGGTTTTTACTCCATTTTCTGTAACTTTCTACAAGGAAATAAAAAGCAACTACCTTGCTGCTTATAAACACATTCATTTGAATTTTCCCATAGCAAAATGAGATGAAAGAAGATGAAATTTATTCAGGTGGAAGGGAAGGGCGCAGAATCATGGTTGACTAGGCACCACTGATAAATCAGCTTTAAGGAACTGGGAATAAGAGGACTCCGATTCTATGTGGGTAGTTTTATCCTAACAGGCTGAAGGTCAGAGGCTGTATATGGCAGTAATTAAAATATTATGTTACAATTCTGAGAATGGAAATCTGTTTTCCTAATCAATAAACAGTGTCAAACAGCTGAAGAGCTGCAAGTTACAATTCCCCAATCACATGTATAGGACTATTACATGGCAACTGCATAGTTAATCAATTAACTAACATCTGTGAAATGTCTCTTCAGTTAGATGCTGAGAGATTTTCTGTTGGACAGACCCCTGAGCAAGACTGCTAGGTTTCAGAAAGGCAGCAAGACTTTGAAAAGTGCTAATACATTTTCCATTTTTACCGATTGGGAATTAGAGTTGAACAAGTGACTGAATTTGTGCTATTTTCTTCAGTCCAGTGTGGTGTGGGAGAGGATCTGAGTTTCTCCAGGAAAGGCACGTTCCAATCTAGAGAAATAGGAGAGAAAAATTATATTATACAAATGATTTAATGATATTGTTTTTATTGGGGTATGTCCAAATGAAAGTATCAGTTACATCACTGGATATTATTAATGAAGATATTGTGGCTCAGCAGACAATGTTTTTAAAGTACATTGCTGAAGCAAGTCACTTTGCAATGTAGTTCCTTAAACTGGAGAAAAATCCTCCAGATTCACTAATTATTTACATTGTCGTGGCTTAATTGCTTGAAGAGGCATTCATATCATCAGGTTGAATTCTGAAGTAAATTGAGGTATTTCATGGTAAAAAGTCAGTTGTGGTATGGCCACTGACTGGTAGAAAGCTAGCTAGAATCCAAGAAAATAGGATAGTGACATTTGTGAAGTATGTTGCTATCTCTGATTTGTACAAAAAGCAGAATACACAATGGATCTGAAACAGATGTAGGAAAAGATCATGGGCAAAGTCTCTGAGAAATTAGCAAGGAACTCCCTTCGGAATTAAACATACATTTAAAATATTTGATATTTACACAACAATAAGTTATATTTTTCTGCCCATAAGTATTATAAAGGCAGATGGACATAAATGCTGTAAGAAGGTGCGTACTGCCTTGATAAAGTGGACATTTTAGGAGCATGAGGTATGTTAGAAAACCAGCAGCATCCTGTGGCAGCTGGATAACAGACTGCCTTGAGTGAAAGGTCTCTTTATAAGATGATTTTTAGAAATGGAAAATACTGTTCAGCTGATTATATGAGGGAGCTAAATTCTAGGCTGTAAGAAAGTAAATTTATTTGTGGAGTAGTGGTGTCAATTTTAGGTCAAAACAAGGTGGTGGAGGAGAACATGTGGATACAAAATGGTCAATATCAGGTAGCTGGGAAAATCTAGTCAACCCCTTGCAATAAAGCACCTTGTGTATACTTATCCCATAGACCAGTTAAGTGAAACAATGAAGGAAGGTTGAAGTGCTAGGAAACTATGGCCTTTCACAGTGATTGCTTCTTCAAGTACTTCCCTCCACACACATCCAGAATTCTGCTGCTGTCAGCTCAGCTCTGGGAAGGAGTCTTAGCCTCTGTTATAATCTACAGACCCAAGGAGCAGTGGTTATAGTGAGCTGAACTAGGATAACAACACCGGCAAAAGGATGACAAGACAGAGGAGTAGGGACCTTGTCAAGCCAGACCCATGAATGGGCCACCAGCCTAGCATTGGTGTGCCCACAAGGAGATGCTCAGTCCTGGGGCTGCCCCGTTTCCTGTCTAGATGGTAGGACAGGCCCTTCCCTGCCTGCCTGGAGAGTCCTCAGCTCCAGGGACCTGCTGGCCCCTGAGGTGCACCAGGGCACTCTTAAGGAGAGCAGATGGGGAGTCTGGCATGTGTCAGCACAGTTATGCAAGAAGGGGCTATGGCGAAAAGCTCTCTGAGGATCAGCACACCTATTGGAGCTGCAGAAACTACCATGGGGATTTCTGGAGGATTCTATTTAATCTGATGCCTTAATTTTATGTGTGTTTGGATTACCAGATTTCTTCAATGTACTTGGTGGGTGTTGAACTTTGCCAGACCAACTCAGTTAGAAGCAAATGAAGCTGTATTTACAAGCAAAATCTACACTCTCCCACGGAATGCAATGAATATATGCAAAATATACAGTATTTGCAATATTATACAGATATTTACAATTAATAAACAGCACAAGGACCCCCTGGCCAAGGACCAGGGGAAGCTACTAGCTTCTCCTTTCCTACCCCCTCTACACCCCTGTATAAAAGAGACAAGAGAAAAGAGCAGAGAAGTTAGACCTAGCCAAGGCAAGCCAGAAGCACGTTATCTCTCCCGAGTGAAGCAAAACCAGCCGAGATCAGAAGAGAAGAGAAAAAGGGAAGAATTGTCATGGTATGGCTCCACTTATTCCAGATATTTACCCAATGAATTTGTTTAGAATAATCTTTTGTTTTCCTTTTTACACACAATAGTGATTTATTTATGTTTTTCTACTTTTCTGCTTCAAATCTGTAACTAAATTTAAAGGCACAGCCTAAAAACACCACAGCAGCTGTTCTCTGCCGCTGGAGACAAAATGTGTGCTGGGTTCCAACTCATTCACAGTGGTGGAGCTCAACCCCTTCCAGAGCAAACATCCAGTCTGAGGTCAGTCTGAACCACTGTAAGCTCTTCCACTGCTCTTCAATACCTTTTTTAGCAATATCAGTAATTGCTTTTAGTGACTATTTGCCTTACACAAAGGAAATGACAGAAAATATCAGCTGAGTGAAAGTTAGAGGCTTGGGAAATAGCTTTTTATTGCTAAATTAGAAGAAAGACCTTTTTAGATCTATTTGCAATTAGCTCAGTAGCATACTGTCCTTGTACTCTAAAATTTTTTTGTTTCATATGAACTTGTGAGAACCTCTTATATTCATTTTTTCATTAAATCAACAACTGTATTTTATTTCTTTTGAAATCAGCTCAGTAGCTGTAAAGTATCAGTGAACATTTGGGGCATAAACTAAGCATGGTACCGAACCACTCTGATGCCAGAGAGGAGCGTCTCATGGTTGACATTAAAATCCCTTTCTTATAATCTGGCTACAGTACATAATCCAGTTCAGCTAACTAACTCTCACGTAAATACAATGTGAAAAGTCAAAATATGGAGACAATGTGGTGTCTAAGGTCATATTCTTTTTTTAAAGAGTGGATGCCTGTTCAAAATTAGCTGCCTTCGACAGATCATCTGAACAGTATTTATGCTGCCCTACTGACAGTCTCACCAAAACTGTCCTCATAATTTTCTGTTTGGAAAAGGTCTTCTGGCAGCTGTGACACTTCAAAAGATGAAACAAGAAACCAATGGGTGATTGTGCAGGCTGGCACAATGAATAGAAATGGGAATTAATTTCCTCAGACTTTCTTTTGACGCTTTGGAAAAATAATTTAGGATTGATTCTCAAAAGAACTAGTGGCTGGAGCCCCCATGACTTCAGTAATTAGTGCTCCTAGATATTTTCTGACTTGGTCTTCAGTCTCTCCTTGTGTTAGTTTCTTACCTTATCTTACTGGGTTGTTAAATGATTGAAGGACCCTGAGGCACTATGACAATCAGGGAAACTAACCTCAGAATCTTCTGCCCCATCATTAATTGCATATGAAAGGACCTTTGTTAACTTTGTGTGAATCTTCTATACATAGAGTGCGTGTTGTATGATTGTTATATGCATTTTGGAGTTCTTTTGCATTTCAGGGAGCTGCGTACTGTACAGTTTTAAACTGCTTTTTAGAAGAACTTGACTTTCCATTGAGATATGTTTACATTAGGATTTAAATTACTTAAGAATGCTTGGAATCTGATCTGATACATTTCTGCAGGCATTCACAAATTAAAAACCCCTCATATTGACTGGTCTTTCAGGATTCAATCGAATGCACCTCAAAACAAATGTCTTTTAGTGCATCTCCAGTACTCCTTTGGTGATTATGTGAAAGTATATTGCAGAGATGGCATGATTGCTGGAAATTGCTTTCATATACTGAAATCCTTTTAATTTTTTTAATTCCTTTTTTTTTTAATTCCTCTGAAACACTGTCTATTGAGTTAAAGAAATATTGCAGGGTCTTGCTACTTTTTCTTTGTGATATAGTGTGTGTCCTGGTTAACCAAGGTCAGCTTCAAGAAGCAAGGTGAACTCAGAGGCAATATTTATGAATGGACTTTCACTCTGCTGTAATTGAAATTAATGTTGAGTCATTATTTCCTGTAACTTCAGGAGCAGACAAATTTGAGTTGACAGAGGGATAAAAGGTCTGAATCTAAGCACTCCAAGAGAAACCTTAAAATGTGACTGGCATTACATATCATGTCCTGAAATGATAGCGCAAATGTTAATTGATCTAGAGATGCTCCTGAAGTCATGTACCAAATGAACATCATCCTTTTTATCAGGAAGTACTGTTTACAGAGAGTGAGGCAAAGATAGCAGGTGGGCAAGTTAAGGGCACTTATTTTGGGGTTAAAATGTACTTCCCATTAAGGCAATTGTGGTATTCTCATATAAAATGGCTATGGCTGGTATGATTTGCAATAGGTTTCACAATATGTTATCTACATTTTCTTGTTACGTTGAATTACTAATTCAGAGAATTTAGTCATAATTTGTGAGATCTATTTGCAGCAGATCTCACTAAAACATCTGTGTTCCACTGTGCTGGGATGAAATAGATCGTAAAGGATTAGGAAATGCATAGGAATGAAACATAAAACATTTTTGCCTTATCTATTGATAGGTTGGACACAATGATCTCGAAGGTCTCTTCCAACCTGGTTTATTCTATTCTATTTATATATTCATTTTGGCCATCAATTATTTAATTCGGAGAAGAATTATTAATTTAGATGCATTTAAATGTGGTTGAAGTTTCCATATTCTGCAAATATTTATTCAGGCTTAGTTTTTGGTGTGTTAGTCTAACAATCTGAATGCTTCATGACAACTTTCTACTCTAGATGGTGCAGAACTAAGTATCACAAATAAATAATAGAGCCACATTGAAACAGGAAAAGAAGAAAATGAGATAACTGCTGGAAACTTAAAGATCCTTGTGGGCTTGTTTTTGAGCCAGTAGAAATTTTAGGCAACTAGGTTTGTTGAAACTTACGAAGCTTATATTGTTAATTTTAAGTGGTTGAAAAAGTGATTTCCACTAATAATAACAATATTGTTCTAGAACTATTCTCTGAGACTTGGAGTAAACTGAAAATTTGTGTTTGTAAAAGCTTTGAGATGAAACATACCAGTAATCAGACACTAGTCAAATAATGTAATAATTCTAAAGATCTTGAGGTTCAACTTTGTTTCAGGGTAATTTTTTTTTTTTCACCCCCCAAAAAAAATAAATTATGAAAGTAATATTTGCAGGTACTTTGACCAAGGCATGCCAGAAATCTGTTGAAGCAGTAAGAGGATTTGGTCTTGTTGAACTTCATGAGGATGTCATGTGCCCACCTCTCCAGCCTGTCAAGGTCCCTCTGAATTGATCTCTTCTCTCCAGCATGTCTGCCACACCACACAGCTTAGTGTAGTTGGCAAACTTGCAGAAGGTGCACTCAATGCCACTGTCCATGTTGCCAACAAAGGTGTTAAAGAAGACTGGTCCCCGTACTGATCCCTAAGGGACTCCACTTGTCACTGGCCTCCACTTGGACATGGACCCATTGACAGCCACCCTTTGGGTACAGCTGTCAAGCCAGTTCTTTATTCTCCAAGTGGTCCATCCATCAAACCCTTATTTTACCATCTTGGAGACCAGGATGTCATGTGGGGCAGTGTCAAAGGCTTTGCTCAGGTCCAGATGGATGACATTGGTTGCTCTCCCCTTGACTATTGATGTTATGACCTTGTCGTAGAAGGCCACCGGTTTGTCAGGCAGGATTTGCCCTTGGTGAAGCCATATTGATTCTACCCAATCACCTCTTTGTTATTCTTCTGTCTCAGCAGTTCCTCCAGGAGGATCTGCTCCATGGTCTTTCTGGGCACACAGGTGAGACTGACTGTCCTATTGATTGTGTATAATTTTTAGTTGCATAACAAAAATGTTTTCTGTTATTAAGTGGTTTGCATTCACAAGGGATGTTTTACCCATCTTCATGTCATTCTCCAGCCTACCTCTAAATTTCTGAGGGCTTGCATATTTACTGGTTGTATGTTTGCACTTCCGTGTTGCCTTAGGCACTATGCATGTACTTTGAAGGTGAAAGAAATTTCACCTTCAAAGTACAAAGCAGGTGTAGAACATTCCTACTTAGATCTAGAGGACCTATGGTCCATTCAGCAGAAATGCAAAGGATTGCGCTAATGGTCCAAACCTACTGTTGTCTGATATTCAGTGGCGATACTGTGGCTTGCATTGCATTACATGGAAAAGGGAGGTTTTTTTCAGTAACATAGTTGCTGTTTCTGTTGGTGCAGCACAGGGATTTCCTACAGCTTTGTCAAGGAGTGAAACAAGGAAAAGTTAGTCTGAGGAATTAAATCTGTCCTCATTTAAATCTGCCATTTCTCCTTGATCCAAACCACATGACAATCAATAGCAATGACAAGGAAATTCATTGCTGTATGGTATATCACTATGGGCTTTGCTGAAAGTTGTCTGTTAACTGTCAAATAATTCATGAAGAGAATAAAGCTCTGTAGGAGAACTCTGTGGATGTGCCGCATCAGTAGTACCAGGCTAGAGATGACTTACTCCACTTTTTGTATTTGGAGTGCTGTTGCTGTCATGATATAATATTTGAATCACTGCTACAACATGTATAAACACCTACATTGCATGGTGCAACATAACTACAATACATAAATTCTGGAAGCATCAGTGCACTTACTTCGTGTGAAATAAGGTCCAGTCTTCATTCCCAGCTTTTACGGAATTCAGCTGTTGGTACTGCAGGGTTGAGAATCAGAATCTCAGCAATCCAGTGATGGTATAAAAAGCACTCTTTGTGCTCAGCTCCTGTATGTTTCAGCCTGCTGGCTACCATGTGCTTTCATGTGGGGTTTTTAGCTTTACTGAAAGTTGTCCAGTGACATTGAGTGGTTGTGCATGATACAGCTGATGAACAGACACTGTTTGTTGGCTGAGTGCACAAGCAGTAAAATCTCTGCAGCTGATCAGCTTTGTCCTCAGTGTACAGACAGGAAATAGTTGCATATGTCTTTCTGGAATAACAAGAAAACAAGACCCTCAAGTCATGAATGAACAAAGTCCAAAGCACCCACAAAACTATTAATGAGAAATACCAGTATTTTTGGCTCAGGTTAAAAAAAATAATTAAAAAAAAAAGAGACCTTCCATATTATGTGTTTGTTGCTCTTGTTTGATGCCTAGCAACCAGGCTAGCTTTAAGAATTGGGAAGCACATGCTTGTCTAATCTATGAAGACTAACTCTCTATAGAGAAAGAAATAATTATAATCCTCTAGTAATAAACTATTAATGGAAATCAATTATTCTAATACATGGCTTTCTCCTAAAATTGGTAAACTGACAAATGATGAAGCTTATACAGGGAGAGAATAGAAAGTTTCCTTATTCTCTAGTGAAGACAAAAGTTACTCAAAAGCTTATGGTTCCTGCACTGAATGGGAATAATGTACTGCCACAACACATGAGCTAGGTGTGGCTCTGACTCTGCACCTGAATGCGGATGGTATTCTTTTTATCATTTGTTTAAGTCACATTGTTATGTGAATAAATGGAAAAGTGATATCTAGTTTAGTACTCTAGCACTTTTTCTAGCAACATGTAGGGTTATTGCTGCAACTGAAAAACTTCTTAGATGTCCCAGGATATCCAGGTTAGAAGATCCAAACAAAAAAAAAATATGGCTTAGCCTTACAGATACACTTGCTGCCTTTACCCCCTTTATGTCATTAGAGATAGGAGAAGGTTTTTACTTAATCTGTTGGTTATTCACTGGGTGCAGTTCCATATTTCACTTCCTGGAATTTCTTCTTTTGCAACAGAAATGCTCCCATTTCTGATTTTTCAAGCTGCCAAATACTAGTGTCTGTGGTAAGTTCTGTGGCATCTTCTAAAATTCTACACTTCGACGGAAGTTATATAGCTCATAATTTAGGCAGCACAGGTGTGGGTAAGCATTCACATTCAGCTGTGTTGACAATGACAAAGAGAATACTGTCTGGTTTTCAGCCTGTGCTGCACAGAAGAGAGCTGCTATTTATTCCAATGCAAGTGCTTCCTTTCCCTTTTTAAATCATGTAGATACAATAGAAGGGAAATCTTTAAGCTGTACTTCTTATTTTCATACATTTCTTTCAGTAGGAAATTCAGAACTGCAGTACTGCTGCAGATAGTCAGAAGGCTTTTCCTGGTAACAGATGGGAAAGATCTTGACCTACTCTTTGTCAAATATCAGGCTACCTGATTGCCATCAGGCTGTGTGCCTGGGTGGGCGCCAGGGTGGTCAGGTAGGGTATAACAATAGCCATTCATCACACCCAGCCTGTCTCTCCCCTCTGCCAATAAGATAAAATGATCTAATATAATCAGCTCTACAGGGAGACAAAAGGCTTGCTGGTGTTTTGTTCGTGGAGAAGAACCTTGTAAAAACAAACAGGCAATCTACAAACAGACTGGAATACCTCCCGCATCTTCAATGCAGAAACTGATAGCAGCCATATTGATTGTTTTGGGGGTGTTCTGTGGCTTTTTGCCTCTCTCTGTAGAAGTTTTGTCAGGAAAAAAAAGAAGCTAGGGGTGTTTGTTTGCTTGCTTACTTACCGCTGCATTTCTGCTGAAACAGATAATGTGGAAGTGACAGTGGTGCCACATGGTTTCAGCTATTGATGGTGACAGAAATGAACAGAAACTAGACAGGTAGCAGGGCAGTGATGTAAGATTATGACGGCCTAGACTAATCCTAGGGAATATTATTGTTTGGATTATGTGTTCTTTTCTCTGTGGTGTTTCTGGTAAATTTTTCATCGTTAGCTGCCTATAAGACTCACTTTTTGTTTCCTGAAGTTTTTGTTTCCTGAAGTTTTATTCTGTCAGAAAACTGTTCAGCTCATGTGGAGTTACAGCATTCATGTTTGGAATGTGTACAAATGCCAATGTCCAGTCAGTCTAACAAGAATCTGCTTTTATTATCTGAAATGAGGAAGATTCATTTGACCACACCTTATCTTAGTAGTCACAGTTTGATATCCAGAAGCTCTGAACAGTCCTGCAGGCCTTATGCTACTATGTGAGCAGATCTTTTCACAGAGAAACACTGAGAGAAAACCTTCTATGAGGGATGTATAATCCATGCAGGCAGTCAAAGGAAAGAAAGAGTCATCTTCCATGTTTTACATACTGTGAACACAGGACCGTAAGGTTTGGTGGATTCAGCAGCAGTGGTTTAAGATGTTGCCCTTCCCAGCTGTCTGCCATATGGGTGAATGCCACATTATAGGCTGGATTGTGAAATGAGATCTTCTACTTTGAATGGTAGAGCACACAAATATCTTGTAGACCTCCTTATTAGTTATGTATGGAAATGACAACAGCAAAAGAGCCCTTCCAAAACATTTATTCATTTCCTTTAGTACTAAAACAACATAAGAACTACATATTGTAGAAGACAAAGCAATTCTGGCAAAAATCTCCTGTTAGATGATCTGTTTATATGAGACTTGTTATCCTAAGTGGCTGTAATGGCATACCACTGACCATGTGGAGATCCATGTGGAAATGAGATTGCTCCCACTACAGCACATATGATGTTCCTCAGTGTCTGTGCAGTAGGACAGTTTTATCTGGCTGCAATGGCCAGACATCACCATCCTCTTTTTTGTGTTGTTGGTGTGTGTGTGTCAATGAGAGCATACTGAACTGAATTCAGTACTACAGCAAGCAAGTGTAACTTTTTCCCTGAAGTATTCAGCCTTTTTCTTTGCCTGATAATATCTGGTCTGGATCTGGTCTCTTGTGGTATAATGAAATTTGAGGTAGAAATAGGAAAGACAATTCAGAGAAAATGTTGGAGCTGACCCTGTAACCTGAACAAGAATGCTAAATCAGTAAAATTTTATTAATTATAAAAATGAAATGTTAATAAAAAGCTTTCTCAAAGGAACTATTTGGTGGTTAAAATTTTAGCATACTTCTACCAATTTTTCTCACAATCCTTCTGTTCCAGCAATGATTTTAGAAATAATGCTTGTGAGATACTTAAGGCTGAATCCAATCTTATAATTTAAATCTGGCTAGAAGTTGTAAATACAAGGGGTTCATGCTTAGAAGCTGATGTACACTTCAACTTCTGGGCCTATGCCAGATGAATTCCTTTTATTCTTGCAGGACCGATATATTCAAATATCTATAATCAGGCTGGGTGCTGACAGTGAGGACTGTCTACAAATGAAAGAAGAAAGAGGTAAAAGAGTATCTGATTCATGAGATGATTCATAGCTTCTGCTACATTACTGTAGGATGGATTATACCATGCAGGTGTTATGGACAGCTTTGGCTATGTGGTGTACTGGTGGGTTGGGGAATGGCTGTCATGCAGCAGCAGCACTGGATCTATCCAGTGGGAGGGGGCAGAGAAGATGGAACCAGACAGGAGGTAGTAGAGAGACAGAGGGCAACAAAGGAAAGTACTGTGGTATATCAAGGAAAACATCATGCCCACAGAGGTGGTAAAGGGTCCATTAACAGAGGTACTTGGAACTCCAGTAGAGGGAAGTATTTTCTGATCTAAATTTTTCTCTAATTGTGCATTTCAAATGGCTGACTCATGACATTGGTTTTTCTTTTCCTCTTCTTGTAATGTTATCATGGTCATATAGGAAACCTTGTTACCTTACTGCCTACATTTGGTGGGCATCACAAATAGTTTCAAGTGAAAAAAGAAATCTATACAGCTTTACATATATACATAATTGCATATATTTATATAGTAAACATTTATATTTGAAGAATATTCTCAAGAAGTCAATGCTGAAGATAATACAAAAAAAATTCCCAAGTACTCAGTTTGTTTCAGACAGGCCTTGTGCATCTATCACACTGCTCAGCAGCTGGTGTACATGCCTGGTAATGCAAAAGGACATATTCAGGATGAGATTTACTGCATTGCGCATTTTGGGCTACCTTGGGTATGCCACACTTCTGGTTTGTGATAAATCATGTTTCATAAAAGTACTGGTTGGAAAGAGAGGTAATGAGAACCTCTGAGAAGTAATGAGATGCTGTGAGTGTCTAGGTAATTTTTAAAGTGTGATGCAGTCTGAATGTAATTCATAATATTCATTCTCACCTTTCCATAAGAAAAATGGATCACAGGTATGATCTGGTTTGAAACAGGCTTCAGTCAGTCAGGTGAGTATAATGATATCAAACTGAAATAAAGGAAGTGATAACATTCATTTGCAGAGGCTGAAATCTGCCCTCTAGCTCAGGCACACTAATCCTGAAGGGCATTTTTAAAATGTGGGTGTAATTGCTAATATGAGTCACAGAGGAATCCATTAACTTTGTTTGGAAACTGTAAAAGATGTATGAAGTTCAAATACAGATGCAGAATGATCAGGAGTTTTGATCCATTCTTCTGTTTAAGAAACATAATAAATATCCCTTGCAAACCTTGGATGTTGGATGGGATTTTATCTCAAGTCTGGTGTGTTGATTTTTGATCCAGCTTCAGCACAAATAAGTGGGCAAACTACATATGTTTTGAGATTCTAGTGATTGTAAACCCACAGTTTCGTATGTTTTAAAATGAAACTTGTTCAATGAAAGCACAATTGGTAAAGTGAGAGCATGCCATATCCCATTATGTGGTATTTCTATTTCCAGCTTCATGCATGATATCTGTGAAGTAGTTACCAGAGATCTATTGCTTTCATGGGCAGAAGGTGTCCTTGGGGAAGAAATGGTTCAAGAGGGAGTGGTAATTTGCTAGTGTGAGCTTTTGATGATGCAGTGCTTTTAATATAATATCTTTTTGGAGGGTTTTGGCAGACCTATTCTTGTGGCATTTGACAGTGCAGTTCTCTCCCTCCTTACGGCAAGTGTAGCTTCACTTACACTTAGTCAAATTAATGTCTTCCATTTAATATAGTGAGCTGTTTTTCCAAGTCCTGTCTTTGAAGTCTTTAATACTAGGATTGTAAACAATAGGCAAAACCCAGAATTTGTCCCAGGGACTGATTCAAAGACCAAAATAGAGATAAATCTAGGTGAAGATAACCTTTCTGAGCATTCAGGCTTTCTTCCTGTACCAAATTTTGTCTTGCACAACATAGTATTTTCTTGCCTTTTAATCACTCGTGTGGTACTGTGGCCAGCTTTCACTGGACAGTAGCATATTTGAGTGAAGTGTTTGCTTCTGCACATATTATGAGGCTCCTTACTAACGTTGAAGTTCTGTGCAGACATATTGGAGTTAAAACATAATTATTACCTTCTTTCATGGCAAAGCACAACAATTTCCAGTTACTGCTTACAAATACCAAAGCACAGCAGAGACTGCAATTTACTTTAGGAATAATTTCCATTATCAATGAATCATCTCTTTTTTTATTAGATGAGAAAGGCAGGCATGCCAAGTTCCGGTGTACTAGCACATTACAGAAAACTTGTAATAAAGATGTGTACTTTTCCACTGAAGTACTCAGTGAATCTCTTTGCAGAACAGATTACCAAATTATTGAGAATATCATAGCCAATGAATTCCCACATTCTCATGATATATTAAGTGATTAAACTTCTCAAATTCCATCTAGAGCAGTTCCTGACTCTTTTTCTAAATGAAATTTAAAATCATATATTATTTCAGTCTGGAAAAGCAATAATGGAAAATTTGATCAGAAAATGTAGTCATGTGCACTGCGTATCAGATACAAATCCCACTGTAATAACAAAGTGTCTAGTGTAGAAGTGACACCCGCCATTGCCTCCATAATAAGGCTCCCTGTCACAATAGATGAGGCCAAGTTCAAATGAGACATTTATCAAGGCAAATGGCTGCTAATCACAGCCAAGCAGCCTCTAGTTTCCAGGGAGTACAGCTTGTCTGGTTTATCTGTGAAGATGTCTGAATAATAAACTACAAATAACTATATGGATTTCTGTCTGCTATTCAGCTGTTAATAAATAGGCTTGCCTAATGAAAAAATAGTCAGTCTTAAATTTAGCAGCAATGAGGTATGAAAGAAAATCACAAGTTAGAAGGATTTTATTTGATTTTATAATAAATAAATTCATGGCAAGTGGAATCAAGTCATTGAGGATACTATTGTGGCAGGAAATTTTATGGCAGATTAAGAAAAGAAGTTTCAGATTTTATAAGGTAAAAGCTATTTTAAACCCTTTTGGATTTCACATGAATGGCATAAACATCTAACATATTTCAAATGATAAAATCGTAGAGTGGCCTGGGTTAGAAGGGACCACAGAGATCATCTTCTCCAACTTCCCCACCATGGGCAAGGACACCTCTCAACCAGACTTGGCTGCTCAAGACCTCATCCAGCCTGGCCTTGAACACCCTCAAGGAGGAGGCATCCACAGCCTCCCTGGGCAGCCTATTCCAGAGTCCCACCACCCTCATACTGAAGAAATTTTGTTCCTAAAATTCAGTCTAAACCTACTTTCCCTGAGTTTAAAACAGTTCCCTCTTGTCCTATTGCTATGAAAAGTACTTCTCCATCCTTCCTGTAGGATCCCTTCAGGAACTGAAAGGCAGCTTAAAGTCCCCCATGGTGTCTTCTGTTCTCCAGGCTGAACAACCCCAGCTCCCTCAGCCTATCCTCATAGCAGAGGTGTTCCAGCCCTTGGATCATCTTTATGGCCCTCCTCTGGACCAGTCTCAACAGCCCTGTGTCCTTTTTATGATGGGGTCACCAGAACTGGACACAGTATTGAAGGTGGGATCTCAAGAGCAGAGTAAAAGGGCAGAATTGCCTCTTTTGACCTGCTGGCCACACTCTCCTTGATGCAGCCTAAGATATGATTTGCCTTCTGGGCTGCATGAGTAATGTGATACATAATTTCCTATATGCCTAATTTCCATGTCCAGTTACTGTAGGAATTATACTTGTTCAGTTCCTTGGCACTCCAGCTACAGCACAATGCTACACTAGTCTGTATGCTCTGTTGGTAAAATGGTATTTTAGTTGAATGCAAACAGGAGATGTAGGGAATTATCTTATTTTGCATAATGCAACCTGAATAAATAGAGAGACTAGGTAAACAAACATAACTGCTGTATTTTACCTTGGTGTGTAAATTTTTAGAGTGCTTCCTGTTCTGTCCAAGTGACCCTTGTCACATGCTTATCCAGCTGATGCTAAGGTTAGCTATGATCTGTGAGATGACACCGCCATTTGCTTTCTGTTTGTGTGAATTGCCATGATCTCAGGGATATAAATGTACATACAAAATTCCCATATAAATTTTGAGTCAAACCAATTCTCTAGAATACCTAAATATGTATCTCTGTCTAGAAACTAATCATTCTTTGCCTTGATCTGTTCCTCTGCATCTGGCTGAGTATTCTCTCCATGCTAGAAAAATTGTATGTGCTGCATGGTCAACTGAATTACAAAAAATATCCAGATAAACACACTAAAATTATGTAAAACTCAGCTGCATGTGTGGTCTACCTAGCTGTAAAGCTGAAACTTGGTATTTACTTTTGATGCACTATATCAGATGCTCTATCACAGCCTCAAGATCTTGTAGTGGAGGCTGCTTAACCTTATTGAGGTTTTTCCCTTGAGGATGAAATTATGTGTATTTCAAGAGTTGAAATCACCACAAATAGATTAGGGCAGATCAGATTGGTTCATCTAAATCAGATTTTTTCTAGATTATACAACTAACTTTATTTGAAATGACTGAAAGATTTAGGAAAAGGGAAGTTTGAATTCCCGATAATACCCTTCTTTGCAACGTATTCTTTGCACTTTACTATAAAATGCCCCAACAATCTCCTCCGTGAACAGTCCAAGAAGGATTTAAGAAGCCATTAAGTAAAATCAGTCTACAAAACCAACCTTTTCTCTTGCTCTGCCCAGCCAGTCTTGCTCTCTAGTGCTTCTGTGCTTTGTCTTAAAGCCCAACTGCCATGTGAGCTCTGTCAGATCAGCCTCTCCGGTTGATGCGACTTCACCATGGTCACAAGTCCCCCCAGCATTCATGATGGTGGTCATGGGTGATTTCAGCCACACACTGATGTGTGTCTGTGAAATCCCTGTTTGCATTACTTTCATTATCATTTGTTCAGATTATTTATACCACTTCCTGGACACTCTATGTATTGTTCTTTAAGTGTCCCTTCATAGCAAATAAACATTTTAATTATATTTATCTTCTTGTCTAGCTCATGAGCCTTGCTTCATATCTGTCCACTTCTAGGGATAGAATCTTACCTCCAGATTTAAACTGACGTGGTTGCATATTCCAGTTGTACCTAAGTAATTTCAGGAGACAAGGAATTATTTCAAATCTGGAAATAAACAAGGGAAGGAACTTCCTTCAGCAGCTGTAAATATTTTGATGTTAGTTCTTGTACATGTAGTTTCTGGAATATGAGCATTTATGAGTTTTATTTCCTAGGCCATCAATCTTGCATGTAATTGTCTTAAGGAATTAAACCCAAATATTTGGAAAAAGTAAGGTTTTATTAAGAATAAATTTACTTATAGTAAGACTTGTCATGATTAGAGGCTAAAATTTGCACAACAGGGGTCATAACTAGATTCTGAATTTTGGCCTGGGCTAACTGCTTCTGCTTATCTACAGAAATACCAGACTTTACAAAATTATCAAATGGGTACAGTACTGGCTTTGCCTCTAGGGGGCCTATGAAGTTTAGTGTTTCTCTCTGTATTGCTCTTTGGGGACAGGCACTCTGCAAGAACAACCTGTTGCTCTTGTCATAGTGTTATCAGAAATCTCACAGACTTCATTGGCTGTGAGTCCCTTATTTCTGAAGCAGAATAGCAGCTGGCTACTGACTCCTTGAAATGTTATGAAAATTTCTGCCTTTGTTATTTTTACTGCATTTTTTTGGTTGCTTACTCTATTAAAACACTTGATGTAGGGGAGGGAATTAGTGGGTTTTTAGCTCCATGTCTGAGGTACAGTAGTTCCATAGTAAGGATGATGCTGCATTTAGTTTAACTGAATGTTTTCGGTGTGGACACGTACATTTTCTTAAATCTGGTTTATGTCTGTTCAGCTTGCACTTGCTAAATTACAGAAAGCAAAAGCTCCCTACAAACACTAAATATGGATAAGAGAAAATAAGCCATGCATTGTTCTGTTAATGGGCTCCATGTGTTCTCAGATCTGCCTTCAGATTTTGTCTATTTTTCCCCTAATCAGCTATTTGAGAATCGTACAGCAAATTAGAAAAGCTTTCAACAACCATAACTAAACACAAAATAATTATGACGTTGAGGTGCCTTGGAATCCCCTCAGATTCAGAAAGAATGAGAGAAAACTGATTTCCTGAGGACTTTTTCCCATGGTTCTGCATAATCTCTGCCAAAACATGTTCCTATTCCCATAGGATGATTTCCCCAGTCAGCACACCTGCAGAGGTGCATGGTTACTATACTGTGCTGCAGCCCAGAGCACCTTCACCTGTGACTTCTACTTCATCTCACCCATTTAACTACCTCCAGCAACAGAAGGCTAGTAATGAGCAGGTTGCCATAATTTTTTGAAGAAACAGCAGGAAACATCTTAATGCAACTGTCAGTCTGTGCACATACTGTAGGCGCTTGCTCTCTCTGATAGCCTGGAGCTTAAAAGCACTGTTCTTTGCCAAGGAAGAGGCGGCTATCTTCAATCTGGCATCTGAAAATGACAAAGAGATCTATCAAACAGAATTAGTAGCACAGATCCTTCCTGTTCTGTTTAGCTTTGTAATTCAATCTGAGTCCAACCAGAGGCCTGGCCTGAGGAGAAGTGCTCCTTCAAATCTAATGAAGCAGTCCTCCAATTTACCATCACACAAACATTAATACATAAACTTCCTATGTATATAAAAGATACAAAGGCATATTGTATATGACAAGAGTTATTTATCAAGGTATGCTAAATGTGAAGCTCTTCTTCTTCTGGGTTCTTCTTCATGCTTTCTATAGTCTTCCACAGCTACATCCTTTCCATACCCCTCTGGCTATCCTGATGGAACTTGCACCCAAGGCCTAGGTAAAAAAATTTGAAGCATCACAGAGTTTGTGAAATCTTCTGTGAGCTACCAGTGTCATGGAGGAC
Organism: Dryobates pubescens; assembly: GCF_014839835.1. Taxonomy (NCBI): domain Eukaryota; kingdom Metazoa; phylum Chordata; class Aves; order Piciformes; family Picidae; genus Dryobates; species Dryobates pubescens. Next base: position 23,942,062 of record NC_071619.1, read on the forward strand.
TTGAAGTTTGTTTATGGCTTGATTTTTGTTATTGTTATGATCATTCTGTTTATATGCTTCTGTCTGGGCAACTTACTTAATATTTCCTGTACTATCTTGAATGTGACCTGTGCTCACACTATTAAGACATTCTGGATTTTCTTTTTAGTAGTTTTGTTTAAGTTTGGTGAGTTGTTTGTTGTTGCTGGGTTTTTGTTTTGGTTTTAGTTATGCTTCAAGGGGAGGTGCCAGGGGACGTTTAGACTCGAAGTGAGGAAAAAGTTCTTCACTGAGCGAGTCATTCGTCATTGGAATGTGGTGCCCAGGGAGGTGGTGGAGTAGCCGTCCCTGGAGGTGTTCAAGGGAAGATTGGACATGGCGCCTGGTGCCATGGTCTAGTCGTGAGGTCTGTTGGGACAGGTTGGACTTGATGATCCTTGGGGTCTCTTCCAATCTTAGTTATACTGTGATACTGTGATATTTTGAAAGTACAGTGACCACGTACATCGGATATGCCAGTTAAAGATGTCTATGTGAAAACTAAAAGTTCCCAACTCAGCATAACTTTTCTACTATTTGTTCTGGAATGCTAGTTCATAACTATGGTATAGCTGTGGATGAATTTACAAATTTACTTGAAAGACTAGAGGTAGTGTTGTTGGGAATAGGGCATTTAACATCTTCCCCTAAAATGTCTCATGCAAAAAATCACTGATGCCTTGTTTCTCTTTCACCCTCATTTGTCTGCATGGTTCCTGATGCCTTGATTGCAAATTCTCTGGTAGAAGCTCTGTCACTTGTCTGTCTAGTACATCACAAAGGGATGTTAACCTTCATGAAACTGCTAAAACCATTGAAATCTTTCTGAAGAATAGTTTTGAGCCTTTATTATTCTGTTAATTTTTGACAAGAAAAAATTGCAGTGTGTAAAAAGTAGCATGTTCTTCTTCTTGCATTTCAGTATCTATAAAGCATCAACTAAGGAATAGTAGGCTAAATTTAAATTAGTTCCTCCTGTGGGCCTATTCAGAAGGCAAAATTTTATCAGAGCTTTTGGATTTCTCTCCAATTACTATACAAGAAAACTTTAAAGATGAAGACATAAAAAGTCATGAAAGATACAGAAACATTCCTGAACACTCTGTAGCAACTTTGTGGAAATGATGGCAAATAAGGTAATAGAAATGCTTTCTCCCCCCAAAAAACCCAAACAAACAAAAATCTCAGCTGGTAGAATCTTCTTAGACTTGTGCATGCTGAGAAGAGAAACACCATTTCATTGTTCATTAGGTGCTCAAAAAAAGATTGGATGTGGCACTTGGAGCCATGGTTTAGTTGTTAGGTAGTTTTAGGCAATAGGTTGGACTTGATGATCTCACATTCATATAGTGCAAATGTTCATATTTATTTAGTTCACTTGTGGTGGTTTTCAGCAACTTCACTTTTTACATCCAATATAAGAGTTATTAAAAACTGATTGATAAATGAAGTACTGCCTGTTAATTTCTTTAGTAGAGAACTCAGACAGCAATGGAATATTCCTTTTCATCTGTGATGGGGAGAAATTCTGTGATTATTTTGGTTTATATTTTTTTATTCCACATGTTGTCTTGCCAAGTAATTTTCCAGTAATTTGGAAGTTGGCAATAATGAAAGACTGCAGAAGGAGCAGCATGGTGCTCTGACAACTGGATGACTCCAGCATAGGCAGCAGGCCAGTAAAAGCTGACTGTGTGGCAAAAAGTGACCTGATTGCTGAATGGGAACAGCAGGCTGGTCTTTCCTCTGTACGTTACTGTCACCCTGGTTTGATATAGAAACCACTCCACATGCATCCCTGGTTTTCTCCCATGCTGCTCGTGTCTCCATAGGTATCTAATAACTAATCTCTCCAGAAGTTTGGGTCATTTGGGTCTGTGCTGACATACTGTCTTCTGCTCAGATCTGCTTGCCTGACTTTTAGAAACACAGTGAGAGATAGCAGTTAAAAGGAAAACTGTTTAACACTTTTTCTGTGTGGAGCTTTCTTAGGAGGCTGCTTTTGCAATGTGAAGTAAATGATAGAGTGCTGTGGTGTTTGATCATCAGTATTTTCTAGTAGTTACTCTATGGGGTGTGTATATGAAGGGATCACCTCTTCACAGGTGCAGATGGCAACAGAGCTAGAAATGCACTAAAACTGTGATTTGTGCTATCAAGACACTGCACAAGGAATCACAGTTTATTTCCTTTCACCTCTCTGGATGGATTAGATCTCTTTAGTGCATTTGTATTCTATAGCACTTATGCCAGAACTTACTCCTTCTTGGATTTCCATATAAGCAGGTCCCCAGTACAATAGCCTTCTGCCCAGCTCTGAGGTGAATGACACGCGTTATCAAATCTGCAACATTTTTAACGCAGCCTTCTTCATTGTAGGACCAGAAAATATCTTGGGCTGCTGTTGGCACTTCCATTACTTATTGCAGCTGAAACCATTAATTGTAAAAGACCCAGACTGGAAAAATGACTTAATTGACTCAAAGCCCAGAAGTGCTTGGGGTACAAGCAGCAGATAACAGAGAGAGGCTTTTCTCTGCTGTTACATAAATTGATATCCTTGGTGAAAACAGAGGTGTCATTAGTAGTGCAACACTGCTCTCAGACTAGGGCAGTATGCTCAAGTCTAGCACTATGTTAATTTGTTTCTTTCAGACAGTACAGAACAACCATTCCTGAAAATAAATAAAAAGGCACACAAACCTTTATTCCCCTGCCCATAGCCTCAGGCTAGAACATCTGTGCCTGTTAGTAGGAAAGATTCACTAGTGGTGAGGCCTTCACTCTTTTTTATCATTTTTTTGTTCCTTTCTGTTCATTCCTTTCTGTTCTTATGTTCATACAAGAAGAGGCATTTATTTTTCCCTTCAAGTGCTTGTAACTTGGCCATATTTAGGGGATTCTTCTACATGCAAATAAAATACAGGCTTTCTTCTGCCAAAGTTTATGTTCCTGCATAGTAAGGGTAACAAAAAATTTCAGTAAGGTTCCCAGAATCTCGTAAGTCATGGACAAAACCATTGTATTTCCCAACAACCTTGCTCCTGGAAGGGTCGAACTTTCATCAAGAGCTGCTGAAGGCAAACTTCAGTATGCAACATTCACCCCATGTGGTAAAGGTATGAAAAGACTGAAACTAAGGGTCATATATTAGGAAGTATTGATCTACCTTAATAATAGGTGGTGCTATCAGACTTTCCTATAAATAATCCATGTTGTCAGGAAACTAATGGATATTCTGCATTCAACATTTCTGTAAGAGTCAAGAGTAAATGGTTCACCAGATTTTCATTATTGATGTCTCTGGAGATTTGTTTAAATCTTATGGCTGCATTTGGGACAGAGGAAAGCTGAAAGAATCCTTTCAACATTGGTATTCTGTGATAGTCATCTTGCATTGCACAAGCAGCTGAAATTTCATGAGTACATTTTCAGAACAACAGTTGCCACAATTTAGGGAACTGATGTAACCAAATTTTTTTAGAACTTTTTGGGAATAAAGGATCTCCATGAAAGAGAGAATTGCTGTTTAGCTATACAATTAAAAAGAAAAAAAAAATAACTGTAGGCACAAATTTCATAATTTTTTCAGTATCTAAAGTGCAGGGAGAGTTTCTACCACTTGCTGGCAGAGGGGGCTATCTATTCATGGTTAGCAGAACATCCTCCAGTCAGCAAACATAGCAGGGGAACTGAAGTAGCTTCCTGCAGTAATGCTGTACACAAGGAAGTGAGAAACACATGGCCTCAAAGGGTTTCTGTGGTTTTGTTTGGAATAACGGATGACATGCTCTAGGTCCTAACCAGGGCGGGGGGGGACGATGACAATTTGATCTCTTGGACCACAAAGAATCTGTGAAATACAGGTACAGTAGGACAGTACCACAAACAGAAAAATGTTGATGTGTCAGATTTCAGTTGCTGTAAAAGGATAAACAGGGGGTATACATGAGGAAGTTTGCACTGTGATATTAACCTGCTTTTAAAGCAGTCACCTGCAGAATTTGACAGACAAGTCTTCCTATGTTGCCTGCCCTAGGTGACTGCTTTGCCTGGGTGGTTGGACTAGATGACTTCTATAGGTCCCTTCCAACCCCTAACACTCTATGGTTCTATTTTTTTCAGGCCTATTCTGGAAGAATGCTAATAGGGGTAATCTTTTTTTTTTTTTTTTTTTTTTTACTGGCACCTCCCACCCCTGCCCATATTAAGATGTCTAACTAATGAGCGAATAGAGATGAAACTTGCCATAAACAACCTTTGTTTAGCAAAAAACTGTGGCTAGTGAGCATTCTCAATTGAATGCAGTACTTTGTTTGGGCTTCCCTATCCACGCTTGCACTTCTCTTAAATAAGCTACTTTGGTCTGAATCTAAGACAAAAGAAATCCCCACATCTTCTATTAGGCAATATTCAGAGAAACTTGGACCATGAGAAGACTATCCTGGCTCTACTGCAGCTCCAGAGCACTTGGTGTGAACTTCTTGCCCAAATATCTTCCTTTCAGGTATTTCTTTCTCTTCTATCGCTGCATGATCAACCTAGGATCAAGTGGGCTCAGATGTTCACAGGATACTGTAGTCCCAGCAAGGCTAGAGCTAATTAGGGTGTTCTTGGCTAGCAGGTAGAGTACTGGTTTGAAAACAAGTACTATTGAATTTATGTAGGATTCATATATCAGAAGTAAGATACAAAATCAGTACATGAAGCACACTGTCTGTATTTCTTCTGTGTGAGTTGTAGAGTCCCCCTTTCCTGCTCTATATGTCTATGTTAACTAAAGGCTACAGGGAAACCCACATAATTAAAAGGCACTGAGGTCACGAGCTGGTTATGAGGCAATTTAGGTTTCTTGTGCAGGCCTGTTGGGTCAATGGAGATACAAGTCTGCTTTTGATAGGAACAATGATCTTCTATTGTAAAACATGAAGGAGAAAAACATGATTTGCAAAGGTCTAGTGCCTCACTGGGGCTTAATTGGATTTTCAGAGATGTACATAGCATTCTGTTTCACTTAAGGATTCACAGGCTTGATGCTGTCACTACTGAAGTATTACATCTGAGATGTATTGCAGTTTGAGTAGCATCCCAGTTGAAAATAACATCTGAGTAAACATTTACTCAACTATGAAACTCAACTGGGAAATACTTCTTGAAAAGCTACTCATTGTTTGAAATATGACTAGAAAAAAAGAAATGCCATTTAGCTTCACATCTCCATAGTTCTCAAAAATCCTACATGGAGTATGTTTCTTGAAAATGTCAGCTGGCTTTAGAGTCTGTGCACATGTGGGACTTACTTATCTGAGCTAGAAGTTGTGCTTCTTATATTATCAATTCATTTTCTTCATCAGTCTCTAGAAGGTTTATTGATTTTACTGGCAACTTAATCTGTATTTTATTTCTCACATCTGTCCTATAACAAGTGAAATACCATGAGTAACCACATTTGGGTTTCTTGCACAAGATAGGTATTTATAAAACCCACTTCCCTCATTTCCGCTGTATTGTGGAATTCATTGTCAAGCTCCATTTTGAGAAGAAACAAGACTTAGAATTTATCAAGGCCTGAGGATTTTTTCTTTCTTGAAATGTTCTCTTCCGTCTGGTCTTTGTGTAACTTCAGGTGTGGCACAAAGATATCTTAATGTTCCTATTGTTAGGGAGATGTAGTGTGTGCTGCTAATAGGAGAAGCTTCCTTTTACATTGCTTTTATTGGGATTATTTTTTAATGGATAAGCTGGTCCTGTTTCATAAATGTATGGAAGCAGATCCCACACTTCTTTATTCCAACCAAAAGTCCGGCATGACTAGATGAAGTCCCTTGCACAGCCTTTGGATAGGTTAACATTAATGATGTAAAAGACAGGTTTTCAGGGAATGTTCTGTATTCATCAGACAAGGCACATCAATGGCATTTGCCAGTCACAGGAATAGTAAATATTTAAAAGCATTTTTTTAGATTTTTATGCCCTTAACTGTTCTTCTATACTTAGGAGAAAACTAAAACTATTTTTTGAATGTGCTCCAATGTTTGGTGTTGAGTCAGGTGCAAGGAAGCAGTGGAAGAGAGGGAGAGTCGTTTTGGCCCTTCGCTTCTGTGTCATAATATCTCCAGGTGGATATTTTGGATCCTCAGGGTGGCTTTCATCCTCATGGGGAAAAATCCTTACATGTTGACTTTTGGTTTGGAGGTTTTCTTTATTTGGGGAGTTTTTAGTGCTTTGTTTGCTTGATTGGTGGTGGTGGTTTAATTTTCTGTATGACATATCTTAATTGTTAATTGCAAACACTTTGTAAATAATGTATTTTCTGAAAAATGTCAAATATAGGAGAGGCTTGAGCACCTCCTATATATTTTATTTATTTTTTTTACTCTACACCTTGGCATTACTGAAAACCTCAAGGCTTCTAGGGTCAAGTGCTCCATAGCCAACAAACTTCCGCTATGGACCGAGCTGGGCTGCCTTGAAAACTGGAGGTACCATTTTGGTGACTCTGTGATGGGTTTGTTCAGCATGGGAGGTGCTGTGCTGCTCTGGGGCCTCACAGCTGGGAAGCTTCAGCAGTGACTGGCTGAAACAGCTGTACAGCTCTTTTGATGCTCATTGCTCAAGATTTTTATCACTTTTCTTCCCTAACCTTGCTACTAAGATGCAAAAAAAATGATAATGTACTTTGATAATCATGTCTATGTCTGACATTTAGCGAACAGACAGCCTGCTGCTCTTTTCACTTAATTTAAGGATTTTTTAGTATGTGTGCATCCATAAGCAAATCAGATGCCCAAAGAAAGATAACCTGGAACTTGAGAAAGAGTCATAACTTTAATTTGTATATAATTTTACTTATACATTTTAACAACTCATATCATCTTTTGCTAAGATACTTTAGGAGTATTAGGCATCATCATCAGAACTGGTGAAAATTTTGGTTCCTTTTTTTTCCCTCTTTTTTTTTTTTTTTTTTTTTTTTTTTTTGCAATGGAAAGCAAATATAAATTTTAGGGAGTCTGTGTCTTATTAGAAAAAAAAAAAAACAAAACCCAAATATTTGGTTATTTCAAAATCAAACAGCTGAAGGAAAGCTGTCCAGAAGGTGGACTTGCATCCCAGGGTCAATTTTTAGTTATCAAAGGACCAAATATGATCAGAGCATCAGTGTTGTTATTATTGATACTCTTTCTGCTTAAATTTCTTCTGTTCAAGATTTATATTCTTCCACCTCAATTTTTTTTTTTATTCCTACATCAATGAACAATGAATAAAAGTCCAATGTAAAACAAATAAGCTCTGTCTTGTTTAACCATTTTCTGTGACCTGAATCTGAAGCCTAACCTAGCATGTGAATATCAACCTAATAACAAGTCATATAACACATATGCCATGCTTAATTTCCTTCATTTTTTCCTACATAAGATGTATTTATCAATCTGTAGCTCAGCTTCTTATATTAATGTCTTCTTCAGAGTCAAATGTCACCCCTCTGTGACAGACTCTGAATCACAGATTATGATCCATGATGTTGTTTAATGCAGCCTGGTAAAGGAAAGCACAGCAAATGCTTTATAGCAGCTGATACTACTTGAAATAATGTCATGTGGAGGAGTGATATCCCAACTCTCCTGAATTCTTGTATGCTTCTTTCTACGTCTCTATGAGGTTAGAGCTCATCGATTTGTTTCACATTTAATTAACATCTGAGTTCTTCTGCAGGTGCACAATTTGTTTTGATGTACTCCCTTGATCTTGACCCATATCTGAATAATCGAGGATTGGGTACAATCTCTTATAAATGAGCTAATCATTATACATTAAAACCTATTAGAGTCAATTTGTTTAATTCCCTGTAGATCTAGTAAAGTTCTTATCTGTGTCAAAATCTTCACAACAAAAGGATTGCTTGTAGTAAAGAAGATAAGCTTCTCTACCCTTCCTCCATTCCTGACAGTACGTTTAAAGAATCCTTTATGCAAAGGGGTTTGTGCAGTATTTCTTGTGAAAGCCAGCGTCAGACTAGTCAATATCTAGCTAAATATCAATTGTTTGGCTGTGTTTGGTGTTGTTTTTATTATTTTTTTTTTCTCCAATCCATAAATGAAGCATGGTAAACATTTATAAAAGGGTCCTAGTGACAGAATTATCGTAAAAGCATCTTTGCCAATGTTTAAAACTCTGCAAGCGGTAGTACAGGAAAATTAAGATATGTCACATCTACAGCAGCTCTTGAACAGTCAGTGATCCACCTGTAACTGTCTCCAGAAGGGATTGGACCTGCCAGTCACACATGTATTTGGCCTACAAAGCAGCACTATCTTTTTCTGAACTTCTTGTGTGCAGGGCACAGTGTTAGCCTCTATACACACAAACTGACTTACTTGGTTGGCACTGTTGAACTCAGGAACTGGAAATGGCGCTGTAGCATGTCAAAATAGGTACAATTTTTTATATTATTTGTTTTGTTGTTTGCAGAAAGACACACAAAGGAAGATTGCCTATCATCTTGTCTGGCACCAGCTGTGAAGTGAAAATTTATGATACAATAATTTATTGTGAAAATTTTAAAGTATAAATTTCGCAGATTTAGCAAAAACATTATGGTTTACACTGGATATGTCTTTTCACTAGAAAGGTAATGCAGAGGTGGTGCAGATTAAGCAGCTACAAGATTTTATGTAAAGATTTGTTTCTCATGGGATTGTGCCCTCTTATCTCACAGTACTCTTGACCAAAACAAAGGTGCAGGTTGTTGGCAGGAACATTGCTTCTTCTTTAGCTTTACTGCAAAATTAAGAAGTACATATAAGTTCCAAAGTACAACAGACTTCTTTTCATGCTTGGCATTGAGGTTATGCAAGGTGAGGAGTGGGGTTGTCACATGATTTCAGGAGAATGGATGGTGTATCAGTGCTCTGACAGGAGTTTGCTGGTGCTTACTACTAAATCTTTGCCAAAATTAACTATTGAGACAGTGGTCTTCCCAAACATGCCTTCTAACAATCCTAGTCATTTTCAGTACAGTTCCAGCAAATCTGTTGCTTTTAGGATAGAATAGACCAGGTTGGAAGAGACCTTTGAGATCATCGCATCCAACCTACCATCCAACCCACCTCATCAACTAAACCATGCAACCAAGCACCCCACCAAGTCTGCTCCTAAACACCTCCAATGATATACAATAAAATTTAGACTGTTTACAGATTAGCTACTTGATTTTGCTGCTTTCCATCTTCAGTCATTGGGAGCTTTTAGCCAGCATTCAAACGTAATCCTACTATGTTTGGCACTTTCAGGGCTTCAAGCAGAGGCTGCCTCCAGTTTGTCAGATAAGTTCTGATAATAGATATTTACCCATAGTGCACCTAGTCACCTCTTATGTTTGAAAAGTGTCTGCACATTTAAATGGCAGACTACCATTTAATTTAAAGCTGTGTTTGCAATTGTTCATGGGATATGGAGAAGTAGAAATTATGTGATGTGGTATGGGATTTTACATACTAAGGAGTAAACAAATTGGGATTTTTATTTACTTATTTATTTTTAGTGCAATGTAATAAGTTATCAGTGTATGTTTTTGCACATGCAGAAGTTTTAGAAACTGATAAATGACTAATTTTTTATGAGACAGGATGATTTCTTTTGCAATATCTAGGAGACACAATACACACACAGAGACACATCTGGTTGGATGCAGATTTCAAATGCAAACTTTTCTGCCAGTAACCTCTGCCCATATATGAAGGAGCTAAATTTGTTGAGTGAGATTGGGGTCATTTAGCCTCTGTGTTAATTTATTTCTTGTCCATTGCTAGGCAGATGCTGCCAAGTACAATGTGTCAGATTGCATGGTGAGAACATGATATGTTTTATCAGTGTCTGCCTGCCAAATCTGTTCCTCATAATATTTTGGGCTGCTTTCAAACTAAAGTTCCTAAGAGAGGAGACAGTCTGGTGCTCTCCATCTTCCTCCCTGGTGACTTTCTGTTGTGTGTTTATTAAAAACATTCTTTAAATAAAGCCAGAACTTCCCATTAGTAGCACACGTATAATATTATTTACATTGCAGCCCTTTGAGAACACTTAGCCATGGGCAAAGTTGAAATTTTGGATCTCTTTCACCCAACAATTGAGTCTTAATAGGATGGTGTAAACCAGATGGCTGTTAGTTTTAAGGTGTGAAAGATTATGTATTTTCCTCTTACTGAAGTGAACAGTGAAGTGAGGGAGGGTCACCTGGATTTAAAAGCATATGCAAATTACAGGAAGGCTAATTCCCAGGAAATTATTTTTACCTTGATAGTGTTATGAACTGTGGTCGTTTGAGGCTGTGCCTTTAAGAACAAACACTGCTGGAACACACTGGCTAATGTTTTTGGTACTAGAACCAAAACATTCTGATATTCTAAACGAATTTCATTGGTTGATAAACAAAAATTCAGCTTTAGATTGTGAAGCGGTTGGAAAATTTTTTTCTCAGTTCAGTTCGGTTTGGGAGTTGGGGGAGTTTGGTGTTTCAGCCTGTTCTCCCTGCCTGCTTCTTCTGCGAACTGCTGGACTTGGCCTTCAGATAAGCAAACACTAATCCTGCATGGGCTTTTGAAGCTTGCTAACAACTCTTTTCCTTAGTAACTTGCCTTTCTCTCTCTCTAACCCCTTTTTGGGGAAAAAGGGAGGTAAGGGGGGGAGAGAGGGGGTTCCAAAGAGGGGATCCCTCCCTGAGGGAGGGATTTTTGTTGTGTTATTTGTCTTTGCTGTGTATTTCTGTGTATATATTGTAAATACTTATATATATTGTGTTATATATAACCTGCTTTCCATATATGCTTGTAAATATATAGCTTTTGCTCTTCGACTGAGTTAGCTGTGGTTTCTTACTCTGTGGAGGAGGGAGAGCTAAGCCCTCTCTCAACCCTCCACATGAACAAAACTAGAGCATTCATTCACTCTGCCAGTCTCTTGTTTTCCAGTAGTTATTAAGCTAAAATCTGTGACTTTATGATGGTTTAAGAGAGAATAGATGCAAATTTTGAGGCAAGGACTCTTCAGGATTCATTACATAATTCCTGTTTGTTAGCACTGTGCTGTTATGTAGTAACAGTGTTCAGTAAATACCTCTCAGAAGTGGGAGAGCAACATTCAGGCAAAGATTATTTGTCACAGCTTTGATCCAGATCTGCAAAGGTACCCTGCCTTTGCAGAGGAGAGAGTTGGCTTAGATATGCATTGCGATGGAACTGGACTCGGTGCAGAGACTGTCGCAGAACATGCAGCTCATAGCAGTTGCTTGTAAGAGAAGGGCTGTTTTCTGATAGCTTTGGAAGGCTATGGGGAAGATTTTCCTTTGCTCAAATTAGAGAAGGTTGTTTGGTCTCTGACTTGGAAAAGAATGTAAACATTTTGTGACTGAGGAGAAGAAACTGGGCAGAATTTGGTTGGATGTGTTAAAATAATGTTTTGTTATTTTAGCCTATTGTATGCCTTAATTATAGGCATGCCCGTAGAAAAGAACCAATTAAGTTGTGACACATGTCCCTTCTGATAGACTATATAATCTTGCTGTGCAGCATAATAAATGTTTTCGCCTGCTTACATCTTGTCCTGGAAGCTGTGCTCAGGGTGGTCCAACACCTATAAGCAAATGCTGATCCACAACAACAACCCTATATTACAACAGTTGCTCTAATTCATGTTGAGTTTATGGAGGTCATCCAGTGACTGAGTATCAGAGAATTTGTCCTGACGTTGCACCTTTTCTGTGTTCTCAGCCAGAAGTGAAGCAGAGAAAAATTGCATCTACATTAACTGTAGAAGAATTTTCTGAAGCTATCCTAGAGGGCACTAACTCAGCTGTGCTATTGATTTTGTGGAAAAGACATCTGCAAAGTAGATGTAAGGACTTTGATAATAAAAATCTTTATTTTTAAGGCTGAAATAATTTAAACTATTTTGTTATATACTCAAACAGGTGAGGAAACAAGGTAAATTATCTAATGAGCACAACTTAGATATCTGTTTTATGTTACCCCTGGAAAACCTGAACAGGAGGGTGGGCAGGTGAATATAGTGTGGAAGTGGCTGAGATAGCTAGGTAAAAATTTGGTCATACAATTTTGTTCATCCCAGTTGGAGAAGAAGAAAGAAGGAATGACTTAAAATTACTATAACCTAATACCTCAACCTAGTCATCTTACCAGTTATAAAAGCTTGTTGCAAGAAGCGCTTACAAAACAGATCTTTAATTAGTTTATGAATTCTGTTCTGTATCAAAATGGTGCTATTTCTTTTTACAATCAATACACTATTTTATATTTTTAATTAACAAAATTTGAGCCCTCATAATATTATTAGTTGGAAGACCTGCTTGTTTGTGTATCTCGGCATCTAGACTTGAAGGAAATAAATGAGCCAGTTAAATAGACTAGAATCTTCCCAATGTGTGCCACAGAAGAGGCTTCACTTTCAGAAGATGATGGCTAATTATGACTACAACACAGACAATAACAAGGAAGTTGTTTCATGTTGCATGAGTAGTGTGAGCAATCTGGTAATATAAGCTTAGAGCTTGATATGGTGGTAGGCCATGCTTAGCATAAGTGTAGAAGTAACTAGTAGTTTAGCAAAATAGTGATGTGCTAGCAGTATGTAACTAAAAGTACTGGTAGCTGTAAACACAAAGAATTATCTTGGAATAACAGGATGTATACATCAATCAACAACTTTGTGTGATATTAGTAGTTTAACCAATAATGTATAACAGTAGGATGTGTGGACAACTGTGAGGAACCAATGAAATTATACTAAGCATGCTCTGTGAGTCTGTGTGTCTATATAAGCTGTAGAGGTTCCTTAATTAAACTGAACAATACTTAGATCATATTGGTAGTCCGTATTGATTCCGATCTCCGTCATCAGCAGTTTGCCCCCCTATTCTCTTTCAAAGTGGAAACCTTTTCTCAAAATAATGTTTTCTATCTGTTCTGAGAGTTCACCAGGCTGCTGGATCAGGGAAACCAGAAGGGAGAAGTTTGATGTCTGGAGTTTGATGTTCTCATTGTGAAATGTCTTGGGCTGAGAAAATCAGTAGAATGTATTGTACACTTGGGTTCTAAGCTATAGTGGGAATAAATGTTTCTGGCCTGGATTCTCATATGGGATATAAGTTTTGAGAGTGTCAGAGAGCAGGATGACTTTTGAAAATGTACATTTTGCATTTGCACTTTGGTAGAACTTGCACTGATAAGGAAAGTACTATTTTAAAAATCCTTTGTTATAGTTTAAGACTTGTGTGGTCTCACTGATTATGCAGAAAAATATTTTGTTAGCTTTCATGGCATATGCAATGGCTCTGTACTAGATGACAGGCAAGAAATTTTGTCCCAGTAAATAATTCTTTAAAATTTCAAATACCTGTCTTGAAAATAGCAGTTGCTAATGATTAGTAGACTTAAATCTTACGGAGATAACTTTTGGATGAGTCTTTCTAGAGAGAATCAATGAAATGGATGTATCAATTAGAATTTACGTCTGAAACCCATCTTATATGGACAAAATATCCTGGATGTCTGTATTGCATTTTGTATTGAAACTGAAATGCCAGTGTATTTAGAGAAAGGTCTTCTAGCCACCCAAAGCATTTCAGGCTTTTGCGACCTTATTACCATTTCTCTCTTCATGAAAGCTGGTGATGAAAGTGCACTCAATAGATCTCTTACCATTATCCAGCCTGTTTCCTGTGATCTTCTTAAAAGAGTTAGGAAGAATTCCTAGCTGGGAAATGAATCTTAGGGTTAATGCAGTCTATCTTATCTCAGATCCCACTGGGAGAATAGGCTTTCTGTAATTCAGCTGCAGGTTATCCCTTCTTCGTGCAGACAAGATGGATGGGGAAGTAGAACTGCTTGTTTAAAAAAAAACCAACAAAAAAAACCCAACCCCAAAACAAAACCAAGAAGGGGGCAGGGGGAGGGGGGGAGAGGGAAGGTTTTTGAAGACAAGAAAAATTTTTATTCCAGTTGGGCACACAAGCAGAAAGGTTTGGGTGTAATAAATGGGACAGTTTTAGAAATGGTTGCCTTCTGTTTGAAATAATAGATTCAGAGCAATATGGAATGCATGTTATTGAAAGTGATAAAACCATGTTGTTGAGGTCTGAATGTAAGAGTAGGTTCCGCCTCATCCCCCAGTCATTACATCTGTTAGCTATCTCCTGATTAAATAAAAGCTCTTTTACATTTAGTAACTTTGCTCTAGATATTGTGGCATCACTGTGCATGTAATGGTTTTAATAAATTTCATTTATAGAACTAAACAGAAAAGCAATCCCTGGCAGAGAAGGCTCTGAATGCAATATGTTAACTCTTTAGAAACTAATTTTCAGCCTTTATACACAAAGAACCTCACCTACAGCACTACCAACAGCTGCAAATGATTGATATGGGTTTAGTTTGTGTTTTGGTGGCATTTTCTTTTTGTTTGTTGGGGGGGTTGTTTGGTTTTGTTTGTTTTTCTGCTTTGGTTTTCAATTTTTTTTGTTTGTGGTTTTTAGATTGGAATATGTAAAGTAACCTTACAGAGCAAACAGTTGACTATAGCCCATACACAACTCTACCTGCTTTCTTTTTGCAATTGTGGCAAGAGTAGATAATCTTTAATAAAAGTAGAATTTCATATGGAAAGTAATTTTATAGGAAAATACCCAAGTCCTATCCTTTTTTTCTTTTTTTTTTTTTTTTCTTCTCCCCCTGCTTCTATCCCCTTAAAAATCCCGAAGGAACTATCAGATGTATTAAAATGTTTAGAAGATAAGAGCAATTAAAAGGACCATGTAATAGTGGACTTGTTCTTTAGAGATTGTACCTGACCTGGAGCTACTGATCACAAGCCAATACATTTTTCACATCTGTGTTTTAATTTCTGTTGAGGTACAAAACCAAGGCTCTGGATAAAATACACACTTTTTTTTTTTTTGGTAGTAAAAAGCAATTTTTGTGTGATCCCGGTGAATGAATATTAAGTCTACCTTGTGTAAATCAACAGAGCATATGTACTGTGCTAACTTTCAGCTGCATGGCGCTCAGCTCAGACACAAACAGGACAGATGTGTAAGTCTGCAGGTTGCCAGTTCAAATTCTTCATGTTGGCCAAAGGCTGTTTCACGTGTGCATGAAACAAGTTATAGCATTGTGTATTGTATGTATATGCTGCAGATAGAAGGGAATGTATCCACTAGAGCAGAACCATTGTTTTAGGAGTAGCTTCATCATTTTATGACAGCAGGAAATTGCAAGTTATCAGGAACTTTTATTCATAGGTGTCATTCTCTGCTGACGTTGTATAGCAATAGCACTGGAAACAGCCCTGGGACCAGATCTATTCTATGTCTGTCAAAAAGCCAACTGTCTTAACTGATTGTTCTTTCAAGAATTTTGGAGAAGGAAAGTAGAGAAATTGTTTAGTAATTATTTTTAGGGACTATGAAAAGAGAAAGTGACTGCAGTATATGTAAGAGACTTTGGCGTTCTTTAATTTTTTATTTTTCTGTTTGGGTTCAAGAAACATGATCTGTACAACAGAGATCTTCTCTTGTATCCTCTTTCTCCATGCACATTTCTTCTTTGCCTTCCTACCTGTGTTGCATTTTCAGAGAGAAGAAAATACTTATTTAAACTAAATTCTGCTTCCCAGATTTGAAAGGGGAATTTTATCCTTAAAACGTTGAATTAGGTGTGTGGATACTATAGAATAGAATAGAATAAACCAGGTTGGAAGAGACCTTCAAGATCATAGTGTCCAACCCCTCAACCAATCCAACCACCTAAACAACTAACCCATGGCACCAAGCACCCCATCAAGTCTCTTCCTGAAAACCATCAATGACGGCGACTCCACCACCTCCCCAGGCAGCCCATTCCAATGGGCAATCACGTCTTGGACACAAAATTTGTACTTAGGCCAAACCCCTTTCTCTGTTACCATAGAACAGTAATGCAATAATGAAGCGTAAGTCATGCACAGTACCTCCCCTGGCAATAATGAAAACTCTGTACTTGCTTTCCTTATCACTTCTGTATTACACCTTGCTTCCACTGATGACAAGAGTTGTCTGTGTGGTTTATGTGCGTTTAGTTAAGGTATTGGCACATACTTGTGACACGGTAGGCCCAAAATGACTCTGCAACAGGAGCCAGCCTCTTGGAGAGTTCTCCAGTGAGAACTGTGCTGATTGAATTATAATCTTAGGGAACAAATAATGTTTTAATTTGGTGCACTGTAGGCAACAAAATGCTGACATTGCTCTCTTTGTTGATGAGAGAGATACTGTACGAGCCAAGCACCTTTTCATGGACTTTTTGAGCTTTGAGCTATACCTAAGCAGCAGTTTTGGAGAGAGGGCTTGGGGAGGAAAACCAACAGAAATCAAAAGACAGATATACTTTATTCTCTCTGTGGTCAATTTTAAATTCCTTTCATTTGCTATCTTCTCAGGGCTCCCAGAATGCTACACTATGTTGCTTAACAGCCTATCTTGCTTTGTGAGTTTGGAAGCCATCCTGTTGTCCTTTTAAGAAAAGGTTAAGGTGTATTTTATTCAGTTACAAGAGAAAACAGCATTTGCTCTACTCTAACCAAGTCTGGAGTTGGAGATACTACCTCAACTCATTTTGTTGCTTCAAAATTCTTTATTATTTTAGAAATCCAATGTGTATGATTAAAGATCTCTTAAATAAACACTTTTCTCACTTTTTTTTTTTTTTTTTTTTTTTAGGAGGCACATCTTAGACTATAATTTTCAGGTCAGAGGGGAAAAAAAAGAGGAAAAACATACATTATGAAGAAAAAAAACCACACCTCATCTCAGTTTGTGTCAAAGGTAATTTTGCTGCTAGTTCTGTGGCAACACAGGTCCTTTTGTGGCAAATCTGACTGAAAGCATTCCAAACTGTAAGGAGATAAGAGCAACTAAAATAGTGCTTTGTGCATTAGATACTTTGGAAAATATACGCAGTTTTCCTATTTCCATTACTTTTCATATTGCTCTTCTGGTTCTAAATTGAACATGCAAGATAATGTTTTAGCTTTCAGTTCATTCATGTAGATAATATACTACAAATATATTATTAATACCATACTATTGGATGAGTCTTACAACAGAAGCAATGCCTTTTTTTTTCATAGAATCACAGCAGAATTGTCAGGGTTGGAAGGGACCCTAAGGATCATCTAGTTCCAACCCCCGTATCATGGACAGGGACACCCTCCACTAGATCAGGTTGCCCAAGGCCACATCCAGCCTGGCCTTAAACTTCCTAACATCTAATCTAAATCTAACCCTCTGATCATTGTCATAGCTCTTCTCTGGACATGCTCCAGCACGTCCATATCCTTCTTGTAATAGGGGTTCCAGAGCTGGACACAGTACTCCAGATGAGGTCTCACCAGAGTGGAGAAGAGGGGGAGAATCATGTCTCTCAACCTGCTGGCCACACTTCTCTTGATGCAGCTCGGGATGTGATTTGCTTTCTAGGCTGCAAGTGTACACTGGCAGCTCATATTAAGCTTCTCATCCACCAGCACACCCAAGCCCTTTTCTTCAGGGCTGCTCTCAAGCCAGTCACTGCCGAGCCAATATCAATGTTTCAGATTGCCCTGACGCAGATCCAGTACCTTGCACTTGGTCTTGTTGAACTTCATGAAGCTGCCATGGGCCTGCCTGTCAAGGTCCCTCTGGATGGCCTCCCTTCTCTCCAGCACGTCTGCCACACCACACAGCTTGGTGTAGTTGTCAAACTTGCAGAGGGTGCACTCAATGCCACTGTTCATGTTGCCAACAAAGATGTTAAAGAAGACTGGTCCCAGTACTGATCTCTGAGGGTCTCCACTCTTCACTGGCCTCCACTTGGACATGGACCCATTGACAGCCACCCTTTGGGTACAGCTATCAAGCCAGTTCTTCATTCACCAGCTTGGAGATCTGGGATATCACATGGAGCAGTGTTGAAGGCTTTGCTCAGGTCCAGATATATGATGACGATTGCTCTCTCCTTGTTTACTGATGTCTATTTTGCTCCTAGTGGCAAGGAACTGGAAGCAGTAGTAAGTAACAAATGACTGCTCTGGCTTTCAGGAACCCAGAAAGAGCACCAGAGAGCTGTTATCACTGCTATGAGAGATGGTCAGTAGAGTTATTTAAAGGAGAAATTATTTAAATAGTGGCTCTCCTCTGTGGGTGCCAAGCTACTGCTCTAATGTCTTGATATCATTCCAGTAACTAAAGTACTCAAAAGGGTCCAGGCTGGGGAAATGCAGTCCAGAGGTGGGTGAAAAAGCCTCCTCTCTGAATTTACATTCCCTTGTCATCTGCAGGACATGCAGAGCTTTATAAAGTGCAGGGAGCGAGGCCTTTTATTAACAATTTTATAAGTATATGAAAAAAAAAAGGTGTTTTCAGAAAGAGGTGGATGGAGGCATGGAGGAAAGGAACAGAGAGTGCATGTGCAAAGATCCTGTAGCAAATTGCAGTGTTTAAGATGCATAGATATGAACTGACTTGAATTCAGGGTGAAAGTGCAAAAACAGTCTTTGACCTTTTCAGCTGTTTCAAATGGAGTTACACTGTGACAGGGATGTCCAGGAAAAATTAGCTGAGGCAAAGAGACATGCTTTGCCCATAGGCAGGGTCAATAGGCCAGCAAAGTCTGCCCAAAGCATGTCAAGAGTGATTACATGTCAAAAATAGCTCTTGGGTGCTATTTATTGCACCTTTTAAACAATATTTTATGCTGTGCATTTCTTGTACTAGTAAGACAAAGAGCAACAAGGTTGATTGTGAAGTGTTTTATTCCATTATATTGTTATACTGACAAGGGTCATAAAAGCTTTGATTTGAGGATGCTTTTTTCCTTTGTGAGAGAAAACATCAGTGAAAAAACATCTCATGTGTTTTGGTGTTTGTGTGTTGGTTTTTTTCTAGATCAGCACCAAATTAAGAAAGCAGTCAACAGCAATTTGTTTTCTTTTCCTTTTTGTGATTCCTCCTTTTCTGTTCTCATATTCTCCTCCTCATGCTGTCTGACACTATAGTGTTATCTCACTTTGTCCAGAAGGACTGTTAATTTCTGAAGTTACTCAGGAATGGATTGAGCTGCCAGGTTGAACTCAACAGAATAAAATTGTTTTCTCTATTTTTGATATTCTTAATAAGTTTGAATCCTACTAAGTGCAATGAAGTAACACATTCTAAAACAAATAATACAATAAAACAAAACTAGCAGATCCTGACAGTTTGGATTCAGTGCATAAATAAACCATAGTGTGTGTGTGTGTGTGTATATATATACATATATATAGTATCCTACATTAGGGGTTTCCCATAAAATTAACACCACGTTGCAATGTTGTCACAGATTCAGGAGACTTTCTAGTTCTGAGCTGCAGGTGAACAAAAATCCCACTGCAAAGAAAGAATCAAAACCAACCTTATGCACTCAGTAAGTTGTAGCAGTTCTGCTGCCCTTGATTGACATCTTTTCTTCTAAAGGCTCAATCAGATTAAGACAATGTGCATAGCATACACTTCCTTTATGGTTTTCTTCCATGTGGTAAATGGCTGTATTTGTTGTGCCACTGTTTATGAAATGCAGACCCTATTCTTGCAAATGTAGTTGTCGTCATACAACATGACAAGCTAGTCTTAGATGCCAATAGCTCTGTATTAAATTGTGGCAATGATCTCAAAATTCAGTTTGTTACCATCTCCATCTAGTTTTACATAACATCAAACTTACCTCAAGCCAACATTGTTTTCTGCTCTTATTAGCACTTGATTATTTATATCTACACTAACTAACAAGTCAGGTGACAGGAAGATGATAAAGACCTACTGACCTGTGTAAGCAAGGTGCACTCATTCTCAAAAAATGGTAACAAATATCTACACTGATTTATGCCTGATCTAGGGTTTTACAGGAGATGCCAAATGTAAGATATCAGCTGTTTCTTTGTACCTTGATATTGCTTTCTCAGGCTGCTGTGAAGCTTCCAGGAAACAGGTTTTACATTACAGTATCTATTGCTTCTGTGTTACTTGCCACACTTAGTGGATATGGGCTCCTTAAAGAAACTTGTAAAACTACTGCACTTACTGGCTCTGCTTGACTTCGCAACTGCTCTTGGGGAGTGTAGCTCAGAGGCTCTGCAAGGAGAAGGATGGTATCTGGCTCTGCAGTGAAGACTTGAAGCATTTACAGATGTTCATGGAAAGAAGTCAGTATGCCAAATAATTTCACAGTTGTTTTTTGTTCTACTAAGTGTTTATCACTATCTTGAACTGTCATGAACTTGAATTTGGATGTTTTGAATGAGCAGAACAGTTTATAGCACATAGTCTTAGTGTGTAGAGAGTAATAAAGATCAAATATCTTACATGGTAATTGGTATCTCAGTCTGTCCAGAGAGTTTGTAATTTGGCTTTTATTAAAATGAAGGATGGGCAACCTATTTCTGGAGAAATCATGCAATATAAATGCTGCCTGGTTCCTGCATTTCCTTTACACTGTGCAATGCTTAAAGATTTCCATAGTCACGTAGCCAAGTGAGGAATATAACCAGTAATATGTGTCAGGTCTCTGAAGTATAAAACTACTACTATTTCCTTCTATTTCTATTTAATAGCATTAATAACGAAGTTCAGTACTTATTTGATAAGCCTAAAATGTGAAACTGTATGATGACTTACTCCAAACTAAGAGGTAAAAAAATAAATACCATGTTCATCTCAAGCAAAGACTCATTCTCAAGCATTTCATTCATGTTCTTAAAGTGCTGGTTTTCTTTACATCACCAGCAGTTAGAAATATAATTGTTCCTGGAGCCAATGAGACTAGGATTCAAGTGAACATAAGACAGGAAAAACAGATGATACAGATGATAGAGATACAACCTGAAGAGAATGCACAATTGATAAGAACAAAATATCCTGATGTGCGAGTACAACTTCAGCTTTTTTTAGTACCATATGTTTTTTAAAAAGCTTTATATCTGTCTGAATTAAAATAATAGCACTGGCTAATAATAGCACTTACACCAGAAACTGTCTAGGAATTGTCCTAGAAAGGAATAGTAAATCTTTTTTATCACGAGAGAAATATATAGAACAATATCAAGAACTCTTTAAAATTATTGAACGTATGCAAAAGTATTTAAATAACATAGCCCAGTTAATGTAAACCAATTAAAAGAACAGGCAAAATGTAAATACATCTGTATAAGTGCATAATAAAACAGTTTCAAATTTAGCTCTGATTCACAAAAACCTCTAAGCTGTGAATAAAACATATTTTGTGATCCCTTGGGTTTCAGCTGTTACACCACTTACCAAACTACTGTTTTCTTTGTACTTCTTGAAAATTGAGTTTCTAAGAAGTCATGCAATGTTTTTGACAAAAGATGAATTGCTTGTATATAAATACTATTGTGTTTTACAAATACTGCCTCTTTTTCTCCATGCTTCCAAATCTGGTAAAGTTGTAGCTTTGCTTTAATGAAATATTAATTTTTCTAGGGAGTAAGTTTTATTTTCTTTCTATGTGAGACACACTTGTGTCATGGATCTATTTTTTTTTTTTTTTTTTTTTGCTAT
This sequence comes from Dryobates pubescens, assembly GCF_014839835.1. NCBI lineage: Eukaryota > Metazoa > Chordata > Aves > Piciformes > Picidae > Dryobates > Dryobates pubescens. The sequence goes on from NC_071619.1 coordinate 23,963,717, forward strand.
CTGATCCAAAACATCAGCACTTAATTTTTGCTTCTTAAAAGGCAATTGCAAAGGATATGGTGTGAATTCAGCTGTAAGTTCAGGGCAGGGAGGATCAATGTGAATGGGTTGAAAGGTGCTATTGGATGATTCTTAATGGGGGACACAATTGTTGGAAAGATCAAACTACAGCTAAATTTATTTGGCTTTCAATACAGGATAGTATTTCAGATAGAAACATCTAATTGGTAGTATACAGTAAAAGTGACACAATAAAAATGTCTGGCCTGTGTGTTAATTGCTATGTCTGAATTAATACAGCCATATTATTTATTGGAATACAGTAATCAAACCAGCTGCTGACTATTACAAAGGGGAGCCATTTCAATTAACAGACATTGCTCCCAGAAGGGCAGTAAGAAGAAGTAAGCAAGAGATGCATTCAGGTATTCAGGAAAGAAACTGTAAAGGAGAGAATGGTTTATTCTTGCACCTGATGAGATGTGAAAGGAATTGCCCTTTGTGGAGAGTTTCAGTGATCTTTGGGGTGGTTTCTTGCATCCTTTTCTGCCTATTTATTAAGATTTCTTGTTGGCAGGTGGTCCATTAGTATTAGCAGCAGATGTCATTATTTCCTTGTGGGCATAGATCAAATGCAATAAAGGGTAATCAATCTTGATTCATCCTGAATTACTGAAACAGGAGCTCAGACTAACTCTCTGACTCTTTGAGTGGAGGGAAGTAAATTTACATTTCCTATTGCATGGCCATGTAATCTTTGAACTGTAGTGCATGTTGCCTGTCTCAGGTTTGAGGTGATTCTCATTTACATCCATGTTGTGTTCAGGACTTCCCCCAACTGCAGGCTTATTTGCTCTGTATTTTTTCCTTTTCCCATAGAAAATTTCCAAAACACAAGCGATTTCTTAATCCACCTAGAATCTGTGTTCCTGGATTAATTTTCAGTCTTCTCTATAAGTGAAAAAACAACCCTGCAGTTTTGGAGGCCAACATAATGTACCCTTTATTAGTGTAACTGGGAAAAAAAACCATGTGAAAACTGTTGCCTCAAAGATGTGATTATCCATAGAAACATATAGTATAGAATTGTAGAATGGTTTGGGTTGGAAGGTTAAAGGTCACCTAGTTCCAACCCCCTGCCAAAGGCAGGGACACCTCCCACTAGACCAGGTTGCTGTCTGAGTTTCTTCCTTCCTATTTCTTTTTATATTCCTATAATATAGTCCCTAGGAGACTGAATTGCCTTAATAGGTAGTGCTTGAACAGATTTACCTGCTCCTTTTGAAATGTTGACATTTAAAAATTTATTTCTTTAATCAGCTTTCAGAATCTTCAGGTTTTCAGCACTCTCTTGGTCTGAATACACCATCCTTGAACAATCTACTTGTGCAATCTGGGGTTCTTAGTCCATATCTAATTTATTACCCCGAATATTTTTATTTGAATGAAAAATCCTGTGCTGTCAGTCTCTGATTTATTAGGTTAGCTGCTTTGCATGAGGAAAAGTTAAAAGCAAGTGTAAATTAAAACGATCCCAGTACCCAAAACTCAAAATGCAATTTAATCACATAGAAGTCCAGCACAAAAATTCAAAACTATTATACTGAGGAAGTGGTTCCTATGTTATCTTGACCAAGTGACACACAGCTATGATGAACAGACCACCTCTGATCTTTCAGCATGTCATGTGGCTGAAAGAAAGGTGATGTTAGAGAATAGAATTTAGAGAATGGATGACTGGTATTTTGGTGCCTGAAGCTGAAATTCAGCATAATTTCTGGGAACCAAATATTTTGGAACTGAAAAAAAAAAAAAATCTGTAAGAATCTATTTGCAAAGTGTCTATGAGGACACTAATTCCATGTTTAAACTAAAATCATGTGAAGGCAGTAATCTGAATACAAAACCAAATAAGTATCTTGTGCTTTACTGCAACATTATTTTTAAACCTATATAATCTTATTTTGTTGATATAAATTATGCTGCAATGCTATATCAGGTTCTTTCTGTTCCTCTTACAATGCCAAGCTGGCCCAAATCTGTGGCTTTTTGAGGCTATAGTATTGCAATCAACTTCTTGATGTAATGAAGCCATACTGGCATGTGGTTATGTCTGTATATGTGTCTGTGTTATCAGCATCAAAGGCCTTGTACAAGTCAGAATGCTTTGTGACTAGGAAGGCGGAACGAGGTTGATTTACAGAATGGCTCTTGTTGCCCATAAGAGTACCAGTGGTGGGAGTGTGGGTGGAGGTTAATTAGGAATTTTTTTCTTTTTCAATTTTCCCCCATTAAAGGCTTTGCTTTTGTCAGGAGATTATGAATCCATCTGACTCCTGTAAATCACTTAACTCACTAGTAAAAGCAGCTTTTGCAAGGAACCATCATTTTGTTAGATAACAGAATATTAGTAAATGCAGGTGTAAAAAAAATTAGTGATTTGAATGAATATCATCTTTGCTCATATTTTTTTATATTTGTGTTTTTCCAGGGTCCTAAATGTAATTGAGTTCACAGATGTTTGCATTTTCTTCTTCCTAAAGGAAGCTAAGCTCAGTTAGTTAAAAGTAGAATTCTTTGGTGATACAGATTTGTTCTGAGTGATTTCAAATATCAAATGTACTCTGGAACAGCATGTAGTGGGCTTAAGAGCATCTTTATTGTGATGAAATTCAATTTGAACTGTTTCTTATCAGGCTTTGCTTGATTGTTTTCCTGTAATTTCCTCAAAGCTTGCAATCAATCAAATCAATGGCTTAAAAAAAAACCAAAACCAAAGTAGTATTTGGGTAAACAAAATACTATCATGAATTTGGAACAGAAGAGAAGCCATTTAGAAACTTTGACTGCATGAAATGTCTTAATTTTTCCAAAGTACTGTTTAGTTGGGGAAAAAATTATATTGGATGCAAGACCTTGGTTTGGCAAAGTAATTAAGGACTTGACTTGAAGGTAGGTGGGTCTGGTATCAGGAAATTTTGATTTGCAAAACTGAGGAGGAGCTGATTCATAGTTCTAAAAAATAGTTTCTTCATCAAAAGGGAGTGAAAAAAACTCATAAAACTGTAAAAAAATAACATTATGAGGCAGACACACCAGCATTTCACTGTGTTTTCTTTGTTATTGTTAATAGCAAGTGGCAAACAATTTTATCATATCAGCATTTGGTGTAATTTATTCTTAAATAGTAGTGCTAATGAATTAACTTATGAAAGAATGGTATTCCTGTAGTTTTGGTATATTAGCCTTCCCTAATTTCAGGGTAGCAGTCTGGAAGTATTAATAAAAAGAAAGGCAAAATAATCAATGTGTGATTGCTTTTATTTATTTCTGCTTTTGTTATTCCCCCCCCCTCCCCCCCCCCCATGGTAGGCTTTTGAATTGAGAGATTGGAATTACATTTTCAGTTTTCTGGAAAGATAAGAAAGTTTAAAAGAACCTTCTTTAAGAAAAAAAAAATCCTCTTATGACAGGAGTTCTTGTAAGAAGACTTCAGAGTCTAAGACTTAAACATTTGCAGTCCTAAGTGGAAGTTTGCAAGAGGCCTTTATTTTGTGTGTGTGTGTGTATATATATATATATTTAGTAGAAAAAAAAATTAACATAGTAAGTGCTGCACTCCTTATAGCTATTTCATTATTTTTGTGTTGTTATCACTGGATTCTGCTCAGCTGTCTCATAATCTGTGACAAAACTTTACACAGCTACCTTGTTCTCAAAAACAGGTGGCAAACTTCTTGGGGTTTCAAAATAATCATAGAAATTCATCTTAAGATATATGGAGTTAAGTAGGTAATTAGCTGAGGAAGAGAAAATAAGTATCAAAATGTTCAATGGCTTGACATACCTTGGCAACTTAGCTTTTATCGACAGGCTTATGTTCTTTCTGCCAATTTTCTCTTTACAAATTACCAGTATTATGATTGCATGAAAGTGCTACAGTAGTTACTAAGATAACTTAGCAGGTCATCTGTAGCAATAGTCCTGGATTTTTTTACATACATTTGTATATTTTACAGAGTGGGTATCTTTTTATGATTCCTCTTAGGTTAATTATTCTGATTAGCTTTTGCAGTTAGCTGAAGAATAATGGCTTTTGCTTAATGGATTTTTTTTTACTCCGATTTAACCCTTTTCTTTTGACTCTACTTTTTCATCAGAATGAGGTATTTAACAAAATACCAGCATAAGGTATATGCCAATGCATTTCAGAAGTCTGTCAGCACATGAATGAGTGACTACTATTATTTTATTCACTCAGAAAAAAACAACCAAACCAAACAAAAAATCAGAAAACCAACCACCCCCTCCCCCCCCAAAAAAAACCCCAACAAAAAAACAAACCACCCCAAACCCAACCTGCTTGTTTGCAATAAATTAGTAATAGATTTATAGTTGTATTTTAATAAGAAAAATATAGACCAATAAGAATTTCAGTTGGGAAGAATAATTGGTCTGCTTAGGAGCTAGGAGAAGGTAATCTGGCCACATTTTTTTTTTTTCCTGCAATTCACTTGCAGTCAAGAGCAAGAAAAATGTCCTTTTCTCTATTGTAATAATATTAATTAGATTCTGAAAGTTTCTGAAATTTTTACCTTGAAAAGTACAGCTTACTACAAAGAAGAGTGTTTCCACCTTTTTTTTTTTCCTTGTTCTGTGTAACAGTGACCATTTTTCACTCAACTAACTATTTAACTAGCTAGGACTGCAGAAAGTGCAGAGATTTTTAAACAAAACTTTTCATCTTCTAAAATTCTTGTAAGCTTAGAAGTAAACCTTAAAGGCTTATCTTTTTTTACATATGAAGAGATATTGTTTGTCTGTGCCAATGAGAAATTCTAAATCTCTCTCATGAAACTTGCTCAACAGAGTTTCTGCTCTTGCTTAGCTGCCTTGGTAGTTTGTCATTGTTGTGTTTGGGGTTTTTTTTTGTTTGGTTTTAGCAGATAAATCCAGCTATACTACCATGAAGAAAATCAAGCTTTAATAATGATCCATAGGGAATCCTTCCTCAGAAGGCCTGATTTTTCTCTTACCAACTTAATCATCTTGACTAATCAGACTGTAGTAGTTCTGTGTGAATGACAGCTGGTCATATATGTATTTAAAAAAAAAAAAAAAAGGTTTCCTGAATGCCATGTAGTCAGTGATGGAAAAAGTATGTTTTAGTTTTCTAGATCAAATGGAGAGATTTGTACAAGCTTTGAAAAGGGAAGCTATGTTTTCCAAAAGCCAATGATAGGATTTACTGCTGTAAGAATGGGTTTATTAATTTAAATATACAAGCTACAGCAAGCTGGCTGAAGTTCTGTTTAGAGTCAAAGAAGAGAAGTCTGGGCAATTTGCTACCCTTGGATGGAGCATGCTCAAATGTCTGTTCTTTAGAGAGGTGAAGTTAGGTCTGATAACTCCCAGTGTACCAGTTACACTGTTTTTCATAGGATTTTGTTCTTCTTCCTGAACCCTTTAAAAATAGTAATAGTAATTCATCAGTAGTATGGCAGAATGTTATGCCACAGCCAAAAAACATTTGTAGTGGGTTTTTTCTCCCTGTCCAGGTTTGAAGAGAGCCTGCATTAGATAAGCAAGGGAATGTTGTCTGCAGATGATTTCCCTGCCCCCCCCTGTATGTAAGGACATGTAAGTTATGTAAGGACATGTGAAAGCAGAACAGTAAAAAAAAGAGAGGGGGGCAATTCCTTCTGTACTGGGTATCACATATTGTGACACTATGACTGTCCTAGAGTTTTCACTATCATAGAGGCAAATTGGGGAATGCATGCTCTGCCTCTTCAACTGCTTAATGGAAAGAGGTGGGAAAATGTCAGAAGAGCATTATGGAGAAAAGTATTCTTGTTGCCATTATCATAGATGCTGCCATAGAACAGCAGCCTAGAAATTATACAAGTTTTATTTGGTATTGCATATGTTTAGAAACATGACATTGTATTTTTTTATATATTCAGCCATATCTGAATGATTTTATTTCTTTGCTCTGCCTTGATCAGACCTGCCCAAAAGTAATTAAGCTACAGCGGGTCCTTTCCAAAGGCAGGGGAGTTTAAATATCAGTAATTTGATCTGCCCTGTTTACTGATCTCTGCTGTTAGCTGAGTTGAAAGCGAAATGTTTTAATTAAAACGATTGGCAATAAGTTGGTATAATGCCATAATTTGCACTGGGCCTCTTCTAGAAAATGACTTAACCTCTGCCTCTGTTGCTAAGGCAACTAATGGACATAATTGTAACTGGGTGTATATAGACAGCAAGTGGAGGGCCTAAAGCTTTTTTAAATTTGCTGAGATAAAGATGATGCCGAAAGACAGTAAAATATATCCAAAAGTCTCTTCCATGCTTCAAATTCAATTCGCATTTTACTTTCTGGTAGTATCTCATGTTTCAAAATCTTCCAGTTTGGACTCTAAAACCTTATGATATCATACTTAGATTCATTAATGCAGCAGTGTATGTGTAATAATTTGAGATATAATCTGGAAATGGCAATGGCTATTCCGCTGGGACTTAGAATAATGCGTTTGATGGAATCTTGTCACCAATCTATATTGAATCAGCCAAGATCATAAACTATAAATTATCCTGAACTGCATTTGTTGAGGGAAAAAACCATGAAACCCACTTTTTTCCTCCTTCACTTGCTGAACCTGAAAGTTCATAATGAATCTGGACCCTGTGATAAAATGATGTATTTTTCTGAATGAGATGAAGAGTTCTGAAGAGAGCTTAGTTGGTGCCCTTGACATCGTGCCTGTCACTGCTGCCCATGTGGAACTGGATAGGGTCTTTTAAATAACATTTGGACTCTATGCTTTCTAATTTGCACTGTGTCTCTCCAGTGAGTGGGATATAAAATTGAACATTTAATATGTTGTTTCTCCATTGGAAAATACTCAGAACTCCAGTCCAAAGAAATTACAGTTGTTATTGAGAAGAAAGTGTGCACCCTGTGCATTTTCCTGCTGACCTGTTCTACCCTTAATATTTAGGTTCTTAAAGATGGAAATAGACAGAATGTAATCAAAAAACATGCCTGCAAAATGCACATCTCAGAAGTGTAGACTTCAGTGTGTGCAATCACCAATACAGAGCCAAGGTCTGAGACATTTGAGGCCTTTCTCCTATAGAATCTTGTTTTACTTTCATATCTCTTCTTAATGTGTGTAGTATACTCTGCAGGCACACACTGGGGAAAACAAGACAGTGTCAGAATGAGTAGTACTTAGCTGTAGGGGAAGTGAGGTGCCTGAAATATCACACAACTTAATCATATAGCTCATTTATTATTTTTTCTTTTTCAAAATTCCTTTATTAATATGTAGGTTTGGGCAAAATAATTGCAAAATGTGTGCAGCTTATGGCTTTATAGTCTCATATCTGTAAAGAAATTTTATTCCAGTGTTACAGAACTCCTACAACAAATATAATTTGAAAATTAAGAGCCTGAGCCATTAAAAATGAAACTACTCTCCTGTTTTACATTGTGCCTCTGTCTTCAAGGAGACAAGGTAAGATTTGCAAAAAAAACCCAAACAAATAAACAAAAATTAACCAACCAAACCCAAAAAAAACAAAACCCAAACTAATTCAGTAGTTTTACTGAATACCTTTCAGTGCTATAAGACTGCTAATTGCTTAAGTATTAACTAGTTGCATTTAAAATTACTGCTGACACTATATAAATAGTGCTAAGCATTTGAAAAGACAGGAAGCTAAAGCAATGGTTGTATAAATGGCTTTACTAAACCATTTCTATTTGGGTTGTATATCTAGAACTCTTAAGCAGCTGAAATTATTGAACTCTGTGGTAGACGGCTATCTGACCAAAACTGTCTAACTTGCTTTAGTTGTGAACCACCATTCTATCAGAAAATGATGGAGAAAGACTGCATTCTTATGGTGGAGATTTTACTGAATTCTGACCCTTTGAGGTTTTCTTTTTTACTTTCCCCTATTCCTTCCTTAAGTGGAAAAATACGCCATTTATATTAACATTTAGGAAGCTAACAGAACTACATTCTCAAAATGTAAATTTTGTCATGTAGTTTCTACTTACCCATCTTCCACCTTACCCCGGCACCTGTCTAAAAGGATGTTGATAGCAGGCAAGGGAGAAGGTGATCTCCCCAAATCAAGGAGGATAAAATGTAAGAAGGAGTTACTCATGACATGGGATTATCTTTCAAGACAAGCGAGTTCTGAAATGCCTAGTGATGTACTTAAGCTTGGGTCAGAGAGAGGTGGGAAAGGACTTCTAGGCAATGTCATGTGCATGTACAATTACAGAGGCAGATGAAAAGCCAGGTGCAGGAAGTGGGAGAAGCAAAGGCTGATGTTATTCCTTATCTCTCACAGACTTTCGTTGTAAAACCCACTGGCCAGGTAGCTGTTATGGCCATGAGAAGATAAGTAACAGCAGCAGGAAAAGAGCAGACATGCCCACCCCCCACATATCCCAAGGGAAGCTGCACTGCGGCTGTACCATGATATGATGGTGTGAGATCTCTCTAACTTTGCTTGCTCTTAGTTGCAGTTATAGTGAGTTCAAAACGTGGCCCTACAGGCAGTTGTACTGGCATAGCAGAAGTATAGGAGCAACTGACGTGGCTTCCCAAGTCTGAAGTCTGAACTTGTCAAAAAACTCTAGAAAAGGGTAAGTCTGACTGTTCAGCCACTGTAACTCTGGCCTCCTGGAACTGGCTGGGGTGGTAAACCCCTTCCCCATGAGTGCTACATGCAGTCTCACCTCACTGAGGAATTATGTGCAATCTTCTTTACCTGTCTCTATTTCAGAATATGCATTTTTGATCATATTTCTGCTGATTGTAAGCTCATCTGATATTACTTTTAAAAGGAAATAATATCTCAGTTCCCTTCAAGTTGACTTTTGGTAGGAAAAGCTCCCAAAAGCTTGAAAAATGCTTGCTAATCTCAATAGATGAGTTAAAATGCCCTTCTATGCATAGGCATTAGGGTAGAAACTGGTGCAAGTTTATTCTTCTCATGCACACAGGTAACTTGTGAATTAGAGGACTACATGAGGTAGAATTCTTGCAAAACTGACTTCTAAATGAAAATGTTGAATGGTTTGAAAAAGAGACAGTATTCCTTTGATGGAGATCACTATTAAATTGACTTTAGAAAGGGAAGGAAATCTGAAAAGTCAGAATAGGGAAAGAAAGGTGCAAAAATTAGAATTCAGCTAGTAGAACTGCCAACCTGATTGAATGAACAATTTCAGTTTAAATCAATAAACACAAACTGTGTACTAAAAGTAATGTTTTGTCTTTGGCTATTGAAAATTGCAACATACCTAGTGAAATGAAATTACATACCTAGTGAAATGAGATTATTTGTGCTGATACTTTATCTTTACTCTTACTGTGAATGCCATTTACCATAACATAGTGAAATGATACCAATAGATCTGCGTATTAGTTCTAAATGGTTAGGAATGTAATTCTCATCACTTACAAGCCAGATTGTGATAGCCATTGGTAAATGGTTCTATTCAATGTGTGAAGATCACCGAAACTGTATGCACTCACAATGCCTGATATGAAATTCATTCAGGTGTGAGACATGTTAATTGCAATTATATCCTTTAATCTTATATTTAAATAGTGTATCTGGATGTGACAGTGCCTGTAAAACCAGAATCAGCTTATAGCCACTTCAAAATGTGTATAAGGGTTTTACTGTTTGGCCTGCAGAAGCATTGTCATTTTTGCTTAATCTGCACTGAGTTGAAGGAAATGTGTCTGTTCCTGTACAAAATTTTGTGTGCTGTGCACTTAATAAATAGTGGCTTTGCAACATCTGTGTTTTGGCAAAGCCAAGCAGAATACTCAAACTTGGCAGCTTTAGTTCATCCACAGCTGTCTTTTCTTCACCTTGGGGGGTGGGGAAAGAGACAGAGTGAAAAAAAAAAAGAGTAGATTAAGCCACTTGTGTGGTATTTTTGTCCTTTGACTACAGAAATCCTGCATTTAGAAAACTCCAGTTCCATGGTACATAAGCTGTAATGTCATTATTTGATTTCATGATTTTCCAAATGAAAGAACCCAAGTTTCTGACCAAAGCTTCGGAGGAGCACTAGAGATAGAATCAATTCAGAAGTATTTGGAAGTCTGTAAGTTGAAGTCTAACTTAAAAGTTTTTTCAGTTTTATTGGTATGCTCTGTTCCCAATGCTATCTTTTATTTCTCCCTTCAGAAGGCAGTAGTGTACAGAAAAGTCTGAGGAGGATGTCATATTCCCTAGAACGATGCATTTAAGACCAGCTCTGTGCGCATCAGCTGACAACCAGAGAGAAAGGGAGAGAGACTTCTCTCCTTTCTAGTTTTTACTGCAAGATACAACCTATCTTCGCATGAAAACTGGTCAGGCTTTGAGTATTGCAACCTGGGATTTTTATCAATTCACACATAAAATCACTACTGCCTAGATCTGTCTTTTTCACAGGTAGTTGAGTTTTGTTGTGTTGGTTGGTTTTTTTTTTTCACTCTCGACAAAGCAGTATTCAAATGGGTTATATCATCGCAGTTTCACAGTTATACTAGCCACAGTTTTAAACATTTTTCTGCATTCATAGGAGAAATGTTTTCTTCATATTTATGTGTTTGTTTGTGAATGGCAAGCGAATTACATCACAGTCACAGAGATTTTACACATACTACATTGCTCTGTGGTTCAACCAGGCCCAAATGAGTTATAATCATAGATGTCAATAACATGTTGAACTGTTCAGAATGCTACAGTGCAGTGTATTATGTGAATTACAGGGGAAGCAATATTTTAAGGAATTACTAGCTGAAACTGTGTTTTTCAGTTGTTCATTACCCTAACTGGGCAAAGCTGAGAGGGAAATGCAAAGGAACAAATTATAGTTTATAAATGCCCAAAGCATCACTTTTATTGAGCCCATTCTACTGGGGATTTTCCAGGTTAAAAGCAGAAGTATGACAAATTGACTTTCCCTCCCCCCTGCTCCTTCCCTAAGGTGTAAAGCTTACTTTTCTATATCTTAAAACATGGTTCCTGAGTAACCTGTAAGCTAACAGAAAATGCCACCATTGCATGACTGAAGTTCTCTCACTTGAAATCTTGGGGAGTTTTTGGAAGGAAAACACTTTTGAGAGTAGTTTGAAGAAATAGAGTTCAGACTAGCTGATTATTATTTTCATCTGGTTTAAGTTGCTTAAAGATATGAAATATTAGAGAGTCCTGTGGGAAATACTTTAGAGGATGGAAAACAGGCAAAGTAGACAAGAGAGGATGGAAAAGGCTTTAATCTACATAGCTTTTCAACTTATCACATGTTTATCACAGTGATATCTGTAGCATTGTAGAAACACAGGCTGGGAGAATTATGGTTGATCTGTGTATTTTCTTTATGGATTCATTTTAAAGGATTCAGGCAGTCATTCATAGCTTTTTGAATTACTTTCATTACAGAAAATAACTATTAACATGGCCACAAAGTGAGCAGACTGACTCAAAGCCTCATGAAAGCCCAAGCCAAGATGATCCCACAGCCACGAAATGAGAAAGGTGGGTTTGCTGAATTGTATACTACTGTCATATTCTTAGAGATTACTTGGAAAATTGCCTATTTTTAGCTACATCTCTTTGTAGATTTTAATAAGTACTGCTCTGAAAGCTGTAATACTATACAGGAAGGTGCATCTTTCAAACCTGGTGTGTTCCTTATTTGCCAGCTCCTGGAAACAGTTACCCAGCCTCGGTTAGGAGAGTTTGCTGCGCTGGGGAAATCCATTTCTGCCCTTCTGGAGAATTACCCATGTGGTGTGTGGATAGGAAATGATAAATTGCAGCTTGTCAAGAACATGGCAGAGATATTTAGGGGCCACTGATTATTATTTTGGATTAATGCATTTTCCCTGTCGCCCCCTCTGAATCTTTAACTGCTGCTGTTGTACTAGAACTATATAGTTTGAAGAAGAAATCCAGAACCATTGTGTTAAATGACTGGAAGAGAATATCTTTACTAGGAGCTGTTCAGGAAGGACTTCAGAAAATGTGCAATGGGCTTAAAAATTGTAGAATTTATAGATAAAAAGGATAACTGGCACTAATTTCAGCAGTTTGCAAAATTATGTGGAGTTGTTTGAAGCCCGTGGCAACATCTAGCAGAATACTTTTACTATAGTGAGTGTGAGTCATCTTGGGCTACAGGCAGTAATAATAACATTAAAGCCCCCTTATCTAACTAAAAATGCAGCTTGAAAAGACAATTACCAGATGGCTCCTGATAAAATCAAAGGCAAGTCTGGAAAACCTGGCCAAAATTACAGGAAACTTAATGGTTATGCAAGGACTGTTGTATGACTTCTTCCAGATGCAGTATCTGCTGCTTAACAGTTACAGGAGGTTAATGTGCCAGGCTTTCAAGACTACTAGCAATGAATTTTAATTGGATGGTCATCCTGCTGTGCAACCCTGAGAAAGTGTGCAGGAATGATTTCCTTGTAGGATGCTCATAGAGAAGATTAGCATAACAGAATTACTTCTGGAGTTCATAATAATGGTCAGCGAGGAATCACATCTAGAAGAAAGGAAATTTGGAGGCCAAGGAAGCAGACAGTGGAGAGAGGAGTAGTTTGTGGGCCAATTACATTTGATGCAGAAAGGTTACAGAGAATGCATGGAATATAGGAATAGGAAAAAACTCTAACAAACTAAAGGGTAGGTCCTTGTTTACCTTGAAAAGACAGTTCATTAGTAAAATCAGAAACAAGTCTCATGAGCAACTAGCTCATGAATTTTTGGGGTATGTTTTTGACAGCTAAGCACCAAATGCTGTGCCGAGATGCAAACCAGCCTTACTGAGCCACCTCTGATAGGAGGTGCTTCCTGGTAGCTAAAATTTTGTTAATGCAGATTTCACTGTTCTCTGGGAAGGTTTGGGGACAAGAATTGATCAGTCTCTGTAGAAAAATACCTGCTAAAAACAGTCAATAGAAATAGAATCTTACACTTGAGAAGACTGAGAGGGGATCTGATCAATGTGTATAAATATCTAAGGAGTGGGTGCCAAGTGGAGGGGGTGCACAGTAATAAGACAAGGAAGAACAGGTACAAGCTTGCACATAGAAGATTTCACCTCAACATGAGAAGAAACTTCTTCACGGTGAGGGTGATGGAGCACTGGAACAGGCTGCCCAGAGAGGTTGTGGAGTCTCCTTCTCTGGACAAATTCAAAACCCACCTGGATGCATTCCTGTGTGGACTACCCAAAGTGATCCTGCTTTGGCAGGGGGGTTGGACCTGATCATCTCTTGAGGTTCCTTCCAACCTCTAATATACTGTGATACTGTGACTATATTATGGTATGAATATATTATGGTATTGAAGAATGGAGATAGGGGTTTTTCTGTCAAGGTAGGTGACAGTGTTGTGAGATGATGTTTTATCTTGAATGTGTAGTCTAGATAGTCCATCTTTTCTGATTTTGTTTTCCCCAATAAAAACACTGATTAAATCAGCTCTTGTGCTGTTGCTCTGATATTGCTATGGCAGATTTTCATACTGGTGTGCAAGTTGCTCCTTTTTACCTCTCTTTGTACTTGGTTGTAGCTTTCAGGTTGCAGCAGAGGATGCAACGATTTGCCTGTAGATTTTTCTGTCAACTAGCTGTGCAGCATCTGCCCCTTATCAAAGACACTCTCTCTCCCTCTTTTTCCCCAAAAGTAACTTTCACTTTTAGATTCAATATATGCCATCAGTGAGGGACCTTGCTGATAAACCATCGTGAATGTAAGCCTGTTTTCGGCATCCTTTATGCAGCACTCTGAAGTCAATGTGTGCTCACCCCTGTTACAGAAATAACCTTTTATATTCCTGTATCATCTGAATGCATCCAGAGGTTAAAGCTAAGTGCTATTTTAGTGTGTCACACTTCTGTTACACAATTCTTCTTGAGTGATAAGTTTAAAAATGGAATTTGTAACTGTAGTTTTTCACATGCTGTTGACATTCCAGTTTAGAATTGCAAAGTTAGGGGAATGTTACGTGAGCATAATTGCAAATGCTAGAAAATATATATATATATTTTAAAAATTGGAAGTATATTCAATATGGCTAGGTACTACCATGTTACCTAAATGTTTGAGAACCAACAGAGATTTCTTCAAGTGACTGCTTACACAGGATTTACAAGTTCTACAGTGGGAGGATACTTGTTACAGAGGCTGCTTTTGACATTAATCAATATTGTATTTCAGAGTAGAGAATTTCTAGTCTGCCTCAGTTACAACAACAACAACAACAACTGAGCATTTTTTTTGACATCCCTTCAAATTAATTAATGTCATTTATTGTTCTGATTCTAACCAAAGGTTGTCAGGTTCCCTCAGCCCGTGTATTGATCTGTAACCTTCCATTTCCTGCATCTGCTATTAAGTGGAATAAAATTCATAATGGTTGCACTCCTGAGCAGCTGTTCACCTATCCTGTGTTGTTGGGTCACCAGGGAAAGTTGCTAATACTTCAGGAGAACCTCACTGGTATATTGATGACTTTTGTTGTTCAATTAACATTTTTAATGTGGAAGAATAGAAGACAGTATTTAATATGTCAGCCAGCCTTAAGACAAGTCTGCTTCCATTTTCTAATGCCAAAACCTAATACAATGTTTATGGCCATTAGAGTTAAAATACTTTCCTTATTAGCTGCCTAAGTGCATTTTTTCCAACAATAATAACGAAGTGCATTCAGTAAACTAAAACTAATTAATCTCCTCAGTCTCCTTTTTGTATTTATCTGATCCCCAAAGCAATTTTTTTTTCTTTTTTGTCTCTAAAGCAGATTAAAACTAAGCTGTGGACGGTGTCTTCTTCCTAAACAAAACCTGCAAAATTATCAATTTCCGCAACTACTGTTATCTCTCCTTTCAGAAACCTGCTGCTCATTAGTAACTGGGGTTTTGTTTATGCAGGGATCTGCCAGCAAAGGTTAGGCAATATGTGCTTTATTGACGCTAGAATTCAAGGAAACTGCAGGGATCCACAACCCAAGGCCTGCTATTCATACATGAGAGGAACAATTGTGACACTTGTGTAGTGCATAGCATTGTAATATCAGATCCTGTTCTCATCCATCCCAGTTTTGGGGCACCTATGTGCTTCCAGAAGGCTGAATCTCCAGAAGCAATGGGTGAAACAATGTCATGACAGCATTAAAACTTATTTGGAAATATTGGAATGGAGGAAAGACACCAGAGCACTCAGCAGTGTATCATATAAGACATTTCCGTGGCCATCTAAGATTGACTCTGTGCTGCTTAGATCCAGTTCAGATTTTTGAGATTTGTATGGCATCTGCTGACACAGAACAAAAGACTCCTACCTCAGCGCAGTGTCTACTTTAACCAGGTATTTCAGAAGGAATGTTTTTTCTATATAGGATACAGGAGGTCATATAGAGACCTGCCAGGCACACTGAGTAATAAGTTTATGCTGAAGTATAATTGTTTATCTCTAACAAAAGGATTACTAATGTCATTGGCTTGATTGTCTAGATATGAACTTATGCTATTGTTTTGTTAAATTAATAATTTCATACATTAATAGAACTAGATCTAGTTAGATTAACTAATATCCAGTTAACTAGATATTAATTAGATATTAGATATATTTCATAGTGGAATGAAGGTGTTGCAAATGTGTTAATGATGTGAATTATTATGAACAAAATCCAACTCTTTCTGCATTCTTCTTGCTGTTCTTCAACCAGTGACTCCTTTACCATTCCACCCCTGCTTTGACACTGAGCACTAATTGAAAGTGTTCCTTTGTGGTTCCTCTGTGCACAAAAGTTCTTTATTTTTTGATTTCCAGCTATATTCCATGAGTGTATTTTACAAAGGTGTCCATCTGATCCAGTAACCTTTATGCACTGGAGACAAACCCACACATCTTGAGGAGAATGGAAGATCAGGACAAGTATCTCTGAAAATTCCCCTAGCCCCCAGTCTTGTTTGTTTGGTTGGTTTTGGTTTTTGTGGGATTCACTGAACCAAATAAAATTATTTTAATTTCAAAGCTCTCAATTCTCTGAGGCAAAAATCTCAAATGTGTGCTCCAATATCTGAATTATTTTCTGTATAGTTAATTCAGAAATTTTATGATATTTTTGAAAATACTTTTTTTAATTTTGATTTTTTTCACTTGCTCAGGACCTTCTCCAGTGTTAAAGGAATGGCCTTTTCCTGTTTGACTTTAGAAAGCAAATATGTGTCCATTTTAAGTGAAAATAAGTGACAAAGAATGTTTGTTCCAAGGGAGGTTTAGGCTAGATATTAGCAAATATTTCTTCACTGTCAGGGTTATCAAACATTGGAACTGTATGCCCAGGGCAGTGGTGGAGTTGTCATTCCTGGGGATGTTCAAGTGGTGTGTGAACCTGGGACTTAGGGACATGGTTTAGTGTTGGCCTTTTAGAGCTGGGTTGAAGACTGGACTGGATGATCTTGAAGGTCTCTTCAAACCAGACATGTTCTGTGATTCTGTAATCAAGCTAAGTCTTGAATATGTTTTGTTAAGAAGAATGAGAAAAAAGTCCTGACAAATTCTTTAAGGTTGCAGTGACAGAATAAAAAAAAAATAAAATAAGTTTTTCTTAGGCTGTTTTACAGAATAAGATACTATGAAAATACAAAAAGGTAGAAAAGTAGAACCAGATGCACTGATTCTTAATTTTTGTCTTTAAGGATAGCTGTAAGATGAACTAGATGTTCCTTTGCTCAGCTGTTCTATGTCTTCAGTGTCTAACTGATGGAAAGAAAAAAAACCTGTGGACTTACTTTACCTTTTTTGTCAATATGCTTTTGTCAGAAGAGAATGATCTGAAAGGAGTGTATATTCATTTCTCTCATTAAATCTTTTGAGGATGGTACAGATAATACAATTTTCTTTGCGGATGTCTCAAGGAGTCAGCCTACACCAGGAAGCTTAATGCTAGCAAATATCCTAAAGAATTCCTGCAAATGTTCTAGAAGATTTTCATCT
The DNA here is from genome assembly GCF_014839835.1 of Dryobates pubescens. NCBI lineage: Eukaryota > Metazoa > Chordata > Aves > Piciformes > Picidae > Dryobates > Dryobates pubescens. The sequence continues at coordinate 23,980,762 of NC_071619.1, forward strand.
TTGCTACTCAACTTGCATCTATTCTTATGAGCCTGATTCTGTTCTGGTTATTCAGCCACAAGCACAGACAATTTCCACTATTTCTACTCTTTCTCCAAGTTGCAATACTCCTTTATAGGAAAAGTCATTCCTGATGATCCTGTAGTATGTTTCATTTTGGAGTCCCACATGGTCTACAGGACTGGATGGTACTGGTCAGTGTCATGCAAAGACACAGATTCTTATCATATGGTGGCTGGGTAACAATTTATCTCCTCCTCTTATTTCTTCCCTACCTCTAGTTAACAGTGATCATACTGGTATCATTCTAATGTTCATGAAGCAGTCATCCTCTTTAATATCTTTTTGCTTCAGACTCCAGGTTGGCATCTCCACATCTGCCCTGTTACACTGGGAAGATGGACTTACCCCAAGAATTGTATTCAGGCCTGGGTGCTGTCCCTCATTGTGGACCTCTATTTATTTATTTGTTAGTATTAATGAGGAAAATGTTTCACATTGGATTTTTGATTCATTTTCATGTTGTCTCCCAGTGTCATGCTCGTTGCTAAGTGCGATGGGATGAGTTACTGAGCCTTTCAACACACACTGTAGAATGTTAAAATATAGCTTCCATCTTCCTTTCTTTTTTCCAAGGCACTTTAAGCAAATCGGCAATCTAATTATTGATTTATAAAAGGAAAGGAATTAATACAGCCTACCATACCCTTTGGCGGCAAGAGTATTTAAAAGTGAACTGTGCTTAAATTTCATAAAAGCCTCCTCAGCAAATCAGTAGAAGAATATTGATCTTGAAATAAGTATGTGAATTCTAATTATGTTTTGTCTTTCCACTGGAGGACCATTACTTTATTTAGATAGGGTTCATTCTTTAATTTTATAGTCTTGATGTGTTGCCTATGAACACTGCCTTTACATTTGAGCAAGACTTTTAACAACCCAGTTTTGCTGATCTTTTCTTTGCAAAAGTATGTATTGACATGTGAGAGGTAAAGAGAAGCTTTTAAGATCAAGTTACCATCACCAAAAGTCTCAGTAACATATAACTAGTGCTCATGGTACAGAGCTATCTGTTAAATGAGCAAGTCAGATGCCAAGTACAGTAATTGCTTCTTGCTGTGCTTTGGACTCACAAATCAATTTCTACTGATCATAAACCACCATCTTCATAATATACACTGTAATTACATATATATTTTAATCTTGGAAAACCACATACATTTGTAGGTTAACCCTGTTACTTTCACAAGTGGATTTTGACTGGTAAAATGGAACAGTAAGTTTGTAAGTTTTGAAGTATCTGATCAAACTGTTCCAGTGCTAGAAGAGCTCGGAAAAGAGTGAGAGAAAAGAGGCTCTAATATTATACGACTCTGCAGCTTTCAAAAGCATAAGGGGAAGAGGAAATAGACAGGGAATCTGAATGTTTAACAATGTTTTGTAATCAGTACGTATGAAAACTTTGAAAAAAATCACTTTTTTGTGCAAATTAGAAATGCAACTGAAAATTTAGGTTAAACATTTGCTGTGTAAAGCCAAATAGCTTTTGACAGAATTCTCTCTTTCTGTCTAAAAAAAATCAAAGCAGCTTTACAGCATGGAATGCAGGAGGGTTTCAGTATTGAGGTGATACTTGAATGTACACATTTATATTTCTCTAGCTTCCCATCAGTGTATATTTAGTTCAGGTGAAAGTTTCTGTTTCCTATGTTTATAGCTAATATGTACTTGTGCTTTGTTTTAAAACTGAGCCTGTAGAGCCTGTTGAAATCAACTCTGCAGCATAGACATTAATACTTTTTTTTAGTTGTCTGTAGTTCTTGTGCTGAGTGGGCTTGAGATATTCTCAAGGAGAATCTGCTTGAGTTTTGGTGGGCAAAATATTTTCTTTTGCTTTTGGTTTCTCTTAATCTACCAGAAGCTGATACAGGGAATATATAAGGGAACAGTTTATGAGAGTATGTTGTAAAGTGGACTCTAGGCACCCAATAAAAGGCTGTACCTGAGCTAGCACCAGAAACAGGATTGTCCTTCTAGAGCAATGGGGCACTTATATATAGCATCATCATAGCATGTATTGTTCCTAGAAAGCAAACTGACTGCAGTTGCCTGCCAATCTCTTCTTCCATGTAGCAAGTGATAGAAGAGGAGCAGCTCAGAAGGTAAATCACATGCTGGGCTGAACCAAAAGAAGCATGGCAGATTGGGAGAGGTGATTCTGCCACTCTGCTCTGGTGACACCCCATCCACAGCACTGTGTTCAGTTCTGGGGCCTCAACACAAGAAGGACATGAACCTGATGGGTAGGGTCCAGAGAAGGGTCTCAGAAAAAATCAGAGGACTGGAGCACCTCTGCTATGAAGACAGGCTGAGAGAGTTGAGGCTGTTCAGCCTGCAGAAGAGAAGGCTCTGGGGAGACCTTATAGTGGCCTTCTAGTACTAGAAAGGGCCCTACAAAAAATCTGGGGAGGGACCATTTATAAAGGCATGCAGAACTGGGACAAGGGGCAATGATTTTAAACTAAACTAGCAAAAGGTAGTTTTGGGTTGGACACGAGACAAAACTTCTTTACTATGAGGGTGATGAAACCCTGGAACAGGTTGCCTAGAGAGGTGTTGGAGGCCCTAGCCTTCAAGTCATTCAAGGTGAGGCTTGATGGGTATCTAACTAACCTGATTTAGTTGGAGATGTCACTGCTTACTGCAGAGGGGTTGGACTAGGTGACCAGTAGAGTTCCCTTCCAACCAAGTTCACTCTATTGTCCTATGGCAGAGCCTCAAGCTGTGCCAGGGGAGGTTAAGGTTGGACATTAGAGAAAAATTCCTCACTGAAAGGATTATCAAGCACAGGAACATGCTGCCCAGGGAAGTGTGGTTGAATCACCATCCCTGGAGGTATTTAGAAGATGTGTAGACATGATGCTTAGGGACATTCTTTAGTGATGGACTTGGCAGTGTTGGGTTTGTGATTGGACTTAATGATCATAAAATCTTAGGATGGTTTGGGTTGGAAGGGACCTTTAAAGGTCATCCAGTCCAACCCCCCTACAACTAACAGGGACATCCTCAACTTGGTTGCTCAGAGTCCCACCCAACCTGGGATCCCATCCATCCCATCCAGGGATGGTGCATCTACCACCACTCCGGGCAACCCGTTCCAGTGTTTCACGTTTTTGGAACTTCTATCTGTATGTTGTATCATGTTTGCGTTTCCTAATTTGCAGCCTAATTGAAACAGAGCGACAACAATATGCAGTTGGGCTGAATTCCAGTTCTGCAATTAATGTTTTCCTGACTAAAAACTGAATAATTTCTGTCTACACAGTGAAAAGATACTTTCCACAAATCTAGATTTTGTTGGGTAATTTAGGTGCATAAAAGCCCAGGCTAATGAACAAGTTACTGCAGGGTAAAGATTACTGAAATTACTCTGCATTAAAAATCAGTAGAGACTTAGTAACAAATTTAACAACCCTTAGGATCTCATTTTGTATGGGCAATTCTGAAAAAACTATTTCACCTGCAGTAGGATAAATCTTTTTGGAGAGAAGACCTTTATAGTAAAAAGCTAACAATTCAGCATCAGTCAGTCATTTCATAGGGAACCTATTCAGAAAAAAAAACCTGTGTTAGGAAGGGAGAGAATATCTGGATATTTATATTCATTGAAATGGAAAAAAACAGCTTGGTTCATTACTAGAAATAACAGCTAGAAAAGAATAATGCTTAACTGACACCACTGCTGTTCCTTCTGGCATTTGTCTTTACTTTTCCGTGCTTATCATTTCAATTGCAACTCTGAAACACAATTTGGAGACTCAGCGAAGTGTAATAGAATTGAAATGGAAGACAGGACTGTGTTTTCCCTTGCTTTCCTGTCATAAATACTGGAGATGTTTTAGTTGGGATCCTCATGTCATGAAACTGAAATATTTATGCAAATGTATTTTTAATAGTCACAGTTAATATTGGGATCATATTATGTTGAACAACACATGAATATAAACCTTGTTTTGAAAAAAAAAACTTAAAATTTGACGAACACAGCAACAAGTAAGGGTAGTGAGGGAAAATATTATCCTATTTTAAAATTAGAAGAAAAGTAGTTTTGCCAAAGTTACACTAGAGGACCTGATGACAAAAAATTGAAGCTGCGTTCCTTCAAGCACCAATCCCAGTTCCCAGTCTGCTTTGTTTGTCTGCTTTTCTCCACTGCTGTTTTTCAGAGTTGTATTTTGTTCTCAGATCACTTGTCTGATCCCAGTCTATCCTCAAAGTTGCAGTGACACCCACAGAAGCCTAAGCAAGCTGTAATATAGTGAAACCACTGACTGAGGCATTTGAGATTTGAAACACTCTTTTACTGACTTTGGCCCTGAGGGCTTGTGGACCTGCTGGTCTTGGTTCCAGTCCAGTGCCTGACCACAAGCTATCATTCCTGTGTAGGAGGTATAAGAAGCTCAAAACCCTCAGCTGTTGAATGCCCAGCTGCATGCTGAAAAGAGAACAAGAATGTTCATTTTCTTGCAAAAATTCATTTGACAGATTCCTACTGTCATTATAAAACAATGTCCAGGATTTACTCTTAAAAAGAAATGTTTGCAGTGACCAAAAAAAGAACCATTGAAAAGAAAGGAGGGATGTCTGGTGGATTTGGGTGCCCTTTAAAAAAGGTGCCATTTTTGCATATTTTGGATTCTGCCACTTTCCTAGCACAACATCTTTCCAAATCACCCACCCCCACCCCCCTGCCCCCCAGACAGTAGGAACCCGGGAACGTACAAATGGATAGCTTTAGGATGCTGATGGGAATACTGCCAGCAAGGTAAAAAGCAATATTAAAAAAGTGCCAAATATGCAGACCTGTCATCCTTTGCCTTAATGGGCACTTACAAATGTGCTACTTGCAAGAGATGTTCTTCCACAATATGATTGTGGTTGTAAAACAAACAGCATGGTCAATAATATGATCTAATCTGATTGAAGAGGTCAGTTAGAAAATTATTACCCACTTTACAATCCATTAACATCAAACCTACATTACAGGAATGTATATGATAGATTAAAAACTTGCTTACTTAAAGCAAGAAGGTCTAAATAAGCTCCATTATAAATGTTTTTTTATATGTGAAGCAGAAAGAATTACCCCCTTGGTGGCTGGAATGCAATGGAGAGACTCAGAACAAGTTGCTGAGTTTAGCTTTTTAATCTCTTTGCCTGCATACTATTTAGTAGATGTTTGGGGAAGTGGAAAGACAGTTTTGGATGATTTGCTTCTGCTTTGTGATTGACACCCTGAAGAGGCTGCAAGAAAGCACTTTGAGGGTAATTGCAGCTGTTGAATGGAGTTACTGGAATTGGGGAAGAAAAAACACAAAGGTGCTTCACTTGATACAGAGAAAATTATTTGCTGTATCAGGAAAGACCCAATGACCCTTCTAATCTTGTATCCTGCCTGCAATGTTGATTTATACCAGATGCTTCAAATGAAGATATAAATCCCCATAATACAGTTACCTGTAATTGTATAATAGCACACAAGGAGGGTATGTTCTTTCTTGACACCAACTCATGATCAGCATATGCCCTGTAGCGTATATATTGAAACCGCCTGTCTTTATTCCTAGCTGATGAAATTGCGGATGCTGATGGTATCGTATGAATGAACGCAGGTGAACAGATAAGTGTGTTGTGTGGAAAGCCAGTCATCCTTACTGGCTAGCCTGAGTGTTAGCTAGTAAATTCTATGGCAAATTCTGTAAGATGCCGTGTCACAAGATTGGGAGGAAATTCTGTTTGGCTCTGTAGTGTGCTTTATTATCTGTAGCATCAGAGGAAGATGATAACTCAGGAGAGAAAGACTGACTTCTGACTCTGGTTTCCTGAACAGTTACACAAGATCTAGATGTGTCTGCATCATCAGCTGGACCAGATTTTATCCAATGCAATGTGTTATGTGATCAGCTCACTTCCTGTCTTAACTGGCTCAGCTAGATGCCAACATACATTTTAGGTACATTGTTTGATATTCCAGATTGCATGAAATTTATTTATCTATGTGATCTCTATGTCAATTTTCAAATACAAGCTCACTTACAAGGAAAAGTTTCTGAAGGAAATATCTGTGGTTTTGTTTGCCTCTAAGGTCCTTGAGAAGTAAGGTGAGCTGGAAGCAAACACATGCAGGTCTGGTCCTCTGTTTCTTGTATCCCATCTCTGCTGAGGCCACTGCCCCATCTGTAGTCAGTATTACAGCTAACAACAGCTGCATTCCATGTGCCAATGCTGGGAACATCCTGTGTTACTTGCACTTCACCTCTGAGTTCATCCTACAGCACCAGCCTGACAGGTTTAGCTGACAGTCATAGCCTTCATACCTGCTCTGTTACCTGCACAACTTCTGTAGAAGATCCAAGAACTTGAGAGTGACCTGTGACACTGGATTATGTGATAAATGTGAGAGTAATGCATTTGTGTGCTGCATTCAGGAGGGTGAAGAGATAATAATGAAGGCTGGGCTAGAACAGCTTTACAGAGGTGTGTGAAGCCCCCATAGGTCTTGGTGTGCAACAGAGGCTTCCCTTTCTGTGGCAGCACAACGATGTTCTATCATCATTGTTTTCCCTGTCTCTGTTTCCAGACTAGAAACAACTCTTTAGTGAGATAAACTACTTCGGTACTGCAGTGCTTTCAGTCACAGATCAGAGGCAGGGTCACCCACACTGTGGAATTCTTGCATGGAATTGACTTTCCAACTTGAATCCTTCATACAAAATTCATTGTGTTTGCCAGCTTGGTGATGTGTTTTCTAAGCATTTTTTCTTTAGTTTCCTAAATGATAAGAGGAAGTAACAGTAGCTTTTCCTGTTAGTGTGAGTGTTTGTTTTTTTCTGAAGTGCTGTGTCCTTCATCTTCTGCATGCTCTGTCTGGATGCCTGCCTGGCTGTGGCAGACCAAACTGTAAGCCCTGGGCAACATGTCAGGTTCTCCTTCCGTAAGCATCCCTTTCATACTGTGTTACTTCGTCTCTCTGCAAGGATGGAATGATTTGTGCCAACAGTTAGAGTTGTAAAGGAGAAATTTTTCTGCAAGATGAGGTGAGAACAATAGTGCAAGTGCAAATGGAGCTGCTCACCAGCAAGAAGAATCTGAGTAGAGCTGGTAAAAAGGAATACTGATGCAGGAGGGAACTGATAGTTTTATGTTGCTGGTCCAATTTAAACCTTGTGCTGGCCAAAGAAGATGTCAATTGAGTTTGCTGGGAATATTTAACAGACTGTTTTTGTTGGATTAATATTGATTTCTTAAAGTTCATTTTATGTAATTGCCTTGACCTTGGCACTTGGGGGCTTGGGTTCACTCTCGTATATTCTTTTCTGAAAACTGGAAGTATCTTGATTTTAATATGATGTGAATCAGGTAAAACTGACATCTCAAGTAAGATTGTTAGTACAAAAATACATTCCTATCCACCTCCAGTTTGTTCTTTGAGTACTTTATGCTGTTGGAATGGCTCAGCAGTATCAGGTTCCTCTCTGTATATTGACCTGAAATAATAATGTCAAAAACAATCAAAAGGTGATGTTGCATTAAGAAATATTTAGAAAATATTTAATATGATGGTGTCTTATGGACCTGAAAAAGTGACATTTTCTGTCAAAGAACAGTTTTCATTTTGCTTTTTGTGTGTACTTTGGTGAGGCCTGCTATGAGTGGAAATGAAGTTTCACTGAGAAATCAAGGATTACTCTATTGTTGCCTTTTTAATGTTAGTAAACTGTGGGTTTGGTTTTCCTTTTCTCAGTAACTTAAAATCTTTTTTCTTTATATTGTGGCTGAGATACTGCTACTTGCTAGAGGGCCACTGATGGTGATTGTTTTGAAGAAAGGGAAAAGTTTAACCGCATACATTAGACATATATTTTACTAAAATTCTGGCATTTGCTAAGCATTCTTTTAGGCAAATTCATAATCTCCAGTATTCCTTTGTGAATTTCTATATGTTGCAGTGGACAGTGGATAGCATTTACCAGCAGCAGAGATAGTTATTGTGTCTGACAGCCTGAACACTTAGTGCAGTGAATATCATAACAACAAGCTACTAGCACTTTGCTGCTTCCAGCAAGGGTAGCTCACTAATTCAGTTTAGTAAAATATGGTGATACTTTTAGTCCCAATAATCAGATCTGGAGACTTTCAGAAACAACAATTATGGTGTACCATTTCTGCTGCCCCCATGGCAAAGCCTTTAGGCATTGAAACTGTTTTGGGAAACCAACATATATAGTATTGCTAATGTTAGTGGTTCATTTATCAACTGAATAATTTCTTTGTTTGCTGATTTGCTCAGTTTCTCTTGTTCAGCCAAGACAAAGCAGCTCTTTTTATGGAAAGGAAATGTAAGCATGTAACTAGGGTAATATGCAAACTAAAAAGCTTCTGACATAAACAGAAGGCAAATGGCTTTGTAGCTGCTACACATAAATGAATAGGTAGTTGTATCTGAGAGCATAGCTGTGGTCAG